>NC_138961.1:106492500-108892500 GCF_055761805.1 Camellia sinensis | reverse complement strand
TTGTGCATTTTGATTTCAAATGACATGCAAACCAAATAAACACATAAAGCCCAACCTCTATCATGGTGGTTCAAGAGGCAAGGCATGCATGCAAAATGCTATGCAACCTAGGCATGGAAGGTAAGTATGCAACATGAACATGTGAATACGTATAGCATGCAACAATCATGTAAAATGGAACAAGGATGTGACAATACTTTTTTGGGTGAATAAGACATAAATAAAAAACAGAAATTACACAGCTACAAGGGGCATACCCCAGGACCTAACGAAAACTATACAAGAACAAATGAAAGAAACCAAAACACTCAACCAGCAAACAAAACCAAAATAAAACATGATAAGAATAACTATCAAGACACAGACCCGAACATACAAAAATGTTCATGTGTCCCATAACAAACATATGGGAAAGATGAACACAATCAGACAGGTTCGGGACCAAACAGACCAGCTTAAACATGCACATCCCGCAGTTAAAGCATAAGACCTAAGAATAAACAAGCATACATCAGGCTTTGACAACCAAATAGTCAAATAAATAAGAAGCAAAAGGTTCCTCCCATTCTGGACATTTCCAGCGGTCACAGTAAGCAAAGAAAGAGAAGTCCAACCCGTGGCTGTCCCATTTATCAGAGAACCTAGGATGCTATCCACAGATGTTGGTCCTATGCAAAAGAGGAACCTGTCGAGAGAATACCAAGCACAGCAACCAGGCATACCAAAGTCCACAGTACGAAACCCACAAAACAACAAACCAGAAATGCCGTGCACATCCCGCACGGATAGGCCAAAAGGAATTAAACACAGCAGACCATTTATAATGTCCAACCGTAATGAGTTAAAATAACAGGAAAGAAAGACACTCATGCTAAACCATGTACAGCCCACACGGTTAGGCCAAAAGGAGTGACAACCAAGCAAAACACTCATAGTCCATACACATTCAAATAAAATAAAAGTAAACGAAAGACAAGTACCCACAAAGGCGCTATAAGCAGCCATCAACATTTGCCAGAAAACACGACCACCCATAGTGCCATCGAACCCAAAACAGTTCATACAGCCCCAACAGAACTCAAACATTTTAGTGTACTCACAGCAGCCTGATCTGCCCAGCATAGGAGTTGCGTAACAGCTACATCCTTCAGACGCGTAGCACGTATCCCTATCCAGGCAGCCACCATATTGCTCAAACATTGTAATAGACCCTGTAAAAGAAGTCAGAAGTGAGTATATCCAGTGATACCAAGGACCAATCATAGTAACAGCACACTCAATGTAGGATCTCTCAACACTCGGCCCACAGTTTAGGGGCTCACACCACTCGAAATTAGCTTCCTTATCCTGCACATAAAAATTTACAGTATATATAGTCATTAGTAAAAATCTGTTTATGGCTAACATCACTCGACCCACAAGTAATTGGAGAACATATATAGTAACTTTCATCACTCGACCCTCAAAGATAGATAGATCCACTTGGGACACCCGAGAATACCTGCAAAAGAAAAAAAAATTTAGTACATAAACTCTCATATAAGCTCACCATCTCTCGACCCACATTTAATCTTGCTTAGCCTCTAACAAAGAGAATTTACTGAGTGATTGTAACTTAATTTATTCACCCAAATATTGTAACTTAACAACCATTAGTTTAACTTGAACACCTCATTTAAGGTTTTCGAAATCTCCTAAGTGTTCAATTCTCATGCACAAAAGGTTGAATTTGAATTCTGCTTGATTTTCTTCCTATTTCTCTTTTTTTTTCTCTAACTTTCTTGTCTAGCTCTCAAGAAGATAGTTTCTCTCTAACTTTCTCTGTGCTTCTCCATCATTCTCTCTTTCATTCTAGGAACTAATTAGCTTGGGCCCCCTAATTGTTTCATTTGTTCAAGTGGCGAAGTTAATATCAAACTAATCTTGCTTAGCCTCTAACAAAGAGAACTTACTGGGGCCCCCACAATATCCCTAAAGTGAGTTTTGTGGTTTGGATGGCGATTCTGGGTAGACTGAACACTAGGGATAGGTTGCACCTTTTTGGTGTGACACAATCTGCTGTATGTGTATTTTGTCAGTACCATAATGAAGACCATAACCACCTTTTCTTTGAGTGTCCATTCTCGGAACGGGTGTGGTCTTGTATTAAAGGTAAAATCAATGTTGATTGGCCATCCCTCCTTTGGGATGATTTGGTCCAGCTCATTGCTAAATCTGTGAAAGGGAATTCCTTAGGGACTATTATTACCAAGCTTGCATTTACTTGTACTGTGTACCAGTTATGGGTTGCTATGAATAATAGAGTGTTTAGTAAAGATATGGTCCCTGAAGAGGTTGTTATAAAGCGTATTGTGGATATGGTTAGATTCAGGGTAATGCATATTACCAATTTGAAGACTAACCATAATGGTTGATGGTATCTTAGCTCATGGAAATTGCCTCATACTATGCTGAAGCTTGCTGCTGCTATTGTGAGGAATAAGAGCTCATAAAATGTGGGTTGAGTGAAGGTTAGAAACTACATTGTGGGGTTTCCTAATGTTTGTTATTCATATAGGCGCTTGGAGTCCTGGAAAGCCGATTGTCGAGTGTATGCCAATCAATATGAGGGTTGAGTTTCGTGTGAGGAATAAACACTCCATATCCCCCACATTACTAGCCACATTGAGAGGAACTAACAAGCTTTTATATATTCTCTGTATCTTTTCTTTTGCGAGTGTATGGAGCTTTGTTTTTCCGAGTGATGTGCGCATAGATACTTGTGGGTTGAGTGTAGTGAGCAATTATATGTGTGATGTTAAATGTTTCATGTTTCTGAGTCTCGCAAAGTGCTCTTTTGATGATTATTTAATTCTGTTTGGTCTTTGCTGGATTACAAGGTACTATAAATGTGTAGAATCTGTTTGGGTTACATGGTTTAGCAGCAGTTCTTGGACGGTGCTGCATGGTTTTTTCTTCAATTCGGGTTGACTCGAAGCTCGAAGTTGGATGTGATTTGTTGATCGCTGCTATATGCGCCTCGTGTGTGAAGATTGACTTTCCATTATGTTTGTTTTCTTTAGAGTGTGTTGGTATTTTTCCCTACCCGTGTGGGATGTACACGGGTGTCCGTGATTTTCTGTTTCCATCCGACTTTTTGCTACTTAGATATCTATCGGGTGTGCTCATGTTCCTCATTACATTTTCATGCGGCACATGAACACACTTTGGTTACTTTTTTTTGGGTGAATAAGACATAAATAAAAGACAAAGGATATACAAGATTACAAGGGGAATACCCCAGGCCCTACAACCAACTATACAGCAAGATTAGCAACCAAAAAAAAAAGATAAAGCAAAAAAGAGTGCCCAAAAAAACACTGTTCAGCAACCATATCATGAGAGATAGGGGAAATGAACACTGCGGAAGAACAGCCCAAAGCCGTGAGATAAACAGCCCCATAGCAGCACTAAATGTCGGCCCCAAGTCCGAAAACAGTAATGGAAAAACAAAACATAAACCTGTGGACTACATAATCCAGTACCAAACAGTAAAGCAAATAGAGACAAAACAGGTCAAAGATGGACCACTTAATTCCTAGCACATCCCGCTAGGATAGGTAAAATAGCTAAAGTTGTTAAAACAGATAAGGAAAACAGCTTATATCCCTGAAGAAACAACCAGCAGCGCATTCAGCAGCCAGCTTCGAGCCAAATATCACAAGAATCAAACCAAGACGTAGACCTCCACTAGACAATATAGAAAGACCTGCCAAAATGGAGTAAACAAATCCATTAGTGATCATGAAGGATTCCAGTAAAACAGGTAACCACAATATATGTCTCACATCACTAAACCCACAATAATCTCACATCACTCAGTAGTATTTGGAATTTAGCACACAATATATAGGCTCTCATCACTCAACCCACACAGCATTGCATTACTCCATAGCCTGCACATAAAGCTTACAATATATATAAACATTAGATAAACCATTTGTTGGTAGCTATTTCACTCAACCCACAATTTTGTCTGTTGTAATTTGTTGGACTCACAACACTCAACCCTCATTGATCCAAGCACTTCTCATTACTACACAAGAAGAAAACAGTTAGGAAAAAAGCACTCAGTTTGCTTACAATCACTCGACCCTCATATAGTGAACTCACATCACTCAACAACTGTCCCAGTGCCGAGAACATGGGGCTTCAAGACAGTAGCAGGCAAATTCCAATGGTCTTTTAATAAAAGTTGACTTTGTTCAAATTAATCTTTTTTTTGGGTGGATAAGTCATAAAATAAAAGACAAAAAACTTACACCACGACAAGGGGCATACCCCAGGCCCTAACCAAAGCACTATACAGGAAACCAGAGAAAGAAAAAACAAAACTAAGCCATTCCAGAATTACCCAGAAAAACTAACGAAATAAAACAGAAACAAACTGGACAAAATAAATGAAATACGTCCTAACCTACATAAACCATACATAATAGAAATAGCTAAAATGTGTTCATGTGCCGCATGAAAAATGAGGAGCATGAACACACTCGATCATAGGCAGCAAAAAGTCAGATGAAATCCATATGTCATGTACACCCGTGTACATCCCACACGGGTAGGCAAAATACCAACAGATTCTAATGTAAACAAACATAATAGAAAATCAGACTTCACACACGAGGCGCATATAGCAGCCATCAACACCGGCAAATCTAGCTTCAAGCCACGAGACACACCGAACTGAAATGAACAAGATAGGTAGACCCAGCCATCAACACAGGCAGACCCAGCCATCGACACAAGCAGACAGCCATCAACATATGCAAATCCAGCCAGCAACACAGGAAGAACAAGACAGCACATGTGACCCGGACAGATTCTACACGTTATAGTAGACCCTGTAATGCAGCAAGGACCAAACAGAATTAAGTAACCAACAGTAGAGAACTTTGCAAAACTCAGAAATCTGAAGCAGTTAACATCACACATATAATTGCTCACTACACTCAACCCACAAATATCTATGCTCACATCACTCGGGAAACAGCTCCATATACCTGCAAAAGAAAAAGATACAGTGATATATATAAGCATGTTAGTTCCTCTCAATGTGGCTAGTAAGTTGGGGGTTATGGAGTGTTTATTCCTCACACTAAACTCAACCCTCAGACTGGTTGGTGTACACTCATCCATCAGTTTTCCAGGAATCCAAGCACCTATATGAATAGCAAACATTAGGAAACCCCACAATTTATTTGTTAACCTTCACTCAACCCACATTTAGTGAACTCTCAATCCTCACATCAGCAGCAGCATGCTTCAGGATAGTACGAGGCAGTTTCCATGAACTAAGATACTAGCTGTCATTTTGGTTAGTCTTCAAATTGGTTATATGCATAACCCTGAATCTAACCATATCAACAATACACTTAATAACCACCTCTTCAGGGACCATATCTTTACTAAACACTCTATTATTCCTAGCAACCCATAACTGGTACACAGTACAAGTAAAGGCAAGCTTGGTAATAATAGCCCCCAGGGATTTCCCTTTCACAGATTTAGCAATAATCTGGACCAAATCATCCCAAAGGAGGGATGGCCAATCAACATTTATTTTACCTTTAATACAAGACCACACTCTTTCCGAAAATGGACATTCAAAAAAGAGGTGATTGTGGTCTTCATGATGGTACTGACAAAATGCACAAACAGCAGATTGCGTCACACCAAACATATGCAACCTGTCCCCAGTGTTAAGACGGCCAAGGATCGCCATCCAAACCACAAAACTCACTTTAGGGATATTGTGAGGGCCCCAAATTAAATGTGACCAATTCACATGGTCATAGTGAATTCGTAATGCATTCCAAGTGGATTGTATGGTGAAGTTCCCATCATGAGCAGGACACCAACTAACACTATCATGACCACCAGTAGGGAGGAGATTTGAAGGAGTTTTGTTAATGAGATCCATAATCTCCCAAGAAGAAGGAAATGGCCATCTCCAAGATTTTCCCTCCACAATCTGACTCACCTTAGCATCTATACTTAAGGCGGTGTCGTACACAATACGCCTCCCAAACTTATCCCAAATAGAACCCATTGGATGCCAATTGTCAAACCATAAGAAAACTCCAGATCCATCTCCCACCTTATACTTGATTAAGGGGTAAATTATAGGTCTTAGGGAGAGAACTTTCCGCCAGACCCAAGAGGGGTCATTTGGCACCCTAACCCTCCAAAAACTCCTACCTTTGAGGAGATAAGACTTAACCCAGCTACACCACATAGATTGCTCACCCCCGGAGAGGAGGAACCAAACATGTTTCGCAATAGCAGCATTATTCCAAACAGAAATGGACTTAAACCCCAGACCCCCTTCCTTCCTGGGAGAGCAAATTCTATCCCAAGAAACCTTAGCCCCATGAGTTTTCATCTCACAACCCGACCAAAAAAACACCCTAAAAAGACACTCGATAGACCGAATGACCTTCTTAGGGAGAATGAATAGAGAGGTCCAATACACTTGCATCGAAAACAAAACAGATTGGATCAGTTGAGCACGGCCAGCATAAGTAAGACACTTATTTGTCCAGCTCTTAATCCTTTTAGTTATCCGATCCACAAGTTGATCACAATCAGAGGCTTTAAGTTTCGTGGAAACTAATGGGACAGGCTCTTAAATTCTTCTAACCCCAGCTTAATGGACCGAACAGTGAACACATCCCCCTTACAGAAGATCATTAAATCATCTGCGAAGCACAGGTTCACTATCTTAGGTTGATCACATCTCCAATGGAATTTAAATGCAGGATGCGAAGCCTTCTCAGCCAAAATTCTAGAGAGAACTTCCATAACTAAAACAAAGAGGTAAGGGGACATAGGGTCACCTTGTCTCAAACCTCTCTCCCCCCTAAAATAACCATGCAAACTCCCATTAATGCAAATGGAATATGTGGGACTAGTCATGCAAGCTTTGACCCAAAGAATCAGGTTAGGGGGGAAACCCATAGCATTTAGGATATCAAGAACAAACTCCCATCTTACATTATCATATGCTTTCATGATGTCCACTTTCATAGCACACCTGGGAGACTGAGAAAATTTATGATACCCCCTCATAAGTTCCTGTGAAAGGAAGATATTGTCAGCAATTCTCCTACCGGGGACAAAAGCTGATTGCACAGGGTCAATAAGATCATTCAGAACAGATTGGATCCTATCAGCAATGATCTTAGAAATACACTTGTACAAAGTATTACAGCAAGAAATAGGTCTAAAATCCCCCATTTTTTCAGCATTTGGGATCTTCGGGATAAGAGCAATGGAAGTGCTATTTATTTCCCGAAGAAGCTCTCCCGATGAGAAAAAAGATTTGATGGCTAGGACAACCTCTCTCCCCACAATGTCCCAGGCTTTCAGAAAAAAACCCGCAGAATAGCCATCAGGGCCGGGGGCTTTGTTGGGTTTTAGAGACTTGAAAGCATCAATGATTTCTTTTTCAGTAACATCCCTAGCAAGACTATGATACTGAGTGTCAGAAACTCTCTTGGGGATAAGACCATTAATCCTCTCAGACCCATTATAATTGTCCACAAACGGCTTACCGAACAAATTTGTGAAGTAGTCCACAAAAGAGTTATGAATCTCAGCAGTATTAGTCACCCTCTCCCCATTCGGGAGCACAACACTATGAATACGCCCCTTATTCACATTTCCCTTAACATTTCGAAAGAAGAACTTTGAATTCCTGTCCCCTAAACCAAGCCATTGGACACGAGATTTTTGATGGGCAAGACTTTCCTCAGCTTTACTGAGATCAACATATTTAATGTAAGCAGCCCTTTCCATTTCCTGAAGATGGAGATTCATCGGATCTTTATCAAGCTTAATTTGAGAATTAAGAAGTTGATCCTTAGCAGCACCAACACGGATGGAAATCTCACTATACTCTTTTTTGTTCAGATCTCTTAGGATAGGCTTAAGGGTTTAATGGAAAAAAAGTAAAAATGGGTTAGTGAGAGAAGCTCTGACATCTCTCTAGAAAACTCTAGTTTTCTAGGGTTCAATATCTCATTGATTGCCGATGTCTGGAGTTAATGCTATCATTAATGAGAGAAAGGTGGGGGAAATTACTAAGGGTGAGCCGATTAATACTTCTGTTCCTGTCGATCGGAAGCTAGGGTTTACTAAAAATCGTTTTATGGCTTTGTGTGACGACGTCATGGCCTCTGAATCTGATCCATCTACAACCCGTGGTGAAGGTGGTTTAACGGTAGATCGCGTTGTCGGTCCTCCGATGGAGGATCTGTCCAGTGTGGAGGTTCAAAATCAGGCAGTGGTAGTTAATGTTGAAGCGAATCTTTCTGAAGAAATGGTTGTTACGGTTCCGATCTCGGAATTAGTGGGTTCAGATCTATCTAAATCCCTAACCGATGACGGATCTAAGGTTGCAGCGCAGAGTTTGGATAAAATGAAGGCCCCGTTGATCCCAGGTTTTGGTCAGGATCCATCTACGCCGATTGGTAATGAGATTGGTATGAGTTGGTCTGAAATCGTCGAGGAAGAGCAAAATCATTTCCTTAATCTCCCCGATAGCCTGGAGATCGCGCGTAATAGGGGGGGAACCAAGAACACTCTGAGTGATCCTATTATGGCTCCTAACTCAGACATCCAGATTCCTCTCGGGGAGTCTACTCTCGGGGGGGGAGGAAGGGGGGGAAACAGTTATCGGGGTGGGAGAGGAGGCCGCGGGGGCCCTAGTGGAAGCAGAGCAGTAGAGCAAATGGACCAACGATCATGGGCCAATGTTACTGCTACATCTACTCGATCAAACATTAAGCTCAGGTATGTCCCTCCAACTGCTGTAGAAGATAGTATTGTGGTAGAAATGCCAGCTAGACCTGATCCTTTGGAGAAGTGGGATTCCTGTCTCGTTGGCTACTTTATTGATAAAGGAGTTGGGTATAATTATCTTCGAGGTTACTTGGTCTAATCTTGTTTGGGGTCCTCCTGTCATTCCTAGGGTTAGTTTCATTGTATGGTTAGCCATCCATGAGAGACTTAACACTGGGGATAGACTCCAAATCTTTGGTCTTCCCCTTCCAAGGCCCATGGCAGCCACACCCTTCTCCGGTGCATCCGGAAGTAATACCCAAACCACTAAATACCAGCCCAGAGGCCAAAGAACCTTCACCCTACTGTGCATATCACCAGCAGCACGGTCACGACACTGACCAATGTTTCAGGCTGCATCACGAGATTCAAGACCTCGTTGACAAAAATGTGATTCTACCTCAAGAGAAACCTAACGTCACAACCAATCCACTCCCTACACACAACCAAGCTCCACCTCCCAAAAGAGTCAATCTTATCCAGACTGGGGTCGTGTCTTACGATCCTAGCATCTGTATTACTCCTACCCATCTTCCTAAGCCGGAGGTGCTCCTTCCCGATTGCACTAACTTCTTGTGCATATTGGACATCTCTACAACCCAACCTGAGCTAGTGGTGGCGACTGAGGAAGACAGCGCAACAGAGGTTGCAGAGGAGATTGGAATGGTTGAGACAGGGTTTGAGCAATCTGGAAACTTTGCTGGGGAAACCTACGACCCAAGTGAGTACATCCTGTCAGTGGGCCAATCTGAGCCAAGTGTAGGGCTGCCAGAAAAAGCAGAACTATGCGTGATTCAGGGGGACATATTTGAGCAAGGAACGGACAATCTGACAACTGTCGAGGAGGACTTTGCCAACCTACAGTTTTTCGATGACCAAGAATCAGGGGGTGCGACAGTCAACTGGTTTGATTATGAGGAATCAGCAGAGGCCACTGGGTGACTGGATGATCAACCGGATGTGGTGGAAGAGTCCCAACCTGAACAGGACCTGCCAGGGGCGAGAGTATCAACTGTGGCCGGAAGGGCCGGAAGTCAGATTACATTACCGGAGAGCGCCGATACAAAGAATTTCGCTCAGGACAGAAGCATTGTGAATGCAGGGAAAGTTGAACAACAAACTGCACTGACGCAGGTAGAACGACAGGGTTCTGAGAGAACTGGGAAAGCCAAAATCCATGAGGAGATCGGAAGTGCTGTGGGCACAAGAACAGAGGATGCTGTGAGCATGCAGGCTGAAAGTGCTGTGAGTACAAACGTGCCCGAGCCAGACAGGTGCCTTTTGAATGCCAACGGAATGTGGTGGGAAGACGATGAGTTATGTCTTGCCCACACAGACGAAGACTGGAGAAGCAATCAACCCGACGACACCTGGTACCTCGATGAGGTTGATCACATGACAAGAAGCGGGCGGTACTTCAAGCCCCCGCACCTAGACCAACCCGAGGCATCTGGGAAGGATAAAGAAGCTGAGAAACAGAAGGAGAAACAGCTTGAAGAGGAGGCTATACTGAAACAGCTGAAGAAGATACAAGCAGACATCTCCATCTGGGGACTGCTTATGGCGTCGCGAGTACACAGACAGGCTGTCTTATCTGCCATGGACAAGGCCAAACTCTCTATAGATACTACACCAAAACAGCCAGTTGGGTTGGTTTTTCCGGGAGGAGGTTCCCCGGCATTAACCTTTTCAGACAAAGAACTACCACCTGAGGGCACAAATCACAACAAACCCCTCTACGTTTCCGTGGAATGTAGAGACAAGTGGATACCGGTAGCACTTGTTGATACCGGGTCCGCCATCAATGTCTGCCCAGCCAGAACAGCGTATGCAATTGGGTTGAAGCCCGCGGACTTCGTGCCGACTGCTCAGGTGATCAGAGCATATGATAATACTAGCAGGGAAGTGATGGGGACTGTCAAAATTCAGACCCAGGTTGGTCTCGGACAACACAACATTGGATTCCATGTCTTGGACGTTCCCGCAAGTTTCAATCTACTCTTGCGGCGGCCGTGGTTGCACCAAGTAAAGGCAGTCTCTTCCACTTTACATCAGATGTTGAAGTACCCTCACGGGAAGGGGGTGGCTATTGTCTTCGGGAATTCATCAATCCATCCGCCGCCGGAAGTGTCCACACCAGTCTTGGAAATCGAGCATGGCACTGAGGATGTGTTCTTATCAGGGTTCACTTTGGCTGAGGCTCGAGTGGTGCGGAATATTATGGCTGTGAATGAAGGGGTGTACGTCAGTGCTCAATCCGTCTACCTCATGAACAAGTTACAACACATCCCCGGGATGGGATTAGGAAGGAGCGGCCGGAAGGGCGTCGCAGCATTGGCCGAAGTGCCACACAACCCTCATACCTTTGGCTTGGGTTATATGCCCACCAAAGAGGACTGGGTAAGGAAGGGTAATGTCATGACCCGAACCCGCCCCTATGGGTTAAGGACATAACCGGCCAGCAATCTTGAGATTACCTACGGCCTCATATTCTACAGACATAACTTGTCAGAGTAAAGGGGCCAAACGGAAGCAAAAATTTAAAAGCTTTGTCCATAGAGCCGTGCTTATATGCACATCAAACAGACCATATTCAGTTACGTTAATAACCCACCTCAAAATTACAGTTTCACAAAATTCTTTACAGACAGGATCATTCCAAACGAGTCAACCTATGACAGGCTATTTACAGATATACACTAGGCCCTTGCCAACAAGACAGAACATAAGTACATAGCAAAGGCAGGGTAGGTCTCAAGAGTGAGACGCAAGGCTGACTTCCTCAAAACTCAGATTTCTCCTAGCAGACTTCACTGGGGCTGGGTTTGGACTTCCCTTGGCTCACCTACAAACACATGAATGAGCGTGAGCGATAGCCCAGTGAATAATATCAAACATAACAGTTACGTGACAATATGTAGAACAACATGCTCCAAACGGCCTTGGGCCCAATTCATACTTCTATTTAACACAGATATATATATATATATATATACTTATACAAAATTTAGATCAAATGACTGTAGTTCCAACATACTGGCCTTTGGCCCATTCAGGGTTCCATTCTTGTCAAAACGGCCTCCGGCCCATTCATTTGTGTCAAAACGGCCTTCGGCCCATCCATTTACGTCAAAACGGCTTTTAGGCCACTCATTCATGACAGAACGACCTTCGGTCCATTCATATTCATCTAAACGACCTTTGGTCCATTCATATACATCAAAACGATCTTCGGTCCATTCATTCTTATCAAAACGACCTTTGGTCCATTCATATACATCAAAACGACCTTCGGTCCATTCATTCTTATCAAAACGACCTTTGGTCCATTCATTGATTCTTGTCAGACTTTAGTCCACAATCCCAATTAACAGCTCATAAAGTTTATAAGGGAATAACAATTGGACATTGACAAACTTTCAAGTATTGATATTACTCACAGTGATCGGCTTGCTGATTTGCCCTGGAGCTTGACCCTACACGTTTCATGAACACAAAAAGGTCATTAACAGTTCAATCCGTTCTTTAATTCACATATTCCTCTTTAGGCTTTATTATTATCTCATTAACTCATTTACAATGCTTAACATATATGCCTAAGAGTGCTTGCAAGTGAAATAGAATGGAAAACAGAACACAAAATGCAAAAACAGGATTTCAGAAAATAGGGTCCCCGCTCGAGCGTGTACTTCCCCGCTCGAGCGGACCCTCAAGGCCTGCAAAAGTGCTGGTAGAATCAAAAATACGCTCGAGCATGAAATAGGACGCTCGAGCGGAAGGCCTGTCAAAATAGCTCCCACGCTCGAGCGTTAATTACCACGCTCGAGCGGACATTAAGTCTGCAAAAAGTACTGGGAGCACGCATTTCCCGCTCGAGCGTCAGGTTCCCCGCTCGAGCGGACCTCAAAATTCTGGAAAACCCAGAACTGTGTTCTTGAGCTTCAACTCGAAATTCAAAGGTTCAAGATGCATGATTTCGGCTCAAATATCGTAGAAACATACACTAACATGGGATAAACCCCAAGTTACAACATAATGAAGCTCAATCCCAAGAATTACTTACATGCATGGCCCATTTTGACTCAAATTCATTTTCCAACATAATTAATTCATGCATTCCAACTTCACATCTTCATCAATCATGCATGCATGCCAATCCTTGACTCCATTTCTATTACAATTGGTACAAATGGTGCTCATAACCATGAAGCTCGACCAAACATACTTGCATGTATGATTCAACACCCAATTTCTCATATTCTACTCCTCACATGCTTGATTATGCAATTTCATGGCAATTCTATGCATGCATGTGCATATATACTTCAAATTCATCATACTCAATACCATTCATGTTCTTGATCAGATATTCTCTTCGAATTAACATCATTACATACACAAATTCATGAATTAAGGGTTGATCACTCACCTAGGAGCTTCAATCTCCACCCGTTCTTGTTAATTCTAGAGTGTAGCTTCCCAATCCACAATCTTGAATCAAAATGCCCAATGGTGCTTCCCCTCTCTCTCAAAGTCGACTCTCTCTTTTCTAGAGAGTTAAACTCCAGCCAAAATGATAGAAGAGGAGAATTGAATGTAACAAGGGCCCTTATATGGCCCCACTAACTTAAAATTATTAATATTAAATAATTGAGGCGCTAGACCCTCAATTTAATCGGTTTAATCTGACCCGAATAAATTTCCAATTAAGTTTCACCGTAGGCTCTAAAAATTATGCCAATCACAATGGCGTAATCAATTTCGGGTTCTGTGGCCGATAGGGCCCTCAATTTAATTTCCAAAGTAGTTTACTCAAACAGATATTCCTACAGTGAACAGATAGAATTGCAAAATCACATATATTCACATAATGGTACATAAAGTCAGGCTGAACACATAATCATATTCAAATTAAGGACCAATTTAGCGTAATGCAGAACAGGGGTATCACAGTCTTCCCCCCTTTTAGGAAGTTTGGTCCTCCAAACTTAAGTTACCTTCGTCAAAAAACAAATGTGGGTAGCGTAGTCGCATTTCCTCCTCTTTTTCCCACGTGGCATCCGTCCCGTAGTGCTCTTTCCATTCTACTTTCATCATTGGGATGGACTTGTTTCTCAATTCTTTCACTTGTCGGGCAACAATTCTTTCCGGCCACTCTGCGTATTCCATATTCTCATCAATAGCTACCCGGTGGTAATCAATCACATGTAACGGGTCTCGGAGGTAACCCCTCAACATCGACACATGAAACACATTATGGATTTGCTCGAATCCCGGTGGCAAAGCAACTCTATAAGCAACTGGACCAAGCCTTTCCAAAATCTGGAACGGCCCAATGTAGCGGGGCGACAACTTGCCCTTTTTCCCAAACCTGACTTGGCCTTTCATCGGAGAAACTCGAATGAACACATGGTCGCCGACCTCATATTCAAGAGGTCTTCTCCGAACGTCTGCATAATTCTTCTGTCGGTCTTGAGCTGTTTTGAGTCTTTGCCGAATAGTTTTGATCTTTTCAAAGGTGTCTTGTACAATTTCAGGCCCAAGCAAAGCTCTGTCCCCGACCTCTGTCCAACAAATAGGTGATCTACACCTCCTACCATACAAAGCCTCGTATGGTGCCATACCGATGCTGGAGTGGAAGCTGTTATTATAAGCAAACTCTGCAAGCGGCAAATAGTCCTCCCAACTCCCCTGGAAATCCAAAGCACACATGCGAAGCATATCTTCCAAAGTTTGTATCGTTCGTTCTGACTGGCCATCTGTTTGTGGGTGGAATGCAGTACTGAACCTTAGTTCTGTTCCCATAGCTTCCTGCAAACTTTTCCACAATCTAGATACAAATTTCGGATCCCTATCTGACACAATGGACACCGGAACTCCGTGTAACCGGACAATTTCATCAACATAAATAGTAGCCAATCTGTAAGCAGTAAATGTAGTTTTGACAGGCAGAAAATGTGCAGATTTAGTCAGTCTATCAACTACAATCCAAACAGAATCCATACCTCGGGAAGTCCGAGGTAGGCCAACAACAAAATCCATAGTCACATGTTTCCACTTCCACTCAGGAATAGGGAGAGGTTGAAGTAGACCGCCTGGTTTCTGATGTTCAGCCTTAACTTGCTGACACTGAAGGCACTTGGACACATATTCTGCAATCTCTTTCTTCATTTTAGGCCACCAATAGGTTTGTTTCAAATCCCGATACATTTTATTGTTACCCGGATGCATAGCAAATACAGATCTGTGGGCTTCATCTAAAACCCTCTTCCTTAGCTCCAGAATATCTGGGACACATATTCGGTTTCGAAATTTCAACATTCCATTCTCAACACTGAACTCTGCTTTTGGGCTTACTTCAAATTCATCGATTACCTTTCTGAGGAACTCATCTTCTTTCTGTTTCTGCTTGATTTCATCAACAATTGCCGGTTCGGCTGTAATGGCGGCTATCAATCCGTCCTGTTCACATACCACCACTTCAATTTCAGACTTTTCAAAGTCTTGCAAAATCTCCCTTTGTTCAGTAAGCAAACAAGCCATACCCCCTGTTGATTTTCTGCTCAAGGCATCAGCCACTGTATTAGCTTTCCCGGGATGGTACTGAATCTCTAGGTCGTAATCTTTTATCAGTTCTAGCCATCTTCTCTGACGCATATTCAACTCTTTCTGCGTGAAGAAGTATTTCAGGCTCTTATGATCCGTGTAGACTTCACACTTTGCCCCATACAAATAATGCCGCCAGATTTTCAAAGCAAAAACAACTGCGGCCAATTCTAGGTCATGTGTTGGATAATTCTTCTCATGTGGCCTCAACTGTCGGGAGGCGTAAGCAATAACCCTTCCGTTCTGCATTAACACACAACTCAAACCCTTATAAGATGCGTCACTGAAAATCACAAAATTTTCCGTACCTGAAGGTAGTGTCAAAATTGGTGCAGTGGTCAATCTTGTCTTCAATTTGTGAAAGGCTGATTCTCTTTCACTATTCCACTCAAATGGTTGTCCCTTACGTGTCAATTGGGTAAGAGGTACAGCTAATTTCGAAAAGTCTTTTACAAACCTCCTGTAGTACCCAGCCAAGCCCATGAAACTGCGAACTTCTGTCACATTAGTTGGTGTAGGCCAATTCACAATTGCTTCTATTTCTGCGGGTCCACTGAAATTCCTTCCTTGTTGATCACATGCCCTAAGAAAACAACCTCGTCCAACCAAAACTCACATTTCTTTAGTTTAGCAAATAGTTTTCTTTCCCGAAGTATTTGTAAAACAGTCCTCAAATGATGTTCATGTTCAAGTCTATCTTTAGAGAGTATATCAAAATATCATCGATGAAGACTACAACAAACTCATCAAGGTAGGTTTTAAAAATTCTGTTCATTAGGTCCATAAATGCTGCCGGAGCATTAGTCACTCCAAATGGCATAACAAGAAACTCAAAATGACCATACCTCGTTCTGAATGCGGTTTTCTCAACATCCTCCGCTTTAACCTTCAGCTGATGATACCCGGATCTCAAATCAATCTTAGAAAACACCTGTGATCCCTGCAACTGGTCAAATAAGTCATCAATACGGGGTAGGGGGTATTTGTTCTTCACTGTTACCTTATTCAAGTCCCGATAATTGATGCACAGGCGCAAAGTACCATCTTTCTTCTTTACAAACAATACTGGTGCACCCCAAGGTGAAGTGCTAGGCCGGATAAACCCTTTATCCAGAAGGTCCTGCAACTGTTCCTTTAGTTCTTTCATTTCGGCAGTAGCCATTCTGTAGGGAGTTTTAGAAATAGGTTGGGTGCCTGGCACAGTTTCAATGGTAAACTCGATCTCCCTGTCTACCAATTCCCCTGGTAATTCATTCGGAAACACATCTGGAAATTCTCTAACAATAGGAATATTATTCAATTCAACATTCTCAGATTGTTCAGACAACACATAGCACAAATAACCCTGGCACCCTTTCCTAATCAGTTTACATGCTTTCATCGCAGATATCAAATAAGGTGGAGGCACTACCCCATTACCCTCAAACACAATCTCTTTCTGTTCTGGTGGTTGGAATATAACCCTTTTTGTCACACAATCTATGGTAGCACAATATTTGGTCAACCAATCCATGCCCAAAATTACATCGAAATGCCTAAAGTTCAAGGGCAACAAATCTACATATAGGGTAGCATCCTCGATATGCATGTCACAAAACCGATATATATAATCACACAACACAGATTCCCCCGATGGAGCAGACACACACAACAAATATGGCAAAAGCTCTAGGGGTCTATTCAGTCTAGATGCAAACGTGTATGTCACAAATGAGTACGTTGATCCTGAATCAATTAATACAAAGGCATCCTAATTACATATTGAAATAGTACCTGAAACAACGGCATTGGCATTCCGTGTATTGCCCGGAACGAGTGCAAAAACTCTCCCTTGTCTCACTGTATCCCCAGTAGTAACAGATCTCAAAGTATTTCCCGGCTTTGGAGCTGATGCAGTTGAAGTAGCTGCGAGTTTCCCACTGTTCTGATTACATTCTCGGGCTATGTGCCCTTGCTTTCCACATTTAAAACAGGCTCCCGATGCACGATAACAGACTCCACGGTGCCTTTTGCTACAAATGTTGCACATGGGAGCTGTGTCTCGGGAAGAACTTGAAGTAGTTGAGGAGCCCGTGTTTTGCTTTTTCAGAAATTTCTTCTTCAAAAAGAAGCCTTGTCTTTTGTTGCCTTTCCATTCGGTTGTTGGCTTAGCTTGTCTAGCTATGTTAGCCTCTGATATGATGGCCCGATCGAGCACCCCGATGTAGGTCTCCAACTTCAGGACGTTCACTCTCTCTAGGATGTCACTTCGGAGCCCACCTTCAAAATGCCTTGCCTTCTTATAATCCATATCAATTACGTGTGGTGCGAACCTGGCCAACTCAGTAAATTTGGCCTCATACTCAGCTACAGTCATGCTTTCTTGCTTGAGTTCCATGAACTCTGCCACTTTCCTATCCCGGACACACTGCGGGAAGTACTTGTCATAGAAGATTTCCAAAAATTTCACCCAGTCAACATCTCTGTGGTTTTCCCTCATCAACATCCACCATCTTCTCGCTTCATCTTCTAGCATAAAGGTGGCTAGAAGCACCTTCTGTGTATCCGAGCACGGAAACACCTCAAACAGTTTTTCGATCCCAAGAACCCAAGCCTCAGCCTTCAAAGGATCTAGTCCGCCATGGAACTATGGTGGTTTCATTTTCTTGAATTCCTTGGTGAGAGCTATTATCCGGTCATCATTCTGATTATCTGGCACGGGTGGTGCCGGAGGTGGAGGTGGCGGGTGTGGTTGCTGCCACTGTTGTTGCCACTCTTGTTGCTGTCTCAAAGCTTCTGCCATTTCCTGGATCAGTCTCTCCATTCTGTCCAGTCTGGCAGTAGAGGATTCCTCTAACTCATCACCTCTGGTTCTCACCATCTGATTAAACTTGCATTATATTTCATACAAAAGGTACACAAGTATGCATATTCTAAGAAGCACATATTTCCAGATAATTTGCAATGCAAGTAGTTCACAACTTACACATATAATTAATCCTAACGAAACATTTAAGCATATAATCAATGCTTCCAAACTCGTATTTATCACATGAATGCATCCTAGATCTTATCTAGACGCTTATTGCTCCTTTTGGGACAAGTGTGTGAGCTATTAACTCGTGCTCTGATACCACTCTGTCATGACCCGAACCCGCCCCTATGGGTTAAGGACATAACCGGCCAGCAATCTGGAGATTACCTACGGCCTCATATTCTACAGACATAACTTGTCAGAGTAAAGGGGCCAAACAGAAGCAAAAATTTAAAAGCTTTGTCCATAGAGTCGTGCTTATATACACATCAAACAGACCATATTCAGTTACGTTAATAACCCACCTCAAAATTACAGTTTCACAAAATTCTTTACAGACAGGATCATTCCAAATGAGTCAACCTATGACAGGCTATTTACAGATATACACTAGGCCCTTGCCAACAAGACAGAACATAAGCACATAGCAAAGGCAGGGTAGGTCTCAAGAGTGAGACGCAAGGCTGACTTCCTCAAAACTCAGATTTCTCCTAGCAGACTTCACTGGGGCTGGGTTTGGACTTCCCTTGGCTCACCTACAAACACATGAATGAGCGTGAGCGATAGCCCAGTGAATAATATCAAACATAACAGTTACGTGACAATATGTAGAACAACATGCTCCAAACGGCCTTGGGCCCAATTCATACTTCTATTTAACACAGATATATATATATATATATACTTATACAAAATTTAGATCAAATGACTGTAGTTCCAACATACTGGCCTTTGGCCCATTCAGGGTTCCATTCTTGTCAAAACGGCCTCCGGCCCATTCATTTGTGTCAAAACGGCCTTCGGCCCATCCATTTACGTCAAAACGGCTTTTAGCCCACTCATTCATGACAGAACGACCTTCGGTCCATTCATATTCATCTAAACGACCTTTGGTCCATTCATATACATCAAAACGATCTTCGGTCCATTCATTCTTATCAAAACGACCTTTGGTCCATTCATATACATCAAAACGACCTTCGGTCCATTCATTCTTATCAAAACGACCTTTGGTCCATTCATTGATTCTTGTCAGACTTTAGTCCACAATCCCAATTAACAGCTCATAAAGTTTATAAGGGAATAACAATTGGACATTGATAAACTTTCAAGTATTGATATTACTCACAGTGATCGGCTTGCTGATTTGCCCTGGAGCTTGACCCTACACGTTTCATGAACACAAAAAGGTCATTAACAGTTCAATCCGTTCTTTAATTCACATATTCCTCTTTAGGCTTTATTATTATCTCATTAACTCATTTACAATGCTTAACATATATGCCTAAGAGTGCTTGCAAGTGAAACAGAATGGAAAACAGAACACAAAATGCAAAAACAGGATTTCAGAAAATAGGGTCCCCGCTCGAGCGTGTACTTCCCCGCTCGAGCGGACCCTCAAGGCCTGCAAAAGTGCTGGTTGCATCAAAAATACGCTCGAGCGTGAAATAGGACGCTCGAGCGGAAGGCCTGTCAAAATAGCTCCCACGCTCGAGCGTTAATTACCACGCTCGAGCGGACATTAAGTCTGCAAAAAGTACTGGGAGCACGCATTTCCCGCTCGAGCGTCAGGTTCCCCGCTCGAGCGGACCTCAAAATTCTGGAAAACCCAGAACTGTGTTCTTGAGCTTCAACTCGAAATTCAAAGGTTCAAGATGGATGATTTCGGCTCAAATATCGTAGAAACATACACTAACATGGCATAAACCCCAAGTTACAACATAATGAAGCTCAATCCCAAGAATTACTTACATGCATGGCCCATTTTGACTCAAATTCATTTTCCAACATAATTAATTCATGCATTCCAACTTCACATCTTCATCAATCATGCATGCATGCCAATCCTTGACTCCATTTCTATTACAATTGGTACAAATGGTGCTCATAACCATGAAGCTCGACCAAACATACTTGCATGTATGATTCAACACCCAATTTCTCATATTCTACTCCTCACATGCTTGATTATGCAATTTCATGGCAATTCTATGCATGCATGTGCATATATACTTCAAATTCATCATACTTGAATACCATTCATGTTCTTGATCAGATATTCTCTTCGAATTAACATTATTACATACACAAATTCATGAATTAAGGGTTGATCACTCACCTAGGAGCTTCAATCTCCACCCGTTCTTGTTAATTCTAGAGTGTAGCTTCCCAATCCACAATCTTGAATCAAAATGCCCAATGGTGCTTCCCCTCTCTCTCAAAGTCGACTCTCTCTTTTCTAGAGAGTTAAACTCCAGCCAAAATGATAGAAGGAGGAGAATTGAATGTAACAAGGGCCCTTATATGGCCCCACTAACTTAAAATTATTAATATTAAATAATTGAGGCGCTAGACCCTCAATTTAATCGGTTTAATCTGACCCGAATAAATTTCCAATTAAGTTTCACCGTAGGCTCTAAAAATTATGCCAATCACAATGGCGTAATTAATTTCGGGTTCTGTGGCCGATAGGGCCCTCAATTTAATTTCCAAAGTAGTTTACTCAAACAGATATTCCTACAGTGAACAGATAGAATTGCAAAATCACATATATTCACATAATGGCACATAAAGTCAGGCTGAACACATAATCATATTCAAATTAAGGACCAATTTAGCATAATGAAGAACAGGGGTATCACAGTCTTCCCCCCTTTTAGGAAGTTTGGTCCTCCAAACTTAAGTTACCTTCGTCGGAAAACAAATGTGGGTAGCGTAGTCGCATTTCCTCCTCTTTTTCCCACGTGGCATCCGTCCCGTAGTGCTCTTTCCATTCTACTTTCACCATTGGGATGGACTTGTTTCTCAATTCTTTCACTTGTCGGGCAACAATTCTTTCCGGCCACTCTGCGTATTCCATATTCTCATCAATAGCTACCCGGTGGTAATCAATCACATGTAACGGGTCTCGGAGGTAACCCCTCAACATCGACACATGAAACACATTATGGATTTGCTCGAATCCCGGTGGCAAAGCAACTCTATAAGCAACTGGACCAAGCCTTTCCAAAATCTGGAACGGCCCAATGTAGCGGGGCGACAACTTGCCCTTTTTCCCAAACCTGACTTGGCCTTTCATCGGAGAAACTCGAATGAACACATGGTCGCTGACCTCATATTCAAGAGGTCTTCTCCGAACGTCTGCATAATTCTTCTGTCGGTCTTGAGCTGTTTTGAGCCTTTGCCGAATAGTTTTGATCTTTTCAAAGGTGTCTTGTACAATTTCAGGCCCAAGCAAAGCTCTGTCCCCGACCTCTGTCCAACAAATAGGTGATCTACACCTCCTACCATACAAAGCCTCGTATGGTGCCATACCGATGCTGGAGTGGAAGCTGTTATTATAAGCAAACTCTGCAAGCGGCAAATAGTCCTCCCAACTCCCCTGGAAATCCAAAGCACACATGCGAAGCATATCTTCCAAAGTTTGTATCGTTCGTTCTGACTGGCCATCTGTTTGTGGGTGGAATGCAGTACTGAACCTTAGTTCTGTTCCCATAGCTTCCTGCAAACTTTTCCACAATCTAGATACAAATTTCGGATCCCTATCTGACACAATGGACACCGGAACTCCGTGTAACCGGACAATTTCATCAACATAAATAGTAGCCAAAGCACACATGCGAAGCATATCTTCCAAAGTTTGTATCGTTCGTTCTGACTGGCCATCTGTTTGTGGGTGGAATGCAGTACTGAACCTTAGTTCTGTTCCCATAGCTTCCTGCAAACTTTTCCACAATCTAGATACAAATTTCGGATCCCTATCTGACACAATGGACACCGGAACTCCGTGTAACCGGACAATTTCATCAACATAAATAGTAGCCAATCTGTAAGCAGTAAATGTAGTTTTGACAGGCAGAAAATGTGCAGATTTAGTCAGTCTATCAACTACAATCCAAACAGAATCCATACCTCGGGAAGTCCGAGGTAGGCCAACAACAAAATCCATAGTCGCATGTTTCCACTTCCACTCAGGAATAGGGAGAGGTTGAAGTAGACCGCCTGGTTTCTGATGTTCAGCCTTAACTTGCTGACACTGAAGGCACTTGGACACATATTCTGCAATCTCTTTCTTCATTTTAGGCCACCAATAGGTTTGTTTCAAATCCCGATACATTTTATTGTTACCCGGATGCATAGCAAATACAGATCTGTGGGCTTCATCTAAAACCCTCTTCCTTAGCTCCAGAATATCTGGGACACATATTCGGTTTCGAAATTTCAACATTCCATTCTCAACACTGAACTCTGCTTTTGGGCTTACTTCAAATTCATCGATTACCTTTCTGAGGAACTCATCTTCTTTCTGTTTCTGCTTGATTTCATCAACAATTGCCGGTTCGGCTGTAATGGCGGCTATCAATCCGTCCTGTTCACATACCACCACTTCAATTTCAGACTTTTCAAAGTCTTGCAAAATCTCCCTTTGTTCAGTAAGCAAACAAGCCATACCCCCTGTTGATTTTCTGCTCAAGGCATCAGCCACTGTATTAGCTTTCCCGGGATGGTACTGAATCTCTAGGTCGTAATCTTTTATCAGTTCTAGCCATCTTCTCTGACGCATATTCAACTCTTTCTGCGTGAAGAAGTATTTCAGGCTCTTATGATCCGTGTAGACTTCACACTTTGCCCCATACAAATAATGCCGCCAGATTTTCAAAGCAAAAACAACTGCGGCCAATTCTAGGTCATGTGTTGGATAATTCTTCTCATGTGGCCTCAACTGTCGGGAGGCGTAAGCAATAACCCTTCCGTTCTGCATTAACACACAACTCAAACCCTTATAAGATGCGTCACTGAAAATCACAAAATTTTCCGTACCTGAAGGTAGTGTCAAAATTGGTGCAGTGGTCAATCTTGTCTTCAATTTGTGAAAGGCTGATTCTCTTTCACTATTCCACTCAAATGGTTGTCCCTTACGTGTCAATTGGGTAAGAGGTACAGCTAATTTCGAAAAGTCTTTTACAAACCTCCTGTAGTACCCAGCCAAGCCCATGAAACTGCGAACTTCTGTCACATTAGTTGGTGTAGGCCAATTCACAATTGCTTCTATTTTCTGCGGGTCCACTGAAATTCCTTCCTTGTTGATCACATGCCCTAAGAAAACAACCTCGTCCAACCAAAACTCACATTTCTTTAGTTTAGCAAATAGTTTTCTTTCCCGAAGTATTTGTAAAACAGTCCTCAAATGATGTTCATGTTCAAGTCTATCTTTAGAGTATATCAAAATATCATCGATGAAGACTACAACAAACTCATCAAGGTAGGTTTTAAAAATTCTGTTCATTAGGTCCATAAATGCTGCCGGAGCATTAGTCACTCCAAATGGCATAACAAGAAACTCAAAATGACCATACCTCGTTCTGAATGCGGTTTTCTCAACATCCTCCGCTTTAACCTTCAGCTGATGATACCCGGATCTCAAATCAATCTTAGAAAACACCTGTGATCCCTGCAACTGGTCAAATAAGTCATCAATACGGGGTAGGGGGTATTTGTTCTTCACTGTTACCTTATTCAAGTCCCGATAATTGATGCACAGGCGCAAAGTACCATCTTTCTTCTTTACAAACAATACTGGTGCACCCCAAGGTGAAGTGCTAGGCCGGATAAACCCTTTATCCAGAAGGTCCTGCAACTGTTCCTTTAGTTCTTTCATTTCGGCAGTAGCCATTCTGTAGGGAGTTTTAGAAATAGGTTGGGTGCCTGGCACAGTTTCAATGGTAAACTCGATCTCCCTGTCTACCAATTCCCCTGGTAATTCATTCGGAAACACATCTGGAAATTCTCTAACAATAGGAATATTATTCAATTCAACATTCTCAGATTGTTCAGACAACACATAGCACAAATAACCCTGGCACCCTTTCCTAATCAGTTTACATGCTTTCATCGCAGATATCAAATAAGGTGGAGGCACTACCCCATTACCCTCAAACACAATCTCTTTCTGTTCTGGTGGTTGGAATATAACCCTTTTTGTCACACAATCTATGGTAGCACAATATTTGGTCAACCAATCCATGCCCAAAATTACATCGAAATGCCTAAAGTTCAAGGGCAACAAATCTACATATAGGGTAGCATCCTCGATATGCATGTCACAAAACCGATATATATAATCACACAACACAGATTCCCCCGATGGAGCAGACACACACAACAAATATGGCAAAAGCTCTAGGGGTCTATTCAGTCTAGATGCAAACGTGTATGTCACAAATGAGTGCGTTGATCCTGAATCAATTAATACAAAGGCATCCTAATTACATATTGAAATAGTACCTGAAACAACGGCATTGGCATTCCGTGTATTGCCCGGAATGAGTGCAAAAACTCTCCCTTGTCTCACTGTATCCCCAGTAGTAACAGATCTCAAAGTATTTCCCGGCTTTGGAGCTGATGCAGTTGAAGTAGCTGCGAGTTTCCCACTGTTCTGATTACATTCTCGGGCTATGTGCCCTTGCTTTCCACATTTAAAACAGGCTCCCGATGCACGATAACAGACTCCACGGTGCCTTTTGCTACAAATGTTGCACATGGGAGCTGTGTCTCGGGAAGAACTTGAAGTAGTTGAGGAGCCCGTGTTTTGCTTTTTCAGAAATTTCTTCTTCAAAAAGAAGCCTTGTCTTTTGTTGCCTTTCCATTCGGTTGTTGGCTTAGCTTGTCTAGCTATGTTAGCCTCTGATATGATGGCCCGATCGAGCACCCCGATGTAGGTCTCCAACTTCAGGACGTTCACTCTCTCTAGGATGTCACTTCGGAGCCCACCTTCAAAATGCCTTGCCTTCTTATAATCCATATCAATTACGTGTGGTGCGAACCTGGCCAACTCAGTAAATTTGGCCTCATACTCAGCTACAGTCATGCTGTCTTGCTTGAGTTCCATGAACTCTGCCACTTTCCTATCCCGGACACACTGCGGGAAGTACTTGTCATAGAAGATTTCCAAAAATTTCACCCAGTCAACATCTCTGTGGTTTTCCCTCATCAACATCCACCATCTTCTCGCTTCATCTTCTAGCATAAAGGTGGCTAGAAGCACCTTCTGTGTATCCGAGCACGGAAACACCTCAAACAGTTTTTCGATCCCAAGAACCCAAGCCTCAGCCTTCAAAGGATCTAGTCCGCCATGGAACTATGGTGGTTTCATTTTCTTGAATTCCTTGGTGAGAGCTATTATCCGGTCATCATTCTGATTATCTGGCACGGGTGGTGCCGGAGGTGGAGGTGGCGGGTGTGGTTGCTGCCACTGTTGTTGCCACTCTTGTTGCTGTCTCAAAGCTTCTGCCATTTCCTGGATCAGTCTCTCCATTCTGTCCAGTCTGGCAGTAGAGGATTCCTCTAACTCATCACCTCTGGTTCTCACCATCTGATTAAACTTGCATTATATTTCATACAAAAGGTACACAAGTATGCATATTCTAAGAAACACATATTTCCAGATAATTTGCAATGCAAGTAGTTCACAACTTACACATATAATTAATCCTAACGAAACATTTAAGCATATAATCAATGCTTCCAAACTCGTATTTATCACATGAATGCATCCTAGATCTTATCTAGACGCTTATTGCTCCTTTTGGGACAAGTGTGTGAGCTATTAACTCGTGCTCTGATACCACTCTGTCATGACCCGAACCCGCCCCTATGGGTTAAGGACATAACCGGCCAGCAATCTGGAGATTACCTACGGCCTCATATTCTACAGACATAACTTGTCAGAGTAAAGGGGCCAAACGGAAGCAAAAAATTAAAAGCTTTGTCCATAGAGTCGTGCTTATATACACATCAAACAGACCATATTCAGTTACGTTAATAACCCACCTCAAAATTACAGTTTCACAAAATTCTTTACAGACAGGATCATTCCAAACGAGTCAACCTATGACAGGCTATTTACAGATATACACTAGGCCCTTGCCAACAAGACAGAACATAAGTACATAGCAAAGGCAGGGTAGGTCTCAAGAGTGAGACGCAAGGCTGACTTCCTCAAAACTCAGATTTCTCCTAGCAGACTTCACTGGGGCTGGGTTTGGACTTCCCTTGGCTCACCTACAAACACATGAATGAGCGTGAGCGATAGCCCAGTGAATAATATCAAACATAACAGTTACGTGACAATATGTAGAACAACATGCTCCAAACGGCCTTGGGCCCAATTCATACTTCTATTTAACACAGATATATATATATATACTTATACAAAATTTAGATCAAATGACTGTAGTTCCAACATACTGGCCTTTGGCCCATTCAGGGTTCCATTCTTGTCAAAACGGCCTTCGGCCCATTCATTTGTGTCAAAACGGCCTTCGGCCCATCCATTTACGTCAAAACGGCTTTTAGCCCACTCATTCATGACAGAACGACCTTCGGTCCATTCATATTCATCTAAACGACCTTTGGTCCATTCATATACATCAAAACGATCTTCGGTCCATTCATTCTTATCAAAACGACCTTTGGTCCATTCATATACATCAAAACGACCTTCGGTCCATTCATTCTTATCAAAACGACCTTTGGTCCATTCATTGATTCTTGTCAGACTTTAGTCCACAATCCCAATTAACAGCTCATAAAGTTTATAAGGGAATAACAATTGGACATTGACAAACTTTCAAGTATTGATATTACTCACAGTGATCGGCTTGCTGATTTGCCCTGGAGCTTGACCCTACACGTTTCATGAACACAAAAAGGTCATTAACAGTTCAATCTGTTCTTTAATTCACATATTCCTCTTTAGGCTTTATTATTATCTCATTAACTCATTTACAATGCTTAACATATGCCTAAGAGTGCTTGCAAGTGAAACAGAACGGAAAACAGAACACAAAATGCAAAAACAGGATTTCAGAAAATAGGGTCCCCGCTCGAGCGTGTACTTCCCCGCTCGAGCGGACCCTCAAGGCCTGCAAAAGTGCTGGTTGCATCAAAAATACGCTCGAGCGTGAAATAGGACGCTCGAGCGGAAGGCCTGTCAAAATAGCTCCCACGCTCGAGCGTTAATTACCACGCTCGAGCGGACATTAAGTCTGCAAAAAGTACTGGGAGCACGCATTTCCCGCTCGAGCGTCAGGTTCCCCGCTCGAGCGGACCTCAAAATTCTGGAAAATCCAGAACTGTGTTCTTGAGCTTCAACTCGAAATTCAAAGGTTCAAGATGCATGATTTCGGCTCAAATATCGTAGAAACATACACTAACATGGCATAAACCCCAAGTTACAACATAATGAAGCTCAATCCCAAGAATTACTTACATGCATGGCCCATTTTGACTCAAATTCATTTTCCAACATAATTAATTCATGCATTCCAACTTCACATCTTCATCAATCATGCATGCATGCCAATCCTTGACTCCATTTCTATTACAATTGGTACAAATGGTGCTCATAACCATGAAGCTCGACCAAACATACTTGCATGTATGATTCAACACCCAATTTCTCATATTCTACTCCTCACATGCTTGATTATGCAATTTCATGGCAATTCTATGCATGCATGTGCATATATACTTCAAATTCATCATACTTGAATACCATTCATGTTCTTGATCAGATATTCTCTTCGAATTAACATTATTTTTTTTTTTTTGGGTGAATAAGACATAAATAAAAAAACAGAGAATAAATGAAAAGACCAAAACACACAACCAGCAAACAAACCAAACTAAACAGGACTAGAAACTAACAAGACATAAGAATTAGAGAAAGGACATGGGAAAATATAAACCCCCAAAAAATGTGTTCATGAGCCGCATAATTCGAATGAGGATCATGAACACATCCAACAGCGACCCAACTCTGTACTAAAACCACCCCACAAAACAGCTAAAACCAGCAGAAAAAACAAAACTAGCAACCATGTACATCCCACACGGCTAGGCCAAAAAAAGTGACAACCCATAAAAATATTCATAGTCCATACAAGCAGACCATCTAAATTCCAAACATAAGTATCTGAACAAAATGTAAAAATTAAGTAAGAACAAGTTTCCACAAAGGCGCTCCAAGCAGCCATCACACCAAATACATAAACTCTCGAACACAACCTGCGCAGCAAATGAGTACCGGCACAGCCACAGTCATCAAACAAAACGCAGTTTTTCCTTCCCTTACATGCCCAGCAGAAATGGAGCATTGTAGCAAAACCTGAGGAGCCATGAACCATTGAGTCCAAGAGCCAGTCACCACAAGATAAGTGACGCCAGTGCTGACCCACGCAGTCCAAGTCATGCTCATACATTATAGTAGACCCTGTAAGAACAGCCATGAATAAGTACCTCCAGCAAGTAAGATACAATCTGCTATGAATTAAATCAGTAACAGTGCCCTCAATATAGGATCTCACACCACTCGACCCACAATTTAGAGACTCACACCACTCGACTTGAGCTTCCTTACCCTGCAAATAAAGAATTATAATATATATTAACATAAACAAATATGGTGGCTGACAACACTCAACCCTCATGTAAAGTGACAATTTAACTTCTCTCATCACTCAACCCTCAAAGATATGTATGCAACCACAGTGAACTCTGAACAAACCTGCACAAGACCAAACCATTATGCAAACACACAATGTTGCTCACCTACACTCAACCCACATATATGGAACTCACATCACTCAGCAGCCCTCCCATATCTGATAATATGGGGCTTCAATATCGTTGTTGGCAGGTTCCATTGGGCAAGAAACCAGCTGTCACTAGCAGAGTTAGGCAAATTCTTAATGGATAGCATTCTACTTCTCACCATCTGGATTACAGATTTAATAACCACCTCTTCAGGCTTACATTCTTTGTTAAAACACACGATTATTTCTCTCAATCCAGATGTGGTAGATAGAGCACAAGAAAGCATTGCTAAGAATATTAGCCCTAAGAGAATTACCCTTGGTTTCTTTTGTAGCATATGTAACAATATCAGGCCAATCCAAAACAGGCCACTTCATGTTACATTTGCCTTCAATAGCACCCCAAACTCTATTAGTAAAACTACACTTAAAAAAGAGATGAGAATGACTCTCTCCAGGGTCAAGGCAAAAAGGACACTGTGAATGAGGAGATAAACCAAACAGCATTAGCCTATCTCCAGTGTATAACCTGTTATGGATAGCAACCCAGACAATAAAACTAACTTTAGGAATCCTATGAGGGCCCCAAAGGAGTTTATGCCAGACCACTCTGTCAGACCTACTTCTCCAATGATTCCAAGCTGAGTGAATGGAGAACTTACCATCCGTAGTGAGTTTCCAGGTAACTTGGTCACACTTAGAAGGGTTAGGTTTGCAGCATTCGGGAGTAGATGAGATCAACTCCTGAATTTCCCAAGAATTAGGGATAGGCCACTTCCAAGAATGACCACTGATGATTTGACTGACTTTGGTCTCACTGTTGAGGCAGGAATCATACAAAATCCTGTCCCCAAACTTTTTCCATAGAGGACCAAGAGGATGCCAATTGTCATACCAAAGGAATGTAGAATCACCACAACCAACTTGGTGGTTACTGCGAATTAACATTATTACATACACAAATTCATGAATTAAGGGTTGATCACTCACCTAGGAGCTTCAATCTCCACCCGTTCTTGTTAATTCTAGAGTGTAGCTTCCCAATCCACAATCTTGAATCAAAATGCCCAATGGTGCTTCCCCTCTCTCTCAAAGTCGACTCTCTCTTTTCTAGAGAGTTAAACTCTAGCCAAAATGATAGAAGGAGGAGAATTGAATGTAACAAGGGCCCTTATATGGCCCCACTAACTTAAAATTATTAATATTAAATAATTGAGGCGCTAGACCCTCAATTTAATCGGTTTAATCTGACCCGAATAAATTTCCAATTAAGTTTCACCGTAGGCTCTAAAAATTATGCCAATCACAATGGCGTAATCAATTTCGGGTTCTGTGGCCGATAGGGCCCTCAATTTAATTTCCAAAGTAGTTTACTCAAACAGATATTCCTACAGTGAACAGATAGAATTGCAAAATCACATATATTCACATAATGGCACATAAAGTCAGGCTGAACACATAATCATATTCAAATTAAGGACCAATTTAGCATAATGCAGAACAGGGGTATCACAGTCTTCCCCCCTTTTAGGAAGTTTGGTCCTCCAAACTTAAGTTACCTTCGTCGGAAAACAAATGTGGGTAGCGTAGTCGCATTTCCTCCTCTTTTTCCCACGTGGCATCCGTCCCGTAGTGCTCTTTCCATTCTACTTTCACCATTGGGATGGACTTGTTTCTCAATTCTTTCACTTGTCGGGCAACAATTCTTTCCGGCCACTCTGCGTATTCCATATTCTCATCAATAGCTACCCGGTGGTAATCAATCACATGTAACGGGTCTCGGAGGTAACCCCTCAACATCGACACATGAAACACATTATGGATTTGCTCGAATCCCAGTGGCAAAGCAACTCTATAAGCAACTGGACCAAGCCTTTCCAAAATCTGGAACGGCCCAATGTAGCGGGGCGACAACTTGCCCTTTTTCCCAAACCTGACTTGGCCTTTCATCGGAGAAACTCGAATGAACACATGGTCGCCGACCTCATATTCAAGAGGTCTTCTCCGAACGTCTGCATAATTCTTCTGTCGGTCTTGAGCTGTTTTGAGCCTTTGCCGAATAGTTTTGATCTTTTCAAAGGTGTCTTGTACAATTTCAGGCCCAAGCAAAGCTCTGTCCCCGACCTCTGTCCAACAAATAGGTGATCTACACCTCCTACCATACAAAGCCTCGTATGGTGCCACACCGATGCTGGAGTGGAAGCTGTTATTATAAGCAAACTCTGCAAGCGGCAAATAGTCCTCCCAACTCCCCTGGAAATCCAAAGCACACATGCGAAGCATATCTTCCAAAGTTTGTATCGTTCGTTCTGACTGGCCATCTGTTTGTGGGTGGAATGCAGTACTGAACCTTAGTTCTGTTCCCATAGCTTCCTGCAAACGTTTCCACAATCTAGATACAAATTTCGGATCCCTATCTGACACAATGGACACCGGAACTCCGTGTAACCGGACAATTTCAACAACATAAATAGTAGCCAATCTGTAAGCAGTAAATGTAGTTTTGACAGGCAGAAAATGTGCAGATTTAGTCAGTCTATCAACTACAATCCAAACAGAATCCATACCTCGGGAAGTCCGAGGTAGGCCAACAACAAAATCCATAGTCACATGTTTCCACTTCCACTCAGGAATAGGGAGAGGTTGAAGTAGACCGCCTGGTTTCTGATGTTCAGCCTTAACTTGCTGACACTGAAGGCACTTGGACACATATTCTGCAATCTCTTTCTTCATTTTAGGCCACCAATAGGTTTGTTTCAAATCCCGATACATTTTATTGTTACCCGGATGCATAGCAAATACAGATCTGTGGGCTTCATCTAAAACCCTCTTCCTTAGCTCCAGAATATCTGGGACACATATTCGGTTTCGAAATTTTTTTTTTTGGGTAAGTAAGTCATAAAATAAAGACAATGAAATATACAAGTTTACAAGGGGCATACCCCAGGTACACCCAACAACAAATAAATAAAAATTACATAACCAACATAAACTACTAAAGTACCCCCATAAAGATGGGGGGAAAGCACAAGAACAACAGAAAACTAAAAAAAACCCCAACTTTGCCCATATATCTTTTTGTCCCCCAGTAACCCCTACCATCAAAGATAATATATGGAAACTAGGGATGGATATATGGGCAAAGGTACAAACAACACCACAAAGCTATTTAACAAAACAAACACACAAGGCTGCAACCCAAAAGCCCGGTCCAAACGGTTAGTCACCCCCACAAGCCGCCAGTCTCTACCGAAGATGAGCACATGGAGTCCAGTAAGCCTTCCACTCTTCACAGCCGTGACATCCTAGCCACTTAACCAAAGCCATGACAGAGGAAAAAATCTACCCCACGACACATCCCGACAAAGTCACATGAAGCTAGCACGAGTAGTAGCCGTAATCAACGGTCTTAGGAGTTGTAGCGCAAAAACTGTAATCAACGGTTTCGAAATTTCAACATTCCATTCTCAACACTGAACTCTGCTTTTGGGCTTACTTCAAATTCATCGATTACCTTTCTGAGGAACTCATCTTCTTTCTGTTTCTGCTTGATTTCATCAACAATTGCCGGTTCGGCTGTAATGGCGGCTATCAATCCGTCCTGTTCACATACCACCACTTCAATTTCAGACTTTTCAAAGTCTTGCAAAATCTCCCTTTGTTCAGTAAGCAAACAAGCCATACCCCCTGTTGATTTTCTGCTCAAGGCATCAGCCACTGTATTAGCTTTCCCGGGATGGTACTGAATCTCTAGGTCGTAATCTTTTATCAGTTCTAGCCATCTTCTCTGACGCATATTCAACTCTTTCTGCGTGAAGAAGTATTTCAGGCTCTTATGATCCGTGTAGACTTCACACTTTGCCCCATACAAATAATGCCGCCAGATTTTCAAAGCAAAAACAACTGCGGCCAATTCTAGGTCATGTGTTGGATAATTCTTCTCATGTGGCCTCAACTGTCGGGAGGCGTAAGCAATAACCCTTCCGTTCTGCATTAACACACAACTCAAACCCTTATAAGATGCGTCACTGAAAATCACAAAATTTTCCGTACCTGAAGGTAGTGTCAAAATTGGTGCAGTGGTCAATCTTGTCTTCAATTTGTGAAAGGCTGATTCTCTTTCACTATTCCACTCAAATGGTTGTCCCTTACGTGTCAATTGGGTAAAAGGTACAGCTAATTTCGAAAAGTCTTTTACAAACCTCCTGTAGTACCCAGCCAAGCCCATGAAACTGCGAACTTCTGTCACATTAGTTGGTGTAGGCCAATTCACAATTGCTTCTATTTTCTGCGGGTCCACTGAAATTCCTTCCTTGTTGATCACATGCCCTAAGAAAACAACCTCGTCCAACCAAAACTCACATTTCTTTAGTTTAGCAAATAGTTTTCTTTCCCGAAGTATTTGTAAAACAGTCCTCAAATGATGTTCATGTTCAAGTCTATCTTTAGAGTACATCAAAATATCATCGATGTTCTACAACAAACTCATCAAGGTAGGTTTTAAAAATTCTGTTCATTAGGTCCATAAATGCTGCCGGAGCATTAGTCACTCCAAATGGCATAACAAGAAACTCAAAATGACCATACCTCGTTCTGAATGCGGTTTTCTCAACATCCTCCGCTTTAACCTTCAGCTGATGATACCCGGATCTCAAATCAATCTTAGAAAACACCTGTGATCCCTGCAACTGGTCAAATAAGTCATCAATACGGGGTAGGGGGTATTTGTTCTTCACTGTTACCTTATTCAAGTCCCGATAATTGATGCACAGGCGCAAAGTACCATCTTTCTTCTTTACAAACAATACTGGTGCACCCCAAGGTGAAGTGCTAGGCCGGATAAACCCTTTATCCAGAAGGTCCTGCAACTGTTCCTTTAGTTCTTTCATTTCGGCAGTAGCCATTCTGTAGGGAGTTTTAGAAATAGGTTGGGTGCCTGGCACAGTTTCAATGGTAAACTCGATCTCCCTGTCTACCAATTCCCCTGGTAATTCATTCGGAAACACATCTGGAAATTCTCTAACAATAGGAATATTATTCAATTCAACATTCTCAGATTGTTCAGACAACACATAGCACAAATAACCCTGGCACCCTTTCCTAATCAGTTTACATGCTTTCATCGCAGATATCAAATAAGGTGGAGGCACTACCCCATTACCCTCAAACACAATCTCTTTCTGTTCTGGTGGTTGGAATATAACCCTTTTTGTCACACAATCTATGGTAGCACAATATTTGGTCAACCAATCCATGCCCAAAATTACATCGAAATGCCTAAAGTTCAAGGGCAACAAATCTACATATAGGGTAGCATCCTCGATATGCATGTCACAAAACCGATATATATAATCACACAACACAGATTCCCCCGATGGAGCAGACACACACAACAAATATGGCAAAAGCTCTAGGGGTCTATTCAGTCTAGATGCAAACGTGTATGTCACAAATGAGTGCGTTGATCCTGAATCAATTAATACAAAGGCATCCTAATTACATATTGAAATAGTACCTGAAACAACGGCATTGGCATTCCGTGTATTGCCCGGAATGAGTGCAAAAACTCTCCCTTGTCTCACTGTATCCCCAGTAGTAACAGATCTCAAAGTATTTCCCGGCTTTGGAGCTGATGCAGTTGAAGTAGCTGCGAGTTTCCCACTGTTCTGATTACATTCTCGGGCTATGTGCCCTTGCTTTCCACATTTAAAACAGGCTCCCGATGCACGATAACAGACTCCACGGTGCCTTTTGCTACAAATGTTGCACATGGGAGCTGTGTCTCGGGAAGAACTTGAAGTAGTTGAGGAGCCCGTGTTTTGCTTTTTCAGAAATTTCTTCTTCAAAAAGAAGCCTTGTCTTTTGTTGCCTTTCCATTCGGTTGTTGGCTTAGCTTGTCTAGCTATGTTAGCCTCTGATATGATGGCCCGATCGAGCACCCCGATGTAGGTCTCCAACTTCAGGACGTTCACTCTCTCTAGGATGTCACTTCGGAGCCCACCTTCAAAATGCCTTGCCTTCTTATAATCCATATCAATTACGTGTGGTGCGAACCTGGCCAACTCAGTAAATTTGGCCTCATACTCAGCTACAGTCATGCTGTCTTGCTTGAGTTCCATGAACTCTGCCACTTTCCTATCCCGGACACACTGCGGGAAGTACTTGTCATAGAAGATTTCCAAAAATTTCACCCAGTCAACATCTCTGTGGTTTTCCCTCATCAACATCCACCATCTTCTCGCTTCATCTTCTAGCATAAAGGTGGCTAGAAGCACCTTCTGTGTATCCGAGCACGGAAACACCTCAAACAGTTTTTCGATCCCAAGAACCCAAGCCTCAGCCTTCAAAGGATCTAGTCCGCCATGGAACTATGGTGGTTTCATTTTCTTGAATTCCTTGGTGAGAGCTATTATCCGGTCATCATTCTGATTATCTGGCACGGGTGGTGCCGGAGGTGGAGGTGGCGGGTGTGGTTGCTGCCACTGTTGTTGCCACTCTTGTTGCTGTCTCAAAGCTTCTGCCATTTCCTGGATCAGTCTCTCCATTCTGTCCAGTCTGGCAGTAGAGGATTCCTCTAACTCATCACCTCTGGTTCTCACCATCTGATTAAACTTGCATTATATTTCATACAAAAGGTACACAAGTATGCATATTCTAAGAAACACATATTTCCAGATAATTTGCAATGCAAGTAGTTCACAACTTACACATATAATTAATCCTAACGAAACATTTAAGCATATAATCAATGCTTCCAAACTCGTATTTATCACATGAATGCATCCTAGATCTTATCTAGACGCTTATTGCTCCTTTTGGGACAAGTGTGTGAGCTATTAACTCGTGCTCTGATACCACTCTGTCATGACCCGAACCCGCCCCTATGGGTTAAGGACATAACCGGCCAGCAATCTGGAGATTACCTACGGCCTCATATTCTACAGACATAACTTGTCAGAGTAAAGGGGCCAAACGGAAGCAAAAAATTAAAAGCTTTGTCCATAGAGTCGTGCTTATATACACATCAAACAGACCATATTCAGTTACGTTAATAACCCACCTCAAAATTACAGTTTCACAAAATTCTTTACAGACAGGATCATTCCAAACGAGTCAACCTATGACAGGCTATTTACAGATATACACTAGGCCCTTGCCAACAAGACAGAACATAAGTACATAGCAAAGGCAGGGTAGGTCTCAAGAGTGAGACGCAAGGCTGACTTCCTCAAAACTCAGATTTCTCCTAGCAGACTTCACTGGGGCTGGGTTTGGACTTCCCTTGGCTCACCTACAAACACATGAATGAGCGTGAGCGATAGCCCAGTGAATAATATCAAACATAACAGTTACGTGACAATATGTAGAACAACATGCTCCAAACGGCCTTGGGCCCAATTCATACTTCTATTTAACACAGATATATATATATATACTTATACAAAATTTAGATCAAATGACTGTAGTTCCAACATACTGGCCTTTGGCCCATTCAGGGTTCCATTCTTGTCAAAACGGCCTTCGGCCCATTCATTTGTGTCAAAACGGCCTTCGGCCCATCCATTTACGTCAAAACGGCTTTTAGCCCACTCATTCATGACAGAACGACCTTCGGTCCATTCATATTCATCTAAACGACCTTTGGTCCATTCATATACATCAAAACGATCTTCGGTCCATTCATTCTTATCAAAACGACCTTTGGTCCATTCATATACATCAAAACGACCTTCGGTCCATTCATTCTTATCAAAACGACCTTTGGTCCATTCATTGATTCTTGTCAGACTTTAGTCCACAATCCCAATTAACAGCTCATAAAGTTTATAAGGGAATAACAATTGGACATTGACAAACTTTCAAGTATTGATATTACTCACAGTGATCGGCTTGCTGATTTGCCCTGGAGCTTGACCCTACACGTTTCATGAACACAAAAAGGTCATTAACAGTTCAATCCGTTCTTTAATTCACATATTCCTCTTTAGGCTTTATTATTATCTCATTAACTCATTTACAATGCTTAACATATGCCTAAGAGTGCTTGCAAGTGAAACAGAACGGAAAACAGAACACAAAATGCAAAAACAGGATTTCAGAAAATAGGGTCCCCGCTCGAGCGTGTACTTCCCTGCTCGAGCGGACCCTCAAGGCCTGCAAAAGTGCTGGTTGCATCAAAAATACGCTCGAGCGTGAAATAGGACGCTCGAGCGGAAGGCCTGTCAAAATAGCTCCCACGCTCGAGCGTTAATTACCACGCTCGAGCGGACATTAAGTCTGCAAAAAGTACTGGGAGCACGCATTTCCCGCTCGAGCGTCAGGTTCCCCGCTCGAGCGGACCTCAAAATTCTAGAAAATCCAGAACTGTGTTCTTGAGCTTCAACTCGAAATTCAAAGGTTCAAGATGCATGATTTCGGCTCAAATATCGTAGAAACATACACTAACATGGCATAAACCCCAAGTTACAACATAATGAAGCTCAATCCCAAGAATTACTTACATGCATGGCCCATTTTGACTCAAATTCATTTTCCAACATAATTAATTCATGCATTCCAACTTCACATCTTCATCAATCATGCATGCATGCCAATCCTTGACTCCATTTCTATTACAATTGGTACAAATGGTGCTCATAACCATGAAGCTCGACCAAACATACTTGCATGTATGATTCAACACCCAATTTCTCATATTCTACTCCTCACATGCTTGATTATGCAATTTCATGGCAATTCTATGCATGCATGTGCATATATACTTCAAATTCATCATACTTGAATACCATTCATGTTCTTGATCAGATATTCTCTTTGAATTAACATTATTTTTTTTTTTTTTTGGGGTGAATAAGACATAAATAAAAAAACAGAGAATAAATGAAAAGACCAAAACACACAACCAGCAAACAAACCAAACTAAACAGGACTAGAAACTAACAAGACATAAGAATTAGAGAAAGGACATGGGAAAATATAAACCCCCAAAAAATGTGTTCATGAGCCGCATAATTCGAATGAGGATCATGAACACATCCAACAGCGACCCAACTCTGTACTAAAACCACCCCACAAAACAGCTAAAACCAGCAGAAAAAACAAAACTAGCAACCATGTACATCCCACACGGCTAGGCCAAAAAAAGTGACAACCCATAAAAATATTCATAGTCCATACAAGCAGACCATCTAAATTCCAAACATAAGTATCTGAACAAAATGTAAAAATTAAGTAAGAACAAGTTTCCACAAAGGCGCTCCAAGCAGCCATCACACCAAATACATAAACTCTCGAACACAACCTGCGCAGCAAATGAGTACCGGCACAGCCACAGTCATCAAACAAAACGCAGTTTTTCCTTCCCTTACATGCCCAGCAGAAATGGAGCATTGTAGCAAAACCTGAGGAGCCATGAACCATTGAGTCCAAGAGCCAGTCACCACAAGATAAGTGACGCCAGTGCTGACCCACGCAGTCCAAGTCATGCTCATACATTATAGTAGACCCTGTAAGAACAGCCATGAATAAGTACCTCCAGCAAGTAAGATACAATCTGCTATGAATTAAATCAGTAACAGTGCCCTCAATATAGGATCTCACACCACTCGACCCACAATTTAGAGACTCACACCACTCGACTTGAGCTTCCTTACCCTGCAAATAAAGAATTATAATATATATTAACATAAACAAATATGGTGGCTGACAACACTCAACCCTCATGTAAAGTGACAATTTAACTTCTCTCATCACTCAACCCTCAAAGATATGTATGCAACCACAGTGAACTCTGAACAAACCTGCACAAGACCAAACCATTATGCAAACACACAATGTTGCTCACCTACACTCAACCCACATATATGGAACTCACATCACTCAGCAGCCCTCCCATATCTGATAATATGGGGCTTCAATATCGTTGTTGGCAGGTTCCATTGGGCAAGAAACCAGCTGTCACTAGCAGAGTTAGGCAAATTCTTAATGGATAGCATTCTACTTCTCACCATCTGGATTACAGATTTAATAACCACCTCTTCAGGCTTACATTCTTTGTTAAAACACACGATTATTTCTCTCAATCCAGATGTGGTAGATAGAGCACAAGAAAGCATTGCTAAGAATATTAGCCCTAAGAGAATTACCCTTGGTTTCTTTTGTAGCATATGTAACAATATCAGGCCAATCCAAAACAGGCCACTTCATGTTACATTTGCCTTCAATAGCACCCCAAACTCTATTAGTAAAACTACACTTAAAAAAGAGATGAGAATGACTCTCTCCAGGGTCAAGGCAAAAAGGACACTGTGAATGAGGAGATAAACCAAACAGCATTAGCCTATCTCCAGTGTATAACCTGTTATGGATAGCAACCCAGACAATAAAACTAACTTTAGGAATCCTATGAGGGCCCCAAAGGAGTTTATGCCAGACCACTCTGTCAGACCTACTTCTCCAATGATTCCAAGCTGAGTGAATGGAGAACTTACCATCCGTAGTGAGTTTCCAGGTAACTTGGTCACACTTAGAAGGGTTAGGTTTGCAGCATTCGGGAGTAGATGAGATCAACTCCTGAATTTCCCAAGAATTAGGGATAGGCCACTTCCAAGAATGACCACTGATGATTTGACTGACTTTGGTCTCACTGTTGAGGCAGGAATCATACAAAATCCTGTCCCCAAACTTTTTCCATAGAGGACCAAGAGGATGCCAATTGTCATACCAAAGGAATGTAGAATCACCACAACCAACTTGGTGGTTACTGCGAATTAACATTATTACATACACAAATTCATGAATTAAGGGTTGATCACTCACCTAGGAGCTTCAATCTCCACCCGTTCTTGTTAATTCTAGAGTGTAGCTTCCCAATCCACAATCTTGAATCAAAATGCCCAATGGTGCTTCCCCTCTCTCTCAAAGTCGACTCTCTCTTTTCTAGAGAGTTAAACTCTAGCCAAAATGATAGAAGGAGGAGAATTGAATGTAACAAGGGCCCTTATATGGCCCCACTAACTTAAAATTATTAATATTAAATAATTGAGGCGCTAGACCCTCAATTTAATCGGTTTAATCTGACCCGAATAAATTTCCAATTAAGTTTCACCGTAGGCTCTAAAAATTATGCCAATCACAATGGCGTAATCAATTTCGGGTTCTGTGGCCGATAGGGCCCTCAATTTAATTTCCAAAGTAGTTTACTCAAACAGATATTCCTACAGTGAACAGATAGAATTGCAAAATCACATATATTCACATAATGGCACATAAAGTCAGGCTGAACACATAATCATATTCAAATTAAGGACCAATTTAGCATAATGCAGAACAGGGGTATCACAGTCTTCCCCCCTTTTAGGAAGTTTGGTCCTCCAAACTTAAGTTACCTTCGTCGGAAAACAAATGTGGGTAGCGTAGTCGCATTTCCTCCTCTTTTTCCCACGTGGCATCCGTCCCGTAGTGCTCTTTCCATTCTACTTTCACCATTGGGATGGACTTGTTTCTCAATTCTTTCACTTGTCGGGCAACAATTCTTTCCGGCCACTCTGCGTATTCCATATTCTCATCAATAGCTACCCGGTGGTAATCAATCACATGTAACGGGTCTCGGAGGTAACCCCTCAACATCGACACATGAAACACATTATGGATTTGCTCGAATCCCAGTGGCAAAGCAACTCTATAAGCAACTGGACCAAGCCTTTCCAAAATCTGGAACGGCCCAATGTAGCGGGGCGACAACTTGCCCTTTTTCCCAAACCTGACTTGGCCTTTCATCGGAGAAACTCGAATGAACACATGGTCGCCGACCTCATATTCAAGAGGTCTTCTCCGAACGTCTGCATAATTCTTCTGTCGGTCTTGAGCTGTTTTGAGCCTTTGCCGAATAGTTTTGATCTTTTCAAAGGTGTCTTGTACAATTTCAGGCCCAAGCAAAGCTCTGTCCCCGACCTCTGTCCAACAAATAGGTGATCTACACCTCCTACCATACAAAGCCTCGTATGGTGCCACACCGATGCTGGAGTGGAAGCTGTTATTATAAGCAAACTCTGCAAGCGGCAAATAGTCCTCCCAACTCCCCTGGAAATCCAAAGCACACATGCGAAGCATATCTTCCAAAGTTTGTATCGTTCGTTCTGACTGGCCATCTGTTTGTGGGTGGAATGCAGTACTGAACCTTAGTTCTGTTCCCATAGCTTCCTGCAAACTTTTCCACAATCTAGATACAAATTTCGGATCCCTATCTGACACAATGGACACCGGAACTCCGTGTAACCGGACAATTTCATCAACATAAATAGTAGCCAATCTGTAAGCAGTAAATGTAGTTTTGACAAGCAGAAAATGTGCAGATTTAGTCAGTCTATCAACTACAATCCAAACAGAATCCATACCTCGGGAAGTCCGAGGTAGGCCAACAACAAAATCCATAGTCACATGTTTCCACTTCCACTCAGGAATAGGGAGAGGTTGAAGTAGACCGCCTGGTTTCTGATGTTCAGCCTTAACTTGCTGACACTGAAGGCACTTGGACACATATTCTGCAATCTCTTTCTTCATTTTAGGCCACCAATAGGTTTGTTTCAAATCCCGATACATTTTATTGTTACCCGGATGCATAGCAAATACAGATCTGTGGGCTTCATCTAAAACCCTCTTCCTTAGCTCCAGAATATCTGGGACACATATTCGGTTTCGAAATTTCAACATTCCATTCTCAACACTGAACTCTGCTTTTGGGCTTACTTCAAATTCATCGATTACCTTTCTGAGGAACTCATCTTCTTTCTGTTTCTGCTTGATTTCATCAACAATTGCCGGTTCGGCTGTAATGGCGGCTATCAATCCGTCCTGTTCACATACCACCACTTCAATTTCAGACTTTTCAAAGTCTTGCAAAATCTCCCTTTGTTCAGTAAGCAAACAAGCCATACCCCCTGTTGATTTTCTGCTCAAGGCATCAGCCACTGTATTAGCTTTCCCGGGATGGTACTGAATCTCTAGGTCGTAATCTTTTATCAGTTCTAGCCATCTTCTCTGACGCATATTCAACTCTTTCTGCGTGAAGAAGTATTTCAGGCTCTTATGATCCGTGTAGACTTCACACTTTGCCCCATACAAATAATGCCGCCAGATTTTCAAAGCAAAAACAACTGCGGCCAATTCTAGGTCATGTGTTGGATAATTCTTCTCATGTGGCCTCAACTGTCGGGAGGCGTAAGCAATAACCCTTCCGTTCTGCATTAACACACAACTCAAACCCTTATAAGATGCGTCACTGAAAATCACAAAATTTTCCATACCTGAAGGTAGTGTCAAAATTGGTGCAGTGGTCAATCTTGTCTTCAATTTGTGAAAGGCTGATTCTCTTTCACTATTCCACTCAAATGGTTGTCCCTTACGTGTCAATTGGGTAAAAGGTACAGCTAATTTCGAAAAGTCTTTTACAAACCTCCTGTAGTACCCAGCCAAGCCCATGAAACTGCGAACTTCTGTCACATTAGTTGGTGTAGGCCAATTCACAATTGCTTCTATTTTCTGCGGGTCCACTGAAATTCCTTCCTTGTTGATCACATGCCCTAAGAAAACAACCTCGTCCAACCAAAACTCACATTTCTTTAGTTTAGCAAATAGTTTTCTTTCCCGAAGTATTTGTAAAACAGTCCTCAAATGATGTTCATGTTCAAGTCTATCTTTAGAGAGTATATCAAAATATCATCGATGAAGACTACAACAAACTCATCAAGGTAGGTTTTAAAAATTCTGTTCATTAGGTCCATAAATGCTGCCGGAGCATTAGTCACTCCAAATGGCATAACAAGAAACTCAAAATGACCATACCTCGTTCTGAATGCGGTTTTCTCAACATCCTCCGCTTTAACCTTCAGCTGATGATACCCGGATCTCAAATCAATCTTAGAAAACACCTGTGATCCCTGCAACTGGTCAAATAAGTCATCAATACGGGGTAGGGGGTATTTGTTCTTCACTGTTACCTTATTCAAGTCCCGATAATTGATGCACAGGCGCAAAGTACCATCTTTCTTCTTTACAAACAATACTGGTGCACCCCAAGGTGAAGTGCTAGGCCGGATAAACCCTTTATCCAGAAGGTCCTGCAACTGTTCCTTTAGTTCTTTCATTTCGGCAGTAGCCATTCTGTAGGGAGTTTTAGAAATAGGTTGGGTGCCTGGCACAGTTTCAATGGTAAACTCGATCTCCCTGTCTACCAATTCCCCTGGTAATTCATTCGGAAACACATCTGGAAATTCTCTAACAATAGGAATATTATTCAATTCAACATTCTCAGATTGTTCAGACAACACATAGCACAAATAACCCTGGCACCCTTTCCTAATCAGTTTACATGCTTTCATCGCAGATATCAAATAAGGTGGAGGCACTACCCCATTACCCTCAAACACAATCTCTTTCTGTTCTGGTGGTTGGAATATAACCCTTTTTGTCACACAATCTATGGTAGCACAATATTTGGTCAACCAATCCATGCCCAAAATTACATCGAAATGCCTAAAGTTCAAGGGCAACAAATCTACATATAGGGTAGCATCCTCGATATGCATGTCACAAAACCAATATATATAATCACACAACACAGATTCCCCCGATGGAGCAGACACACACAACAAATATGGCAAAAGCTCTAGGGGTCTATTCAGTCTAGATGCAAACGTGTATGTCACAAATGAGTGCGTTGATCCTGAATCAATTAATACAAAGGCATCCTAATTACATATTGAAATAGTACCTGAAACAACGGCATTGGCATTCCGTGTATTGCCCGGAATGAGTGCAAAAACTCTCCCTTGTCTCACTGTATCCCCAGTAGTAACAGATCTCAAAGTATTTCCCGGCTTTGGAGCTGATGCAGTTGAAGTAGCTGCGAGTTTCCCACTGTTCTGATTACATTCTCGGGCTATGTGCCCTTGCTTTCCACATTTAAAACAGGCTCCCGATGCACGATAACAGACTCCACGGTGCCTTTTGCTACAAATGTTGCACATGGGAGCTGTGTCTCGGGAAGAACTTGAAGTAGTTGAGGAGCCCGTGTTTTGCTTTTTCAGAAATTTCTTCTTCAAAAAGAAGCCTTGTCTTTTGTTGCCTTTCCATTCGGTTGTTGGCTTAGCTTGTCTAGCTATGTTAGCCTCTGATATGATGGCCCGATCGAGCACCCCGATGTAGGTCTCCAACTTCAGGACGTTCACTCTCTCTAGGATGTCACTTCGGAGCCCACCTTCAAAATGCCTTGCCTTCTTATAATCCATATCAATTACGTGTGGTGCGAACCTGGCCAACTCAGTAAATTTGGCCTCATACTCAGCTACAGTCATGCTGTCTTGCTTGAGTTCCATGAACTCTGCCACTTTCCTATCCCGGACACACTGCGGGAAGTACTTGTCATAGAAGATTTCCAAAAATTTCACCCAGTCAACATCTCTGTGGTTTTCCCTCATCAACATCCACCATCTTCTCGCTTCATCTTCTAGCATAAAGGTGGCTAGAAGCACCTTCTGTGTATCCGAGCACGGAAACACCTCAAACAGTTTTTCGATCCCAAGAACCCAAGCCTCAGCCTTCAAAGGATCTAGTCCGCCATGGAACTATGGTGGTTTCATTTTCTTGAATTCCTTAGTGAGAGCTATTATCCGGTCATCATTCTGATTATCTGGCACGGGTGGTGCCGGAGGTGGAGGTGGCGGGTGTGGTTGCTGCCACTGTTGTTGCCACTCTTGTTGCTGTCTCAAAGCTTCTGCCATTTCCTGGATCAGTCTCTCCATTCTGTCCAGTCTGGCAGTAGAGGATTCCTCTAACTCATCACCTCTGGTTCTCACCATCTGATTAAACTTGCATTATATTTCATACAAAAGGTACACAAGTATGCATATTCTAAGAAACACATATTTCCAGATAATTTGCAATGCAAGTAGTTCACAACTTACACATATAATTAATCCTAACGAAACATTTAAGCATATAATCAATGCTTCCAAACTCGTATTTATCACATGAATGCATCCTAGATCTTATCTAGACGCTTATTGCTCCTTTTGGGACAAGTGTGTGAGCTATTAACTCGTGCTCTGATACCACTCTGTCATGACCCGAACCCGCCCCTATGGGTTAAGGACATAACCGGCCAGCAATCTGGAGATTACCTACGGCCTCATATTCTACAGACATAACTTGTCAGAGTAAAGGGGCCAAACGGAAGCAAAAAATTAAAAGCTTTGTCCATAGAGTCGTGCTTATATACACATCAAACAGACCATATTCAGTTACGTTAATAACCCACCTCAAAATTACAGTTTCACAAAATTCTTTACAGACAGGATCATTCCAAACGAGTCAACCTATGACAGGCTATTTACAGATATACACTAGGCCCTTGCCAACAAGACAGAACATAAGTACATAGCAAAGGCAGGGTAGGTCTCAAGAGTGAGACGCAAGGCTGACTTCCTCAAAACTCAGATTTCTCCTAGCAGACTTCACTGGGGCTGGGTTTGGACTTCCCTTGGCTCACCTACAAACACATGAATGAGCGTGAGCGATAGCCCAGTGAATAATATCAAACATAACAGTTACGTGACAATATGTAGAACAACATGCTCCAAACGGCCTTGGGCCCAATTCATACTTCTATTTAACACAGATATATATATATATACTTATACAAAATTTAGATCAAATGACTGTAGTTCCAACATACTGGCCTTTGGCCCATTCAGGGTTCCATTCTTGTCAAAACGGCCTTCGGCCCATTCATTTGTGTCAAAACGGCCTTCGGCCCATCCATTTACGTCAAAACGGCTTTTAGCCCACTCATTCATGACAGAACGACCTTCGGTCCATTCATATTCATCTAAACGACCTTTGGTCCATTCATATACATCAAAACGATCTTCGGTCCATTCATTCTTATCAAAACGACCTTTGGTCCATTCATATACATCAAAACGACCTTCGGTCCATTCATTCTTATCAAAACGACCTTTGGTCCATTCATTGATTCTTGTCAGACTTTAGTCCACAATCCCAATTAACAGCTCATAAAGTTTATAAGGGAATAACAATTGGACATTGACAAACTTTCAAGTATTGATATTACTCACAGTGATCGGCTTGCTGATTTGCCCTGGAGCTTGACCCTACACGTTTCATGAACACAAAAAGGTCATTAACAGTTCAATCCGTTCTTTAATTCACATATTCCTCTTTAGGCTTTATTATTATCTCATTAACTCATTTACAATGCTTAACATATGCCTAAGAGTGCTTGCAAGTGAAACAGAACGGAAAACAGAACACAAAATGCAAAAACAGGATTTCAGAAAATAGGGTCCCCGCTCGAGCGTGTACTTCCCCGCTCGAGCGGACCCTCAAGGCCTGCAAAAGTGCTGGTTGCATCAAAAATACGCTCGAGCGTGAAATAAGACGCTCGAGCGGAAGGCCTGTCAAAATAGCTCCCACGCTCGAGCGTTAATTACCACGCTCGAGCGGACATTAAGTCTGCAAAAAGTACTAGGAGCACGCATTTCCCGCTCGAGCGTCAGGTTCCCCGCTCGAGCGGACCTCAAAATTCTGGAAAACCCAGAACTGTGTTCTTGAGCTTCAACTCGAAATTCAAAGGTTCAAGATGCATGATTTCGGCTCAAATATCGTAGAAACATACACTAACATGGCATAAACCCCAAGTTACAACATAATGAAGCTCAATCCCAAGAATTACTTACATGCATGGCCCATTTTGACTCAAATTCATTTTCCAACATAATTAATTCATGCATTCCAACTTCACATCTTCATCAATCATGCATGCATGCCAATCCTTGACTCCATTTCTATTACAATTGGTACAAATGGTGCTCATAACCATGAAGCTCGACCAAACATACTTGCATGTATGATTCAACACCCAATTTCTCATATTCTACTCCTCACATGCTTGATTATGCAATTTCATGGCAATTCTATGCATGCATGTGCATATATACTTCAAATTCATCATACTTGAATACCATTCATGTTCTTGATCAGATATTCTCTTCGAATTAAGATTATTTTTTTTTTTTTTTGGGTGAATAAGACATAAATAAAAAAACAGAGAATAAATGAAAAGACCAAAACACACAACCAGCAAACAAACCAAACTAAACAGGACTAGAAACTAACAAGACATAAGAATTAGAGAAAGGACATGGGAAAATATAAACCCCCAAAAAATGTGTTCATGAGCCGCATAATTCGAATGAGGATCATGAACACATCCAACAGCGACCCAACTCTGTACTAAAACCACCCCACAAAACAGCTAAAACCAGCAGAAAAAACAAAACTAGCAACCATGTACATCCCACACGGCTAGGCCAAAAAAAGTGACAACCCATAAAAATATTCATAGTCCATACAAGCAGACCATCTAAATTCCAAACATAAGTATCTGAACAAAATGTAAAAATTAAGTAAGAACAAGTTTCCACAAAGGCGCTCCAAGCAGCCATCACACCAAATACATAAACTCTCGAACACAACCTGCGCAGCAAATGAGTACCGGCACAGCCACAGTCATCAAACAAAACGCAGTTTTTCCTTCCCTTACATGCCCGGCAGAAATGGAGCATTGTAGCAAAACCTGAGGAGCCATGAACCATTGAGTCCAAGAGCCAGTCACCACAAGATAAGTGACGCTAGTGCTGACCCATGCAGTCCAAGTCATGCTCATACATTATAGTAGACCCTGTAAGAACAGCCATGAATAAGTACCTCCAGCAAGTAAGATACAATCTGCTATGAATTAAATCAGTAACAGTGCCCTCAATATAGGATCTCACACCACTCGACCCACAATTTAGAGACTCACACCACTCGACTTGAGCTTCCTTACCCTGCAAATAAAGAATTATAATATATATTAACATAAACAAATATGGTGGCTGACAACACTCAACCCTCATGTAAAGTGACAATTTAACTTATCTCATCACTCAACCCTCAAAGATATGTATGCAACCACAGTGAACTCTGAACAAACCTGCACAAGACCAAACCATTATGCAAACACACAATGTTGCTCACCTACACTCAACCCACATATATGGAACTCACATCACTCAGCAGCCCTCCCATATCTGATAATATGGGGCTTCAATATCGTTGTTGGCAGGTTCCATTGGGCAAGAAACCAGCTGTCACTAGCAGAGTTAGGCAAATTCTTAATGGATAGCATTCTACTTCTCACCATCTGGATTACAGATTTAATAACCACCTCTTCAGGCTTACATTCTTTGTTAAAAACACGATTATTTCTCTCAATCCAGATGTGGTAGATAGAGCACAAGAAAGCATTGCTAAGAATATTAGCCCTAAGAGAATTACCCTTGGTTTCTTTTGTAGCATATGTAACAATATCAGGCCAATCCAAAACAGGCCACTTCATGTTACATTTGCCTTCAATAGCACCCCAAACTCTATTAGTAAAACTACACTTAAAAAAGAGATGAGAATGACTCTCTCCAGGGTCAAGGCAAAAAGGACACTGTGAATGAGGAGATAAACCAAACAGCATTAGCCTATCTCCAGTGTATAACCTGTTATGGATAGCAACCCAGACAATAAAACTAACTTTAGGAATCCTATGAGGGCCCCAAAGGAGTTTATGCCAGACCACTCTGTCAGACCTACTTCTCCAATGATTCCAAGCTGAGTGAATGGAGAACTTACCATCCGTAGTGAGTTTCCAGGTAACTTGGTCACACTTAGAAGTGTTAGGTTTGCAGCATTCGGGAGTAGATGAGATCAACTCCTGAATTTCCCAAGAATTAGGGATAGGCCACTTCCAAGAATGACCACTGATGATTTGACTGACTTTGGTCTCACTGTTGAGGCAGGAATCATACAAAATCCTGTCCCCAAACTTTTTCCATAGAGGACCAAGAGGATGCCAATTGTCATACCAAAGGAATGTAGAATCACCACAACCAACTTGGTGGTTACTGCGAATTAACATTATTACATACACAAATTCATGAATTAAGGGTTGATCACTCACCTAGGAGCTTCAATCTCCACCCGTTCTTGTTAATTCTAGAGTGTAGCTTCCCAATCCACAATCTTGAATCAAAATGCCCAATGGTGCTTCCCCTCTCTCTCAAAGTCGACTCTCTCTTTTCTAGAGAGTTAAACTCTAGCCAAAATGATAGAAGGAGGAGAATTGAATGTAACAAGGGCCCTTATATGGCCCCACTAACTTAAAATTATTAATATTAAATAATTGAGGCGCTAGACCCTCAATTTAATCGGTTTAATCTGACCCGAATAAATTTCCAATTAAGTTTCACCGTAGGCTCTAAAAATTATGCCAATCACAATGGCGTAATCAATTTCGGGTTCTGTGGCCGATAGGGCCCTCAATTTAATTTCCAAAGTAGTTTACTCAAACAGATATTCCTACAGTGAACAGATAGAATTGCAAAATCACATATATTCACATAATGGCACATAAAGTCAGGCTGAACACATAATCATATTCAAATTAAGGACCAATTTAGCATAATGCAGAACAGGGGTATCACAGTCTTCCCCCCTTTTAGGAAGTTTGGTCCTCCAAACTTAAGTTACCTTCGTCGGAAAACAAATGTGGGTAGCGTAGTCGCATTTCCTCCTCTTTTTCCCACGTGGCATCCGTCCCGTAGTGCTCTTTCCATTCTACTTTCACCATTGGGATGGACTTGTTTCTCAATTCTTTCACTTGTCGGGCAACAATTCTTTCCGGCCACTCTGCGTATTCCATATTCTCATCAATAGCTACCCGGTGGTAATCAATCACATGTAACGGGTCTCGGAGGTAACCCCTCAACATCGACACATGAAACACATTATGGATTTGCTCGAATCCCAGTGGCAAAGCAACTCTATAAGCAACTGGACCAAGCCTTTCCAAAATCTGGAACGGCCCAATGTAGCGGGGCGACAACTTGCCCTTTTTCCCAAACCTGACTTGGCCTTTCATCGGAGAAACTCGAATGAACACATGGTCGCCGACCTCATATTCAAGAGGTCTTCTCCGAACGTCTGCATAATTCTTCTGTCGGTCTTGAGCTGTTTTGAGCCTTTGCCGAATAGTTTTGATCTTTTCAAAGGTGTCTTGTACAATTTCAGGCCCAAGCAAAGCTCTGTCCCCGACCTCTGTCCAACAAATAGGTGATCTACACCTCCTACCATACAAAGCCTCGTATGGTGCCATACCGATGCTGGAGTGGAAGCTGTTATTGTAAGCAAACTCTGCAAGCGGCAAATAGTCCTCCCAACTCCCCTGGAAATCCAAAGCACACATGCGAAGCATATCTTCCAAAGTTTGTATCGTTCGTTCTGACTGGCCATCTGTTTGTGGGTGGAATGCAGTACTGAACCTTAGTTCTGTTCCCATAGCTTCCTGCAAACTTTTCCACAATCTAGATACAAATTTCGGATCCCTATCTGACACAATGGACACCGGAACTCCGTGTAACCGGACAATTTCATCAACATAAATAGTAGCCAAAGCACACATGCGAAGCATATCTTCCAAAGTTTGTATCGTTCGTTCTGACTGGCCATCTGTTTGTGGGTGGAATGCAGTACTGAACCTTAGTTCTGTTCCCATAGCTTCCTGCAAACTTTTCCACAATCTAGATACAAATTTCGGATCCCTATCTGACACAATGGACACCGGAACTCCGTGTAACCGGACAATTTCATCAACATAAATAGTAGCCAATCTGTAAGCAGTAAATGTAGTTTTGACAGGCAGAAAATGTGCAGATTTAGTCAGTCTATCAACTACAATCCAAACAGAATCCATACCTCGGGAAGTCCGAGGTAGGCCAACAACAAAATCCATAGTCACATGTTTCCACTTCCACTCAGGAATAGGGAGAGGTTGAAGTAGACCGCCTGGTTTCTGATGTTCAGCCTTAACTTGCTGACACTGAAGGCACTTGGACACATATTCTGCAATCTCTTTCTTCATTTTAGGCCACCAATAGGTTTGTTTCAAATCCCGATACATTTTATTGTTACCCGGATGCATAGCAAATACAGATCTGTGGGCTTCATCTAAAACCCTCTTCCTTAGCTCCAGAATATCTGGGACACATATTCGGTTTCGAAATTTCAACATTCCATTCTCAACACTGAACTCTGCTTTTGGGCTTACTTCAAATTCATCGATTACCTTTCTGAGGAACTCATCTTCTTTCTGTTTCTGCTTGATTTCATCAACAATTGCCGGTTCGGCTGTAATGGCGGCTATCAATCCGTCCTGTTCACATACCACCACTTCAATTTCAGACTTTTCAAAGTCTTGCAAAATCTCCCTTTGTTCAGTAAGCAAACAAGCCATACCCCCTGTTGATTTTCTGCTCAAGGCATCAGCCACTGTATTAGCTTTCCCGGGATGGTACTGAATCTCTAGGTCGTAATCTTTTATCAGTTCTAGCCATCTTCTCTGACGCATATTCAACTCTTTCTGCGTGAAGAAGTATTTCAGGCTCTTATGATCCGTGTAGACTTCACACTTTGCCCCATACAAATAATGCCGCCAGATTTTCAAAGCAAAAACAACTGCGGCCAATTCTAGGTCATGTGTTGGATAATTCTTCTCATGTGGCCTCAACTGTCGGGAGGCGTAAGCAATAACCCTTCCGTTCTGCATTAACACACAACTCAAACCCTTATAAGATGCGTCACTGAAAATCACAAAATTTTCCGTACCTGAAGGTAGTGTCAAAATTGGTGCAGTGGTCAATCTTGTCTTCAATTTGTGAAAGGCTGATTCTCTTTCACTATTCCACTCAAATGGTTGTCCCTTACGTGTCAATTGGGTAAGAGGTACAGCTAATTTCGAAAAGTCTTTTACAAACCTCCTGTAGTACCCAGCCAAGCCCATGAAACTGCGAACTTCTGTCACATTAGTTGGTGTAGGCCAATTCACAATTGCTTCTATTTTCTGCGGGTCCACTGAAATTCCTTCCTTGTTGATCACATGCCCTAAGAAAACAACCTCGTCCAACCAAAACTCACATTTCTTTAGTTTAGCAAATAGTTTTCTTTCCCGAAGTATTTGTAAAACAGTCCTCAAATGATGTTCATGTTCAAGTCTATCTTTAGAGTATATCAAAATATCATCGATGAAGACTACAACAAACTCATCAAGGTAGGTTTTAAAAATTCTGTTCATTAGGTCCATAAATGCTGCCGGAGCATTAGTCACTCCAAATGGCATAACAAGAAACTCAAAATGACCATACCTCGTTCTGAATGCGGTTTTCTCAACATCCTCCGCTTTAACCTTCAGCTGATGATACCCGGATCTCAAATCAATCTTAGAAAACACCTGTGATCCCTGCAACTGGTCAAATAAGTCATCAATACGGGGTAGGGGGTATTTGTTCTTCACTGTTACCTTATTCAAGTCCCGATAATTGATGCACAGGCGCAAAGTACCATCTTTCTTCTTTACAAACAATACTGGTGCACCCCAAGGTGAAGTGCTAGGCCGGATAAACCCTTTATCCAGAAGGTCCTGCAACTGTTCCTTTAGTTCTTTCATTTCGGCAGTAGCCATTCTGTAGGGAGTTTTAGAAATAGGTTGGGTGCCTGGCACAGTTTCAATGGTAAACTCGATCTCCCTGTCTACCAATTCCCCTGGTAATTCATTCGGAAACACATCTGGAAATTCTCTAACAATAGGAATATTATTCAATTCAACATTCTCAGATTGTTCAGACAACACATAGCACAAATAACCCTGGCACCCTTTCCTAATCAGTTTACATGCTTTCATCGCAGATATCAAATAAGGTGGAGGCACTACCCCATTACCCTCAAACACAATCTCTTTCTGTTCTGGTGGTTGGAATATAACCCTTTTTGTCACACAATCTATGGTAGCACAATATTTGGTCAACCAATCCATGCCCAAAATTACATCGAAATGCCTAAAGTTCAAGGGCAACAAATCTACATATAGGGTAGCATCCTCGATATGCATGTCACAAAACCAATATATATAATCACACAACACAGATTCCCCCGATGGAGCAGACACACACAACAAATATGGCAAAAGCTCTAGGGGTCTATTCAGTCTAGATGCAAACGTGTATGTCACAAATGAGTGCGTTGATCCTGAATCAATTAATACAAAGGCATCCTAATTACATATTGAAATAGTACCTGAAACAACGGCATTGGCATTCCGTGTATTGCCCGGAATGAGTGCAAAAACTCTCCCTTGTCTCACTGTATCCCCAGTAGTAACAGATCTCAAAGTATTTCCCGGCTTTGGAGCTGATGCAGTTGAAGTAGCTGCGAGTTTCCCACTGTTCTGATTACATTCTCGGGCTATGTGCCCTTGCTTTCCACATTTAAAACAGGCTCCCGATGCACGATAACAGACTCCACGGTGCCTTTTGCTACAAATGTTGCACATGGGAGCTGTGTCTCGGGAAGAACTTGAAGTAGTTGAGGAGCCCGTGTTTTGCTTTTTCAGAAATTTCTTCTTCAAAAAGAAGCCTTGTCTTTTGTTGCCTTTCCATTCGGTTGTTGGCTTAGCTTGTCTAGCTATGTTAGCCTCTGATATGATGGCCCGATCGAGCACCCCGATGTAGGTCTCCAACTTCAGGACGTTCACTCTCTCTAGGATGTCACTTCGGAGCCCACCTTCAAAATGCCTTGCCTTCTTATAATCCATATCAATTACGTGTGGTGCGAACCTGGCCAACTCAGTAAATTTGGCCTCATACTCAGCTACAGTCATGCTGTCTTGCTTGAGTTCCATGAACTCTGCCACTTTCCTATCCCGGACACACTGCGGGAAGTACTTGTCATAGAAGATTTCCAAAAATTTCACCCAGTCAACATCTCTGTGGTTTTCCCTCATCAACATCCACCATCTTCTCGCTTCATCTTCTAGCATAAAGGTGGCTAGAAGCACCTTCTGTGTATCCGAGCACGGAAACACCTCAAACAGTTTTTCGATCCCAAGAACCCAAGCCTCAGCCTTCAAAGGATCTAGTCCGCCATGGAACTATGGTGGTTTCATTTTCTTGAATTCCTTGGTGAGAGCTATTATCCGGTCATCATTCTGATTATCTGGCACGGGTGGTGCCGGAGGTGGAGGTGGCGGGTGTGGTTGCTGCCACTGTTGTTGCCACTCTTGTTGCTGTCTCAAAGCTTCTGCCATTTCCTGGATCAGTCTCTCCATTCTGTCCAGTCTGGCAGTAGAGGATTCCTCTAACTCATCACCTCTGGTTCTCACCATCTGATTAAACTTGCATTATATTTCATACAAAAGGTACACAAGTATGCATATTCTAAGAAACACATATTTCCAGATAATTTGCAATGCAAGTAGTTCACAACTTACACATATAATTAATCCTAACGAAACATTTAAGCATATAATCAATGCTTCCAAACTCGTATTTATCACATGAATGCATCCTAGATCTTATCTAGACGCTTATTGCTCCTTTTGGGACAAGTGTGTGAGCTATTAACTCGTGCTCTGATACCGCTCTGTCATGACCCGAACCCGCCCCTATGGGTTAAGGACATAACCGGCCAGCAATCTGGAGATTACCTACGGCCTCATATTCTACAGACATAACTTGTCAGAGTAAAGGGGCCAAACGGAAGCAAAAAATTAAAAGCTTTGTCCATAGAGTCGTGCTTATATACACATCAAACAGACCATATTCAGTTACGTTAATAACCCACCTCAAAATTACAGTTTCACAAAATTCTTTACAGACAGGATCATTCCAAACGAGTCAACCTATGACAGGCTATTTACAGATATACACTAGGCCCTTGCCAACAAGACAGAACATAAGTACATAGCAAAGGCAGGGTAGGTCTCAAGAGTGAGACGCAAGGCTGACTTCCTCAAAACTCAGATTTCTCCTAGCAGACTTCACTGGGGCTGGGTTTGGACTTCCCTTGGCTCACCTACAAACACATGAATGAGCGTGAGCGATAGCCCAGTGAATAATATCAAACATAACAGTTACGTGACAATATGTAGAACAACATGCTCCAAACGGCCTTGGGCCCAATTCATACTTCTATTTAACACAGATATATATATATACTTATACAAAATTTAGATCAAATGACTGTAGTTCCAACATACTGGCCTTTGGCCCATTCAGGGTTCCATTCTTGTCAAAACGGCCTCCGGCCCATTCATTTGTGTCAAAACGGCCTTCGGCCCATCCATTTACGTCAAAACGGCTTTTAGCCCACTCATTCATGACAGAACGACCTTCGGTCCATTCATATTCATCTAAACGACCTTTGGTCCATTCATATACATCAAAACGATCTTCGGTCCATTCATTCTTATCAAAACGACCTTTGGTCCATTCATATACATCAAAACGACCTTCGGTCCATTCATTCTTATCAAAACGACCTTTGGTCCATTCATTGATTCTTGTCAGACTTTAGTCCACAATCCCAATTAACAGCTCATAAAGTTTATAAGGGAATAACAATTGGACATTGACAAACTTTCAAGTATTGATATTACTCACAGTGATCGGCTTGCTGATTTGCCCTGGAGCTTGACCCTACACGTTTCATGAACACAAAAAGGTCATTAACAGTTCAATCCGTTCTTTAATTCACATATTCCTCTTTAGGCTTTATTATTATCTCATTAACTCATTTACAATGCTTAACATATGCCTAAGAGTGCTTGCAAGTGAAACAGAACGGAAAACAGAACACAAAATGCAAAAACAGGATTTCAGAAAATAGGGTCCCCGCTCGAGCGTGTACTTCCCCGCTCGAGCGGACCCTCAAGGCCTGCAAAAGTGCTGGTTGCATCAAAAATACGCTCGAGCGTGAAATAGGACGCTCGAGCGGAAGGCCTGTCAAAATAGCTCCCACGCTCGAGCGTTAATTACCACGCTCGAGCGGACATTAAGTCTGCAAAAAGTACTGGGAGCACGCATTTCCCGCTCGAGCGTCAGGTTCCCCGCTCGAGCGGACCTCAAAATTCTGGAAAACCCAGAACTGTGTTCTTGAGCTTCAACTCGAAATTCAAAGGTTCAAGATGCATGATTTCGGCTCAAATATCGTAGAAACATACACTAACATGGCATAAACCCCAAGTTACAACATAATGAAGCTCAATCCCAAGAATTACTTACATGCATGGCCCATTTTGACTCAAATTCATTTTCCAACATAATTAATTCATGCATTCCAACTTCACATCTTCATCAATCATGCATGCATGCCAATCCTTGACTCCATTTCTATTACAATTGGTACAAATGGTGCTCATAACCATGAAGCTCGACCAAACATACTTGCATGTATGATTCAACACCCAATTTCTCATATTCTACTCCTCACATGCTTGATTATGCAATTTCATGGCAATTCTATGCATGCATGTGCATATATACTTCAAATTCATCATACTTGAATACCATTCATGTTCTTGATCAGATATTCTCTTCGAATTAACATTATTTTTTTTTTTTTTTTGGGTGAATAAGACATAAATAAAAAAACAGAGAATAAATGAAAAGACCAAAACACACAACCAGCAAACAAACCAAACTAAACAGGACTAGAAACTAACAAGACATAAGAATTAGAGAAAGGACATGGGAAAATATAAACCCCAAAAAAATGTGTTCATGAGCCGCATAATTCGAATGAGGATCATGAACACATCCAACAGCGACCCAACTCTGTACTAAAACCACCCCACAAAACAGCTAAAACCAGCAGAAAAAACAAAACTAGCAACCATGTACATCCCACACGGCTAGGCCAAAAAAAGTGACAACCCATAAAAATATTCATAGTCCATACAAGCAGACCATCTAAATTCCAAACATAAGTATCTGAACAAAATGTAAAAATTAAGTAAGAACAAGTTTCCACAAAGGCGCTCCAAGCAGCCATCACACCAAATACATAAACTCTCGAACACAACCTGCGCAGCAAATGAGTACCGGCACAGCCACAGTCATCAAACAAAACGCAGTTTTTCCTTCCCTTACATGCCCAGCAGAAATGGAGCATTGTAGCAAAACCTGAGGAGCCATGAACCATTGAGTCCAAGAGCCAGTCACCACAAGATAAGTGACGCCAGTGCTGACCCACGCAGTCCAAGTCATGCTCATACATTATAGTAGACCCTGTAAGAACAGCCATGAATAAGTACCTCCAGCAAGTAAGATACAATCTGCTATGAATTAAATCAGTAACAGTGCCCTCAATATAGGATCTCACACCACTCGACCCACAATTTAGAGACTCACACCACTCGACTTGAGCTTCCTTACCCTGCAAATAAAGAATTATAATATATATTAACATAAACAAATATGGTGGCTGACAACACTCAACCCTCATGTAAAGTGACAATTTAACTTCTCTCATCACTCAACCCTCAAAGATATGTATGCAACCACAGTGAACTCTGAACAAACCTGCAAAAGACCAAACCATTATGCAAACACACAATGTTGCTCACCTACACTCAACCCACATATATGGAACTCACATCACTCAGCAGCCCTCCCATATCTGATAATATGGGGCTTCAATATCGTTGTTGGCAGGTTCCATTGGGCAAGAAACCAGCTGTCACTAGCAGAGTTAGGCAAATTCTTAATGGATAGCATTCTACTTCTCACCATCTGGATTACAGATTTAATAACCACCTCTTCAGGCTTACATTCTTTGTTAAAAACACGATTATTTCTCTCAATCCAGATGTGGTAGATAGAGCACAAGAAAGCATTGCTAAGAATATTAGCCCTAAGAGAATTACCCTTGGTTTCTTTTGTAGCATATGTAACAATATCAGGCCAATCCAAAACAGGCCACTTCATGTTACATTTGCCTTCAATAGCACCCCAAACTCTATTAGTAAAACTACACTTAAAAAAGAGATGAGAATGACTCTCTCCAGGGTCAAGGCAAAAAGGACACTGTGAATGAGGAGATAAACCAAACAGCATTAGCCTATCTCCAGTGTATAACCTGTTATGGATAGCAACCCAGACAATAAAACTAACTTTAGGAATCCTATGAGGGCCCCAAAGGAGTTTATGCCAGACCACTCTGTCAGACCTACTTCTCCAATGATTCCAAGCTGAGTGAATGGAGAACTTACCATCCGTAGTGAGTTTCCAGGTAACTTGGTCACACTTAGAAGTGTTAGGTTTGCAGCATTCGGGAGTAGATGAGATCAACTCCTGAATTTCCCAAGAATTAGGGATAGGCCACTTCCAAGAATGACCACTGATGATTTGACTGACTTTGGTCTCACTGTTGAGGCAGGAATCATACAAAATCCTGTCCCCAAACTTTTTCCATAGAGGACCAAGAGGATGCCAATTGTCATACCAAAGGAATGTAGAATCACCACAACCAACTTGGTGGTTACTGCGAATTAACATTATTACATACACAAATTCATGAATTAAGGGTTGATCACTCACCTAGGAGCTTCAATCTCCACCCGTTCTTGTTAATTCTAGAGTGTAGCTTCCCAATCCACAATCTTGAATCAAAATGCCCAATGGTGCTTCCCCTCTCTCTCAAAGTCGACTCTCTCTTTTCTAGAGAGTTAAACTCTAGCCAAAATGATAGAAGGAGGAGAATTGAATGTAACAAGGGCCCTTATATGGCCCCACTAACTTAAAATTATTAATATTAAATAATTGAGGCGCTAGACCCTCAATTTAATCGGTTTAATCTGACCCGAATAAATTTCCAATTAAGTTTCACCGTAGGCTCTAAAAATTATGCCAATCACAATGGCGTAATCAATTTCGGGTTCTGTGGCCGATAGGGCCCTCAATTTAATTTCCAAAGTAGTTTACTCAAACAGATATTCCTACAGTGAACAGATAGAATTGCAAAATCACATATATTCACATAATGGCACATAAAGTCAGGCTGAACACATAATCATATTCAAATTAAGGACCAATTTAGCATAATGCAGAACAGGGGTATCACAGTCTTCCCCCCTTTTAGGAAGTTTGGTCCTCCAAACTTAAGTTACCTTCGTCGGAAAACAAATGTGGGTAGCGTAGTCGCATTTCCTCCTCTTTTTCCCACGTGGCATCCGTCCCGTAGTGCTCTTTCCATTCTACTTTCACCATTGGGATGGACTTGTTTCTCAATTCTTTCACTTGTCGGGCAACAATTCTTTCCGGCCACTCTGCGTATTCCATATTCTCATCAATAGCTACCCGGTGGTAATCAATCACATGTAACGGGTCTCGGAGGTAACCCCTCAACATCGACACATGAAACACATTATGGATTTGCTCGAATCCCAGTGGCAAAGCAACTCTATAAGCAACTGGACCAAGCCTTTCCAAAATCTGGAACGGCCCAATGTAGCGGGGCGACAACTTGCCCTTTTTCCCAAACCTGACTTGGCCTTTCATCGGAGAAACTCGAATGAACACATGGTCGCCGACCTCATATTCAAGAGGTCTTCTGCGAACGTCTGCATAATTCTTCTGTCGGTCTTGAGCTGTTTTGAGCCTTTGCCGAATAGTTCTGATCTTTTCAAAGGTGTCTTGTACAATTTCAGGCCCAAGCAAAGCTCTGTCCCGACCTCTGTCCAACAAATAGGTGATCTACACCTCCTACCATACAAAGTCTCGTATGGTGCCATACCGATGCTGGAGTGGAAGCTGTTATTATAAGCAAACTCTGCAAGCGGCAAATAGTCCTCCCAACTCCCCTGGAAATCCAAAGCACACATGCGAAGCATATCTTCCAAAGTTTGTATCGTTCGTTCTGACTAGCCATCTGTTTGTGGGTGGAATGCAGTACTGAACCTTAGTTCTGTTCCCATAGCTTCCTGCAAACTTTTCCACAATCTAGATACAAATTTCGGATCCCTATCTGACACAATGGACACCGGAACTCCGTGTAACCGGACAATTTCATCAACATAAATAGTAGCCAATCTGTAAGCAGTAAATGTAGTTTTGACAGGCAGAAAATGTGCAGATTTAGTCAGTCTATCAACTACAATCCAAACAGAATCCATACCTCGGGAAGTCCGAGGTAGGCCAACAACAAAATCCATAGTCACATGTTTCCACTTCCACTCAGGAATAGGGAGAGGTTGAAGTAGACCGCCTGGTTTCTGATGTTCAGCCTTAACTTGCTGACACTGAAGGCACTTGGACACATATTCTGCAATCTCTTTCTTCATTTTAGGCCACCAATAGGTTTGTTTCAAATCCCGATACATTTTATTGTTACCCGGATGCATAGCAAATACAGATCTGTGGGCTTCATCTAAAACCCTCTTCCTTAGCTCCAGAATATCTGGGACACATATTCGGTTTCGAAATTTCAACATTCCATTCTCAACACTGAACTCTGCTTTTGGGCTTACTTCAAATTCATCGATTACCTTTCTGAGGAACTCATCTTCTTTCTGTTTCTGCTTGATTTCATCAACAATTGCCGGTTCGGCTGTAATGGCGGCTATCAATCCGTCCTGTTCACATACCACCACTTCAATTTCAGACTTTTCAAAGTCTTGCAAAATCTCCCTTTGTTCAGTAAGCAAACAAGCCATACCCCCTGTTGATTTTCTGCTCAAGGCATCAGCCACTGTATTAGCTTTCCCGGGATGGTACTGAATCTCTAGGTCGTAATCTTTTATCAGTTCTAGCCATCTTCTCTGACGCATATTCAACTCTTTCTGCGTGAAGAAGTATTTCAGGCTCTTATGATCCGTGTAGACTTCACACTTTGCCCCATACAAATAATGCCGCCAGATTTTCAAAGCAAAAACAACTGCGGCCAATTCTAGGTCATGTGTTGGATAATTCTTCTCATGTGGCCTCAACTGTCGGGAGGCGTAAGCAATAACCCTTCCGTTCTGCATTAACACACAACTCAAACCCTTATAAGATGCGTCACTGAAAATCACAAAATTTTCCGTACCTGAAGGTAGTGTCAAAATTGGTGCAGTGGTCAATCTTGTCTTCAATTTGTGAAAGGCTGATTCTCTTTCACTATTCCACTCAAATGGTTGTCCCTTACGTGTCAATTGGGTAAGAGGTACAGCTAATTTCGAAAAGTCTTTTACAAACCTCCTGTAGTACCCAGCCAAGCCCATGAAACTGCGAACTTCTGTCACATTAGTTGGTGTAGGCCAATTCACAATTGCTTCTATTTTCTGCGGGTCCACTGAAATTCCTTCCTTGTTGATCACATGCCCTAAGAAAACAACCTCGTCCAACCAAAACTCACATTTCTTTAGTTTAGCAAATAGTTTTCTTTCCCGAAGTATTTGTAAAACAGTCCTCAAATGATGTTCATGTTCAAGTCTATCTTTAGAGTATATCAAAATATCATCGATGAAGACTACAACAAACTCATCAAGGTAGGTTTTAAAAATTCTATTCATTAGGTCCATAAATGCTGCCGGAGCATTAGTCACTCCAAATGGCATAACAAGAAACTCAAAATGACCATACCTCGTTCTGAATGCGGTTTTCTCAACATCCTCCGCTTTAACCTTCAGCTGATGATACCCGGATCTCAAATCAATCTTAGAAAACACCTGTGATCCCTGCAACTGGTCAAATAAGTCATCAATACGGGGTAGGGGGTATTTGTTCTTCACTGTTACCTTATTCAAGTCCCGATAATTGATGCACAGGCGCAAAGTACCATCTTTCTTCTTTACAAACAATACTGGTGCACCCCAAGGTGAAGTGCTAGGCCGGATAAACCCTTTATCCAGAAGGTCCTGCAACTGTTCCTTTAGTTCTTTCATTTCGGCAGTAGCCATTCTGTAGGGAGTTTTAGAAATAGGTTGGGTGCCTGGCACAGTTTCAATGGTAAACTCGATCTCCCTGTCTACCAATTCCCCTGGTAATTCATTCGGAAACACATCTGGAAATTCTCTAACAATAGGAATATTATTCAATTCAACATTCTCAGATTGTTCAGACAACACATAGCACAAATAACCCTGGCACCCTTTCCTAATCAGTTTACATGCTTTCATCGCAGATATCAAATAAGGTGGAGGCACTACCCCATTACCCTCAAACACAATCTCTTTCTGTTCTGGTGGTTGGAATATAACCCTTTTTGTCACACAATCTATGGTAGCACAATATTTGGTCAACCAATCCATGCCCAAAATTACATCGAAATGCCTAAAGTTCAAGGGCAACAAATCTACATATAGGGTAGCATCCTCGATATGCATGTCACAAAACCGATATATATAATCACACAACACAGATTCCCCCGATGGAGCAGACACACACAACAAATATGGCAAAAGCTCTAGGGGTCTATTCAGTCTAGATGCAAACGTGTATGTCACAAATGAGTGCGTTGATCCTGAATCAATTAATACAAAGGCATCCTAATTACATATTGAAATAGTACCTGAAACAACGGCATTGGCATTCCGTGTATTGCCCGGAATGAGTGCAAAAACTCTCCCTTGTCTCACTGTATCCCCAGTAGTAACAGATCTCAAAGTATTTCCCGGCTTTGGAGCTGATGCAGTTGAAGTAGCTGCGAGTTTCCCACTGTTCTGATTACATTCTCGGGCTATGTGCCCTTGCTTTCCACATTTAAAACAGGCTCCCGATGCACGATAACAGACTCCACGGTGCCTTTTGCTACAAATGTTGCACATGGGAGCTGTGTCTCGGGAAGAACTTGAAGTAGTTGAGGAGCCCGTGTTTTGCTTTTTCAGAAATTTCTTCTTCAAAAAGAAGCCTTGTCTTTTGTTGCCTTTCCATTCGGTTGTTGGCTTAGCTTGTCTAGCTATGTTAGCCTCTGATATGATGGCCCGATCGAGCACCCCGATGTAGGTCTCCAACTTCAGGACGTTCACTCTCTCTAGGATGTCACTTCGGAGCCCACCTTCAAAATGCCTTGCCTTCTTATAATCCATATCAATTACGTGTGGTGCGAACCTGGCCAACTCAGTAAATTTGGCCTCATACTCAGCTACAGTCATGCTGTCTTGCTTGAGTTCCATGAACTCTGCCACTTTCCTATCCCGGACACACTGCGGGAAGTACTTGTCATAGAAGATTTCCAAAAATTTCACCCAGTCAACATCTCTGTGGTTTTCCCTCATCAACATCCACCATCTTCTCGCTTCATCTTCTAGCATAAAGGTGGCTAGAAGCACCTTCTGTGTATCCGAGCACGGAAACACCTCAAACAGTTTTTCGATCCCAAGAACCCAAGCCTCAGCCTTCAAAGGATCTAGTCCGCCATGGAACTATGGTGGTTTCATTTTCTTGAATTCCTTGGTGAGAGCTATTATCCGGTCATCATTCTGATTATCTGGCACGGGTGGTGCCGGAGGTGGAGGTGGCGGGTGTGGTTGCTGCCACTGTTGTTGCCACTCTTGTTGCTGTCTCAAAGCTTCTGCCATTTCCTGGATCAGTCTCTCCATTCTGTCCAGTCTGGCAGTAGAGGATTCCTCTAACTCATCACCTCTGGTTCTCACCATCTGATTAAACTTGCATTATATTTCATACAAAAGGTACACAAGTATGCATATTCTAAGAAACACATATTTCCAGATAATTTGCAATGCAAGTAGTTCACAACTTACACATATAATTAATCCTAACGAAACATTTAAGCATATAATCAATGCTTCCAAACTCGTATTTATCACATGAATGCATCCTAGATCTTATCTAGACGCTTATTGCTCCTTTTGGGACAAGTGTGTGAGCTATTAACTCGTGCTCTGATACCGCTCTGTCATGACCCGAACCCGCCCCTATGGGTTAAGGACATAACCGGCCAGCAATCTGGAGATTACCTACGGCCTCATATTCTACAAACATAACTTGTCAGAGTAAAGGGGCCAAACGGAAGCAAAAAATTAAAAGCTTTGTCCATAGAGTCGTGCTTATATACACATCAAACAGACCATATTCAGTTACGTTAATAACCCACCTCAAAATTACAGTTTCACAAAATTCTTTACAGACAGGATCATTCCAAACGAGTCAACCTATGACAGGCTATTTACAGATATACACTAGGCCCTTGCCAACAAGACAGAACATAAGTACATAGCAAAGGCAGGGTAGGTCTCAAGAGTGAGACGCAAGGCTGACTTCCTCAAAACTCAGATTTCTCCTAGCAGACTTCACTGGGGCTGGGTTTGGACTTCCCTTGGCTCACCTACAAACACATGAATGAGCGTGAGCGATAGCCCAGTGAATAATATCAAACATAACAGTTACGTGACAATATGTAGAACAACATGCTCCAAACGGCCTTGGGCCCAATTCATACTTCTATTTAACACAGATATATATATATATATACTTATACAAAATTTAGATCAAATGACTGTAGTTCCAACATACTGGCCTTTGGCCCATTCAGGGTTCCATTCTTGTCAAAACGGCCTCCGGCCCATTCATTTGTGTCAAAACGGCCTTCGGCCCATCCATTTACGTCAAAACGGCTTTTAGCCCACTCATTCATGACAGAACGACCTTCGGTCCATTCATATTCATCTAAACGACCTTTGGTCCATTCATATACATCAAAACGATCTTCGGTCCATTCATTCTTATCAAAACGACCTTTGGTCCATTCATATACATCAAAACGACCTTCGGTCCATTCATTCTTATCAAAACGACCTTTGGTCCATTCATTGATTCTTGTCAGACTTTAGTCCACAATCCCAATTAACAGCTCATAAAGTTTATAAGGGAATAACAATTGGACATTGACAAACTTTCAAGTATTGATATTACTCACAGTGATCGGCTTGCTGATTTGCCCTGGAGCTTGACCCTACACGTTTCATGAACACAAAAAGGTCATTAACAGTTCAATCCGTTCTTTAATTCATATATTCCTCTTTAGGCTTTATTATTATCTCATTAACTCATTTACAATGCTTAACATATGCCTAAGAGTGCTTGCAAGTGAAACAGAACGGAAAACAGAACACAAAATGCAAAAACAGGATTTCAGAAAATAGGGTCCCCGCTCGAGCGTGTACTTCCCCGCTCGAGCGGACCCTCAAGGCCTGCAAAAGTGCTGGTTGCATCAAAAATACGCTCGAGCGTGAAATAGGACGCTCGAGCGGAAGGCCTGTCAAAATAGCTCCCACGCTCGAGCGTTAATTACCACGCTCGAGCGGACATTAAGTCTGCAAAAAGTACTGGGAGCACGCATTTCCCGCTCGAGCGTCAGGTTCCCCGCTCGAGCGGACCTCAAAATTCTGGAAAACCCAGAACTGTGTTCTTGAGCTTCAACTCGAAATTCAAAGGTTCAAGATGCATGATTTCGGCTCAAATATCGTAGAAACATACACTAACATGGCATAAACCCCAAGTTACAACATAATGAAGCTCAATCCCAAGAATTACTTACATGCATGGCCCATTTTGACTCAAATTCATTTTCCAACATAATTAATTCATGCATTCCAACTTCACATCTTCATCAATCATGCATGCATGCCAATCCTTGACTCCATTTCTATTACAATTGGTACAAATGGTGCTCATAACCATGAAGCTCGACCAAACATACTTGCATGTATGATTCAACACCCAATTTCTCATATTCTACTCCTCACATGCTTGATTATGCAATTTCATGGCAATTCTATGCATGCATGTGCATATATACTTCAAATTCATCATACTTGAATACCATTCATGTTCTTGATCAGATATTCTCTTCGAATTAACATTATTTTTTTTTTTTTTTTTGGGTGAATAAGACATAAATAAAAAAACAGAGAATAAATGAAAAGACCAAAACACACAACCAGCAAACAAACCAAACTAAACAGGACTAGAAACTAACAAGACATAAGAATTAGAGAAAGGACATGGGAAAATATAAACCCCCAAAAAATGTGTTCATGAGCCGCATAATTCGAATGAGGATCATGAACACATCCAACAGCGACCCAACTCTGTACTAAAACCACCCCACAAAACAGCTAAAACCAGCAGAAAAAACAAAACTAGCAACCATGTACATCCCACACGGCTAGGCCAAAAAAAGTGACAACCCATAAAAATATTCATAGTCCATACAAGCAGACCATCTAAATTCCAAACATAAGTATCTGAACAAAATGTAAAAATTAAGTAAGAACAAGTTTCCACAAAGGCGCTCCAAGCAGCCATCACACCAAATACATAAACTCTCGAACACAACCTGCGCAGCAAATGAGTACCGGCACAGCCACAGTCATCAAACAAAACGCAGTTTTTCCTTCCCTTACATGCCCAGCAGAAATGGAGCATTGTAGCAAAACCTGAGGAGCCATGAACCATTGAGTCCAAGAGCCAGTCACCACAAGATAAGTGACGCCAGTGCTGACCCACGCAGTCCAAGTCATGCTCATACATTATAGTAGACCCTGTAAGAACATCCATGAATAAGTACCTCCAGCAAGTAAGATACAATCTGCTATGAATTAAATCAGTAACAGTGCCCTCAATATAGGATCTCACACCACTCGACCCACAATTTAGAGACTCACACCACTCGACTTGAGCTTCCTTACCCTGCAAATAAAGAATTATAATATATATTAACATAAACAAATATGGTGGCTGACAACACTCAACCCTCATGTAAAGTGACAATTTAACTTCTCTCATCACTCAACCCTCAAAGATATGTATGCAACCACAGTGAACTCTGAACAAACCTGCACAAGACCAAACCATTATGCAAACACACAATGTTGCTCACCTACACTCAACCCACATATATGGAACTCACATCACTCAGCAGCCCTCCCATATCTGATAATATGGGGCTTCAATATCGTTGTTGGCAGGTTCCATTGGGCAAGAAACCAGCTGTCACTAGCAGAGTTAGGCAAATTCTTAATGGATAGCATTCTACTTCTCACCATCTGGATTACAGATTTAATAACCACCTCTTCAGGCTTACATTCTTTGTTAAAAACACGATTATTTCTCTCAATCCAGATGTGGTAGATAGAGCACAAGAAAGCATTGCTAAGAATATTAGCCCTAAGAGAATTACCCTTGGTTTCTTTTGTAGCATATGTAACAATATCAGGCCAATCCAAAACAGGCCACTTCATGTTACATTTGCCTTCAATAGCACCCCAAACTCTATTAGTAAAACTACACTTAAAAAAGAGATGAGAATGACTCTCTCCAGGGTCAAGGCAAAAAGGACACTGTGAATGAGGAGATAAACCAAACAGCATTAGCCTATCTCCAGTGTATAACCTGTTATGGATAGCAACCCAGACAATAAAACTAACTTTAGGAATCCTATGAGGGCCCCAAAGGAGTTTATGCCAGACCACTCTGTCAGACCTACTTCTCCAATGATTCCAAGCTGAGTGAATGGAGAACTTACCATCCGTAGTGAGTTTCCAGGTAACTTGGTCACACTTAGAAGGGTTAGGTTTGCAGCATTCGGGAGTAGATGAGATCAACTCCTGAATTTCCCAAGAATTAGGGATAGGCCACTTCCAAGAATGACCACTGATGATTTGACTGACTTTGGTCTCACTGTTGAGGCAGGAATCATACAAAATCCTGTCCCCAAACTTTTTCCATAGAGGACCAAGAGGATGCCAATTGTCATACCAAAGGAATGTAGAATCACCACAACCAACTTGGTGGTTACTGCGAATTAACATTATTACATACACAAATTCATGAATTAAGGGTTGATCACTCACCTAGGAGCTTCAATCTCCACCCGTTCTTGTTAATTCTAGAGTGTAGCTTCCCAATCCACAATCTTGAATCAAAATGCCCAATGGTGCTTCCCCTCTCTCTCAAAGTCGACTCTCTCTTTTCTAGAGAGTTAAACTCTAGCCAAAATGATAGAAGGAGGAGAATTGAATGTAACAAGGGCCCTTATATGGCCCCACTAACTTAAAATTATTAATATTAAATAATTGAGGCGCTAGACCCTCAATTTAATCGGTTTAATCTGACCCGAATAAATTTCCAATTAAGTTTCACCGTAGGCTCTAAAAATTATGCCAATCACAATGGCGTAATCAATTTCGGGTTCTGTGGCCGATAGGGCCCTCAATTTAATTTCCAAAGTAGTTTACTCAAACAGATATTCCTACAGTGAACAGATAGAATTGCAAAATCACATATATTCACATAATGGCACATAAAGTCAGGCTGAACACATAATCATATTCAAATTAAGGACCAATTTAGCATAATGCAGAACAGGGGTATCACAGTCTTCCCCCCTTTTAGGAAGTTTGGTCCTCCAAACTTAAGTTACCTTCGTCGGAAAACAAATGTGGGTAGCGTAGTCGCATTTCCTCCTCTTTTTCCCACGTGGCATCCGTCCCGTAGTGCTCTTTCCATTCTACTTTCACCATTGGGATGGACTTGTTTCTCAATTCTTTCACTTGTCGGGCAACAATTCTTTCCGGCCACTCTGCGTATTCCATATTCTCATCAATAGCTACCCGGTGGTAATCAATCACATGTAACGGGTCTCGGAGGTAACCCCTCAACATCGACACATGAAACACATTATGGATTTGCTCGAATCCCAGTGGCAAAGCAACTCTATAAGCAACTGGACCAAGCCTTTCCAAAATCTGGAACGGCCCAATGTAGCGGGGCGACAACTTGCCCTTTTTCCCAAACCTGACTTGGCCTTTCATCGGAGAAACTCGAATGAACACATGGTCGCCGACCTCATATTCAAGAGGTCTTCTGCGAACGTCTGCATAATTCTTCTGTCGGTCTTGAGCTGTTTTGAGCCTTTGCCGAATAGTTTTGATCTTTTCAAAGGTGTCTTGTACAATTTCAGGCCCAAGCAAAGCTCTGTCCCGACCTCTGTCCAACAAATAGGTGATCTACACCTCCTACCATACAAAGTCTCGTATGGTGCCATACCGATGCTGGAGTGGAAGCTGTTATTATAAGCAAACTCTGCAAGCGGCAAATAGTCCTCCCAACTCCCCTGGAAATCCAAAGCACACATGCGAAGCATATCTTCCAAAGTTTGTATCGTTCGTTCTGACTAGCCATCTGTTTGTGGGTGGAATGCAGTACTGAACCTTAGTTCTGTTCCCATAGCTTCCTGCAAACTTTTCCACAATCTAGATACAAATTTCGGATCCCTATCTGACACAATGGACACCGGAACTCCGTGTAACCGGACAATTTCATCAACATAAATAGTAGCCAATCTGTAAGCAGTAAATGTAGTTTTGACAGGCAGAAAATGTGCAGATTTAGTCAGTCTATCAACTACAATCCAAACAGAATCCATACCTCGGGAAGTCCGAGGTAGGCCAACAACAAAATCCATAGTCACATGTTTCCACTTCCACTCAGGAATAGGGAGAGGTTGAAGTAGACCGCCTGGTTTCTGATGTTCAGCCTTAACTTGCTGACACTGAAGGCACTTGGACACATATTCTGCAATCTCTTTCTTCATTTTAGGCCACCAATAGGTTTGTTTCAAATCCCGATACATTTTATTGTTACCCGGATGCATAGCAAATACAGATCTGTGGGCTTCATCTAAAACCCTCTTCCTTAGCTCCAGAATATCTGGGACACATATTCGGTTTCGAAATTTCAACATTCCATTCTCAACACTGAACTCTGCTTTTGGGCTTACTTCAAATTCATCGATTACCTTTCTGAGGAACTCATCTTCTTTCTGTTTCTGCTTGATTTCATCAACAATTGCCGGTTCGGCTGTAATGGCGGCTATCAATCCGTCCTGTTCACATACCACCACTTCAATTTCAGACTTTTCAAAGTCTTGCAAAATCTCCCTTTGTTCAGTAAGCAAACAAGCCATACCCCCTGTTGATTTTCTGCTCAAGGCATCAGCCACTGTATTAGCTTTCCCGGGATGGTACTGAATCTCTAGGTCGTAATCTTTTATCAGTTCTAGCCATCTTCTCTGACGCATATTCAACTCTTTCTGCGTGAAGAAGTATTTCAGGCTCTTATGATCCGTGTAGACTTCACACTTTGCCCCATACAAATAATGCCGCCAGATTTTCAAAGCAAAAACAACTGCGGCCAATTCTAGGTCATGTGTTGGATAATTCTTCTCATGTGGCCTCAACTGTCGGGAGGCGTAAGCAATAACCCTTCCGTTCTGCATTAACACACAACTCAAACCCTTATAAGATGCGTCACTGAAAATCACAAAATTTTCCGTACCTGAAGGTAGTGTCAAAATTGGTGCAGTGGTCAATCTTGTCTTCAATTTGTGAAAGGCTGATTCTCTTTCACTATTCCACTCAAATGGTTGTCCCTTACGTGTCAATTGGGTAAGAGGTACAGCTAATTTCGAAAAGTCTTTTACAAACCTCCTGTAGTACCCAGCCAAGCCCATGAAACTGCGAACTTCTGTCACATTAGTTGGTGTAGGCCAATTCACAATTGCTTCTATTTTCTGCGGGTCCACTGAAATTCCTTCCTTGTTGATCACATGCCCTAAGAAAACAACCTCGTCCAACCAAAACTCACATTTCTTTAGTTTAGCAAATAGTTTTCTTTCCCGAAGTATTTGTAAAACAGTCCTCACATTTCAAGTCTATCTTTAGAGTATATCAAAATATCATCGATGAAGACTACAACAAACTCATCAAGGTAGGTTTTAAAAATTCTATTCATTAGGTCCATAAATGCTGCCGGAGCATTAGTCACTCCAAATGGCATAACAAGAAACTCAAAATGACCATACCTCGTTCTGAATGCGGTTTTCTCAACATCCTCCGCTTTAACCTTCAGCTGATGATACCCGGATCTCAAATCAATCTTAGAAAACACCTGTGATCCCTGCAACTGGTCAAATAAGTCATCAATACGGGGTAGGGGGTATTTGTTCTTCACTGTTACCTTATTCAAGTCCCGATAATTGATGCACAGGCGCAAAGTACCATCTTTCTTCTTTACAAACAATACTGGTGCACCCCAAGGTGAAGTGCTAGGCCGGATAAACCCTTTATCCAGAAGGTCCTGCAACTGTTCCTTTAGTTCTTTCATTTCGGCAGTAGCCATTCTGTAGGGAGTTTTAGAAATAGGTTGGGTGCCTGGCACAGTTTCAATGGTAAACTCGATCTCCCTGTCTACCAATTCCCCTGGTAATTCATTCGGAAACACATCTGGAAATTCTCTAACAATAGGAATATTATTCAATTCAACATTCTCAGATTGTTCAGACAACACATAGCACAAATAACCCTGGCACCCTTTCCTAATCAGTTTACATGCTTTCATCGCAGATATCAAATAAGGTGGAGGCACTACCCCATTACCCTCAAACACAATCTCTTTCTGTTCTGGTGGTTGGAATATAACCCTTTTTGTCACACAATCTATGGTAGCACAATATTTGGTCAACCAATCCATGCCCAAAATTACATCGAAATGCCTAAAGTTCAAGGGCAACAAATCTACATATAGGGTAGCATCCTCGATATGCATGTCACAAAACCGATATATATAATCACACAACACAGATTCCCCCGATGGAGCAGACACACACAACAAATATGGCAAAAGCTCTAGGGGTCTATTCAGTCTAGATGCAAACGTGTATGTCACAAATGAGTGCGTTGATCCTGAATCAATTAATACAAAGGCATCCTAATTACATATTGAAATAGTACCTGAAACAACGGCATTGGCATTCCGTGTATTGCCCGGAATGAGTGCAAAAACTCTCCCTTGTCTCACTGTATCCCCAGTAGTAACAGATCTCAAAGTATTTCCCGGCTTTGGAGCTGATGCAGTTGAAGTAGCTGCGAGTTTCCCACTGTTCTGATTACATTCTCGGGCTATGTGCCCTTGCTTTCCACATTTAAAACAGGCTCCCGATGCACGATAACAGACTCCACGGTGCCTTTTGCTACAAATGTTGCACATGGGAGCTGTGTCTCGGGAAGAACTTGAAGTAGTTGAGGAGCCCGTGTTTTGCTTTTTCAGAAATTTCTTCTTCAAAAAGAAGCCTTGTCTTTTGTTGCCTTTCCATTCGGTTGTTGGCTTAGCTTGTCTAGCTATGTTAGCCTCTGATATGATGGCCCGATCGAGCACCCCGATGTAGGTCTCCAACTTCAGGACGTTCACTCTCTCTAGGATGTCACTTCGGAGCCCACCTTCAAAATGCCTTGCCTTCTTATAATCCATATCAATTACGTGTGGTGCGAACCTGGCCAACTCAGTAAATTTGGCCTCATACTCAGCTACAGTCATGCTGTCTTGCTTGAGTTCCATGAACTCTGCCACTTTCCTATCCCGGACACACTGCGGGAAGTACTTGTCATAGAAGATTTCCAAAAATTTCACCCAGTCAACATCTCTGTGGTTTTCCCTCATCAACATCCACCATCTTCTCGCTTCATCTTCTAGCATAAAGGTGGCTAGAAGCACCTTCTGTGTATCCGAGCACGGAAACACCTCAAACAGTTTTTCGATCCCAAGAACCCAAGCCTCAGCCTTCAAAGGATCTAGTCCGCCATGGAACTATGGTGGTTTCATTTTCTTGAATTCCTTGGTGAGAGCTATTATCCGGTCATCATTCTGATTATCTGGCACGGGTGGTGCCGGAGGTGGAGGTGGCGGGTGTGGTTGCTGCCACTGTTGTTGCCACTCTTGTTGCTGTCTCAAAGCTTCTGCCATTTCCTGGATCAGTCTCTCCATTCTGTCCAGTCTGGCAGTAGAGGATTCCTCTAACTCATCACCTCTGGTTCTCACCATCTGATTAAACTTGCATTATATTTCATACAAAAGGTACACAAGTATGCATATTCTAAGAAACACATATTTCCAGATAATTTGCAATGCAAGTAGTTCACAACTTACACATATAATTAATCCTAACGAAACATTTAAGCATATAATCAATGCTTCCAAACTCGTATTTATCACATGAATGCATCCTAGATCTTATCTAGACGCTTATTGCTCCTTTTGGGACAAGTGTGTGAGCTATTAACTCGTGCTCTGATACCACTCTGTCATGACCCGAACCCGCCCCTATGGGTTAAGGACATAACCGGCCAGCAATCTGGAGATTACCTACGGCCTCATATTCTACAAACATAACTTGTCAGAGTAAAGGGGCCAAACGGAAGCAAAAAATTAAAAGCTTTGTCCATAGAGTCGTGCTTATATACACATCAAACAGACCATATTCAGTTACGTTAATAACCCACCTCAAAATTACAGTTTCACAAAATTCTTTACAGACAGGATCATTCCAAACGAGTCAACCTATGACAGGCTATTTACAGATATACACTAGGCCCTTGCCAACAAGACAGAACATAAGTACATAGCAAAGGCAGGGTAGGTCTCAAGAGTGAGACGCAAGGCTGACTTCCTCAAAACTCAGATTTCTCCTAGCAGACTTCACTGGGGCTGGGTTTGGACTTCCCTTGGCTCACCTACAAACACATGAATGAGCGTGAGCGATAGCCCAGTGAATAATATCAAACATAACAGTTACGTGACAATATGTAGAACAACATGCTCCAAACGGCCTTGGGCCCAATTCATACTTCTATTTAACACAGATATATATATATATACTTATACAAAATTTAGATCAAATGACTGTAGTTCCAACATACTGGCCTTTGGCCCATTCAGGGTTCCATTCTTGTCAAAACGGCCTCCGGCCCATTCATTTGTGTCAAAACGGCCTTCGGCCCATCCATTTACGTCAAAACGGCTTTTAGCCCACTCATTCATGACAGAACGACCTTCGGTCCATTCATATTCATCTAAACGACCTTTGGTCCATTCATATACATCAAAACGATCTTCGGTCCATTCATTCTTATCAAAACGACCTTTGGTCCATTCATATACATCAAAACGACCTTCGGTCCATTCATTCTTATCAAAACGACCTTTGGTCCATTCATTGATTCTTGTCAGACTTTAGTCCACAATCCCAATTAACAGCTCATAAAGTTTATAAGGGAATAACAATTGGACATTGACAAACTTTCAAGTATTGATATTACTCACAGTGATCGGCTTGCTGATTTGCCCTGGAGCTTGACCCTACACGTTTCATGAACACAAAAAGGTCATTAACAGTTCAATCCGTTCTTTAATTCATATATTCCTCTTTAGGCTTTATTATTATCTCATTAACTCATTTACAATGCTTAACATATGCCTAAGAGTGCTTGCAAGTGAAACAGAACGGAAAACAGAACACAAAATGCAAAAACAGGATTTCAGAAAATAGGGTCCCCGCTCGAGCGTGTACTTCCCCGCTCGAGCGGACCCTCAAGGCCTGCAAAAGTGCTGGTTGCATCAAAAATACGCTCGAGCGTGAAATAGGACGCTCGAGCGGAAGGCCTGTCAAAATAGCTCCCACGCTCGAGCGTTAATTACCACGCTCGAGCGGACATTAAGTCTGCAAAAAGTACTGGGAGCACGCATTTCCCGCTCGAGCGTCAGGTTCCCCGCTCGAGCGGACCTCAAAATTCTGGAAAACCCAGAACTGTGTTCTTGAGCTTCAACTCGAAATTCAAAGGTTCAAGATGCATGATTTCGGCTCAAATATCGTAGAAACATACACTAACATGGCATAAACCCCAAGTTACAACATAATGAAGCTCAATCCCAAGAATTACTTACATGCATGGCCCATTTTGACTCAAATTCATTTTCCAACATAATTAATTCATGCATTCCAACTTCACATCTTCATCAATCATGCATGCATGCCAATCCTTGACTCCATTTCTATTACAATTGGTACAAATGGTGCTCATAACCATGAAGCTCGACCAAACATACTTGCATGTATGATTCAACACCCAATTTCTCATATTCTACTCCTCACATGCTTGATTATGCAATTTCATGGCAATTCTATGCATGCATGTGCATATATACTTCAAATTCATCATACTTGAATACCATTCATGTTCTTGATCAGATATTCTCTTCGAATTAACATTATTTTTTTTTTTTTTTTGGGTGAATAAGACATAAATAAAAAAACAGAGAATAAATGAAAAGACCAAAACACACAACCAGCAAACAAACCAAACTAAACAGGACTAGAAACTAACAAGACATAAGAATTAGAGAAAGGACATGGGAAAATATAAACCCCCAAAAAATGTGTTCATGAGCCGCATAATTCGAATGAGGATCATGAACACATCCAACAGCGACCCAACTCTGTACTAAAACCACCCCACAAAACAGCTAAAACCAGCAGAAAAAACAAAACTAGCAACCATGTACATCCCACACGGCTAGGCCAAAAAAAGTGACAACCCATAAAAATATTCATAGTCCATACAAGCAGACCATCTAAATTCCAAACATAAGTATCTGAACAAAATGTAAAAATTAAGTAAGAACAAGTTTCCACAAAGGCGCTCCAAGCAGCCATCACACCAAATACATAAACTCTCGAACACAACCTGCGCAGCAAATGAGTACCGGCACAGCCACAGTCATCAAACAAAACGCAGTTTTTCCTTCCCTTACATGCCCAGCAGAAATGGAGCATTGTAGCAAAACCTGAGGAGCCATGAACCATTGAGTCCAAGAGCCAGTCACCACAAGATAAGTGACGCCAGTGCTGACCCACGCAGTCCAAGTCATGCTCATACATTATAGTAGACCCTGTAAGAACATCCATGAATAAGTACCTCCAGCAAGTAAGATACAATCTGCTATGAATTAAATCAGTAACAGTGCCCTCAATATAGGATCTCACACCACTCGACCCACAATTTAGAGACTCACACCACTCGACTTGAGCTTCCTTACCCTGCAAATAAAGAATTATAATATATATTAACATAAACAAATATGGTGGCTGACAACACTCAACCCTCATGTAAAGTGACAATTTAACTTCTCTCATCACTCAACCCTCAAAGATATGTATGCAACCACAGTGAACTCTGAACAAACCTGCACAAGACCAAACCATTATGCAAACACACAATGTTGCTCACCTACACTCAACCCACATACATGGAACTCACATCACTCAGCAGCCCTCCCATATCTGATAATATGGGGCTTCAATATCGTTGTTGGCAGGTTCCATTGGGCAAGAAACCAGCTGTCACTAGCAGAGTTAGGCAAATTCTTAATGGATAGCATTCTACTTCTCACCATCTGGATTACAGATTTAATAACCACCTCTTCAGGCTTACATTCTTTGTTAAAAACACGATTATTTCTCTCAATCCAGATGTGGTAGATAGAGCACAAGAAAGCATTGCTAAGAATATTAGCCCTAAGAGAATTACCCTTGGTTTCTTTTGTAGCATATGTAACAATATCAGGCCAATCCAAAACAGGCCACTTCATGTTACATTTGCCTTCAATAGCACCCCAAACTCTATTAGTAAAACTACACTTAAAAAAGAGATGAGAATGACTCTCTCCAGGGTCAAGGCAAAAAGGACACTGTGAATGAGGAGATAAACCAAACAGCATTAGCCTATCTCCAGTGTATAACCTGTTATGGATAGCAACCCAGACAATAAAACTAACTTTAGGAATCCTATGAGGGCCCCAAAGGAGTTTATGCCAGACCACTCTGTCAGACCTACTTCTCCAATGATTCCAAGCTGAGTGAATGGAGAACTTACCATCCGTAGTGAGTTTCCAGGTAACTTGGTCACACTTAGAAGGGTTAGGTTTGCAGCATTCGGGAGTAGATGAGATCAACTCCTGAATTTCCCAAGAATTAGGGATAGGCCACTTCCAAGAATGACCACTGATGATTTGACTGACTTTGGTCTCACTGTTGAGGCAGGAATCATACAAAATCCTGTCCCCAAACTTTTTCCATAGAGGACCAAGAGGATGCCAATTGTCATACCAAAGGAATGTAGAATCACCACAACCAACTTGGTGGTTACTGCGAATTAACATTATTACATACACAAATTCATGAATTAAGGGTTGATCACTCACCTAGGAGCTTCAATCTCCACCCGTTCTTGTTAATTCTAGAGTGTAGCTTCCCAATCCACAATCTTGAATCAAAATGCCCAATGGTGCTTCCCCTCTCTCTCAAAGTCGACTCTCTCTTTTCTAGAGAGTTAAACTCTAGCCAAAATGATAGAAGGAGGAGAATTGAATGTAACAAGGGCCCTTATATGGCCCCACTAACTTAAAATTATTAATATTAAATAATTGAGGCGCTAGACCCTCAATTTAATCGGTTTAATCTGACCCGAATAAATTTCCAATTAAGTTTCACCGTAGGCTCTAAAAATTATGCCAATCACAATGGCGTAATCAATTTCGGGTTCTGTGGCCGATAGGGCCCTCAATTTAATTTCCAAAGTAGTTTACTCAAACAGATATTCCTACAGTGAACAGATAGAATTGCAAAATCACATATATTCACATAATGGCACATAAAGTCAGGCTGAACACATAATCATATTCAAATTAAGGACCAATTTAGCATAATGCAGAACAGGGGTATCACAGTCTTCCCCCCTTTTAGGAAGTTTGGTCCTCCAAACTTAAGTTACCTTCGTCGGAAAACAAATGTGGGTAGCGTAGTCGCATTTCCTCCTCTTTTTCCCACGTGGCATCCGTCCCGTAGTGCTCTTTCCATTCTACTTTCACCATTGGGATGGACTTGTTTCTCAATTCTTTCACTTGTCGGGCAACAATTCTTTCCGGCCACTCTGCGTATTCCATATTCTCATCAATAGCTACCCGGTGGTAATCAATCACATGTAACGGGTCTCGGAGGTAACCCCTCAACATCGACACATGAAACACATTATGGATTTGCTCGAATCCCAGTGGCAAAGCAACTCTATAAGCAACTGGACCAAGCCTTTCCAAAATCTGGAACGGCCCAATGTAGCGGGGCGACAACTTGCCCTTTTTCCCAAACCTGACTTGGCCTTTCATCGGAGAAACTCGAATGAACACATGGTCGCCGACCTCATATTCAAGAGGTCTTCTGCGAACGTCTGCATAATTCTTCTGTCGGTCTTGAGCTGTTTTGAGCCTTTGCCGAATAGTTTTGATCTTTTCAAAGGTGTCTTGTACAATTTCAGGCCCAAGCAAAGCTCTGTCCCGACCTCTGTCCAACAAATAGGTGATCTACACCTCCTACCATACAAAGTCTCGTATGGTGCCATACCGATGCTGGAGTGGAAGCTGTTATTATAAGCAAACTCTGCAAGCGGCAAATAGTCCTCCCAACTCCCCTGGAAATCCAAAGCACACATGCGAAGCATATCTTCCAAAGTTTGTATCGTTCGTTCTGACTAGCCATCTGTTTGTGGGTGGAATGCAGTACTGAACCTTAGTTCTGTTCCCATAGCTTCCTGCAAACTTTTCCACAATCTAGATACAAATTTCGGATCCCTATCTGACACAATGGACACCGGAACTCCGTGTAACCGGACAATTTCATCAACATAAATAGTAGCCAATCTGTAAGCAGTAAATGTAGTTTTGACAGGCAGAAAATGTGCAGATTTAGTCAGTCTATCAACTACAATCCAAACAGAATCCATACCTCGGGAAGTCCGAGGTAGGCCAACAACAAAATCCATAGTCACATGTTTCCACTTCCACTCAGGAATAGGGAGAGGTTGAAGTAGACCGCCTGGTTTCTGATGTTCAGCCTTAACTTGCTGACACTGAAGGCACTTGGACACATATTCTGCAATCTCTTTCTTCATTTTAGGCCACCAATAGGTTTGTTTCAAATCCCGATACATTTTATTGTTACCCGGATGCATAGCAAATACAGATCTGTGGGCTTCATCTAAAACCCTCTTCCTTAGCTCCAGAATATCTGGGACACATATTCGGTTTCGAAATTTCAACATTCCATTCTCAACACTGAACTCTGCTTTTGGGCTTACTTCAAATTCATCGATTACCTTTCTGAGGAACTCATCTTCTTTCTGTTTCTGCTTGATTTCATCAACAATTGCCGGTTCGGCTGTAATGGCGGCTATCAATCCGTCCTGTTCACATACCACCACTTCAATTTCAGACTTTTCAAAGTCTTGCAAAATCTCCCTTTGTTCAGTAAGCAAACAAGCCATACCCCCTGTTGATTTTCTGCTCAAGGCATCAGCCACTGTATTAGCTTTCCCGGGATGGTACTGAATCTCTAGGTCGTAATCTTTTATCAGTTCTAGCCATCTTCTCTGACGCATATTCAACTCTTTCTGCGTGAAGAAGTATTTCAGGCTCTTATGATCCGTGTAGACTTCACACTTTGCCCCATACAAATAATGCCGCCAGATTTTCAAAGCAAAAACAACTGCGGCCAATTCTAGGTCATGTGTTGGATAATTCTTCTCATGTGGCCTCAACTGTCGGGAGGCGTAAGCAATAACCCTTCCGTTCTGCATTAACACACAACTCAAACCCTTATAAGATGCGTCACTGAAAATCACAAAATTTTCCGTACCTGAAGGTAGTGTCAAAATTGGTGCAGTGGTCAATCTTGTCTTCAATTTGTGAAAGGCTGATTCTCTTTCACTATTCCACTCAAATGGTTGTCCCTTACGTGTCAATTGGGTAAGAGGTACAGCTAATTTCGAAAAGTCTTTTACAAACCTCCTGTAGTACCCAGCCAAGCCCATGAAACTGCGAACTTCTGTCACATTAGTTGGTGTAGGCCAATTCACAATTGCTTCTATTTTCTGCGGGTCCACTGAAATTCCTTCCTTGTTGATCACATGCCCTAAGAAAACAACCTCGTCCAACCAAAACTCACATTTCTTTAGTTTAGCAAATAGTTTTCTTTCCCGAAGTATTTGTAAAACAGTCCTCACATTTCAAGTCTATCTTTAGAGTATATCAAAATATCATCGATGAAGACTACAACAAACTCATCAAGGTAGGTTTTAAAAATTCTATTCATTAGGTCCATAAATGCTGCCGGAGCATTAGTCACTCCAAATGGCATAACAAGAAACTCAAAATGACCATACCTCGTTCTGAATGCGGTTTTCTCAACATCCTCCGCTTTAACCTTCAGCTGATGATACCCGGATCTCAAATCAATCTTAGAAAACACCTGTGATCCCTGCAACTGGTCAAATAAGTCATCAATACGGGGTAGGGGGTATTTGTTCTTCACTGTTACCTTATTCAAGTCCCGATAATTGATGCACAGGCGCAAAGTACCATCTTTCTTCTTTACAAACAATACTGGTGCACCCCAAGGTGAAGTGCTAGGCCGGATAAACCCTTTATCCAGAAGGTCCTGCAACTGTTCCTTTAGTTCTTTCATTTCGGCAGTAGCCATTCTGTAGGGAGTTTTAGAAATAGGTTGGGTGCCTGGCACAGTTTCAATGGTAAACTCGATCTCCCTGTCTACCAATTCCCCTGGTAATTCATTCGGAAACACATCTGGAAATTCTCTAACAATAGGAATATTATTCAATTCAACATTCTCAGATTGTTCAGACAACACATAGCACAAATAACCCTGGCACCCTTTCCTAATCAGTTTACATGCTTTCATCGCAGATATCAAATAAGGTGGAGGCACTACCCCATTACCCTCAAACACAATCTCTTTCTGTTCTGGTGGTTGGAATATAACCCTTTTTGTCACACAATCTATGGTAGCACAATATTTGGTCAACCAATCCATGCCCAAAATTACATCGAAATGCCTAAAGTTCAAGGGCAACAAATCTACATATAGGGTAGCATCCTCGATATGCATGTCACAAAACCGATATATATAATCACACAACACAGATTCCCCCGATGGAGCAGACACACACAACAAATATGGCAAAAGCTCTAGGGGTCTATTCAGTCTAGATGCAAACGTGTATGTCACAAATGAGTGCGTTGATCCTGAATCAATTAATACAAAGGCATCCTAATTACATATTGAAATAGTACCTGAAACAACGGCATTGGCATTCCGTGTATTGCCCGGAATGAGTGCAAAAACTCTCCCTTGTCTCACTGTATCCCCAGTAGTAACAGATCTCAAAGTATTTCCCGGCTTTGGAGCTGATGCAGTTGAAGTAGCTGCGAGTTTCCCACTGTTCTGATTACATTCTCGGGCTATGTGCCCTTGCTTTCCACATTTAAAACAGGCTCCCGATGCACGATAACAGACTCCACGGTGCCTTTTGCTACAAATGTTGCACATGGGAGCTGTGTCTCGGGAAGAACTTGAAGTAGTTGAGGAGCCCGTGTTTTGCTTTTTCAGAAATTTCTTCTTCAAAAAGAAGCCTTGTCTTTTGTTGCCTTTCCATTCGGTTGTTGGCTTAGCTTGTCTAGCTATGTTAGCCTCTGATATGATGGCCCGATCGAGCACCCCGATGTAGGTCTCCAACTTCAGGACGTTCACTCTCTCTAGGATGTCACTTCGGAGCCCACCTTCAAAATGCCTTGCCTTCTTATAATCCATATCAATTACGTGTGGTGCGAACCTGGCCAACTCAGTAAATTTGGCCTCATACTCAGCTACAGTCATGCTGTCTTGCTTGAGTTCCATGAACTCTGCCACTTTCCTATCCCGGACACACTGCGGGAAGTACTTGTCATAGAAGATTTCCAAAAATTTCACCCAGTCAACATCTCTGTGGTTTTCCCTCATCAACATCCACCATCTTCTCGCTTCATCTTCTAGCATAAAGGTGGCTAGAAGCACCTTCTGTGTATCCGAGCACGGAAACACCTCAAACAGTTTTTCGATCCCAAGAACCCAAGCCTCAGCCTTCAAAGGATCTAGTCCGCCATGGAACTATGGTGGTTTCATTTTCTTGAATTCCTTGGTGAGAGCTATTATCCGGTCATCATTCTGATTATCTGGCACGGGTGGTGCCGGAGGTGGAGGTGGCGGGTGTGGTTGCTGCCACTGTTGTTGCCACTCTTGTTGCTGTCTCAAAGCTTCTGCCATTTCCTGGATCAGTCTCTCCATTCTGTCCAGTCTGGCAGTAGAGGATTCCTCTAACTCATCACCTCTGGTTCTCACCATCTGATTAAACTTGCATTATATTTCATACAAAAGGTACACAAGTATGCATATTCTAAGAAACACATATTTCCAGATAATTTGCAATGCAAGTAGTTCACAACTTACACATATAATTAATCCTAACGAAACATTTAAGCATATAATCAATGCTTCCAAACTCGTATTTATCACATGAATGCATCCTAGATCTTATCTAGACGCTTATTGCTCCTTTTGGGACAAGTGTGTGAGCTATTAACTCGTGCTCTGATACCACTCTGTCATGACCCGAACCCGCCCCTATGGGTTAAGGACATAACCGGCCAGCAATCTGGAGATTACCTACGGCCTCATATTCTACAAACATAACTTGTCAGAGTAAAGGGGCCAAACGGAAGCAAAAAATTAAAAGCTTTGTCCATAGAGTCGTGCTTATATACACATCAAACAGACCATATTCAGTTACGTTAATAACCCACCTCAAAATTACAGTTTCACAAAATTCTTTACAGACAGGATCATTCCAAACGAGTCAACCTATGACAGGCTATTTACAGATATACACTAGGCCCTTGCCAACAAGACAGAACATAAGTACATAGCAAAGGCAGGGTAGGTCTCAAGAGTGAGACGCAAGGCTGACTTCCTCAAAACTCAGATTTCTCCTAGCAGACTTCACTGGGGCTGGGTTTGGACTTCCCTTGGCTCACCTACAAACACATGAATGAGCGTGAGCGATAGCCCAGTGAATAATATCAAACATAACAGTTACGTGACAATATGTAGAACAACATGCTCCAAACGGCCTTGGGCCCAATTCATACTTCTATTTAACACAGATATATATATATATACTTATACAAAATTTAGATCAAATGACTGTAGTTCCAACATACTGGCCTTTGGCCCATTCAGGGTTCCATTCTTGTCAAAACGGCCTCCGGCCCATTCATTTGTGTCAAAACGGCCTTCGGCCCATCCATTTACGTCAAAACGGCTTTTAGCCCACTCATTCATGACAGAACGACCTTCGGTCCATTCATATTCATCTAAACGACCTTTGGTCCATTCATATACATCAAAACGATCTTCGGTCCATTCATTCTTATCAAAACGACCTTTGGTCCATTCATATACATCAAAACGACCTTCGGTCCATTCATTCTTATCAAAACGACCTTTGGTCCATTCATTGATTCTTGTCAGACTTTAGTCCACAATCCCAATTAACAGCTCATAAAGTTTATAAGGGAATAACAATTGGACATTGACAAACTTTCAAGTATTGATATTACTCACAGTGATCGGCTTGCTGATTTGCCCTGGAGCTTGACCCTACACGTTTCATGAACACAAAAAGGTCATTAACAGTTCAATCCGTTCTTTAATTCATATATTCCTCTTTAGGCTTTATTATTATCTCATTAACTCATTTACAATGCTTAACATATGCCTAAGAGTGCTTGCAAGTGAAACAGAACGGAAAACAGAACACAAAATGCAAAAACAGGATTTCAGAAAATAGGGTCCCCGCTCGAGCGTGTACTTCCCCGCTCGAGCGGACCCTCAAGGCCTGCAAAAGTGCTGGTTGCATCAAAAATACGCTCGAGCGTGAAATAGGACGCTCGAGCGGAAGGCCTGTCAAAATAGCTCCCACGCTCGAGCGTTAATTACCACGCTCGAGCGGACATTAAGTCTGCAAAAAGTACTGGGAGCACGCATTTCCCGCTCGAGCGTCAGGTTCCCCGCTCGAGCGGACCTCAAAATTCTGGAAAACCCAGAACTGTGTTCTTGAGCTTCAACTCGAAATTCAAAGGTTCAAGATGCATGATTTCGGCTCAAATATCGTAGAAACATACACTAACATGGCATAAACCCCAAGTTACAACATAATGAAGCTCAATCCCAAGAATTACTTACATGCATGGCCCATTTTGACTCAAATTCATTTTCCAACATAATTAATTCATGCATTCCAACTTCACATCTTCATCAATCATGCATGCATGCCAATCCTTGACTCCATTTCTATTACAATTGGTACAAATGGTGCTCATAACCATGAAGCTCGACCAAACATACTTGCATGTATGATTCAACACCCAATTTCTCATATTCTACTCCTCACATGCTTGATTATGCAATTTCATGGCAATTCTATGCATGCATGTGCATATATACTTCAAATTCATCATACTTGAATACCATTCATGTTCTTGATCAGATATTCTCTTCGAATTAACATTATTTTTTTTTTTTTTTTTGGGTGAATAAGACATAAATAAAAAAACAGAGAATAAATGAAAAGACCAAAACACACAACCAGCAAACAAACCAAACTAAACAGGACTAGAAACTAACAAGACATAAGAATTAGAGAAAGGACATGGGAAAATATAAACCCCCAAAAAATGTGTTCATGAGCCGCATAATTCGAATGAGGATCATGAACACATCCAACAGCGACCCAACTCTGTACTAAAACCACCCCACAAAACAGCTAAAACCAGCAGAAAAAACAAAACTAGCAACCATGTACATCCCACACGGCTAGGCCAAAAAAAGTGACAACCCATAAAAATATTCATAGTCCATACAAGCAGACCATCTAAATTCCAAACATAAGTATCTGAACAAAATGTAAAAATTAAGTAAGAACAAGTTTCCACAAAGGCGCTCCAAGCAGCCATCACACCAAATACATAAACTCTCGAACACAACCTGCGCAGCAAATGAGTACCGGCACAGCCACAGTCATCAAACAAAACGCAGTTTTTCCTTCCCTTACATGCCCAGCAGAAATGGAGCATTGTAGCAAAACCTGAGGAGCCATGAACCATTGAGTCCAAGAGCCAGTCACCACAAGATAAGTGACGCCAGTGCTGACCCACGCAGTCCAAGTCATGCTCATACATTATAGTAGACCCTGTAAGAACATCCATGAATAAGTACCTCCAGCAAGTAAGATACAATCTGCTATGAATTAAATCAGTAACAGTGCCCTCAATATAGGATCTCACACCACTCGACCCACAATTTAGAGACTCACACCACTCGACTTGAGCTTCCTTACCCTGCAAATAAAGAATTATAATATATATTAACATAAACAAATATGGTGGCTGACAACACTCAACCCTCATGTAAAGTGACAATTTAACTTCTCTCATCACTCAACCCTCAAAGATATGTATGCAACCACAGTGAACTCTGAACAAACCTGCACAAGACCAAACCATTATGCAAACACACAATGTTGCTCACCTACACTCAACCCACATACATGGAACTCACATCACTCAGCAGCCCTCCCATATCTGATAATATGGGGCTTCAATATCGTTGTTGGCAGGTTCCATTGGGCAAGAAACCAGCTGTCACTAGCAGAGTTAGGCAAATTCTTAATGGATAGCATTCTACTTCTCACCATCTGGATTACAGATTTAATAACCACCTCTTCAGGCTTACATTCTTTGTTAAAAACACGATTATTTCTCTCAATCCAGATGTGGTAGATAGAGCACAAGAAAGCATTGCTAAGAATATTAGCCCTAAGAGAATTACCCTTGGTTTCTTTTGTAGCATATGTAACAATATCAGGCCAATCCAAAACAGGCCACTTCATGTTACATTTGCCTTCAATAGCACCCCAAACTCTATTAGTAAAACTACACTTAAAAAAGAGATGAGAATGACTCTCTCCAGGGTCAAGGCAAAAAGGACACTGTGAATGAGGAGATAAACCAAACAGCATTAGCCTATCTCCAGTGTATAACCTGTTATGGATAGCAACCCAGACAATAAAACTAACTTTAGGAATCCTATGAGGGCCCCAAAGGAGTTTATGCCAGACCACTCTGTCAGACCTACTTCTCCAATGATTCCAAGCTGAGTGAATGGAGAACTTACCATCCGTAGTGAGTTTCCAGGTAACTTGGTCACACTTAGAAGGGTTAGGTTTGCAGCATTCGGGAGTAGATGAGATCAACTCCTGAATTTCCCAAGAATTAGGGATAGGCCACTTCCAAGAATGACCACTGATGATTTGACTGACTTTGGTCTCACTGTTGAGGCAGGAATCATACAAAATCCTGTCCCCAAACTTTTTCCATAGAGGACCAAGAGGATGCCAATTGTCATACCAAAGGAATGTAGAATCACCACAACCAACTTGGTGGTTACTGCGAATTAACATTATTACATACACAAATTCATGAATTAAGGGTTGATCACTCACCTAGGAGCTTCAATCTCCACCCGTTCTTGTTAATTCTAGAGTGTAGCTTCCCAATCCACAATCTTGAATCAAAATGCCCAATGGTGCTTCCCCTCTCTCTCAAAGTCGACTCTCTCTTTTCTAGAGAGTTAAACTCCAGCCAAAATGATAGAAGGAGGAGAATTGAATGTAACAAGGGCCCTTATATGGCCCCACTAACTTAAAATTATTAATATTAAATAATTGAGGCGCTAGACCCTCAATTTAATCGGTTTAATCTGACCCGAATAAATTTCCAATTAAGTTTCACCGTAGGCTCTAAAAATTATGCCAATCACAATGGCGTAATCAATTTCGGGTTCTGTGGCCGATAGGGCCCTCAATTTAATTTCCAAAGTAGTTTACTCAAACAGATATTCCTACAGTGAACAGATAGAATTGCAAAATCACATATATTCACATAATGGCACATAAAGTCAGGCTGAACACATAATCATATTCAAATTAAGGACCAATTTAGCATAATGCAGAACAGGGGTATCACAGTCTTCCCCCCTTTTAGGAAGTTTGGTCCTCCAAACTTAAGTTACCTTCGTCGGAAAACAAATGTGGGTAGCGTAGTCGCATTTCCTCCTATTTTTCCCACGTGGCATCCGTCCCGTAGTGCTCTTTCCATTCTACTTTCACCATTGGGATGGACTTGTTTCTCAATTCTTTCACTTGTCGGGCAACAATTCTTTCCGGCCACTCTGCGTATTCCATATTCTCATCAATAGCTACCCGGTGGTAATCAATCACATGTAACGGGTCTCGGAGGTAACCCCTCAACATCGACACATGAAACACATTATGGATTTGCTCGAATCCCAGTGGCAAAGCAACTCTATAAGCAACTGGACCAAGCCTTTCCAAAATCTGGAACGGCCCAATGTAGCGGGGCGACAACTTGCCCTTTTTCCCAAACCTGACTTGGCCTTTCATCGGAGAAACTCGAATGAACACATGGTCGCCGACCTCATATTCAAGAGGTCTTCTCCGAACGTCTGCATAATTCTTCTGTCGGTCTTGAGCTGTTTTGAGCCTTTGCCGAATAGTTTTGATCTTTTCAAAGGTGTCTTGTACAATTTCAGGCCCAAGCAAAGCTCTGTCCCCAACCTCTGTCCAACAAATAGGTGATCTACACCTCCTACCATACAAAGCCTCGTATGGTGCCATACCGATGCTGGAGTGGAAGCTGTTATTATAAGCAAACTCTGCAAGCGGCAAATAGTCCTCCCAACTCCCCTGGAAATCCAAAGCACACATGCGAAGCATATCTTCCAAAGTTTGTATCGTTCGTTCTGACTGGCCATCTGTTTGTGGGTGGAATGCAGTACTGAACCTTAGTTCTGTTCCCATAGCTTCCTGCAAACTTTTCCACAATCTAGATACAAATTTCGGATCCCTATCTGACACAATGGACACCGGAACTCCGTGTAACCGGACAATTTCATCAACATAAATAGTAGCCAATCTGTAAGCAGTAAATGTAGTTTTGACAGGCAGAAAATGTGCAGATTTAGTCAGTCTATCAACTACAATCCAAACAGAATCCATACCTCGGGAAGTCCGAGGTAGGCCAACAACAAAATCCATAGTCACATGTTTCCACTTCCACTCAGGAATAGGGAGAGGTTGAAGTAGACCGCCTGGTTTCTGATGTTCAGCCTTAACTTGCTGACACTGAAGGCACTTGGACACATATTCTGCAATCTCTTTCTTCATTTTAGGCCACCAATAGGTTTGTTTCAAATCCCGATACATTTTATTGTTACCCGGATGCATAGCAAATACAGATCTGTGGGCTTCATCTAAAACCCTCTTCCTTAGCTCCAGAATATCTGGGACACATATTCGGTTTCGAAATTTCAACATTCCATTCTCAACACTGAACTCTGCTTTTGGGCTTACTTCAAATTCATCGATTACCTTTCTGAGGAACTCATCTTCTTTCTGTTTCTGCTTGATTTCATCAACAATTGCCGGTTCGGCTGTAATGGCGGCTATCAATCCGTCCTGTTCACATACCACCACTTCAATTTCAGACTTTTCAAAGTCTTGCAAAATCTCCCTTTGTTCAGTAAGCAAACAAGCCATACCCCCTGTTGATTTTCTGCTCAAGGCATCAGCCACTGTATTAGCTTTCCCGGGATGGTACTGAATCTCTAGGTCGTAATCTTTTATCAGTTCTAGCCATCTTCTCTGACGCATATTCAACTCTTTCTGCGTGAAGAAGTATTTCAGGCTCTTATGATCCGTGTAGACTTCACACTTTGCCCCATACAAATAATGCCGCCAGATTTTCAAAGCAAAAACAACTGCGGCCAATTCTAGGTCATGTGTTGGATAATTCTTCTCATGTGGCCTCAACTGTCGGGAGGCGTAAGCAATAACCCTTCCGTTCTGCATTAACACACAACTCAAACCCTTATAAGATGCGTCACTGAAAATCACAAAATTTTCCGTACCTGAAGGTAGTGTCAAAATTGGTGCAGTGGTCAATCTTGTCTTCAATTTGTGAAAGGCTGATTCTCTTTCACTATTCCACTCAAATGGTTGTCCCTTACGTGTCAATTGGGTAAGAGGTACAGCTAATTTCGAAAAGTCTTTTACAAACCTCCTGTAGTACCCAGCCAAGCCCATGAAACTGCGAACTTCTGTCACATTAGTTGGTGTAGGCCAATTCACAATTGCTTCTATTTTCTGCGGGTCCACTGAAATTCCTTCCTTGTTGATCACATGCCCTAAGAAAACAACCTCGTCCAACCAAAACTCACATTTCTTTAGTTTAGCAAATAGTTTTCTTTCCCGAAGTATTTGTAAAACAGTCCTCAAATGATGTTCATGTTCAAGTCTATCTTTAGAGTATATCAAAATATCATCGATGAAGACTACAACAAACTCATCAAGGTAGGTTTTAAAAATTCTATTCATTAGGTCCATAAATGCTGCCGGAGCATTAGTCACTCCAAATGGCATAACAAGAAACTCAAAATGACCATACCTCGTTCTGAATGCGGTTTTCTCAACATCCTCCGCTTTAACCTTCAGCTGATGATACCCGGATCTCAAATCAATCTTAGAAAACACCTGTGATCCCTGCAACTGGTCAAATAAGTCATCAATACGGGGTAGGGGGTATTTGTTCTTCACTGTTACCTTATTCAAGTCCCGATAATTGATGCACAGGCGCAAAGTACCATCTTTCTTCTTTACAAACAATACTGGTGCACCCCAAGGTGAAGTGCTAGGCCGGATAAACCCTTTATCCAGAAGGTCCTGCAACTGTTCCTTTAGTTCTTTCATTTCGGCAGTAGCCATTCTGTAGGGAGTTTTAGAAATAGGTTGGGTGCCTGGCACAGTTTCAATGGTAAACTCGATCTCCCTGTCTACCAATTCCCCTGGTAATTCATTCGGAAACACATCTGGAAATTCTCTAACAATAGGAATATTATTCAATTCAACATTCTCAGATTGTTCAGACAACACATAGCACAAATAACCCTGGCACCCTTTCCTAATCAGTTTACATGCTTTCATCGCAGATATCAAATAAGGTGGAGGCACTACCCCATTACCCTCAAACACAATCTCTTTCTGTTCTGGTGGTTGGAATATAACCCTTTTTGTCACACAATCTATGGTAGCACAATATTTGGTCAACCAATCCATGCCCAAAATTACATCGAAATGCCTAAAGTTCAAGGGCAACAAATCTACATATAGGGTAGCATCCTCGATATGCATGTCACAAAACCGATATATATAATCACACAACACAGATTCCCCCGATGGAGCAGACACACACAACAAATATGGCAAAAGCTCTAGGGGTCTATTCAGTCTAGATGCAAACGTGTATGTCACAAATGAGTGCGTTGATCCTGAATCAATTAATACAAAGGCATCCTAATTACATATTGAAATAGTACCTGAAACAACGGCATTGGCATTCCGTGTATTGCCCGGAATGAGTGCAAAAACTCTCCCTTGTCTCACTGTATCCCCAGTAGTAACAGATCTCAAAGTATTTCCCGGCTTTGGAGCTGATGCAGTTGAAGTAGCTGCGAGTTTCCCACTGTTCTGATTACATTCTCGGGCTATGTGCCCTTGCTTTCCACATTTAAAACAGGCTCCCGATGCACGATAACAGACTCCACGGTGCCTTTTGCTACAAATGTTGCACATGGGAGCTGTGTCTCGGGAAGAACTTGAAGTAGTTGAGGAGCCCGTGTTTTGCTTTTTCAGAAATTTCTTCTTCAAAAAGAAGCCTTGTCTTTTGTTGCCTTTCCATTCGGTTGTTGGCTTAGCTTGTCTAGCTATGTTAGCCTCTGATATGATGGCCCGATCGAGCACCCCGATGTAGGTCTCCAACTTCAGGACGTTCACTCTCTCTAGGATGTCACTTCGGAGCCCACCTTCAAAATGCCTTGCCTTCTTATAATCCATATCAATTACGTGTGGTGCGAACCTGGCCAACTCAGTAAATTTGGCCTCATACTCAGCTACAGTCATGCTGTCTTGCTTGAGTTCCATGAACTCTGCCACTTTCCTATCCCGGACACACTGCGGGAAGTACTTGTCATAGAAGATTTCCAAAAATTTCACCCAGTCAACATCTCTGTGGTTTTCCCTCATCAACATCCACCATCTTCTCGCTTCATCTTCTAGCATAAAGGTGGCTAGAAGCACCTTCTGTGTATCCGAGCACGGAAACACCTCAAACAGTTTTTCGATCCCAAGAACCCAAGCCTCAGCCTTCAAAGGATCTAGTCCGCCATGGAACTATGGTGGTTTCATTTTCTTGAATTCCTTGGTGAGAGCTATTATCCGGTCATCATTCTGATTATCTGGCACGGGTGGTGCCGGAGGTGGAGGTGGCGGGTGTGGTTGCTGCCACTGTTGTTGCCACTCTTGTTGCTGTCTCAAAGCTTCTGCCATTTCCTGGATCAGTCTCTCCATTCTGTCCAGTCTGGCAGTAGAGGATTCCTCTAACTCATCACCTCTGGTTCTCACCATCTGATTAAACTTGCATTATATTTCATACAAAAGGTACACAAGTATGCATATTCTAAGAAACACATATTTCCAGATAATTTGCAATGCAAGTAGTTCACAACTTACACATATAATTAATCCTAACGAAACATTTAAGCATATAATCAATGCTTCCAAACTCGTATTTATCACATGAATGCATCCTAGATCTTATCTAGACGCTTATTGCTCCTTTTGGGACAAGTGTGTGAGCTATTAACTCGTGCTCTGATACCACTCTGTCATGACCCGAACCCGCCCCTATGGGTTAAGGACATAACCGGCCAGCAATCTGGAGATTACCTACGGCCTCATATTCTACAAACATAACTTGTCAGAGTAAAGGGGCCAAACGGAAGCAAAAAATTAAAAGCTTTGTCCATAGAGTCGTGCTTATATACACATCAAACAGACCATATTCAGTTACGTTAATAACCCACCTCAAAATTACAGTTTCACAAAATTCTTTACAGACAGGATCATTCCAAACGAGTCAACCTATGACAGGCTATTTACAGATATACACTAGGCCCTTGCCAACAAGACAGAACATAAGTACATAGCAAAGGCAGGGTAGGTCTCAAGAGTGAGACGCAAGGCTGACTTCCTCAAAACTCAGATTTCTCCTAGCAGACTTCACTGGGGCTGGGTTTGGACTTCCCTTGGCTCACCTACAAACACATGAATGAGCGTGAGCGATAGCCCAGTGAATAATATCAAACATAACAGTTACGTGACAATATGTAGAACAACATGCTCCAAACGGCCTTGGGCCCAATTCATACTTCTATTTAACACAGATATATATATATACTTATACAAAATTTAGATCAAATGACTGTAGTTCCAACATACTGGCCTTTGGCCCATTCAGGGTTCCATTCTTGTCAAAACGGCCTCCGGCCCATTCATTTGTGTCAAAACGGCCTTCGGCCCATCCATTTACGTCAAAACGGCTTTTAGCCCACTCATTCATGACAGAACGACCTTCGGTCCATTCATATTCATCTAAACGACCTTTGGTCCATTCATATACATCAAAACGATCTTCGGTCCATTCATTCTTATCAAAACGACCTTTGGTCCATTCATATACATCAAAACGACCTTCGGTCCATTCATTCTTATCAAAACGACCTTTGGTCCATTCATTGATTCTTGTCAGACTTTAGTCCACAATCCCAATTAACAGCTCATAAAGTTTATAAGGGAATAACAATTGGACATTGACAAACTTTCAAGTATTGATATTACTCACAGTGATCGGCTTGCTGATTTGCCCTGGAGCTTGACCCTACACGTTTCATGAACACAAAAAGGTCATTAACAGTTCAATTCGTTCTTTAATTCACATATTCCTCTTTAGGCTTTATTATTATCTCATTAACTCATTTACAATGCTTAACATATGCCTAAGAGTGCTTGCAAGTGAAACAGAACGGAAAACAGAACACAAAATGCAAAAACAGGATTTCAGAAAATAGGGTCCCCGCTCGAGCGTGTACTTCCCCGCTCGAGCGGACCCTCAAGGCCTGCAAAAGTGCTGGTTGCATCAAAAATACGCTCGAGCGTGAAATAGGACGCTCGAGCGGAAGGCCTGTCAAAATAGCTCCCACGCTCGAGCGTTAATTACCACGCTCGAGCGGACATTAAGTCTGCAAAAAGTACTGGGAGCACGCATTTCCCGCTCGAGCGTCAGGTTCCCCGCTCGAGCGGACCTCAAAATTCTGGAAAACCCAGAACTGTGTTCTTGAGCTTCAACTCGAAATTCAAAGGTTCAAGATGCATGATTTCGGCTCAAATATCGTAGAAACATACACTAACATGGCATAAACCCCAAGTTACAACATAATGAAGCTCAATCCCAAGAATTACTTACATGCATGGCCCATTTTGACTCAAATTCATTTTCCAACATAATTAATTCATGCATTCCAACTTCACATCTTCATCAATCATGCATGCATGCCAATCCTTGACTCCATTTCTATTACAATTGGTACAAATGGTGCTCATAACCATGAAGCTCGACCAAACATACTTGCATGTATGATTCAACACCCAATTTCTCATATTCTACTCCTCACATGCTTGATTATGCAATTTCATGGCAATTCTATGCATGCATGTGCATATATACTTCAAATTCATCATACTTGAATACCATTCATGTTCTTGATCAGATATTCTCTTCGAATTAACATTATTACATACACAAATTCATGAATTAAGGGTTGATCACTCACCTAGGAGCTTCAATCTCCACCCGTTCTTGTTAATTCTAGAGTGTAGCTTCCCAATCCACAATCTTGAATCAAAATGCCCAATGGTGCTTCCCCTCTCTCTCAAAGTCGACTCTCTCTTTTCTAGAGAGTTAAACTCCAGCCTAAATGATAGAAGGAGGAGAATTGAATGTAACAAGGGCCCTTATATGGCCCCACTAACTTAAAATTATTAATATTAAATAATTGAGGCGCTAGACCCTCAATTTAATCGGTTTAATCTGACCCGAATAAATTTCCAATTAAGTTTCACCGTAGGCTCTAAAAATTATGCCAATCACAATGGCGTAATCAATTTCGGGTTCTGTGGCCGATAGGGCCCTCAATTTAATTTCCAAAGTAGTTTACTCAAACAGATATTCCTACAGTGAACAGATAGAATTGCAAAATCACATATATTCACATAATGGCACATAAAGTCAGGCTGAACACATAATCATATTCAAATTAAGGACCAATTTAGCATAATGCAGAACAGGGGTGTCACGACCCGACCCCGCCCCCGTGGGTTAAGGACGTAACCGGCCAGTAATCATGAGATTACCTACGGCCTCAAACTGTTCTAAACGTATTCTAACAGAGTTAATGGGGGCCAAACGGAAGCAAAATTAAAAACTTTGTCCATAGAGCCGTGCTTATATGCACATCAAACAAACCATACTCAGATACGTTAATAACTCACATCAAAAGTACAGTTTCACAAAATTCATTACAGACAGGATCGTCCAAAACGAGTCAACCTATAACAGACTATGTACAGACATGCACTAGGTCCTTGCCAACAAGACAAAACATAGGTACATAGTAAAAGGGCAAGGATGGTCTCATGCGCGAGGCACAAGGCTGACTCTCCCAAAACTCCTGTTGTTCCTAGCAGACTTCACTGGGGCTGGGTTTGGACTTCCCTTGGCTCACCTACAAATACATGAATGAGCGTGAGCGATAGCCCAGTGAATAATATCAAATATAACAGTTACATAACAATATGTAGAACAACATGCTCCAAACGGCCTTGGGCCCAATTCATACTTCTGTTTAACAGCAAAATATATATAACTATACGAAATGCAAGTCAAGTAACTGTAGTTCCAAACATTCTGGCCTTTGGCCCATCCGGGTTTCCATTCATGGCAAAACGGCCTTCGGCCCATTCATTCATGTCAAACGGCCTTTGGCCCATTCATTCATGTCAAACGGCCTTTGGCCCATTCATTCATGTCAAACGGCCTTTGGCCCATTCATTCATGTCAAACGGCCTTTGGCCCATTCATTCATGTCAAACTTTTGTCCACAATCCCAATTAACAACTCATAATATTTATAGGGGAATAACAATTGGACATTGACAAGTTTTCAAATATTGATATTACTCACAGTGATCGGCTTGTGGATGCGCCCTGGAGCTTGACCCTACACATTTCATGAATACAAAAGGGTCACTAACAGTTCAATTCGTTCTTTAATTCACATATTCCTCTTTAGGCTTTGTTCTTATCTCATTAACTCATTTACAATGCTTAACACATGCCTAAGAGTGCTTACAAGTGAAAGAGAACGGAAAACGAATCACAGAATGTATGAACAAAATTCCAGAAAACAGGGTCCCCGCTCGAGCGTAAGCTTCTCCGCTCGAGCGGACCCTTAAGGCCTGCAAGGTACTGGTTGCACAAAAGATGCGCTCGAGCTGAAGGTCCGTCTACAAAGATCCACGCTCGAGCGTGAAATGTCCCGCTCGAGCGGGCATCCAACTCTGCAAAAATGCTGGGAGCACGATTTTCCCGCTCGAGCGGCCATTACCCCGCTCGAGCGGACCTCAAAAATCTGGGTTTCCCAGATCGTGTTCTTGAGCTCCAAATCAGTTTTCCATCTACATTTCTTGCATGCAATGGTTCAAATTACACATTTACACATGCTAACATGCTACTAATGCAGATTACAACATTAGGAAGCTCAATTACATGAATTATCTACATGCATGTCCCAAATTGTCTCAAACCCATCATCAACATGCTCAAATTCAAACATTCAAGGCTTATACTCCCATGATTTGTACATGCATGTGGGAGATGCTCATCATTCTCAACTTAGATGGTACAAATGGTGACTACAACATGAGCTTTACCCAAAACTCCACATGAATCATGTGTTTCAAGCTCAAACATGCAAATTCAAAGTAATTTCTTACATGCATGAGTTCTAAGACTTCAATCTCAACAAAATCGACTCATTACATGTTCTTGATCACAAACAACCCTTGAACTTACAAATTACAAGTAAGAGTTCAAGAAATCACTTACCTAAGAGCTTCAACACTCAAGCTCTAGCCAAATCTTGAGCTAGATCTTCAAATTCCCAAGTCTTGAGCCCAAATTACACAAATCTCTCCCTTTTTCTCTCCATGGCCGGCCTCTCTCTCCCTCTCAATTGTCTAACTCAGATTTTGAGTTTTAAGAGAGCTAAAGGGGAGTGCAATGCAAATATACAACAAGCCCCACTAACAAATATTTTAATATAAAATAATGGGGTGCTTAATTTATCAATTTAATCAGTTTAAATTGACCAGAATCAAATTTCAATTAAATTTCACCGTAGGCCCTAAAAATTATGCCAACCACAATGGCGTAGTCAATTTCGGGTTCCGTGGCCGATAAGGCCCTCAATTAAATTTCCAAAACAGACTACTCAAACAGATATTCCTACGATGAACTGATAAAATTTCAAACCACATATTTTCACATAGTGGAACACAAAATCATATCAAAATACATAATCACATCATGTTAAGGACCAATTAACATACTACGGAACAGGGGTGTCACAGTCTTCCCCCCTTTAGGAAGTTTGGTCCTCCAAACTTAACTTACCTTCGTCGGGAAACAAATGTGGATAGCGTAGACGCATTTCCTCCTCTTTTTCCCATGTAGCATCTGTCCCATAGTGTTCCTTCCATTCCACTTTCACCATTGGAATGGATTTGTTTCTCAATTCTTTCACTTGTCGGTCAACAATTCTTTCCGGCCATTCAGCATATTCCATATTTTCATCAATAGCAATCCGGTGATAATCAATCACATGCAACGGGTCTCGGAGGTAACCCCTCAACATTGACACATGAAACACATTGTGGATTTGTTCAAATCCCGGTGGCAAAGCAACTCTATAAGCAACTGGACCAAGTTTCTCCAAAATTTGAAACGGCCCAATATAACGGGGCGTCAACTTGCCCTTTTTCCCAAACCTGACTTGGCCTTTCATTGGAGAAACACGGATGAACACATGGTCGCCGACCTCATACTCAAGAGGTCTTCTCTGGACATCTGCATAACTCTTCTGTCGGTCTTGAGCTGTTTTGAGCCTTTGCCGAATAGTCTTGATCTTTTCAGAGGTGTCTTGTACAATTTCAGGCCCGAGCAAAGCTCTGTCCCCGACCTCTGTCCAACAAATAGGTGATCTACACCTCCTACCATACAAAGCCTCGTATGGTGCCATACCGATGCTGGAGTGGAAGCTATTATTATAGGCAAATTCTGCAAGTGGCAGGTAATCTTCCCAACTCCCCTGAAAATCCAAAGCACACATGCGAAGCATATCTTCCAAAGTCTGTATTGTTCGTTCTGACTGCCCATCTGTCTGTGGGTGGAATGCAGTACTGAACCTTAGTTCTGTTCCCATAGCTTCCTGCAAACTCTTCCACAATCTAGATACAAACTTCGGATCTCTATCCGACACAATGGTTACTGGAACTCCATGTAAGCGGACAATTTCATCAACATAAATAGTAGCCAACCTGTAAGCAGTAAATGTAGTTTTGACAGGCAGAAAATGTGCAGATTTAGTCAGTCTATCAACTACAACCCAAACAGAATCCATACCGCGGGAAGTCCGAGGTAGGCCAACAACGAAATCCATAGTCACATGTTCCCACTTCCACTCAGGAATGGGGAGAGGTTGAAGTAGACCGCCTGGTTTCTGATGTTCAGCCTTAACTTGCTGACACTGAAGGCACTTGGACACATGTTCTGCAATCTCTTTCTTCATTTTAGGCCACCAATAGGTTTGTTTCAAATCCCGATACATTTTATTGTTACCCGGATGCATAGCAAATACGGATCTGTGGGCTTCGTCTAAGACCCTCTTCTTTAGCTCCGGAATAACTGGAACACATATTCGGTTTCGAAATTTCAACATTCCATTCTCGATACTGAACTCTGCTTTTGGGCTGACTTCAAATTCATCAATTACCTTTCTGAGGAACTCATCCTCTTTCTGTTTTTGCTTGATTTCATCAACAATCGCCGGCTCGGCTGTAATAGCGGCTATCAATCCGCCCTGTTCACACACTACCACTTCAATTTCAGACTTTTCAAAGTCTTGCAAAATCTCCCTTTGTTCAGTAAGCAAGCAAGCCATACTCCCTGTTGATTTTCTGCTCAAGACATCAGCCACTGTATTAGCTTTTCCGGGGTGATACTGAATTTCTAGGTCGTAATCTTTTATCAGTTCCAGCCATCTTCTCTGACGCATATTCAACTCTTTCTGCGTGAAGAAGTATTTTAGGCTTTTATGATCTGTGTAGACTTCACACTTTGCCCCATACAAATAATGCCGCCAGATTTTCAAAGCAAAAACAACTGCGGCCAATTCTAGGTCATGTGTTGGATAATTCTTCTCATGTGGCCTCAACTGTCGGGAGGCGTAAGCAATAACCTTTCCGTTCTGCATTAACACACAACCCAAACCCTTATAAGATGCGTCACTGAAAATCACAAAATTTTCCGTACCTGAAGGTAGTGTCAAAATTGGTGCAGTGGTCAATCTTGTCTTCAATTCATGAAAGGCTGATTCTCTTTCACTATTCCACTCAAATGGTTGTCCTTTACGTGTCAATTGGGTAAGAGGCACAGCTAATTTCGAAAAGTCCTTTACAAACCTTCTGTAGTACCCAGCTAAGCCCATGAAACTGCGAACTTCTGTCACATTAGTTGGTGTAGGCCAATTCACAATTGCTTCTATTTTCTGCGGGTCCACTGAAATTCCTTCCTTGTTGACCACGTGCCCTAAGAAAATAACCTCATCCAACCAAAACTCACATTTCTTTAACTTAGCAAATAGTTTTCTTTCCCGAAGTATTTGTAAAACAGTCCTCAAATGATGTTCGTGTTCAAGTCTATCTTTAGAGTATATTAAAATATCATCGATGAAGACAACAACAAACTCATCAAGGTAGGTTTTAAAAATTCTATTCATTAAGTCCATAAATGCTGCCGGAGCATTAGTCACTCCAAATGGCATAACAAGAAACTCAAAATGACCATACCTCGTTCTGAATGCGGTTTTCTCAACATCTTCTGCCTTAACCTTCAGCTGATGATACCCGGATCTCAAATCAATCTTAGAAAACACCTGTGATCCCTGCAACTGGTCAAATAAGTCATCAATACGGGGTAAGGGATATTTATTCTTTATCGTTACCTTGTTCAATTCCCGGTAATCAATACATAGGCGTAAGGTACCATCCTTTTTCTTTACAAATAACACTGGTGCGCCCCAAGGCGAAGTACTGGGCCGGATAAACCCTTTATCAAGAAGGTCTTGCAACTGTTCTTTTAATTCTTTCATTTCGGCTGTAGCCATCCTGTAGGGAGTTTTAGAAATAGGTTGGGTGCCTGGCACAGTTTCAATAGTAAACTCTATCTCCCTGTCTACCAATTCCCCTGGTAATTCATTTGGAAACACATCTGGGAATTCTCTAACGATGGGAATATCATTCAATTCAACATTCACGGATTGTTCAGTCAATACATAACACAAATAACCCTGGCATCCCTTCCTGATCAATTTACATGCTTTCATTGCAGATATCAAATATGGTGGAGGTACTACCCCATTTCCCACAAACACGATTTCTTCCTGTTCTGGTGGTTTAAATACAACCCTCTTTGTCACACAATCTATAGTGGCACAGTATTTGGTCAACCAATCCATGCCCAAAATTACATCAAAGTGTCTAAAGTTTAAGGGCAACAAATCTACATACAGGGTAGCATCCTCAATATGCATGTCACAAAACCGATATATATAGTCACATAACACAGATTCCCCCGATGGAGCAGACACACATAACAAATATGGCAACAATTCTAGGGGTCTTTTCAGTCTAGATGCAAATGCATATGTCACAAATGAATGCGTTGATCCAGAATCAATTAACACAAAAGCATCCTGATTACATATCGAGATAGTACCTGAGACAACGGCATTGGCATTCCGTGTATCACCCGGAACGAGTGCAAAGACTCTCCCTTGTCTCACTGTATCCCCAGTAGTAGCAGATCTCAAAGTGTTTCCCGGCTTCGGGATCGATGCAGTGGAGCTAGCAGCTATCTTCCCACTATTCTGATTACAATCTCGGGCTATATGCCCTTGTTTCCCACACTTAAAACAGGCTCCCGATGCACGGTAACAAACTCCACGGTGCCTTTTGCTACAAGTGTTGCACATGGGAGTCGTGTCTCGGGAAGAACTTGAGGTAGTTGAGGAGCCCGTGTTTTGCTTTTTCAGAAATTTCTTCTTCGAAAAGAAGCCTTGTCTTTTGTTGCCTCTCCATTCGGTTGTTGGCTTAGCTTGTCTAGCTATATTAGCCTCTGATATGATGGCCCGGTCAAGCACTCCAATGTAGGTCTCCAATTTCAGGACATTCACCCGCTCTAGGATGTCACTTCGGAGCCCACCTTCAAAATGCCTTGCCTTCTTATAATCAGTGTCAATTACGTGTGGTGCAAACCTGGCCAACTCAGTAAATTTGGCCTCATACTCAGCTACAGTCATACTGTCTTGTTTGAGTTCCATGAACTCTGCCACTTTCCTGTCCCGGACACACTGCGGGAAGTACTTGTCATAGAAGATTTCCAAAAATTTCGCCCAATCAATATCTCTGTGGTTTTCCCTCATCAACATCCACCATCTTCTCGCTTCATCTTCTAGCATAAAGGTGGCTAGAAGCACTTTCTGTGTATCCGAGCACGGAAACACCTCAAACAGTTTTTCAATCCCAAGTACCCAAGCTTCGGCTTTTAAGGGATCTAGTCCACCATGGAACTGTGGTGGTTTCATTTTCTTGAATTCCTTGGTGAGGGCGATTATCCGATCATCATTTTGATTATCTGGCACAGGTGGTGCCGGAGGTGGAGGTGGCGGATGTGGTTGCTGCCACTGTTGTTGCCACTCCTGTTGCTGTCTCAAAGCTTCTGCCATTTCCTGAATCAGTCTTTCCATTCTGTCCAGTCTGGCAGCAGAGGATTCCTCTAACTCATCACCTCTGGTTCTCACCATCTAATTAAACTTGCATTATATTCCATACCAAAGGTACACAAGTACACATACACTAAGGAGCACATATTTCCAGATAATTCGTAATGCAAGTAGTTCACAACTTACACATATAATTATTCATAACAAAACATTTAAGCACATAATCAATGCTTCCAAACTCGTATTTATCACATGAATGCATCCTAGATCTTATCTAGACGCTTATTGCTCTTTTTGGACAAGTGTGTGAGTTATTAACTCGTGCTCTGATACCACTCTGTCACGACCCGACCCCGCCCCCGTGGGTTAAGGACGTAACCGGCCAGTAATCATGAGATTACCTACGGCCTCAAACTGTTCTAAACGTATTCTAACAGAGTTAATGGGGGCCAAACGGAAGCAAAATTAAAAACTTTGTCCATAGAGCCGTGCTTATATGCACATCAAACAAACCATACTCAGATACGTTAATAACTCACATCAAAAGTACAGTTTCACAAAATTCATTACAGACAGGATCGTCCAAAACGAGTCAACCTATAACAGACTATGTACAGACATGCACTAGGTCCTTGCCAACAAGACAAAACATAGGTACATAGTAAAAGGGCAAGGATGGTCTCATGCGCGAGGCACAAGGCTGACTCTCCCAAAACTCCTGTTGTTCCTAGCAGACTTCACTGGGGCTGGGTTTGGACTTCCCTTGGCTCACCTACAAATACATGAATGAGCGTGAGCGATAGCCCAGTGAATAATATCAAATATAACAGTTACATAACAATATGTAGAACAACATGCTCCAAACGGCCTTGGGCCCAATTCATACTTCTGTTTAACAGCAAAATATATATAACTATACGAAATGCAAGTCAAGTAACTGTAGTTCCAAACATTCTGGCCTTTGGCCCATCCGGGTTTCCATTCATGGCAAAACGGCCTTCGGCCCATTCATTCATGTCAAACGGCCTTTGGCCCATTCATTCATGTCAAACGGCCTTTGGCCCATTCATTCATGTCAAACGGCCTTTGGCCCATTCATTCATGTCAAACGGCCTTTGGCCCATTCATTCATGTCAAACTTTTGTCCACAATCCCAATTAACAACTCATAATATTTATAGGGGAATAACAATTGGACATTGACAAGTTTTCAAATATTGATATTACTCACAGTGATCGGCTTGTGGATGCGCCCTGGAGCTTGACCCTACACATTTCATGAATACAAAAGGGTCACTAACAGTTCAATTCGTTCTTTAATTCACATATTCCTCTTTAGGCTTTGTTCTTATCTCATTAACTCATTTACAATGCTTAACACATGCCTAAGAGTGCTTACAAGTGAAAGAGAACGGAAAACGAATCACAGAATGTATGAACAAAATTCCAGAAAACAGGGTCCCCGCTCGAGCGTAAGCTTCTCCGCTCGAGCGGACCCTTAAGGCCTGCAAGGTACTGGTTGCACAAAAGATGCGCTCGAGCTGAAGGTCCGTCTACAAAGATCCACGCTCGAGCGTGAAATGTCCCGCTCGAGCGGGCATCCAACTCTGCAAAAATGCTGGGAGCACGATTTTCCCGCTCGAGCGGCCATTACCCCGCTCGAGCGGACCTCAAAAATCTGGGTTTCCCAGATCGTGTTCTTGAGCTCCAAATCAGTTTTCCATCTACATTTCTTGCATGCAATGGTTCAAATTACACATTTACACATGCTAACATGCTACTAATGCAGATTACAACATTAGGAAGCTCAATTACATGAATTATCTACATGCATGTCCCAAATTGTCTCAAACCCATCATCAACATGCTCAAATTCAAACATTCAAGGCTTATACTCCCATGATTTGTACATGCATGTGGGAGATGCTCATCATTCTCAACTTAGATGGTACAAATGGTGACTACAACATGAGCTTTACCCAAAACTCCACATGAATCATGTGTTTCAAGCTCAAACATGCAAATTCAAAGTAATTTCTTACATGCATGAGTTCTAAGACTTCAATCTCAACAAAATCGACTCATTACATGTTCTTGATCACAAACAACCCTTGAACTTACAAATTACAAGTAAGAGCTCAAGAAATCACTTACCTAAGAGCTTCAACACTCAAGCTCTAGCCAAATCTTGAGCTAGATCTTCAAATTCCCAAGTCTTGAGCCCAAATTACACAAATCTCTCCCTTTTTCTCTCCATGGCCGGCCTCTCTCTCCCTCTCAATTGTCTAACTCAGATTTTGAGTTTTAAGAGAGCTAAAGGGGAGTGCAATGCAAATATACAACAAGCCCCACTAACAAATATTTTAATATAAAATAATGGGGTGCTTAATTTATCAATTTAATCAGTTTAAATTGACCAGAATCAAATTTCAATTAAATTTCACCGTAGGCCCTAAAAATTATGCCAACCACAATGGCGTAGTCAATTTCGGGTTCCGTGGCCGATAAGGCCCTCAATTAAATTTCCAAAACAGACTACTCAAACAGATATTCCTACGATGAACGGATAAAATTTCAAACCACATATTTTCACATAGTGGAACACAAAATCATATCAAAATACATAATCACATCATGTTAAGGACCAATTAACATACTACGGAACAGGGGTGTCACAAGGGGTATCACAGTCTTCCCCCCTTTTAGGAAGTTTGGTCCTCCAAACTTAAGTTACCTTCGTCGGAAAACAAATGTGGGTAGCGTAGTCGCATTTCCTCCTCTTTTTCCCACGTGGCATCCGTCCCGTAGTGCTCTTTCCATTCTACTTTCACCATTGGGATGGACTTGTTTCTCAATTCTTTCACTTGTCGGGCAACAATTCTTTCCGGCCACTCTGCGTATTCCATATTCTCATCAATAGCTACCCGGTGGTAATCAATCACATGTAACGGGTCTCGGAGGTAACCCCTCAACATCGACACATGAAACACATTATGGATTTGCTCGAATCCCAGTGGCAAAGCAACTCTATAAGCAACTGGACCAAGCCTTTCCAAAATCTGGAACGGCCCAATGTAGCGGGGCGACAACTTGCCCTTTTTCCCAAACCTGACTTGGCCTTTCATCGGAGAAACTCGAATGAACACATGGTCGCCGACCTCATATTCAAGAGGTCTTCTCCGAACGTCTGCATAATTCTTCTGTCGGTCTTGAGCTGTTTTGAGCCTTTGCCGAATAGTTTTGATCTTTTCAAAGGTGTCTTGTACAATTTCAGGCCCAAGCAAAGCTCTGTCCCCGACCTCTGTCCAACAAATAGGTGATCTACACCTCCTACCATACAAAGCCTCGTATGGTGCCATACCGATGCTGGAGTGGAAGCTGTTATTATAAGCAAACTCTGCAAGCGGCAAATAGTCCTCCCAACTCCCCTGGAAATCCAAAGCACACATGCGAAGCATATCTTCCAAAGTTTGTATCGTTCGTTCTGACTGGCCATCTGTTTGTGGGTGGAATGCAGTACTGAACCTTAGTTCTGTTCCCATAGCTTCCTGCAAACTTTTCCACAATCTAGATACAAATTTCGGATCCCTATCTGACACAATGGACACCGGAACTCCGTGTAACCGGACAATTTCATCAACATAAATAGTAGCCAATCTGTAAGCAGTAAATGTAGTTTTGACAGGCAGAAAATGTGCAGATTTAGTCAGTCTATCAACTACAATCCAAACAGAATCCATACCTCGGGAAGTCCGAGGTAGGCCAACAACAAAATCCATAGTCACATGTTTCCACTTCCACTCAGGAATAGGGAGAGGTTGAAGTAGACCGCCTGGTTTCTGATGTTCAGCCTTAACTTGCTGACACTGAAGGCACTTGGACACATATTCTGCAATCTCTTTCTTCATTTTAGGCCACCAATAGGTTTGTTTCAAATCCCGATACATTTTATTGTTACCCGGATGCATAGCAAATACAGATCTGTGGGCTTCATCTAAAACCCTCTTCCTTAGCTCCAGAATATCTGGGACACATATTCGGTTTCGAAATTTCAACATTCCATTCTCAACACTGAACTCTGCTTTTGGGCTTACTTCAAATTCATCGATTACCTTTCTGAGGAACTCATCTTCTTTCTGTTTCTGCTTGATTTCATCAACAATTGCCGGTTCGGCTGTAATGGCGGCTATCAATCCGTCCTGTTCACATACCACCACTTCAATTTCAGACTTTTCAAAGTCTTGCAAAATCTCCCTTTGTTCAGTAAGCAAACAAGCCATACCCCCTGTTGATTTTCTGCTCAAGGCATCAGCCACTGTATTAGCTTTCCCGGGATGGTACTGAATCTCTAGGTCGTAATCTTTTATCAGTTCTAGCCATCTTCTCTGACGCATATTCAACTCTTTCTGCGTGAAGAAGTATTTCAGGCTCTTATGATCCGTGTAGACTTCACACTTTGCCCCATACAAATAATGCCGCCAGATTTTCAAAGCAAAAACAACTGCGGCCAATTCTAGGTCATGTGTTGGATAATTCTTCTCATGTGGCCTCAACTGTCGGGAGGCGTAAGCAATAACCCTTCCGTTCTGCATTAACACACAACTCAAACCCTTATAAGATGCGTCACTGAAAATCACAAAATTTTCCGTACCTGAAGGTAGTGTCAAAATTGGTGCAGTGGTCAATCTTGTCTTCAATTTGTGAAAGGCTGATTCTCTTTCACTATTCCACTCAAATGGTTGTCCCTTACGTGTCAATTGGGTAAGAGGTACAGCTAATTTCGAAAAGTCTTTTACAAACCTCCTGTAGTACCCAGCCAAGCCCATGAAACTGCGAACTTCTGTCACATTAGTTGGTGTAGGCCAATTCACAATTGCTTCTATTTTCTGCGGGTCCACTGAAATTCCTTCCTTGTTGATCACATGCCCTAAGAAAACAACCTCGTCCAACCAAAACTCACATTTCTTTAGTTTAGCAAATAGTTTTCTTTCCCGAAGTATTTGTAAAACAGTCCTCAAATGATGTTCATGTTCAAGTCTATCTTTAGAGTATATCAAAATATCATCGATGAAGACTACAACAAACTCATCAAGGTAGGTTTTAAAAATTCTATTCATTAGGTCCATAAATGCTGCCGGAGCATTAGTCACTCCAAATGGCATAACAAGAAACTCAAAATGACCATACCTCGTTCTGAATGCGGTTTTCTCAACATCCTCCGCTTTAACCTTCAGCTGATGATACCCGGATCTCAAATCAATCTTAGAAAACACCTGTGATCCCTGCAACTGGTCAAATAAGTCATCAATACGGGGTAGGGGGTATTTGTTCTTCACTGTTACCTTATTCAAGTCCCGATAATTGATGCACAGGCGCAAAGTACCATCTTTCTTCTTTACAAACAATACTGGTGCACCCCAAGGTGAAGTGCTAGGCCGGATAAACCCTTTATCCAGAAGGTCCTGCAACTGTTCCTTTAGTTCTTTCATTTCGGCAGTAGCCATTCTGTAGGGAGTTTTAGAAATAGGTTGGGTGCCTGGCACAGTTTCAATGGTAAACTCGATCTCCCTGTCTACCAATTCCCCTGGTAATTCATTCGGAAACACATCTGGAAATTCTCTAACAATAGGAATATTATTCAATTCAACATTCTCAGATTGTTCAGACAACACATAGCACAAATAACCCTGGCACCCTTTCCTAATCAGTTTACATGCTTTCATCGCAGATATCAAATAAGGTGGAGGCACTACCCCATTACCCTCAAACACAATCTCTTTCTGTTCTGGTGGTTGGAATATAACCCTTTTTGTCACACAATCTATGGTAGCACAATATTTGGTCAACCAATCCATGCCCAAAATTACATCGAAATGCCTAAAGTTCAAGGGCAACAAATCTACATATAGGGTAGCATCCTCGATATGCATGTCACAAAACCGATATATATAATCACACAACACAGATTCCCCCGATGGAGCAGACACACACAACAAATATGGCAAAAGCTCTAGGGGTCTATTCAGTCTAGATGCAAACGTGTATGTCACAAATGAGTGCGTTGATCCTGAATCAATTAATACAAAGGCATCCTAATTACATATTGAAATAGTACCTGAAACAACGGCATTGGCATTCCGTGTATTGCCCGGAACGAGTGCAAAAACTCTCCCTTGTCTCATTGTATCCCCAGTAGTAACAGATCTCAAAGTATTTCCCGGCTTTGGAGCTGATGCAGTTGAAGTAGCTGCGAGTTTCCCACTGTTCTGATTACATTCTCGGGCTATGTGCCCTTGCTTTCCACATTTAAAACAGGCTCCCGATGCACGATAACAGACTCCACGGTGCCTTTTGCTACAAATGTTGCACATGGGAGCTGTGTCTCGGGAAGAACTTGAAGTAGTTGAGGAGCCCGTGTTTTGCTTTTTCAGAAATTTCTTCTTCAAAAAGAAGCCTTGTCTTTTGTTGCCTTTCCATTCGGTTGTTGGCTTAGCTTGTCTAGCTATGTTAGCCTCTGATATGATGGCCCGATCGAGCACCCCGATGTAGGTCTCCAACTTCAGGACGTTCACTCTCTCTAGGATGTCACTTCGGAGCCCACCTTCAAAATGCCTTGCCTTCTTATAATCCATATCAATTACGTGTGGTGCGAACCTGGCCAACTCAGTAAATTTGGCCTCATACTCAGCTACAGTCATGCTGTCTTGCTTGAGTTCCATGAACTCTGCCACTTTCCTATCCCGGACACACTGCGGGAAGTACTTGTCATAGAAGATTTCCAAAAATTTCACCCAGTCAACATCTCTGTGGTTTTCCCTCATCAACATCCACCATCTTCTCGCTTCATCTTCTAGCATAAAGGTGGCTAGAAGCACCTTCTGTGTATCCGAGCACGGAAACACCTCAAACAGTTTTTCGATCCCAAGAACCCAAGCCTCAGCCTTCAAAGGATCTAGTCCGCCATGGAACTATGGTGGTTTCATTTTCTTGAATTCCTTGGTGAGAGCTATTATCCGGTCATCATTCTGATTATCTGGCACGGGTGGTGCCGGAGGTGGAGGTGGCGGGTGTGGTTGCTGCCACTGTTGTTGCCACTCTTGTTGCTGTCTCAAAGCTTCTGCCATTTCCTGGATCAGTCTCTCCATTCTGTCCAGTCTGGCAGTAGAGGATTCCTCTAACTCATCACCTCTGGTTCTCACCATCTGATTAAACTTGCATTATATTTCATACAAAAGGTACACAAGTATGCATATTCTAAGAAGCACATATTTCCAGATAATTTGCAATGCAAGTAGTTCACAACTTACACATATAATTAATCCTAACGAAACATTTAAGCATATAATCAATGCTTCCAAACTCGTATTTATCACATGAATGCATCCTAGATCTTATCTAGACGCTTATTGCTCCTTTTGGGACAAGTGTGTGAGCTATTAACTCGTGCTCTGATACCACTCTGTCATGACCCGAACCCGCCCCTATGGGTTAAGGACATAACCGGCCAGCAATCTGGAGATTACCTACGGCCTCATATTCTACAGACATAACTTGTCAGAGTAAAGGGGCCAAACGGAAGCAAAAATTTAAAAGCTTTGTCCATAGAGTCGTGCTTATATACACATCAAACAGACCATATTCAGTTACGTTAATAACCCACCTCAAAATTACAGTTTCACAAAATTCTTTACAGACAGGATCATTCCAAACGAGTCAACCTATGACAGGCTATTTACAGATATACACTAGGCCCTTGCCAACAAGACAGAACATAAGTACATAGCAAAGGCAGGGTAGGTCTCAAGAGTGAGACGCAAGGCTGACTTCCTCAAAACTCAGATTTCTCCTAGCAGACTTCACTGGGGCTGGGTTTGGACTTCCCTTGGCTCACCTACAAACACATGAATGAGCGTGAGCGATAGCCCAGTGAATAATATCAAACATAACAGTTACGTGACAATATGTAGAACAACATGCTCCAAACGGCCTTGGGCCCAATTCATACTTCTATTTAACACAGATATATATATATATATATATACTTATACAAAATTTAGATCAAATGACTGTAGTTCCAACATACTGGCCTTTGGCCCATTCAGGGTTCCATTCTTGTCAAAACGGCCTCCGGCCCATTCATTTGTGTCAAAACGGCCTTCGGCCCATCCATTTACGTCAAAACGGCTTTTAGCCCACTCATTCATGACAGAACGACCTTCGGTCCATTCATATTCATCTAAACGACCTTTGGTCCATTCATATACATCAAAACGATCTTCGGTCCATTCATTCTTATCAAAACGACCTTTGGTCCATTCATATACATCAAAACGACCTTCGGTCCATTCATTCTTATCAAAACGACCTTTGGTCCATTCATTGATTCTTGTCAGACTTTAGTCCACAATCCCAATTAACAGCTCATAAAGTTTATAAGGGAATAACAATTGGACATTGACAAACTTTCAAGTATTGATATTACTCACAGTGATCGGCTTGCTGATTTGCCCTGGAGCTTGACCCTACACGTTTCATGAACACAAAAAGGTCATTAACAGTTCAATCCGTTCTTTAATTCATATATTCCTCTTTAGGCTTTATTATTATCTCATTAACTCATTTACAATGCTTAACATATGCCTAAGAGTGCTTGCAAGTGAAACAGAACGGAAAACAGAACACAAAATGCAAAAACAGGATTTCAGAAAATAGGGTCCCCGCTCGAGCGTGTACTTCCCCGCTCGAGCGGACCCTCAAGGCCTGCAAAAGTGCTGGTTGCATCAAAAATACGCTCGAGCGTGAAATAGGACGCTCGAGCGGAAGGCCTGTCAAAATAGCTCCCACGCTCGAGCGTTAATTACCACGCCCGAGCGGACATTAAGTCTGCAAAAAGTACTGGGAGCACGCATTTCCCGCTCGAGCGTCAGGTTCCCCGCTCGAGCGGACCTCAAAATTCTGGAAAACCCAGAACTGTGTTCTTGAGCTTCAACTCGAAATTCAAAGGTTCAAGATGCATGATTTCGGCTCAAATATCGTAGAAACATACACTAACATGGCATAAACCTAAAACACCATAATTACAAGGGGAAGAAAGCAGAGCCTCTCTCTCTAGATTCTAGAGAGAGAATGCTCCCCCCGGTGGTGTATCATGGTTGTAGTGTTGTACTGGTGCATTTCTGACCAGTTTGATTTGCTCCTTTACCCCCATCTGTGGGCGGATTGAGCATGAATCAAGTCTGTTAAGCCCCATTGAGGGGTGGTGCTGATCTATGTTCGTGAATTTTAAGTTTCTTGGAGTTCTCTGGTTGTCTCTGGGCTTTACTTTCTCTCTCTACAAACTAGATGGCCTATGTTGAGATGCGGTCAGCCATGGCACCTGTCGGCCCTCGAGGGTCAGATTCACCGTGGTCATTATAGGCCTGTGTTTACGGGGTCTGGTCTTTGTTGGTGGCTTAGATGGTGCGATGGTGGGTACTGTTCTCTTGTAAGCTGCTAGTTTGAGGATGTTGAAGTTCCCTGGAGGCGTCTGGGTATGTCACCGGTAGGTCTGCAGCTTGGTGTTGTACCTGCTGGATGTCTTTATGCTAGAGGCTAGTCATGTTTAATGATTATTGTATGCATGCGAAGGGGGGCTAGTCTCAGTTTGCTTCGGCGATGATGATCAAGCTCTGTTCTTCTACGGCGGTGTGCAGGATGCTCATGACAGTCGTGTTTTTAGCCCAGATTTTTTCTGGGTGGTTTTGTGTTTTTTGGCACATGCTCGCCGGCGTGTATGTTAATGGTGTTCTGGTTCAGGGTTGCTGCCATTGCTGCTATATTTTGGAGCAACGTGGTGGATTTTTGGGGTTCTGCGGGTTGGCTGCCATGTTTGGCATACATGAGTTGGCTAGCGATGCTGGGTTTTCCGACGGCAGACTCATGTTCTAGGTAATCAAGCTTCGCCGGCCATGGTGGACTTCCGATGCTGGTGTATTTTTAATACGTGAGCTACGAAGGAGTTGAAGTGGGTTTCACGAGTTTTGGGCGCGTGGGATTCATTAACAAATGTAGCTGGGTGCTTTCATAGGCTCTACATCACCTATGTATGATGTGTTTTGACGTGTGATGAGTGATGTTGTAATGTTGCTGTGTAGCAGGTTGCACCACGTGGGTGGAGGGTGGGTCTTCTCCCGCCAAGGGGTTTTGAATTCTGGGATGGTGGGTATGCTTTTGGCCCACGGTTTTTGGGTAAACCAGTAATGGTTTTGAATTGTTATATTGGCTGGCAGCGCTGTAATGAAGTGTATGGTCCATCTTTTGATTTACGGTGGGCCCACGGGGCCAATAGTGCTAACTTGTTTTGTGGGTTTTTACCACGTTGGTAAAATTGTCCATATATCATTCCCCAATACCTATCTATTATTTTTATGGTAGAGGGTATTTGGAGATTAAAATGATATATGGACAATTTTTGATTTTTTATTATTATTGTGTTTGTTAGGTACCCGATTTTTTGCCCATATATTCACCTCAAGTTCCCTTCTATTATCTCTGACGGTAGGGGTTACTTTGAGGACAAAAAGAATATATGGGCAAAGTTGGGTTATTGTGTTTTAGTTTTAATTTCTTGTTTACCCCCTTTCTTAGGGGTGTCGTGGTAGTTTTTTGTTGGTTATATATGTTTTTATTTGTTGTTTGGGCGTGCCTGGGGTATGCCCCTTGTAAACTTGTAAATTTCACTGTTTTTATTTTATTACTTACTTACCCAAAAAAAACAAAAAAAAAAAACATGGCATAAACCCCAAGTTACAACATAATGAAGCTCAATCCCAAGAATTACTTACATGCATGGCCCATTTTGACTCAAATTCATTTTCCAACATAATTAATTCATGCATTCCAACTTCACATCTTCATCAATCATGCATGCATGCCAATCCTTGACTCCATTTCTATTACAATTGGTACAAATGGTGCTCATAACCATGAAGCTCGACCAAACATACTTGCATGTATGATTCAACACCCAATTTCTCATATTCTACTCCTCACATGCTTGATTATGCAATTTCATGGCAATTCTATGCATGCATGTGCATATATACTTCAAATTCATCATACTTGAATACCATTCATGTTCTTGATCAGATATTCTCTTCGAATTAACATTATTACATACACAAATTCATGAATTAAGGGTTGATCACTCACCTAGGAGCTTCAATCTCCACCCGTTCTTGTTAATTCTAGAGTGTAGCTTCCCAATCCACAATCTTGAATCAAAATGCCCAATGGTGCTTCCCCTCTCTCTCAAAGTCGACTCTCTCTTTTCTAGAGAGTTAAACTCCAGCCAAAATGATAGAAGGAGGAGAATTGAATGTAACAAGGGCCCTTATATGGCCCCACTAACTTAAAATTATTAATATTAAATAATTGAGGCGCTAGACCCTCAATTTAATCGGTTTAATCTGACCCGAATAAATTTCCAATTAAGTTTCACCGTAGGCTCTAAAAATTATGCCAATCACAATGGCGTAATCAATTTCGGGTTCTGTGGCCGATAGGGCCCTCAATTTAATTTCCAAAGTAGTTTACTCAAACAGATATTCCTACAGTGAACAGATAGAATTGCAAAATCACATATATTCACATAATGGCACATAAAGTCAGGCTGAACACATAATCATATTCAAATTAAGGACCAATTTAGCATAATGCAGAACAGGGGTATCACAGTCTTCCCCCCTTTTAGGAAGTTTGGTCCTCCAAACTTAAGTTACCTTCGTCGGAAAACAAATGTGGGTAGCGTAGTCGCATTTCCTCCTCTTTTTCCCACGTGGCATCCGTCCCGTAGTGCTCTTTCCATTCTACTTTCACCATTGGGATGGACTTGTTTCTCAATTCTTTCACTTGTCGGGCAACAATTCTTTCCGGCCACTCTGCGTATTCCATATTCTCATCAATAGCTACCCGGTGGTAATCAATCACATGTAACGGGTCTCGGAGGTAACCCCTCAACATCGACACATGAAACACATTATGGATTTGCTCGAATCCCAGTGGCAAAGCAACTCTATAAGCAACTGGACCAAGCCTTTCCAAAATCTGGAACGGCCCAATGTAGCGGGGCGACAACTTGCCCTTTTTCCCAAACCTGACTTGGCCTTTCATCGGAGAAACTCGAATGAACACATGGTCGCCGACCTCATATTCAAGAGGTCTTCTCCGAACGTCTGCATAATTCTTCTGTCGGTCTTGAGCTGTTTTGAGCCTTTGCCGAATAGTTTTGATCTTTTCAAAGGTGTCTTGTACAATTTCAGGCCCAAGCAAAGCTCTGTCCCCGACCTCTGTCCAACAAATAGGTGATCTACACCTCCTACCATACAAAGCCTCGTATGGTGCCATACCGATGCTGGAGTGGAAGCTGTTATTATAAGCAAACTCTGCAAGCGGCAAATAGTCCTCCCAACTCCCCTGGAAATCCAAAGCACACATGCGAAGCATATCTTCCAAAGTTTGTATCGTTCGTTCTGACTGGCCATCTGTTTGTGGGTGGAATGCAGTACTGAACCTTAGTTCTGTTCCCATAGCTTCCTGCAAACTTTTCCACAATCTAGATACAAATTTCGGATCCCTATCTGACACAATGGACACCGGAACTCCGTGTAACCGGACAATTTCATCAACATAAATAGTAGCCAATCTGTAAGCAGTAAATGTAGTTTTGACAGGCAGAAAATGTGCAGATTTAGTCAGTCTATCAACTACAATCCAAACAGAATCCATACCTCGGGAAGTCCGAGGTAGGCCAACAACAAAATCCATAGTCACATGTTTCCACTTCCACTCAGGAATAGGGAGAGGTTGAAGTAGACCGCCTGGTTTCTGATGTTCAGCCTTAACTTGCTGACACTGAAGGCACTTGGACACATATTCTGCAATCTCTTTCTTCATTTTAGGCCACCAATAGGTTTGTTTCAAATCCCGATACATTTTATTGTTACCCGGATGCATAGCAAATACAGATCTGTGGGCTTCATCTAAAACCCTCTTCCTTAGCTCCAGAATATCTGGGACACATATTCGGTTTCGAAATTTCAACATTCCATTCTCAACACTGAACTCTGCTTTTGGGCTTACTTCAAATTCATCGATTACCTTTCTGAGGAACTCATCTTCTTTCTGTTTCTGCTTGATTTCATCAACAATTGCCGGTTCGGCTGTAATGGCGGCTATCAATCCGTCCTGTTCACATACCACCACTTCAATTTCAGACTTTTCAAAGTCTTGCAAAATCTCCCTTTGTTCAGTAAGCAAACAAGCCATACCCCCTGTTGATTTTCTGCTCAAGGCATCAGCCACTGTATTAGCTTTCCCGGGATGGTACTGAATCTCTAGGTCGTAATCTTTTATCAGTTCTAGCCATCTTCTCTGACGCATATTCAACTCTTTCTGCGTGAAGAAGTATTTCAGGCTCTTATGATCCGTGTAGACTTCACACTTTGCCCCATACAAATAATGCCGCCAGATTTTCAAAGCAAAAACAACTGCGGCCAATTCTAGGTCATGTGTTGGATAATTCTTCTCATGTGGCCTCAACTGTCGGGAGGCGTAAGCAATAACCCTTCCGTTCTGCATTAACACACAACTCAAACCCTTATAAGATGCGTCACTGAAAATCACAAAATTTTCCGTACCTGAAGGTAGTGTCAAAATTGGTGCAGTGGTCAATCTTGTCTTCAATTTGTGAAAGGCTGATTCTCTTTCACTATTCCACTCAAATGGTTGTCCCTTACGTGTCAATTGGGTAAGAGGTACAGCTAATTTCGAAAAGTCTTTTACAAACCTCCTGTAGTACCCAGCCAAGCCCATGAAACTGCGAACTTCTGTCACATTAGTTGGTGTAGGCCAATTCACAATTGCTTCTATTTTCTGCGGGTCCACTGAAATTCCTTCCTTGTTGATCACATGCCCTAAGAAAACAACCTCGTCCAACCAAAACTCACATTTCTTTAGTTTAGCAAATAGTTTTCTTTCCCGAAGTATTTGTAAAACAGTCCTCAAATGATGTTCATGTTCAAGTCTATCTTTAGAGTATATCAAAATATCATCGATGAAGACTACAACAAACTCATCAAGGTAGGTTTTAAAAATTCTATTCATTAGGTCCATAAATGCTGCCGGAGCATTAGTCACTCCAAATGGCATAACAAGAAACTCAAAATGACCATACCTCGTTCTGAATGCGGTTTTCTCAACATCCTCCGCTTTAACCTTCAGCTGATGATACCCGGATCTCAAATCAATCTTAGAAAACACCTGTGATCCCTGCAACTGGTCAAATAAGTCATCAATACGGGGTAGGGGGTATTTGTTCTTCACTGTTACCTTATTCAAGTCCCGATAATTGATGCACAGGCGCAAAGTACCATCTTTCTTCTTTACAAACAATACTGGTGCACCCCAAGGTGAAGTGCTAGGCCGGATAAACCCTTTATCCAGAAGGTCCTGCAACTGTTCCTTTAGTTCTTTCATTTCGGCAGTAGCCATTCTGTAGGGAGTTTTAGAAATAGGTTGGGTGCCTGGCACAGTTTCAATGGTAAACTCGATCTCCCTGTCTACCAATTCCCCTGGTAATTCATTCGGAAACACATCTGGAAATTCTCTAACAATAGGAATATTATTCAATTCAACATTCTCAGATTGTTCAGACAACACATAGCACAAATAACCCTGGCACCCTTTCCTAATCAGTTTACATGCTTTCATCGCAGATATCAAATAAGGTGGAGGCACTACCCCATTACCCTCAAACACAATCTCTTTCTGTTCTGGTGGTTGGAATATAACCCTTTTTGTCACACAATCTATGGTAGCACAATATTTGGTCAACCAATCCATGCCCAAAATTACATCGAAATGCCTAAAGTTCAAGGGCAACAAATCTACATATAGGGTAGCATCCTCGATATGCATGTCACAAAACCGATATATATAATCACACAACACAGATTCCCCCGATGGAGCAGACACACACAACAAATATGGCAAAAGCTCTAGGGGTCTATTCAGTCTAGATGCAAACGTGTATGTCACAAATGAGTGCGTTGATCCTGAATCAATTAATACAAAGGCATCCTAATTACATATTGAAATAGTACCTGAAACAACGGCATTGGCATTCCGTGTATTGCCCGGAACGAGTGCAAAAACTCTCCATTGTCTCATTGTATCCCCAGTAGTAACAGATCTCAAAGTATTTCCCGGCTTTGGAGCTGATGCAGTTGAAGTAGCTGCGAGTTTCCCACTGTTCTGATTACATTCTCGGGCTATGTGCCCTTGCTTTCCACATTTAAAACAGGCTCCCGATGCACGATAACAGACTCCACGGTGCCTTTTGCTACAAATGTTGCACATGGGAGCTGTGTCTCGGGAAGAACTTGAAGTAGTTGAGGAGCCCGTGTTTTGCTTTTTCAGAAATTTCTTCTTCAAAAAGAAGCCTTGTCTTTTGTTGCCTTTCCATTCGGTTGTTGGCTTAGCTTGTCTAGCTATGTTAGCCTCTGATATGATGGCCCGATCGAGCACCCCGATGTAGGTCTCCAACTTCAGGACGTTCACTCTCTCTAGGATGTCACTTCGGAGCCCACCTTCAAAATGCCTTGCCTTCTTATAATCCATATCAATTACGTGTGGTGCGAACCTGGCCAACTCAGTAAATTTGGCCTCATACTCAGCTACAGTCATGCTGTCTTGCTTGAGTTCCATGAACTCTGCCACTTTCCTATCCCGGACACACTGCGGGAAGTACTTGTCATAGAAGATTTCCAAAAATTTCACCCAGTCAACATCTCTGTGGTTTTCCCTCATCAACATCCACCATCTTCTCGCTTCATCTTCTAGCATAAAGGTGGCTAGAAGCACCTTCTGTGTATCCGAGCACGGAAACACCTCAAACAGTTTTTCGATCCCAAGAACCCAAGCCTCAGCCTTCAAAGGATCTAGTCCGCCATGGAACTATGGTGGTTTCATTTTCTTGAATTCCTTGGTGAGAGCTATTATCCGGTCATCATTCTGATTATCTGGCACGGGTGGTGCCGGAGGTGGAGGTGGCGGGTGTGGTTGCTGCCACTGTTGTTGCCACTCTTGTTGCTGTCTCAAAGCTTCTGCCATTTCCTGGATCAGTCTCTCCATTCTGTCCAGTCTGGCAGTAGAGGATTCCTCTAACTCATCACCTCTGGTTCTCACCATCTGATTAAACTTGCATTATATTTCATACAAAAGGTACACAAGTATGCATATTCTAAGAAGCACATATTTCCAGATAATTTGCAATGCAAGTAGTTCACAACTTACACATATAATTAATCCTAACGAAACATTTAAGCATATAATCAATGCTTCCAAACTCGTATTTATCACATGAATGCATCCTAGATCTTATCTAGACGCTTATTGCTCCTTTTGGGACAAGTGTGTGAGCTATTAACTCGTGCTCTGATACCACTCTGTCATGACCCGAACCCGCCCCTATGGGTTAAGGACATAACCGGCCAGCAATCTGGAGATTACCTACGGCCTCATATTCTACAGACATAACTTGTCAGAGTAAAGGGGCCAAACGGAAGCAAAAATTTAAAAGCTTTGTCCATAGAGTCGTGCTTATATACACATCAAACAGACCATATTCAGTTACGTTAATAACCCACCTCAAAATTACAGTTTCACAAAATTCTTTACAGACAGGATCATTCCAAACGAGTCAACCTATGACAGGCTATTTACAGATATACACTAGGCCCTTGCCAACAAGACAGAACATAAGTACATAGCAAAGGCAGGGTAGGTCTCAAGAGTGAGACGCAAGGCTGACTTCCTCAAAACTCAGATTTCTCCTAGCAGACTTCACTGGGGCTGGGTTTGGACTTCCCTTGGCTCACCTACAAACACATGAATGAGCGTGAGCGATAGCCCAGTGAATAATATCAAACATAACAGTTACGTGACAATATGTAGAACAACATGCTCCAAACGGCCTTGGGCCCAATTCATACTTCTATTTAACACAGATATATATATATATATATATATATACTTATACAAAATTTAGATCAAATGACTGTAGTTCCAACATACTGGCCTTTGGCCCATTCAGGGTTCCATTCTTGTCAAAACGGCCTCCGGCCCATTCATTTGTGTCAAAACGGCCTTCGGCCCATCCATTTACGTCAAAACGGCTTTTAGCCCACTCATTCATGACAGAACGACCTTCGGTCCATTCATATTCATCTAAACGACCTTTGGTCCATTCATATACATCAAAACGATCTTCGGTCCATTCATTCTTATCAAAACGACCTTTGGTCCATTCATATACATCAAAACGACCTTCGGTCCATTCATTCTTATCAAAACGACCTTTGGTCCATTCATTGATTCTTGTCAGACTTTAGTCCACAATCCCAATTAACAGCTCATAAAGTTTATAAGGGAATAACAATTGGACATTGACAAACTTTCAAGTATTGATATTACTCACAGTGATCGGCTTGCTGATTTGCCCTGGAGCTTGACCCTACACGTTTCATGAACACAAAAAGGTCATTAACAGTTCAATCCGTTCTTTAATTCATATATTCCTCTTTAGGCTTTATTATTATCTCATTAACTCATTTACAATGCTTAACATATGCCTAAGAGTGCTTGCAAGTGAAACAGAACGGAAAACAGAACACAAAATGCAAAAACAGGATTTCAGAAAATAGGGTCCCCGCTCGAGCGTGTACTTCCCCGCTCGAGCGGACCCTCAAGGCCTGCAAAAGTGCTGGTTGCATCAAAAATACGCTCGAGCGTGAAATAGGACGCTCGAGCGGAAGGCCTGTCAAAATAGCTCCCACGCTCGAGCGTTAATTACCACGCTCGAGCGGACATTAAGTCTGCAAAAAGTACTGGGAGCACGCATTTCCCGCTCGAGCGTCAGGTTCCCCGCTCGAGCGGACCTCAAAATTCTGGAAAACCCAGAACTGTGTTCTTGAGCTTCAACTCGAAATTCAAAGGTTCAAGATGCATGATTTCGGCTCAAATATCGTAGAAACATACACTAACATGGCATAAACCTAAAACACCATAATTACAAGGGGAAGAAAGCAGAGCCTCTCTCTCTAGATTCTAGAGAGAGAATGCTCCCCCCGGTGGTGTATCATGGTTGTAGTGTTGTACTGGTGCATTTCTGACCAGTTTGATTTGCTCCTTTACCCCCATCTGTGGGCGGATTGAGCATGAATCAAGTCTGTTAAGCCCCATTGAGGGGTGGTGCTGATCTATGTTCGTGAATTTTAAGTTTCTTGGAGTTCTCTGGTTGTCTCTGGGCTTTACTTTCTCTCTCTACAAACTAGATGGCCTATGTTGAGATGCGGTCAGCCATGGCACCTGTCGGCCCTCGAGGGTCAGATTCACCGTGGTCATTATAGGCCTGTGTTTACGGGGTCTGGTCTTTGTTGGTGGCTTAGATGGTGCGATGGTGGGTACTGTTCTCTTGTAAGCTGCTAGTTTGAGGATGTTGAAGTTCCCTGGAGGCGTCTGGGTATGTCACCGGTAGGTCTGCAGCTTGGTGTTGTACCTGCTGGATGTCTTTATGCTAGAGGCTAGTCATGTTTAATGATTATTGTATGCATGCGAAGGGGGGCTAGTCTCAGTTTGCTTCGGCGATGATGATCAAGCTCTGTTCTTCTACGGCGGTGTGCAGGATGCTCATGACAGTCGTGTTTTTAGCCCAGATTTTTTCTGGGTGGTTTTGTATTTTTTGGCACATGCTCGCCGGCGTGTATGTTAATGGTGTTCTGGTTCAGGGTTGCTGCCATTGCTGCTATATTTTGGAGCAACGTGGTGGATTTTTGGGGTTCTGCGGGTTGGCTGCCATGTTTGGCATACATGAGTTGGCTAGCGATGCTGGGTTTTCCGACGGCAGACTCATGTTCTAGGTAATCAAGCTTCGCCGGCCATGGTGGACTTCCGATGCTGGTGTATTTTTAATACGTGAGCTACGAAGGAGTTGAAGTGGGTTTCACGAGTTTTGGGCGCGTGGGATTCATTAACAAATGTAGCTGGGTGCTTTCATAGGCTCTACATCACCTATGTATGATGTGTTTTGACGTGTGATGAGTGATGTTGTAATGTTGCTGTGTAGCAGGTTGCACCACGTGGGTGGAGGGTGGGTCTTCTCCCGCCAAGGGGTTTTGAATTCTGGGATGGTGGGTATGCTTTTGGCCCACGGTTTTTGGGTAAACCAGTAATGGTTTTGAATTGTTATATTGGCTGGCAGCGCTGTAATGAAGTGTATGGTCCATCTTTTGATTTACGGTGGGCCCACGGGGCCAATAGTGCTAACTTGTTTTGTGGGTTTTTACCACGTTGGTAAAATTGTCCATATATCATTCCCCAATACCTATCTATTATTTTTATGGTAGAGGGTATTTGGAGATTAAAATGATATATGGACAATTTTTGATTTTTTATTATTATTGTGTTTGTTAGGTACCCGATTTTTTGCCCATATATTCACCTCAAGTTCCCTTCTATTATCTCTGACGGTAGGGGTTACTTTGAGGACAAAAAGAATATATGGGCAAAGTTGGGTTATTGTGTTTTAGTTTTAATTTCTTGTTTACCCCCTTTCTTAGGGGTGTCGTGGTAGTTTTTTGTTGGTTATATATGTTTTTATTTGTTGTTTGGGCGTGCCTGGGGTATGCCCCTTGTAAACTTGTAAATTTCACTGTTTTTATTTTATTACTTACTTACCCAAAAAAAACAAAAAAAAAAAACATGGCATAAACCCCAAGTTACAACATAATGAAGCTCAATCCCAAGAATTACTTACATGCATGGCCCATTTTGACTCAAATTCATTTTCCAACATAATTAATTCATGCATTCCAACTTCACATCTTCATCAATCATGCATGCATGCCAATCCTTGACTCCATTTCTATTACAATTGGTACAAATGGTGCTCATAACCATGAAGCTCGACCAAACATACTTGCATGTATGATTCAACACCCAATTTCTCATATTCTACTCCTCACATGCTTGATTATGCAATTTCATGGCAATTCTATGCATGCATGTGCATATATACTTCAAATTCATCATACTTGAATACCATTCATGTTCTTGATCAGATATTCTCTTCGAATTAACATTATTACATACACAAATTCATGAATTAAGGGTTGATCACTCACCTAGGAGCTTCAATCTCCACCCGTTCTTGTTAATTCTAGAGTGTAGCTTCCCAATCCACAATCTTGAATCAAAATGCCCAATGGTGCTTCCCCTCTCTCTCAAAGTCGACTCTCTCTTTTCTAGAGAGTTAAACTCCAGCCAAAATGATAGAAGGAGGAGAATTGAATGTAACAAGGGCCCTTATATGGCCCCACTAACTTAAAATTATTAATATTAAATAATTGAGGCGCTAGACCCTCAATTTAATCGGTTTAATCTGACCCGAATAAATTTCCAATTAAGTTTCACCGTAGGCTCTAAAAATTATGCCAATCACAATGGCGTAATCAATTTCGGGTTCTGTGGCCGATAGGGCCCTCAATTTAATTTCCAAAGTAGTTTACTCAAACAGATATTCCTACAGTGAACAGATAGAATTGCAAAATCACATATATTCACATAATGGCACATAAAGTCAGGCTGAACACATAATCATATTCAAATTAAGGACCAATTTAGCATAATGCAGAACAGGGGTATCACAGTCTTCCCCCCTTTTAGGAAGTTTGGTCCTCCAAACTTAAGTTACCTTCGTCGGAAAACAAATGTGGGTAGCGTAGTCGCATTTCCTCCTCTTTTTCCCACGTGGCATCCGTCCCGTAGTGCTCTTTCCATTCTACTTTCACCATTGGGATGGACTTGTTTCTCAATTCTTTCACTTGTCGGGCAACAATTCTTTCCGGCCACTCTGCGTATTCCATATTCTCATCAATAGCTACCCGGTGGTAATCAATCACATGTAACGGGTCTCGGAGGTAACCCCTCAACATCGACACATGAAACACATTATGGATTTGCTCGAATCCCAGTGGCAAAGCAACTCTATAAGCAACTGGACCAAGCCTTTCCAAAATCTGGAACGGCCCAATGTAGCGGGGCGACAACTTGCCCTTTTTCCCAAACCTGACTTGGCCTTTCATCGGAGAAACTCGAATGAACACATGGTCGCCGACCTCATATTCAAGAGGTCTTCTCCGAACGTCTGCATAATTCTTCTGTCGGTCTTGAGCTGTTTTGAGCCTTTGCCGAATAGTTTTGATCTTTTCAAAGGTGTCTTGTACAATTTCAGGCCCAAGCAAAGCTCTGTCCCCGACCTCTGTCCAACAAATAGGTGATCTACACCTCCTACCATACAAAGCCTCGTATGGTGCCATACCGATGCTGGAGTGGAAGCTGTTATTATAAGCAAACTCTGCAAGCGGCAAATAGTCCTCCCAACTCCCCTGGAAATCCAAAGCACACATGCGAAGCATATCTTCCAAAGTTTGTATCGTTCGTTCTGACTGGCCATCTGTTTGTGGGTGGAATGCAGTACTGAACCTTAGTTCTGTTCCCATAGCTTCCTGCAAACTTTTCCACAATCTAGATACAAATTTCGGATCCCTATCTGACACAATGGACACCGGAACTCCGTGTAACCGGACAATTTCATCAACATAAATAGTAGCCAATCTGTAAGCAGTAAATGTAGTTTTGACAGGCAGAAAATGTGCAGATTTAGTCAGTCTATCAACTACAATCCAAACAGAATCCATACCTCGGGAAGTCCGAGGTAGGCCAACAACAAAATCCATAGTCACATGTTTCCACTTCCACTCAGGAATAGGGAGAGGTTGAAGTAGACCGCCTGGTTTCTGATGTTCAGCCTTAACTTGCTGACACTGAAGGCACTTGGACACATATTCTGCAATCTCTTTCTTCATTTTAGGCCACCAATAGGTTTGTTTCAAATCCCGATACATTTTATTGTTACCCGGATGCATAGCAAATACAGATCTGTGGGCTTCATCTAAAACCCTCTTCCTTAGCTCCAGAATATCTGGGACACATATTCGGTCTCGAAATTTCAACATTCCATTCTCAACACTGAACTCTACTTTTGGGCTTACTTCAAATTCATCGATTACCTTTCTGAGGAACTCATCTTCTTTCTGTTTCTGCTTGATTTCATCAACAATTGCCGGTTCGGCTGTAATGGCGGCTATCAATCCGTCCTGTTCACATACCACCACTTCAATTTCAGACTTTTCAAAGTCTTGCAAAATCTCCCTTTGTTCAGTAAGCAAACAAGCCATACCCCCTGTTGATTTTCTGCTCAAGGCATCAGCCACTGTATTAGCTTTCCCGGGATGGTACTGAATCTCTAGGTCGTAATCTTTTATCAGTTCTAGCCATCTTCTCTGACGCATATTCAACTCTTTCTGCGTGAAGAAGTATTTCAGGCTCTTATGATCCGTGTAGACTTCACACTTTGCCCCATACAAATAATGCCGCCAGATTTTCAAAGCAAAAACAACTGCGGCCAATTCTAGGTCATGTGTTGGATAATTCTTCTCATGTGGCCTCAACTGTCGGGAGGCGTAAGCAATAACCCTTCCGTTCTGCATTAACACACAACTCAAACCCTTATAAGATGCGTCACTGAAAATCACAAAATTTTCCGTACCTGAAGGTAGTGTCAAAATTGGTGCAGTGGTCAATCTTGTCTTCAATTTGTGAAAGGCTGATTCTCTTTCACTATTCCACTCAAATGGTTGTCCCTTACGTGTCAATTGGGTAAGAGGTACAGCTAATTTCGAAAAGTCTTTTACAAACCTCCTGTAGTACCCAGCCAAGCCCATGAAACTGCGAACTTCTGTCACATTAGTTGGTGTAGGCCAATTCACAATTGCTTCTATTTTCTGCGGGTCCACTGAAATTCCTTCCTTGTTGATCACATGCCCTAAGAAAACAACCTCGTCCAACCAAAACTCACATTTCTTTAGTTTAGCAAATAGTTTTCTTTCCCGAAGTATTTGTAAAACAGTCCTCAAATGATGTTCATGTTCAAGTCTATCTTTAGAGTATATCAAAATATCATCGATGAAGACTACAACAAACTCATCAAGGTAGGTTTTAAAAATTCTATTCATTAGGTCCATAAATGCTGCCGGAGCATTAGTCACTCCAAATGGCATAACAAGAAACTCAAAATGACCATACCTCGTTCTGAATGCGGTTTTCTCAACATCCTCCGCTTTAACCTTCAGCTGATAATACCCGGATCTCAAATCAATCTTAGAAAACACCTGTGATCCCTGCAACTGGTCAAATAAGTCATCAATACGGGGTAGGGGGTATTTGTTCTTCACTGTTACCTTATTCAAGTCCCGATAATTGATGCACAGGCGCAAAGTACCATCTTTCTTCTTTACAAACAATACTGGTGCACCCCAAGGTGAAGTGCTAGGCCGGATAAACCCTTTATCCAGAAGGTCCTGCAACTGTTCCTTTAGTTCTTTCATTTCGGCAGTAGCCATTCTGTAGGGAGTTTTAGAAATAGGTTGGGTGCCTGGCACAGTTTCAATGGTAAACTCGATCTCCCTGTCTACCAATTCCCCTGGTAATTCATTCGGAAACACATCTGGAAATTCTCTAACAATAGGAATATTATTCAATTCAACATTCTCAGATTGTTCAGACAACACATAGCACAAATAACCCTGGCACCCTTTCCTAATCAGTTTACATGCTTTCATCGCAGATATCAAATAAGGTGGAGGCACTACCCCATTACCCTCAAACACAATCTCTTTCTGTTCTGGTGGTTGGAATATAACCCTTTTTGTCACACAATCTATGGTAGCACAATATTTGGTCAACCAATCCATGCCCAAAATTACATCGAAATGCCTAAAGTTCAAGGGCAACAAATCTACATATAGGGTAGCATCCTCGATATGCATGTCACAAAACCGATATATATAATCACACAACACAGATTCCCCCGATGGAGCAGACACACACAACAAATATGGCAAAAGCTCTAGGGGTCTATTCAGTCTAGATGCAAACGTGTATGTCACAAATGAGTGCGTTGATCCTGAATCAATTAATACAAAGGCATCCTAATTACATATTGAAATAGTACCTGAAACAACGGCATTGGCATTCCGTGTATTGCCCGGAACGAGTGCAAAAACTCTCCCTTGTCTCATTGTATCCCCAGTAGTAACAGATCTCAAAGTATTTCCCGGCTTTGGAGCTGATGCAGTTGAAGTAGCTGCGAGTTTCCCACTGTTCTGATTACATTCTCGGGCTATGTGCCCTTGCTTTCCACATTTAAAACAGGCTCCCGATGCACGATAACAGACTCCACGGTGCCTTTTGCTACAAATGTTGCACATGGGAGCTGTGTCTCGGGAAGAACTTGAAGTAGTTGAGGAGCCCGTGTTTTGCTTTTTCAGAAATTTCTTCTTCAAAAAGAAGCCTTGTCTTTTGTTGCCTTTCCATTCGGTTGTTGGCTTAGCTTGTCTAGCTATGTTAGCCTCTGATATGATGGCCCGATCGAGCACCCCGATGTAGGTCTCCAACTTCAGGACGTTCACTCTCTCTAGGATGTCACTTCGGAGCCCACCTTCAAAATGCCTTGCCTTCTTATAATCCATATCAATTACGTGTGGTGCGAACCTGGCCAACTCAGTAAATTTGGCCTCATACTCAGCTACAGTCATGCTGTCTTGCTTGAGTTCCATGAACTCTGCCACTTTCCTATCCCGAACACACTGCGGGAAGTACTTGTCATAGAAGATTTCCAAAAATTTCACCCAGTCAACATCTCTGTGGTTTTCCCTCATCAACATCCACCATCTTCTCGCTTCATCTTCTAGCATAAAGGTGGCTAGAAGCACCTTCTGTGTATCCGAGCACGGAAACACCTCAAACAGTTTTTCGATCCCAAGAACCCAAGCCTCAGCCTTCAAAGGATCTAGTCCGCCATGGAACTATGGTGGTTTCATTTTCTTGAATTCCTTGGTGAGAGCTATTATCCGGTCATCATTCTGATTATCTGGCACGGGTGGTGCCGGAGGTGGAGGTGGCGGGTGTGGTTGCTGCCACTGTTGTTGCCACTCTTGTTGCTGTCTCAAAGCTTCTGCCATTTCCTGGATCAGTCTCTCCATTCTGTCCAGTCTGGCAGTAGAGGATTCCTCTAACTCATCACCTCTGGTTCTCACCATCTGATTAAACTTGCATTATATTTCATACAAAAGGTACACAAGTATGCATATTCTAAGAAGCACATATTTCCAGATAATTTGCAATGCAAGTAGTTCACAACTTACACATATAATTAATCCTAACGAAACATTTAAGCATATAATCAATGCTTCCAAACTCGTATTTATCACATGAATGCATCCTAGATCTTATCTAGATGCTTATTGCTCCTTTTGGGACAAGTGTGTGAGCTATTAACTCGTGCTCTGATACCACTCTGTCATGACCCGAACCCGCCCCTATGGGTTAAGGACATAACCGGCCAGCAATCTGGAGATTACCTACGGCCTCATATTCTACAGACATAACTTGTCAGAGTAAAGGGGCCAAACGGAAGCAAAAAATTAAAAGCTTTGTCCATAGAGTCGTGCTTATATACACATCAAACAGACCATATTCAGTTACGTTAATAACCCACCTCAAAATTACAGTTTCACAAAATTCTTTACAGACAGGATCATTCCAAACGAGTCAACCTATGACAGGCTATTTACAGATATACACTAGGCCCTTGCCAACAAGACAGAACATAAGTACATAGCAAAGGCAGGGTAGGTCTCAAGAGTGAGACGCAAGGCTGACTTCCTCAAAACTCAGATTTCTCCTAGCAGACTTCACTGGGGCTGGGTTTGGACTTCCCTTGGCTCACCTACAAACACATGAATGAGCGTGAGCGATAGCCCAGTGAATAATATCAAACATAACAGTTACGTGACAATATGTAGAACAACATGCTCCAAACGGCCTTGGGCCCAATTCATACTTCTATTTAACACAGATATATATATATATATATATACTTATACAAAATTTAGATCAAATGACTGTAGTTCCAACATACTGGCCTTTGGCCCATTCAGGGTTCCATTCTTGTCAAAACGGCCTCCGGCCCATTCATTTGTGTCAAAACGGCCTTCGGCCCATCCATTTACGTCAAAACGGCTTTTAGCCCACTCATTCATGACAGAACGACCTTCGGTCCATTCATATTCATCTAAACGACCTTTGGTCCATTCATATACATCAAAACGATCTTCGGTCCATTCATTCTTATCAAAACGACCTTTGGTCCATTCATATACATCAAAACGACCTTCGGTCCATTCATTCTTATCAAAACGACCTTTGGTCCATTCATTGATTCTTGTCAGACTTTAGTCCACAATCCCAATTAACAGCTCATAAAGTTTATAAGGGAATAACAATTGGACATTGACAAACTTTCAAGTATTGATATTACTCACAGTGATCGGCTTGCTGATTTGCCCTGGAGCTTGACCCTACACGTTTCATGAACACAAAAAGGTCATTAACAGTTCAATCCGTTCTTTAATTCACATATTCCTCTTTAGGCTTTATTATTATCTCATTAACTCATTTACAATGCTTAACATATGCCTAAGAGTGCTTGCAAGTGAAACAGAACGGAAAACAGAACACAAAATGCAAAAACAGGATTTCAGAAAATAGGGTCCCCGCTCGAGCGTGTACTTCCCCGCTCGAGCGGACCCTCAAGGCCTGCAAAAGTGCTGGTTGCATCAAAAATACGCTCGAGCGTGAAATAGGACGCTCGAGCGGAAGGCCTGTCAAAATAGCTCCCACGCTCGAGCGTTAATTACCACGCTCGAGCGGACATTAAGTCTGCAAAAAGTACTGGGAGCACGCATTTCCCGCTCGAGCGTCAGGTTCCCCGCTCGAGCGGACCTCAAAATTCTGGAAAACCCAGAACTGTGTTCTTGAGCTTCAACTCGAAATTCAAAGGTTCAAGATGCATGATTTCGGCTCAAATATCGTAGAAACATACACTAACATGGCATAAACCCCAAGTTACAACATAATGAAGCTCAATCCCAAGAATTACTTACATGCATGGCCCATTTTGACTCAAATTCATTTTCCAACATAATTAATTCATGCATTCCAACTTCACATCTTCATCAATCATGCATGCATGCCAATCCTTGACTCCATTTCTATTACAATTGGTGCAAATGGTGCTCATAACCACGAAGCTCGACCAAACATACTTGCATGTATGATTCAACACCCAATTTCTCATATTCTACTCCTCACATGCTTGATTATGCAATTTCATGGCAATTCTATGCATGCATGTGCATATATACTTCAAATTCATCATACTCAATACCATTCATGTTCTTGATCAGATATTCTCTTCGAATTAACATTATTACATACACAAATTCATGAATTAAGGGTTGATCACTCACCTAGGAGCTTCAATCTCCACCCGTTCTTGTTAATTCTAGAGTGTAGCTTCCCAATCCACAATCTTGAATCAAAATGCCCAATGGTGCTTCCCCTCTCTCTCAAAGTCGACTCTCTCTTTTCTAGAGAGTTAAACTCCAGCCAAAATGATAGAAGGAGGAGAATTGAATGTAACAAGGGCCCTTATATGGCCCCACTAACTTAAAATTATTAATATTAAATAATTGAGGCGCTAGACCCTCAATTTAATCGGTTTAATCTGACCCGAATAAATTTCCAATTAAGTTTCATCGTAGGCTCTAAAAATTATGCCAATCACAATGGCGTAATCAATTTCGGGTTCTGTGGCCGATAGGGCCCTCAATTTAATTTCCAAAGTAGTTTACTCAAACAGATATTCCTACAGTGAACAGATAGAATTGCAAAATCACATATATTCACATAATGGCACATAAAGTCAGGCTGAACACATAATCATATTCAAATTAAGGACCAATTTAGCATAATGCAGAATAGGGGTATCACAGGTAAAGAGATGGCTGGGAGAGCCAGGGCAAAGAAGGCGGGAAAGCCTTTTGAGTTGATGCATAGGCCCATTCAGGGTACCCTAAACGGACTCTTCGTCCGGGAGGGGGAGGACTTTCCGTTTTGCGGCTTCCCAGAACCCTGGCTAAACGCAGAGAAGAAGCGCGTGCCAGGTTTCGAGATCTTCTTCGACCTGCAACTACCCGGGGATGATATTGCCGAAGAGCAGACAGACCCATCAGCTGGGATTGGGCAGTGTAAGGCAGTGGATTCCGAAGGCACCGAATTTGAGATGAGGGTAGCACTGGCATGTCTACTTTCAGATCCTTCGATCGACCAAAAGTGCTTGGGGGATAACTTTTCGGTTTCCATGATTGGGGATGAAACAGCGGCGGGCCTACCAGCGACTATTTTGGATGCATCTATCGCACCCTCTCTCACTTGGCAGTACGAGGAGGGGTTTTTGTCCAGCAGCACCGGGTCAGGTAGTGAGCCAGAATCTGATTCCATCGAATCTTGTGAGTCGGAATCAGATTCCAGCTCGATTGAGTCTGAGTCTGGTAATCCTGGGGATGATAACCCGGATGCCACAGTTATGTCCAGGTCGTCTTTTTCTTTCTCGTTTGAGTCTGTTGTAACCGAGAATTCGGACGATTTGGATTTGCTTAATGAGAATCAAGTAACTGTGGTTTCTGAGTACTTTTCTGTGCCCTTAATTTATTGCATAAACTCAGACTTTCAAAATTTTGATGAAAACGACGAGGAAGAAATTCCTCCGGTTTTGCAACGTTTAATTGAGCAGGAGCAAGAGAGATTTGTCAAACCCTTAACGGATGAAATCATTACCATGAATATTGGTACTGATGAGGACCCGCGGCTGGTCCAGATCGGGTCCACGTTGTCTTCGGAGGAACGCGAGCGCTTAGTCGCTTTATTAAAAGATTTCAAAGATGTTTTCGCGTGGTCCTACGAAGACATGCCTGGGATCGATCATGAGATTGTACAGCACCGGATCCCCCTTGACCCCGAGGCCCGACCTGTCAAACAGAAACTCAGAAGGATCTGCCCAGACTGGGCTCTCAAGATTAAAGAAGAGGTCACCAAGCAAATCGATGTAGGCTTCCTGCTGGTGTCCGAATACCCGACTTGGTTGGCCAACATCGTTCCAGTGCCGAAGAAGGATGGCAAGATTCGAGTCTGCGTGGATTTCAGGGATTTGAACAGAGCTAGTCCGAAGGATGACTTTCCCTTGCCGCATATCGATGAGTTGGTGGATTTCACAGCAGGGCATGCTTTGCTCTCATTCATGGATGGCTTCTCAGGGTACAATCAGATAGTAATGGCACCTGAAGATCGGGAAAAGACTGCATTCACCACCCCGTGGGGGACATACTGCTGCAGAGTAATGCCGTTTGGGTTGAAGAATGCCGGAGCTACTTATCAACGGGCCGCGACCACAATATTGCACGACATGATCCACAAAGAGGTTGAGGTGTACGTAGACGACATGATTGTCAAGTCCAAAGAAAGACAGGGCCACTACACTGCCTTGCAAAAGTTCTTTCAAAGGATTAGAGAATTTCGGTTGCGGCTAAATCCTCAAAAGTGTACGTTCGGTGTTACAGCGGGAAAAATGCTGGTATTTCTGATTACACAAAGGGGCATCGGGGTCGATCCTTCAAAAATCAAGGCCATCTTAGAAATGCCACCACCAAGGACTGAAAAGGAGGTGCAAGGCTTTCTAGGTAAAGTGTAATTCATAAGACGGTTTATCTCGAAATTAACCTTGACTTGTGAACCACTTTTTGGTCTCCTGAAGAAAGGCAAGAAATTCCAATGGGACAAGCTTCTTTTGAACAGATCAAGAAATATTTACAGAACCCGCCCGTGTTGTCGCCACCAAAGCCGGGGAAACCGGTGATATTGTACCTTTCAGTGATTGAGACCACAATGGGCTGTATGCTCGCGCAAGAATCCGAGGACAAGGTGGAGAGGGCTATCTACTATCTGAGCAAGAAGATGCTAGAGTATGAGACTCGCTACACACCATTACAGAAGGCTTGCTTAGCTTTGGTATGGGCTACTAGGAAGCTGCGACACTAACTGTTAGGCCACTCCGTAATGTTGGTTTCGCGACTCGATCCCATCAAATATCTTTTCGAGAAACCAGCACTTACGGGTAGGCTAGCTCGTTGGTTGTTGTTGCTCTCCGAATTCGACCTGAAATATGTGACACGCAAGTCAGTCAAAGGAAGAGCAGTCGCAGAGTTCTTAGCCGATCATCCAGTCGAAGGAGGTGAAGCAGTTGAGTACTTATTCCCAGATGAAGCCATTTTGCACATCGACGACGAATATTGGACGATGTACTTTGACGGAGCGTCAAATCAATACGGGTATGGGATAGGAGTGTTGCTAATAGCACCCGACAATTCCCGTATCCCTCTAGCCTTCAAACTCCGGTTCAAAGTCTCGAACAACGAAGCAGAATATGAGGCATGCATTGCCGGTCTAGACGCAGCCCTGGAATTAGGGGCAAGACGGTTGGACGTCATCGGTGACTCGAACCTTGTTGTGTCTCAAGCAAAAGGAGACTGGAAAGTCAAAGAAGAAAAGATGATGATGTATCACCAGACCTTGGACTTGTTAATTCCTAGGTTCGAGAAGCTAAACTTTGCTCATCTTCCAAGGGAGAACAACAGGTTCGCAGATTCTTTAGCAACTCTATCTTCCATGATAGACGTCCCGTTTGGAGTCCGGATGCGTCCAGTCATCATTGACCATAAATTTGCGCCAGCCTATGAGTCGATTGCTGCTATAGATGAGGTTCAGGACGAAAACCCCTGGTATTACGACATTTGGAACTTCTTGGAGAAGGAAGCATATCCGCCAGGGGTAAATGCCAAGGATAAAAGGGCAATCAGAAGAATGGCCATTCAGTTCATCATCTGTGGGGGTAAGCTGTATAAGAGGGGTCATCTGGGAATGCATAAGCTGTGTGTTGATGCCGAAGAGTCGAGACATTTAATGGAAGCCATCCATGGAGGGGAATGCGGTGCACACATGAATGGAGTAATGCTAGCACGGAAGATGGTCAGACAGGGTTACTATTGGTCCACCATGGAGGAGGATTGTATCGATTTTGTTCGGCGATGCCACAAATGTCAGATCCATGCAAATCGCATGAATATCCCGCCGTCGAAACTGTACAACATGACTTCGCCATGGCCGTTTTTAGTTTGGGGAATTGACGTGATCGGGGCTGTCACTCCGAAGGGGTCGAATGGGCATGAGTTCATCCTGGTCGCGATTGATTATTTCACAAAGTGGGTTGAGGCCCAGTCTTATGCGGTGTTGAAGGCGTCGCACGTTGCGAAGTTTATCAGAAATAACATCATCTGTCGCTATGGGGTCCCAAACGAGGTCATATCAGATAATGGTTCCCACTTCAAGAAGGAAGTGATTGACTTGTTGGAGAAATACAACGTGGCTTTTCATAAGTCATCCACATACCGGCCGCAAACCAACGGAGCGGTCGAGGCCGCCAACAAGCATATCAGACACATACTGCAAAAGATGGTGGAAACCTACCGGGATTGGCCAGATAAGCTGCCCTTTGCTCTGTGGGGCTACCGGATGTCAATCAGAACTTCTACCGGAGCGACTCCGTATTCATTGGTTTATGGGATGGAGGCCATTCTACCTATCGAGATTGAGGTTCCGTCATTGCGAGTATTGGCTGAGTGTCAAATAACCGAAGCAGATTGGCAGCAGAGCAGGTTTGAGGAACTCATGCTTTTTGACGAGAGGAGACTGAAAGCACTGTACCATGTTCAAGGTTATCAGCGCAGAATTGCCCGGGCTTTCAATAAGAAAGTTAAGTCCAAGAATCTAAAGGAAGGAGATTTGGTGCTCAAGGACAACCGAGCTCCCATCCACGACCCAAGGGGCAAGTTCAGACCTAATTGGACTGGTCCCTATATCATCCAAGCTATCTGGTCAGGTGGAGCTGTGGTTCTGATGGACCTAGATGGCCTGGAATTTTCCCAACCGATCAACATGGACAAGTTGAAGAAATATTACCCCTGAGAGGCTCGCTAGGCCGAAAACCCGAAAGGGTGACCTAGGCAAAAGTTAGAGCACAAAAAATTGGAAAATATAAAAACTGAGCTCGCAAGGTTGAAAACCTGCAAAGGGCGACCTTGGCAAAAGTTAGAGCGTAAAAGGAGAGTGAAAATACTCGAGTGAACCTAAGCCTGAACTACGTAAGGCTTGATTTCCGAAATCACTTAAGCGTTTAATTCTCAAGTCTAAAACGATGAATTTGAATTCCCTTTAATTTTCTTCCTATTTCTCTGTCTTTTCTTTTAACTTTCTCGTCTACCTCTCAAGAAGATAGTTTTCTCTCCAACTTTCTCTGTGCTTCTCCATCCTTCTATCTTTTGTTCTAGGAAACCAATTTGCTTGGGACCCTAACTGTTCCATTAGTTTACGTGGCCAAGTTTAACTCCAACAAATCTTGCTTAGCATCTAAGAAAGAGAATTTACTAAGTAATTGCCACTTAACGATATTAGTTAAACAGAAGCACCGCATTTAAGGTTTTCCAAATTCCCTAACTGTTCAATTCTGAAGCCCAAAAGGACGAATGTGAATTCTCTATGATTTTTTTTCCCGTTTCTCTTTCTTTCCTCTAACTGTCTCTTCTATCTCTCAAGAAAAAAGTTTCTCTCTAACTTTCTCTGTGCTTCTCCGTCCTTCTCTCTTTTGTTCTAGGAACTAATTAGCTTGGGCCCCTAATTGTTCCATTAGTTTAAGTGGCCAAGTTTAACTCAAACTAATCCTACTTTGCCTCTGAGAAAGAGAATTTACTGAGTAACTGTAGCTGAACGAGTTTAACTTAAACACCACATTTATGATTTTCCAAATCACATAAGTGTTCAATTCTCAACTCCAAAAGGATGAATGTGAATTCCCTTTGATTTTCTTTCTACTTCTCTTTCTTTTCTCTAACTTTCTCTTCTTCTAGCTCTCAAGATAAAAGTCTCCCTCTAACTTTCTCTGTGCTTCTCCATCCTTCTCTCTTTCGTTCAAGGAACTAATTAGCTTGGGACCCTAATTGTTCCATTAGCTTACGTGGCCAAGTTTAAGTCAAATTAATCTTGCTTAGCCTCTAAAATAGAGAATTTACTGAGTAATTATCGATATTAGTTTGACTTAAGCACGTCATTTAAGGTTTTCCAAGTCACCTAAGTGTTCAATTCTCAAATCCAAAAGGATGAATTTGAATTCTCATTGATTTTCTTCATCTTTTTGTTTCTTTTCTTTAACTGTCTCTTCTAGCTCTCAAGAAAAAGGTTTCTCTCTAACTTCTCGGCGCTTCTCCACCCTTCTCTCTTTTTTGTTCGACAAACTAATTAGCCTCGGCCCCCTAATTGTTTCATTTGTTCAAGTGGCGAAGTTTAAATCAAACTAATCTTGCTTAGCCTCTAACAAAGAGAATTTACTGAGTAATTTGTAACTTAATTTATTCACCCAAAAATTGTAACTTAACAACCATTAGTTTAACTTAAACACCTCATTTAAGGTTTTCGAAATCTCCTAAGTGTTCAATTCTCATGTCCAAAAGGTTGCATTTGAATTCCGCCTGATTTTCTTCCTATTTCTCTTTTTTTTTCTCTAACTTTCTTGTCTAGCTCTCAAGAAGATAGTTTCTCTCTAAGTTTCTCTGTGCTTCTCCATCCTTCTCTCTTTCGTTCGAGGAACTAATTAGCTTGGGCCCCTAATTGTTTCATTTGTTCAAGCGGCGAAGTTTATATCAAACTAATCTTGCTTAGCCTCCAACAAAGAGAACTTACTGAGTAATTGTAACTTAACAACATTAGTTTAACTTAAACACCTCGTTTAAGGTTTTCGAAATCTCCTAAGTGTTCAATTCTCAAGTCCAAAAGGTTGAATTTGAGTTCCGTTTGATTTTCTTCCTATTTCTCTTTCTGTTCTCTAACTTTCTTGTCTAGCTCTCAAGAAGATAGTTTCTCCCTGACTTTTCCTTTTGGGTGAATAAGACAAAATAAAAAACAGAGAGCTACACAACTACAAGGGGCATACCCCAGGACCTAACAGAGAACTATACAAACGAAGGGACAACCCGAAGGCACCAGCCCAACAGAACAGGATCAAAAACGGCTACCAAGAATAAAGGAAATAATGAAAAACATTGCATTGAAAAGAAATAAACCAAAAAAGGATGTGCATAAGCCGCGTACATGCGAATGAGGTTCATGAACACATCCAAGCGATAACCCTAAGATGAAACAGGAAAACAGTCCACATACACGACACAACCTGAAATAAAAACACAGAGCTAACAAAAAACCATGCACATCCCCCGCACGGGTAGGCCAAAAACACATCAAAACCGTCAAGCATCCAAACACAGAAATCCAACACATGAATATAAATTAAAAGACAAGTGTCCACAAAGGCGCTACAAGCAGCCATCAACAAACCAGTACCATCAATCATGCGAGCTGCCAGCCAACTAAGAGCCAGCAAACCAGCAGTCACCAAGAGAGGAAGAGAACAGAATCTCCCTTTCCAAGCCTTTCCAGCAGACCTTAAACACTGAAGTAACCCAAAAAACCGAATAGCCAGGAACCTTTGGAGCAACAAATCTGCAGTCCCCAAAACTGGACACCACTGCCGACCCATGCAACCCAAGATCTGCTCATACATTATAGTAGACCCTGTAAGAACAGCCATGAGTAAGTTCCTCCAGCAAATAAGGTACAATCTACTAGACTTTAATACAGAAACAATGCCCTCAATATAGGATCTCACTCCACTCAACCCACAATTTAGGGGCTCACACCACTCAACTTGCGCTTCTTTACCCTGCAGATAAAAAGATATAGTATATATTAACATTAGCAAAAATGATTTATGGTGGCTAAATACACTCAACCCTCATGTGCAGTGAATAAATTATAACTCCTCTCATCACTTAACCCTTAAAATACATTGATGAATCCACATGTAGGGAACTCTGAACAGACCCTGCACAAAACCAAACCATTAAGCAAAACACTCAATATTGCTCACCAACACTCAACCCACATGTAGGGAACTCACATCACTCAGCAGCCCTCCCATATCTGATAATATGGGGCTTCAATATTGTTGTTGGAAGATTCCATTGGTCAAGAAACCAGCTGTCACTAGCAGAGCTAGGTAAATTCTTAATGGACAGCATTCTACTTCTCACCATTTGGATTACAGATTTGAAAACCACCTCTTCAGGCTTAAATTCTTTGTTAAAAACACGATTATTTCTCTCAATCCAGATGTGATAAATAGAACACAAGAAAGCGTTGCTAAGAATATTAGCCCTCAGCGAATTACCCTTAGTCTCCTTAGTAGCATATGTAACAATATCAGGCCAATCTAAAACAGGCCACTTTATGTTGCATTTTTTTTTTTTTTGGGTAAGTAAGTCATAAAATAAAGACAGTAAAATGTACAAGTTTACAAGGGGCATACCCCAGGTACGCCCTAAACCAATAAAGAAGAACAAAAACACCTCAAACGACCACAGGACATACGACAACATATAACCACACTCGCAAAAGCGAGAGAACAACAGAAAAGAAAAGAAGAACAGAACCCCACTTTGCCCATATATCCTTTTTGTCCCCAAGTAACCCCTACCAGCAAAGGTAAAAGATGGGAGCTTGGGATGGATATATGGGCAAATAAACAAAACACACCACAGACTCGAGAATAAAAAGGACAAAAAACACAATACAATGTAACTAACTAAACACCCAACAAGACCAAAAGAGAAGCATAGCCCATGCAAAACAGTTGTCTACACAAAAAAGCCAATCAGCATCCAATTAACTCACCACCCATCTCCCAGTTCCAGCCATGGCAAATTCCACACCTCAATTCCCCATGGCAGTGTCCCCTTCATTCCATACCAGAAGAGGTCAGAGAACTGCACTAGGCCGAATCACATGAATATGTACAGATCATCAACCAAATAGCGGAAAAGCCAAGTATAGTAGACAGCAGAATGCAAAAAAGGCCCCCCAATTTCCAAACAAAAAACCACTCACCCACTTGGGTTTAACAACAAACCAAGAAGCATAGCCCATGCAAAAGTGTTGTCCACACAAAAGAGCCAATCAAAATCCAATTAACTCACCACACATCTCCCAGGTCCAGCAATGACAAATTCCACACCTCAATTCCCCATGGCAGTGTCCCCCTCACTCCACACCAGAAGAGGTCAGAGAACTGCACTAAGCCGAATCACATGAATATGTACGGATCATCAACCAAATAACAGAAAAGCCAAGTAAAGTAGACAGCAGAACGCATACAGGCCCACCAATTTCCAAACAAAAACCACTCAACCACTTGGATTTATCAACAAGAAAGAAGCATAGCCCATGCAAAATGTTGTCCACACAAAGGAGCCAATCAAAATCCAATTAACTCACCACACATCTCCCAGTTCCAGCAATGACAAGTTCCACACCTCAATTCCCCATGGCAGTGTCCCCCTCACTCCACACCAGAAGAGGTCAGAGAACTGCTCTAAGCCGAATCACATGAACATGTACAGGTCATCAACCAAATAACGAAGAAGCCAATTATAGTAGACAGCAGAATTGAAGGACTTAAAACAATAGCCCCGCTGCAACAAACCAATACATAGCCAACATAACATGAGAGCAATCATCACATCCCCCAGTCCCTTCCGTAGTAGATCACAAGCCTCAAACCCCACGGTAGTGTCCCCTTCACTCCATGTCAGGCGTGGCAATACAATCAATTAGGATGGGTCACATGAAGACATTTATGTTGCATTTGGCTTCAATAGCACCCCAAACTCTATTGGTGATGTTGCACTTAAAAAAGAGATGGGAGTGACTTTCCCCAGGGTCAAGGCAGAAAGGGCATTGGGAATGGGGAGCTAAACCAAACAGAAGTAACCTATCACCAGTATACAATCTATTATGGATAGCTCCCCAAACAATGAAATTGACTTTAGGAATCCTATGAGGGCCCCAAAGGAGTTTATGCCATTCCACTCTACCCAAACTATGTCTCCAATGATTCCAAGCTGAGCGAATGGAAAATTGAACATCAGTAGTAAGTTTCCAGATAACTTGGTCACACTTGGAAGGGTTAGGTTTACAGCATTCAGGAGTGGATGAGATCAACACCTGAATTTCCCAAGAATTAGGAATAGGCCACTTCCAAGAATGACCATCGATGATTTGACTGACTTTGGCCTCACTGTTGAGGCAAGAATCATACATTATTCTGTCCCCGAACTTATTCCATAGAGGACCAAGAGGGTGCCAGTTGTCATACCAAAGGAAGGTGGAGGTTCCACAACCAATTTGGTGATTAGACATCCAGTCCCTAAGAGACAATATTTTCCTCCAAACCCAGGAGGGGTCAGGGGGGATTTTGACTCTCCAAAAACTTCTACCCTTAAGTAAATAGGATTTAACCCACTGGCACCACATAGACTTCTCACCACCAGAAAAAAGGAACCAGACATGCTTAGCTATAGCCGCTTTATTCCAGATATCAAGAGATTTAAACCCAAGACCCCCTCATTTTTAGGAGTGCACACAAAATCCCAAGCTATCTTAGCACTATGAGTTTTGAGCTCACTACCAGACCAAAGGAAAGCTCTAATAATACTTTCAATCTCCCTGATAACCTTCTTAGGGAGGATAAATAGGGAAGACCAGTAAACTTGCATGGAAAAAAGGATGGATTGGATAAGTTGGCTCCTACCCGCATAAGATAAAGTTCTGTTGGTCCAATTCTTCACTCTTTTGGTGATCCTATCAATGAGGGGGGCACAATCAGTAGCCCTCAATTTGGTAGTGATAAGGGGGACACCAAGATATTTAACAGGGAGTGTGCCCTCTTTGAATTTAGCAACATCAAGAATAGACGCGCGTAACCCCATCTCACAACCAGAAAAGTAGATGTTACTTTTGCTGGGATTAGGGGTAAGGCCCGAGAGGTTAGAAAATTCCTCAAGGCCTTCCATAATAAGTTTAACAGTTGGCACATCACCTTTGCTAAAAATCATGAGATCATCAGCAAAACAAAGATTTATAATCTTAGTCTTCTCACATCTCCAATGGAACTTAAACATCGGTTGCATAGACTTCTCAGCCAAAATTTTAGCAAGAATTTCCATTTGCTAAAACAAATAAATAAGGGGATAGGGGATCATCTTGTCGCAATCCTCTAGCCCCTTTGAAGTAACCATGGAGACTCCCGTTGATGCAAATAGAAAAGGAGGACTAGTGATACAGGCCTGAATCCAAGAAATCACGACAGGTGGGAAGGCCATAGCCTTAAGAATATCAATAATAAATTCCCACCTCACACTATCATAGGCTTTCATGATATCCACTTTCATGGCACACTTCGGGGTAGGGGACTTCCTATGATACCCTCTCATAAGCTCCTGAGATAGAAAAATATTGTCAGATATTCTCCTACCTTGAACAAAAGTTGACTGAACGGGATCAACAAGATCCGGGAGAACAGTTTTAATCCTGTTAGCAATGATCTTGGCAATGCATTTGTAAATAGTATTACAGCAAGAGATGGGTCTAAAGTCACCCACTTTAACAGGATTGGGGACCTTAGGAATGAGAGCTATGATGGTACTATTGACTTCGGAAAGAAGCCTACCAGACTCAAAAAAAGTTCTAATAGCTTGCGTGACCTCTCTCCCCACAATATTCCAGGAGCACTTGAAAAAACCAGCAGAGAAGCCATCAGGGCCAGGGGCCTTATTGGCTTTAAGAGACCAAAAGGTGTCCTTAATCTCTTGATCAGTCACAGGGCTAGCAAGCAATAGCGATTGGTCAGAAGATATTTTAGACTTAACAAGAGAATGGATTCTGTCGAACCCATTATAATGGTCATCAATAGGGGTACCAAATAAACCAGCGAAAAAATCTATAAAAGCATTGTGAATGTCCTCAGGTTTTGAAGATTTTTGGCCATTCATCATCTCCAAGTTCAAGATTTTACCCCTATTAATGTTACCCTTAATAGTTTTGAAAAAGAACCTACTATTGCTATCACCCTGACTAAGCCACTGGACTCTAGATTTCTGGTGGGCCAAGCTCTCCTCAACAGCCAGAAGATCAACATGCTGTTTATACAAAGTTCTCTCAAGCTTTTGTAAAGAAACATTATTAGGATCCTTGTCCAACTTACACTGAGAAGAAAGGAGCTCAGACCTAGAAGTGTGGACTCTAGTAGTAATGTCACTAAAGTCTTTCTTATTCAAAGCCTTTAGAGCAGGTTTCAGATTTTTCAATTTCTGACACACTCTGAACATAGGGACACCCTGAATGTACTGGTTCCAAATTGTAGAAACCACAGAGCAGAAATCCTCATGGTCAGCCCAAAAGTCAAAATATTTGAAAGGTTTCTTAAAAGAAGTCACCTTATCAGAGATGTGTATCACAACAGGAGAGTGATCAGATATGCCCGAGGGCAAAAATGTAGCAAATGAAGCAGGGAATGCATCAAGCCAAGCCTCATTTACCAGCACTCTATCAATTTTGGAAGCAATATAATCCCCACTGGTTCTCTTATTTGCCCAGGTGAATTGGCAACCTCCATAGGAGAGATCAACCAGCTCAGCTTGCAAAATATGGGAATTGAACTCCTCTTTATCCTTAGACCAACTAATAGAACCCCTAGATTTTTCGTAAGGGAATCTAATAGCATTGAAGTCCCCTAAAATTACAAGAGGAGTGTTGGACTTAGCTTGGGAGATTTTAACCATGTACTCAAAAAAATCTTTCCTAACTTCATGTTTATTCCCAGCATAGACAAAACAGACTCTGAACATATAGTCCGTAGTTAAATCATGCACTTCACAAAAAATAAACTGATCAGAGTCATGTAACTTTTGAACTTTACAAAAAGCTGAGTCCCAGCAGACACAAATCCGCCCAGTTTTAGAAGGTTGTGAGTTTGTCAAAAAGGGCCAATTGTTAACACCAGACGAAAAAATCTGTTGTTCATTCAAAGCTTTTATTTTAGTTTCCAAAATGCCCAAAATTTTAATGTCTTCGTGCAGCAAAATTTTTCTAACTTCTTTGTGTGTGTGAGGATTATTAAATCCTCTAACATTCCAAGATGCAATTTTTAAAGACATTTGAAAAAGCAAAAAATTCGAAACCCACAAACCAGATAAAACTGGGATTACCTGCGTTTCTTCCTCTGGCTTTTGTTGCCCTTGCCAGAGGAGTTACCTTTTGTACTTGAGCCTGCTTGGGCTTGTTTGCTAGTTTGAGCTTTGCCAGGAGTGGATTCCACAAGGTTCTCCACTTTAGCCATCAATTCTGTGTCACGGGGAAGAAATAAACTTGTAATTTCCACTAGTTCCTTCTGAAGGGCCACCAATCCATCCATATTATCATCCTTTTGCTCACCATCTATTGGGTTCAGCACCTCTCTGTAAGTTTGATCAGGTAATGCAACTGCGGACTCCACCTGAGCTTGCATTTCTGGCTGCTCTTCCTCAGTTTGTTGCGTGCCATCCTCCTTATGCTCCTCATTGCTTGCTAACTCAGTAGAGGTATTTGGAACTCCCACTTTCCTCTTGCCCTTGGCCATGACAGTTTCCCAACCAGGGTCAGGATGATTTTGTACTTGTTTTTGGCTGTTGATTAGAGTCGCAACCTGAGTTTTTACACATCTAGCTGTATCATGCCCAAAGGCTATGCAGTGTTCACATTTTGGGGGTAAACCTTGATATTTGACCTTGACTATGGCTTCTGCTCCTTCACAGTCCACCTTAAACATAGCAGGTAAGGTAGATGCTGCTTCTACCTCAACACGCACCCTAGCAAGGACACCCTACTACCCTGTTCCGTAAGTTGGTCCATAAACAAAGGGACACCTACAGCACTAGCTATACGACTTAGTGCATCACTCCCTGACTTTCTCTGCGCTTCTCCATCCTTCTCTCTTTCGTTCTAGGAACTAATTAGCTTGGGCCCCTAATTATTTCATTCGCTTAAGTGGCCAGGTTGAAATCAAACTAATCTTGCTTAGCCTCTAAGAAAACGAATTTACGGGGTAACTGTAGCTTAAAGATATTAGTTCAATTTAAACATCTCATCTGAGGTTTTCAAAATCACCCAAGTGTTCAATTCTCAAGTCCGAAAGGATCAATTTGAATTCCCTGTAATTTTCTTCGTATTTCTTCTTCTTTTTTGTTTTAGTGGGTTAGTCATAAATTAAAGACAAAAAACATATACATTTACAAGGGGCATACCTCAGGTAATACAATAAAACCTCACGCCCCCCAAAAGTTTTGGGGGGGGGACTAAAATAAATAAAAAAAAAAAACTAATTATAAACAACACTACAACATTATCCAACAAGATTGCTAAACAATAAATTTAAATTTGCCCATATATCATTTTTTAATCCCAAGTAACCCCTATCATCAAAAAATAGATGAAAACTTGGAAATGATACATAGGCAAATAAACAAAAAAAACTTACTATTTATTAACCAAGTCAGCTCATAACAATGGCTGAACACAAAAATGATTGGCCACCAATTGAAAAGTGTCTGGTACCTTCTCAAAACACACCCCACCATTTGTAACAAAACCGTGGGCCAAATATAAATGGCCCCATAGATTTCTTCATATAAACCAATTAGGCGTGGGCCCAAAATCCCACTTTCAACACATATATTTGCCAAAACTCACCCACGTGTGAAAAGTTGAGTTTCCCTCCCAAATCAGCCACTCTTTCATTTTCTCTAACTTTGTCTTCTAACTCTCAAGAAGAAAGTTTCTCTCTAACTTTATCTGTGCTTCTCCATGCTTCTCCCAAACGGCCGATGCTTAACAAGTGCGAAACGTACTCTTGAGATGCACAACCTCGGATCCAAAGGAAAATTGCCTCTTGCTTGAGAGGAGCTGCATGGCAACGGACAGTCGCCCCTTGTTTGAACGGCACTGCAGCGCATTGAATGGCAACGGAAAGTTGCCCCTTGTTTGAACGGCACCACAGCGCATTGAATGGCAACGGAAATTTGCCCCTTGTCTGAATGGCCCTGCAGCGCCTTGTAGTCAGTCCTCAAAGTGACGAACACAACCAAATTCTCGGATACAGAGAAGACAAAGATGACCAGAACCATCACATGGACATAATCAAATTTGAAGTGTATGCGGCTGGACTTCAAGATGAAGTTGCCTACGTATCCCAAACATGGGAATCAAGCCTTGCGTAGTTCAGGATAAGGTACACTCGGGTATTATCCTCTCCTTTTTAGGCTCTAACTTTTGCCAAGGCGCCCGTTGTGGGTTTTCGACCTTGCGAGCTTTGTTCTTCTTTTCTTTTCAATTTTTTTTCATTTCTTTTTCTCTTCTTTTTTTGCATTTTTTTTTCTTTCTTTTTTTCTTTTCTTTTGCATTTTTTCTTCTTTTTTTTTGTTTTTTTCTTGCTCTAACTTTTGCCTGGGTCGCCCTTCCGGGTTTTCGGCCCAACAAGCCTCTCAAAGGGTAAAAGTGTAACAAGTCCATGCCTGGTTTTAGGGTTTTGAAGCCATCCGTATCCAAGAGAGTGGCTGTTGTATGGATTTACTGAAGGATCCATCTTCGGCTCTTCGAGCATATCTGACATTTTTGCCCCTAGTCTGAGGGGGGGTTTCTGATCTAGCTTTACAAGCTTCCTTTGATCTGATCTTCTTGATCTGACTTTGGTGCCTCTTGTTCGAGGGCTGCTTCAAAATGGCCACACAGGCCTCACATTGTGGTTGACCGTTGAACGTTCTAAACTCAGGTTCAAGGTTTGAAAGTGAGGGGTCGAATTGTGGTTGACCGGTGTTTCGGAATGGTGTGAGCATTGGAATGTATTCCGAACGCTTTTAACCGAAGAGGAAGAAACATAGGGACGTATCCCGGTGTTCCGGAAAAGAAGAAGAAACATAGGGACGTATCCTGGTGTTTCGGAAAAAGAAGGAGAAACATAGGGACGTATCCCGATGTTTTGGAAAGAAGAGAGAAACATAGGGACGTATCCCGGTGTTTCGGAATGAAGGAGAAACATAGGGACGTATCCCGATGTCTCTGAAAGAAGAGAGAAACATAGGGACGTATCCCGATGTCTCTGAAAGAAGAGAGAAACACATTTTGGCTATTTCTATTATGTATGGTTTATTTAGGTTAGGACGCATTTCATTTATTTTGTCCAGATAGTTCTGTTTTGTTTCGTCAGTTTTTCTGGGTAATTCTGGAATGGCTTAGTTTTTGTTTTTTCTTTCTCTGGTTTCCTGTATAGTGTTTTGGTTAGGGCCTGGGGTATGCCCCTTGTCGTGGTGTAAGTTTCTTGTCTTTTATTTTATGACTTATCCACCCAAAAAAAGAATGAGAAACATAGGGACGTATCCCGGTGTTTCCGAAAGAAGGAGAAACATAGGGACGTATCCCGACGTTTCGAAGAGAGAGAAACGTAGGGACGTATCCCGGTGTTCCACAAGCAATAAGAAACATAGGGACGTATCTCGGTGTTTCGAATTAAAGGAGAAACATAGGGACGTATCCCGTTGTTTCGAAGAGAGAGAAACGTAGGGACGTATCCCGGTGTTCCGCAAGCAATGAGAAACATAGGCACATATCCCGGTGTTTCGAAAGGAAGGAGAAACGTAGGGACGCATCCCGATGTCTCTGAAAGAAGAGAGAAACATAGGGACGTATCCCGATGTCTCTGAAAGAAGAGAGAAACCCGTATCCCGAAGTTTTGGAAGGAATGAGAAACATAGGGACATATCCCGGTGTTCCGCAAGCAATGAGAAACATAGGGACGTATCCCGGTGTTTCGAAAGGAAAGAGAAACATAGGGACGTATCCCGGTGTTTTTTTTTTGGGTAAGTAAGTCATAAAATAAAGACAGTAAAATGTACAAGTTTACAAGGGGCATACCCCAGGTACGCCCTAAACCAATAAAGAAGAACAAAAACACCTTAAACGACCACAGGACATACGACAACATATAACCACACTCGCAAAAGCGAGAGAACAACAGAAAAGAAAAGAAGAACAGAACCCCACTTTGCCCATATATCCTTTTTGTCCCCAAGTAACCCCTACCAGCAAAGGTAAAAGATGGGAGCTTGGGATGGATATATGGGCAAATAAACAAAACACACCACAGACTCGAGAATAAAAAGGACAAAAAACACAATACAATGTAACTAACTAAACACCCAACAAGACCAAAAGAGAAGCATAGCCCATGCAAAACAGTTGTCTACACAAAAAAGCCAATCAGCATCCAATTAACTCACCACCCATCTCCCAGTTCCAGCCATGGCAAATTCCACACCTCAATTCCCCATGGCAGTGTCCCCTTCATTCCATACCAGAAGAGGTCAGAGAACTGCACTAGGCCGAATCACATGAATATGTACAGATCATCAACCAAATAGCGGAAAAGCCAAGTATAGTAGACAGCAGAATGCAAAAAAGGCCCCCCAATTTCCAAACAAAAAACCACTCACCCACTTGGGTTTAACAACAAACCAAGAAGCATAGCCCATGCAAAAGTGTTGTCCACACAAAAGAGCCAATCAAAATCCAATTAACTCACCACACATCTCCCAGGTCCAGCAATGACAAATTCCACACCTCAATTCCCCATGGCAGTGTCCCCCTCACTCCACACCAGAAGAGGTCAGAGAACTGCACTAAGCCGAATCACATGAATATGTACGGATCATCAACCAAATAACAGAAAAGCCAAGTAAAGTAGACAGCAGAACGCATACAGGCCCACCAATTTCCAAACAAAAACCACTCAACCACTTGGATTTATCAACAAGAAAGAAGCATAGCCCATGCAAAATGTTGTCCACACAAAGGAGCCAATCAAAATCCAATTAACTCACCACACATCTCCCAGTTCCAGCAATGACAAGTTCCACACCTCAATTCCCCATGGCAGTGTCCCCCTCACTCCACACCAGAAGAGGTCAGAGAACTGCTCTAAGCCGAATCACATGAACATGTACAGGTCATCAACCAAATAACGAAGAAGCCAATTATAGTAGACAGCAGAATTGAAGGACTTAAAACAATAGCCCCGCTGCAACAAACCAATACATAGCCAACATAACATGAGAGCAATCATCACATCCCCCAGTCCCTTCCGTAGTAGATCACAAGCCTCAAACCCCACGGTAGTGTCCCCTTCACTCCATGTCAGGCGTGGCAATACAATCAATTAGGATGGGTCACATGAAGACATTTATGTTGCATTTGGCTTCAATAGCACCCCAAACTCTATTGGTGATGTTGCACTTAAAAAAGAGATGGGAGTGACTTTCCCCAGGGTCAAGGCAGAAAGGGCATTGGGAATGGGGAGCTAAACCAAACAGAAGTAACCTATCACCAGTATACAATCTATTATGGATAGCTCCCCAAACAATGAAATTGACTTTAGGAATCCTATGAGGGCCCCAAAGGAGTTTATGCCATTCCACTCTACCCAAACTATGTCTCCAATGATTCCAAGCTGAGCGAATGGAAAATTGAACATCAGTAGTAAGTTTCCAGATAACTTGGTCACACTTGGAAGGGTTAGGTTTACAGCATTCAGGAGTGGATGAGATCAACACCTGAATTTCCCAAGAATTAGGAATAGGCCACTTCCAAGAATGACCATCGATGATTTGACTGACTTTGGCCTCACTGTTGAGGCAAGAATCATACATTATTCTGTCCCCGAACTTATTCCATAGAGGACCAAGAGGGTGCCAGTTGTCATACCAAAGGAAGGTGGAGGTTCCACAACCAATTTGGTGATTAGACATCCAGTCCCTAAGAGACAATATTTTCCTCCAAACCCAGGAGGGGTCAGGGGGGATTTTGACTCTCCAAAAACTTCTACCCTTAAGTAAATAGGATTTAACCCACTGGCACCACATAGACTTCTCACCACCAGAAAAAAGGAACCAGACATGCTTAGCTATAGCCGCTTTATTCCAGATATCAAGAGATTTAAACCCAAGACCCCCTCATTTTTAGGAGTGCACACAAAATCCCAAGCTATCTTAGCACTATGAGTTTTGAGCTCACTACCAGACCAAAGGAAAGCTCTAATAATACTTTCAATCTCCCTGATAACCTTCTTAGGGAGGATAAATAGGGAAGACCAGTAAACTTGCATGGAAAAAAGGATGGATTGGATAAGTTGGCTCCTACCCGCATAAGATAAAGTTCTGTTGGTCCAATTCTTCACTCTTTTGGTGATCCTATCAATGAGGGGGGCACAATCAGTAGCCCTCAATTTGGTAGTGATAAGGGGGACACCAAGATATTTAACAGGGAGTGTGCCCTCTTTGAATTTAGCAACATCAAGAATAGACGCGCGTAACCCCATCTCACAACCAGAAAAGTAGATGTTACTTTTGCTGGGATTAGGGGTAAGGCCCGAGAGGTTAGAAAATTCCTCAAGGCCTTCCATAATAAGTTTAACAGTTGGCACATCACCTTTGCTAAAAATCATGAGATCATCAGCAAAACAAAGATTTATTGGCATGTTTGATTGGAAGGATTAAAGCATGGGATTAGGATTATTAATCCGTGGGCCCAATCATCCTATGTTTGTTTTGACATTTTAGTTTAGGACTATTAATCCAATGGATAATTAATCCAACAAATTTGTAGGATTATTAGTAATGGGGTAGGGGTGGGATAGTTAATACCACACTAATTTGATAGGATTATTAATACCTCACTATTAGTATTGTGAATCAAACATGACCTATAATCTTAGTCTTCTCACATCTCCAATGGAACTTAAACATCGGTTGCATAGACTTCTCAGCCAAAATTTTAGCAAGAATTTCCATTTGCTAAAACAAATAAATAAGGGGATAGGGGATCATCTTGTCGCAATCCTCTAGCCCCTTTGAAGTAACCATGGAGACTCCCGTTGATGCAAATAGAAAAGGAGGACTAGTGATACAGGCCTGAATCCAAGAAATCACGACAGGTGGGAAGGCCATAGCCTTAAGAATATCAATAATAAATTCCCACCTCACACTATCATAGGCTTTCATGATATCCACTTTCATGGCACACTTCGGGGTAGGGGACTTCCTATGATACCCTCTCATAAGCTCCTGAGATAGAAAAATATTGTCAGATATTCTCCTACCTTGAACAAAAGTTGACTGAACGGGATCAACAAGATCCGGGAGAACAGTTTTAATCCTGTTAGCAATGATCTTGGCAATGCATTTGTAAATAGTATTACAGCAAGAGATGGGTCTAAAGTCACCCACTTTAACAGGATTGGGGACCTTAGGAATGAGAGCTATGATGGTACTATTGACTTCGGAAAGAAGCCTACCAGACTCAAAAAAAGTTCTAATAGCTTGCGTGACCTCTCTCCCCACAATATTCCAGGAGCACTTGAAAAAACCAGCAGAGAAGCCATCAGGGCCAGGGGCCTTATTGGCTTTAAGAGACCAAAAGGTGTCCTTAATCTCTTGATCAGTCACAGGGCTAGCAAGCAATAGCGATTGGTCAGAAGATATTTTAGACTTAACAAGAGAATGGATTCTGTCGAACCCATTATAATGGTCATCAATAGGGGTACCAAATAAACCAGCGAAAAAATCTATAAAAGCATTGTGAATGTCCTCAGGTTTTGAAGATTTTTGGCCATTCATCATCTCCAAGTTCAAGATTTTACCCCTATTAATGTTACCCTTAATAGTTTTGAAAAAGAACCTACTATTGCTATCACCCTGACTAAGCCACTGGACTCTAGATTTCTGGTGGGCCAAGCTCTCCTCAACAGCCAGAAGATCAACATGCTGTTTATACAAAGTTCTCTCAAGCTTTTGTAAAGAAACATTATTAGGATCCTTGTCCAACTTACACTGAGAAGAAAGGAGCTCAGACCTAGAAGTGTGGACTCTAGTAGTAATGTCACTAAAGTCTTTCTTATTCAAAGCCTTTAGAGCAGGTTTCAGATTTTTCAATTTCTGACACACTCTGAACATAGGGACACCCTGAATGTACTGGTTCCAAATTGTAGAAACCACAGAGCAGAAATCCTCATGGTCAGCCCAAAAGTCAAAATATTTGAAAGGTTTCTTAAAAGAAGTCACCTTATCAGAGATGTGTATCACAACAGGAGAGTGATCAGATATGCCCGAGGGCAAAAATGTAGCAAATGAAGCAGGGAATGCATCAAGCCAAGCCTCATTTACCAGCACTCTATCAATTTTGGAAGCAATATAATCCCCACTGGTTCTCTTATTTGCCCAGGTGAATTGGCAACCTCCATAGGAGAGATCAACCAGCTCAGCTTGCAAAATATGGGAATTGAACTCCTCTTTATCCTTAGACCAACTAATAGAACCCCTAGATTTTTCGTAAGGGAATCTAATAGCATTGAAGTCCCCTAAAATTACAAGAGGAGTGTTGGACTTAGCTTGGGAGATTTTAACCATGTACTCAAAAAAATCTTTCCTAACTTCATGTTTATTCCCAGCATAGACAAAACAGACTCTGAACATATAGTCCGTAGTTAAATCATGCACTTCACAAAAAATAAACTGATCAGAGTCATGTAACTTTTGAACTTTACAAAAAGCTGAGTCCCAGCAGACACAAATCCGCCCAGTTTTAGAAGGTTGTGAGTTTGTCAAAAAGGGCCAATTGTTAACACCAGACGAAAAAATCTGTTGTTCATTCAAAGCTTTTATTTTAGTTTCCAAAATGCCCAAAATTTTAATGTCTTCGTGCAGCAAAATTTTTCTAACTTCTTTGTGTGTGTGAGGATTATTAAATCCTCTAACATTCCAAGATGCAATTTTTAAAGACATTTGAAAAAGCAAAAAATTCGAAACCCACAAACCAGATAAAACTGGGATTACCTGCGTTTCTTCCTCTGGCTTTTGTTGCCCTTGCCAGAGGAGTTACCTTTTTTACTTGAGCCTGCTTGGGCTTGTTTGCTAGTTTGAGCTTTGCCAGGAGTGGATTCCACAAGGTTCTCCACTTTAGCCATCAATTCTGTGTCACGGGGAAGAAATAAACTTGTAATTTCCACTAGTTCCTTCTGAAGGGCCACCAATCCATCCATATTATCATCCTTTTGCTCACCATCTATTGGGTTCAGCACCTCTCTGTAAGTTTGATCAGGTAATGCAACTGCGGACTCCACCTGAGCTTGCATTTCTGGCTGCTCTTCCTCAGTTTGTTGCGTGCCATCCTCCTTATGCTCCTCATTGCTTGCTAACTCAGTAGAGGTATTTGGAACTCCCACTTTCCTCTTGCCCTTGGCCATGACAGTTTCCCAACCAGGGTCAGGATGATTTTGTACTTGTTTTTGGCTGTTGATTAGAGTCGCAACCTGAGTTTTTACACATCTAGCTGTATCATGCCCAAAGGCTATGCAGTGTTCACATTTTGGGGGTAAACCTTGATATTTGACCTTGACTATGGCTTCTGCTCCTTCACAGTCCACCTTAAACATAGCAGGTAAGGTAGATGCTGCTTCTACCTCAACACGCACCCTAGCAAGGACACCCTACTACCCTGTTCCGTAAGTTGGTCCATAAACAAAGGGACACCTACAGCACTAGCTATACGACTTAGTGCATCACTCCCTGACTTTCTCTGCGCTTCTCCATCCTTCTCTCTTTCGTTCTAGGAACTAATTAGCTTGGGCCCCTAATTATTTCATTCGCTTAAGTGGCCAGGTTGAAATCAAACTAATCTTGCTTAGCCTCTAAGAAAACGAATTTACGGGGTAACTGTAGCTTAAAGATATTAGTTCAATTTAAACATCTCATCTGAGGTTTTCAAAATCACCCAAGTGTTCAATTCTCAAGTCCGAAAGGATCAATTTGAATTCCCTGTAATTTTCTTCGTATTTCTTCTTCTTTTTTGTTTTAGTGGGTTAGTCATAAATTAAAGACAAAAAACATATACATTTACAAGGGGCATACCTCAGGTAATACAATAAAACCTCACGCCCCCCAAAAGTTTTGGGGGGGGGACTAAAATAAAAAAAAAAAAAAAACTAATTATAAACAACACTACAACATTATCCAACAAGATTGCTAAACAATAAATTTAAATTTGCCCATATATCATTTTTTAATCCCAAGTAACCCCTATCATCAAAAAATAGATGAAAACTTGGAAATGATACATAGGCAAATAAACAAAAAAAACTTACTATTTATTAACCAAGTCAGCTCATAACAATGGCTGAACACAAAAATGATTGGCCACCAATTGAAAAGTGTCTGGTACCTTCTCAAAACACACCCCACCATTTGTAACAAAACCGTGGGCCAAATATAAATGGCCCCACAGATTTCTTCATATAAACCAATTAGGTGTGGGCCCAAAATCCCACTTTCAACACATATATTTGCCAAAACTCACCCACGTGTGAAAAGTTGAGTTTCCCTCCCAAATCAGCCACTCTTTCATTTTCTCTAACTTTGTCTTCTAACTCTCAAGAAGAAAGTTTCTCTCTAACTTTATCTGTGCTTCTCCATGCTTCTCCCAAACGGCCGATGCTTAACAAGTGCGAAACGTACTCTTGAGATGCACAACCTCGGATCCAAAGGAAAATTGCCTCTTGCTTGAGAGGAGCTGCATGGCAACGGACAGTCGCCCCTTGTTTGAACGGCACTGCAGCGCATTGAATGGCAACGGAAAGTTGCCCCTTGTTTGAACGGCACCACAGCGCATTGAATGGCAACGGAAATTTGCCCCTTGTCTGAATGGCCCTGCAGCGCCTTGTAGTCAGTCCTCAAAGTGACGAACACAACCAAATTCTCGGATACAGAGAAGACAAAGATGACCAGAACCATCACATGGACATAATCAAATTTGAAGTGTATGCGGCTGGACTTCAAGATGAAGTTGCCTACGTATCCCAAACATGGGAATCAAGCCTTGCGTAGTTCAGGATAAGGTACACTCGGGTATTATCCTCTCCTTTTTAGGCTCTAACTTTTGCCAAGGCGCCCGTTGTGGGTTTTCGACCTTGCGAGCTTTGTTCTTCTTTTCTTTTCAATTTTTTTTCATTTCTTTTTCTCTTCTTTTTTTGCATTTTTTTTTCTTTCTTTTTTTCTTTTCTTTTGCATTTTTTCTTCTTTTTTTTTGTTTTTTTCTTGCTCTAACTTTTGCCTGGGTCGCCCTTCCGGGTTTTCGGCCCAACAAGCCTCTCAAAGGGTAAAAGTGTAACAAGTCCATGCCTGGTTTTAGGGTTTTGAAGCCATCCGTATCCAAGAGAGTGGCTGTTGTATGGATTTACTGAAGGATCCATCTTCGGCTCTTCGAGCATATCTGACATTTTTGCCCCTAGTCTGAGGGGGGGTTTCTGATCTAGCTTTACAAGCTTCCTTTGATCTGATCTTCTTGATCTGACTTTGGTGCCTCTTGTTCGAGGGCTGCTTCAAAATGGCCACACAGGCCTCACATTGTGGTTGACCGTTGAACGTTCTAAACTCAGGTTCAAGGTTTGAAAGTGAGGGGTCGAATTGTGGTTGACCGGTGTTTCGGAATGGTGTGAGCATTGGAATGTATTCCGAACGCTTTTAACCGAAGAGGAAGAAACATAGGGACGTATCCCGGTGTTCCGGAAAAGAAGAAGAAACATAGGGACGTATCCTGGTGTTTCGGAAAAAGAAGGAGAAACATAGGGACGTATCCCGATGTTTTGGAAAGAAGAGAGAAACATAGGGACGTATCCCGGTGTTTCGGAATGAAGGAGAAACATAGGGACGTATCCCGATGTCTCTGAAAGAAGAGAGAAACATAGGGACGTATCCCGATGTCTCTGAAAGAAGAGAGAAACACATTTTGGCTATTTCTATTATGTATGGTTTATTTAGGTTAGGACGCATTTCATTTATTTTGTCCAGATAGTTCTGTTTTGTTTCGTCAGTTTTTCTGGGTAATTCTGGAATGGCTTAGTTTTTGTTTTTTCTTTCTCTGGTTTCCTGTATAGTGTTTTGGTTAGGGCCTGGGGTATGCCCCTTGTCGTGGTGTAAGTTTCTTGTCTTTTATTTTATGACTTATCCACCCAAAAAAAGAATGAGAAACATAGGGACGTATCCCGGTGTTTCCGAAAGAAGGAGAAACATAGGGACGTATCCCGACGTTTCGAAGAGAGAGAAACGTAGGGACGTATCCCGGTGTTCCACAAGCAATAAGAAACATAGGGACGTATCTCGGTGTTTCGAATTAAAGGAGAAACATAGGGACGTATCCCGTTGTTTCGAAGAGAGAGAAACGTAGGGACGTATCCCGGTGTTCCGCAAGCAATGAGAAACATAGGCACATATCCCGGTGTTTCGAAAGGAAGGAGAAACGTAGGGACGCATCCCGATGTCTCTGAAAGAAGAGAGAAACATAGGGACGTATCCCGATGTCTCTGAAAGAAGAGAGAAACATAGGGACGTATCCCGAAGTTTTGGAAGGAATGAGAAACATAGGGACATATCCCGGTGTTCCGCAAGCAATGAGAAACATAGGGACGTATCCCGGTGTTTCGAAAGGAAAGAGAAACATAGGGACGTATCCCGGTGTTTTTTTTTGGGTAAGTAAGTCATAAAATAAAGACAGTAAAATGTACAAGTTTACAAGGGGCATACCCCAGGTACGCCCTAAACCAATAAAGAAGAACAAAAACACCTCAAACGACCACAGGACATACGACAACATATAACCACACTCGCAAAAGCGAGAGAACAACAGAAAAGAAAAGAAGAACAGAACCCCACTTTGCCCATATATCCTTTTTGTCCCCAAGTAACCCCTACCAGCAAAGGTAAAAGGAGCTTGGGATGGATATATGGGCAAATAAACAAAACACACCACAGACTCGAGAATAAAAAGGACAAAAAACACAATACAATGTAACTAACTAAACACCCAACAAGACCAAAAGAGAAGCATAGCCCATGCAAAACAGTTGTCTACACAAAAAAGCCAATCAGCATCCAATTAACTCACCACCCATCTCCCAGTTCCAGCCATGGCAAATTCCACACCTCAATTCCCCATGGCAGTGTCCCCTTCATTCCATACCAGAAGAGGTCAGAGAACTGCACTAGGCCGAATCACATGAATATGTACAGATCATCAACCAAATAGCGGAAAAGCCAAGTATAGTAGACAGCAGAATGCAAAAAAGGCCCCCCAATTTCCAAACAAAAAACCACTCACCCACTTGGGTTTAACAACAAACCAAGAAGCATAGCCCATGCAAAAGTGTTGTCCACACAAAAGAGCCAATCAAAATCCAATTAAATCACCACACATCTCCCAGGTCCAGCAATGACAAATTCCACACCTCAATTCCCCATGGCAGTGTCCCCCTCACTCCACACCAGAAGAGGTCAGAGAACTGCACTAAGCCGAATCACATGAATATGTACGGATCATCAACCAAATAACAGAAAAGCCAAGTAAAGTAGACAGCAGAACGCATACAGGCCCACCAATTTCCAAACAAAAACCACTCAACCACTTGGATTTATCAACAAGAAAGAAGCATAGCCCATGCAAAATGTTGTCCACACAAAGGAGCCAATCAAAATCCAATTAACTCACCACACATCTCCCAGTTCCAGCAATGACAAGTTCCACACCTCAATTCCCCATGGCAGTGTCCCCCTCACTCCACACCAGAAGAGGTCAGAGAACTGCTCTAAGCCGAATCACATGAACATGTACAGGTCATCAACCAAATAACGAAGAAGCCAATTATAGTAGACAGCAGAATTGAAGGACTTAAAACAATAGCCCCGCTGCAACAAACCAATACATAGCCAACATAACATGAGAGCAATCATCACATCCCCCAGTCCCTTCCGTAGTAGATCACAAGCCTCAAACCCCACGGTAGTGTCCCCTTCACTCCATGTCAGGCGTGGCAATACAATCAATTAGGATGGGTCACATGAAGACATTTATGTTGCATTTGGCTTCAATAGCACCCCAAACTCTATTGGTGATGTTGCACTTAAAAAAGAGATGGGAGTGACTTTCCCCAGGGTCAAGGCAGAAAGGGCATTGGGAATGGGGAGCTAAACCAAACAGAAGTAACCTATCACCAGTATACAATCTATTATGGATAGCTCCCCAAACAATGAAATTGACTTTAGGAATCCTATGAGGGCCCCAAAGGAGTTTATGCCATTCCACTCTACCCAAACTATGTCTCCAATGATTCCAAGCTGAGCGAATGGAAAATTGAACATCAGTAGTAAGTTTCCAGATAACTTGGTCACACTTGGAAGGGTTAGGTTTACAGCATTCAGGAGTGGATGAGATCAACACCTGAATTTCCCAAGAATTAGGAATAGGCCACTTCCAAGAATGACCATCGATGATTTGACTGACTTTGGCCTCACTGTTGAGGCAAGAATCATACATTATTCTGTCCCCGAACTTATTCCATAGAGGACCAAGAGGGTGCCAGTTGTCATACCAAAGGAAGGTGGAGGTTCCACAACCAATTTGGTGATTAGACATCCAGTCCCTAAGAGACAATATTTTCCTCCAAACCCAGGAGGGGTCAGGGGGGATTTTGACTCTCCAAAAACTTCTACCCTTAAGTAAATAGGATTTAACCCACTGGCACCACATAGACTTCTCACCACCAGAAAAAAGGAACCAGACATGCTTAGCTATAGCCGCTTTATTCCAGATATCAAGAGATTTAAACCCAAGACCCCCTCATTTTTAGGAGTGCACACAAAATCCCAAGCTATCTTAGCACTATGAGTTTTGAGCTCACTACCAGACCAAAGGAAAGCTCTAATAATACTTTCAATCTCCCTGATAACCTTCTTAGGGAGGATAAATAGGGAAGACCAGTAAACTTGCATGGAAAAAAGGATGGATTGGATAAGTTGGCTCCTACCCGCATAAGATAAAGTTCTGTTGGTCCAATTCTTCACTCTTTTGGTGATCCTATCAATGAGGGGGGCACAATCAGTAGCCCTCAATTTGGTAGTGATAAGGGGGACACCAAGATATTTAACAGGGAGTGTGCCCTCTTTGAATTTAGCAACATCAAGAATAGACGCGCGTAACCCCATCTCACAACCAGAAAAGTAGATGTTACTTTTGCTGGGATTAGGGGTAAGGCCCGAGAGGTTAGAAAATTCCTCAAGGCCTTCCATAATAAGTTTAACAGTTGGCACATCACCTTTGCTAAAAATCATGAGATCATCAGCAAAACAAAGATTTATAATCTTAGTCTTCTCACATCTCCAATGGAACTTAAACATCGGTTGCATAGACTTCTCAGCCAAAATTTTAGCAAGAATTTCCATTTGCTAAAACAAATAAATAAGGGGATAGGGGATCATCTTGTCGCAATCCTCTAGCCCCTTTGAAGTAACCATGGAGACTCCCGTTGATGCAAATAGAAAAGGAGGACTAGTGATACAGGCCTGAATCCAAGAAATCACGACAGGTGGGAAGGCCATAGCCTTAAGAATATCAATAATAAATTCCCACCTCACACTATCATAGGCTTTCATGATATCCACTTTCATGGCACACTTCGGGGTAGGGGACTTCCTATGATACCCTCTCATAAGCTCCTGAGATAGAAAAATATTGTCAGATATTCTCCTACCTTGAACAAAAGTTGACTGAACGGGATCAACAAGATCCGGGAGAACAGTTTTAATCCTGTTAGCAATGATCTTGGCAATGCATTTGTAAATAGTATTACAGCAAGAGATGGGTCTAAAGTCACCCACTTTAACAGGATTGGGGACCTTAGGAATGAGAGCTATGATGGTACTATTGACTTCGGAAAGAAGCCTACCAGACTCAAAAAAAGTTCTAATAGCTTGCGTGACCTCTCTCCCCACAATATTCCAGGAGCACTTGAAAAAACCAGCAGAGAAGCCATCAGGGCCAGGGGCCTTATTGGCTTTAAGAGACCAAAAGGTGTCCTTAATCTCTTGATCAGTCACAGGGCTAGCAAGCAATAGCGATTGGTCAGAAGATATTTTAGACTTAACAAGAGAATGGATTCTGTCGAACCCATTATAATGGTCATCAATAGGGGTACCAAATAAACCAGCGAAAAAATCTATAAAAGCATTGTGAATGTCCTCAGGTTTTGAAGATTTTTGGCCATTCATCATCTCCAAGTTCAAGATTTTACCCCTATTAATGTTACCCTTAATAGTTTTGAAAAAGAACCTACTATTGCTATCACCCTGACTAAGCCACTGGACTCTAGATTTCTGGTGGGCCAAGCTCTCCTCAACAGCCAGAAGATCAACATGCTGTTTATACAAAGTTCTCTCAAGCTTTTGTAAAGAAACATTATTAGGATCCTTGTCCAACTTACACTGAGAAGAAAGGAGCTCAGACCTAGAAGTGTGGACTCTAGTAGTAATGTCACTAAAGTCTTTCTTATTCAAAGCCTTTAGAGCAGGTTTCAGATTTTTCAATTTCTGACACACTCTGAACATAGGGACACCCTGAATGTACTGGTTCCAAATTGTAGAAACCACAGAGCAGAAATCCTCATGGTCAGCCCAAAAGTCAAAATATTTGAAAGGTTTCTTAAAAGAAGTCACCTTATCAGAGATGTGTATCACAACAGGAGAGTGATCAGATATGCCCGAGGGCAAAAATGTAGCAAATGAAGCAGGGAATGCATCAAGCCAAGCCTCATTTACCAGCACTCTATCAATTTTGGAAGCAATATAATCCCCACTGGTTCTCTTATTTGCCCAGGTGAATTGGCAACCTCCATAGGAGAGATCAACCAGCTCAGCTTGCAAAATATGGGAATTGAACTCCTCTTTATCCTTAGACCAACTAATAGAACCCCCAGATTTTTCGTAAGGGAATCTAATAGCATTGAAGTCCCCTAAAATTACAAGAGGAGTGTTGGACTTAGCTTGGGAGATTTTAACCATGTACTCAAAAAAATCTTTCCTAACTTCATGTTTATTCCCAGCATAGACAAAACAGACTCTGAACATATAGTCCGTAGTTAAATCATGCACTTCACAAAAAATAAACTGATCAGAGTCATGTAACTTTTGAACTTTACAAAAAGCTGAGTCCCAGCAGACACAAATCCGCCCAGTTTTAGAAGGTTGTGAGTTTGTCAAAAAGGGCCAATTGTTAACACCAGACGAAAAAATCTGTTGTTCATTCAAAGCTTTTATTTTAGTTTCCAAAATGCCCAAAATTTTAATGTCTTCGTGCAGCAAAAATTTTCTAACTTCTTTGTGTGTGTGAGGATTATTAAATCCTCTAACATTCCAAGATGCAATTTTTAAAGACATTTGAAAAAGCAAAAAATTCGAAACCCACAAACCAGATAAAACTGGGATTACCTGCGTTTCTTCCTCTGGCTTTTGTTGCCCTTGCCAGAGGAGTTACCTTTTGTACTTGAGCCTGCTTGGGCTTGTTTGCTAGTTTGAGCTTTGCCAGGAGTGGATTCCACAAGGTTCTCCACTTTAGCCATCAATTCTGTGTCACGGGGAAGAAATAAACTTGTAATTTCCACTAGTTCCTTCTGAAGGGCCACCAATCCATCCATATTATCATCCTTTTGCTCACCATCTATTGGGTTCAGCACCTCTCTGTAAGTTTGATCAGGTAATGCAACTGCGGACTCCACCTGAGCTTGCATTTCTGGCTGCTCTTCCTCAGTTTGTTGCGTGCCATCCTCCTTATGCTCCTCATTGCTTGCTAACTCAGTAGAGGTATTTGGAACTCCCACTTTCCTCTTGCCCTTGGCCATGACAGTTTCCCAACCAGGGTCAGGATGATTTTGTACTTGTTTTTGGCTGTTGATTAGAGTCGCAACCTGAGTTTTTACACATCTAGCTGTATCATGCCCAAAGGCTATGCAGTGTTCACATTTTGGGGGTAAACCTTGATATTTGACCTTGACTATGGCTTCTGCTCCTTCACAGTCCACCTTAAACATAGCAGGTAAGGTAGATGCTGCTTCTACCTCAACACACACCCTAGCAAGGACACCCTACTACCCTGTTCCGTAAGTTGGTCCATAAACAAAGGGACACCTACAGCACTAGCTATACGACTTAGTGCATCACTCCCTGACTTTCTCTGCGCTTCTCCATCCTTCTCTCTTTCGTTCTAGGAACTAATTAGCTTGGGCCCCTAATTATTTCATTCGCTTAAGTGGCCAGGTTGAAATCAAACTAATCTTGCTTAGCCTCTAAGAAAACGAATTTACGGGGTAACTGTAGCTTAAAGATATTAGTTCAATTTAAACATCTCATCTGAGGTTTTCAAAATCACCCACGTGTTCAATTCTCAAGTCCGAAAGGATCAATTTGAATTCCCTGTAATTTTCTTCGTATTTCTTCTTCTTTTTTGTTTTAGTGGGTTAGTCATAAATTAAAGACAAAAAACATATACATTTACAAGGGGCATACCTCAGGTAATACAATAAAACCTCACGCCCCCCAAAAGTTTTGGGGGGGGGGGGGGACTAAAGTAAATAAAAAAAAAAAACTAATTATAAACAACACTACAACATTATCCAACAAGATTGCTAAACAATAAATTTAAATTTGCCCATATATCATTTTTTAATCCCAAGTAACCCCTATCATCAAAAAATAGATGAAAACTTGGAAATGATACATAGGCAAATAAACAAAAAAAACTTACTATTTATTAACCAAGTCAGCTCATAACAATGGCTGAACACAAAAATGATTGGCCACCAATTGAAAAGTGTCTGGTACCTTCTCAAAACACACCCCACCATTTGTAACAAAACCGTGGGCCAAATATAAATGGCCCCACAGATTTCTTCATATAAACCAATTAGGCGTGGGCCCAAAATCCCACTTTCAACACATATATTTGCCAAAACTCACCCACGTGTGAAAAGTTGAGTTTCCCTCCCAAATCAGCCACTCTTTCATTTTCTCTAACTTTGTCTTCTAACTCTCAAGAAGAAAGTTTCTCTCTAACTTTATCTGTGCTTCTCCATGCTTCTCCCAAACGGCCGATGCTTAACAAGTGCGAAACGTACTCTTGAGATGCACAACCTCGGATCCAAAGGAAAATTGCCTCTTGCTTGAGAGGAGCTGCATGGCAACGGACAGTCGCCCCTTGTTTGAACGGCACTGCAGCGCATTGAATGGCAACGGAAAGTTGCCCCTTGTTTGAACGGCACCACAGCGCATTGAATGGCAACGGAAATTTGCCCCTTGTCTGAATGGCCCTGCAGCGCCTTGTAGTTAGTCCTCAAAGTGACGAACACAACCAAATTCTCGGATACAGAGAAGACAAAGATGACCAGAACCATCACATGGACATAATCAAATTTGAAGTGTATGCGGCTGGACTTCAAGATGAAGTTGCCTACGTATCCCAAACATGGGAATCAAGCCTTGCGTAGTTCAGGATAAGGTACACTCGGGTATTATCCTCTCCTTTTTAGGCTCTAACTTTTGCCAAGGCGCCCGTTGTGGGTTTTCGACCTTGCGAGCTTTGTTCTTCTTTTCTTTTCAATTTTTTTTCATTTCTTTTTCTCTTCTTTTTTTGCATTTTTTTTTCTTTCTTTTTTTCTTTTCTTTTGCATTTTTTCTTCTTTTTTTTTGTTTTTTTCTTGCTCTAACTTTTGCCTAGGTCGCCCTTCCGGGTTTTAGGCCCAACAAGCCTCTCAAAGGGTAAAAGTGTAACAAGTCCATGCCTGGTTTTAGGGTTTTGAAGCCATCCGTATCCAAGAGAGTGGCTGTTGTATGGATTTACTGAAGGATCCATCTTCGGCTCTTCGAGCATATCTGACATTTTTGCCCCTAGTCTGAGGGGGGGTTTCTGATCTAGCTTTACAAGCTTCCTTTGATCTGATCTTCTTGATCTGACTTTGGTGCCTCTTGTTCGAGGGCTGCTTCAAAATGGCCACACAGGCCTCACATTGTGGTTGACCGTTGAACGTTCTAAACTCAGGTTCAAGGTTTGAAAGTGAGGGGTCGAATTGTGGTTGACCGGTGTTTCGGAATGGTGTGAGCATTGGAATGTATTCCGAACGCTTTTAACCGAAGAGGAAGAAACATAGGGACGTATCCCGGTGTTCCGGAAAAGAAGAAGAAACATAGGGACGTATCCTGGTGTTTCGGAAAAAGAAGGAGAAACATAGGGACGTATCCCGATGTTTTGAAAAGAAGAGAGAAACATAGGGACGTATCCCGGTGTTTCGGAATGACACCCTAGCAACACACACACCCTAGCAAGGACACCCTAGCAACACACCGCACAATCACGCCGGCAGAAAAAGCCGGAGGAGACCATAACCAGAGCAGAGAAGTATTACGGGGAAGCCCACGTCACTCCAAGCACAATGCGCCAGAAAGAAGCACCATAGGCCAAAAATAAACAGACACAATGCCGACATCTGAAACTCGCAAAAGATTGAACGGCAAGCCCAGATGAGGTCACCATGAGAACAACTGAAACTCATCAAAATCCATAGCAACAAAGAAACAGGCCCCTCACACCCAAAATCTAGGGTAGAAGAGTTAACCAACTGGCCATGGATAGCACCAGAAACATAGACACCGACGGGGGGAGCTTTCTCTCTCTAGATTCTAGAGAGAGAGGCTCTACTTTCTTCCGCGTATCCCGGTGTTTCGAAAGGAAGGAGAAACGTAGGGATGTATCCCGTTGTTTCGAAGAGAGAGAAACGTAGGGACGTATCCCGGTGTTCCGCAAGCAATGAGAAACATAGGGACGTATCCCGGTGTTTCGAATTAAAGGCGAAACATAGGGACGTATCCCGTTGTTTCGAAGAGAGAGAAACGTAGGGACGTATCCCGGTGTTCCGCAAGCAATGAGAAACATAGGGACGTATCCCAGTGTTTCGAATTAAAGGAGAAACATAGGGGTGTATCCCGTTGTTTCGAAGAGAGAGAAACGTAGGGACGTATCCCGGTGTTCCGCAAGCAATGAGAAACATAGGGACGTATCCCGGTGTTTCGGAAGGAAAGAGAAACATAGGGACGTATCCCGGTGTTTCAGAAAGAAAAAGAAACATAGGGACGTGTCCCAGTGTTCCAGAATAAGAGAGCGTGCATAACAATGCAAGTGGAAAGTGCGTGACAACGCAAGTGAAGAGGTGCACGACAATGCAAGATAGATGTGCATAAAAATGCAAGTAATGAGCATAACAATGCTAGATAGATGTAGATAGTTGTGGGTTTGTCATGTCTATAGTTTCACCTTTTGGTTTCACAATGTTCATTTTCCCTATTTTCTTAGATATGGATCCTGAACATTGTTTAAGTCTGCTTATGGTTTCTTTTTTGCTGTATAGCTGATCTACGTTGAGTGTACTGTTGCTATGTTCTGTCCTTGTTATCACTGGACGTACTCATTTTTGATTGTTTCTACAGGGTTTATTACAATGTTTAAGCACTGCGGTGGCCTGTCTGGATAGGGATATATGCTATTCGTCTGATGGCTGTGGCTGTGATGATACTCCTCTGCTGGGCAGATTAGGTTGGATGTCTACTGGGTTGGTGTGTTGGCTGCTAGAAGCGCCTTTGTTTAGCATTGTCTTTCATTTCTTTATGTTAATTGGGCTGTGTCTGGACCTTAGTTGTTTGCTGTGTCTATTTTCCTTTTGGCCTATCCGTGCGGGTTGTGCATGGCTTTTGTTCTTTTTTGGCTTTTGGATATGTGTGCTATTAGTTTATGTTGGCTTTGTGGTTCTGCCGTTCCACAAATTTGGGCTGTTTCTGGATGTGTTCATGGTCCTCATTCGATGGTATGCGGGTCATGAACATATTTTTTGGGGTATTACATTTATATGCTTTGCGCCAATTTTCTTTCTCATTTTGAGCCTTTTATTTGAGCCTTTTATTTGAGTTTCGTTAGGTAGGTGTTGGGCTCCTGTTTTTGTTCTTGTATATGACCCTTGTAGCTGTCTATTCTCTGTTTTTCTTTTTTTTTTTTGGGTGAATAAGAGATAAAATAAAACAAGAAAATTTACACAACTACAAGGGGCATACCCCAGGACCTAACACAGCTATACAGAAAAACAAACCACCTACCCTATAATCTAATAGGAAGAGTGAACAAGAAATATAAACAATTATAGCACCCTAGACGAAGAGAAAAACAAACTGAAGCATAGATCCAGGAGGCTATGGTCTTGACAAAGAACCTCCAGCAACTGTAGCACCAAGCAAGATGAATGAACCTGGACACTGTATCCACAAGGGCACGAACCAAAACAAAACAACATTCCCTACACAGCCCGTAGGGATAGGACTTAGAAACCAAAACAAAACTGACCTGTTAAGATATGTGCAACCCGAAACATGGTTGCTAGGAAAGCTATTAAGAACACAAAGAAGCACAAAGATACTCCTACACAGCCCGTAGGTATAAGCTAAATATGCTATAAAATTATGTAAAAAATACAATGAAAAATAACTGGTTTTCTCCCTCATGTAGCACAGCAAGGCGCTAACAGCAGCCATCACCATGGTACAAACACACCCAACAAACTGCCACCCGAATCTGTGCAGCATGTATTCATCACCTCTCCACGCCAAAAAACAAGGATACCAGTAGCAATCCCCTGTAACTGCACTGTAAGCAACACCACACCTCCTCACCAACAAGTGAGCCTGTCGAAAATCATAAAGGAGAAGAAATAACAAACACACAATATAGGAGCTCTCCTCACTCGACCCACAACACAGCATATCTCTCCACTCCATATATGATCTCACATCACTAGGCCCACAACTCGCATGATACCTCGAAAGAATCAGAAAGACATTATACTTGAAAGCTCCAAGAACCTGCACAAACCATATATAAGATATAATAAAAGTTAGCATAATACATGTGTGCTGTCTCTCATCACTCAACCCACAATGTCTGGAAATATTTAGGTAGCTCACAACACTCAACCCTCCATACGGACACATCAAAGTAGGAGATGATTTAGGATTCATGATAATCTGCAAAAGAGCACCCAGTTAGTAAACCCCACAATAGTTGCTCACCATCACTCAACCCTCAATGTAGGTAACCTCACAACACTCATTCTCCGCCCAGCTGCAATAGTATGGTGCTGCTGCAAGATTTTGGGAGGAAGACTCCATTCCTCCAGAAGCCAATTATCACCTGCAGAAATTTTAACATTTTCCATAGAAAGAAGCCTACCCCTAACCATTTGGATAATAGAGTTAGTAACAACCTCTTCAGGCTTTTGGGCCTTATTGAAGATCCTACTATTCCTCTCCATCCAAATGTGGTAGACAGTGCAAAGGAATGATAGCTTTAGAATCACCATTTTCAAGGAGGTACCACTGGTGGATCTAACAGCAAAATCAACAGTTTCCAACCAAGGCAAAGAAGGCCAGTTAGACTTACACTTGGCAAGGATACCACCCCAAATCCTAGAAGAAAATATGCACCTAAAAAAAAGATGGGAATGATTCTCCTCAGGATCTTGACAGAAAGGGCAGTAAGGATTAGTAACAAGACCACAAGTTTTAAGTCTATCGCTAGTATTAAGTCTCTCATTGATGGCTAACCAAGCAATAAAAACTAACCCTAGGGATTGAAGGGGGGCCCCAGATAAGTTTGGACCAAGTGACTTTAGGGCCCTTATCCCTCCAACAATCCCAAGCTGACTGGTAGAAAAGTTACCATCAGCAGCCAAATTCCAAACCGGAGTATCAGAAGAGCCAAAGGAAGGTAGAAGAGATAAAGGGGTAGAAGAGATCCACTCCTTTATCTCCCAAGAATTAGAAACAGGCCACTTCCAAGAACTATTAGAGACTATAGAGCTAACCTTGGTGCTATCAGGAAGATTAGTGTCATAAAGAATTCTAGGACCAAACCTATGCCACAGCGAACCAAGCGGGTGCCAATTGTCATACCAAAGGAACACATTTTCCCCATTACCAATTTTGAACTTGATGTGAGGATAGATTAAATGCCTAAGAGACATGATTTTCCTCCAGACCCATGAGGGATCACTAGGAGTTCTAACAGCCCAAAAGCTCCTCCCTTTAAGCAAGTAAGCCTTGACCCATTGGCACCACATGGAACAATCACCCCCAGAAAACAAGTACCACACATGTTTGGCTATAGCAGCCTTGTTCCAGGTTGCTAAGTCCTTGAAACCAAGGCCACCCTCATTTTTTTTCCTGCAAATATATCTCCAAGCAATTTTAGCACTATGTTTCTTCAACTCAACCCCAGACCAAAGAAAAGATCTAAGGATGCTCTCAATGTCACCAATGATTTTCTTAGGGAGGATAAAAAGAGAGGACCAATACACTTGCATTGAAAACAGAATAGACTGGATGAGTTGAGCTCTACCAGCATAAGAAAGCAGTTTATTGGTCCAACTTTTAATCCTCTTAGTAATTCTCTCAACCAGAGTATGACAATCAGACACTTTAAGCTTGGTAGTGATAAGAGGCACACCAAGGTATTTCACCGGGAGGGAGCCCTCAGTAAAATTGGCAATCTGAAGAATATCCTCTTTTAGCTCACTACTACACCCCGAGAAAAAAATATTGCTCTTACTAGAATTAGGGGTAAGACCAGACAGATCCCTAAATTCATCCAATCCCTGCATGATAAGAGTGACAGTACCAGGGTCCCCTTTACTGAAAATCATCAAATCATCAGCAAAACAAAGGTTGACAATTTTAGTTTTCTCACACCTCCAGTGGAATTTGAACAAAGGGCTCCTAGATTTCTCAGCTAAAATTCTGGTGAGAATTTCCATAGCCAACACAAAGAGATACGGGGACATAGGGTCCCCTTGTCTTAATCCCCTCGCCCCTTTAAAATACCCCTGAAGGCTCCCATTAATACAAATCGAGAAAGAAAGACTAGTAATGCAAGCCTTTATCCAGGTAATCATACAAGGAGGGAAAGCCATAGCTTTGAGGATATCAATGATAAAGTCCCATCTCACAGTATCATAAGCTTTCATAATATCAACTTTCATGGCGCACTTAGGAGAGTGGGAACTCCTATGGTAACCTCTCATAATCTCTTGGGACAAGAAAATGTTGTCCGAGATCCTTCTACCTTGAACAAACGCAGACTGCACAGGATCAATCAAATCAGGAAGGGCCAATTTAATTCTATTAGCTATGATCTTGGCAATGCATTTGTATATGGTATTACAACAAGAGATGGGTCTATAGTCACCAACATGAGTAGGATTAGGAACTTTAGGAATAAAAGCTATAATGGTACTGTTAACCTCTGAAAGAAGTTTACCAGAGTCAAAGAAAGACTTAATAGCTAGAATGACATCCTTACCAACAATATCCCAAGAGCTCTTAAAAAAACCAGCGGAATACCCATCCGGGCCAGGGGCTTTATTGGACTTTAAAGACCAAAAAACCTCCTTGATTTCATTTTCAGAAACAGGCTTGGACATTGAAATAGATTGAGAGATAGAGACTTTTTTTTCCACCAAAGATTGAATCCTCTCAAGGCCCTTATACTGATCCACAGAAGGGGTACCAAATAAATTGGTATAAAAATTGATAAAAGAGGTGTGGACATCAGTACTATGAGTAGACCTAGAACCATCACCCATCACAACACTCAAAATCTTCCCTCTATTGATATTACTTTTCACAGACCTAAAGAAGAATTTGCTATTTCTATCCCCAAGACCAAGCCACTGCACTCTGGATTTTTGAAGAGCAAGGCTCTCTTCTAATTTGCTAAGCTCAATATACTTTTTCAGATCCTCTCTCTCTTGAGATTGCAAAACACTATTCATAGGGTCTTTGTCAAGTTTATATTGAATAAGATCCAGATTAGTTTTAGCAATTTGGACACGAGTGGATATGTCACTAAAGTCTTTCTTATTCAAAAGCTTGAGACTAGCTTTAAGCTTTCTGAGTTTTTGACAGACCCTGAACATAGGAACCCCTTGAATATACTGCCCCCAGGTGTTAGAAATAGTACCCAGAAAATCTGGATATTGAGACCAGAAATCAAAGTATTTGAAAGGTTTTTTGAAAGAGCACTTGGTGGCACTGATATTGACCACAGCAGGGGAGTGGTCAGAAATACCAGAGGGGAGAAACTGGGCAGTAGCCTCAGGGAATTTGTCCAGCCAAGCCTCATTAACCAGAACTCTATCAATTTTGGTAGCTATATAGGTCCCCTCACTCCTATTGTTAGCCCAGGTGAATTGGCAACCACCGTAAGACAAATCAGCCAACTCAGAAGCATTAACATAAGTATTAAATTCCTCATTATCATTCGTCCAATTAGAAGTCCCCCCAATTTTTTCCTGCTGGTATCTAATAGCATTAAAATCACCCAGAAAAACACAAGGATCTTTGGATTTAACACAGGAGATATCAAGCATAGATTCAAAAAAAACCTTTCTCAATGTGTGCTTATTTTCAGCATAAACAAAAGTTGCATAAAAGATTTCATTGGAAGCCAATTCAATAATTTTACACAAAATATGCTGATTAGACATAGAAATCATTTGAACCTCACAAAAAACATTGTTCCAGCACACCCAGACTCTACCAGTTTCAGTTGCATAGACCATTGATCAAAACATTTACCACAGATGCTACTCTCTTTAGACTGTTTTATTTTGGTTTCCAAAACTCCCATGACATGAATATTCTCTTTAAGCACAAACTTTTTAACTTCTTTATGTTTAGAGGGATCATTCAAACCTCTAACATTCCATGAAGCAATTTTTATATTCATAGGGACACAAAAGGGAGATAGAGACAAAACCCACAAAAAAAAACACGACAAAACCCACAACCAACTGAAACTGTATTACCTCTTTTTCTTCCTCTGGCTGCTGCTGCCTTTGCCAGAGGGCCTGTTCTTCACCTGCTGGGATGGGGTAGCAGAACTATGGATCACCTTTTCAGCCTTAACTTCTTTAATCGCAGTGTCCAGCATTTCAGCAGCATTAGGAACCACCAGCTTTGCAATCTCGAACACCTTCTTTTGGAACCTATCCACATCACTGCTTTCAGAGCTTTGCTCCTCCCCGGATAAACTCTTGATCGCAGAAGTCTCCTGAGTGTCAAAGGATTGATCAGATGAGTCCACCTCAGTGGGAGCAATTTCAGGAGCTGGAGCTGGAACTGGGTCTACTGTAGAAGCTGGAGCTGGGAGTTCCACCACTTCTGGGATAGTTTCCAACTCAGGATCACCCACCTTCCTCTTCCCCTTAGCTGTGACAGTGGTCCAGCCTTCGTCTTGAGCACTTACATTTTCCTCAGATGTCTTCTGCATAGAAATCAGCTTAGCCACCTGTTGAGACACACACTTTTGAGTGCTGCGTCCAAATATTTGGCAATGTTGACACCTTGACGGTAGCTCCTGATATTCGACTCGGATTAGAACAGCTTCATCATCATGCCTAATCTGGAAATAAGTGGGCAGTTTTGAGGTAGCCTCAATTTCCACACAGATTCTAGCAAAAGCTACCCTACTACCCCGAGCCGTAAGCTGGTCCATAAAGAGGGGATGTCCAATTGCACTTGCAATTCTACTTAAACCATCAGGATCCCAATATTCCAAAGGGATGTTAAAGAACTTCACCCATACAGGAATTTTTGTGGATTTATCTTTTGATAGCTTCATCATCCTTTTCCATTGTTTTAGAATAAGGAGATAACCTCCTATGTACCATGGACCTCCTTCAAGAACTTCTTTACAACTATCAGGGGTATCAAAAATAAAGAACATGAACCCATCCCCATTAGTAAGAACCTCCTTGAGGCCCTGAGTTTTCCACATCCCAAAAGCACTGTTACGCAAGTAATTGTAGCCCACTCCCTTATCAACAAAGTAACCCACAAGGCAAGAGTCCCATTTCTCAAGCGGATCAGTCCTTGGGGGCATATTTACAACAACACTATCCTCGAAAGAAGAAGGAGGGATATACCTGAGTTTGATGTTTGAACGGGTTGATGCAGCTGTGATGTTTGCCCATGAGCGATGTTCTTGGCCCTCAGGCTCGTTAGATCTCCTACCACCTGCATCCCCTCGACCTCCTCTTCCCCCACGATAACTTCCATCCCCCCTGACGCCTCCTCGTTGGAAGGATGGAGAATCCCTAATCGGTATCTGTATATCAGAATCAGAAGCCCTAACTGGAACTGAAGATTTAATGATATTCTTGTGTTCCCCTCTATTACGCGCTAAAACTACACTATCTGGTAGATTTAGGAAGCTATTGTACTCTTCCTCCAACATATCAGACCAACTCGTACTGATAGCATTCTCAGTCGGCGTCGATGGCTCGTCAATCGTAGCTGGAAACATCGGACCTTTCAGTTTCTCCAAGTTTGACTCAGGTCTCTTGCCCAAAACGTTGCTTGAATCTCTTGGTGGATCTGAACCATCACCCTCTGCTACCGAACCAACCTCGAGTCCCAGACAATCTACCTCATAACCGACAACCTGCGATTGAATCTCCACACCAGAAGGATCCACGATCTGAATATCCACATCTCGGTTACCCTCCATAATGGAAGGATTAGCCAATGAGAGACCCTCGCCACTAGGGTTTGTAACATCTGCTTCAAAAGCCATCGATCTTTCAGTCAAAATCGCAAAACTATTTTTGGTGAACCCTAAGTCTCCACCTGATGACTTTACTTTCTCGACCTTAGCATTTACCCCCTCAATACGCTCATTAATGGTAGCATAAACTCCAGACATCGGCAATCAATGAGATATTGAACCCTAGAAAACAAAGTTTTCTAGAGAGATGTCAGAGCTTCTCTCACTAACCCATTCTTACCTAAGCAAATTTCTCTGCAACTTTACTCTGTTTTTCTTTTATCTATGTCTTATTCACCCAAAAAAAAAAACTAATTAGCTTGGGTCCCGTAAATGTGTCATTCACTTAACTGGCCAAGTTTAACTCAACCTAATAGAGAACTCTGTTTCGAGAGAGAAAGGGGAAGAAAGCAGAGCCTCTCTCTCTAGATTTTAGAGAGAGAAAGCTCCCCCCGATGGTAGTTCATTGTGGTGATGCTATGGTGCAGTTCAGGCCAGTTGTTTATCTCCTCTACCCATTAATTTGGATGTGAGTGAGTTTTGTTTTTGTTATGTAAACTTCCGACAAAGAAGTGGAGTGATCTGCTATCCATCTTGTGTCAAATGGAGTTTTATGGCAGATTTGCTGGGTTCTCATTGTTTCAGTCCGACCATGTTCAGCATGGCTGGTCTTGGGTTCTCTATTGTCCCACACATCAGTTCCTTCTCTTGGATTCAAAGCTCCGGTGGTTACTCCTGTTGTTTATTCGAGGCTGGAACCGAGACTGTGAGAGAAAGATAGAGTTTTGTTGGTTTTGGTATACTCTAGATTCTGAAGGTTTTCAGTCCGTGAGTGGTTGCTGGGCGGTGAAGATCTCTTTGGGAGTTTTACCCCGGTGGTGAGCACTTTCGGTACTGGGGTGTACTGGGTTGCGGTACGTGATGGTTCATGTGACCGGTGTTTTGTTTCAGGTATGTACTGCTCCAGATTCCGGCGATCTAGGGTGCGTTCTTGGCTCTTAGCGCACTGACGATCTGTCCGTGGGTGAGGATTGGTTCCAGCAGTGGCTGTAGCCGCTGCTAGTTTCGATCACGGCGGTTGTACCCATACATGCTGGTCGACGATGGAGTGTTACCGGTGCTGGGGTTTTATTCCAGCGTACTGGCTTTGTTTTTCTTTCATAGCTGGTCTGGTTGTTCATCGTCGGGTTACTGTTATTAGTGGACCCGTGTTGTGTTTTCTTCTCCGACGCTGTCTTAGTTTTGGTCTCCGGTGACGGTGCTACCTACGTCTAGAAGCTGTCGGTGAAAATGGTGAATGAGGTGGTGATGCTACGGGTCTGGGTTGCTGTTGCTTTTGTTCGGCGACGGTGGTCCTTTTCTGGGTATTTTTCTCGATGGTGTATGGACGGCATGCATGGCTCACGCATTGAGCGCGTATCAAACTTGTTGTCAAGGTGGTCTAAGGGTTTATTTTTCTGGCCGGAGTTTCCAGTCTTGTTGTCAAGGTGGTCTTCGGCAATGGCATACAATGGCGAGTGGAGTGCACGTCATTGTTGACGTGTATCAAACTTGTGGCTGTTACGCGTTTTCCCGCCTGTTATTTGGGCTGGTTTTTAAAAACGGGGGCTGGTTTCTTGTGTGATTTGTCTAGTCTTTCGGCTGAGAGGATGTGCAACAGTGTCAACTTGGGGGGATTGTGTGCATAGCTGTCGATATAGACCTCCTGTTTCAACGTGGGGTTGGTTGGTGTGGTTTATATAATATTTTATACACAAAATTAGTTAGTGGAATCACTTAAGCGTTTAAGCGTTTAATTCACTTAAGCCATTAAACACCTCATTTAGGTTTTCCAAAATCACTTAAGCGTTTAATTCTCAAGTCTAAAACGATGAATTTGAATTTCCTTTAATTTTCTTCCTATTTCTCTTTCTATTCTTTTAAGTTTCTCGTCTAGCTCTCAAGAAGATAGTTTTCTTTCCAACTTTCTCTGTGCTTCTCCATCCTTCTATCTTTTGTTCTAGGAAACTAATTCGCTTGGGACCCTAATTGTTCCATTAGCTTAAGTGGCCAAGTTTAACTCCAACAAATCTTGCTTAGCATCTAAGAAAGAGGATTTACTGAGTAATTGCCACTTAACGATATTAGTTAAACATAAGAACCGCATTTAAGGTTTCCCAAATTCCCCAACTGTTCAATTCTCAAGCCCAAAAGGACGAATGTGAATTCCCTATGATTTTTTTTCCCGTTTCTCTTTCTTTTCTCTAACTATCTCTTCTATCTCTCAAGAAAAAAGTTTCACTCTAACTTTCTCTGTGCTTCTCTGTCCTTCTCTCTTTTGTTCGAGGACCTAATTAGCTTGGGCCCCTAATTGTTCCATTAGTTTAAGTGGCCAAGTTTAACTCAAACTAATCTTGGTTAGCCTCTGAGAAAGAGAATTTACTGAGTAACTGTAGCTGAACGATATTAGTTTAACTTAAACACCTTATTTATGGTTTTCGAAATCACCTAAGTGTTCATTTCTCAACTCCAAAAGGATGAATGTGAATTCCCTTTGATTTTCTTCCTACTTCTCTTTCTTTTCTCTAACTTTCTCTTCTTCTAGCTCTCAACATAAAAGTCTCCCTCTAACTTTCTCTGTGCTTCTCCATCCTTCTCTCTTTCGTTCAAGGAACTAATCAGCTTGGGACCCTAATTGTTCCATTAGCTTAAGTGGCCAAGTTTAAGTCAAACTAATCTTGCTTAGCCTCAAAGATAGAGAATTTACTGAGTAATTATCGATACTAGTTTGACTTAAGCACGTCATTTAAGCTTTTCCAAATCACCTAAGTGTTCAATTCTCAAATCCAAAAGGATGAATTTGAATTCCCATTGATTTTGTTCCTCTTTCTGTTTCTTTTCTTTAACTGTCTCTTCTTTTTTTGTTCGGGTGAATAGACTGCCTCTTCTAGCTCTCAAGAAAAAGGTTTCTCTCTAACTTCTCGGCGCGTCTCCATCCTTCTCTCTTTTTTGTTCGAGAAACTAATTAGCCTCGGCCCCCTAATTGTTTCATTTGTTCAAGTGGCGAAGTTTAAATCAAACTAATCTTGCTTAGCCTCTAACAAAGAGAATTTACTGAGTGATTGTAACTTAATTTATTCACCCAAATATTGTAACTTAACAACCATTAGTTTAACTTGAACACCTCATTTAAGGTTTTCGAAATCTCCTAAGTGTTCAATTCTCATGCACAAAAGGTTGAATTTGAATTCTGCTTGATTTTCTTCCTATTTCTCTTTTTTTTCTCTAACTTTCTTGTCTAGCTCTCAAGAAGATAGTTTCTCTCTAACTTTCTCTGTGCTTCTCTATCATTCTCTCTTTCGTTCTAGGAACTAATTAGCTTGGGCCCCCTAATTGTTTCATTTGTTCAAGTGGCGAAGTTAATATCAAACTAATCTTGCTTAGCCTCTAACAAAGAGAACTTACTGGGGCCCCCACAATATCCCTAAAGTGAGTTTTGTGGTTTGGATGGCGATTCTGGGTAGACTGAACACTAGGGATAGATTGCACCTTTTTGGTGTGACACAATCTGCTGTATGTGTATTTTGTCAGTACCATAATGAAGACCATAACCACCTTTTCTTTGAGTGTCCATTCTCGGAACGGGTGTGGTCTTGTATTAAAGGTAAAATCAATGTTGATTGGCCATCCCTCCTTTGGGATGATTTGGTCCAGCTCATTGCTAAATCTGTGAAAGGGAATTCCTTAGGGACTATTATTACCAAGCTTGCATTTACTTGTACTGTGTACCAGTTATGGGTTGCTAGGAATAATAGAGTGTTTAGTAAAGATATGGTCCCTGAAGAGGTTGTTATAAAGCGTATTGTGGATATGGTTAGATTCAGGGTAATGCATATTACCAATTTGAAGACTAACCACAATGGTTGATGGTATCTTAGCTCATGGAAATTGCCTCATACTATGCTGAAGCTTGCTGCTGCTATTGTGAGGAATAAGAGCTCATAAAATGTGGGTTGAGTGAAGGTTAGAAACTACATTGTGGGGTTTCCTAATGTTTGTTATTCATATAGGCGCTTGGAGTCCTGGAAAGCCGATTGTCGAGTGTATGCCAATCAATCTGAGGGTTGAGTTTCGTGTGAGGAATAAACACTCCATATCCCCCACATTACTAGCCACATTGAGAGGAACTAACAAGCTTTTATATATTCTCTGTATCTTTTCTTTTGCGGGTGTATGGAGCTTTGTTTTTCCGAGTGATGTGCGCATAGATACTTGTGGGTTGAGTGTAGTGAGCAATTATATGTGTGATGTTAAATGTTTCATGTTTCTGAGTCTCGCAAAGTGCTCTTTTGATGATTATTTAATTCTGTTTGGTCTTTGCTGGATTACAAGGTCTACTATAAATGTGTAGAATCTGTTTGGGTTACATGGTTTAGCAGCAGTTCTTGGACGGTGCTGCATGGTTTTTTCTTCAGTTCGGGTTGACTCGAAGCTCGAAGTTGGATGTGATTTGTTGATCGCTGCTATATGCGCCTCGTGTGTGAAGATTGACTTTCCATTATGTTTGTTTTCTTTAGAGTGTGTTGGTATTTTTCCCTACCCGTGTGGAATGTACACGGGTGTCCGTGATTTTCTGTTTCCATCCGACTTTTTGCTACTTAGATATCTATCGGGTGTGCTCATGTTCCTCATTACATTTTCATGCGGCACATGAACACACTTTGGTTACTTTTTTTTGGGTGAATAAGACATAAATAAAAGACAAAGGATATACAAGATTACAAGGGGAATACCCCAGGCCCTACAACCAACTATACAGCAAGATTAGCAACCAAAAAAAAAAGATAAAGCAAAAGTGTCACGACCCGAACCCGCCCCCATGGGTTAAGGACGTAACCGGCCAGTAATCCTAAGATTACCTACGGCCTCAAACCAAAACAGACTTAACACATCAGAGTAAAGGGGCCAAAAGGGAAGCAAAATTTAAAACTTTGTCCATAGAGCTGTGTAATGGCACATCAAAACAAACCATACATATGCACGTTAATAACTCACAACAGAAACATAGCGACATAGGTTCTGTACAGACAGGATCATCCAAAACTAAGTCAACCCATAAAAACTATAAGCAGACATATACAAAACTTTGCCAACCTGACAAAATGTAAATACATAACAAAAGGGCGAAGACGGGTCTCGTGCGTGAGACACAAGGGCTGACTCTCTCAAAACCTTAGTTGTTCCATACAGACTTCACTGAGACTGGGTCTGGACTTCTCTTGGCTCACCTACAAACACATGAATGAGCGTGAGCGATAGCCCAGTGAATAATATCAAATCAAATACATAAGGTTTTTTTTTGGGTGGGTAAGTCATAAATTAAAGATAAAGTTTACACGTTTACAAGGGGCATACCCCAGGTAATACAACAAATCCGCATCCCCCCAAAAAGGGGGGACTAATACAAAAACTGATTTAAAAAATAAAATCAAATTTAAATCCAAAATTGTCCATTTATCAATTTGTCCCCAAGTACTTACTATCATCAAAAAGATAATAGATGAATACTTGGGGAAGATATATGGACAATTTATATAAAAAGAAATACAATAATAAAAAAAACCACAGCTGATCATCAACGTATGTAGGCCCCGCGGGACCCAACGCCAAATTCAAACAAAATCACCGTGGGAAAAAACAACCCATGGCTGACCAACAAAAAGAACTAGAAATCCGGCCCCACCCACGTGCTCTATCAACACATATGCATATACAAACATGCATATATATCAACGCACCAGCTAGACGCAAAACTGGTTTTCAACCAAACAATGGGCCAGTTGTCCACCACCCACGTTGCTCCACTTACCAATGTAAGTAACATCATCAGCTTTCAATCAACCTGTCTAGCGTAGACGGGAAGATTGATATAGAAACAATCCAATACAACGCGGCACACCACACAGATGAGAGTCCACCATGGCCAGCATAGTGAACCATGAACCATCGGCAAAACCATCAGGACACTGCACTGTCGGCAGCAAAAACAAGTACCCAAAACCCAGCAAATGCCGGAAATACTAGAGAACCAGAGCAATAGGAACAGCTTACCACCAAAGGCGAGTAACCACTCCACGCTCCATCACAAGGGTGACCAGCAACAAAACGTAACTGGCAAGGACAACCAGAGCAGCTTTGAAAACCGACAAACCCCGACCTCCGCAAAGATTCATCACCGTCGCCCAGCAACAGTAGAAAGAACTGGAACAAAGCACCCCTTCGCCAACCATTACCAAAGTAGTTTAGGCCCCAAACCGCAACAAATCCTTTTTCTAGATATAAACCCGTAGAATAGCACTAAAGTGCCTACTCACGTGAGATTTACCGAAGTAGACCAAGGCAGCAACACACCGTACAATCACGCCGGACGAGAACAACGCCAGAAGAGAACATAACCAGAGCAGAAAGTATCACGAGGGGCCCCTTGTCACTCCAAGCAAACGTCGGAGAAGAGGCAACTCAGGCTAGATAAACACCCATAGAACACATCCTTCCCTCTCTAGAACTAGAGAGAGAGAGAGGCTAACAACTCAGTAGAGCCAACCAACAGCCCACTCTGAGACAAAGATCATCCAAGCTCGACAACTGTAACTCGCAGATGACCGCTAGAAACAACATGCCAGCGAACTCTTGTTCCACATGGAATCAAACAGCACCGAAGCACCATAGCCCAAAACATCGACCAACAAGAAAACCAGTTGGAACATTTTTCACTCACACACAAAAAGGGTGGACGAGCTAACAAACTGGCCGGGAAAGCACCAGATACCTTGGGAAACCCATGGGGGGAGCTTTCTCTCTCTAGATTGTAGAGAGAGAGGCTCTGCTTTCTTCCCCTGCTAAGAACTACGTAGGTCAGAGAGAAAGTTTCTTCTTGGGAGCTAAAATACATAAGTTACATAACAATGTAGAACAACATGTTCCAAACGGCCTTAGGCCCAATTCATATTTCCATTTAATAGATATATAATTATACGAGATTCAAATCAAGTGACTGTAGTTCCAAACATTCTGGCCTTTGCCCATTCAGATTTCCATTCATGTCAAAACGGCCTTCGGCCCGTTCATTTATGTCAAAACGGCCTTCGGCCCATTCATTTCTATCAAAACGACCTTCGGTCCATTCATTTACGTCAAAACGGCCTTCGGCCCATACATTCATGTCAAAACGGCCTTCGGCCCACTCATTTCTATCAAATCGACCTTCGGTCCATTCATTTCTGTCAAAACGGCCTTCGGCCCACTCATTCATGTCAAAACGACCTTCGGTCCACTCATTCCTATCAGAACGACCTTCGGTCCATACATTTCTGTCAAAACGGCCTTCGGCCCACTCATTCATGTCAAAACGACCTTCGGTCCACTCATTTCTATCAAAACGACCTTTGGTCCGTTTATGTTTATCAGAACGACCTTTGGTCCATTTATGTTTATCAGAACGACCTTTGGTCCATTTATGTTCATCAAAAGGACCTTTGGTCCATTTATGTTTATCAGAACGACCTTTGGTCCATTTATGTTTATCAAAACGACCTTGGGTCCATTTATGTTTATTCATATCAGACTTACGTCCATAATCCCAATTTAGCAATTCATAAAGCGTATAAGGGAATAGACAATTGGACATTCACAAGCATTCAAATATCGATATTACTCACAGTGATCGGCTTGTGGATTCGCCCTGGAGCTTGACCCTACACATTCCATGAACACAAAAGGGTCATTAACCATTCAATCCGTTCCTTAATTCACATACTCCTCTTTAGGCTTTATTCTTATCTTATCAACTCATTTACAATGCTTAACATATGCCTAAGAGTGCTTATAAGTGAAAGAGAACGGGAAACGAAACACAGAACGCATGAACAAAATTTCAGAAAACAGGGTACCCGCTCGAGCGTGTACTTACCCGCTCGAGCTGACCCTTAAGGCCTGCAAAAGTACTGGTTGCATGAAAAATGCGCTCGAGCGTGGAATAGAGCGCTCGAGCTGAAGGCCTGTCTACAAAACTCCACGCTCGAGCGTGAGGTTTCCCGCTCAAGCGGACATCCAACTCTGCAAAAGTGCTGGGAGCACGATTTTCCCGCTCGAGCGGACATCAAAATTCTGGGTTTCCCAAATCGTGTTCTTGAGCTCCAAATCGGTTTTCCAGCTACATTACTTGCATGCAATGGCTCAAATTACACATTTACACATGCTAACATGCTACTAATACAGAATTACAACATCAGGAAGCTCAATTTCATGATTTATCTTTTTTTTGGGTGAGTAAGTCATAAAATAAAGACAATGAAATTTACACGTTTACAAGGGGCATACCCCAGGCATACCCAACAACAAATAAATAAACGAATACATAACCAACATAACCTACCACTGCACCCCCTAAGATTGAGGGAGAAACACAAGAACAACAGAAAAGACAAAATAACCCAACTTTGCCCATATATCCTTTTGTCCCCAAGTAACCCCTACCATCAGAGATAATAGACGGAAACTTGGGATGGATATATGGGCAAAGATACAAACAAACACCAAAAAAAACTTAAAAACCACAACAAGCATACTCACAAAGCAACAACCCTCAAGACAAATCAGAAATGATAACCAACCCCATTCGCCCCCAGTCTCTACCATGGATCAACACATGGAATCCCGTAAGCATCCCACTCCTCACAGCCGTGACATCCTAGCCACTCAACAAAAGCCATGACAGAGGAAAAAATCTACCCCATGAGAAATCCCGACAGAGTCACATGAAGCTAGCACGATCAGTAACCATGAGCAACAGTCTTGTGAGTTGAAGTGACAACAGTAGCCCCACAGCAACAAACCGATACATAGCCAAAAAATAACCTGAGATCAATCATCACATCCCCCAGTCCCTTCCTTGGTAGATCACAAGCCTCAAACCCCACGGCAGTGTGCCCTTCACTCCATGTCAGGCGTGGCAATACGACCAATTAGGATGGGTCACATGAAGACAAGAAGCAACCAGAACCGGTAGCTATCCTCCCGCTCATCTCCCAGTCTCTAACTCGGCTAGTCATCGATCCACTATTCCCCATAGCAGTGACCCCTTAATCACTCTTGGCGGAGATGGCTCAAAACTAACCTCATATCGAGTCACATGAGGATCACACGATCAATCATCAAGATAAAGTCGACTACATATAATCCGCTGCAAAGTGACTAAAAGAAAATAAAAACCAACTGCCCAAAATTTTTCTCGCGAAAGCACCCCACTTGACAGTGTAAAAAAAAAAAAAAAAAAAAATTTGGGCCACAAAAATATAAAACCCACACGTGGTCATCAAAGACCCGTAATCGAAAGCCAACTAAAAGAAGCGGCATCAACAAGCTTGTGGGATTTCATGATTTATCTACATGCATGTCCCATAATATCTCAAACCCATCATCAACATGCTCAAATTCAAACATTCAAGACTTATACTCCCATGATTTATACATGCATGTGGGAGATGCTCATCATTCTCAACTTAGATAACACAAATGGTGATCAAAACATGAGTTTCCTTTAACATTTCACATAGACTACACACATTTGTGCTCAAACATGCAATTTCAAAGTAATTTCTTACATGCATGCACATATTAAGCTTCAATTCAACAATTCCAACACAATTTCATTTCAATCTTATTCTTGATCACCAAATTAGCTTGAACACACAAAATTACGAACTATAATCCAAGAATTACTCACCTAGAAGCTTTGATCTTCTAAGCTCTAGTCAATTCTTGAGCTAAATCCCCAAAATTTCCAAGCTTTAAACCAAATTGCACAATCTCTCCCTTTCTCTCACTAAGGCCGGCCCTCACTCTCTCACAATTGAATCCCTCAGATTCTTGAGTTCATAAGAGTTAAAGGGGAGTGTAATGCTATCATACAATAAGCCCCACTAACAAATATTTATATATAAAATAATGGGGTACTTAATTTATCAATTTAATCAGTTTAAATTGACCAGAATCAATTTTCAATTAAATTTCACCGTAGGCTCTAAAAATTATGCCAATCACAATGGCGTAATCAATTTCGGGTTCTGTGGCCGATAAGGCCCTCAATTTAATTTCCAGAGCAGATTATTCAAACAGATATTCCTACAGTGAACAGGTAAAATTCCAAAGTCGCATATATTCACATAATGGCACACAAAAAAAATCATATCAAACCATATAGTCACATACGTACTAGGGACCAATTAGCATATTACGGAACAGGGGTGTTACAGTCTTCCCCCCTTTAGGAAGTTTGGTCCTCCAAACTTATTTTACCTTTAGTCGAAACAATTCGGAACACTTTTCATTCAACGGCTCCAATCATTCTTAATAGTCATTCACTTAGTCTCAAAATCAAGCAACGCTCTATTCTCAATCAGTCATAGATTTACCTTTTCCGCCATACAAGGCTTGTACGGTGCCATGCCAAAACTAGAGTGAGAGCTGTTGTTGGAAGCAAAGTTTGCCAACGATGGATAAATCTTTCCAACTCCCCTGAAAAATCTAATGCATATCTTTGGAGCATTCCTCCCAAAACTCTAACAGTTCTTCCTGATCGTACATCAACTTGCGGATGGAAAACAGCGCCGAATCATAATTCAGTTTAGTATCAAATTCATAATTTGTCCAGATCATATGCAGAAATCATAAGTCATGATTAAGTTTACGCGATACATCCATTAGCATTACCAGAACAGAACGGAACAGAATAGAACAGAACAGAACATATACACGTGAGGTTACGAATAACCAGTTCCATAAGGGAACCTCCGGATCCGGGTAACATAACAGAACAGAAGCTGAGCCCCCATTGCCCCTTGAAGGCTTTTAAAAATTCAAACACATTTAGAATTTCTGTCTAAACAATAGATACTGGGACTCCATGTAAATGAGCAATCTTATCGATGTAAACAGTGGCTAGTCTACAAGCATCATACAAAATTTTATGATGCTCAAGGACAACCGAAGGAGATTTGGTGCTCAAGGACAACCGAGCTCCCATCCACGACCCAAGGGGCAAGTTCAGACCTAATTGGACTGGTCCCTATATCATTCAAGCTATCTGGTCAGGTGGAGCTGTGGTTCTGATGGACCTAGATGGCCTGGAATTTTCCCAACCGATCAACATGGACAAGTTGAAGAAATATTACCCCTGAGAGGCTCGCTAGGCCGAAAACCCGAAAGGGGTCACTAGGCAAAAGTTAGAGCACAAAAAATTGGAAAATATAAAAACTGAGCTCGCAAGGTTGAAAACCCGCAAAGGGCGACCTTGGCAAAAGTTAGAGCGTAAAAGGAGAGTGAAAATACTCGAGTGGGCCAAGTGATGTGAGCAAGCAAAGTACTCTATGCCACTGTGGGTTGAGTGAAGAGAGACAGTATACTTGTTTTGCTCTAACATTTATTATATATTATATATGTTTTTTGCAGGTTTATGGAGCTTTCAAGTATACTACCTATCTTGTTCTATTGAGAAATCTGGTGAGATGTGGGCCAAGTGATGTGAGGTTCTATATGGAGTGTAAGAATGTTGGTTACTGTGGGCCGAGTGTGGGGAGGTCTTATACTGTGTGTTTGTTATTTCTGCTGCTTTATGATCTTCATTACGAAGGTGGTAATTCCGATTCATGGCAGGTTGTGGTTTATGTCGTGGTTCGGTGGTATGGTAGCTCCTTACTCCGTAGTTACCTGAGGCTGTTAACAGCTTATTTCTCTCTTGCTGTGGAGAAGTGGTGGCTGATTGCTGTTCAGATTTGGGTGGCAGTTGGCAGTGTGTGTATGTACCATGGTGATGGCTGCTCCAAGCGCCTTGCTATGCTACAAGTGAGAGATAATCAGTGGTTGTTCTTTTTATTTTTATTTTATTTGTTCACAGGTTGAGTGTGCAGTTTACCTACTCCTACGGGTTGTGTAGGAGGCTTCATGTGTACCTTGGTGTCTCGGGTTGCAGGTTTCCTGAGCAACTCGGTAGATGGGCCCCTCTTGGTTCTTTTCTTCGGTTTTGCTTGGATTCCTATTCTTTGTATTATTTTTATTTTGTTACAGGTGCCCATCCCTACGGGCTGTGTAGGGAGGTTTTGTGGGTGTGATGATGCCCTTCCCTACGGGTTGTGTAGGGTGTTTTTTATCTGTGTAATGGTGCTTGTTGGTTGCTGGTTTTGTCTTTTGTACAAGGTCCCTATTCATCATAGGATATGGCCTTTGTACAATTTGATTGGCTAAGCTTCTTTTGGCTCTCCTCATCTTCGGATGTAGTTCCTAGGTTTGGTCTAGATCTTTGTTATTTTTCGGGCTTCGGTGTCTTGTGTGCTGAGGCTCGTGTTGTTTTCTGTTGTTAGGGCCTGGGGTATGCTCCTTGTATTTTTGTAAATTTTCTGTTTTATATTATTTCTTATTCACCCAAAAAAAAGAAAATACTCGAGTGAACCTAAGCCTGAACTACGTAAGGCTTGATTCCCATCTTTGGGATACATAGGCAACTTCACCCTGAAGTTCAGCCATAAACTTTTCCCCGATCAACTTTGTCCATTTTTGACCATCTCAGTCATCTTTATCCGTCACCATTTATCGCAATCTCCGGTGCAGTGCTATTCAGACTAGGGGCAACTTTCCGTTGCCACACGGTGTTCCGGTACTATTCAGACTAGGGGCAACTTTCCAGTTGCTAGGATCCGGGGTTGTGCATCTCAGTGACAGATCTTAGGCGTGTCCAGTTCTGATCCATATCGAAAATGGTTTTGAAAAGTTTTAATAAAAGTTTTTTTTGGGTGAATAAGACATAAATAAAAGACAAAGGATATACAAGATTACAAGGGGAATACCCCAGGCCCTACAACCAACTATACAGCAAGATTAGCAACCAAAAAAAAAAAGATAAAGCAAAAGAGAGCCCAAAAAAACACTGTTCAGCAACCATATCATGAGAGATAGGGGAAATGAACACTGCGGAAGAACAGCCCAAAGCCGTGAGATAAACAGCCCCATAGCAGCACTAAATGTCGGCCCCAAGTCCGAAAACAGTAATGGAAAAACAAAACATAAACCTGTGGACTACATAATCCAGTACCAAACAGTAAAGCAAATAGAGACAAAACAGGTCAAAGATGGACCACTTAATTCCTAGCACATCCCGCTAGGATAGGTAAAATAGCTAAAGTTGTTAAAACAGATAAGGAAAACAGCTTATATCCCTGAAGAAACAACCAGCGGCGCATTCAGCAGCCAGCTTCGAGCCAAATATCACAAGAATCAAACCAAGACGTAGACCTCCACTAGACAATATAGAAAGACCTGCCAAAATGGAGTAAACAAATCCATTAGTGATCATGAACGATTCCAGTAAAACAGGTAACCACAATATATGTCTCACATCACTAAACCCACAATAATCTCACATCACTCAGTAGTATTTGGAATTTAGCACACAATATATAGGCTCTCATCACTCAACCCACACAGCATTGCATTACTCCATAGCCTGCACATAAAGCTTACAATATATATAAACATTAGATAAAACATTTGTTGGTAGCTATTTCACTCAACCCACAATTCTGTTTGTTGTAATTTGTTGGACTCACAACACTCAACCCTCATTGATCCAAGCACTTCTCATTACTACACAAGAAGAAAACAGTTAGGAAAAAAGCACTCAGTTTGCTTACAATCACTCGACCCTCATATAGTGAACTCACATCACTCAACAGCCGTCCCAGTGCCGAGAACATGGGGCTTCAAGATAGTAGCAGGCAAATTCCAATGGTCTTTTAATAAAAGTTGACTTTGTTCAAATTAATCTCTTTACAACTAAGACCATTTTTGGACTAAAGCGAAAAATTTTCAGTACCACAACCTTCAATTTCATTGATTTCAAAACAGAGTTCTCCTACTCTTGCATACAATCGAAGTTGCTTTTTTTATTACATTCATAAAGAAAACTTGAAAGTACTAATAAAGCAATAAATCAGGGGCATAGTCAAGTCAAGTATCCCTGCGCCCCCTCCCAGAGCTGGTCGAAGCCTCTGACGCCAAGCTGGGCCCAACCTGTGCCTCCTCGTTAAGCCAGTCCCAACACTCGTCAGACAAAGTGCAACTGAAAGTGGGATCAGGGGCCAGGAGCTCTCTAGTCCTCCATGCTGTGGCATATCGGGCAAGCTGTGCACCTCGGACCGGGAAAGCAGCCGGGTACTCAATCCCCTCTGGCGGGCAAATCTGATCATGACCGAACTGGCGCAGGAGCCGGAACGGAAAGTAGAACACACAGTGGGTCAGACCAATCAACCGGATCCCGATCTGCCGGGACATGCTATAGCTCATTGCCGGGAGATTGAGCCAAGGACAACGCCAAGCAATGCGACCTGCAGACAAATTACACATCCAGTCAAACCACCACCTTTCATCAGGGGCATCGACTAGGCGCTGTCGAAAGAAATAGCCTCGAGCAGAGTAGGCTGGGCAAGAGTCCACAACTTGCAATTTGTCCATCAACCATACCTGGGGAGGGATGAAAAATGAGAGAATAAAGAATAGAGAGGTGTACGGTGAGGGAAAAGTGAGAAAAGGTTTTTTTGTGAGAAAAACCGAACCTGAGGGCCGAGTGATGTGAGCAAATACATATGTAAGAATGGGTGGGAAACATTACCTGCAGCAGCAGTGGACTCCCAGCAAATCTGGTCATCTCCCGGCGATAGATAGCATCCAAGCCCATCAGTGTCTCGGCCAAGGTTATGGCGATGCAGCTCTTTCCTTCTTTCAAGCCTTGAGCAACTTCAATCAGACGAATGCTAAATCTGCCAAAGCCCGGGGAAAGCAGAAAGTGAGACAGCAGGCACAAGTAAAGGGCGTGTTGCCGGAAACCTTGCCAATAATGATTGCTGCGGTCACCAGCGTCAGAAGAGCGATGAATCAAACCGATGATATCCAGTTCCCCATTACAGATCAGAGACCGAACGTCATGCGCGGTGAGTCCACACATCCGCCCTAAAGCTTGGGCGTGGCCAAAGCGGAACAGGGGCAAGATCTCTTCATGACATTCGGATTCCATCAAAGCTTGAAAATCTTCGAAAGTTGGACATACCTCTTGCCCGCCGAATCACCGGGTTCCAAAACCTCGCCGCGGCATGGAGGAAAGGAAGGTGCAGCGGAGTGCGACTCAGCGTGAACAGTGCATTCAAGCCGAAACCCCGGAAGTTCAACTTTTTCGAACCATCTAGAGAAGCGATCCAAGCTATGAGATTTTCAACGAGAAACGCCTCCATTTTTGTGCAAAACTAAGATGAATTGAATGAACCACGGAGCTAAGGCTTTTAAAGAGGAAAAGACACTATTCGGGGGACAAATGTCAGAAATTTGATGGTTGCTGAGCTGAGTGGCCGGCCGGCCACCTTTTCTGGCAGGCCGGCCAAAAACTGGCCGGTGGCCTCCCCTTTGCAATAAATCTGGCCGGCCGGCTCCAAAAAGTAGCCGGCCATGCTCCAATGTGTGTCTTTAGCCCTGTTTTACCCTCCAAGGGAAAGTTTCAAGCATTTTCATGCAACGGGTGTGTCGAAGGCCTCTATTTCCCTCTGTTTCGGATGCGTTCCGTTGCCCAGATCGTCCGAAATACACTTTGTTTTGTTAAGTTTTGTTTATTGAGTTGTTTTTTTGTTTATCGAGTTGTCGTTTTGCTTATCGAGTTGTTTGTCGAGCTGTCGTGTTTCGTGTTTTTGAGTTGTTACTCTTTGTTTAAGTAATTTTTGTTTGAGTCTTGTTTATTGAGTTGTCAACACTATTGTGTTTTGCTTATCGAGTTGTAAACTTGCTAAGGTTTTGTTATATCTTAGAAAGTTAAGTTGTTGCGTCAGTTCACTACCTGACTGGGCAAAATGCACAATGCACATTTCCATTCAATCTCATTATGGTGCAAAATGATGCGATATGATGCTAAGAGTTTAAAATACAACACTTTTTTCAAAAGCTGTTTCATTCCATCATGCCTCGCTTGTTACAACATTTTACAGACTAAGGCACAAGTTTTACAAAGAATAAAACCGCCCGATAATATACAATGTGCTTCAACTACTAGCAAAAAGATAAATAAAACAGGAAACAGCAGCATCTGTGCTCTCAAGAGCAGGAATAAGAGGCCCTCTTCGCCCTCTTCTGCGAAATAGACTCCCCGCCACCATCGCCATCATCATCATCTGAATCGGAGTCATCATCCTTGGGATCCCCCTCAGCCTCGCCTCTACTCCTGGAACCAAGACCGGAGCCGTCCTCTCTGTCAGCAGATGTCTCCGACTGACGATCTGCAGCCTCCTCCTCCTCATCCTCACCAGGCTCCTCCTCTACAATGAGTGCTCTGCGTCTACGAGACGACCCCCCTCCAGCTCCTCGAAAAGGCCTGGATGGCCCAGCTCCTCGAAAAGGCCTGGATGGCCCAGCTCCTCGAAAAAGGCCCAGATGGCCCAGCTCCTCGAAAAGGCCCGGATGGTCCACCTCCCCGAGAAGGCCCAGGTGGCCTGGCCTGCGGCTGAGCATATACCGGGGGCATTTGAGAATAAAGAGTTCAATTTAAATACGTTAGTCCACATATTGACATCAGATGTAGATACAAGAAAACTACATGAAGTGGGTACATGTAAACACAGTGTATAAGTGAGGTGTGTGTCAGAAGTACTCTACACAAGTAGCCTATCAATGCAGTAGAAATCAGCATACCATCAGAAGTATGATAAATGCTAGAAAACTAAAGGGTACCTGGAAGCCCATGATGGACAACTGCGCGTCCCTCCGCAGGACCATCCCCTCAAGTGAGGCTCCATCTCAAGCACCTGATCCATGTACTCAACAGGGGGCTGCAGATGCAAATGCAAGGGTATCAGTAAAGGAATGAACGTCCAAGTATCTGAGTAATGAATCAAAGCCGCAAAACATACCGGTGGTGAGTCGGGGTCTTTGACATATCGATGGCCGAGCATCGGAGGCTCTATCGGGATCGGAATCGGAGAGGTAGTCCCATACTGCTACCCCATCAACTCGGTTGGCATGTCCGGGCATCCAGGATGAGGATAAGTCGGAGGAATCGGGGGAACCAATCCACCCCCACCTCTAGATGTACCAGCCCTGCTGGTGGAAGGGGCGTCTGCAGCCCGAGCCCGGGCCTGGCTTGAAGATGGCATGCCAGCAGACCTCATCGTCGGAGCACAAACTCCCGTCAATGGAGGCATCAAGTATATGTGACGGTAAGTAGCGTAATCCCCCTCCTCAAGATGTAGCAAAGCATCAGTACCCAGCATAGCACTAACAAAATCCCGGGAAGGGAGCCTATCAGCAATCCGCATATCGACTCGGGGTGCTGAGGGAGGGTCCTGAGAAATGTACCCCCAGACCTGACACAAGAAGCGGTCCCCCAAAAACCAAGCCCTACCAACAGGCCCTTCGAACAGGATCCTGTACCGGGAGGCACCCCACCCCCCGGCAAACCGGAATCGGAGACCTTCACCTAAAGACGCCCATGGCTACCATGTAATCTACGGATAACAGACGCATAAACCAAGCAGAAATCGAAAATGCACAGGACAAATCAAAGATGAAAACAGAAAGAACTGAGAGTTCTGAAATACCTCCGTCGACCGCACTATGTTGAAATACTGCCGCAGATAAAGGAGAGACTCCCGGGGCCTTGGCCGGTGCTGGCCTTCAAATACAAGCGAGTACAGGGTCACAAGAGGTCCCTCCACCACCAACTCCGGGGCCAATATCGGGAAATACACATAGACCCACAACTGTGGAAAACAAAGCAGAATATGAAGTGCTGAGGGCAAAGTGCACGATACAGAGTATAAAGTGCGCCGTGTGTGCAATGTGCAAATAATGAGGAGCAGAAATGTAAATCAAGAGGGCAGAAAGTACCTCCCAGGCTCTCCAATAGCCGCCAAGTGAGTCCCCCCGTCAGCGGGAGGTCGCGCTCATGTAGCAATAAAGGGTAGCCAAGTCGGCGCCACCCCAGTCATACCGTCTGACCTGTGACAGGTCCACCAAAGCACTCAAAAAATAAAGCCCAACAGTGTTCCCCCTGTCGGCAAACAAAGTGGTCCCGAAGAGGAACATCAGAAAGCCGCAGGCATACTGTGCTGCCTCCTCAGGAGTCCCAGGCTCCATCTCCACCCGCCGGAAATGGAAAGAGAACCAGGTGTGTCAGACTCTCCCCGAAGGTCTATCAACAGGCGGGCGAACCTCCAGCAAATATATCCAAGCAGCCTCCCACTAGCCCATGTCCTCGTCGTAAGGGATGGGCCAACCTCCCACATCAAGGCCAGTCAGTACAGCAAAGTCAAACGGGGTCATAGTCAAGTCCCCTGTGGCAGAAAAATGGAAGGAGTTGGTGGTGTCCCACCATCTCTCCACCAAGGCGGCCATCAACGTCCTCCTGGCAAGACAACGAGATAGCCCAGTACAGAAGGGCCCAAACCCCGCCAAGTCAACCAAATCCCGAACAGCCTTCAGGAGCTCAGCGTACCAATCTCTCGCCGCGGTAGAGCCATATCCCCGCATAGTGCGAGAAGTCACCTACATTCAGAATGAATACATGTTTCAGCATAAAATGAATAAGCTGCGTGCAAATAAAATGAATAGGCTGCGTGCAAAGTAAAGTAAGTGAGCCGCATGTTCACAATCAGTGTGTGCTGCGTGTTCACCTTCAATTTGGGCCGTGTGTTCAGAAAATCAGTGTTTGGGCTGCGTGTTCAACTCTCAATCAGTGTGTGCTGCGTGTTCACCTTCAATTTGGGCCGTGTGTTCAGAAAATCAGTGTTTGGGCTGCGTGTTCAACTCTCAATCAGTGTGTGCTGCGTGTTCACCTTCAATTCAGGCTGTGTGTTCAGAAAATCAGTGTTTGGGCTGCGTGTTCAACTCTCAATCAGTGTGTGCTGCGTGTTCACCTTCAATCTGGGCTGTGTGTTCAGAAAATCAGTGTTTGGGCTACGTGTTCAACTCTCAATCAGTGTGTGCTGCGTGTTCACCTTCAATCTGGGCTGTGTGTTTAGAAAATCAGTTTTGGGGCTGCGTGTTCACCTTCAATTTGGGCTGTGTGTTCAGAAAATCAGTGTTTTCGTGTTCAACTCTCAATCAGTGTGTGCTGCGTGTTCACCTTCAATTTGGGCTGTGTGTTCAGAAAATCAGTATTTGGGCTACGTGTTCAACTCTCAATCAGTGTTTGGGCTGCGTGTTCAACTCTCAATCAGTGTGTGGGCTGCATGTTCAACCCTCAATCGGTGTGTGCCGTGTGTTCACAATCAATTTATGGGCTGAATGTTCAGGAATCCAAGTGATTGAACCGTGCGTTCAGAATGCAAACAGAATGCATGAAAAATTCATAATATGTTACAAAAAAAGTAAGAATGAAGTAAATACCTCTCGTGCCTCATGGGAGAGGTGATACTCTGGTTCCCGCAAAAAGAGATCCCCAGGTGCTCGCTCGTCGAAATCGGTGAAGTGATAGAAAACAGCTCGCGGAAGAATGTGTGCCGGTGGGTCGTACCTCTCGGGTATGAAAGGTCGAACCCCCGGAGGCAGAGCCATGATATCAAGATCACCTTCGGCGTCCGAAGGACCTCCACCGTGGGGGAAATGACCAGCCATTTCAAAAAATCTGCAAAAGGGGCAAAAATGAGCCAAAATTGAAAAAGTCAACAAAAGTCAACTCACAAGAAAATCTTCCAAATATTGAGACAAACTCACCTCAAGTGGCGAAAATGAGAAAAGAAGCCCCGAAATCAAAATTTAATCAGTTCAAAGTGCTTAAAACCGAAAGATTTCGCGAAAACAACTTGCGTGGGATGTTGAAAAACGCGTATAGAGCACAGATCTGAGGGAGAAAATGGTTTGGGAAGCAAGAGGAGATGTTTTCGGAGCTGCACTTGTGAGCACGAAGTGTTTGGATGAGTGTATTTAAAGAAAAGAGGCTGAAAAGACAAAATTGCCCCGAATCTGGGCTAAGTGGCCGACCGGCCACATTTTCGGGCAAGCCGGCCATTTCCTTTTCAAAAAATGGCCGGTGGCCTCCCTCTCCCAATAAAGATGGCCGGTGGTGTTCCCCGCATGCCCCCTAAGGTCCTTGCAAATTTGGGGGAGGATTGGAGTCCTTGGGACCTGAAAAAGTACAAGAGAAGTGCACTTTCTGTTGCGAAATCGCTCCGCCGGAACCTCAGCTTCAACTTTCAATGCGTGTCTCATCATTGCTCATCGAAAGTGAGATATATAACATGTTGTAACCTCTCCGGGAGGTGAACCGGAGGCCGCGATCGAGTCGCCCTCGCTGAAACGCGCATTTCATTGCTCGTTGTTTTGGGACAAACATACATCCTGGTTTACGCTTGTTCTGCATTATCATACACATAACTTGCATTCTCATGCACATAACTTGCATCCTCATGCACATACTTGCATTGTTATGCACGTCTCTTTGATATCACCGAAGCCTCCGTGCTTAAACTCGTGTTGTCACGCGCGTTTCTTCCCGCATTGCGATGCACTTTTCCATTGACATCGCGATTGTCTGCATTCGATATCACATTAAACCTATGTTGTTAGATCTGTTGTGCTTGTTGAGTCTTTGCATTCCTAACTGCATGAAATGTAGTTGTTGCTTTGTATTCTTGCTTAAAACTGTTGCATCTATTTGCGAATACTTGCCTCATTACAGCTTATTGCATTTGCATGATCATGAGCTACATTCGACTTTGTGTTACTATTTTGCATTTTGCCCCATGCCTGCGGGCACATCTCTGTTTATCTCACCTTTTTGTCTAAGTCTTCGGCCTTGTCAAAAATGGGTCGTCTCTGGGCTTTGACATTCACTCCCGTCACTTATGACTTTCGAGTTCTGTCAAAGAGGGGCAACTGTAGACACCCCATTTTTGACCGACCTTAAGACTCAGACGTCACCGATTGAGCGCTTGGTGATGTTGCATATCGTGCTCGTTCAGAGGTTTCAGAGTCTCGCCTGCGAGCCTTGCCTCCGGACTTTCGGACTCTTTCATGCTTTGCCTCGGTTTGCGAACCAGGCTTTGTTTTCTCTGTTTTCTCTTCCCGAAGGGAGGGAGAGGTCTCGTAGATCATCTCTCAGTGGCCGTGGGCTACGTTTCGTGGTTGTAGGCCATTTTGCCCGTTTGGAGTCCGATTTCTGGTTTTTCGGAGCCGTTGGCCATGTGCCTCGGTTCGGGACCGCTTAACCACCTCTGTTTGCTCCGATTTTTGGCGTGCATCTTATTTGCTCCCTTTTGAGGGACACTATGGCTTGAGAAACCAACTTCGTGGTTGAATACCACTTTCGGTGCCTAACAGTCAGTTTTCGAGGCCTCGGGCTGCGCGTTTCGGCCCCCGAACCTTCATCTTGCATCGGTTTGAGTTCATTTTTGGCAGGGACCTCTGTTTCATTGTTAGGAAGGTCGTAGAAGGGTGGGAGGCTGGCAATTGTTCTGACAACCAGTTTTATTCCTCCGTCGCCCTCCGTCGCCCATTTTTTCTCACTTGAAAGCCAATGTTGACTACCCTAAGGCCACTTTTTCCACCCCCAAACCACATATTTGTGTTGTACACACCTTGGAGGCCACCAATATCATGTGGCCGGCCAGTAATTGTGTGTGACCCTTTTGAGCCCCTCCTAAAAGTGGCCTTTTCTCTCTCCTGGTTCACTTTCTCCAGTTTTTGACCACATGGTTGTGTTGTGCACACATGGGAGGCCACCAATCTGGGGTGGCCGGCCACTAATACTGCTTGACCCTTTTGACCCTTGGCCGACCGGCCATGGGGAAGACCGACCGGCCACCTAAACCCTAGATAAGCAGCCGACCTTGACCCTGTCTCCAGGTACATTACAAATATGCATTTTGTTTCCCCCCAGATTGTGTATTCAGGGGGCTGCACTTTTGGGGGGAAACTTGAATTCATTTCCCCCCCTTTTTTCCCCCTCTTTTCCCCACACTTTTGCCTATATATTAGGCCCTCTAGCTCCCATTTGAAGGGTTACAAAAATTACTTTGAGGCTCTTGCATTGATCCTCTCCTCTCATTCTCTTCCAAGCCTCAAAACACCCTTAGCCCTACACCATTTACCCTACACCTCATAGCACAAGGCCCCCATCCTCCATTCCAGCAACTTGAGGCTACTTTTCAGAGGTGAAGAACTCCCAAACTTGGCTCAAAGGTTGTTGGAGCATTGGTCTACAAGGGTGAGTCACTTTCTTCCATTTTCTAGTCTTTTTTTGCTTTGTATGTAAGCCTTAGTTGCTTGCATTTTTGGGCTCCGACCCTAACTGTAAATAGTCATATTTTGAGCCCATTTTCATTTTTGATTAAGGGTCTTTCTCTGTTTGAGGCCTCCTTCTATCACTTGCTTCTTTAACCCTCTTTTAGGCCTTATTTTTGCATAGTATTTTTGGCCTGTTTGTGAGTTGTTTCGGACTTTTCCATAAACTGTAAAATAGCTTATTTTGAGCCCCTCTTCAGCATTGTTGAAGGGCTCTCCTCTATTTGAGGCCTCCTGCTATCACTTGCTTCTTTAACTCTCTTTTAGGCCTTATTTTTGCATAGTATTTTTGGCATGTTTGTGATTTGTTTCGAACTTTGCCATAAACTGTAAAATATCTTGTTTTGAGCTCCTCTTCAACATTGTTGAAGGGCTCTCCTCTGTTTGAGGCCTCCTTCTATCACTTGCTTCTTTAACTCTCTTTTAGGCCTTATTTTTGCATAGTATTTTTGGCCTGTTTGTGAGTTGTTTCGGACTTTTCCATAAACTGTAAAATAGGTTTTTTTAGCCCCTCTCCAACATTGTTCAAGGGTTATACTCTGTTTGAGGCCTCCTACTATCACTTGCTTCTCTATCTCTCTTTTAGGCCAATTTTTGCATAGTACTGTAGGCCTATCCGTGAGCTGTTTTGAATCTTGCCATAAACTGTAAAACCTCTTATTTTGAGCCCCTCTTCAACATTGTTGAAGGGCTCTCCTCTGTTTGAGAATAGCAGCTGCCACTTGTCTCTTTATCCCTATTTTAGGCCTTTTCTTGCACAATGTTTTAGGCCTGTTTGTGTTTGTTTTCGTGGCTTGTTGTAAACTGTAAAGTACCATGTTTTGAGCCCCTCTTCAACTTTGTTGAAGGGCTCTTGGCCATTTAGGGCCAGCTTCTGCTACTTGCTTCATTACCTCTCTTACGGGGCCATTTTTGCATGCTAGCTTAGTCCTATTTGTGTCCATTGTTTGGCTTTGCTTAAAACTGTAAATATTCTTGTTTTGGGACTGTCTTGATTCTGTCTTCACACTTCATGTTCAAATAATGCATGCTTTGCATAGCCATAGGTCATTCCATGTACCTAATTTCATGTTTCGGGTCTCATTCCGTGCATCGGGTGCCATGTTTCCATGTTTTGGGATCATTTTGCATCACATTTCAGTGCTGAAACTTGCATGTTTGTATGCCATATTCCATGCCTTGCCATGTCTTGTTAGAGTGGCATTTGTGCCTTAGGATCGGTCCTCGGTTTGCGTGCATGTGTGCATGCATTTCGAGTGTCTCTCTTTTTTCATCTCATGGCTACTAATGTGAGTGTGGCTGAGGTCCACTCGTGTTGGTGTAAGTCCATTGTGCATCGTGTATGCCATTTCATTTCATAGCATTGTGTATGCTAGGTTGTATGTTAGCGCATTGTGTATGCCATGTTACCTCGTGCATCGTGTATGCCATTCCCTAGCATTGTGCATGCTAGGTTGTATATTAGTTGCATTCATGCATGTCATGCATATTGCATTGTGCTTGGGATAGGAGTTAGCTCGAGCACGGGAAACGAGAGACGTTTCGTACTTCGAGTGACGGAACGTGTCTCAATTCCCAGTCACCGACACTCCGGATTATCCATGATGGAGTTTAGGTTTTGTTATGTTTATATGTGCATTCATTTCATATTGAGTCGTGCAATTCGACTCCTTGGCCATCATGCATCGATATGCGTGATTGGTAGCACGGGGATCGAGGACTACACTCCCTGAAGGGTGGTCATGCATACATATGTGAAAATACTTTGCGATGCCCCTTTCTTGCTCTTTGTTACAGCAAATCAAGAGTCAGCAGCCTTCCGGAGCTTGGCACGCATCCCAAGAACAATTGCAAACAGAGGCTAATTGGGGCATCGTAATGGATTTCCGCACAAAGCAACCCGGACATGCATCACTCATCATTCGAAGCAGCGTCGGGGCAGTCCCTAACTTGTATACTAGTTTACAGCTTATCTAGTTTAATTTGTTAATTAATTAGGATTTTGTAATTATTTGGACTGTAATATTTATTTGGGACTGTATATTATTTATTCGGACCCTCTGCGCGAGGGCACAACTGTAATAAGTGTGCGTGTGTGTGATGTATGTCTTCCAACCCCACGTCTTTCTCCCTTTTATTTACCCGCTTATGATGGTTAGATTAGGGCATGTTTCAATTAGCATACAGTATGATAGCATGTTTGCATTCATTCATCGGTTTTGCATGCACCGGGCTCGGCGCATCATACTAACTGCATTGTATTTTCAATTCCAAGTTGAATACATGTTAGCTGTAGCATTTCATATGCCATGTTTAGAATAGCCGAGCCTGCTATAGTTGCATTTTTGCATGTGTTGCATTAGGCATTTCTGTATAATTAGGATCATGCATGGATTTCTAATTAGCTTCTGTTTTGGCTTGGAGTACTCGATAAGTTTTATGCTTTAACTTCCTTGCATGCGTGTGAGTGACTGCCATGAATAGCATGCTTACCATGAGGCTATGTGCTTATATGATATAACTGCCTGAATGCCTGTGGGTGAAGGTTGTATTATTTGAATTGGAACAATTCATCAAATGTGTGTTTTAAGCCCACTAGATAGTGGCAAAACTATGTTTTCTAAGCCCACCTGAGGGTGGCAAATCCACGTCTTAGCCTACTTGCGGGTAGCACCATCAAACCATTTTCAAACAAACAAACATGAAATGTTTTGTTCCAATTCAGGCGATCCAGTCTATACTTGTATGCTGTGCGCATCACATAGTAAATCTAGGCTAATAACCGGAATAAGAACACACAATATTTTCAAAACTTGATATCATGGTTAGTAGAGGCCGATCTTTGATCGGGCGAGCGGGGGTGCTCACGAAGTGACCTTCCCCAATCGTACCCAAGTTCCCGAGTCGAGGCAACTTTGGTGATAACGGACACGTGGCCTTAGGCAAACGAGTCAGGGTTTCCTAAATTTCCCCAAAATAAAACATTTAGGTGGCGACTCTGTATCTGGCAAAGCAGTCCATGTTTGGCACTTCTTTCAAAATCTGTTTTCTCAAAACGATTTGCCGGATTTGGATTCTTTGGTTCAGATTTAGAACCGTGACAATTTGAGAGTCTGAGCTGTAGTGACCCCAAATGAACAGAACGAGAGCTCGTCCCTCCCGGGGCGTTCGGGGACGTCTACAGTTTCTGGCGACTCCGCTGGGGATGTTTAGAGAACTTGACTCGAACTCATGATATCTGTTTTTGACTACACTTGTGTGTTTCATTACATTGCATTTGCATTGGTGCGCCTAGGACACCGTGTTTGCCATCTGCTATTCCTGAACGGTTTGCCGGAGGCTTGTCTTGTCAAGACATGACCATAAGGCTGACCGGTTGTGGGCTCTGCCAGTATGGGAACACAAACCCCGGTTTTACCGAGGCACCCTTTTTGACCATTCGACCTAGTGCATATTCGGATCCATAGTGACCATTCCAAACTAGGAGAGGTTGCTTACCCGTGTATAGGTTGTTTGAAACCGCTGCGTGCGTAGTGAAACCCTAGCTCCTGACAAAATAGGACAGGGAAAACCCTACCCCACCATAGGGGTGTTTTGGCTCTCAATTATCTGTTATGTGCTGTCAGAGTGTGTCTCTACAGGGGTTGCATGTATCAGTTTGCGAGTTTGGGGCATCAGGCCTGCGGGCATCAGTCAGTGTTTGAGAATTAGTTATCTGTGGGTATCAGATTTAGTCTCTGGGGACAGTGATTTAGGGATAATGATCAGTGTTTGAGGACAGTGTGTATTCAGCTTATCGACCGTGTGTTGTTATGCCCAGCTATGTGTTGTGTATTTATTTTTAGCTATTATGCTGTCCGTTTATCTGCTTATTTATTTCCTTATAGCTTTATTTATCTTTTTACTAGGGCAGTTTTAGCACAATTGCTTCCGACCCAGTAGATATTCCTCAAGCACTTTGGACAAGAGGTCGTCAGCTCAATCGATCCGAGGATCTGGTTGACGGACAGCCAGTGTTTCATTCTCTACCCCTAGTTGTTAGAAGAAGGCCAAGAAGACGCAGTGTGTCTGAGCAGAGGTTACCAGAACAGTGGTCTACCCTAGCAGTGAACAGTCGGGCTGAGGTTTTAGTTTCTGCCATAGAAATACACATACCAGTCAGTCAGCAGGATCAGCAGAGTGTAGCCAGAATGGAGGAAATGATGCGTCAGCTCCAAGAGAGCATGAAGCAAATGCATGAGGACGCTGTCCGCCAAGCGAAATTCTCTAAGCAGCAGGCTGTAATCATGGCCCAACAGGCGGAGATAATTACCCAGCTCCAGCAGCAAGCCGGAGCTTCAGCCTCACATCCAGTCCCTCCCCCACTAGGGATCCCGTTACCAGAGCAGACACCAACTGTCCAGAATGTCCTGCCAAACACCCAGAACACCTTACCCAATGTCCAGAACATCCAAGAGGACACAGACCTTCCAACGGGGCCAGCTCTGCTCCTGCTTCCGCCTCAACTGTCCAAGACCCATACACCCAACCACCCGGACTCTCCCTTCGAGTTCGAAATAGACCATACAGCTCTAAAACTAAGCAAGCTCGAGAAGCTTTTCAAGAAATCACAAGGGGTAAAGGCTATTCCGGATATCGAGGACGGATATACCGATGTGGCCGTAACATTGCCAGATAGATTCAAGATGCCGCAGATTGATCGTTTCGACGGATCCGGGGATCCCATGGTCGACCTCCGGTTATTCTCAAATATACTGCAGCCAATGGGCCTAACTCGACCACAAAAGCTTTCGTTGTTTGGCCGAACCCTGTCGGGTGTGGCCGCTATCTGGTACGCGAAGTTGGAAGATGAGGTAAAAAGGAGTTGGGATGAAATGGCCGAGGCCTTTGTCGCACAGTACTCATACAATACCCAGATCGAGATTACGACTCGTGATCTCGAAACAACGAGGCAGGAGCCCAAAGAAACTTTCTCAGATTTCGTAACTCGGTGGAGGGCAAAGGCATCGATGATGACTTTGAGGCCCACTGATAAGGACCAAATCAGGATGATTGTGCGCAATCTCCAACCAAAATTGATGCAGAAGATGATTGTACTCCCCTTCCCCACCTTTTCGGATCTACATGAGATGGGGGTACAAATCGAGGATGCGATGAAGCAAGGTCTGATTGACCAGGACAGGGAGTAATCCCGGAGAACATTTAACCGCAACAATAACGCAGGCCCGAGTGGCGCTGCAACCGCAAGAGCTTCGGAGGTCAGCATGGTCGCCACCATTCCCCCTCCCCTTCCAAGGCCCATGGCAGCCACACCCTTCTCTGGTGCATCCGGAAGTAATACCCAAACCACTAAATACCAGCCCATAGGCCAAAGAACCTTCACCTCACTGTGCATATCACCAGCAGCACGGTCACGACACTGACCAATGTTTCAGGCTGCATCACGAGATTCAAGACCTCGTTGACAAAAATGTGATTCTACCTCCAGAGAAACCTAACGTCACAACCAATCCACTCCCTACACACAACCAAGCTCCACCTCCCAAAAGAGTCAATCTTATCCAGACTGGGGTCGTGTCTTACGATCCTAGCATCTGTATTACTCCTACCCATCTTCCTAAGCCGGAGGTGCTCCTTCCCGATTGCACTAACTTCTTGTGCATATTGGACATCTCTACAACCCAACCTGAGCCAGTGGTGGCGACTGAGGAAGACAGCGCAACAGAGGTTGCAGAGGAGATTGGAATGGTTGAGACAAGGTTTGAGCAATCTGGAAACTTTGCTGGGGAAACCTACGACCCAAGTGAGTACATCCTGTCAGTGGGCCAATCTGAGCCAAGTGTAGGGCTGCCAGAAAAAGCAGAACTATGCGTGATTCAGGGGGACAGATTTGAGCAAGGAACGGACAATCTGACAACTGTCGAGGAGGACTTTGCCAACCTACAGTTTTTCGATGACCAAGAATCAGGGGGTGCGACAGTCAACTGGTTTGATTATGAGGAATCAGCAGAGGCCACTGGGTGACTGGATGATCAACCGGATGTGGTGGAAGAGTCCCAACCTGAACAGGACCTGCCAGGGGCGAGAGTATCAACTGTGGCCGGAAGGGCCGGAAGTCAGATTACATTGCCGGAGAGCGCCGATACAAAGAATTTCGCTCAGGACAGAAGCATTGTGAATGCAGGGAAAGTTGAACAACAAACTGCACTGACGCAGGTAGGACGACAGGGTTCTGAGAGAACTGGGAAAGCCAAAATCCATGAGGGGATCGGAAGTGCTGTGGGCACAAGAACAGAGGATGCTGTGAGCATGCAGGCTGAAAGTGCTGTGAGTACAAACGTGCCCGAGCCAGACAGGTGTCTTTTGAATGCCAACGGAATGTGGTGGAAAGACGATGAGTTATGTCTTGCCCACACAGACGAAGACTGGGGAAGCAATCAACCCGACGACACCTGGTACCTCGATGAGGTTGATCACATGACAAGAAGCGGGCGGTACTTCAAGCCCCCGCACCTAGACCAACCCGAGGCATCTGGGAAGGATAAAGAAGCTGAGAAACAGAAGGAGAAACAGCTTGAAGAGGAGGCTGTACTGAAACAGCTGAAGAAGATACAAGCAGACATCTCCATCTGGGGACTGCTTATGGCGTCGCGAGTACACAGACAGGCTGTCTTATCTGCCATGGAGAAGGCCAAACTCTCTATAGATACTACACCAAAACAGCCAGTTGGGTTGGTTTTTCCGGGAGGAGGTTCCCCGGCATTAACCTTTTCAGACAAAGAACTACCACCTGAGGGCACAAATCACAACAAACCCCTCTACGTTTCCGTGGAATGTAGAGACAAGTGGATACCGATAGTACTTGTTGATACCGGGTCCGCCATCAATGTCTGCCCAGCCAGAACAGCGTATGCAATTGGGTTGAAGCCCGCGGACTTCGTGCCGACTGCTCAGGTGATCAGAGCATATGATAATACTAGCAGGGAAGTGATGGGGACTGTCAAAATTCAGACCCAGGTTGGTCTCGGACAACACAACATTGGATTCCATGTCTTGGACGTTCCCGCAACTTTCAATCTACTCTTGCGGCGGCCGTGGTTGCACCAAGTAAAGGCAGTCTCTTCCACTTTACATCAGATGTTGAAGTACCCTCACGGGAAGGGGGTGGCTATTGTCTTCGGGAATTCATCAATTCATCCGCCGCCGGAAGTGTCCACACCAGTCTTGGAAATCGAGCATGGCACTGAGGATGTGTTCTTATCAGGGTTCACTTTGGCTGAGGCTCGAGTGGTGCTGAATATTATGGCTGTGAATGAAGGGGTGTACGTCAGTGCTCAATCCGTCTACCTCATGAACAAGTTACAACACATCCCCGGGATGGGATTAGGAAGGAGCGGCCGGAAGGGCGTCGCAGCATTGGCCGAAGTGCCACACAACCCTCATACCTTTGGCTTGGGTTATATGCCCACCAAAGAGGACTGGGTAAGGAAGGGTAATGTCATGACCCGAACCCGCCCCTATGGGTTAAGGACATAACCGGCCAGCAATCTTGAGATTACCTACGGCCTCATATTCTACAGACATAACTTGTCAGAGTAAAGGGGCCAAACGGAAGCAAAAATTTAAAAGCTTTGTCCATAGAGCCGTGCTTATAAGCACATCAAACAGACCATATTCAGTTACGTTAATAACCCACCTCAAAATTACAGTTTCACAAAATTCTTTACAGACAGGATCATTCCAAACGAGTCAACCTATGACAGGCTATTTACAGATATACACTAGGCCCTTGCCAACAAGACAGAACATAAGTACATAGCAAAGGCAGGGTAGGTCTCAAGAGTGAGACGCAAGCCTGACTTCCTCAAAACTCAGATTTCTCCTAGCAGACTTCACTGGGGCTGGGTTTGGACTTCCCTTGGCTCACCTACAAACACATGAATGAGCGTGAGCGATAGCCCAGTGAATAATATCAAACATAACAGTTACATGACAATATGTAGAACAACATGCTCCAAACGGCCTTGGGCCCAATTCATACTTCTATTTAACACAGATATATATATATATATACTTATACAAAATTTAGATCAAATGACTGTAGTTCCAACATACTGGCCTTTGGCCCATTCAGGGTTCCATTCTTGTCAAAACGGCCTCCGGCCCATTCATTTGTGTCAAAACGGCCTTCGGCCCATCCATTATGTCAAAACGGCTTTTAGCCCACTCATTCATGACAGAACAACCTTTGGTCCATTCATATTCATCTAAACGACCTTTGGTCCATTCATATACATCAAAACGACCTTCGGTCCATTCATTCTTATCAAAACGACCTTTGGTCCATTCATATACATCAAAACGACCTTCGGTCCATTCATTCTTATCAAAACGACCTTTGGTCCATTCATTGATTCTTGTCAGACTTTAGTCCACAATCCCAATTAACAGCTCATAAAGTTTATAAGGGAATAACAATTGGACATTGACAAACTTTCAAGTATTGATATTACTCACAGTGATCGGCTTGCTGATTTGCCCTGGAGCTTGACCCTACACGTTTCATGAACACAAAAGGGTCATTAACAGTTCAATCCGTTCTTTAATTCACATGTTCCTCTTTAGGCTTTATTATTATCTCATTAACTCATTTACAATGCTTAACATATGCCTAAGAGTGCTTGCAAGTGAAACAGAACGGAAAACAGAACACAAAATGCAAAAACAGGATTTCAGAAAATAGGGTCCCCGCTCGAGCGTGTACTTCCCCGCTCGAGCGGACCCTCAAGGCCTGCAAAAGTGCTGGTTGCATCAAAAATACGCTCGAGCGTGAAATAGGACGCTCGAGCGGAAGGCCTGTCAAAATAGCTCCCACGCTCGAGCGTTAATTACCACGCTCGAGTGGACATTAAGTCTGTAAAAAGTACTGGGAGCACGCATTTCCCGCTCGAGCGTCAGGTTCCCCGCTCGAGCGGACCTCAAAATTCTGGAAAACCCAGAACTGTGTTCTTGAGCTTCAACTCGAAATTCAAAGGTTCAAGATGCATGATTTCGGCTCAAATATCGTAGAAACATACACTAACATGGCATAAACCCCAAGTTACAACATAATGAAGCTCAATCCCAAGAATTACTTACATGCATGGCCCATTTTGACTCAAATTCATTTTCCAACATAATTAATTCATGCATTCCAACTTCACATCTTCATCAATCATGCATGCATGCCAATCCTTGACTCCATTTCTATTACAATTGGTACAAATGGTGCTCATAACCATGAAGCTCGACCAAACATACTTGCATGTATGATTCAACACCCAATTTCTCATATTCTACTCCTCACATGCTTGATTATGCAATTTCATGGCAATTCTATGCATGCATGTGCATATATACTTCAAATTCATCATACTCAATACCATTCATGTTCTTGATCAGATATTCTCTTCGAATTAACATTATTACATACACAAATTCATGAATTAAGGGTTGATCACTCACCTAGGAGCTTCAATCTCCACCCGTTCTTGTTAATTCTAGAGTGTAGCTTCCCAATCCACAATCTTGAATCAAAATGCCCAATGGTGCTTCCCCTCTCTCTCAAAGTCGACTCTCTCTTTTCTAGAGAGTTAAACTCCAGCCAAAATGATAGAAGGAGGAGAATTGAATGTAACAAGGGCCCTTATATGGCCCCACTAACTTAAAATTATTAATATTAAATAATTGAGGCGTTAGACCCTCAATTTAATCGGTTTAATCTGACCCGAATAAATTTCCAATTAAGTTTCACCGTAGGCTATAAAAATTATGCCAATCACAATGGCGTAATCAATTTCGGGTTCTGTGGCCGATAGGGCCCTCAATTTAATTTCCAAAGTAGTTTACTCAAACAGATATTCCTACAGTGAACAGATAGAATTGCAAAATCACATATATTCACATAATGGCACATAAAGTCAGGCTGAACACATAATCATATTCAAATTAAGGACCAATTTAGCATAATGCCGAATAGGGGTATCACAGGTAAAGAGATGGCTGGGAGAGCCAGAGCAAAGAAGGCGGGGAAGCCTTTTGAGTTGATGCATAGGCCCATTCAGGGTACCCTAAACGGACGCTTCGTCTGAGAGGGGGAGGACTTTCCGTTTTGCGGCTTCCCAGAACCGTGGCTAAACGTAGAGAAGAAGTGCGTGCCAGGTTTCGAGATCTTCTTCGACCTGCAACTACCCGGGGATGATATTGCCGAAGAGCAGACAGACCCATCAGCTGGGATTGGGCAGTGTAAGGCAGTGGATTCCGAAGGCACCGAATTTGAGATGGGGGTAGCACTGGCATGTCTACTTTCAGATCCTTCGATCGACCAAAAGTGCTTGGGGGATAACTTTTCGGTTTCCATGATTGGGGATGAAACAGCGGCGGGCCTACCAGCGACTATTTTGGATGCATCTATCGCACCCTCTCTCACTTGGCAGTACGAGGAGGGGTTTTTGTCCAGCAGCATCGGGTCAGGTAGTGAGCCAGAATCTGATTCCACCGAGTCTTGTGAGTCGGAATCAAATTCCAGCTCGATTGAGTCTGAGTCTGGTAATCCTGGGGATGATAACCCGGATGCCACAGTTATGTCCAGGTCGTCTTTTTCTTTCTCGTTTGAGTCTGTTGTAACCGAGAATTCGGACGATTTGGATTTGCTTAATGAGAATCAAGTAACTGTGGTTTCTGAGTACTTTTCTGTTCCCTTAATTTATTGCATAAACTCAGACTTTCAAAATTTTGATGAAAACGACGAGGAAGAAATTCCTCCGGTTTTGCAACGTTTAATTGAGCAGGAGTAGGAGAGATTTGTCAAACCCTTAACGGATGAAATCATTACCATGAATATTGGTACTGATGAGGACCCGCGGCTGGTCCAGATCGGGTCCACGTTGTCTTCGGAGGAACGCGAGCGCTTAGTCGCTTTATTAAAAGATTTCAAAGATGTTTTCACGTGGTCCTACGAAGACATGCCTGGGATCGATCCTGAGATTGTACAGCACCGGATCCCCCTTGACCCCGAGGCCCGACCTGTCAAACAGAAACTCAGAAGGATCTGCCCAGACTGGGCTCTCAAGATTAAAGAAGAGGTCACCAAGCAAATCGATGTAGGCTTCCTGCTGGTGTCCGAATACCCGACTTGGTTGGCCAACATCGTTCCAGTGCCGAAGAAGGATGGCAAGATCCGAGTCTGCGTGGATTTCAGGGATTTGAACAGAGCTAGTCCGAAGGACGACTTTCCCTTGCCGCATATCGATGAGTTGGTGGATTTCACAGCAGGGCATGCTTTGCTCTCATTCATGGATGGCTTCTCAGGGTACAATCAGATAGTAATGGCACCTGAAGATCGGGAAAAGACTGCATTCACCACCCCGTGGGGGACATACTGCTGCAGAGTAATGCCGTTTGGGTTGAAGAATGCCGGAGCTACTTATCAACGGGCCGCGACCACAATATTGCACGACATGATCCACAAAGAGGTTGAGGTGTACGTAGACGACATGATTGTCAAGTCCAAAGAAAGACAAGGCCACTACACTGCCTTGCAAAAGTTCTTTCAAAGGATCAGAGAATTTCGGTTGCGGCTAAATCCTCAAAAGTGTACGTTCGGTGTTACAGCGGGAAAAATGCTGGTATTTCTGATTACACAAAGGGGCATCGAGGTCGATCCTTCAAAAATCAAGGCCATCTTAGAAATGCCACCACCAAGGACTGAAAAGGAGGTGCAAGGCTTTCTAGGTAAAGTGTAATTCATAAGACGGTTTATCTCGAAATTAACCTTGACTTGTGAACCACTTTTTGGTCTCCTGAAGAAAGGCAAGAAATTCCAATGGGACGGCCGATGCCAAGCTTCTTTTGAACAGATCAAGAAATATTTACAAAACCCGCCCGTGTTGTCGCCACCAAAGCTGGGGAAACCGGTGATATTGTACCTTTCAGTGATTGAGACCACAATGGGCTGTATGCTCGCGCAAGAATCCGAGGACAAGGTGGAGAGGGCTATCTACTATCTGAGCAAGAAGATGCTAGAGTATGAGACTCGCTACACACCATTAGAGAAGGCTTGCTTAGCTTTGGTATGGGCTACTAGGAAGCTGCGGCACTAACTGTTAGGCCACTCCGTAATGTTGGTTTCACGACTCGATCCCATCAAATATCTTTTCGAGAAACCAGCACTTACGGGTAGGCTAGCTCGTTGGTTGTTGTTGCTCTCCGAATTCGACCTGAAATATGTGACACGCAAGTCAGTCAAAGGAAGAGCTGTGGCAGAGTTCTTAGCCGATCATCCAGTCGAAGGAGGTGAAGCAGTTGAGTACTTATTCCCAGATGAAGCCATTTTGCACATCAACGACGAATATTGGACGATGTACTTTGACGGAGCGTCAAATCAATACGGGTATGGGATAGGAGTGTTGCTAATAGCACCCGACAATTCCCGTATCCCTCTAGCCTTCAAACTCCGGTTCAAAGTCTCGAACAACGAAGCAGAATATGAGGCATGCATTGCCGGTCTAGAAACAGCCCTGGAATTAGGGGCAAGACGGTTGGACGTCATCGGTGACTCGAACCTTGTTGTGTCTCAAGCAAAAGGAGACTGGAAAGTCAAAGAAGAAAAGATGATGATGTATCAGTAGACCTTGGACTTGTTAATTCCTAGGTTCGAGAAGCTAAACTTTGCTCATCTTCCAAGGGAGAACAACAGGTTCGCAGATTCTTTAGCAACTCTATCTTCCATGATAGACATCCCGTTTGGAGTCCGGATGCGTCCAGTCATCATTGACCATAAATTTGCTCCAGCCTATGAGTCGATTGCTGCTATAGATGAGGTTCAGGACGAAAACCCCTGGTATTACGACATTTGGAACTTCTTGGAGAAGGAAGCATATCCGCCAGGGGTAAATGCCAAGGATAAAAGGGCAATCAGAAGAATGGCCATTCAGTTCATCATCTGTGGGGGTAAGCTGTATAAGAGGGGTCATCTGGGAATGCATAAGCTGTGTGTTGATGCCGAAGAGTCGAGACATTTAATGGAAGCCATCCATGGAGGGGAATGCGGTGCACACATGAATGGAGTAATGCTAGCACGGAAGATGCTCAAACAGGGTTACTACTAGTCCACCATGGAGGAGGATTGTATCGATTTTGTTCGGCGATGCCACAAATGTCAGATCCATGCAAATCGCATGAATATCCCGCCGTCGAAGCTGTACAACATGACTTCGCCATGGCCGTTTTTAGTTTGGGGAATTGACGTGATCGGGGCTGTCACTCCGAAGGGGTCGAATGGGCATGAGTTCATCCTGGTCGCGATAGATTATTTCACAAAGTGGGTTGAGGCCCAATCTTATGCGGTGTTGAAGGCGTCGCACGTTGCGAAGTTTATCAGAAATAACATCATCTGTCGCTATGGGGTCCTAAACGAGGTCATTTCAGATAATGGTTCCCACTTCAAGAAGGAAGTGATTGACTTGTTGGAGAAATACAACGTGGCTTTTCATAAGTCATCCACATACCGGCCGCAAACCAACGGAGCGGTCGAGGCCGCCAACAAGAATATCAAACACATACTGCAAAAGATGGTGGAAACCTACCGGGATTGGCCAGATAAGCTGCCCTTTGCTCTGTGGGGCTACCGGACGTCAATCAGAACTTCTACCGGAGCGACTCCGTATTCATTGGTTTATGGGATGGAGGCCATTCTACCTATCGAGATTGAGGTTCCGTCATTGCGAGTATTGGCTGAGTGTCAAATAGCCGAAGTAGATTGGCAGCAGAGCAGGTTTGAGGAACTCATGCTTTTTGACGAGAGGAGACTGAAAGCACTGTACCATGTTCAAGGTTATCAGCGCAGAATTGCCCGGGCTTTCAATAAGAAAGTTAAGTCCAGGAATCTAAAGGAAGGAGATTTGGTGCTCAAGGACAACCGAGCTCCCATCCACGACCCAAGGGGCAAGTTCAGACCTAATTGGACTGGTCCCTATATCATCCAAGCTATCTGGTCAGGTGGAGCTGTGGTTCTGATGGACCTAGATGGCCTGGAATTTTCCCAACCGATCAACATGGACAAGTTGAAGAAATATTACCCCTGAGAGGCTCGCTAGGCCGAAAACCCGAAAGGGTGACCTAGGCAAAAGTTAGAGCACAAAAAATTGGAAAATATAAAAACTGAGCTCGCAAGGTTGAAAACCCGCAAAGGGCGACCTTGGCAAAAGTTAGAGCGTAAAAGGAGAGTGAAAATACTCGAGTATTTATGTCTTATTCACCCAAAAAAAAATACTCGAGTGAACCTAAGCCTGAACTACGTAAGGCTTGATTCCCATCTTTGGGATACGTAGGCAACTTCATCCTGAAGTTCAGCCATAAACTCTTCCCCGATCAACTTTGTCCATTTTTGACCATCTCAGTCATCTTTATCCGTCACCATTTATCGCAATCTCCGGTGCAGTGCTATTCAGACTAGGGGCAACTTTCCGTTGCCACACGGTGTTCCGGTACTATTCAGACTAGGGGCAACTTTCCAGTTGCTAGGATCCGGGGTTGTGCATCTCAGTGACAGATCTTAGGCGTGTCCAGTTCTGATCCATATCGAAAATGGTTTTGAAAAGTTTTAATAAAAGTTGACTTTGTTCAAATTAATCTCTTTACAACTAAGACCATTTTTGGACTAAAGCGAAAAATTTTCAGTACCACAACCTTCAATTTCATTGATTTCAAAACAGAGTTCTCCTACTCTTGCATACAATCGAAGTTGCTTTTTTTATTACATTCATAAAGAAAACTTGAAAGTACTAATAAAGTAACAAATCCGGGGCATAGTCAAGTCAAGTATCCCTGCGCCCCCTCCCCGAAGCCTCTGACGCCAAGCTGGGCCCAACCTGTGCCTCCTCGTTAAGACAAAGTGCAACTGAAAGTGGGAGCAGGGGCCAGGAGCTCTCTAGTCCTCCATGCTGTGGCATATCGGGCAAGCTGTGCACCTCAGACCGGGAAAGCAGCCGGGTACTCAATCCCCTCTGGCGGGCAAATCTGATCATGACCGAACTGGCGCAGGAACCAGAACGGAAAGTAGAACACACAGTGGGTCAGACCAATCAACTGGATCCCGATCAGCCGAGACATACTATAGCTCATTGCCGGGAGATTGAGCCAAGGACAACGCCAAGCAATGCGACCTACAGACAAATTACACATCCAGTCAAACCACCACCTTTCATCAGGGGCATCGACTAGGCGCTGTCGAAAGAAATAGCCTCGAGCAGAGTAGGCTGGGCAAGAGTCCACAACTTGCAATTTGTCCATCAACCATACCTGGGGAGGGATGAAAAATGAGAGAATAAAGAATAGAGAGGTGTACGGTGAGGGAAAAGTGAGAAAAGGTTTTTTTGTGAGAAAAACCGAACCTGAGGGCCGAATGATGTGAGAAAATACATATGTAAGAATGGGTGGGAAACATTACCTGCAGCAGCAGTGGACTCCCAGCAAATCTGGTCGTCTCCCGGCGATAGATAGCATCCAAGCCCATCAGCGTCTCGGCCAAGGTCATGGCGATGCAGCTCTTTCCTTCTTTCAAGCCTTGAGCAACTTCAATCAGACGAATGCTAAATCCGACAAAGCCCGGGGAAACCTTGCCAATAATGATTGCTGCGGTCACTAGCGTCAGAAGAGCGATGAATCAAACCAAGGATATCCCGTTTCCTATTACAGATCAGAGACCGAACGTCATGCGCGGTGAGTCCACACATCCGCCCTAAAGCTTGGGCGTGGCCAAAGTGGAACTGGGGCAAGATCTCTTCAAAAGTTGGACATACCTCTTGCTCGCCGAAGCTAAAGACATGCGTCACCGGGTTCCAAAACCTCGCCGCGGCATGGAGGAAAGGAAGGTGCAGCGGAGTGTGACTCAGCGTGAACAGCGCATTCAAGCCGAAACCCCGGAAGTTCAACTTTTTCGAACCATCTAGAGAAGCGATCCAAGCTGTGAGATTTTCAACGAGAAACGCCTCCATTTTTGTGCAAAACTAAGATGAATTGAATGAACCACGGAGCTAAGGCTTTTAAAGAGGAAAATACATTATTCGGGGGACAAGTGTCAGAAATTTGATGGTTGCTGAGCTGAGTGGCCGGCCGGCCACCTTTTCGGGCAGGCCAGCCAAAAACTGGCCGGTGGCCTCCCCTTTGCAATAAATCTGGCCGGTCGGCTCCCAAAAGTAGCCGGCCATGCTCCAATGTGTGTCTTTAGCCCTGTTTTACCCTCCAAGGGAAAGTTTCAACCATTTCCATGCAACGGGTGTGTCGAAGGCCTCTATTTCCCTTTGTTTCGGATGCGTTCCGTTGCCCAGATCGTCCGAAATACACTTTGTTTTGTTAAGTTTTGTTTATCGAGTTGTTGTTTTGTTTATCGAGTTGTCGTTTTGCTTATCGAGTTGTTTGTCGAGCTGTCGTGTTTCGTGTTTTTGAGTTGTTACTCTTTGTTTAAGTAATTTTTGTTTGAGTCTTGTTTATTGAGTTGTCAGCACCAAGGTTTTAAAAACCGGACCGGTGAGCGAATCGGAAAAATGATCGGGTGGACGGGTCACCGGATCGAACCGTGACGTCATAATTATGTCATAAATAATTTTTTTTAAATATAAATTAATAATTTAAATATTAAATTTTCAATTTTTTTTAAAAAAAATCTTAAATATTTTTAGTGATGTTTTTCTATAATTAAAAAAAAAATTCCTGAATATAAGCCATAACACTTCACATACTAACAACAAATAAAATTAAAGATGAAAATTTAGCCATTAAAAACAACAATCATAGTAAGAAACATTATGAAAGTATCCAACCAAAGCAATCCATAAAACATAAGTTACAAAAAAGACAAAACTAAGTTCAAAGTTCACAGACAACACAACATAACATCACAAACAATCTTTGATTTTTGCCTAAATCTCCTAGGGACGATAATTTAGCCAATCATCATCATCATTCTCATTCGCATTTGCACTAGAGCTCGGATTGTTTGATCTATTATCAATGTTCACGTCACCAAAAGATCCCAAGTCGATATCATCTCCAAGAAGTTCTACCTCCATATCATCCTCAACATCATCTACAATAGTTAAAATAAAATCATTAAGCTATCATTTTGATAATGATTGATAAAAAAAAAAAAAATTGTTGCATAATGATGAAACAATATTTTCTAACCATCTCGTAGACCATGACATTGCTTCTTATATCGTGGAGGCTCATCTTCTTCATAAAGCATTTTTTCGAGCTCATCATAATCAAGCAATGGAGGCTCCTCTTGTTCTAGTCTTTCTTCTTCAATAATCCAAAACTCGGTTTTGTCAATGCTTTCAATGTCAATGGGATCATAATTCCTTGTTTTGTAATACTTCCTATATTGATTCAATTATAAGACTAAATAAACGAATAAAATAAAGAATCCATTAGTTACTATATGAGAAAGATTAATTTACCTATTCTTCAATCGCAAGTTGTAATGAACATACACAAGATCATTAAGCCTATGATGTTCTAGTCTATTCCTCTTCTTTGTATGTATGCGTTCAAAGACGCTCCAATTCCTTTCACACCCAGAAGAGCTGCTAGTTTGACTAAGAATTCGAATGGCTAACTTTTGCAAATTTGGAGCACTATGTCCAAACATCTTCCACCATTCATCTTATTATCACAAAAGAAAGAAAAATATTATAAAAAATTAAAAATAAAAAGAAACAAGAAATAGATAAATGAGATAAAATATTCTAATCAAAAGCATATAATAATGATAATTACTATTAAAAAAAAAGAGAGAGATTACCAGGTTGTGTTTTCTTTGATGTAACAATGGCAAGCTCTCTTCCAAAACTGTCTTGTCGATCTCGAAACAATCTAAGTTCATTCATGAGCTTCGTTTTACTTGATGTGGCTTTAGTTTCAATCACATCAAGTACACTATTCATAACCTCTGGCTTTTTGCAAAATGAAGCTTGATCATATTGAAAAGCTGGGTTCAACCAATAAGCAGCCGCATGTATATTCTTTCGCAATTGATTATCCCAACGAGTTTTAATGATTGTTGTGTAAGGCCTATACAACCTCTTATTTCTCTTGAAAATATCTTTAATACCTTTGATTGCCCTATACATGCCTTCATAAACATATCCCATGGACGGTTTCTCATCCCCATCAACAATACGCAAGAGACGCATAAGTGGCTCAACAATCTTAACAATGATGAAGCAATTCTTCCAAAATTGTTTATCTAAAATGATATCAATGGCATCCTTTCCTTTCTTCTCTTTGGCAAATCTTGAACTTGCAAACTCCTTACTTGTCACCAAAGCTTGCAAATCATGCATATGCTCATGAATACTATGCAATGCAAGGAAAGTAGTGGCAAAGCGCGTTGCTCCTGGGCGCACAATTTCAGTCCAACTCTTCTTCTTTCTCAACCGAGCTAACAACCATGAACGGTTATATATACCTTGTCACCGTTGATGCCTTAATAGCAAGCTCATGCACATGATTCATCTTGGAAATTTCACTTAAGATTAAGTTCAAGCAATGAGCTGCACATGGAGACCAATTTATAGATTTGTAAGTAGCATTTACAAGTCCTCCAGCAGCTTTATAATTTGCTCCATTATCTGTCAGCATATGAACAACATTCGACACTCCTACCCACTCAATAACCTCTAGAAACAATTTAGAAAGAAGAGTAGCATCTTTGACAGCATCAGAGGCATCAATTGATTTCACAAAAGCAATTCCCATAGGGCTATAGACAAGAAAATTTATTAGATTTCTTTGTCTAACATCAGTCCAACCATCACCCATAATAGTACATCCACAAGCAGCCCAAGAACTCTTCAAAGTGTGAATATACAATTGAAGCTCTTTTTTTGAGTCTCCCAATAAAGGAACTCGAAGTTGATGGTACGTAGGGACCTTATATCCTGGACCAATGGCAATTGCGGCATCAAACATGGGCTGAAAATAAATGGAGTTCACAGCATTGATTGGAATACAAGTATCATAAAAGAATTTGCCAACAATCATATGTGCTCTATGTATGGCTTCTTTAGTTTGGAGGGCACTTTTGATAGTTGGTTGAGAACCAGGAGTGGTCCTTGGTGCAAAATAATCACCAATTTTTGTTGATTCATGTCTCTTCCCCTTCCCTTTCTGTGTCATTGGTGGTCTACTCTTATTCCCACTTCCAGCTCCTTCATTGATTGAAATGCCCTTATTGTTCTGAGGAATTGTTCTCACAACCTCATCATCCTCATCATCAACATTGACATAAACATCATCACCCTCAAATTGAAAGCCACCTGGACCATAAGGATTTAATTGATCATAATTTTCTTCACTTTGTTTCTTCTTTTCATCAAATGCTTTCAAAGATTCATGCATTTGATATTGAATATCTGGGGGAACTTTTTTACATGGCCTAACCTCACCTGACTTCTTTGCAAGATGTTGCTTCATTCTATTAATCCCTCCACCTTTAATAGTTTTCCCACAATACATACATGAGTAAGTCTTCTTCCCATTGGCATCTCGTCCCTCAATAACATGTGCCCATGCAATATCAGATTTTCCCCTTGTGGCTTGTGTGGAATTAGCTGTTGAATTCTGGCCAGATGACATCTCTCACAACTACAACTTAGAATAAGAACAAATGAAAAAAAGAAAAGAGAAAAAAGAAAAAAAGTACTCCTATTCAAATTAATATTCCAGAAAGTAGGATCATAATTATTCAAATTAATAAAAATGGTGTAAAATCACAATTTAACTTCATGGGTATCCAAATTATCACCACTGAATTCATGGGTATCCAAATTATCATCACTGAATTCACAAATCAAGAAGCAACCCAAAACACAAATCAAGAAGCAACCCAAAACAACATACCCACCAAATCACAATTTAACTTCATAAATATTTGAAAATTAAGGTCATTTAATATTAAATTGACTGGTAATATGAATATTGACCCGTTTCACAATCTGATGCAACAGGCATTAAAGTAAAATCAAAAACTCAATCAAAGTGAAAGCATGATAGAGATCTTCAGATATTTAGGCAGGAAAAATAAGAAATTTATAGAAAATATCACAATAATATCAACCTGTAAAACAATGAGTTGCCACAAAAAAAAATAAATAAATAAAATAAAATGGTGTAAAATGTTTGAGATAAAGAGATAAATTAAAAGGGATGAGAATACATACCTTTTGGGTGAAGATAATGAGATGGGTTTCTTCACAAATGCACTCTCTGCTTCTCTATACCCCTCTCTCTCACTTTAGTCTTCACTCTCAACTGAGATGTAGTCGTTTGACATTGGGAAATTAGTGCACCATTTCAATTGAAAATATGTTTTCTATATATCTATGATTTATCTACAAAGGGGGGAAAAAAATTCTGAAGGAAAAAATAGAAAATAGAAGAATAAAAAATCTGTATATATTTTTCAATCTGAAATTTTTTTGTGAGAATCTCTATACATTTTTCATTTTGTAGAAAAAAATAGAGGAAAAGGAAAATGGAAAACAGAGAAGTGGAGTGGAGAACAAAGAAGGAGATTCAAAGATTCATCAAAATAATACCTGGACTGGAGGCTGTTGGCGGCTGTGATTGTTGGCAGCAATGGAGGTGTGAAGTTGAACCTTGCTTGATTGATTCGTTAATGGTGAAAAAAGAGAGAGAGATAGATCGGATAACAGAGGGAAGGGAGGAAGAGACCTGTGTGAGTGTGAAGAAGCCCTAGATCGGATGCTCTACAGCCGCTGAAGATAAGCCAAAAAAAATAGAAGCAGATCAATTTTTTTTTTTTTTTATATATACCTGGACAAAGAAGGAGATTCAAAGAAGGAGATTCAAAGATTCATCAAAAATTCAAAATAATACCTGGACTGTTGGCAGCAATGGTGGTGTGAAGTTGAACCTTGCTTGATTGATTCGTTAATGGTGAAAAAAAAGAGAGAGATAGATCGGATAACAGAGGGAAGGGAGGAAGAGACCTGTGTGAGTGTGAAGAAGAAGAAGCCCTAGATCGGATGCTCTACTACAGCCGCTGAAGATAAGCCAAAAAAAATAGAAGCAGATCAATTTTTTTTTTTTTATATATATATAAGTCAAACCGTCCCGGTTCAACTAACCCGGAACCGGTTCGAACGGTTCACCGGTTGAACCACCGGTTTCACCGGTTCTGTGAAAATAGACCGGTTTTTTCATTTGACCGGTTTTAGGGGGTCAACCGGACCGGAACCTCACCCGGTCACCGGTTCAACCGGTTGAACCGGCCGGTCCGGTCCGGGTTTCAAAACCTTGGTCAGCACTATTGTGTTTTGCTTATCGAGTTGTAAACTTGCTAAGGTTTTGTTATATCTTAGAAAGTTAAGTTGTTGCGTCGGTTCACTACCTGACTGGGCAAAATGCACAATGCACATTTCCATTCAATCTCATTATGGTGCAAAATGATGCGATATGATGCTAAGAGTTTAAAATACAACACTTTTTCAAAAGTTGTTTCATTCCATTATGCCTCGCTTGTTACAACATTTTACAGACTAAGGCACAAGTTTTACAAAGAATAAAACTGCCCGATAATATACAATGTGCTACAACTACTAGCAAAAAGATAAATAAAACAGGAAACAGCCACATCTGTGCTCTCAAGAGCAGGAATAAGAGGCCCTCTTCGCCCTCTTCTGCGAAATAGACTCCCCGCCACCATCGCCATCATCATCATCTGAATCGGAGTCGTCATCCTTGGGATCCCCCTCAGCCTCGCCTCCACTCCTGGAACCAAGACCGGAGCCGTCCTCTCTGTCAGCAGATGTCTCCGACTGACGATCTGCAGCCTCCTCCTCCTCATCCTCACCAGGCTCCTCCTCTACAATGAGTGCTCTGCGTCTACGAGACGACCCCCCTCCAGCTCCTCGAAAAGGCCTGGATGGCCCAGCTCCTCGAAAAGGCCTGGATGGCCCAGCTCCTCGAAAAAGGCCCAGATGGCCCAGCTCCTCGAAAAAGGCCCAGATGGCCCAGCTCCTCGAAAAGGCCCGGATGGTCCACCTCCCCGAGAAGGCCCAGGTGGCCTGGCCTGCGGCTGAGCATATACCGGGGGCATCTGAGAATAAAGAGTTCAATTTAAATACGTCAGTCCAAATATTGACAGCAGATGCAGATACAAGAAAACTACATGAAGTGGGTACATGTAAACACAGTGTATAAGTGAGGTGTGTGTCAGAAGTGCTCTACACAAGTAGCCTATCAATGCAGTAGAAATCAGCATACCATCAGAAGTATGATAAATGCTAGAAAACTAAAGGGTACCTGGAAGCCCATGATGGACAACTGCGCGTCCCTCCGCAGGACCATCCCCTCAAGTGAGGCTACCATCTCAAGCACCTGATCCATGTACTCAACAGGGGGCTGCAGATGCAAAGGCAAGGGTATCAGTAAAGGAATGAACGTCCAAGTATCTGAGTAATGAATCAAAGCCGCAAAACATATCGGTGGTGAGTCGGGGTCTTTGACATATCGATGGCCGGGCATCGGAGGCTCTATCGGGATCGAAATCGGAGAGGTAGTCCCATACTGCCACCCCATCAACTCGGTTGGCATGTCCGGGCATCCAGGATGAGGATAAGTCGGAGGAATCGGGGGAACCAATCCACCCCCACCTCTAGATGTACCAGCCCTGCTGGTGGAAGGGGCGTCTGCAGCCCGAGCCCGGGCCTGGCTTAAAGATGGCATGGCAGCAGACCTTATCGTCGGAGCACAAACTCCCGTCAATGGAGGCATCAAGTATATGTGACGGTAAGTAGCGTAATCCCCCTCCTCAAGATGTAGCAAAGCATCAGTACCCAGCATAGCACTAACAACATCCCGGGAAGGGAGCCTATCAGCAATCCGCATATCGACTGGGGGTGCTGAGGGAGGGTCCTGAGAAATGTACCCCACCCCAAAAACCAAGCCCTACCAACTGGCCCTTCGAACAGGTTCCTGTACTGGGAGGCACCCCACCCCCTGGCAAACCGAAATCAGAGACCTTCACCTAAAGACGCCCATGGCTACCATGTAATCTACGGATAACAGACGCATAAACCAAGCAGAAATCGAAAATGCACAGGACAAATCAAAGATGAAAACAGAAAGAATTGAGAGTTCTGAAATACCTCCGTCGACCGCACTGTGTCGAAATACTGCCGCAGATAAAGGAGAGACTCCCGAGGCCTTGGCCGGTGCTGGCCTTCAAATACAACCGAGTACATGGTCACAAGAGGCCCCTCCACCACCAACTCTGGGGCCAATATCGGAAAATACACATAGACCCACAACTGTGGAAAACAAAGCAGAATATGAAGTGCTGAGGGCAAAGTGCACGATACAGAGTATAAAGTGCGCCGTGTGTGCAATGTGCAAATAATGAGGAGCAAAAATGTAAATCAAGAGGCAGAAAGTACCTCCCAGGCTCTCCAATAGCCGCCAAGTGAGTCCCCCCGTCCGCGGGAGGTCGCGCTCATGTAGCAATAAAGGGTAGCCAAGCCGGCGCCACCCCAGTCATACCGTCTGACCTGTGACAGGTCCACCAAAGCACTCAAAAAATAAAGCCCAACAGTGTTCCCCCTGTCGGCAAACAAAGTGGTCCTGAAGAGGAACATCAGAAAGCCGCGGGCATACTGTGCTGCCTCCTCAGGAGTCCCGGGCTCCATCTCCACCCGCCGGAAATGGAAAGAGAACCAGGTATGCCAGACTCTCCCCGAAGGTCTATCAAGAGGCGGGCGAACCCCCAGCAAATATATCCAAGCAGCCTCCCACTGGCCCATGTCCTCGTCGTAAGGGATGGGCCAACCTCCCACGTCAAGGCCAGTCAATACAGCAAAGTCAAACGGGGTCATAGTCAAGTCCCCCGTGGCAGAAAAATGGAAGGAGTTGGTGGTGTCCCACCATCTCTCCACCAAGGCGGCCATCAACGTCCTCCTGGCAAGACAACGAGATAGCCCAGTACAGAAGGGCCCAAACCCCGCCAAGTCAACCAAATCCCGAACAGCCTTCGGGAGCTCAGCGTACCAATCTCTCGCCGCGGTAGAGCCATATCCCCGCATAGTGCGAGAAGTCACCTGCATTCAGAATGAATACATGTTTCAGCATAAAATGAATAAGCTGCGTGCAAATAAATGAATAGGCTGCGTGCAAAGTAAAGTAAGTGAGCCGCATGTTCACAATCAGTGTGTGCTGCGTGTTCACCTTCAATTTGGGCCGTGTGTTCAGAAAATCAGTGTTTGGGCTGCGTGTTCAACTCTCAATCAGTGTGTGCTGCGTGTTCACCTTCAATTCGGGCTGTGTGTTCAGAAAATCAGTGTTTGGGCTGCGTGTTCAACTCTCAATCAGTGTGTGCTGCGTGTTCACCTTCAATTTGGGCCGTGTGTTCAGAAAATCAGTGTTTGGGCTGCGTGTTCAACTCTCAATCAGTGTGTGCTGCGTGTTCACCTTCAATTCGGGCTGTGTGTTCAGAAAATCAGTGTTTGGGCTGCGTGTTCAACTCTCAATCAGTGTGTGCTGCGTGTTCACCTTCAATCTGGGTTGTGTGTTCAGAAAATCAGTGTTTGGGCTGCGTGTTCAACTCTCAATCAGTGTGTGCTGCGTGTTCACCTTCAATTTGGGCTGTGTGTTCAGAAAATCAGTGTTTGGGCTGCGTGTTCAACTCTCAATCAGTGTGTGGGCTGCATGTTCAACCCTCAACCAGTGTGTGCCGTGTGTTCACAATCAATTTATAGGCTGAATGTTCAGGAATCCAAGTGATTAAATCGTCCGTTCAGAATGCAAACAGAATGCATGAAAAATTCATAATATGTTACAGAAAAGGTAAGAATGAAGTAAATACATCTCGTGCCTCATGGGAGAGGTGATACTCTGGTTCCCGCAGAAAGAGATCCCCGGGTGCTTGCTCGTCGAAATCGGTGAAGTGATAGAAAACAGCCCGCGGAAGAATGTGTGCCGGTGGCCTCTCGGGTGTGAAAGGTCGAACCCCCGGAGGCAGAGCCATGATATCAGGATCACCTTCAGCGTCTGAAGGACCTCCACCGTGGGGGAAATGACCAGCCATTTCAAAAAATTTGCAAAAGGGGCAAAAATGAGCAAAAATGAGCCAAAATTGAAAAAAGTCAACAAAAGTCAACTCTCGGGAAATGAAAAAGTCAACAAAAGTCAACTCATGAGAAAATCTTCCAAATATTGAGACAAACTCACCTCAAGTGGCAAAAATGAGAAAAGAAGCCCCGAAATCAAAATTTAATCGGTTCAAAGTGCTTAAAACCGAAAGATTTCGCGAAAACAACTTGCGTGGGACGTTGGAAAACGCGTATAGAGCACAGATCTGAGGGAGAAAATGGTTTGGGAAGCAAGAGGAGATGTTTTCGGAGCTGCACTTGTGAGTACGAAGTGTTTGGATGAGTGTATTTAAAGAAAAGAGGCTGAAAAGACAAAATTGCCCCGAATCTGGGCTAAGTGGCCGACCGGCCACATTTTTGGGCAGGCCGGCCATTTCCTTTTCAAAAACTGGCCGGTGGCCTCCCTCTCCCAATAAAGATGGCCGGTGGTGTTCCCCACATGCCCCCCAAGGTCCTTGCAAATTTTGGGGAGGATTGGAGTCCCCGGGACCTGAAAAAGTACAAGAGAAGTGCACTTTCTGTTGCGAAATCGCTCCGCCAGAACCTCAGCTTCAACTTCCGATGCGTGTCTCATCATTGCTCATCGAAAGTGAGATATATCCTTTTGAACATGTTGTAACCTCCCCGGGAGGTGAACCGGAGGCCGCGATCGAGTCGCCCTCGCTGAAACGCGCATTTCCTTGCTCGTTGTTTTGGGACAAACATACATCCTGGTTTATGCTTGTTCTGCATTATCATACACATAACTTGCATTCTCATGCACATAACTTGCATCCTCATGCACATACTTGCATTGTTATGCACGTCTCTTTGATATCACCAAAGCCTTCGTGCTTAAACTCGTGTTGTCACGCGCGTTTCTTCCCGCATTGCGATGCACTTTTCCATTGACACCGCGATTGTCTGCATTCGATATCACATTGAACCTATGTTGTTAGATCTGTTGTGCTTGTTGAGTTTCTTTCTTTTGCAGGCACGATATTGTATGTATGGTTCATTTGAGGCTGGTGCGACCAGACGAATCGCGCAGGTATCGTATCTTTTTTTTTTGGGTGAATAAGAAATAATATAAAACAGAAAATTTACAAAAATACAAGGGGCATACCCCAGGCCCTAACAACAGAAGACAACACAAGCCTCAGCCAACATGCACCGAGGCCCAAAGGATCACTAACAAAATCTAAACCAAACCTGAGAGCTACATCCGAAAAATAGAACCAAAAGAAAAAAAAAACGTTGCCAAGCAGATTGTACAAAGGCCATATCCTATGATGGATAGGGACCTTGTACAAAGGACAAACCAGCAACCAAAAAGCACCATTACAATAGTCCAAAAACTCCCTACACAACCCGTAGGGATGGGCACCAACACACCCACACGCCTCCCTACACAGCTCGTAGGGATAGGCACCTGTAACCAATAAATGTAATACAAAATTGTAACTCAAGCAAGCCGAAGAGATATACCAAGAGGGGCCCATTCTACCGAGTTGCTCAAGAAACCTATTACACGAGATACCCAAGTACACATGAAACCTCCTACTCAACCCGTAGAAATAGGCAAGCTGCAAATTACAACTGTGACCAAATAAAAATAAAAGTAAAGACCACTGATTTGCTCTCATTTGTAGCATAACAAGGCGCTTGAAGCAGCCATCGCTATGGAACGTACACACCCTGCCAACAGCCATCCAAATCTGAATAGCAATCAGCCACCACTCCTTCACAGCAGGAAAGAGATAAAAGAAATGAATAGCAATCAGCCACCACTCCAAATCTTCTCCGTGTGAGACGCAACGAGAATTGAATAATTCTCTGCATTCCTAACTGCATGAAATGTAGTTGTTGCTTTGCATTCTTGCTTAAAACTGTTGCATCTATTTGCGAATACTTGCCTCATTACAGCTTACTACATTTGCATGATCATGAGCTACATTCGACTTTGTGTTACTGTTTTGCATTTTGCCCCCTGCCTGCGGGCATGTCTGCGGGCACATTTCTGTTTATCTCACCTGTTTGTCTAAGTCTTCGGCCTTGTCAAAAATGGGTCGTCTCTGGGCTTTGACATTCACTCCCGTCACTTATGACTTTCGAGTTCTGTCAAAGAGGGGCAACTGTAGACACCCCATTTTTGACCGACCTTAAGACTCAGACATCACCGATTGAGCGCTTGGTGATGTTGCATATCGTGCTCGTTCAGAGGTTTCAGAGTCTCGGCTGCGAGCCTTGCCTCCAGACTTCTGGACTCTTTCATGCTTTGCCTCGGTTTGCGAACTAGGCTCTGTTTTCTCCGTTTTCTCTTCCCGAAGGGAGGGAGAGGTCTCGTAGATCATCTCTCAGTGGCTGTGGGCTACGTTTCGTGGTCGTAGGCCATTTTGCCCGTTTGGAGTCCGATTTCTGATTTTTCGGAGCCGTTGGCCGTGTGTCTCGGTTCGGGACCGCTTAACCACCTCCGTTTGCTCCGGTTTTTGGCGTGCATCTTATTTGCTCCCTTTTGAGGGACACTGTGGCTCGAGAAACCAACTTCGTAGTCGAATACCACTTTCGGTGCCTAATAGTCAATTTTCGGGGCCTCGGGCTGCGCGTTTCGGCCCCCGAACCTTCATCTTGCATCGGTTTGAGTTCATTTTTGGCAGGGACCTCTGTTTCATTGTTAGGAAGGTCGTAGAAGGGTGGGAGGCCGGCAATTGTTCTGACAACCAGTTTTATTCCTCCATCGCCCTCCGTCGCCCGTTTTTTTCTCACTTGAAAGCCAATGTTGACCACCCTAAGGCCACTTTTTCCATCCCCAAACCACATATTTGTGTTGTACACACCTGGGAGGCCACCAATATCATGTGGCCGGCCAGTAATTGTGTGTGACCCTTTTGAACCCCTCCTAAAAGTGGCCTTTTCTCTCTCCTGGTTCACTTTCTCCAGTTTTTGACCACATGGTTGTGTTGTGCACACATGGGAGGCCACCAATCTGGGGTGGCCGGCCACTAATACTGCTTGACCCTTTTGACCCTTGGCCGACCGGCCACCTAAACCCTAGATAAGCAGCCGACCTTGACCCTCTCTCCAGGTACATTACAAATATGCATTTTGTTTCCCCCCAGATTGTGTATCCGGGGGGCTGCACTTTTGGGGGGAAACTTGAATTCATTTCCCCCCCTTTTTTCCCCCTCTTTTCCCCACACTTTTGCCTATATATCAGGCCCTCTAGCTCCCATTTGAAGGGTTACAAAAATTTCTTTGAGGCTCTTGCATTGATCCTCTCCTCTTCTTCTCTTCCAAGCCTCAAAACACCCTTAGCCCTACACCATTTACCCTACACCTCATAGCACAAGGCCCCCATCCTCCATTCCAGCAACTTGAGGCTGCTTTTCAGAGGCGAAGAACTCCCAAACTTGGCTCAAAGGTTGTTGGAGCATTGGTCTACAAGGGTGAGTCACTTTCTTCCATTTTCTAGTCTTTTTTTGCTTTGTATGTAAGCCTTAGTTGCTTGCATTTTTGGGCTCCGACCCTAACTGTAAATAGTCATATTTTGAGCCCCTTTTCATTTTTGATTAAGGGTCTTTCTCTGTTTGAGGCCTCCTTCTATCACTTGCTTCTTTAACCCTCTTTTAGGCCTTATTTTTGCATAGTATTTTTGGCCTGTTTGTGAGTTGTTTTGGACTTTTCCATAAACTTTAAAATAGCTTGTTTTGAGCCCCTCTTCAATATTGTTGAAGTGCTCTCCTCTGTTTGAGGCCTCCTGCTATCACTTGCTTCTTTAACTCTCTTTTAGGCCTTATTTTTGCATAGTATTTTTGGCCTGTTTGTGAGTTGTTTCGGACTTTTCCATAAACTGTAAAATATCTTTTTTTGAGCCCCTCTTCAACATTATTGAAGGGCTCTCCTCTGTTTGAGGCCTCCTGCTATCACTTGCTTATTTAACTCTCTTTTAGGCCTTATTTTTGCATAGTATTTTTGGCCTGTTTGTGAGTTGTTTCGGACTTTTCCATAAACTGTAAAATAGCTTTTTTCAGCCCCTCTCCAACATTGTTGAAGGGCTCTACTCTGTTTGAGGCCTCCTGCTATCACTTGATTCTCTATCTCTCTTTTAGGCCAATTTTTGCATAGTACTTTAGGCCTATCTGTGAGCTGTTTTGAATCTTTCCATAAACTGTAAAACCTCTTATTTTGAGCCCCTCTTCAACAATGGGCTCTCCTCTGTTTGAGAACAGCAGCTGCCACTTGTCTCTTTATCCCTATTTTAGGCCTTTTCTTGCACAATGTTTTAGGCCTGTTTGTGTTTGTTTTCGTGGCTTGTTGTAAACTGTAAAGTACCATGCTTTGAGCCCCTCTTCAACTTTGTTGAAGGGCTCTTGGCCATTTAGGGCCAGCTGCTGCTACTTGCTTCATTACCTCTCTTACGGGGCCATTTTTGCATGCTAGCTTAGTCCTATTTGTGTCCATTGTTTGGCTTCGCTTAAAACTGTAAATATTCTTGTTTTGGGACTGTCGAAGTCTTCACACTTCATGTTCAAATAATGCATGCTTTGCATAGCCATAGGTCATTCCATGTACCTAATTTCATGTTTCGGGTCTCATTCCGTGCATCGGGTGCCATGCTTCCATGTTTTGGGATCATTTTGCATCACATTTCAGTGCTGAAACTTGCATGTTTGTATGCCATATTCCATGCCTTGCCATGTCATGTTAGAGTGGCATTTGTGCCTTAGGATCGGTCCTCGATTTGCGTGCATGTGTGCACGCATTTCGAGTGTCTCTCTTTTTTCATCTCATGGCTACTAATGTGAGTGTGGCTGAGGTCCACTCGTGTTGGTGTAAGTCCATTGTGCATTGTGTATGCCATTTCATTTCATAGCATTGTGTATGCTAGGTTGTATGTTAGCGCATTGTGTATGCCATGTTACCTCGTGCATCGTGTATGCCATTCCCTAGCATTGTGCATGCTAGGTTGTATATTAGTTGCATTCATGCATGCCATGCATATTGCATTGTGCTTGGGATAGGAGTTAGCTCGAGCACGGGAAACGAGAGACGTTTCGTACTTCGAGTGACGGAACGTGTCTTAATTCCCAGTCACCGACACTCCGGATTATCCATGATGGAGTTTAGGTTTTGTTATGTTTATATGTGATTCATTTCATATTGAGTTGTGCAATTCGACTCCTCGGCCATCATGCATCGATATGCGTGATTGGTGGCACGGGGATCGAGGACTACACTCCCTGAAGGGTAGTCATGCATACATATGTGAAAATACTTTGCCATGCCCCTTTCTTGCTCTCTGTTACAGCAAATCAAGAGTCAGCAGCCTTCCGGAGCTTGGCACGCATCCCAAGAACAATTGCAAACAGAGGCTAATTGGGGCATCGCAATGGATTTCCGCACAAAGCAACCCGGACATGCATCACTCATCATCCGAAGCAGCGTCGAGGTAGTCCCTAGCTTGCATACTGGTTTACAGCTTATCTAGTTTAATTTGTTAATTAATTAGGATTTTGTAATTATTTGGACTGTAATATTTATTTGGGACTGTATATTATTTATTCGGACCTTCTGCGCGAGGGCACAACTGTAATAAGTGTGCGTGTGTGTGATGTATTTCTTCCAACCCCAAGTCTTTCTCCTTTTTATTTACCCGCTTATGATGGTTAGATTAGGGCATGTTTCAATTAGCATACAGTATGATAGCATGTTTGCATTCATTCATCTGTTTTGCATGCACCGGGCTCGGCGCATCATACTAACTGCATTGTATTTTCAATTCCAAGTTGAATACATGTTAGCTGTAGCATTTCATATGCCATGTTTAGAATAGCCGAGCCTGCTATAGTTGCATTTTTGCATGTGTTGCATTAGGTATTTCTGTATAATTAGGATCATGCATGGATTTCTAATTAGCTTCTATTTTGGCTTGGAGTACTCGGTAAGTTTTATGCTTTAGCATCCTTGCATGCGTGTGAGTGACTGCCATGAATAGCATGCTTACCATAAGGCTATGTGCATATAATGATATAACTGCCTGAATGCCTGTGGGTGAAGGTTGGGTTATTTGAATTGGAACAATTCATCAAATGTGTGTTTTAAGCCCACTAGATAGTGGCAAAATCATGTTTTCTAAGCCCACTTGAGGGTGGCAAATCCGCGTCTTAGCCTACTTGCGGGTAGCACCATCAAATCATTTTCAAACAAACAAACATGAAATGTTTTGTTCCAATTCAGGCGATCCAGTCTATACTTGTATGCTGTGCGCATCACATAGTAAATCTAGGCTAATAACCGGAATAAGAACACACAATATTTTCAAAGCTTGATATCATGGTTAGTAGAGGCCGATCTTTGATCGGGCGAGCGGGGGTGCTCACGAAGTGACCTTCCCCAATCGTACCCAAGTTCCCAAGCCGAGGCAACTTTGGTGATGACGGACACGTGGCCTTAGGCAAACGAGTCAGGGTTTCCTAAATTTCCCCAAAATAAAACATTTAGGAGGCGATTTTGTATCTGGCAAAGCAGTCCATGTTTGGCACTTCTTTCAAAATCTGTTTTCTCAAAACGATTTGCCGGATTTGGACTCTTCGGTTCAGATTTAGAACCGTGACAATTTGAGAGTCCGAGCTGTAGTGACCCCAAATGAACAGAACGGGAGCTCGTCCCTCCCGGGGCGTTCGGGGACGTCTACAGGGGCCCAAGCTAATTAATTCCTCGAACGAAAGAGAGAAGGATGGAGAAGCACAGAGAAAGTTAGAGAGAAACTATCTCCATCCTTCTATCTTCTGTTCTAAGAAACTAATTCGCTTGGGACCCTAACTGTTCCATTAGCTTAAGTGGCCAAGTTTAACTCCAACAAACCTTGCTTAGCATCTAAGAAAGAGAATTTACTGAGTAATTGCCACTTAACGATATTAGTTAAACATAAGCACCGCATTTAAGGTTTTCCCAATTCCCCAACTGTTCAATTCTCAAGCCCAAAAGGACGAATGTGAATTCCCTATGATTTTTTTTCCCGTTTCTCTTTCTTTTCTCTAACTGTCTCTAACTTTCTCTGTGCTTCTCCGTCCTTCTCTCTTTTGTTCTAGGAACTAATTAGCTTGGGCCCCTAATTGTTCCGTTAGTTTAAGTGGCCAGGTTTCACTCAAACTAATCTTGCTTAGCCTCTGAGAAAGAGAATTTACTGAGTAACTGTAGCTGAACGATATTAGTTTAACTTAAACACCTCATTTATGATTTTCCAAATCACCTAAGTGTTCAATTCTCAACTCCAAAAGGATGAATGTGAATTCCCTTTGATTTTCTTCCTACTTCTCTTTCTTTTCTCTAACTTTCTCTTCTTCTAGCTCTCAAGATAAAAGTCTCCCTCTAACTTTCTCTGTACTTCTCCATCCTTCTCTCTTTCGTTCAAGGAACTAATTAGCTTGAGACCCTAATTGTTCCATTAGCTTAAGTGGCCAACTTTAAGTCAAACTAATCTTGCTTAGCCTCAAAGATAGAGAATTTACTAAGTAATTATCAATATTAGTTTGACTTAAGCACGTCATTTAAGGTTTTCCAAGTCACCTAAGTGTTCAATTCTCAAATCCAAAAGGATGAATTTGAATTCCCATTGATTTTCTTCCTCTTTCTGTTTCTTTTCTTTAACTGTCTCTTCTAGCTCTCAAGAAAAAGTTTTCTCTCTAACTTCTCGGCGCTTCTCCATCCTTCTCTCTTTTTTGTTCGACAAACTAATTAGCCTCGGCCCCCTAATTGTTTCATTTGTTCAAATGGCGAAGTTTAAATCAAACTAATCTTGCTTAGCCTCTAACAAAGAGAATTTACTGAGTAATTGTAACTTAATTTATTCACCCAAAAATTGTAACTTAACAACCATTTGTTTAACTTAAACACCTCATTTAAGGTTTTCGAAATCTCCTAAGTGTTCAATTCTCATGTCCAAAAGGTTGAATTTGAATTCCGCCAGATTTTCTTCCTATTTCTCTTTTCTTTTCTTTAACTTTCTTGTCTAGCTATCAAGAAGATAGTTTCTCTCTAACTTTCTTTGTGCTTCTCTATCCTTCTCTCTTTCGTTCGAGGAACTAATTAGCGTGGGCCCCCTAATTGTTTAATTTGTTCAAGCGGCGAAGTTTATATCAAACTAATCTTGCTTAGCCTCTAACAAAGAGAACTTACTGAGTAATTGTAACTTAACAACATTAGTTTAACTTAAACACCTCATTTAAGGTTTTCGAAATCTCCTAAGTGTTCAATTCTCAAGTCCAAAAGGTTGAATTTGAGTTCCGTTTGATTTTCTTCATATTTCTCTTTCTGTTCTCTAACTTTCTTGTCTAGCTCTCAAGAAGATAGTTTCTCCCTGACTTTCTCTGTGCTTCTCCATCTTTCTCTCTTTCGTTCTAGGAACTAATTAGCTTGGGCCCCTAATTGTTTCATTAGCTTAAGTGGCCAGGTTGAAATCAAACTAATCTTGCTTAGCCTCTAAGAAAACGAATTTACGGGGTAACTGTAGCTTAAAGATATTAGTTCAATTTAAACATCTCATCTGAGGTTTTCAAAATCACTCAAGTGTTCAATTCTCAAGTCTGAAAGGATAAATTTGAATTCCCTGTAATTTTCTTCATATTTCTCCTTCATTTTCTCTAACTTTGTCTTCTAGCTCTCAAGAAGAAAGTTTCTCTCTAACTTTATCTGTGCTTCTCCATGCTTCTCCGTTCTGTTCTAGTAACTACATAGCTTGGGTCCCGTAAATGTGTCATTCGCTTAACTGGCCAAGTTTAACTCAACCGAATCTTGCATAGCCACTGAGCAATAGAATTTACTGAATATATGTAGCTTAACGATATCTGTTTAACATAAGCACCACATTTATGGTTTCTTAAATCATTTAAGTGTTAAATTCTCAAGCCCAGAAAGATGAATTTGATTTCCCTTTGACTTTCTTCCAATTCCTCTTTCTTTTCTCTTATACTTTCTCTCCTGGCTCTCAAAGCAGAAAGTTTCTATCTTTCTCTGTGCCTCTCCATCCTTCTCTCTTTTGTTCCGGGTACAAATTAGCTTGCGCACCTAATTGTTTCATTTTCTCGAGTGGCCAAGTTTACCTTAAACTAATCTTGCTTAGCCTCTCAGCAAGAGAATTTACTGAGTCATTGTCGTATAACGATCTTAGTTTAACATTAAACACCTCATTTAAGTTTTCCGAAATCACTTAAGCGTTTAATTTTCAAGTCTAAAACGATGAATTTGAATTCCCTTTAATTTTCTTCCTATTTCTCTGTCTTTTCTTTTAACTTTCTCGTCTACCTCTCAAGAAGATAGCTTTCTCTCCAACTTTCTCTGTGCTTCTCCATCCTTCTATCTTTTGTTCTAGGAAACTAATTTGCTTGGGACCCTAACTGTTCCATTAGCTTACGTGGCCAAGTTTAACTCCAACAAATCTTGCTTAGCATCTAAGAAAGAGAATTTACTGAGTAATTGCCACTTAACGATATTAGTTAAACAGAAGCACCGCATTTAAGGTTTTCCAAATTCCCTAACTGTTCAATTCTGAAGCCCAAAAGGACGAATGTGAATTCTCTATGATTTTTTTTCCCGTTTCTCTTTCTTTCCTCTAACTGTCTCTTCTATCTCTCAAGAAAAAAGTTTCTCTCTAACTTTCTCTGTGCTTCTCCGTCTTTCTCTCTTTTGTTCTAGGAACTAATTAGCTTGGGCCCCTAATTGTTCCATTAGTTTAAGTGGCCAAGTTTAACTCAAACTAATCCTGCTTTGCCTCTGAGAAAGAGAATTTACTGAGTAACTGTAGCTGAACGATATTAGTTTAACTTAAACACCACATTTATGATTTTCCAAATCACATAAGTGTTCAATTCTCAACTCCAAAAGGATGAATGTGAATTCCCTTTGATTTTCTTTCTACTTCTCTTTCTTTTCTCTAACTTTCTCTTCTTCTAGCTCTCAAGATAAAAGTCTCCCTCTAACTTTCTCTGTGCTTCTCCATCCTTCTCTCTTTCGTTCAAGGAACTAATTAGCTTGGGACCCTAATTGTTCCATTAGCTTAAGTGGCCAAGTTTAAGTCAAATTAATCTTGCCTAGCCTCTAAAATAGAGAATTTACTGAGTAATTATCGATATTAGTTTGACTTAAGCACGTCATTTAAGGTTTTCCAAGTCACCTAAGTGTTCAATTCTCAAATCCAAAAGGATGAATTTGAATTCTCATTGATTTTCTTCATCTTTTTGTTTCTTTTCTTTAACTGTCTCTTCTAGCTCTCAAGAAAAAGGTTTCTCTCTAACTTCTCGGCGCTTCTCCATCCTTCTCTCTTTTTTGTTCGACAAACTAATTAGCCTCGGCCCCCTAATTGTTTCATTTGTTCAAGTGGCGAAGTTTAAATCAAACTAATCTTGCTTAGCCTCTAACAAAGAGAATTTACTGAGTAATTTGTAACTTAATTTATTCACCCAAAAATTGTAACTTAACAACCATTAGTTTAACTTAAACACCTCATTTAAGGTTTTCGAAATCTCCTAAGTGTTCAATTCTCATGTCCAAAAGGTTGCATTTGAATTCCGCCTGATTTTCTTCCTATTTCTCTTTTTTTTTTTCTCTAACTTTCTTGTCTAGCTCTCAAGAAGATAGTTTCTCTCTAAGTTTCTCTGGGCCCCTAATTGTTTCATTTGTTCAAGCGGCGAAGTTTATATCAAACTAATCTTGCTTAGCCTCCAACAAAGAGAACTTACTGAGTAATTGTAACTTAACAACATTAGTTTAACTTAAACACCTCGTTTAAGGTTTTCCAAATCTCCTAAGTGTTCAATTCTCAAGTCCAAAAGGTTGAATTTGAGTTCCGTTTGATTTTCTTCCTATTTCTCTTTCTGTTCTCTAACTTTCTTGTCTAGCTCTCAAGAAGATAGTTTCTCCCTGACTTTTCCTTTTGGGTGAATAAGACATAAAATAAAAAACAGAGAGCTACACAACTACAAGGGGCATACCCCAGGACCTAACAGAGAACTATACAAACGAAGGGACAACCCGAAGGAACCAGCCCAACAGAACAGGATCAAAAACGGCTACCAAGAATAAAGGAAATAATGAAAAACATTGCATTGAAAAGAAATAAACCAAAAAAGGATATGTGCATAAGCCGCGTACATGCGAATGAGGTTCATGAACACATCCAAGCGATAACCCTAAGATGAAACAGGAAAACAGTCCACATACACGACACAACCTGAAATAAAAACACAGAGCTAACAAAAAACCATGCACATCCCGCACGGGTAGGCCAAAAACACATCAAAACCGTCAAGCATCCAAACACAGAAATCCAACACATGAATATAAATTAAAAGACAAGTGTCCACAAAGGCGCTACAAGCAGCCATCAACAAACCAGTACCATCAATCATGCGAGCTGCCAGCCAACTAAGAGTGTAATACCCCTGTCTCGTAATATGTTAATTGGTCCTTAATAAGATGTGATTATGTGTTTGTTATGGTTTTGTATGCCATTATGTGAAAATATGTGGTTTTGAATTTCTATCTGTTCACCGTAGGAATATCTGTTTGATTTTACCACTTCGGAAATTAAATTGGAGGCCTTATCGGCCGCAGAACCCGAAATTGATTACGCCATTGTGGTCGGCATAATTTTTAGAGCCTACGGTGAAATTTAATTAGAAATTGATTCGGGTCAGATTAAGTTGATTAAATTGATAATTTAGTGCCCAATTGTTTATTATTATTATTTTGGAATAGTGGGGTTTGATGCAAAAGGGCACTACACCCTCAATTCCTTCCCTTATGTGGCTTTGGCTGATTAAACTCTCTAGAGAGAGTGAGAGACCCGAAATTGAGAGAGAAAGGGGGAAATCATCTAAGTTTGCTCTTGAAGCTTTGGAGTCTTGAAGGCTAGCTCAAGAATTAACCATAGTTGTGAAGATTGAAGCTCCTAGGTGAGTGATCAACACCTAATTCATGAATTTGTGTATGTAATAATGTGAATTCGCAGAGGATATCTGATCAAGAACATGAATGGTGTTGAGTATGATGAAATTGAAGTTTATATGCACATGCATGCATAGAATTGCCATGAAAATGTATAATCTAGCATGTATTGAGTTAAACATGGAAATAAAGGTGTTAAATCTTACATGCAAGCATGTTTTTGTTGAGCTCCATGAGAATGAGCACCATTTGCATTATTTGGAATGAAAATGAAGTCAAGATTAGCATGCATGTTGAATAATTAAAGATAGGAGCTTTGGAAGGCATGAATGTGTATGATAGAATTGAGCTTGAATTAAATTAAGCCATGCATGTATTTGATTTATGAAATTGGGCTCCATAAAGATGTATTTTGGTGTTTATACCATGTTAGTACAAGTATATGTGAAATTGGAGCCACCAAAAGCATGGAATGACGGTTTGAATGTTGAAGGGAGCTCAAGAACACAATCTGGAAAACCCAGAATTTTGATGTCCGCTCGAGCGGGGAACCTGACGCTCGAGCGGAGAAATCGAGCTCCCAGCACTTTCTGCAGACATGGTTCCCGCTCGAGCGGGGAAGTTGACGCTCGAGCGGGGAGCTATGTAGACAGGCAGTCCGCTCGAGCGGCCGAGTTCACGCTCGAGCTGGAATTGAAGGCAACCAGTACTTTTGCAGACCTAAGGGTCCGCTCGAGCGGGGGAAGTCCACGCTCGAGCGGGGACCCTATTTTCTGAAATCCTGTTTTTGCATTTTGTGTTCTGTTTTCCGTTCTCTTTCACTTGCAAGCATTCTTAGGCTTATGTTAAGCATTGTAAATGAGCTAATGAGATAAGAATTAAGCCTAAAAGAGGAATATGTGAATTAAGGAACGGATTGAATTGTTAATGACCCCTTTTGTGTTCATGGAATGTGTAGGGTCAAGCTCCAGGGCGAATCCACAAGCCAATCACTGTGAGTAATATCAATATTTGAATGCTTGCGAATGTCCAATTGTTTAATCCCTTTTAAGCTTTATGAATTGCTAATTGGGTTTGTGGACATAAGTCTGATATGGATGAATGAATGGACCAAAGGTCGTTTTGAAATGAATGATTGGACCAAAGGTCGTTTTGATGTGAATGAATGGACCAGAGGTCGTTTTGATGTGAATGAATGGACCAGAGGTCGTTTTGATGTGAACGAATGGACCAAAGGTCGTTTTGATGTGAACGAATGGACCAAAGGTCGTTTTGATGTGAATGAATGGACCAAAGGTCGTTTTGATGTAAATGAATGGACCAAAGGTCGTCCTGATATAAATGAATGGACCAAAGGTCGTCCTGATGTAAATGAATGGACCAAAGGTCGTTTTGACACATGTGAGTGGGCCAAAGGCCGTTTTGACATGAATGAGTAGGCCGAAAGCCGTTTTGACATGAATGAATGGGCCGAAGGCCGTTTTGACAGAAATGAATGGGCCGAAGGCCGTTTTGACAGAAATGAATGGACCGAAGGCCGTTTTGACAGAAATAAATGGGCCGAAGGCCGTTTTGACATGAATGGAAATCTGAGTGGGCCAAAGGCCAGAATGGTTGGAACTACAGTCACTTGATTTGAATTTCGTATACTTATATATCTATTAAGTAGAAATAGGAATTGGGCCTAAGGCCGTTTGGAACCTGTTGTTCTACCTTGTTTACGTAATTTCTGTATTTGATATTATTCACTGGGCTATCGCTCACGCTCATTCATGTGTTTGTAGGTGAGCCCGGAGAAGTCCAAACCCAGCCCCAGTGAAGTCTGTGAGGAACAACAGAGGTTTTTGGAGAGTCAGCCCTTGCGTCTCACGCACGAGACCCGTCTTCGCCTTTCCGTTATGTATTTATATCTTGTCATGGTGGCGAAGTTTTTGATTATGTCTGCATATAGTTTCATGGGTTGACTTAGTTGGACGATCCTGTCTGTATAGAATTTTATGCTACTACATTTCTGACGTGAGTTATTAACATGAGTTGGTATGGAATGTTATGATGTGCATATAAGCACGGCTCTATGGGCAAAGTTTTAAATTTTGCTTCCCTTTTGGCCCCTTTACTCTGATGTGTTAAGTCTGTTTTGGTCTGAGGCCGTAGGTAATCTTAGGATTACTGGCCGGTTACGTCCTTAACCCATGGGGGCAGGTTCGGGTCGTGACAAAGAGCCAGCAAACCAGCAGTCACCAAGAGAGGAAGAGAACAGAATCTCCCTTTCCAAGCCTTTCTAGCAGACCTTAAACACTGAAGTAACCCAAAAAACCGAATCGCCAGGAACCTTTGGAGCAACAAATCTGCAGTCCCCAAAACTGGACACCACTGCCGACCCATGCAACCCAAGATCTGCTCATACATTAGAGTAGACCCTGTAAGAACAGCCATGAGTAAGTTCCTCCAGCAAATAAGGTACAATCTACTAGACTTTAATACAGAAACAATGCCCTCAATATAGGATCTCACTCCACTCAACCCACAAGAAGACAAGAAGGGTCACACTATAGGATCTCACTCCACTCAATCATCACATCCCCCAGTCCCTACCTTGGTAGATCACAAGCCTCAAACCCCACGGCAGTGTGCCCATCACTCCGTGTCAGGTGTGGCAATACGATCATTTAGGAAGGGTCACATGAAGACAAGAAGCGACCAGAAAACCGGTAGCTATCCTCCCGCTCATCTCCCAGTCTCTAACTCGGCTGGTTATTGAACCACAATTCCCCATAGCAGTGACTCCCCAATCACTCTTGGCGGAGATAGCTCAAAACCATCCTCATATCGAGTCACATGAGGATCACACGATCAATCACCATAAAATAATCAACTATAAATGATCCGCTGCAGATAGACTAAACAAAAAATATTCCAAAATAACCAAATAATTTTCCACACCTGTACGCATGCTCATGAGTGGCCCACAAGAAGAACCGTGGGCATTAATAAAAATAAACCTCTTGCCCCCACATCAGCTCAAAACGTGCTTGAAAGAACAAAAGCCCACTATTTGAAAAGAGGTGGGACCCACCTCATAGAAACCATAACATGAAACCATGTGCTGAACCAAAAACCGTGGGCCAAAGAGGGGCCACGTATTTGACTATGCATATAATATATATTAATATAAATATTTATATATATATATAAATGACAAAGCAGCCATCATCTCATCACCTTTAAGTGTGCTTGTCAGCATCAATAGAGCCCCACCATGCTTTACACGTACATGAAGAAACCAAGCTTTACAGCTGCCCAAACAATGGGCTACCCAGCAAATATATAAAAGATGGCTCCCCACAGATTTGCCCATTCCAATAAAGCAAGCTAACCACACCCACGTGATTGGGGCTACAACAGCTATACTACACAGTTGATTCCACTGCCCAATGCACAAAACTTCAAACGGTAATCATTTATAATTAAAACCATTTCACCAAAATTTGAATTAGGCGCCAAGACCACTCCCATGTAACCTGCAGCGTTTCCAACATTACATCGGAAATAGCATACAGCTATTGAAGTGTCTATAACACGCATATACCAAAACACCAGCACACCGCCGGCGCGTTATGCACACAACACCTGGCAACTGACCTCCGGCGTAGCATCACTGTGAAACCCATGCCACGACGGACCTGACGGACATGTCGCACCGACGGCCATCTATCTTCTGAACCATCGCCGGAGGAAAACCAGTACCCAGAACCATGCAACACACGACGTTATCTGCAACGACCACCACCACGGAAGCCATGAACTCACCGGGAAGCCAGCCATACCGACGCTGCTGAAAACAAATTTCACTCGCCAGCCAAACACGTGCCATGCCAAGCATGGCAGCCAACCCACAGAACCCCACCAGAAGACCCACTATGCATCCAAAGCTACTGACCACCGAGTTTACTGAACAAACAGCCATAGCGCCACCCACACCGAAGCTCATCCACTCAGATTTCACAGCCATTTACGTCAACCTACATTCCTAGAACTAGGGAGAGAGGTTCTCCCTCATCCTTACCCAGTTCCAACCTCAGAAGCACTGCCGGACTGACCCAAACATCACACCATGAAACGGAGCCACAAACCAGTGCACAAATCGGTTGGACCATCGTTGCCAATCTGCAAGACCAACATTGACCACCATTACATGCGATTCTCTCTCTCCTACGAAACTACAGTTCGTACCAGAGAAGCAGAGAACCATGGACCCAACACTTGGGCACTGGACCACGATCCCAACACATGGCCATGGGTCACCCGAGCAAACACACAACACCTAGGGTGTGCAACCCTAGGAATGAAAACCACCAAGAAACCAACCAGCCATGACAATAGCCGGACTGGATCAACCAGAAGCCATAAAAACCTCATACTAACAGAAAGATGAGCAGCAACACCACTACACTTCTCTGCCAGAGCTTTATAGACTAGAAACATACTCACTCACACACAAAATGATTGGTAGAGGAGTTAAACAACTGGCCTGAAACAGCACCAGGACGTAACCACCATGAAACACCTCCGGGGGGAGCTCTCTTCCCCTTCGTTTGACTCAGTGTTCTTAGGTCACCTAACCTAATTTGTTCGGAGAGCAAAAAAATGTTCTCTAACTTTCTTGTCTAGCTCTCAAGAAGATAGTTTCTCTCTAACTTTCTCTGTGCTCTCCATCCTTCTCTCTTTTGTTCTAGGAACTAATTAGCTTGGCCCCCTAGTTGTTTCATTTGTTCAAGTGGCGAAGTTAATATCAAACTAATCTTGCTTAGCCTCTAACAAAGAGAACTTACTGGGGCCCCCACAATATCCCTAAAGTGAGTTTTGTGGTTTGGATGGCGATTCTGGGTAGACTGAACACTGGGGACAGGTTGCACCTTTTTGGTGTGACACAATCTGCTGTATGTGTATTTTGTCAGTACCATAATGAAGACCATAACCACCTTTTCTTTGAGTGTCCATTCTCGGAACGGGTGTGGTCTTGTATTAAAGGTAAAATCAATGTTGATTGGCCATCCCTCCTTTGGGATGATTTGGTCCAGCTCATTGCTAAATCTGTGAAAGGGAATTCCTTAGGGACTATTATTACCAAGCTTGCATTTACTTGTACTATGTACCAGTTATGGGTTGCTAGGAATAATAGAGTGTTTAGTAAAGATATGGTCCCTGAAGAGGTTGTTATAAAGTGTATTGTGGATATTGTTAGATTCAGGGTAATGCATATTACCAATTTGAAGACTAACCACAATGACAGATGGTATCTTAGCTCATGGAAATTGCCTCATACTATGCTGAAGCTTGCTGCTGCTGATGTGAGGAATAAGAGTTCATAAAATGTGGGTTGAGTGAAGGTTGGAAACTACATTGTGGGGTTTCCTAATGTTTGTTATTCATATAGGTGCTTGGAGTCCTGGAAAGCCGATTGTTGAGTGTATGCCAATCAATCTGAGGGCTGAGTTTCGTGTGAGGAATAAACACTCCATATCCCCCACATTACTAGCCACATTGAGAGGAACTAACAAGCTTTTATATATTCTCTGTATCTTTTCTTTCGCGGGTGTATGGAGCTTTGTTTTTCCGAGTGATGTGAGCATAGATACTTGTGGGTTGAGTGTAGTGAGCAATTATATGTGTGATGTTAAATGTTTCATGTTTCTGAGTCTCGCAAAGTACTCTGTTGATGATTATTTAATTCTGTTTGGTCTTTGCTGGATTACAAGGTCTTCTACAAATGCGTAGAATCTGTTTGGGTTACATGGTTTAGCAGCAGTTCTTGGACGGTGCTGCATGGTTTGTTCTTCAGTTCGGGTTGACTCGAAGCTCGAAGCCCGATATGATTGTGTTGATGGCTACTATATGCGCCTCGTGTGTGAAGATTGACTTTCCATTATGTTTGTTTTCTTTAGAGTGTGTTGGTATTTTTGCCTACCCGTGTGGGGATGTACACGGGTGTCCGTGATTTTCTGTTTCCAACTGACTTTTTGCTACTTAGATATCGGGTGTGTTCATGTTCCTCATTACATTTTCATGCGGCACATGAACACACTTTGGTTACTTCCTATTATGTATGGTTTATTTAGTTTAGTTTTTGGCTTATTTTATTTATTTTGTCTAGATAGATATGGTTTGGCCGTCAATCTTTCTGGGTAATTTTGGAATGGCGTAGTCTTTTTGTTTTTCCTTTGGTTCTTGTATAGTGCTTTGGTTGGGGCCTGGGGTATGCCCCTCGTCGTGGTGTAAGTTTTTTGTCTTTTATTTTATGACTAATCCACCAAAAAAAAAAAAAGAGAACTTACTGCGCAATTGTAGCTTAACAACATTAGTTTAACTTAAACACCTCATTTAAGGTTTTCGATATCTCCTAAGTGTTCAATTCTCAAGTCCAAAAGGTTGAATTTGAGTCCCGTTTGATTTTCTTCCAATTTCTCTTTCTTTTCTCTAACTTTCTTGTCTAGCTCTCAAGAAGATAGTTTCTCCCTGACTTTTTCTGTGCTTCTCCATCCTTCTCTCTTTCGTTCTAGGAACTAATTAGCTTGGGCCCCTAATTGTTTCATTAGCTTAAGTGGCCAGGCTGAAATCAAACTAATCTTGCTTAGCCTCTAAGAAAATGAATTTACGGGGTAACTGTAGCTTAAAGATATTAGTTCAATTTAAACATCCCATCTGAGGTTTTCAAAATCACTCAAGTGTTCAATTCTCAAGTCCAAAAGGATCAATTTGAATTCCTTGTAATTTTCTTCGTATTTCTCTTTCATTTTCTCTAACTTTGTCTTCTATCTCTCAAGAAGAAAGTTTCTCTCTAACTTTATCTGTGCTTCTCCATTCTGTTCTAGTAACTAATTAGCTTGGGTCCCGTAAATGTGTCATTCGCTTAACTGGCAATAGAATTTACTGAATATTTGTGGCTTAACGATATCAGTTTAACATAAGCACCATATTTATGGTTTCTTAAATCATTTAAGTGTTAAATTCTCAAGCCCAGAAGGATGAATTTGAATGAATTCCCTTTGACTTTCTTCCAATTCCTCTTTCTTTTCTCTTATGCTTTCTCTTCTGGCTCTCAAAGCAGAAAGTTTCTATCTTTCTCTGTGCCTCTCCATCATTCTCTCTTTTGTTCCGGGAACAAATTAGCTTGCGCCCCTAATTGTTTCATTTGCTCGAGTGGCCAAGTTTAACTTAAACTAATCTTGCTTAGCCTCTCAGCAAGAGAATTTACTGAGTCATTGTCGCATAACGATCTTAGTTTAACATTAAACACCTCATTTAACTTTTACGAAATCACTTAAGCGTTTAATTCTCAAGTCTAAAACGTTGAATTTGAATTCCCTTTAATTTTCTTCCTATTTCTCTTTCTTTTCTTTTAACTTTCTTGTCTAGCTCTCAAGAAGAGAGTTTTCTCTCCAACTTTTTTTTTTTTTTTTTTTTTGGATGAGTAAGTCATAAAATAAAGACAATGAAAATATACAAGTTTACAAGGGGCATACCCCAGGCACGCCCAACAACAAATAAAAACAAATATAACCAACAAAACTACCACTACACCCCTAATAAAGGGGTATACAAGAAACTAAAAACACAAAAAAACCCAACTTTGCCCATATATCCTTTTTGTCCTCAAGTAACCCCTACTATCAAAGATAATAGATGAGAACATGAGGTGGATAAATGGGCAAAGATACACAAAAAAAACACCACACAGCTACAAACCAAAACAGACACACTGACAAAGCAACAACCCTCCAGCCGAAACAAAGATGATAATCAATCCCACATTCCCCCAGTCTCTACTGCAGATAAAACATGGAATCCAATAAGCATCCCACTCCTTACAGCCGTGACATCCAAGCCACTTAACCAAAGCCATGACGGAGGAAAAAAAATCTACCCCATGAGAAATCCAAGCAGAGTCACATGAAGCTAGCACGATCAAAACCATAAGCCACGGTCTAGGGAGTTGAAGTGAAAAATAATAACCTCTCAGCCACAAGCCGAAACACAGCCAACAAAATCATGAGATCAATCATCACATCCCCCAGTCCCTTCCTTGGTAGATCACAAGCCTCAAACCCCACGGCAGTGTGCCCATCACTCCATGTCAGGCGTGGCACTATGATCAATTAGGACGGGTCACATGAAGACAAGAAGCAACCAGAAAACCGGTAGCTAACCTCCCGCTCATCTCCCAGTCTCTAACTCGGCTGGTTATTGAACCACAATTCCCCATAGCAGTGACTCCCCAATCACTCTCGGCGGAAATGGCTCAAAACCACCCTCATATCGAGTCACATGAGGATCACACGATCAATCACCATAAAATAATCAACTATAAATGATTTGCTGCAAAGAGCCTAAACATAGAGAATTTTCCAAAATAACCCAATAAACAATCCACATCTGCACGCATGCCCATTAGTGGCCCACTTAAAATACATAGAAAATGAAGTCCAAAAAAAGACGGCCCCACTAACCCAAATAATTGGGTCAACACTGATCCTCCCCAAATTAAATTCCCTCCAGCAATTTACATGATGAAAACCGACCCACAAGACGCCAATGCTTACAGTCCACAAAATAGAAAATAATGTGGGCCCATGTTTGCACGAGAACCCACCAAGCATGCATATCAAAACACTAGGCTCCAAATATATCAACAAACATTTATATATAAAATATAAATATAAAAAGATATAATTAGAATGCCCCATGTGCTGACAATACCATACCTCGACAACCAATAGCCCCAAGCTCCACTATACAAGCTACACGTATAGCCAAAGGACACCCACGTGAACCCACCTTCCCAAGACACACAACAGCACGCAAAGTTTGAATTTCACTCAGCACAATACAGCAGCACACAATGGGCGCGATAAAAGCGCACCACGCGCAAGCTCACCCGAGCTCTTCACGCGCTGACTGTACATTCATCTTTGTTATGTTACCCTCACGGTGATGACGCCGACACGCTGAGACCAGAATAAACAGCGTCGGAGTACACCGTCAGCCCACTCAAGGTCACGGCATACCCGAATACACCTCCAGCGATACCCAGTGCCTAACACACCGTTGCCGGAACGACCAAATCTTCACCAGAAAGGAGCAAAATCCCAGCAACGTTTATATATGAAGCATCAACATTCAAACCCAATAACTCCGACGTGAATCTCAACGCAAAACCACTATAGCAGCGGTAATATATCCTTTCACGTCGTCAACATAGTCGCGACGGCGCCGGAAAAAGTCCAACGTCGGCGAACAAAAAATGGAAACATAGTTCCAGGCTCATATCCACCATGGATACCAATCAATACCTCCAACGGGGTAGTACACGGACAGAACCGAAAACACCCCTACCGTCGGCCACACATCGACTACCAAACCAGCAAATCCCACAAAGAACTTTCCTTGTTTGAAGCCAGTCCACTATAGCCGGAATAGACACAACGTTCCACTATAGCCGGTATACAAAGAACACAGCAGCAAAAGTCTGCAACAATGGCCGAAACAGAATGGGCCCATGAAAAGCCCCCGAAACCAACAAATTCACTCTGTAAATAATCAAAATCAGCCGGAATAAAAGGTAGCCAGACTGGTAATCAAGATAAAACCATAATAAACTCACGGTTTATACACCATTTTCACTCTGGGGGGAGCTTTCTCTCTCCAACTTTCTCTGTGCTTCTCCGTAGATCTATCTTTTGTTCTAGGAAACTAATTCGCTTGGGGCCCTAACTGTTCCATTAGCTTAAGTGGCCAAGTTTAACTCCAACATTTGCTTAGCATCTAAGAAAGAGGATTTTCTCAGTAATTGCCACTTAACAATATTAGTTAAACAAAAGCACTACATTTAAGTTTTCCCAAATTCCCCAACTGTTCAATTCTTAAGCCCAAAAGGACGAATGTGAATTCCCCATGATTTTTTTTCCGTTTCTCTTTCTTTTCTCTAACTATCTCTTCTAGCTCTCAAGAAAAAGGTTTCTCTCTAACTTCTTGGCGCTTCTCCATCCTTCTCTCTTTTTTGTTCGAGAAACTAATTAGCCTCGGCCCCCTAATTGTTTCATTTGTTCAAGTGGCGAAGTTTAAATCAAACTAATCTTGCTTAGCCTCTAACAAAGAGAATTTACTGAGTGATTGTAACTTAATTTATTCACCCAAATATTGTAACTTAACAACCATTAGTTTAACTTGAACACCTCATTTAAGGTTTTCGAAATCTCCTAAGTATTCAATTCTCATGTGCAAAAGGTTGAATTTGAATTCCGCTTGATTTTCTACCTATTTCTCTTTTTTTTTTCTCTTTCTTGTCTAGCTCCCAAGAAGATAGTTTTCTCTCTAACTTTCTCTGTGCTTCTCCATCCTTCTCTCTTTTGTTCTAGGAACTAATTAGCTTGGCCCCCTAGTTGTTTCATTTGTTCAAGTGGCGAAGTTAATATCAAACTAATCTTGCTTGGCCTCTAACAAAGAGAACTTACTGGGGCCCCCACAATATCCCTAAAGTGAGTTTTGTGGTTTGGATGGCGATTCTGGGCAGACTGAACACTGGGGACAGGTTGCACCTTTTTGGTGTGACACAATCTGCTGTATGTGTATTTTGTCAGTACCATAATGAAGACCATAACCACCTTTTCTTTGAGTGTCCATTCTCGGAACGGGTGTGGTCTTGTATTAAAGGTAAAATCAATGTTGATTGGCCATCCCTCCTTTGGGATGATTTGGTCCAGCTCATTGCTAAATCTGTGAAAGGGAATTCCTTAGGGACTATTATTACCAAGCTTGCATTTACTTGTACTGTGTACCAGTTATGGGTTGCTAGGAATAATAGATTGTTTAGTAAAGATATGGTCCCTGAAGAGGTTGTTATAAAGTGTATTGTGGATATGGTTAGATTCAGGGTAATGCATATTACCAATTTGAAGACTAACCACAATGACAGATGGTATCTTAGCTCATGGAAATTGCCTCATACTATGCTGAAGCTTGCTGCTGCTGATGTGAGGAATAAGAGTTCATAAAATGTGGGTTGAGTGAAGGTTAGAAACTACATTGTGGGGTTTCCTAATGTTTGTTATTCATATAGGTGCTTGGAGTCCTGGAAAGCCGATTGTTGAGTGTATGCCAATCAATCTGAGGGTTGAGTTTCGTGTGAGGAATAAGCACTCCATATCCCCCACATTTTTTTTTTGGGTGAATAAGAAATAATAAAAAACAGAAGATTTACAAAAATACAAGGGGCATACCCCAGGCCCTAAACAACAGAAGACAACACAAGCCACAAGCCACAGCCCACAAGCACCGAGGCCCAAAGAAACACTAACAAAAAACTAAATCAAACCTAAGAGCTACATCCGAAAATAGAGCCAAAAGAAAAAACGTTGCCAGGCAGATTTGTACAAAGGCCATGTCCTATGATGGATAGGGACTATCCCCCACATTACTAGCCACATTGAGAGGAACTAACAAGCTTTTATATATTCTCTGTATCTTTTCTTTCGCGGGTGTATGGAGCTTTTTTTTCCGAGTGGTGTGAGCATAGATACTTGTGGGTTGAGTGTAGTGAGCAATTATATGTGTGATGTTAAATGTTTCGTGTTTCTGAGTCTCGCAAAGTACTCTGTTGATGATTATTTAATTCTGTTTGGTCTTTGCTGGATTACAAGGTCTACTATAAATGCGTAGAATCTGTTTGGGATACATGGTTTAGCAGCAGTTCTTGGACGGTGCTGCATGGTTTGTTCTTCAGTTTAGGTTGACTCGAAGCTCGAAGCCGGATATGATTGTGTTGATGGCTGCTATATGCGCCTCGTGTGTGAAGATTGACTTTCCATTATGTTTGTTTTCTTTAGAGTGTGTTGGTATTTTTGCCTACCCGTGTGGGGATGTACACGGGTGTCCGTGATTTTCTGTTTCCAACCGACTTTTTGATACTTAGATATCGGGTGTGTTCATGTTCCTCATTACATTTTCATGCGGCACATGAACACACTTTGGTTACTTCCTATTATGTATGGTTTATTTAGTTTAGTTTTTGGCTTATTTTATTTATTTTGTCCAGATAGATATGGTTTGGTCGTCAGTCTTTCTGGGTAATTCTGGAATGGCTTAGTCTTTTTGTTTTTCCTTTGGTTCTTGTATAGTGCTTTGGTTAGGGCCTGGGGTATGCCCCTTGTCGTGGTGTAAGTTTTTTGTCTTTTATTTTATGACTTATCCACCCAAAAAAAAAAGAGAACTTACTGCGCAATTGTAGCTTAACAACATTAGTTTAACTTAAACACCTCATTTAAGGTTTTCGATATCTCCTAAGTGTTCAATTCTCAAGTCCAAAAGGTTGAATTTGAGTTCCGTTTGATTTTCTTCCAATTTCTCTTTCTTTTCTCTAACTTTCTTGTCTAGCTCTCAAGAAGATAGTTTCTCCCTGACTTTCTCTGTGCTTCTCCATCCTTCTCTCTTTCGTTCTAGGAACTAATTAGCTTGGGCCCCTAATTGTTTCATTAGCTTAAATGGCCAGGCTGAAATCAAACTAATCTTGCTTAGCCTCTAAGAAAACGAATTTACGGGGTAACTGTAGCTTAAAGATATTAGTTCAATTTAAACATCCCATCTGAGGTTTTCAAAATCACCCAAGTGTTCAATTCTCAAGTCCAAAAGGATCTATTTGAATTCCCTGTAATTTTCTTCGTATTTCTCTTTCATTTTCTCTAACTTTGTCTTCTAGCTCTCAAGAAGAAAGTTTCTCTCTAACTTTATCTGTGCTTCTCCATGCTTCTCCATTCTGTTCTAGTAACTAATTAGCTTGGGTACCGTAAATGTGTCATTCGCTTAACTGGCAATAGAATTTACTGAATATTTGTGGCTTAACGATATCAGTTTAACATAAGCACCACATTTATGGTTTCTTAAATCATTTAAGTGTTAAATTCTCAAGCCCAGAAGGATGAATTTGAATGAATTCCCTTTGACTTTCTTCCAATTCCTCTTTCTTTTCTCTTATACTTTCTCTTCTGGCTCTCAAAGCAGAAAGTTTCTATCTTTCTCTGTGCCTCTCCATCATTCTCTCTTTTCTTCCGGGAACAAATTAGCTTGCGCCCCTAATTGTTTCATTTGCTCGAGTGGCCAAGTTTAACTTAAACTAATCTTGCCTAGCCTCTCAGCAAGAGAATTTACTGAGTCATTGTCGCATAACGATCTTAGTTTAACATTAAACACCTCATTTAACTTTTACGATATCACTTAAGCGTTTAATTCTCAAGTCTAAAACGATGAATTTGAATTCCCTTTAATTTTCTTCCTATTTCTCTTTCTTTTCTTTTAACTTTCTCGTCTAGCTCTCAAGAAAATAGTTTTCTCTCCAACTTTCTCTGTGCTTCTCTGTAGATCTATCTTTTGTTCTAGGAAACTAATTCGCTTGGGGCCCTAACTGTTCCATTAGCTTAAGTGGCCAAGTTTAACTCCAACAAATCTTGCTTAGCATCTAAGAAAGAGGATTTTCTCAGTAATTGCCACTTAACGATATTAGTTAAACATAAGCACTGCATTTAAGGTTTCCCAAATTCCCCAACTGTTCAATTCTCAAGCCCAAAAGGACGAATGTGAATTCCCCATGATTTTTTTTCCCGTTTCTCTTTCTTTTCTCTAACTATCTCTTCTATCCCTCAAGAAAAAAGTTTCTCTCTAACTTTCTATGTGCTTCTCCGTCCTTCTCTCTTTTGTTCTAGGAACTAATTAGCTTGGGCCCCTAATTGTTCCATTAGTTTAAGTGGCCAAGTTTAACTCAAACTAATCTTGCGTAGCCTCTAAGAAAGAGAATTTACTGAGTAACTGTAGCTGAACAATATTAGTTTAACTTAAACACCTCATTTATGATTTTCGAAATCACCTAAGTGTTCAATTCTCAACTCCAAAAGGACGAATGTGAATTCCCTTTGATTTTCTCCCTACTTCTCGTTCTTTTCTCTAACTTTCTCTTCTTCTAGCTCTCAAGATAAAAGCCTCCCTCTAACTTTCTCTATGCTTCTCCATCCTTCTCTCTTTCGTTCAAGGAACTAATCAGCTTGGGACCCTAATTGTTCCATTAGCTTAAGTGGCCAAGTTTAAGTCAAACTAATCTTGCTTAGCCTCAAAGATAGAGAATTTATTGAGTAATTATCGATACTAGTTTGACTTAAGCACGTCATTTAAGCTTTTCCAAATCACCTAAGTGTTCAATTCTCAAATCCAAAAGGATGAATTTGAATTCCCATTGATTTTCTTCCTCTTTCTGTTTCTTTTCTTTAACTGTCTCTTCTAGCTCTCAAGAAAAAGGTTTCTCTCTAACTTCTTGGCGCTTCTCCATCCTTCTCTCTTTTTTATTCGAGAAACTAATTAGCCTCGGCCCCCTAATTGTTTCATTTGTTCAAGTGACGAAGTTTAAATCAAACTAATCTTGCTTAGCCTCTAACAAAGAGAATTTACTGAGTGATTGTAACTTAATTTATTCACCCAAATATTGTAACTTAACAACCATTAGTTTAACTTGAACACCTCATTTAAGGTTTTCGAAATCTCCTAAGTGTTCAATTCTCATGTGCAAAAGGTTGAATTTGAATTCCGCTTGATTTTCTACCTATTTCTCTTTTTTTTCTCTAACTTTCTTGTCTAGCTCTCAAGAAGATAGTTTCTCGCTAACTTTCTCTGTGCTTCTCCATCCTTCTCTCTTTTGTTCTAGGAACTAATTAGCTTGGCCCCCTAGTTGTTTCATTTGTTCAAGTGGCAAAGTTAATATCAAACTAATCTTGCTTAGCCTCTAACAAAGAGAACTTACTGGGGCCCCCACAATATCCCTAAAGTGAGTTTTGTGGTTTGGATGGCAATTCTGGGCAGACTCAACACTGGGGACAGGTTGCACCTTTTTGGTGTGACACAATCTGCTGTATGTGTATTTTGTCAGTACCATAATGAAGACCACAACCACCTTTTCTTTGAGTGTCCATTCTCGGAACGGGTGTGGTCTTGTATTAAAGGTAAAATCAATGTTGATTGGCCATCCCTCCTTTGGGATGATTTGGTCCAGCTCATTGCTAAATCTGTGAAAGGGAATTCCTTAGGGACTATTATTACCAAGCTTGCATTTACTTGTACTGTGTACCAGTTATGGGTTGCTAGGTAGAGTGTTTAGTAAAGATATGGTCCCTGAAGAGGTTGTTATAAAGTGTATTGTGGATATGGTTAGATTCAGGGTAATGCATATTACCAATTTGAAGACTAACCACAATGACAGATGGTATCTTAGCTCATGGAAATTACCTCATACTATGCTGAAGCTTGCTGTTGCTGATGTGAGAAATAAGAGTTCATAAAATGTGGGTTGAGTGAAGGTTAGAAACTACATTGTGGGGTTTCCTAATGTTTGTTATTCATATAGGTGCTTGGAGTCCTGGAAAGCCAATTGTTGAGTGTATGCCAATCAATCTGAGGGTTGAGTTTCGTGTGAGGAATAAACACTCCATATCCCTAGCCACATTGAGAGGAACTAACAAGCTTTTATATATTCTCTGTATCTTTTCTTTCGCGAGTGTATGGAGCTTTGTTTTTCCGAGTGATGTGAGCATAGATACTTGTGGGTTGAGTGTAGTGAGCAATTATATGTGTGATGTTAAATGTTTCATGTTTCTGAGTCTCGCAAAGTACTCTGTTGATGATTATTTAATTCTGTTTGGTCTTTGCTGGATTACAAGGTCTACTATAAATGCGTAGAATCTGTTTGGGTTACATGGTTTAGCAGCAGTTCTTGGACGGTGCTGCATGGTTTGTTCTTCAGTTTAGGTTGACTCGAAGCTCGAAGCCGGATATGATTGTGTTGATGGCTGCTATATGCGCCTCGTGTGTGAAGATTGACTTTCCATTATGTTTGTTTTCTTTAGAGTGTGTTGGTATTTTTGCCTACTCGTGTGGGGCGTACACGGGTGTCCGTGATTTCCTATTTCCAACCGACTTTTTGCTACTTAGATATCGGGTGTGTTCATGTTCCTCATTACATTTTCATGCGGCACATGAACACACTTTGGTTATTTCCTATTATGTATGGTTTATTTAGCTTAGTTTTTGGCTTATTTTATTTATTTTGTCCAGATAGATATGGTTTGGTCGTCAGTCTTTCTGGGTAATTCTGGAATGGCTTAGTCTTTTTGTTTTTCCTTTGGTTCTTGTATAGTGCTTTGGTTAGGGCCTGGGGTATGCCCCTTGTCGTGGTGTAAGTTTTTTGTCTTTTATTTTATGACTTATCCACCCAAAAAAAAAAGAGAACTTACTGAGCAATTGTAGCTTAACAACATTAGTTTAACTTAAACACCTCATTTAAGGTTTTCGATATCTCCTAAGTGTTCAATTCTCAAGTCCAAAAGGTTGAATTTGAGTTCCGTTTGATTTTCTTCCAATTTCTCTTTCTTTTCTCTAACTTTCTTGTCTAGCTCTCAAGAAGATAGTTTCTCCCTGACTTTCTCTGTGCTTCTCCATCCTTCTCTCTTTCGTTCTAGGAACTAATTAGCTTGGGCCCCTAATTGTTTCATTAGCTTAAATGGCCAGGCTGAAATCAAACTAATCTTGCTTAGCCTCTAAGAAAACGAATTTACGGGGTAACTGTAGCTTAAAGATATTAGTTCAATTTAAACATCCCATCTGAGGTTTTCAAAATCACCCAAGTGTTCAATTCTCAAGTCCAAAAGGATCTATTTGAATTCCCTGTAATTTTCTTCGTATTTCTCTTTCATTTTCTCTAACTTTGTCTTCTAGCTCTCAAGAAGAAAGTTTCTCTCTAACTTTATCTGTGCTTCTCCATGCTTCTCCATTCTGTTCTAGTAACTAATTAGCTTGGGTACCGTAAATGTGTCATTCGCTTAACTGGCAATAGAATTTACTGAATATTTGTGGCTTAACGATATCAGTTTAACATAAGCACCACATTTATGGTTTCTTAAATCATTTAAGTGTTAAATTCTCAAGCCCAGAAGGATGAATTTGAATGAATTCCCTTTGACTTTCTTCCAATTCCTCTTTCTTTTCTCTTATACTTTCTCTTCTGGCTCTCAAAGTAGAAAGTTTCTATCTTTCTCTGTGCCTCTCCATCATTCTCTCTTTTGTTCCGGGAACAAATTAGCTTGCGCCCCTAATTGTTTCATTTGCTCGAGTGGCCAAGTTTAACTTAAACTAATCTTGCCTAGCCTCTCAGCAAGAGAATTTACTGAGTCATTGTCGCATAACGATCTTAGTTTAACATTAAACACCTCATTTAACTTTTACGAAATCACTTAAGCGTTTAATTCTCAAGTCTAAAACGATGAATTTGAATTCCCTTTAATTTTCTTCCTATTTCTCTTTCTTTTCTTTTAACTTTCTCGTCTAGCTCTCAAGAAGATAGTTTTCTCTCCAACTTTCCCTGTGCTTCTCCGTAGATCTATCTTTTGTTCTAGGAAACTAATTCGCTTGGGGCCCTAACTGTTCCATTAGCTTAAGTGGCCAAGTTTAACTCCAACAAATCTTGCTTAGCATCTAAGAAAGAGGATTTTCTCAGTAATTGCCACTTAACGATATTAGTTAAACATAAGCACTGCATTTAAGGTTTCCCAAATTCCCCAACTGTTCAATTCTCAAGCCCAAAAGGACGAATGCGAATTCCCCATGATTTTTTTTCCCGTTTCTCTTTCTTTTCTCTAACTATCTCTTCTATCTCTCAAGAAAAAAGTTTCTCTCTAACTTTCTCTGTGCTTCTCCGTCCTTCTCTCTTTTGTTCTAGGAACTAATTAGCTTGGGCCCCTAATTGTTCCATTAGTTTAAGTGGCCAAGTTTAACTCAAACTAATCTTGCGTAGCCTCTGAGAAAGAGAATTTACTGAGTAACTGTAGCTGAACGATATTAGTTTAACTTAAACACCTCATTTATGATTTTCGAAATCACCTAAGTGTTCAATTCTCAACTCCAAAAGGACGAATGTGAATTCCCTTTGATTTTCTCCCTACTTCTCGTTCTTTTCTCTAACTTTCTCTTCTTCTAGCTCTCAAGATAAAAGCCTCCCTCTAACTTTCTCTATGCTTCTCCATCCTTCTCTCTTTCGTTCAAGGAACTAATCAGCTTGGGACCCTAATTGTTCCATTAGCTTAAGTGGCCAAGTTTAAGTCAAACTAATCTTGCTTAGCCTCAAAGATAGAGAATTTACTGAGTAATTATCGATACTATTAGTTTGAGTTAAATGTGTAGGTGTGATCACTTGAAGATGAATACTATTTGTGGGTCGAGTGTGGTGAGACATATAGTCACTAGTTCCTCGAAATCTGTGGGTTGAGTGAATTTAGAATCTATATGTTTTACAAGCTAACCACTATATATATTGTATCTTTATTGCAGATTAAGGAAGCTTTATCCGAGTGTGGTGAGATTCAATACTGTGGGTCGAGTGAAGTGAGATCAAAATTGAGAGAATCTACTTCTGACTTGGTTACTTAATTCTCATGGTTTCTATCTTCTGTTACTCATTGGCAGGTCATTCTATTATGTTTAACCTGCACACGCAAATTGCAGTGGAAAATCTCGGGGCCTGTTATCTAAAGCTGTCGTGGGAACCTCCAAATCTATGGGTCGTTCTACCTTGGTTAACTCGAATACTCAATCTGTGCAATTTCGGGATTTGTCATTTAAAGCTGCAGTGGAAACTCTCGGGATTAGCCATCTAAAAGTTGTCGTGTGAACTCCAAATCAATGGGTATGGCTGCTATATGCGCCTTCCAAAATTGCTGAATGTTCAGAAGCTGTCTTTAATTTACTGTTTGTAGCTATTTAAATCATACTCAGTTTGGCCGACTCTAGTGGGATGTACTAGAGAATATAGTTGGGTTTACCATAGTTTTAGATGTTGGGTACATACAGTAGATAACTTCTCTGCACATCCTAGGCCTTTGGCTGATACCCTTTCGGTCTGTTCTGCGGATTTGCTGTCTTTGTTGACTGTTTTGAATTTTGGCAGCCTTTTTTTGTTGATGTATGGCTGTTCCAGTTTGTTTTGTCCTTTAGCTCCTTCGCTTGTATTCGTCTTCTATTTCTCTTCGAGATAGGTTTTGAACATTGTGTGTATGGTTCCTTTTGTCTTGTTCTTCGTGGTTTTTGCCTCTTTGTATAGCTCTGTAGGTCCTGGGGCATGCCCCTTGTATCTTTGTATATTTTGCTGTTTTATTTATGTCTTATTCACCCAAAAAAAAATTATCGATACTAGTTTGACTTAAGCACGTCATTTAAGCTTTTCCAAATCACCTAAGTGTTCAATTCTCAAATCCAAAAGGATGAATTTGAATTCCCATTGATTTTCTTCCTCTTTCTGTTTCTTTTCTTTAACTGTCTCTTCTAGCTCTCAAGAAAAAGGTTTCTCTCTAACTTCTTGGCGCTTCTCCATCCTTCTCTCTTTTTTATTCGAGAAACTAATTAGCCTCGGCCCCCTAATTGTTTCATTTGTTCAAGTGACGAAGTTTAAATCAAACTAATCTTGCTTAGCCTCTAACAAAGAGAATTTACTGAGTGATTGTAACTTAATTTATTCACCCAAATATTGTAACTTAACAACCATTAGTTTAACTTGAACACCTCATTTAAGGTTTTCGAAATCTCCTAAGTGTTCAATTCTCATGTGCAAAACCCCGAGGTTAGTTTAACTTGAACACCTCATGTTGGTACTTTTGCTACTTAGATATCGGGGGCCGAGGCTAATTAGTTTCTCGAACAAAAAAGAGAGAAGGATGGAGAAGCGCCGAGAAGTTAGAGAGAAACCTTTTTCTTGAGAGCTAGAAGAGACAGTTAAAGAAAAGAAACAGAAAGAGGAAGAAAATTAATTGGAATTCAAATTCATCCTTTTGGATTTGAGAATTGAACACTTAGGTGACTTGGAAAAGCTTAAATGATGTGCTTAAGTCAAACTAGCATCGATAATTACTCAGTAAATTCTCTGTCTTTGAGGCTAAGCAAGATTAGTTTGACTTAAACTTGGCCACTTAAGCTAATGGAACAATTAGGGTCCCAAGCTGATTAGTTCCTTGAACGAAAGAGAGCAGGACGGAGAAGCACAGAGAAAGTTAGAGGGAGACTTTTATCTTGAGAGCTAGAAGAAGAGAAAGTTAGAGAAAAGAAAGAGAAGTAGGAAGAAAATCAAAGGGAATTCACATTCATCCTTTTGGAGTTGAGAATTGAACACTTAGGTGATTACGAAAATCATAAATGAGGTGTTTAAGTTAAACGAATATCGTTCAGCTACAGTTACTCAGTAAATTCTCTTTCTCAGAGGCTAAGCAAGATTAGTTTGAGTTAAACTTGGCCACTTAAACTAATGGAACAATTAGGGGCCCAAGCTAGTTAGTTCCTAGAACAAAAGAGAGAAGGACGGAGAAGCACAGAGAAAGTTAGAGAGAAACTTTTTTCTTGAGAGATAGAAGAGATAGTAAGAGAAAAGAAAGAGAAACGGGAAAAAAAGTCATAGGGAATTCACATTCGTCCTTTTGGGCATGAGAATTGAACAGTTGGGGAATTTGGGAAACCTTAAATGCAGTGCTTATGTTTAACTAATATCATTAAGTGGCAATTACTCAGTAAATCCTCTTTCTTAGAAGCTAAGCAAGATTTGTTGGAGTTAAACTTGGCCACTTAAGCTAATGGAACAGTTAGGGTCCCAAGCGAATTAGTTTCCTAGAACAAAAGATAGAAGGGTGGAGAAGCGCAGAGAAAGTTGGAGAGAAAACTATCTTCTTGAGAGCTATACGAGAAAGTTAAAAGAAAAGAAAGAGAAATAGGAAGAAAATTAAAGGGAATTCAAATTCATCGTTTTAGACTTGAGAATTAAACGCTTAAGTGATTTCGAAAAACTTAAATGAGGTGTTTAATGTTAAACTAAGATCGTTATGTGACAATGACTCAGTAAATTCTCTTGCTGAGAGGCTAAGCAAGATTTGTTTAAGTCAAACTTGGCCACTCGAGCAAATGATATTAGGAGCGCAAGCTAATTTGTTCCCGGAACAAAAGAGAGAATGATGGAGAGGCACAGAGAAAGATAGAAACTTTCTGCTTTGAGAGCTAGAGGAGAAAGTATAAGAGAAAAGAAAGAGGAATTGGAAGAAAGTCAAAGGGAATTCATTCAAATTCATCCTTCTGGGCTTGAGAATTTAACACTTAAATGATTTAAGAAACCATAAATGTGGTGTTTATGTTAAACTGATATCGTAAAGCTACAAATATTCAGTAAATTCTATTGCTCAGTGGCTATGCAAGATTAGGTTGAGTTAAACTTAGCCACTTAAGCGAATGAAACATTTACGGGACCCAAGCTATTTAGTTACTAGAACAGAATGGAGAAGCATGGAGAAGCACAGATAAAGTTAGAGAGAAACTTTCTTCTTGAGAGCTAGAAGACAAAGTTAGAGAAAATGAAAGAGAAATACGAAGAAAATTACAGGGAATTCAAATTGATCCTTTTGGACTTGAGAATTGAACACTTGGGTGATTTTGAAAACCTCAAATGGGATGTTTAAATTGAACTAATATCTTTAAGCTACAGTTACCCCGTAAATTCGTTTTCCTAGAGGCTATGGAAGATTAGTTTGATTTCAGCCTGGCCACTTAAGCTAATGAAACAATTAGGGGCCCAAGCTAATTAGTTCCTAGAACGAAAGAGAGAAGGATGGAGAAGCACAGAGAAAGTCAGGGAGAAACTATCTTCTTGAGAGCTAGACAAGAAAGTTAGAGAAAAGAAAAAGAAATTGGAAGAAAATCAAACGGAACACAAATTCAACCTTTTGGACTTGAGAATTGAACACTTAGGAGATATCGAAAACCTTAAATGAGGTGTTTAAGTTAAACTAATGTTGTTAAGTTACAATTACTCAGTAAGTTCTCTTTTTTTTTTTTTGGTGGATAAGTCATAAAATAAAAGACAAAAAACTTACACCACGACAAGGGGCATACCCCAGGCCCTAACCAAAGCACTATACAAGAACCAAAGGAAAAACAAAAAGACTAAGCCATTCCAGAATTACCCAGAAAGACTGACGACCAAACCATATCTATCTGGACAAAATAAATAAAATAAGCCAAAAACTAAACTAAATAAACCATACATAATAGGAAGTAACCAAAGTGTGTTCATGTGCCGCATGAAAATGTAATGAGGAACATGAACACACCCGATATCTAAGTAGCAAAAAGTCGGATGGAAACAGAAAATCACGGACACCCGTGTACATCCCACACGGGTAGGCAAAAATACCAACACACTCTAAAGAAAACAAACATAATGGAAAGTCAATCTTCACACACGAGGCGCATATAGCAGCCATCAACACAATCATATCCAGCTTCGAGCTTCGAGTTAACCCGAACTAAAGAACAAACCATGCAGCACCGTCCAAGAACTGCTGCTAAACCATGTAACCCAAACAGATTCTACACATTATAGTAGACCTTGTAATCCATTATTCACCCAAAAAAAAGACCTTGTAATCCAGCAAAGACCAAACAGAATTAAATAATCATCAACAGAGTACTTTGCGAGACTCAGAAACATGAAACATTCAAACATCACACATATAATTGCTCACTACACTCAACCCACAAGTATCTATGCTCACATCACTCGGAAAAACAAAGCTCCGTACACCCGCAAAAGAAAAGGTACAGAGAATATATAAAGCTTGTTAGTTCCTCTCAATGTGGCTAGTAATGTGGGGGATATGGAGTGTTTATTCCTCACATGAAACTCGACCCTCAGATTGATTGGCATACACTCAACAATCGACTTTCCTGGACTCCAAGCACCTATATGAATAGCAAACATTAGGAAACCCCACAATGTAGTTTCTAACCTTCACTCAACCCACATTTTATGAACTCTTATTCCTTACATCAGCAGTAGCAAGCTTCAGCATAGTATGAGGCAATTTCCATGAGCTAAGATACCATCTTTCATTATGGTTAGTCTTCAAATTGGTAATATGCATTACCCTGAATCTAACCATATCCACAATACACTTTATAACAACCTCTTCAGGGACCATATCTTTACTAAACACTCTATTATTCCTAGCAACCCATAACTGGTACACAGTACAAGTAAATGCAAGCTTGGTAATAATAGTCCCTAACTTCAGAGAAGGTAGGTGGAGAGGTCGTCCCTTCGACTCCGATAGGTCAGATCTCTAACCCTAGGTGGTCCGAAAGTGTTGACAACGAAGACTACAGATTCCAAAATCTTCCAGATTGCCTTGATGTTACAAGAATCAGAGGAGAAGGGAGGAGTCGACCAGTTCTCGATGTCATACATGTGGGTAATAATCCTGAAATTCCTAATGTGAATGTTCCTAAATGGTCGAGGAAGGGGCGGAGGAAGTTACCGTGGGGCAAGAGGGGGTTGAGGGGGTAATGGAGGTAGGAGATCCTCGGATGATGCGGGGCCTAATCAGCCTCAGCAGAGGTCATGGGCCAACGTGGCTTCTACATCAACTCGATCCAACATCAAACTAAGGTATATCCCCCTACTCAAATTGATGATGTTGTTGTGGTTAATATGCCTTGGAGATCCGACCCTTTGGAGAAATGGGACTCATGTTTGGTAGGCTATTTCATAGATAAGGGTGTTGGCTATAATTACCTTCGTAATAGTGCCTTTAGGTTGTGGAAAAACAAAGGCCTCAAGGAAGTATTAACCAACGGGGATGGCTTTATGTTCTTTATTTTTGATTCCCCAGAATGCTGCAGGGAGGTGCTTGAAGAGGGGCCGTGGTATATTGGTGGTTATTTACTCATCTTAAAACAATGGAAAAGGATGATGAAGCTAGCAAAGCATGGGTTAGAGAGAGAAGCTCTGACATCTCTCTAGAAAACCTTTCGTTTTCTAGGGTTTCAATCCCTCATTGAATTCTCGATGTCCGATCTTAACTCCATCATCAATCCAACATTTAATGAGCCTGCAGTGAGGAGTCCGGTTAGGGCTCGAAGTGTTGAAACCAGAAATATCCCAAATACCCAAATCATGAAAGATCTGAGCGACACAGCCAGAAACAACCAAACCACGAACCCTAACTTTCAAGCCGATCCTTCTCAAACTATGGATCTTCAAATGATTGCCGATCGCCTTCAAAGGCTGAAGAACCCTGAACCGAGTGAGTCGGAGCCCAAATCACCAGCTGTATCTAACCCAAGCCCTAGATGGGCTATAGAGATGGAAAAGGAAGATGAAACTTTTAGGAACATTCCTGATAGCTTGGAGATCGCGAGATCTAGGGTCGATGGTAGGAAAGCTCAGACCCTCCAACCAGATCCATCGTTCAACCTAGAAGGTCCTAATGAACCAAAAACCCTAGATGAGGGTGATCACTACGATCCTAAGAGTAGAGGTGGGGGCACAAGCTACAGAGGAGGCCGGGGCGGAAGAGGCCAAGGAGGAGGCAGAGGGCAAGGGATGGATTCTGGAACATCGAAATCATGGGCTGAAGTAGCTGCAAATCCGGATCGTTCATGTCTTCCGCTGAGGTATATCCCTCCTTCAGTTAATAATGATTTTATCAGTGTAGATCTCCCCCCTAGACCACATCCGTTGGAAAAATGGGACTCTTGCTTAGTAGGGTATTTTATCGACAAGGGGGTTGCTTTCAATTATATGAGGAATACAGCTTTTAGTCTGTGGAAGAACAAAGGCCTTAAGGAGGTTTTGGCGAATGGAGAGGGTTTCATTTTCTTCATATTTGAAAGCCCCAACTGTTGCAGTGAGGTCCTTGAGGGGGGACCGTGGTATATAGGAGGATTCCACCTTATTCTCAAAAAATGGACTAGGATGATGAGACTGACAAAGGATAAAATACAGAAAGTCCCTGTGTGGGTCAAATTCTTCAATATTCCGTTGGAATACTGGGATAGAGATGGGCTGAGTAGAATAACTAGTGCAGTTGGAACCCCTTTCTTCACTGATCATCTTACAGTGAAAGGAACTAGAGTAGCCTTTGCCCGTATCTGTGTGGAAGTGGATGCAAGTGCCAAACAACCTCCATCATTTCCAGTTAAATGTGGAGAAGAGCAAGTGATAATTCAGGTGGAGTATCAGGGTCTCCCTACAAAATGTGAACACTGTTTGGTTTTTGGGCATGACACTAATAAGTGTGTTACGACCCAAGTGGCTAAACTAGTGAACCTCCAGAAAGAAACAGAGAACAACCCAGATCCAGGGTGGAGCACTGTTCTGGCCAAGGGTAAAAGGAAAGTGGGTAATCAAGATCCAATTGAGGAAGATATGGAAGGCAAGTTGGCTAGTAGTTCTGAAGAAGAGGCAGCAAATCCTTCTCAGAATATCTGTCAAGATCTGTCTGAAAATAATTCACCCACTGATATGGTTATTGTTACAAGCTCGGAGAAGCAGGCTACAACCCTTGATAAAAACACCACTACACCTGCAAATGCTACAAACACTGAGGATGGACTAGCAAAGATCAAACAGCACCTGCTGGATATTACCAAGCTAGCCCTCCCAGGGGAAACGAAACTTCTGGAGAAAGTGGAGAATCTGAAAACTGATGTGAATAGTCCACGAGCCACTCCTGATGCATATCTTGCAAGTTCTACCACCAGCAAATCTTCTGGCAAGGGAAAAAGCCAGAAGAAGAAAAAAAGGTAACCTCTGTTATCCTGGGTTGAGAGTTACTATTTTTTGTTATCCATGTCTTTTAAAATAGCTTATTCACCCAAAAAAAAAAATAGCTTCTTGGAATATTAGAGGGTTCAATGACTCCTCTAGGCATAAAGAAATGAGAAACTTTTTGATTAAAGAAGAAATTAAGGTCATGGGTATTTTGGAGACCAAAATAAAAGCTATAAATGAAAACAATGTTTTCTCATCTTGCATGAGCAACTGGTCTTTTTTGACTAACTCTCAACCTAATAAACCTGGTAGAATTTGTGTGCTTTGGGACCCAACTTTTTGTGATGTCACTTTGGTTAACTTGTCTGACCAGCATATGCTCTGTGAAATAAATGACCTATCTCAAGCCAAGATTTTCAAAACCTGTTTTGTCTATGCCGAGAATTGTAGTATTTTGCGGAAAAAATTTCTTGACCAAATGCTCAGTCTTTCCAACCTTTATTCTGATGCCCCCCTAACCTTTCTTGGGGATTTCAATGCCATCAGATACAGTTATGAAAAGTTTGGGGGATCTCTCCTGTGGAACAGTAAGAAAGGGGTTTTTAATTCTTACATTCTCAATGCTGAGCTTGTTGACCTTTCATATGGTGGTTGTCAATTTACTTGGGCGAATAAGAGGACTAGGGGGGATTACATTGCCACTAAGATTGATAGAGTTTTGGTCAATGAGTCTTGGATTGACCAATTCCCTGTCTCTAATGCTATGTTTCTCCCTTCTAGTATCTCCGATCACTCGCCAGTTGTTGTCAGTGTCTCTGGTAAGGCCCAATCCTTCAAAAAACCCTTTAAATACTTTGATTTCTGGGCTGAGCATAAGGATTTTCTTCCCAAAGTGGCTCAGGACTGGAATCAGTATATTAGAGGCGTCCCTATGTTTAGAATCTGTCAGAAACTCCGTAGCCTTAAACCTATCCTAAAATCCTTAAATAAGAAAGAGTTTAGTGACATTTCAACTCGAGTTTTGGCCTCTAAAGCTGAGCTTGATTCCATCCAATGGAAACTTGACAAAGATCCTTGCAATAGCTCTTTTCAGCTCCTTGAGAGGAATTTGTTTAAAAAATATGTGGATCTTAGTGCTGTTGAGGAGAAATTGGCTCATCAAAAATCTAGAGTCCAATGGCTTGGTTTGGGTGATAAGAATAGCAGGTTCTTCTTTAGGTCTGTGAAGAGTAACATCAATAGAGGGAAAATTCTCAATGTTGAGATGGAGGATGGGAGGGTTTCAACTAATTCTGAGGAAACCCAAGGGGCTTTTATTGATTAATTTTCTAAACTTTTTGGCACTCCTTCACAGAACAATCATAGAGGCACTACGAGAGTTCATGATCTGATTAAAGCTAGGGTCACTCACGACCAAGCTATTAAGATGGCCAGTCCTGTTTCTGACAAGGAAATCAAGGATGTTTTTTGGTCCCTGAAAACCAATAAGGCCCCTGGCCCTGATGGTTATTCAGCTGGTTTCTTTAAAAGCACTTGGAGTATTGTTGGTAAAGACATAACCCAGGCCATAAGAGCCTTCTTTGAATCTGGGAAACTTCTGTCTGAAATCAACAACACTACAATTGTGCTCATTCCGAAAGTTCCTAATCCGGTAAAAGTTGGTGACTATAGGCCAATCTCCTGCTGTAATACAATTTACAAATGTATTGCTAAAATAATAGCCAACAGAATTAAAGGGGTTCTTCCTAACCTCATTGATCCTGTTCAATCTGCCTTCGTGCAAGGTAGGAGAATCTCGGATAATATTTTCTTATCTCAGGAAATCACGAGAGGCTATCATAGGAACTCCCCTGTTCCTAAATGTACCATGAAAGTTGATATAATGAAAGCCTATGACACTGTCAAATGGGAGTTTATCATTGACATTCTTACTGCTATGGGCTTTCCTCAAACTATGATCACCTGGATCAAAGCTTGCATAACTAGTCCATCCTTTTCCATATGTATTAATGGTAGCCTTCATGGCTATTTCAAAGGGGCTAGAGGCCTAAGGCAAGGAGATCCTCTGTCTCCTTATCTGTTCGTCTTAGCTATGGAGATTTTGGCTAGAATTATGGAGGAAAAGTCTAAGAATCCTCTATTCAAATTTCATTGGAGATGTGAGAAAACCAAAATTGTTAACCTTTGCTTTGCTGATGACCTTATGATTTTTAGTAAGGGTGATACTAACACTGTTCGTTTGATTATGGAAGGATTGAATGAGTTTAGTGCTCTTTCTGGCCTCACCCCGAATCCTAGCAAGAGTAATATCTATTTCTCTGGCTGCTCTGAGGAGTTAAGGGCCAGTATCCTTCATATTGCTACTTTCTCTGAGGGTATGCTCCCCGTCAAATACCTTGGAGTGCCTCTCATTACCACTAAGTTGAAAGCCACTGACTGTAAATTTCTGGTTGAGAGGATCACTAAGAGGATTAGTAGCTGGACCAATAAACTTTTATCTTATGCGGGTAGGGCCCAGCTCATCCAAACCATCTTATTCTCTATGCAAGTTTATTGGTCATCTCTATTCATCTTACCTAAGAAAGTTATTAAGGAGATTGAGAGCCTCCTTAGAGCTTTCCTATGGTCTGGTACTGATCTTAGAAAGCATAGTGCGAAGATTGCTTGGGATAAAGTCTGTGTCCCTAAGAAAGAGGGTGGCCTGGGGTTCAAATCTATGGAGGTTTGGAACAAGGCTGCCATTGCTAAACATGTATGGTTTTTGTTCTCTGGAGAGGAAAAGTCTATGTGGTGCCAGTGGGTCAAAATCTATCTCATAAAGGGTAAATGCTTCTGGAAAATTAAAACTCCTAATGACCCTTCTTGGGTTTGGAGGAAAATCCTTTCTCTCAGGCCAGCAATTCACCCTCTTATTAAACATAGGATTGGTGATGGCCAGAACACCTTCTTGTGGTATGACAATTGGCACCACCTTGGCCCTATCTGGGAAAGATATGGTGACAGAATCATGTATGACTCTGGCTTAAATGGGGAGTCCAAAGTCAGTAAAATTATTGTTGGGAACTCTTGGCATTGGCCTTTTCCCAACTCCTGGGATCTCAGGGAATTAACTTCCCAAATCCCCAACAATTGCCTTCCTAACCCCTTGGAGAGGGATACTACTATCTGGTCACTCAACCCTGATGGTGCCTTCACAATTAAGTCTGCTTGGGATCTGTGGAGATACAAGCAAGATTCGGTGCCTTGGTATAACCTTGTTTGGGGCCATGCTACTATCCCCAAAGTTAGCTTCATTGTTTGGCTGGCTATCTATGGCAGGCTGAATACTAGTGATAGACTCCAATTATTTGGAATCCCTTCTAGTCCTACATGCCCATTTTGTCTTGATTTAACTGAAAGCCATCCACACCTCTTCTTCGAGTGTAGTTTCACATCCAGAATTTGGCATGTCATGCAAGGTAAGTGTAATGTGCAATGGCAGCAGGTCTCTTGGCCTGAGACTGTTATTATTGTCGACAGAGAGAGCAAAGGTAAGTCCATGAAATCCATCATCACTAGACTTTCTTTTCTCACAACTGTATATCATATTTGGCTTGAAAGAAACAATAGAGTTTTTAACAAAGAATATAAACCTGTAGAGGTTATCATCAAATCTATTGTACTTATGGTAAGAAATAGAATGTTATCTGTTAGCAACATTCCTACTGCAACAGGTGATGATTGGTTCCTTGATCAATGGAACCTCCCTAGATCCATTCTGAAGCCCCATCTTTACAATGGTGGGAGGACCACGGAGTGATGTGAGTGCAGTATATTGTGGGTTGAGTGGATGTGAGTCTAACATGGAGTGTTTATCTAACTAGCTGTTAAATGTGTAGGTGTGATCACTTGAAGATGAATACTATTTGTGGGTCGAGTGTGGTGAGACATATAGTCACTAGTTCCTCGAAATCTGTGGGTTGAGTGAATTTAGAATCTATATGTTTTACAAGCTAACCACTATATATATTGTATCTTTATTGCAGATTAAGGAAGCTTTATCTGAGTGTGGTGAGATTCAATACTGTGGGTCGAGTGAAGTGAGATCAAAATTGAGAGAATCTACATCTGTCTTGGTTACTTAATTCTCATGGTTTCTATCTTCTGTTACTCATTGGCAGGTCATTCTATTATGTTTAACCTGCACACGCAAATTGCAGTGGAAAATCTCGGGGCCTGTTATCTAAAGCTGTCGTGGGAACCTCCAAATCTATGGGTCGTTCTACCTTGGTTAACTCGAATACTCAATCTGTGCAATTTCGGGATTTGTCATTTAAAGCTGCAGTGGAAACTCTCGGGATTAGTCATCTAAAAGCTGTCGTGTGAAACTCCAAATCAATGGGTATGGCTGCTATATGCGCCTTCCAAAATTGCTGAATGTTCAGAAGCTGTCTTTAATTTACTGTTTGTAGCTATTTAAATCATACTCAGTTTGGCCTACTCTAGTGGGATGTACTAGAGAATATAGTTGGGTTTACCATAGTTTTAGATGTTGGGTACATACAGCAGATAACTTCTCTGCACATCCTAGGCCTTTGGCTGATACCCTTTCGGTCTGTTCTGCGGATTTGCTGTCTTTGTTGACTGTTTTGAATTTTGGCAGCCTTTTTTTGTTGATGTATGGCTGTTCCAGTTTGTTTTGTCCTTTAGCTCCTTCGCTTGTATTCGTCTTCTATTTCTCTTCGAGATAGGTTTTGAACATTGTGTGTATGGTTCCTTTTGTCTTGTTCTTCGTGGTTTTTGCCTCTTTGTATAGCTCTGTAGGTCCTGGGGCATGCCCCTTGTATCTTTGTATATTTTGCTGTTTTATTTATGTCTTATTCACCCAAAAAAAAGATGATGAAGCTAGCCAAGGAAAAATCTACCAAGATTCCGGTTTGGGTTAAGTTTTTCAACATTCCATTGGAGTATTGGGATCCAGATGGGCTTAGTAGAATTGCTAGTGCTATTGGTAGTCCTCTTTGCATGGATCAACTCACAGCTAGAGGCTACCTCCAAACTACCTACCTATTTTCAGATTCGCTGTAATGAGGAAGCAGTTCTGATCCGTGTTGAATACTAAGGCTTGCCTTCCATCTGCCAACACTGCCAAATTTTTGGAACGAAACTCAGAAGTGTGTATCTAAACAGGTGGCTCACCTAATTGCTCTCCAAAAGAACTCTGAGGAAGCAGTTGAGGTGCCAGAAGAGGAATGGACTACTGTCCAAGCCAAAGGGAAGAGGAAAGTGGGGGATCCGGATGAAAATGTGGATGTCCCTCCTCTGGTGCCTGTTGCTCCTACAACAACCATTCCCGTAGTGGAAAGGCCTATCCCAGCTGTGGCAGTGAGCTCATCAAAGGAGGAGTTAGAGACACCAGGGAAAGAAGTTACTATGTTCCATGACAGTGTTATGGAACTGACTAAAGTGGTGCTCCCGCAGGCTGCAAAACTTTTGGAGGCAGTGATTGCTGATACCATGCCGGCTACGGTGAGTTCATCAGGGGCTACTCAAGCCCTTAAGGCTAAGCATGCTCAAGGTAGCAAATCCTCTAGCAAAGGTAATAGCAGTCAGAGGAAGAAGAAGAAGTAACTGCTGTTTCAGTTGGTTGTGGGATGTTCTTTTTGTTTTTGTTTCCAATGACTTTTAAAATTGCTTCTTGGAATGTTAGAGGGTTGAATGACCCCTCTAAACATAAAGAACTTAAAAAATTTGTGCTTAATGAAGATATCCATGTCATTGGTGTTTTGGAGACCAAAATCAGCCAAAGTAATGAAAAAAAAAATTTAATAATTGTTTTGGTAATTGGTCTTTTTTGTCTAACTCCCAACCAACTGAAACTGGTAGGGTGTGGGTGTGTTGGAACAGTGAGATTTGTGATGTCAAACTGTGTTGGATGTCTAACCAACACATTTTTTGTGAAATCTTGGTTCTTGCAACTAAAGCCAGTTTTTTTTGCAACATTTGTCTATGCTGATAATAAACATACTGTGAGGAAAACCTTTTTTGAAAAAATGGTTCGCATCTCCCATGTTTTTTGGGTGAATAAGACATAAATTAAAGACAAAGGATATACAAGATTACAAGGGGAATACCCCAGGCCCTACAACAACTATACAGGAAGATCAGTAACCCAGAAAACCAAAAAGCTAACGCAAAGAGAAACCAAAATCCAAAAAAAAAAAATACACACTGTTCAACAGCCATATCAAGAGAGATAGGGATAATGAACACTGCGAAGGACAGCTAAAAACCGAGACCAAAACAAACCCATAGCATCACTAAACATCGGCACCAAAACCGAGAAGCAGGTTTGGTGAACAAAACAAAACCTGCGAAAGAATAGCCCAAAGACGAGGGACGAACAGCCCCATAATAGCAAAACGAAATATAACCTGTGGACTACCTAATCCAGAACCAACAGTAAAGCAATAAAAACAAAATAGGTCAAAGATGGACCACTTAATTCCTAGCACACCCCGCTAGGATAGGTAAAATAGCTAAAGTTGTTAAAACAGAAATGAAAACAGCTTATATCCCTGATGAAACAACCAGCGGCGCATTCAGCAGCCAGCTTTGAGCCGAATATCCCAAGAATCAAAACCAAGATGTAGGCCTCCACTAGACAATATAGAACTTCCTTCCAGAATTGAGTAAACAAATCCATTAGTGATCCTGAAGGATTCCAGTAAAAACAGATAACCACAATATATGTCTCACATCACTAAACCCACAATAATCTCGCATCACTCAGTAGAATTTGGGATTTAGCACACAGTATATAAACTCTCATCACTCAACCCACACAGCAAAGCATTACTCCATAGCCTGCACATAAAGCTTACAATATATATAAACATTAGATAAAAACATTTGTGAGAAGCTATTTCACTCAACCCACAATTCTGTCTGTTGTAAATTATTGGACTCACAACACTCAACCCTCACTGATCCAAGCACTTCTCATTACTACACATGAAGAAAACAGTTAGGAAAGAACACTCTGTTTGCTTACAATCCCTCACACAAAACTCAACCCTCAGATTAATTGGCATACACTCGACTATCGGCTTTCCAGGACACCAAGCACCTATATGAATAACAAACATTAGGAAACCCCACAATGTAGTTCTAACCTTCACTTAACCCACATTTTATGAACTCTTGTTCCTCACATCAGCAGCAGCAAGCTTCAGCATAGTATGAGGCAATTTCCATGAGCTAAGATACCATTAGCCATTATGGTTAGTCTTCAAATTGGTAATATGCATTATCCTGAATCTAACCATATCCACAATACGCTTTATAACAACCTCTTCAGGGACCATATCTTTACTAAACACTCTATTATTCCTAGCAACCCATAACTGGTACACAATACAAGTAAATGCAAGCTTGGTAATAATAGTCCCTAAGGAATTCCCTTTCACAGATTTAGCAATGAGCTGGACCAAATCATCCTAAAGGAGGGATGGCCAATCAACATTGATTTTACCTTTAATACAAGACCACACCCGTTCCGAGAATGGACACTCAAAGAAAAGGTGGTTATGGTCTTCATTATGGTACTGACAAAATACACATACAACAGATTGTGTCACACCAAAAAGGTGCAACCTGTCCCCAGTGTTCAGTCTGCCCAGAATCGCCATCCAAACCACAAAACTCACTTTAGGGATATTGTGGAGGACCCAGTAAGTTCTCTTTGTTAAAGGCTAAGCAAGATTAGTTTGATATTAACTTCGCCACTTGAACAAATGAAACAATTAGGGGGCCCAAGCTAATTAGTTCCTAGAACGAAAGAGAGAATGATGGAGAAACACAGAGAAAGTTAGAGAGAAACTATCTTCTTGAGAGCTAGACAAGAAAGTTAGAGAAAGAAATGAGAAATAGGAAGAAAATGAAGCGGAATTCAAATTCAACCTTTTGCACATGAGAATTGAACACTTAGGAGATTTCGAAAACCTTAAATGAGGTGTTCAAGTTAAACTAATGGTTGTTAAGTTACAATATTTAGGTGAATAAATTAAGTTACAATCACTCAGTAAATTCTCTTTGTTAGAGGCTAAGCAAGATTAGTTTGATTTAAACTTCGCCACTTGAACAAATGAAAGAATTAGGGGGCCGAGGCTAATTAGTTTCTCGAACAAAAAAGAGAGAAGGATGGAGAAGCGCCGAGATGTTAGAGAGAAAGCTTTTTCTTGAGAGCTAGAAGAGACAGCTAAAGAAAAGAAACAGAAAGAGGAAGAAAATCAATGGGAATTCAAATTCATCCTTTTGGATTTGAGAATTGAACACTTAGGTGATTTGGAAAAGCTTAAATGACGTGCTTAAGTCAAACTAGTATCGATAATTACTCAGTAAATTCTCTCTATTTGAGGCTAAGCAAGATTAGTTTGACTTAAACTTGGCCACTTAAGCTAATGGAACAATTAGGGTCCCAAGCTGATTAGTTCCTTGAACAAAAGAGAGAAGGATGGAGAAGCACAGAGAAAGTTAGAGGGAGACTTTTATGTTGAGAGCTAGAAGAAGAGAAAGTTAGAGAAAAGAAAGAGAAGTAGGAAGAAAATCAAATGGAATTCACATTCATCCTTTTGGCGTTGAGAATTGAACACTTAGGTGATTTTGAAAATCATAAATGAGGTGTTTAAGTTAAACTAATATCGTTCAGCTACAGGTGCTCAGTAAATTCTCTTTGTCAGAGGCTAAGCAAGATTAGTTTGAGTTAAACTTTGCCACTTAAACTAATGGAACAATTAGGGGCCCAAGCTAATTAGTTCCAAGAACAAAAGAGAGAAGGACGGAGAAGCACAGAGAAAGTTAGAGAGAAACTTTTTTCTTGAGAGATAGAAGAGATAGTTAGAGAAAAGAAAGAGAAACGGGAAAAAAAATCATCGGGAATTCACATTCGTCCTTTTGGGCTTGAGAATTGAACAGTTGGGGAATTTGGGAAACCTTAAATGCGGTGCTTATGTTTAACTAATATCGTTAAGTGGCAATTACTCAGTAAATCCTCTTTCTTAGATGCTAAGCAAGATTTGTTGGAATTAAACCTGGCCACTTAAGCTAATGGAACGGTTAGGGTCCCAAGCGAATTAGTTTCCTAAAACAAAAGATAGAAGGATGGAGAAGCACAGAGAAAGTTGGAGAGAAAACTATCTTCTTGAGAGGTAGACGAGAAAGTTAAAAGAAAAGAAAGAGAAATAAGAAGAAAATTAAAGGGAATTCAAATTCATCGTTTTAGATTTGAGAATTAAATGCTTAAGTGATTTCGGAAAACTTAAATGAGGTGTTTAATGTTAAACTAAGATCATTATGTGACAATGACTCAGTAAATTCTCTTGCTGAGAGGCTAAGCAAGATTAGTTTAAGTTTTTTTTGGGTGGATAAGATTAGTTTTAGTTAAACTTGGCCACTCGAGCAAATGAAACAATTAGGGGCGCAAACTAATTTGTTCCCGGAACAAAAGAGAGAATGACGGAGAGGCACAGAGAAAGATAGAAACTTTCTGCTTTGAGAGCCAGAAGAGAAAGTATAAGATAAAAGAAAGAGGAATTGGAAGAAAGTCAAAGGGAATTCATTCAAATTCATCCTTCTGGGCTTGAGAATTTAACACTTAAATGATTTAAGAAACCATAAATGTGGTGCTTATGTTAAACTGATATCGTTAAGCTACAAATATTCAGTAAAGTCTATTGCTCAGTGGCTATACAAGATTAGGTTGAGTTAAACTTGGCCAGTTAAGCGAATGACACATTTATGAGACCCAAGCTAATTAGTTTTTTTTGGGTGAATAAGACATAGATAAAAGAAAAACAGAGAATACACAGCTACAAGGGGCACCTAACAGAAACTATAAAAGAACAAAAACAGGAGCCCAACACCTACCTAACGAAACTCAAATAAAAGGCTGAAAATGAGAAAGAAAATTACAGCAAAGCATATAAATGTAATACCCCAAAAAATATGTTCATGACCCGCATACCATCGAATGAGGACCATGAACACATCCAGAAACAGCCCAAATTTGTGGTACGGCAGAACCACAAAGCCAACATAAACTAATAGCACACATATCCAAAAGCCAAAAACGAACAAAAGCCATGCACAACCCGCACGGATAGGCCAAAAGGAAAATAGACACAGCAAACAACTAAGGTCCAAACACAGCCCAATTAACATAAAGAAATGAAAGACAGTGCTAAACAAAGGCGCTTCCAGCAGCCAACACACCAACCCAGTAGACATCCTACCCAATCTGCCCAGCAGAGGAGTATCATCACAGCCACAGCCATCAGACGAATAGCATATATCCCGATCCAGACAGCCACCGCAGTGCTTAAACATTGTAATAAACCCTGTAGAAACAATCAAAAATGAGTACGTCCAGTGATAACAAGGACAGAACATAGCAACAGTACACTCAATGTAGGAACTCTCATCACTCGGCCCACACTTTAGGGGCTCACACCACTCAAAATTAGCATCCTTAACCTGCACATAAAAATTTACAGTATATATAGGCATTAGCAAAAATTTTATGGCCAACATCACTCGACCCACATGAAACTGGAAAAAATATAAAGTAACTCTCATCACTCAACCCTCAAGGATAGATAGCTCCACTTGAAACACCAAATTACACCTGCAAAAAAAAAAACTCAAATACATAAAGCCCTCATTTAAGCTCACCATCACTCAACCCACATATAGTGAACTCACTTCACTTAGCAGCCCTCCCATTTCTGATGCTATGGGGCTTCAAAATTGTCTCCGGCAAATTCCATTGATCTAGAAACCATCTGTCACCAGTGGATCTAGGAATATTCTTAATTGACAACATTCTATTTCTAACCATTTGGATAATAGATTTAATGACCACCTCTTCAGGTTTGAGTTCTTTGTTAAAAATTTTGTTATTTCTTTCAGTCCAGATAAAGTAAACAGAGCATAAGAATGCATTACTAATGATGTTGACCCTCAAAGAGTTACCTTTGGTCTCCTTAGTAGCAAAAGTAACACTGTCAGGCCAACCAAGAACAGGCCACTTAATGTTACAAGCAGCTTCAATGGCACTCCAGACTCTGCTAGAGAAGATGCACTCAAAGAATAAATGCGAATGGCTTTCCTCTAGGATGAGGCAAAAAGGGCATTGAGAGCTAGTGGTCAAGCCAAACATACAGACTCTATCACCAGTATAGTCTATTGTGAAGAGCCACCCAAACAATAAAGCTGACTTTAGGGATTCTATGAGGGCCCCACACAAGCTTATGCCAAACCACTTTATCGAATTTCTTTCTCCAATGATTCCAAGCTGATTGAATGGAAAACTTACCATCAGTAGTAAGATTCCAAAGAGCTTTATCCATGCTGGAAGGATTGGGATTAAAGCACACAGGAGTGGAAGAGATTAACTCCTGAATTTCCCGAGAGTTGGGAGTAGGCCACTTCCAAGAAGACCCATCCACTTCCAAGAAGACCCATCAATGATTTTACTGACTTTTGTTTCACTGTTAAGGGCAGAATCATAAATAATTCTATCCCCGAATTTGTTCCACAATGGACCAAGAGGGTGCCAGTTATCATACCAAAGGAAAGTAGCATCCCCACACCCAATCTTATGCTTAATCAGAGGGGAAACCCACTTCCAAAGAGACAATAATTTTCTCCACACCCAAGAAGGATCATTAGGAACCTTAACTTTCCAGAAACTCTTCCCCTTTAATAAGTAGGATTTGACCCACTGACACCACATCGATCCCTCACCCCCAGAAAACAAAAACCAAATGTGTTTAGCTATGGCCGCTTTATTCCAAATATCTAAAGATTTAAAGCCCAAACCTCCCTCATTTTTAGGAGCACACACAGAATCCGAAGCAATCTTGGCACTATGAGTTTTAAGATCAGTACCAGACCAAAGGAAGGCTTTAAGGATATTATCAATCTCCCTAATGACCTTCTTGGGAAGAATGAAAAGGGAGGACCAGTACACTTGCATAGAAAAGAGAATGGATTGAATGAGCTGGCTTCTACCAGCGTAAGACAAAGCTTTATTGGTCCAACTCTTCACTTTTTTGGTGATCCTTTCAATGAGAGGACCACAATCAGCAGCCCTCAACTTGGTGGTAATTAAAGGGACACCAAGATACCTAACAGGCAGAGTACCTTCATTAAACTTAGCAATCTCAAGAATAGAAGCTCTCAACCCCATATCACAACCAGAAAAGTAGATGTTGCTTTTGCTAGGATTAGGAATTTGGCCAGACAGGGAGGAAAACTCCTTAAGGCCTTCCATAATGAGCTTAACAGTAGAGGCATCACCTCTGCTAAAGATCATGAGATCATCAGCGAAGCAAAGATTGATGATTTTTGTCTTCTCGCACTTCCAATGGAACTTAAAGAGAGGATGCTTTGCTTTCTCCGCCAAGATTTTGGCCAGGATTTCCATGGCCAAAACGAATAAGTAAGGGGACATAGGGTCACCTTGTCTTAAACCTCTAGCCCCTTTAAAATAGCCATGAAGGCTACCATTGATACAAATTGAAAAAGAAGGGCTAGTGATGCAGGCCTTGATCCAAGAAACCATGACAGGAGGAAAGGCCATAGCCTTGAGAATATCAAGAATAAAATCCCATCTCACACTATCGTAACCTTTCATGATATCCACCTTCATAGCACACTTCGGAGTAGGGGAATGCCTATGATACCCCCTCATAAGTTCTTGAGATAGGAAGATATTGTCAGAAATTTTCCTACCCTGAATAAAAGCTGTCTGGACAAGGTCAATAAGATCAGGGAGAACATATTTAATCCTGTTAGCTATGATCTTGGCAATGCACTTATAGATGGTGTTGCAACAAGAAATAGGCCTGAAGTCACCCACTTTTGCAGGGTTGGGGACTTTGGGAATGAGCGCAATATAATGGTGCTATTTTTTTTTTTTTGGGTAAGTAAGTCATAAAATAAAGATAATGAAATATACATGTTTACAAGGGGCATACCCCAGGTACGCCCAACAACAAATAAATAAAAGATTACATAACGAATATAAACTACTAAAGCACCCCTAAATATGGGGGAGAAACACAAGAACAACAGAAAACAAAATAACCCAACTTTGCCCATATATCCTGTTGTCCCCAAATAACCCCTACCATCAGAGATAATAGATGGAAATTTGGGGTGGATATATGGGCAAATATACAAATAAACACCACAAAGCTAAATAAACAAAACAAACAACCACACAAAGCTGCAACCCACAAGCTCGATCCAAAAAGGATAGCCACCCCCACAAGCCGCCAGTCTCTACCGAAGATGAGTACATGGAATCCAGTAAGCCTTCCACTCCTCACAGCCGTGACATCCTAGCCACTTAACCAAAGCCATGACAGAGGAAAAAAAATCTACGCCACGACACATCCTGACAGAGTCACATGAAGCTTACACGAGCAATAACCATAATCAGCGGGCTTGGGAGTTGTAGCGAAAAAACAATAGCCCCACAGCAACAACCCAATACATAGTCAAAAATCGCATAAGATCAAACATCACATCCCCCAGTCCCTTCCTTGGTAGATCACAACCCTCAAACCCCACGGTAGTGTGCCCTTCACTCCATGTCAGGCGTGGCAATATAATCAATTAGAATGGGTCACATGAAGACAAGAAGCCACCATAAACCGGTAGCTATCCTCCCGCTCATCTCCCAGTCTCTAACTCAGCAAGTCATCGAACCACTATTCCCCACCTCAATCACTCTTGGCGGAGATGGCTCAAAACTCACCTCGTATCGAGTCACATGAGGATCACACGATCAATCAAAATGAAAAAATCAACTATAAATGGTAACTGCTGCAAAGTGGCTAAACACTGCCAACACTGCCAAATTTTTGGTCACGATACTCAGAAGTGTGTATCTAAACAGGTGGCGCACCTAATTGCCCTCCAAAAGAACTCTGAGGAAGCTGTTGAGGTGCCGGAAGAAGAATGGACTACTGTCCAAGCCAAAGGGAAGAGGAAAGTGGGGGATCCGAATCCTGAAAGTGTGGATGCTCCTAGTCTGGTGCCTGATGTTCCAACAACAACCATTCCAGTAGTGGAAAACCCTATCCCAACAGTGGCAGTGAGCTCATCAGAGGAGGAGTTAGAGACGCCAGTGAAGGAAGCTAAAATGTTTCATAATAGTGTTATGGAATTGACTAAGACGGTGCTCCCACAGGCTGCAGGACTCTTGGAGGCAGTGATTGCTGATACCATGCCAGCTACGGTGCGTTCATCAGGGGCTACTCAAGTCCCAAAAACTCAGCATGTTCAAGGTAGCAAATCCTCTGGCAAAAGTCAGAGGAAAAAGAAGAAGTAACTGCTGTTTCAGTTGGTTGTGGGATGTACTTTTTGTTTTTGTTTCCAATGACTTTTAAAATTGCTTCTTGGAATGTTAGAGGGTTGAATGATCCTTCTAAACATAAAGATCTTAAAAAATTTGTGCTTAATGAAGATATCCAAGTCATTGGTGTTTTGGAGACCAAAATTAGCAAACATAATGAAAATAAGATTTTTAATAACTGTTTTGAAAATTGGTCATTTTTGTCTAACTCCCAACCAACTGAATCTGGTAGGGTGTGGGTGTGTTGGAACAGTGAAACTTGTGATGTCAAACTGTGCTCGATGTCTAACCAACACATCTTTTGTGAAGTTCTGCTTCGTGCCACTAAAGCCAGTATTTTTGCAACATTTGTTTATGCTGATAATAAACATACTGTGAGGAAAACATTTTTTGAAAGAATGGTTCACATCTCCCATGTAAAGTCCAATTCCCCTTGTGTTTTCCTGGGTGATTTCAATGCCATAAGATATCGCCAGGAAAAAATAGGGGGCTCTTCGGTTTGGTCTAATGACAATGAAGAATTTAACACTTGTATTAACTCAGCTGATTTGACTGATCTCTCGTATGGTGGTTATCAATTTACTTGGGCTAATAAAAGAGCTGATGGTGACTATATTGCTACTAAGATTGATAGGGTGTTAGTTAATGAGGACTGGCTGGTCAAATACCCTGAATCCAGTGCTTCTTTTCTTCCATCTGGTATTTCTGACCACTCACCTGCTGTTGTTAATATAAATGAGACCAAAACATCTTTTAAAAAACCTTTCAAAATTTTTGATTTTTGGTCTAAGCATCCTGATTTTCTGAATTGTGTGTCTACTACCTGGGATCAATTTATTAGAGGTGTTCCGATGTTTAGGGTCTGTCAAAAGCTAAAACAGCTTAAAACAGCCCTCAAGCTGTTGAATAAAAAGGATTACAGTGACATTTCTGTTAGAGTTCAAGTTTCGAAAGCTATTCTGGAATCAATCCAGATCAAGCTTGATAAAGATCCTCTGAATTGTGGCCTCCAGATTAAGGAGAGGGAGGAGTATAAGAAGTATCTGGGCCTTAGCAAGGTGGAGGAGAGTCTTGCTCTTCAAAAATCCAGGATTCAATGGCTTAATTTGGGGGACAGGAATAGCAGCTTCTTCTTTAGGTCGGTGAGGAGTAATACTAATAGGGGTAAAATCTTGAGTGTCGAGTTGGGGAATGGTGATAGTATTACGGAGATCAGTGGCATTCACACTGCTTTTGTTCAGTTTTATACCAACCTCTTTGGATCTCCCTTTGAGGACCAGTATAATGGCATTGATAGGATCAATTCTTTGGTGAAAACTAGAGTTTCTGTGTCTCAGTATGACATGCTTGCTATGCCTATCTCTGATGCTGAGATTAAGGATGTTTTTTGGTCCCTTAAGCCTAACAAGGCCCCGGGACCTGATGGGTATTCGGCGGGTTTTTTCAAGAGCTCTTGGGATATTGTGGGCAAGGAGGTCACCCTTGCTATAAGATCCTTTTTTGAAACTGGTAAACTTCTCTCGGAGGTTAACAGTACGATTATAGCTCTCATTCCTAAAGTCCCTAACCCCACGAAGGTTGGGGACTATAGGCCTATCTCCTGTTGCAACACAATCTATAAGTGCATAGCCAAGATCATTGCCAATAGAGTTAAGATTGTTCTTCCGGACCTGGTAGATCCTGTGCAATCAGCTTTTGTCCAGGGTAGACGGATCTCGGATAACATCTTCTTGTCCCAGGAGATAATGAGGGGTTATCATAGAAATTCTAAAATTCCCAAGTGTGCTATGAAAGTGGACATTATGAAAGCCTATGATAATGTTAGGTGGGAGTTCATTCTTGACATCTTGTCAGCTATGAACTTTCCCCCTTGTATGATTATGTGGATCAAGGCTTGTATGACGAGTCCTTCTTTCTCGATCTGCATTAATGGGAGTCTCCATGGGTATTTCAAAGGGGCTAGGGGGCTTAGACAAGGTGATCCAATGTCACCCTACTTGTTTGTTTTGGCTATGGAAATCTTAGCTAGAATTTTGGCTGAAAAAGCTTGTGATCCCCTCTTCAAGTTCCATTGGAGGTGTGATAAGACCAAAATCGTCAATCTTTGCTTTGCTGATGATCTTATGATCTTCAGTAAAGGTGATACTGCCACTGTCAACCTTATCATGCAAGGCCTTGAGGAGTTTAGACAATTATCTGGTCTCACCCCTAGTCCTAGTAAGAGTAATATATTCTTCTCGGGGTGTAATAGGGAGCTTAAAAATGACATTCTTCGCATCTCTAAGTTTACTGAAGGCACTCTTCCGGTGAAATACTTGGGTGTGCCCTTGATCACTACGAAGCTTAAGGCTACTGATTGTAAGATCCTGGTTGAGAGAATCATCAAGAGGATTAAGAGCTGGACCAATAGACTTCTTTCCTATGCGGGTAGAGCTCAACTTATCCAGACTATCCTTTTCTCCATGCAAGTCTATTGGTCCTCTCTTTTTATCCTCCCTAAGAAGGTGATTAGAGAGATTGATAGCATTTTGAGAGCTTTTCTTTGGTCGGGTGTTGATTTGAAGATGCATAGTGCTAAAATTGCTTGGAATAATGTCTGTAAGCCTAAAGGTGAAGGGGGCTTAGGGTTCAAGGAGATGGGGGTCTGGAATAGGGCGGCTATCACCAAGCATGTTTGGTTCTTGTTTTCTGGAGGGGAAGGATCTATGTGGTGCCAATGGGTTAAGTCTTACTTACTTAAGGGTAAGAGCTTTTGGCATGTTAAGATGCCTAGTGACCCCTCATGGGTATGGAGGAAAATTCTGTCTATTAGGAAAAATATCTTCCCTCTTATCAAGTTTAAAATTGGTAATGGGGAGAAGGTGTTTCTGTGGTTTGACAATTGGCATCCTTTGGGTTCTTTATGGGACAGATTTGGGCATAGGATTATGTACGACACGGGTCTTTCTTTCGAGTCTAAAGTTAGTGCTGTCATATCTAATAATGATTGGAGATGGCCTATTGACAACTCTTGGGAGATCAAGGAGTGGATCTCTTCCACTCCTCTTGAGCTTAAACCAAATAATGATATCCAGGATTGTCCTGTCTGGAACCTGACTGTGGATGGGAATTTTACCATACAATCCGCGTGGAATTGTTGGAGGGATAAGGGTACTAAAGTGCCTTGGACTAATCTTGTTTGGGGGCATCCGTCCATTCCTAGGGTCAGCTTTGTAGTCTGGATGGCCATTCACGAGAGATTAAACACGGGGGATAGGTTGCTTCTATTCGGCCTTGTCCCTAATTCTATCTGCCCCCTCTGTCAAGGTCTTGAGGAGAATCACTCCCATCTGTTCTTCAGGTGTGTGTATTCTTCTAGGATCTGGGGTGCCATTCAGGTTAAGTGTAACATTAGCTGGCCCCAATTAACCTGGCTGGAGTACGTGGTCTATGCTACAAAGTCCACCAGAGGCAAAGCCCTGAAGTCTTCTCTTACTAAACTATCCTTCCTTTGCACTGTCTATCAGATCTGGATTGAAAGGAATAGAAGGATTTTTAGCAAGGAGTTTAAACCTGAAAAAACTGTGACTAACCTTATTGTCCAAATGGTTAGAGGTAGGATGCTTTCTATGTATAATCTGGCTAACTCTGCAGGTGATGATTGGTATCTATCTCAATGGAATCTACCTGCAACAATTATGAAGCAGCCCCAGGACAACAATGCTGGGAGTGTACTGAGCGGGGACAATTTACCTATATTAAGGGTTGAGTGAGGGGAGCATATATTGAGGGATTTCTAACTGGTTACTCTTTTGCAGATTTATGTCATGGATGCTTGTCCCAATTTGATGATGTCTTCATTCTCTCTAATATGTTCGGCTAAAGTCATATGTGGGCCGAGTGGAGTGAGCCAGAATAATGTCACTTTATCTTGTGGGTTGAGAGATGTGAGGCTACTCACCATCATATTTCTAACTGTTATTCTGTATACTAACTCTTATGTGCAGGTTGAGGAAGCACCCTTATACAGCAAATCAGTTGAGATAATTAGTGAGTTTGAGAGATGTGGGCCTAGTGAAGAGAGGACATATACTGTGTGGAGTGTTGTTATTAGATGTGGGCCGAGTGATGGGAGGTCTCATATTCCCAGATTTATTTTCCTCCTTCTCTATGATGTCTCATGTATTATTGGCACTTACTATCTAGTTCACTTTGGGCAGGTGAAACATAAAACTGTCTGGTGGGTTTATTACTGGCAGTCTCCTTTGTACTGTTATTGGGACTGTTATTGGACTCCGGCTGCAAGTTGGATGATGTTGGGGAAGGCTCATGGATGTTGGCAACAAGATGTGCCTGCTATCGAATTTAGTGTTGACTGGTGGTGTGGAGGTGGCTGCAACCTGCGCCCCTCGGGGAAGCTTTATGCTGTGTGGAGATGCTTTTCGGTGATGGCAGCACGGTGCGCCTTACCTTGGCACTTCAGTGGGTTCATAAGCTGTTTTAAATTCTGCTTGTATATATATCTGAATGGTGGGACTTTTATTATTGTGTATTGTAACGTTGTCCCTTTTTTTTTTTTGGGTTCTTAGTTTTCTAGATCTGGATGTGTTTAAGCCTAAGATAAGGGCTGTTTTTTTTGGTATTCACGGTGATCTTGGTATTATCTTAGTTCGGATGCTTCTTTGTAACAGTGTAGATCTTGTGCAAGCCCCCTATCTGTTTGTGGGATATGGTTCTTGAACAAGTCTTTTGTGCTTAGTTGCTCTGGCTGTTTAGAGTTCTTTGTTTTTTTTTGTTTTTGTGGTTGGCTTGCCTCTCTGGTGCCAGTTGTTTGTTTGGTTGTTGCCGTTGTAGTTTGGGGTAGGGCCTGGGGTATGCCCCTTGTAATCGTGTAAATTTTCTTGTTTTATTTATTTCTTACTTACCCAAAAAAAAAGTGGCTAAACAAAAATAAATTGAGCACAAAAACTCACTTAATCAAACCCAAGCACAGCCCATTCTGCTGAAAAAATGGGCCACACATAAGACACAAAATAATGAGCCCAAAAGTCAGCCCACTATCCTCTCCAATGTACCAGCCCACGGAAAGCCTCACGTGGGTCAAACAAATCATATTTTGAACCAAAGTATAAAAATACCTGGATATTACACCACCTCAAATGCACATACCGCAATGGGTATTGAGAAACCCGTGGGCCCACAAAAATCAAGCCCAATCCACGTGGACACATACAAGCCGTGAAAGCAGCCCACTAATTTGTAAACACAACCAGCAACACCTTTCTTCTCAAACTTGCGCCATGGGCCCTACATGCTAGAACCTACACATTTTCAAAACCCACCAAATTCGGCAGCATAGAAAATATTATATAAATAAATATATAATATATCTACTAAACGCAACTCTGTGCCATACAGAGCATACTTCGCACTTCATCATTTCCACACGTCTATCTCATCTTTTGAGGCCAATGGTAGACTTATACATAACCCACGTGCCTACCTTTAGGCAGTAGCAAGTAGTACCAACTATATATAAATATAGTAAAGCAAAACCAGCCCACAGAATTGAAAACCACTCCAAAGATTAATGGTGCTATTAACTTCAGACAGAAGCTTACCAGACTCAAAGAAAGTTCTAATGGCTTGAATAACATCTCTCCCAATAATATCCCAGGATGTCTTAGAAAAACCCGCAGAGAAACCGTCAAGGCCGGGAGCCTTATTGGCCTTAAGAGACCAAAAGGTATCCTTGATCTCTTGGTCAGTCACAGGGCTAGCAAGCACAAGAGATTGATCAGGAGAAATACAGGTATTAACCAGGGACTGAATTCTAGCAAAACCATTATACTGGTCATCAAACGAGGTACCAAATAAACCTGAGAAAAAGTTGGTGAACAAGCTAATTTTTTTTTTTTTGTGTAGGTAAGTCATAAATTAAAGACAAAGAATTACACATTTACAAGGGGCATACTCCAGGTAATACAATATAACTAATTTTACCCCATAAAAAGGGGGGTAGTGTAAACAAATAAAAACAAACTATAATCCAAGTTTGCCTAAATAAAACAAACTATAACCCAAAATTTGCCCATATATCCTTTTTATCCCCAAGTGACCCCTACCATAAAAAACTAGAGGGAAACTTGGGGAGATATATGGGCAAATAAACAAAATTACATCACAACAGTGTCCAAAGGTGAACAGCCTAACATACTAGCCAATATATACATTGGCCCATAGAATAAAAACCCGTGGCTGAAAATATTTAAATTCAGCCCAAAGCCAACAATTCCAGTCACTGCTCTCGGCCCAAATATTGCCAAAAAAGAACCATGGGCCAACAAAAATACTCACAAAATATAATATTAACGGGCCCTACTTCAGACCAACACTCTCAAGCAGTAACCCAAAAAACCAACCCCAAAATGGGTGCCCATCGTGTGATAGTGGCAGGCCCCACCACAAACCATGATACACAGAACCATGTGCTGATTCTGAGCAACAAAACTCTGTAGACTCTATCCTATATACTAACATCAAATCAGCTCAACTTCCAACCAAAGCTTCAGGCGGGAATTTTGAACAAAACACGAGAACACAGCTCACGTGCCTTACAAACCAGAAGTAGCACAGACATGCAATTGCGGGAACCAAGGCCCACTCGCCACAGTCAAAACCACTCGTGCAAGAGCGTGCAACAACCTCAGCTAAAGGCTTCATCATCCTCAACTAAGATTGACGCCACCGGACGGCAGCCCAACACCCGAAAACACAAAAATTCATCTAAACAGAGCAGCTTACACCGAAAGGGTAGCTGTCTGCTCTCAACTAGGAGCATACAACTTCAACCAGCACTGAAAAAATTCAAGCCATCACCGAAGAAATCAGCAGCGACTCACCCCAAACCAGTAAACTCTGCCTTCACGATCCCCATCTTCACCGAACAACTCCTGGACATAGAGAGCACCGTTTTCGGAGACAAAACCAGTCCAGCGCCAGAGAAAAAACAAAAACGCAGCACAAGTCCACCAGAAGAGAAGACCAGCGACCTTCGATAGAAAACAAAACACCACCGGTATAGCACCGGAGCAAACCGAACTAGCACACCTTCGTAAGCATATAAAAACAAATCTCAATGTAACCTGTCACCCACCGGAGAAACAGTCCAACCCAGCACATGGACTGAAACATAAACCAGCACATGGACAGAGGTCACCTGAGCTTACTGAAAAAACAAAGCAACACCAGGACATGGTAACCCCAACATCTCCAGCGACCCAAAATCGTGGATGACACCAGTGAATCAAGTAGAGACCCAGCCATGTTGAACTGTGGGCCAATCCACCTAGTCGAACCATTGACGACCACACTGGTGGTGACCCAACCCAGAACATGATGCAACAACATGGACACCCACAAGTCACCCGAGTGTAATACTAGGCTTAAGGCAACACCCCCAAACCAGCCATGAGAATAGCCGGACTAGGAACTCAGATATGTTGAACTTCCATGAAATCGAACATCGATACAAAAGTGCAGAGCAAGAACACTGCACACCTCACAGCCAGGGTTAACACACCTGGAACCATGCTCACTCACACTCGTAAAGTTGAGTTTTGGGAGCTAAACAACTGGCCAAAACAACACCAGGAAGCCATAACCACCGGGGGGAGATTTCTCTCTCTAGAGAGAGGCTCTACTTTCTTCCCCTCACACTCTTTCTCTAACTCCTAATTAATTAGTTGTGAACAAGCTAATTAGTTACTAGAACAGAATGGAGAAGCATGGAGAAGCATGGAGAAGCACAGATAAAGTTAGAGAGAAACTTTCTTCTTGAGAGCTAGAAGATAAAGTTAGAGAAAATGAAAAAGAGAAATACGAAGGAAATTACAGGGAATTCAAATTGATCATTTTGGACATGAGAATTGAACACTTGGGTGATTTTGAAAACCTCAGATGGGATGTTTAAATTGAACTAATATCTTTAAGCTACAGTTACTCCGTAAATTCGTTTTCTTAGAGGCTAAGAAGGATTAGTTTGATTTCAACCTGGCCACTTAAGCTAATGAAACAATTAGGGGCCCAAGCTAATTAGTTCCTAGAACGAAAGAGAGAAAGATGGAGAAGCACAGAGAAAGTCAGGGAGAAACTATCTTCTTGAGAGCTAGACAAGAAAGTTAGAGAAAAGAAAGAGAAATTGGAAGAAAATCAAACGGAACTCAAATTCAACCTTTTGGACTTGAGAATTGAACACTTAGGAGATATCGAAAACCTTAAATGAGGTGTTTAAGTTAAACTAATGTTGTTAAGTTACAATTACTCAGTAAGTTCTCTTTTTTTTTTGAGTGGATAAGTCATAAAATAAAAGACAAAAAACTTACACCACGACAAGGGGCATACCCCAGGCCCTAACCAAAGCACTATACAAGAACCAAAGGAAAAACAAAAAGACTAAGCCATTCCAGAATTACCCAGAAAGACTGACGACCAAACCATATCTATCTGGACAAAAGAAATAAAATAAGCCAAAAACTAAACTAAATAAACCATACATAATAGGAAGTAACCAAAGTGTGTTCATGTGTCGCATGAAAATGTAATGAGGAACATGAGCACACCCGATAGATATCTAAGTAGCAAAAAGTCGGATGGAAACAGAAAATCACGGACACCCGTGTACATCCCACACGGGTAGGGAAAAATACCAACACACTCTAAAGAAAACAAACATAATGGAAAGTCAATCTTCACACACGAGGTGCATATAGCAGCGATCAACAAATCACATCCAACTTCGAGCTTCGAGTCAACCCGAACTGAAGAAAAAACCATGCAGCACCGTCCAAGAACTACTGCTAAACCATGTAACCCAAACAGATTCTACACATTTATAGTAGACCTTGTAATCCAGCAAAGACCAAACAGAATTAAATAATCATCAAAAGAGTACTTTGCGAGACTCAGAAACATGAAACATTTAACATCACACATATGATTGCTCACTACACTCAACCCACAAGTATCTATGCGCACATCACTCGGAAAAACAAAGCTCCAAACACCCGCAAAAGAAAAGATACAGAGAATATATAAAAGCTTGTTAGTTCCTCTCAATGTGGCTAGTAATGTGGGGGATATGGAGTGTTTATTCCTCACACGAAACTCAACCCTCAGATTGATTGGCATACACTCGACAATCGGCTTTCCAGGACTCCAAGCGCCTATACGAATAACAAACATTAGGAAACCCCACAATGTAGTTTCTAACCTTCACTCAACCCACATTTTATGAGCTCTTATTCCTCACATCAGCAGCAGCAAGCTTCAGCATAGTATGAGGCAATTTCCATGAGCTAAGATACCATCAGCCATTATGGTTAGTCTTCAAATTGGTAATATGCATTACCCTGAATCTAACCATATCCACAATACGCTTTATAACAACCTCTTCAGGGACCATATCTTTACTAAACACTCTATTATTCCTAGCAACCCATAACTAGTACACAGTACAAGTAAATGCAAGCTTGGTAATAATAGTCCCTAAGGAATTCCCTTTCACAAATTTAGCAATGAGCTGGACCAAATCATCCCAAAGGAGGGATGGCCAATCAACATTGATTTTACCTTTAATACAAGACCACACCCGTTCCGAGAATGGACACTCAAAGAAAAGGTGGTTATGGTCTTCATTATGGTACTGACAAAATACACATACAGCAGATTGTGTCACACCGAAAAGGTGCAACCTATCCCTAGTGTTCAGTCTGCCCAGAATCGCCATCCAAACCACAAAACTCACTTTAGGGATATTGTGGGGGCCCCAGTAAGTTCTCTTTGTTAGAGGCTAAGCAAGATTAGTTTGATATTAACTTCGCCACTTGAACAAATGAAACAATTAGGGGGCCCAAGCTAATTAGTTCCTAGAACGAAAGAGAGAATGATGGAGAAGCACAGAGAAAGTTAGAGAGAAACTATCTTCTTGAGAGCTAGACAAGAAAGTTAGAGAAAAAAAAGAGAAATAGGAAGAAAATCAAGCGGAATTCAAATTCAACCTTTTGCACATGAGAATTGAACACTTAGGAGATTTCGAAAACCTTAAATGAGGTGTTCAAGTTAAACTAATGGTTGTTAAGTTACAATATTTGGGTGAATAAATTAAGTTACAATCGCTCAGTAAATTCTCTTTGTTAGAGGCTAAGCAAGATTAGTTTGATTTAAACTTCGCCACTTGAACAAATGAAACAATTAGGGGGCCGAGGCTAATTAGTTTCTCGAACAAAAAAGAGAGAAGGATGGAGAAGCGCCGAGAAGTTAGAGAGAAACCTTTTTCTTGAGAGCTAGACGAGACAGTTAAAGAAAAGAAACAGAAAGAGAAAGAAAATAATTGGGAATTCAAATTCATCCTTTTGGATTTGAGAATTGAACACTTAGGTGATTTGGAAAAGCTTAAATGACGTGCTTAAGTCAAACTAGTATCGATAATTACTCAGTAAATTCTCTATCTTTGAGGCAAAGTAAGATTAGTTTGACTTAAACTTGGGCACTTAAGCTAATGGAACAATTAGGGTCCCAAGCTGATTAGTTCCTTGAACGAAAGAGAGAAGGATGGAGAAGCACAGAGAAAGTTAGAGGGAGACTTTTATCTTGAGAGCTAGAAGAAGAGAAAGTTGGAGAAAAGAAAGAGAAGAAGGGAGAAAATCAAAGGGAATTCACATTCGTCCTTTCGGAGTTGAGAATTGAATACTTAGGTGATTTCGAAAATCATAAATGAGGTGTTTAAGTTAAACTAATATCGTTCAGCTACAGTTACTCAGTAAATTCTCTTTCTCAGAGGCTACGCAGGTGTAGTTTGAGTTAAACTTGGCCACTTAAACTAATGGAACAATTAGGGGCCCAAGGTAATTAGTTCCTAGAACAAAGGAGACAAGGACGGATAAGCACAGAGAAAGTTAGAGAGAAACTTTTTTCTTGAGAGATAGAAGAGATTTTTTTTTTGGGTGAATAAGATAGAAGAGATAGTTAGAGAAAAGAAAGAGAAACGGGAAAAAAATCATAGGGAATTCACATTCGTCCTTTTGGGCTTGAGAATTGAACAGTTGGGGAATTTGGGAAACCTTAAATGCGGTGCTTATGTTTAACTAGTATCGTTAAGTGGCAATTACTCAGTAAATTCTCTTTCTTAGATGCTAAGCAAGATTTGTTGGAGTTAAACTTGGCCGCTTAAGCTAATGGAACAGTTAGGGTCCCAAGCGAATTAGTTTCCTAGAACAAAAGATAGAAGGATGGTTATATGTTGTTCTCTCGCTTTTGCGAGTGTGGTTATATGTTGTCGTATGTCCTGTGGTCGTTTGAGGTGTTTTTGTTCTTCTTTATTGGTTTAGGGCGTACCTGGGGTATGCCCCTTGTAAACTTGTACATTTTACTGTCTTTATTTTATGACTTACTTACCCAAAAAAAAGAAGGATGGAGAAGCACAGAGAAACTTGGAGAGAAAACTATCTTCTTGAGAGCTAGATGAGAAAGTTAAAAGAATAGAAAGAGAAATAGGAAGAAAATTAAAGGGAATTCAAATTCATCGTTTTAGACTTGAGAATTAAACGCTTAAGTGATTTCGAAAAACTTAAAAGAGGTGTTTAATGTTAAACTAAGATCGTTATGCGACAATTACTCAGTAAATTCTCTTGCTGAGAGGCTAAGCAAGATTAGATTAAGTTAAACTTGGCCACTCGAGCAAATGAAACAATTAGGGGCGCAAGCTAATTTGTTCCCGGAACAAAAGAGAGAATGATGGAGAGGCACAGAGAAAGATAGAAACTTTCTGCTTTGAGAGCCGGAAGAGAAAGTATAAGAGAAAAGAAAGAGGAATTGGAAGAAAGTCAAAGGGAATTCATTCAAATTCATCCTTCTGTGCTTGAGAATTTAACACTTAAATGATTTAAGAAACCATAAATGTGGGGCTTATGTTAAATTGATATCGTTAAGCTACAAATATTCAGTAAATTCTATTTCTCAGTGGCTATGCAAGATTAGGTTGAGTTAAACTTGGCCAGTTAGGCGAATGACACATTTACGGGACCGAAGCTAATTAGTTACTAGAACAGAATGGAGAAGCATGGAGAAGCACAGATAAAGTTAGAGAGAAACTTTCTTTTTGAAAGCTAGAAGACAAAGTTAGAGAAAATGAAAGAGAAATAAGACGAAAATTACAGGGAATTCAAATTGATCCTTTTGGATTTGAGAATTGAACACTTGGGTGATTTTGAAAACCTCAGATGGGATGTTTAGATTGAACTAATATCTTTAAGCTACAGTTACCCCTTAAATTCGTTTTCTTAGAGGCTAAGCAAGATTAGTTTGATTTCAACCTGGCCACTTAAGCTGATGAAACAATTAGGGGCCCAAGCTAATAAGTTCCCAGAACGAAAGAGAGAAGGATGGAGAAGTACAGAGAAAGTCAGGGAGAAACTATCTTCTTGAGAGCCAGACAAGAAAGTTAGAGAAAACAAAGAGAAATTGGAAGAAAATCAAATGGAACTCAAATTCAACCTTTTGGACTTGAGAATTGAACACTTAGGAGATATCGAAAACTTTAAATGAGGTGTTTAAGTTAAACTAATGTTGTTAAGCTACAATTGCTCAGTAAGTTCTCTTTTTTTTTGGGTGGACAAGTCGTAAAATAAAAGGCAAAAAACTTACACCACGACAAGAGGCATACCCCAGGCCCTAACCAAAGCACTGTACAAGAACCAAAGGAAAAACAAAAAGACTATGCCATTCCAGAATTACCTAGAAAGACTGACGACCACACCATATCTATCTGGACAAAATAAATAAAATAAGCCAAAAACTAAACTAAATAAGCCATACATAATAGGAAGTAACGAAAGTGTGTTCATGTGCCGCATGAAAATGTAATGAGGAACATGAACACACCTGATATCCAAGTAGCAAAAAGTCGGATGGAAACAGAAAATCACGGACACCCGTGTACATCCCCACACGGGTAGGCAAAAATACCAACACACTCTAAAGAAAACAAACATAGTGGAAAGTCAATCTTCACACACGAGGCGCATATAGCAGCCATCAAGACAATCATATCCAGCTTTGAGCTTCGTGTCAACCCGAACTGAAGAACAAACCGTGCAGCACCATCCAAGAACTGCTGCTAAACCATGTAACCCAAACAGATTCTACGCATTTATAGTAGACCTTGTAATCCAGCAAAGACCAAACAAAATTAAATAATCATCAACAAAGTACTTTGCGAGACTCAGAAACATGAAAGATTTAACAACGCACATATAATTGCTCACTACACTCAACCCACAAGTATCTATGCTCACATCACTCGGAAAAACAAAGCTCCATACACCCGCGAAAGAAAAGATACAGAGAATATATAAAAGCTTGTTAGTTCCTCTCAATGTGGCTAGTAATGTGGGGGATATGGAGTCTTTATTCCTCACACGAAACTCAACCCTCAGATTGATTGGCGTCAACAATCGGATTTCCAGGACTCCAAGCACCTATATGAATAACAAACATTAGGAAACCCCACAATGTAGTTTCTAACCTTCACTCAACCCACATTTTATGAACTCTTATTCCTCACATCAGCAACAGCAAGCTTCAGCATAGTATGAGGCAATTTCCATTAGCTAAGATACCATCTGTCATTGTGGTTAGTCTTCAAATTGGTAATATGCATTACCCTGAATCTAACCATATCCACAATACACTTTATAACAACCTCTTCAGGGACCATATCTTTACTAAACACTCTATTATTCCTAGCAACCCATAACTGGTACACAGTACAAGTAAATGCAAGCTTGGTAATAATAGTCCCTAAGGAATTCCCTTTCATAGATTTAGCAATGAGCTGGACCAAATCATACCAAAGTAGGGATGGCTAATCAACATTGATTTTACCTTTAATACAAGACCACACCCGTTCCGAGAATGGACACTCAAAGAAAAGGTGGTTATGGTCTTTCATTATGGTACTGACAAAATACACATACAGCAGATTGTGTCACACCAAAAAGGTGCAACCTGTCCCCAGTGTTCAGTTTGCCCAAAATCGCCATCCAAACCACAAAACTCACTTTAGGGATATTGTGGGGGCCCCAGTAAGTTCTCTTTGTTAGAGGCTAAGCAAGATTAGTTTGATATTAACTTCGCCACTTGAACAAATGAAACAATTAGGGGGCCAAGCTAATTATTTCCTAGAACGAAAGAGAGAAGGATGGAGAAGCCCAGAGAAAGTTAGAGAGAAACTATCTTCCTGAGAGCTAGACAATAAAGTTTGAGAAAAAAAAGAGAAATAGGAAGAAAATCAAGCGGAATTCAAATTCAACCTTTTGCACATGAGAATTGAACACTCAGGAGATTTCGAAAACCTTAAATGAGGTGTTCAAGTTAAACTAATGGTTATTAAGTTACAATATTTGGGTGAATAAATTAAGTTACAATCAGTCAGTAAATTCCCTTTGTTAGAGGCTAAGTAAGATTAGTTTGATTTAAACTTCGCCACTTGAACAAATGAAACAATTAGCGGGCCGAGGCTAATTAGTTTCTCAAACAAAAAAGAGAGAAGGATGGAGAAGCGCGAAGAAGTTAGAGAGAAACCTTTTTCTTGAGAGCTAGAAGAGACAGTTAAAGAAAAGAAACAGAAAGAGGAAGAAAATCAATGGGAATTCAAATTCATCCTTTTGGATTTGAGAATTGAACACTTAGGTGATTTGGAAAAACTTAAATGATGTGCTTAAGTCAAACTAGTATCGATAATTACTCAGTAAATTCTCTATCTTTGAGGCTAACCAAGATTAGTTTGACTTAAACTTGGCCACTTAAGCTAATGGAACAATAGGGTCCCAAGCTGATTAGTTCCTTGAACGAAAGAGAGAATGATGGAGAAGCACAGAGAAAGTTAGAGGGAGACTTTTGTCTTGAGAGCTAGATGAAGAGTAAGTAGAGAAAAGAAAGAGAAGTAGGGAGAAAATCAAAGGGAATTCACATTCGTCCTTTTGGAGTTGTGAATTGAACACTTAGGTGATTTCGAAAATCATAAATGTGGTGTTTAAGTTAAACTAATATCGTTCAGCTACAGTTACTCAGTAAATTCTCCTTCTCAGAGGCTACGCAAGATTAGTTTGAGTTAAACTTGGCCACTTAAACTAATGGAACAATTAGGGGCCCAAGCTAATTAGTTCCTAGAACAAAAGAGAGAAGGACGGAGAAGCACAGAGAAAGTTAGAGAGAAACTTTTTTCTTGAGAGATAGAAGAGATAGTTAGAGAAAAGAAAGAGAAACGGGAAAAAAAATCATGGGGAATTCACATTCGTCCTTTTGGGCTTGAGAATTGAACTGTTGGGGAATTTGGGAAACCTTAAATGCTGTGCTTATGTTTAACTAATATCGTTAAGTGGCAATTACTGAGAAAATCCTCTTTCTTAGATGCTAAGCAAGATTTGTTGGAATTAAACTTGGCCACTTAAGCTTTTTTTTTTTGGGTGAAAAAGCCACTTAAGCTAATGGAACAGTTAGGGTCCCAAGCGAATTAGTTTCCTAGAACAAAAGATAGAAAAGGATGGAGAAGCACAGAGAAAGTTGGAGAGAAAACTATCTTCTTGAGAGCTAGAGGAGAAAGTTAAAAGAAAAGAAAGAGAAATAGGAAGAAAATTAAAGGGAATTCAAATTCATCGTTTTAGACAAGAGAATTAAACGCTTAAGTGATTTCGGAAAACTTAAATGAGGTGTTTAATGTTAAACTAAGATCGTTATGCGACAATGACTCAGTGAATTCTCTTGCCGAGAGGCTAAGCAAGATTAGTTTAAGTTAAACTTGGCCACTCGAGCAAATGAAACAATTACGGGCGCAAGCTAATTTGTTTCCGGAACAAAAGAGAGAATGGCAGAGAGGCAAGGAGAAAGATAGAAACTTTCTGCTTTGAGAGCCAGAAGAGAAAGTACAAGAGAAAAGAAAGAGGAATTGGAAGAAATTCAAAGGGAATTCATTCAAATTCATCCTTCTGGGCTTGAGAATTTAACACTTAAATGATTTAAGAAACCATAAATGTGGTGCTTATGTTAAACTGATATCGTTAAGCCGCAAATATTCAGTAAATTCTATTGCTCAGTGGCTATGCAAGATTAGATTGAGTTAAACTTGGCCAGTTAAGCGAATGACACATTTACGGGACCGAAGCTAATTAGTTACTAGAACAGAATGGAGAAGCATGGAGAAGCACATATAAAGTTAGGGAGAAACTTTCTTCATGAGAGTTAGAAGACAAAGTTAGAGAAAATGAAAGAGAAATACGAAGAAAATTACAGGGAATTCAAATTGATCCTTTTGGGCTTGAGAATTGAACACTTGGGTGATTTTGAAAACCTCAGATGGGATGTTTAAATTGAACTAATATCTTTAAGCTACATTTACCCCGTAAATTCGTTTTCTTAGAGGCTAAGCAAGATTAGTTTGATTTCAACCAGGCCACTTAAGCTAATGAAACAAATAGGGGCCCAAGCTAATTAGTTCCTAGAACGAAAGATAGAAGGATGGAGAAGCACAGAGAAAGTCAGGGAGAAACTATCTTCTTGAGAGCTAGACAAGAAAGTTAGAGAAAAGAAAGAGAAATTGGAAGAAAATCAAACGGAACTCAAATTCAACCTTTTGGACTTGAGAATTGAACACTTAGGAGATATCAAAAACCTTAAATGAGGTGTTTAAGTTAAACTAATGTTGTTAAGTTACAATTACTCAGTAAGTTCTCTTTTTTTTTGGGTGGATAAGTCGTAAAATAAAAGACAAAAAACTTACACCACGACAAGGGGCATACCCCAGGCCCTAACCAAAGCACTATACAAGAACCAAAGGAAAAACAAAAAGACTAAGCCATTCTAGAATTACCCAGAAAGGCTGACGACCAAACCATATCTATCTGGACAAAATAAATAAAATAAGCCAAAAACTAAACTAAATAAGCCATACATAATAGGAAGTAACCAAAGTGTGTTCATGTGCCGCATGAAAATGTAATGAGGAACATGAACACACCCGATATCTAAGCAGCAAAAAGTCGGATGGAAACAGAAAATCACGCACACCCGTGTACATCCCACACGGGTAGGCAAAAATACCAACACACTCTAAAGAAAAAAAACAAAATGGAAAGTCAATTTTCACACACGAGGCGCATGTAGCAGCCATCAACACAATCACATCCAGCTTCGAGCTTCGAGTCAACCCGAACTGAAGAACAAACCATGCAGCACCGTCCAAGAACTGCTGCTAAACCATGTAACCCAAACAGATTCTACACATTTATTGTAGACCTTGTAATCCAGCAAAGACCAAACAGAATTAAATAATCATCAACAGAGTACTTTGCGAGACTCAGAAACATTTTTTTTGGGTTTGAGGCTTGTGATCTACCAAGGAACGGACTGGGGGATGTGATGATTGATCTCATGATTTTGTTGGCTGTGTTTTGGTTTGTTGCTGAGGGGCTATTGTAGTTTCACTTCAACTCCCTAGACCGTGGCTTATAGTTTTTCGACAGTGCTAGCTTCATGTGACTCTGCTGGGATTTCTCATGGGATATATTTTATCCTCCGTCATTGCTTTGGTTAAGTGGCTAGGATGTCACGGCTGTGAGGAGTGGGTTGCTTATTGGATTCTATGTTTTATCTGCAGTCGAGACTGGGGGCATGTGCGGTTGACTATCATCTTTGACTCGGCTTGTGGGTTGTTGTTTTGTCAGTATGTTTGTTATGTTTTTTAGCTTTGGATGTTATTTGTGTGTATCTTTGCCCATATATCCACCTCAAGTTTCTATCTATTCTCTCTGATGGTAGGGGTTACTTGAGGACAAAAAGGATATAGGGGCAGAGTTGGGTTTTTTTGTGTTTTCTGTTGTTCTTGTTTGTCCTCCCATTTTTAGGGGGGTACAGTGGTTGTTTATGTTGGTTATACTTGTTTTTATTTGTTGTTGGGTGTGCCTGGGGTATGCCCCTTGTAAACTTGTATATTTCATTGTCTTTATTTTATGACTTACTTACCCAAAAAAAAAGCTCCATACACTCAACCCACAAGTATCTATGCTCACATCACTCGGAAAAACAAAGCTCCATACACCCGCGAAAGAAAAGATACAGAGAATATATAAAAGCTTGTTAGTTCCTCTCAATGTGGCTAGTAATGTGGGGGATATGGAGTGTTTATTCCTCACACGAAACTCAACCCTCAGATTGATTGGCATACACTCAACAATCAGCTTTCCAGGACTCCAAGCACCTATATGAATAACAAACATTAGGAAACCCCACAATGTAGTTTCTAACCTTCACTCAACCCACATTTTATGAACTCTTATTCCTCACATCAGCAGCAGCAAGCTTCAGCATAGTATGAGGCAATTTCCATGAGCTAAGATACCATCTGTCATTGTGGTTAGTCTTCAAATTGGTAATATGCATTACCCTGAATCTAACCATATCCACAATACACTTTATAACAACCTCTTCAGGGACCATATCTTTACTAAACACTCTATTATTCCTAGCAACCCATAACTGGTACACAGTACAAGTAAATGCAAGCTTGGTAACAATAGTCCCTAAGGAATTCCCTTTCACAGATTTAGCAACGAGCTGGACCTAATCATCCCAAAAGAGGGATGACCAAACAACATTGATTTTACCTTTAATACAAGACCACACCCGTTCCGAGAATGGACACTCAAAGAAAAGGTGGTTATGGTCTTCATTATGGTACTGACAAAATACACATACAGCAGATTGTGTCACACCAAAAAGGTGCAACCTGTCCCCAGTGCTCAGTCTGCCCAGAATCGCCATCCAAACCACAAAACTCACTTTAGGGATATTGTGGGGGCCCCAGTAAGTTCTCTTTGTTAGAGGCTAAGCAAGATTAGTTTGATATTAACTTCGCCACTTGAACAAATGAAACAATTAGGGGGCCCAAGCTAATTAGTTCCTAGAACGAAAGAGACAAGGATGGAGAAGCACAGAGAAAGTTAGAGAGAAACTATCTTCTTGAGAGCTAGACAGGAAAGTTAGAGAAAGAAATGAGAAATAGGAAGAAAATCAAGCGGAATTCAAATTCAACGTTTTACACATGAGAATTGAACACTTAGGAGATTTCGAAAACCTTAAATGAGGTGTTCAAGTTAAACTAATGGTTGTTAAGTTACAATATTTGGGTGAAAACCATGCTAGTCATCCATCTGTCTTCCTTGGAGACTTTAATGCTGTTCGGTTTTCGTATGAAAAAATGGGGGGCAAGGAGGGCTGGAATAGTGAAAATGGTGTTTTTAATAATCTCATTTTGGATTCTGAGTTGGAAGATTTGTGTTATACTGGGTGTCAATTTACTTGGTCTAACAAGAGGGGGGGTGGAAATTTTATTACCTCTAAAATTGATAGGGTTCTTGTTAATGAGAGGTGGCTTACTGTTTATCCTAACTCGCATGCTCTCTTTTTGCCTCCTGGAGTCTCTGATCATTCTCCTGTGATTGTGAATTTTGGTTCTAGTGCTGTTAAGCTTAATAAGCCCTTTAAGTTCTTTGATTTTTGGGCCGACCATGTTGAGTTTCTTCCTAAAGTGTATGATGTGTGGCGTAAGTATGTCAGGGGCTCTCCTATGTTTAGGGTCTGTCAAAAGCTTAAATCTCTGAAACCTATTTTAAAAGCTTTGAACAAAAAGGAGTACAGCGAGATTTCTACCAGAGTTGGGGTGGCTAAGGATCAGTTACTTAATTCTCAGAGTAAGCTTGATAAAGATCCGATGAACTTAACCCTTCAAGAGGAGGAAAGGAATGCCTATGGTAGATATGTGGACCTCAGTAAAGCCGAGGAAAGTCTTGCCCATCAGAAATCCCGGGTCCAATGGCTAGGTTTAGGGGACAGGAACTCCAAATTCTTCTTTAGAACTGTTAAGGGGAATGTGAATAAGGGGCGGATTCATAGTGTTGTCCTTCCTGATGGGGTTAGAGTGACTAAAAGTGATGAGGTCCATAAATCCTTTGTGGACTCTTTCACTAGTTTATTTGGGAAGCCTTTTACTGACCAGTACAATGGGCATGATAGGATTAGTAATCTCATCACCAAAAAAGTGTCTGAAGCTCAGTATCATATCCTTTCTCGGGAAGTTACTGTGAAAGAAATCACTGATGCTTTTCGATCCCTTAAAGCAAACAAGGCCCCCGGCCCTGATGGGTTTTCTGCTGGCTTCTTTCTGAAAGCTTGGGATATTGTGGGTAGAGAGGTTGTTGAAGCTATCCAATCTTTTTTTACTTCGGGGGAACTCCTTCAGGAAATGAATAGTACCACCATTGCTCTTATTCCTAAGATCCCCAATGCTGAAAGAGTGGGAGATTTTCGTCCTATCTCGTGTTGTAATACTTTGTATAAGTGTATCTCTAAGATCATTGCTGACAGAATTAAAGTTGTTCTCCATGATCTTATTGATCCTGTGCAATCAGCTTTTGTCCCTGGGAGGAGAATTTCTGATAATATCTTTCTTTCACAAGAACTTATGAGGGGCTATCATAGGTCTTCTCCTTCTCCCAGGTGTGCCATGAAAGTGGATATTATGAAAGCCTATGATAATGTTAGATGGGAGTTTGTTCTAGATGTTCTTAGTGCTATGGGGTTCCCCCCTAATATCATTCTTTGGATAAAAGCTTGCATGACTAGCCCTACATATTCCATTTGTATTAATGGGAGTCTGCATGGTTATTTCAGGGGGGAGAGAGGGTTGAGGCAAGGAGACCCCATGTCTCCGTATCTTTTTGTCATTATTATGGAGATCCTCTCTAGGATTTTGGCTGAGAAGGCCTCTCACCCTGACTTCAAATTTCATTGGCGGTGTGAGAAAACAAAGATTGTTAATTTGTGCTTTGCAGATGATTTGATGATCTTCTGTAAGGGGGATGTGTTCACTGTTCAGTCTATCAAAATGGGCTTAGAGGAAATTGAAAGCTTATCTGGGTTGTCCCCTAGCCCTAATAAGAGCCACATCTTCTTCTCGGGCTGTGAAACGAAAATGAGGGATGAGATCCTTCGGGTTTGTAATTTTAGCGAAGGTGCTTTGCCTGTGAGGTACTTAGGGGTTCCTTTAGTCTCTACTAAACTCAAAGCTGCTGATTGTGATCAGCTTGTGGAGCGTATCACTAAGAGAATTAAAAGTTGGACTAATAAGTGCCTTACCTATGCTGGTAGAGGCCAGTTGATCCAATCTGTCCTTTTTTCTATGCAAGTGTACTGGACTTCGTTGTTTATTCTTCCTAAGAAGGTCATCCGTTCTTTAGAGAGTCTTTTTAGAGCTTTTTTCTGGTCCGGGTGTGATCTGAAGAAGTATGGGGCTAAGGTGTCTTGGGATAGAATGTGCTCCCCTAAAAATGAAGGGGGCTTGGGGTTTAAATCTCTCCAAGTGTGGAACAAAGCTGCTATTGCTAAACATGTCTGGTTCCTTTTTTCTGGGGGTGACCAATCTATGTGGTGTCTCTGGATTAGATCGTATATCCTCAAGGGTAGAAGTTTTTGGAGGGTTAGGGTGCCAAATGACCCCTCCTGGGTTTGGAGGAAAATTCTTTCTCTTAGGCCCATTATTTACCCTTTAATCAAACATAGGGTGGGTGATGGTTCTAGGGTCTTTCTATGGTTTGATAATTGGCACCCTATGGGTTCTTTGTGGGATAGTTTTGGGCCCAGAATTGCCCATGATTCTGCTTTGGGTATTGATGCTAAGGTTAGCGAGATTGTGGCAGGTACTACTTGGAAATGGCCTTTCCCATCTTCGTGGGAGATAATGGACCTCATTTCTAGTACTCCTCCCACTCTCCTCCCTTCGGGTGGGCCTGATGATGTGAGCTGGAGCCCTACTGCTAATGGTAAGTTCACTATTCAGTCCACGTGGCATGTTTTGAGGACCCATTTTGTTCCTGTGATCTGGTCTAAGCTCCTTTGGGGCCCTCATAATATCCCCAAAGTGAGTTTTGTGGTGTGGATGGCTATCCTTTGCAGATTGAACACTGGGGATAGGTTAAAAATTTTTGGTGTGACCCAGACTAGTGAGTGTGTTTTCTGCCAGCACTTTTGTGAAGATCACAATCATCTCTTCTTTGAGTGTCCATTCTCTGATAGAGTGTGGACCTGCATAAAAGGTAAGATGAATGTTAATTGGCCATCAATTCCTTGGGGTGACTTGGTTCAGCTTATTGCAACATCTGTAAAAGGGAAATCTCTAGGGACTATTATTACCAAGCTTGCATTCACATGTACTGTGTACCAGTTATGGATTGCTAGGAATAATAGAGTCTTTGGTAAGGATATGGTCCCTGAAGAAGTGGTCATAAAGCATATTATGGACATGGTTAGATTCAGGGTTATGTACATAAACAATCTGAAGCCTCACCATACTGATAGATGGTACTTGACTTCGTGGAAGATTCCTCATACTGTGCTGAAACATGCCGAACCTGCTGTGAGGGATGTGAGTTCACAAAATGTGGGTTGAGTGAAAGTAAGCAAATACATTGTGGGGTTTCCTAATGTTTGCTATTGATATAGGTTTGCGGCTAATTGGGAAGGAGCAACTTGAGTGTGTGCCATTTTTTTATGAGGGTTGAGTATAGTGTGAGGAACAAATTTAATCCTAACCCACAATCACTAGCCATATTGAGAGGAGCTAACATGTTTATTTTGAATATTCTCTGTATATCTATTTTGCAGGTGTGTGGAGCATCGTTCTTGAGTGATGAGAGTATATATATTTGTGGGTTGAGTGATGAGAGCATATATATGTGTGTTGTTACAAGTAATATGCCCCTGTCTTATGAGTGCTATCGGTTTGGGGATTGGCTAATCCTGTCTTGGTATTTGATTTTGACAGGGTTTATTATAATGTCTAACCACTGTTTTCGGTGTATGGAGTGGCATCAGTGTACCCGTATTGATGCTGCCTGTTTCGGTGATCAACCTGGGTTAGTGAAAGCTGCGGAAGTGTCTATGATCGTGTTGATGGCTGCTGAAGGCGCCTCTGTGTTTGAAGAAAGCTGTGGAATTGCCTGTTATGCATTGTTTGGACGGTGCTGCATGGGTTGCTGGATATGACTGTGTTGATGGCTGCAAGATGCGCCTCGTGTGTGAAGATTTAATTTCTTTTATGTTTGTCTTCTTTAAGAGTATGTTTGGTACTTTGCCTACCCGTGTGGGGTGTACACGGATGTTCTATGTTTCCTTCCGACTTTTTTGCTACTTAGATATCGGGTGTGTTCATGTCCCTCATTGCTTTTTCATGCGGCACATGAACACACTTTGGTTCCTTCCTATTTTGTATGTCTGCTTTATTTTAGTTTCTGCTTTTTGTTAATTTGTCTAGTTTGATAATGGTTCGGTGTTAGTCTTTCTGGGTAATTTCTGGATTGGCTTAGGTTCTGTTTTCTTTTGGTTCTTGTATAGTGCTTGGTTAGGGCCTGGGGTATGCCCCTTGTCGTGGTGTAAGTTTTTTGTCTTTTATTTTATGACTTATCCACCCAAAAAAAAAAATATTTGGGTGAATAAATTAAGTTACAATCAGTCAGTAAATTCTCTTTGTAAGAGGCTAAGCAAGATTAGTTTGATTTAAACTTTGCCACTTGAACAAATGAAACAATTAGGGGGCCGAGGCTAATTAGTTTCTCGAACAAAAAAGAGAGAAGGATGGAGAAGCGCCGAGAAGTTAGAGAGAAACCTTTTTCTTGAGAGCTAGAAGAGACAGTTAAAGAAAAGAAACAGAAAGTGGAAGAAAATCAATGGGAATTCAAATTCATCCTTTTGGATTTGAGAATTGTATACTTAGGTGATTTGGAAAAGCTTAAATGACGTGCTTAAGTCAAACTAGTATCGATAATTACTCAGTAAATTCTCTATCTTTGAGGCTAAGCAAGATTAGTTTGACTTAAACTTGGCCACTTAAGATAATGGAACAATTAGGGTCCCAAGCTGATTAGTTCCTTGAACGAAAGAGAGAAGGATGGAGAAGCACAGAGAAAGTTAGAGGGAGACTTTTATCTTGAGAGCTAGAAGAAGAGAAAGTTAGAGAAAACAAAGAGAAGTAGGAAGAAAATCAAAGGGAATTCACATTCGTCCTTTTGGAGTTGAGAATTGAACACTTAGATGATTTCGAAAATCATAAATGAGGTGTTTAAGTTAAACTAATATCGTTCAGCTACAGTTACTCAGTAAATTCTTTTTCTCAGAGGCTAAGCAAGATTAGTTTGAGTTAAACTTGGCCACTTAAACTAATGGACCAACTTGGCCACTTAAACTAATGCATCTACTCCCTCCACTTTTAAACCCACTGTGTGCACTCATGATTGTCCTTGGTGGAGTCTTACAGGTGATGGTCTTTTTCACTATTCAGTCTACTTGGGACTGCTGGAGGGATAAGGGTCCTAAAGTCTCTTGGAGTAAATTGCTCTAGGGGCATCCCTATATTCCTAGGGTTAGCTTCATTGTTTGGTTGGCTATTCATGAGAGACTGAACACTAGGGATAGATTGCAAGTTTTTGGGCTTGTTACTCACCCTAGTTGTCCCCTCTGCAATGATCCTATGGAGAGTCATTCTCATCTTTTCTTTAGGTGTGCCTATTCATCACAGATTTGGGCAGCTATTCAGGGTAAATGTAATGTGAGTTGGCCTAACCTCAACTGGGCTGACAATGTTGAGCTGGCTGTGATTTCTACTAAAAGTAGATCTCTGAAGTCTGCTATTATTAAGTTGTGCTTTATGTGTACGGTGTATCATATCTGGAGGGAGAGGAATAGTAGAGTTTTTAGTCAAACTAGTATTCCTGCTGAGATTGTCACCAAACAAATTATCCAAATGGTAAGGGGTAGGATTATTTCTTTGAGTAATGTGATGTTGTCTACAGGTGATAGCTGGTACTTGTAGCTGGAGTCTTCTCCGGGGTTGCATAATATAATACTTGGAATCCCGCCTGTTATTTTCTTTGGGCGGGCATATTTACAATTTGAAAAAAAGTCCCGTTGCGCTCCAATAAACTCGCGCCAATGTTTTAAATATTGTGGGGCCACATCATCAATTATGTTGTAGAAAGCGTCGTTCTTGTGGTCCCTCAGGTCGATGTGGCCTGAATAATAATTATGTGGACCCAAAGACCGGGCCCAACATGTTTTCCCAATTCTAGATGGGCCTTCAATTATAATGCTTTTGGGCCTATGCGGTCTTTGGGCTTCGTCTGTTATATTGTCTGCAACCCATTGCTGTATTGCTGCTGGAACGACCCATACTGTGTCTGTAAATGGATGAACATACGGCAATGGTGGATTAAATGAAATCCGGTCATAATTTGATGACAATTTGTCATAATTTAACCAGAAACATTTTGGGTCGCCATTTCGTACCACTGCTAGTGCTTCGTCCTTAGTGCTGGCTGCAAGTGCATCCCGGTATATATTGTCTTTGTTATTCTGGTTAGCGCAGTGGCTCCTCTCACGGAATTCGCCCCATTCCGTGTAATCCCCGTGTTTGGAGATGTATTCCAGCACATTCTGATGGTTGTATGCTCCCTGTACATTTGGATGGAAATGGCGACTATTTCGATCGTGTGTAACGTCGAAGAACCGTTGATCCTGCGTCTGAAAACGGTATGGGAACTGGACAAGAGCATGGAGATGTGGTTGCCCATCCTCATGTAATTCATGTGTAACCCTCACATAATTTGGAGCCCTGGTGGTGAACAGCGCTCTAATTTTCTCTAACAATCTCTCTTTAGGAATAGAACACTGGGCATACGTGAGGAATATGTTCTTGTTTTGGATTCTAAAACGACGTCGCATTGATGCCATAACTCACTCTCGATGACGTCACTTACTCTCTCGGATGACGCAAGTCACTCTCTGAAAACTTTACTGGTGGAAGAGAGTTAGGGAGTGAGTTATATAGGTGCCCAGGAGCGTCCCACTAATATTACCTGGGACGCTCCCCCCGCGCCACGTGTCGTCCCCCGATTGGTGCTCCCTTCCGCATTTTAAGGCGTGTTGTCGGCTAGTGTCTCCGCTCCGTGCCCAGATCTGCGGCCAGGATTAAAAATCTAAAAAGGCAAGCGCCGCTCCCCGATCTGCGGCCAGGATTAAAAATCGAAAAAGGCAAGCGCAGGCGGGAAATTATATAAGCCAAAATAATTGGGGGAGTTTGAATTATTTTGCAAATGGATCGCGGAGATCTAGGCCAATATCACCTGTAGATCTCTGAAGTCTGCTATTACTAAGTTGTGCTTTATGTGTACGGTGTATCATATCTGGAGGGAGAGGAATAGTAGAGTTTTTAGTCAAACTAGTATTCCTGCTGAGATTGTCACCAAACAAATTATCCAAATGGTGAGGGGTAGGATTATTTCTTTGAGTAATGTGATGTTGTCTACAGGTGATAGCTGGTACTTGTCACAATGGAATCTGCCAACAAAAATCATGAGTTTGCCTATTGCTGGAAGAGGCACGAGGGATGTGAGTTCACCTATATTTGAGGGTTGAGTGAAAGTAGCATAAAGTGAGTGTTTCTTAAATGGTTATTCTTTTGCAGGTACAGTTGACAATCATAATCTTTATGTTGTTTAAACTAAGGAATGGACAGGTCAAGACTCACTGTGGGTTGAGTGAAGTGAGCCAGTACATAATACACTCTAAATGTGGGTTGAGAGATGTGAGTAGTACCAAAGCTGGCTTTCTCAATCGGCTCTTTTGGCTAAACCTATTTCGGAGGCTGAAATCAAGGAGGTTTTTTGGTCTCTCAAAGCCAATAAAGCTCCTGGCCCTGATGGGTATTCAGCTGGTTTCTTCAAAAGCTCGTGGGATATTGTTGGGAAGGAGGTTACCCTTGCCATTAAGTCATTTTTTGACTCTGGTAAACTTCTCTCGGAGATCAATAGCACCCCATCAGTGCCCTCATTCCCAAAATTCCTAATCCTATGAATGTTGGTGACTATAGGCCTATTTCTTGCTGCAACACCATCTATAAATGCATTCAAATTGGTGCTTCCTGATCTTATTGATCCTGTGCAATCTGCTTTTGTCCAGGGTAGAAGAATCTCGGACAACATCTTTCTGTCCCAAGAGATTATGAGAGGTTACCACCGGAGTTCCAAAACTCCGAAGTGTGCTATGAAAGTGGACATCATGAAAGCCTATGATACTGTGAGATGGGAGTTTATTATTGACATCCTCACAGCTATGGATTTTCCTCCTTGCATGATAAATTGGATCAATGCTTGTATGACTAGTCCTTCTTTCTCTATTTGCATCAATGGTAGTCTTCATGGGTACTTTAAAGGGGCTAGGGGCCTTAGGCAAGGTGACCCTATGTCCCCTTATCTTTTTGTGTTGGCTATGGAGGTTTTGGCTAGAATTCTTGCTGAAAAATCTAGAAACCCCCTATTTAAGTTCCATTGGAGATGTGAGAAGACTAAAATTGTTAATTTGTGTTTTGCTGATGACCTTATGATCTGCTGTAGAGGGGATCCGGGGACTGTCCATCTCATCATGCAAGGTTTGGAGGAATTTAGGAACTTGTCCGGTCTCACTCCTAATCCTAATAAGAGTAACATTTATTTCTCTGGTTGTAGTAATGAGCTTAGAGCTGACATCTTACAAATTGCCAAATTCACTGAGGGCTCCCTCCCTGTGAAATATTTGGGTGTGCCTCTGATCACCACTAAGCTCAAAGCGTCTGACTGCCAAATTTTGGTTGATAGGATGACTAAAAGGATTAAAAGTTGGACCAATAAATTGCTATCTTATGCTGGTAGAGCCCAACTCATCCAGTCTATTCTCTTCTCGATGCAAGTTTATTGGTCTTCTATTTTTATTCTACCTAAGAGGGTTATCCGCGACATTGAAAATCTGCTCAGATCTTTCCTTTGGTCTGGGACGGATCTGAATAAGCATAGTGCTAAAATTGCTTGGAAGCATGTTTGCAAAAAAAAAAAATGAGGGTGGGCTTGGTTTTAAGGATATGGAGGTTTGGAATAGAGCGGCTATAGCCAAACATGTTTGGTATCTGTTTTCGGGTGGGGAATGTTCAATGTGGTGTCAATGGGTTAAGTCCTACTTGCTTAAGGGTAAGAGTTTCTGGGGTATTAAGTTGCCCTGTGATCCTTCCTGGGTTTGGAGGAAACTTTTATCGCTTAGGGATTTAATCTTCCCTATTATTAAATTCAAACTTGGCAATGGTGAAAATGTGTTCCTCTGGCATGATAACTGGCATCCCTTTGGTTCGCTTTTGCTTCGGTATGGTCCTAGAATTTTGTATGATACTAACCTTCCTGACAATTCTAAGGTTAGTTCAATCATCTCAAATGATTCTTGGAACTGGCCTTTTCCTAACTCTTGGGAGATACAGGAATGGATCACGGCCACCCCTTCTTCTCTTAAACCTTCCATTGGTTCCCCTGATATTCCTGTGTGGAGTTTGACTTCTGATGGTTCCTTTTCTATTCACTCTGCTTGGGATTGTTGGAGGGACAAGGGCCCTAAGGTTACTTGGTCTAATCTTGTTTGGGGTCCTCCTGTCATCCCTAGGGTTAGTTTCATTGTATGGCTAGCCATCCATGAGAGACTTAACACTGGGGATAGACTCCAAATCTTTGGTCTTCTTACCAACCCTAGCTGCCCTTTATGCTGTGCCCCTGAGGAAAACCATTCCCATCTGTTCTTTAGGTGTCACTACTCCTCTAGGATTTGGGCTGTTATCCAAGATAAGTGTAATTCCCACTGGCCTCCTTTGCCCTGGTTGGAACTTGTTGAGTTTGTTACTAAATCCATCACTGGTAAATCTCTGAAATCTATGATTATGAAACTCTCTTTTCTCTGCACTGTCTACCATATTTGGATGGAGAGAAATAGTAGAATCTTTAGTAAGGTCTTCAAACCTGAAGAGGTTGTTACTAACTCTATCATCCAAATGGTTAGGGGTAGACTCCTTTCTATGGAAAATGTGAAAGCTTTTGCAGGTGACAACTGGTATATGGAACAATGGAATATTCCTTCTACAATCCTGTTACAGTCCCAAACTGCTGCAGCCGAAAGGAATTCGAGTGGTGTGAGCTTCACTACATTGAGGGTTGAGTGATGGTGAGCAGATATGGAGTGTTTTTGACTAATAAATTGTGTTGTCTTGCAGATGGTGTTATTATTAGATTCTATCAGCTATTATGGATCCCAAATATTCACAAAATCTGGAGCCTATGAAGGGAGGGTTGAGTGATGTGAGCCAGCATAGTTCATCTTGTAAATGTGGGTTGAGTGTTGGGAGGAAGTATATATTTCTTTTACTAACATGTACTATATATTATATAATTTTTTGTGCAGGTTTATGGTATCTCAAGTTCATTGTCCAGCTGGCTGGAATGAGAGAGCACAGAATATGTGGGCCGAGTGATGGGAGCCCTTACATTGAGTGGAGAGTTCTATTTTATTGTGGGTCGAGTGAGGGGAGGTCCTATATTGTATGTTTGTTGTTTCTTCTCCTGTATGACTTATATGCTGCACAGGTTAAGCAGCAGCTTGTAAGGTGGGATTGCTTCTGGCAGCTTATCTCAGATGGTCATTGGATTTGGACGTTGGATGCAAGTTGTCTGCCGCTGGTTATTTTTGGGCTCTGGCAGCTAGCTGTGTTGGGGTTTGTCTGGTGGTGTGAAGATGGTTGCAATCAGCGCACCTCTTTGGCCTTGTATGCTGTGTGGATTTACCCTTCGGTGATGGCTGCTAGCAGCGCCTTGCCTAGGCATTTCAGTGGGTTTATTAGCTATCTTCATTTCTTTTATCTCTTTCCTGCTGTGAAAGAGTGGTGGCTGATTGCTATTCAGATTTGGATGGCTGTTGGCAGGGTGTGTATGTTCCATAGCGATGGCTGCTTCAAGCGCCTTGCTATGCTACAAATGAGAGCAAATCAGTGGTCTTTACTTTTATTTTTATTTGGTCACAGTTGTAATTTGCAGCTTGCCTATTTCTACGGGTTGAGTAGGTGGTTTCATGTGTACTTGGGTATCTCGTGTAATAGGTTTCTTGAGCAACTCGGTAGAATGGGCCCCTCTTGGTATATCTCTTCGGCTTGCTTGAGTTACAATTTTGTATTACATTTATTGGTTACAGGTGCCTATCCCTACGGGCTGTGTAGGGAGGCGTGTGGGTGTGTTGGTGCCCATCCCTACGGGTTGTGTAGGGAGTTTTTGGACTATTGTAATGGTGCTTTTTGGTTGCTGGTTTGTCCTTTGTACAAGGTCCCTATTCATCATAGGATATGGCCTTTGTACAATCTGCTTGGCAACGTTTTTTTTTCTTTTGGCTCTATTTTTCGGATGTAGCTCTCAGGTTTGGTTTAGATTTTGTTAGTGATCCTTTGGGCCTCGGTGCATGTGGGCTGAGGCTTGTGTTGTCTTCTGTTGTTAGGGCCTGGGGTATGCCCCTTGTATTTTTGTAAATTTTCTGTTTTATATTATTTCTTATTCACCCAAAAAAAAGGGACGCTCTTTCAACTCAGCTACTATTCCAGATTGAGTTTATATCTGTGAGTTGTGGGTTAAGTGATGTGAGACACTATATGGAGAGGAGAGACATATTTTATTGTGGGCCGAGTGTTGTGAGAATTTATATAATTTATGTTCTTTTTCTGCTCATATTTGATCATAAGAACAGTTTCAGCTTCTATATGTGGCTGTTTTTGGTTCATGTTTACCGTTCCATGTACAGGGGGGGTTTCTGTGACATTAAGCTGTGCAAATCTGGAAGATGCAGTTTTGTTTCCAAAATGTTTTACTGGTGGTGGAGAGGTGGCAGCATTCTGCGCCCTTCTTGGTGGCTTCGTGCTGATTGGAATTCCTTCTCGGCGATGGCAGCTAAATGCGCCTTGTCTAGAGTCCTCAAAAAGTCTAAGAATTGGTCTGCTTATGGCTGTATAAAATGTTGTGTCCTCTTGGTGTGTTGTTTTTGGTTGTAAATTGTACATTTCCTGGGTGTTTGTAGTCCATTTAGTTAGTGTTTGGGCCCCATATTGGGCTGTTTTTATTTTATTTTTTATGTTCTTTGGACTTGCTCGTTGCCTTTCATGGTGGCCTTGTACAGGCCCCCTGTTTATCATGGACATGGCGCCTGAACAAGTTTTCTACGGTCTGTTTGTTTGTTTAATCTGTTCGATTGGGTTCTTGTGAGGTGTGTCTTTGGCCCGTCAAGTGGCTGTTTGTTGTAGCTTGGTTGCTGCTCCTTTTGGTGTTTTTGTTGTAGTAGTGGTAGGGCCTGGGGTATGCCCCCTTGTAATCGTGTAATTTTTTTTTGTTTTATTTATTTCTTATTCACCCAAAAAAAAAAAAAAAGAGGGGCCCAAGCTAATTAGTTCCTAGAACAAAAGAGAGAAGGACGGAGAAGCACAGAGAAGGTTAGAGAGAAACTTTTTTCTTGAGAGATAGAAGAGATAATTAGAGAAAAGAAAGAGAAATGGGGAAAAAAATCATAGGGAATTCACATTCGTCCTTTTGGGCTTGAGAATTGAACAGTTGGGGAATTTGGAAAACCTTAAATGCGGTGCTTATGTTTAACTAATATCGTTAAGTGGCAATTACTCAGTAAATCCTCTTTCTTAGAGGCTAAGCAAGATTTGTTGGAGTTAAACTTGGCCACTTAAGCTAATGGAACGGTTAGTGTCCCGAGCGAATTAGTTTCCTAGAACAAAAGATAGAAGGATGGAGAAGCACAGAGAAAGTTGGAGAGAAAACTATCTTCTTGAGAGCTAGACGAGAAAGTTAATAGAAAAGAAAGAGAAATAGGAAGAAAATTAAAGGGAATTCAAATTCATCGTTTTAGACTTGAGAATTAAACGCTTAAGTGATTTCGGAAAACTTAAATGAGGTGTTTAATGTTAAACTAAGATCGTTATGCGAGAATGACTCAGTAAATTCTCTTGCTCAGAGGCTAAGCAAGATTAGTTTAAGTTAAACTTGGCCACTTGAGCAAATGAAACAATTAGGGGCGCAAGCTAATTTGTTCCCGGAACAAAAGAGAGAATGATGGAGAGGCACAGAGAAAGATAGAAACTTTTTATTCACCCAAAAAAAGATAGAAACTTTCTGCTTTGAGAGCCAGAAGAGAAAGTATAAGAGAAAAGAAAGAGGAATTTGAAGAAAGTCGAAGGGAATTCATTCAAATTCATCCTTCTGGGCTTGAGAATTTAACACTTAAATGATTTAAGAAACCATAAATGTGGTGCTTATGTTAAACTGATATCGTTAAGCTACAAATATTAAGTAAATTCTATTGCTCAGTGGCTATGCAAGATTAGGTTGAGTTAAGCGAATGACACATTTACAGGACCCAAGCTAATTAGTTACTAGAACAGAATGGAGAAGCATGGAGAAGCACAGATAAAGTTAGAGAGAAACTTTCTTCTTGAGAGCTAGAAGACAAAGTTAGAGAAAATGAAAGAGAAATACGAAGAAAATTACAGGGAATTCAAATTGATCCTTTTGGACTTGAGAATTGAACACTTGGGTGATTTTGGAAACCTCAGATGGGATGTTTAAATTGAACTAATATCTTTAAGCTACAGTTACCCGGTAAATTCGTTTTCTTAGAAGCTAAGCAAGATTAGTTTGATTTCAACCTGGCCACTTAAGCTAATGAAACAAGCTAATTAGTTCCTAGAACGAAAGAGAGAAGGATGGAGAAGCACAGAGAAAGTTAGGGAGAAACTATCTTCTAGAGAGCTAGACAAGAAAGTTAGAGAAAAGAAAGAGAAATTGGAACAAAATCAAACGGAACTCAAATTCAACCTTTTGGACTTGAGAATTGAACACTTAGGAGATATCGAAAACCTTAAATGAGGTGTTTAAGTTAAACTATTGTTGTTAAGTTACAATTACACAGAATTACCCAGAAAGACTAACGACCAAACCATATCAATCTGGACAAAATAAATAAAATAAGCCAAAAACTATACTAAATAAACCATACATAATAGGAAGTAACCAAAGTGTGTTCATGTGGCGCATGAAAATGTAATGAGGAACATGGACACACCCGATATCTAAGTAGCAAAATGTCGGATGGAAACAGAAAATCACGGACACCCGTGTACATCCCACACGGGTAGGCAAAAATACCAACACACTCTAAAGAAAACAAACATAATGGAAAGTGAATCTTCACACACGAGGCGCATAGAGCAGCCATCAACACAATCACATCCTGCTTCGAGCTTCGAGTCAACCCGAACTGAAGAACAAACCATGTAGCACCGTCCAAGAACTGCTGCTAAACCATGTATCCCAAATAGATTCTACACATTTATAGTAGACCTTGTAATCCAGCAAAGACCAAACAGAATTAAATAATCATAAACAGAGTACTTCGCGAGACTCAGAAACATGAAACATTTAACATCACACATATAATTGCTCACTACACTCAACCCACAAGTATCTATGCTCACATCACTCGGAAAAACAAAGCTCCCTACACCCGCAAAAGAAAAGATACAGAGAATATATAAAAGCTTGTTAGTTCCTCTCAATGTGGTCAATAATGTGGGGGATATGGAGTGTTTATTCCTCACACGAAACTCAACCCTCAGATTGATTGGCATACACTCGACAATCGGCTTTCCAGGACTCCAAGCACCAATATGAATAACAAACATTAGGAAACCCCGCAACGTAGGTTCTAACCTTCACTCAACCCATATTTTATGAACTCTTATTCCTCACATCAACAGCAGCAAGCTTCAGCATAGTATGAGGCAATTTCCTTGAGCTATGATACCATCAGTCATTATGGTTAGTCTTCAAATTGGTAATATGCATTACCCTGAATCTAACCATATCCACAATACGCTTTATAACAACCTCTTCAGGGACCATATCTTTACCAAACACTCTATTATTCCTAGCAACCCATAACTGGTACACAGTACAAGTAAATGCAAGCTTGGTAATAATAGTCCCTAAGGATTTCCCTTTCACAGATTTAGCAATGAGCTGGACCAAATCATCCCAAAGGAGGGATGGCCAATCAACATTGATTTTACCTTTAATACAAGACCACACCCGTTCCGAGGATGGACACTCAAACAAAAGGTGGTTATGGTCTTCATTATGGTACTGACAAAATACACATACAACAGATTGTGTCACACCAAAAAGGTGCAACCTGTCCCCAGTGCTCTGTCTGCTCAGAATCGCCATCCAAACCACAAAACTCACTTTAGGGATATTGTGGGGGCCCCAGTAAGTTCTCTTTGTTAGAGGCTAAGCAAGATTAGTTTGATATTAACTTCGCCACTTGAACAAATGAAACAATTAGGGGGCCCAAGCTAATTAGTTCGTAGAACGAAAGAGAGAATGATGGAGAAGCATAGAGAAAGTTAGAGAGAAACTATCTTCTTGAGAGCTAGACAAGAAAGTTAGAGAAAAAAAAGAGAAATAGGAAGAAAATCAAGCGGAATTCAAATTCAACCTTTTGCACATGAGAATTGAACACTTAGGAGATTTCGAAAACCTTAAATGAGGTGTTCAAGTTAAACTAATGGTTGTTAAGTTACAATATTTGGGTGAATAAATTAGGTTACATTCACTCAGTAAATTCTCTTTGTTAGAGGCTAAGCAAGATTAGTTTGATTTAAACTTCGCCACTTGAACAAATGAAACAATTAGGGGGCCGAGGCTACTTAGTTTCTCGAACAAAAAAGAGAGAAGAATGGAGAAGCGCCGAGAAGTTAGAGAGAAACCTTTTTCTTGAGAGCTAGAAGAGACAGTTAAAGAAAAGAAACAGAAAGAGGAAGAAAATTAATGGGAATTCAAATTCATCCTTTTGGATTTGAGAATTGAACACTTAGGTGGTCTGGTAAAGCTTAAATGACGTGCTTAAGTCAAACTAGTATCGATAATTACTCAGTAAATTCTCTATCTTTGAGGCTAAGCAAGATTAGTTTGACTTAAACTTGGCCACTTAAGCTAATAGAACAATTAGGGTCCCAAGCTGATTAGTTCCTTGAACGAAAGAGAGAAGGATGGAGAAGCACAGAGAAAGTTAGAGGGAGACTTTTATGTTGAGAGCTAGAAGAAGAGAAAGTTAGAGAAAAGAAAGAGAAGTAGGAAGAAAATCAACTGGAATTCACATTCATCCTTTTGGAGTTGAGAATTGAACACTTAGGTGATTTCGAAAATCATAAATGAGGTGTTTAAGTTAAACTAATATTGTTCAGCTACAGTTACTCAGTAAATTCTATTTCTCAGAGGCTAAGCAAGATTAGTTTGAGTTAAACTTGCCCACTTAAACTAATGGAACAATTAGGGGCCCAAGCTAATTAGTTCCTAGAACAAAAGAGACAAGGACGGAGAAGCACAGAGAAAGTTAGAGAGAAACTTTTTTCTTGAGAGATAGAAGAGATAGTTAGAGAAAAGAAAGAGAAACGGGAAAAAAAATCATAGGGAATTCACATTCGTCCTTTTGGGCTTGAGAATTGAACAGTTGGGGAATTTGGAAAACCTTAAATGCGGTGCTCATGTTTAACTAATATCGTTAAGTGGCAATTACTTAGTAAATCCTCTTTCTAAGATGCTAAGCAAGATTTGTTGGAGTTAAACTTGGCCACTTAAGCTAATGGAACAGTTAGGGTCCCAAGCGAATTAGTTTCCTAGAACAAAAGATAGAAGGATGGAGAAGCACAGAGAAAGTTAGAGAGAAAACTATCTTCTTGAGAGCTAGATGAGAAAGTTAAAAGAAAAGAAAGAGAAATAGGAAGAAAATTAAAGGGAATTCAAATTCATCATTTTAGACTTGAGAATTAAACGCTTAAGTGATTTTGGAAAACTTAAATGAGGTGTTTAATGTTAAACAAAGATCGTTATGCGACAATGACTCAGTAAATTCTCTTGCTCAGAGGCTAAGCAAGATTAGTTTAAGTTAAACTTGGCCACTCGAGCAAATGAAACAATTAGCGGCGCAATCTAATTTGTTCCCGGAACAAAAGAGAGAATGATGGAGAGGCACAGAGAAAGATAGAAACTTTCTGCTTTGAGAGCCAGAAGAGAAAGTATAAGAGAAAAGAAAGAGGAATTGGAAGAAAGTCAAAGGGAATTCATTCAAATTCATCCTTCTGGGCTTGAGAATTTAACACTTAAATGATTTAAGAAACCATAAATGAGGTGCTTATGTTAAACTGATATCGTTAAGCTACAAATATTTAGTAAATTCTATTGCTCAGTGGCTATGCAAGATTAGGTTGAGTTTAAGGGACCCAAGGTAATTAGTTATTAGAACAGAATGGAGAAGCATGGAGAAGCACATATAAAGGTAGAAAGAAACTTTCATCTTGAGAGCTAGAAGACAAAGTTAGAGAAAATGAAAGAGAAATACGTAGAAAATTACAGGGAATTCAAATTGATTCTTTTGGACTTGAGAATTGAATACTTGGGTGATTTTGAAAACCTCAGATGGGATGTTTAAATTGAACTAATATCTTTAAGCTACAGTTACCTCGTAAAGGTTGGGGATTAGGTTGAGAGCTTCTCTCTCTAAATTCTAGAGAGAGAAAGCTCCCTCCGTTGTTACCCAGGGAGTTTTAAGGGCTCCTTATCAGATTTTTGTCTGGTTTGGATGGTGCTGTGTGTTTGTGGCGGAATCTCTTCTTATTTTTATCCAGATTCAGGAGGGTTTGCGGAAGATTTATTGGGTTCTTGTTGTTTCAGTCCGGCCATTTTACATGGCTGGTCTTGGGTTGTTGGTTGTCTCACACCAGGGTTCACCTCCTGGGTTCATGTGTTAAACTTGATTCGGTATGCGTTTGGGCTATCGGTGGGGATGTGTCACCGGCTGTGCTGGGTTTGTTGACTGCTCTAAGCTTCGCTTCTAGTTGTTGCGTGCCCGTCGTTACACTATTGTGGATGCAGGGTTCTCCAGCACCAGTTTGGGTCTGCTCCTCCGGCGCCACTGCTACTATATTGAGTTAGAGGCAGCGTGTTGTTGGAGTCGGCGTGAGTTGCTAGTTTCTGGGTGCTTCGCTGGGTTCTGAAGCATTGTCTGTTTGTTTGTGGTTAAGTGATCTTTGGTTCAGGCCGTATTCTGCCGTTGGTGTCTAAGATCGCGATAGTTACGAGTGTGTTCTGGGTGTGCCGCTGGTCTTCTTTTTCGGCAATGGTGTCGCTCTATTCAAGCGTCGGTGTTCTGGGTTCATCGGTGGTCTGTTTGTTGGTGATCCGTAGTGAAGTTCAATCTTCTTCGGCGCTGTTGCAATGGTTCTCGCCGGAGTATCCATGTTCGCCGGTTATTTGGCTTTCCCGCTGGTTTGGGGTATGTTTATTATATATATATATATATATATTATATATTTGTTTTGTTGTTTCGTGTACTGTCAATAATGGTGGTGAGCTAGGACACGTAAGTTGGAGATGGGTACACGCGTGCCTAAGCGCATAGTGGCTGCGGGTAGGTTGTCATGCTTGTATGTCAATCCAGCTGCTTGTGGGAAGTTGTACCTAGTGCATATTTGTTGGCTAGATTTGCTGGTATGGAGGATTTTTATATCTTGAATTATTGTTGAACCCACGTGGGTATGCATGAGCAGATGGGTTTCTTCACCTGGGCCCACATGTAAGTAATTTAATTTGCCATTTTGTGGGCAACGGTTCTATTTTTTTTGGGTGGGACTCAAATGATAAGCGTATATGCAAGTGGGTGGTAAGTGGGCCCACTTTTTGTTCAAACCAACACACGGTTTTGAGTTGGTGTGTTAGTCATACGTGGCCGACGTGGTGATTGTGGGTGATCCGTGGGCTGTTTATTTTTTTGGCCCGCGGCTAATTGGTTCTTTGAAGAAATTGGTGGGGCCCATTTTTGACTTCATGATTATATTGTTAAATGGGTCCACTAAGTTTTCTTTCCACGGTTATGGGCTGATTCTCGGGCCCACAGTTAATTGGCTAAGGGCATTTTGACCGAGGGCTGGTTATGGCCATTCTGGTGAAGGTGGGTCATTTTTGTGAGTACTTTTTTGACACTGTCAAAGTGGGGTGCTTTCACGAGGGATTTTTTGGGCAGTTGGTTTTACTTTCTTTTTAGCCACTTTGCAGCAGATTATGTATAGTCAATTTTCTCATGATGATTGATCGTGTGATCCTCATGTGACTCGATATGAGGTTAGTTTTGAGCGATCTCCGCCAAGAGTGATTGAGGGGTCACTGCTATGGGGAATAGTGGTTCGATGACTAGCCGAGTTAGAGACTGGGAGATGAGCGGGAGGATAGCTACCGGTTCCGGTTGCTTCTTGTCTTCATGTGACCCATCCTAATTGATCGTTTTGCCACGTCTGACATGGAGTGAAGGGCACACTGCCATGGGGTTTGAGGCTCATGATCTACCAAGGAAGGGACTGGGGGATGTGATGATTGATCTCAGGTTATTTTTGGCTATGTATTGGTTTGTTGTTGTGGGGCTACCGTTGTCGCTACGACTCACAAGACTGTTGCTTATGGTTACTAATCGTTACAATAAAAGAGAGAACATTCAGTGCCGAGAGCAGGGGTCAGGGGAAGAAAGCAGAGCTTCTCTCTCTAGAATCTAGAGAGAGAAAGCTCCCCCCGGTGTGAAAAGGGTGTTTTTTCCGGTTATCTTCCTCACCCATGAGGCAGGAAGTGTACTGCGTTAGTTACCAGTCCGGGTTTTCTTGGCTGGTCTGTTATCAATAGAGTGAGTTTTGTGAGCTTGTGTTACGGTGCTGTTCCAGTGCATCTTTTGATACAGCCATATATTTTCATATATTGGTTGGAGTGTTTCCTATTCATGTCTGTTCTGTCCAGCTTGGGTTATTCAAGATGGGAAGTTCTGATCATGGTGGGGAGTTGTTATAACCGGTCTTTTCGAAGCCGGAGTTTGTTCTGGTTGGAATCCATTTTTTCTTCAAGATGGAAAGTACTGATCATGTTGTGAAACTGTTGCAACCGGTCTTCTGTGGCTGGTGTGGGTTCTGGGTATAGTCTATCCATTGCAGCGTTTCGGCACTGTGGTGGTCTGGGTGAAGCCATACATTTGTAGCTCCGGTGTGGAGTTGTAACTGATGTGTATGCGGGAGCCGACAGGTGGTACCAGATGGTTTTCCCGACGATGTGGGGAGCTCCGTCGTCTGGTTTTTGTGAGCTTCACGAGCTTCGCCGGTAGGTGGTCTTGCCTTCTGCCGTGTTGTTGGGTTGACAGAGGTGATGGCGGTCTGCTGCAATTCACAGTCGCCGATTCGGCTGCCATCGTCGGTTGACGAGGTTGTGAGCTGGTTGGAATATTTCGACGTTCCGACTTGCAGTATAGGCTGTTGCCGTCGTCTTTTTTTCTTGGATGGTGGCTGCTTTTCCGAAGCTGGTGTGGGTTTTGGTACACACGGCTTAGTCTTTGGTCGTGTGTGCTGTCTCGTCAAGTTGCAGGTGGTTGTTTGCAGTCTCCGGCAAGTTGTTTAGTTTCCGGCGCTGGTTCTCTGGCATCGTCGTTGCTATAGCTTGATATTCTACAGTGTAATGTTTGGGAAGGATGGTGTTTACACGCAGCAAGAGCGCGTGTTCCAGACCTTGGGTGGTTCACCAACGTTGGGTAGAGTGAGCTGATGTAAAGTTGATGTGTTTTCTGTATTGCTACAGGACCATCATCATGTGAATTGTTTTGGGGGGAAAGTCAAATATTTGTGATAAAGGTTTCAAGTGATGGGGCCCGCCATAACGAGGTAATCGTGGCTTTATATGGGCTAACATTGTGCATATTATTATATATGTTTTGAGCTGCAAAGTGGGGAGAAGGGGCCCACAGAACTTTGTTAAACCATGTTCTCATGGTTATTATACATATAATTGGGCTCCGTTTTACATGGGCTCACTGTGTCTATTTTGTGTTGTTAAAGAATTTTGGGCTATTTTTGTGGAGCACGGAGCCGAAATCTGGAGTGCATGGCGTGGGTTACTGGGGCCCACTTGGATTTATTTTGGAAAATTCCTTTTGTTTAGTCTCTTTGCAGCGGATCTTTTTTTAGTTGATTACTTTATGATGATTGATCGTGTGATCCTCATATGACTCGATATGAGGGTGGTTTTGAGCCATCTCCGCCAAGAGTGATTGGGGAGTCACTGCTTTGGGGAATAATGGTTCGATAACTATCTGAGTTAGAGACTGGGAGATGAGCGGGAGGATAGCTACCGGTTTTCTGGTCGCTTCTTGTCTTCATGTGACCCATCCTAATTGATTGTATTGCCACGCTTGACATGGAGTGAAGGGCACACTGCCGTGGGGTTTGAGGCTTATGATCTACTAAGGAAGGGACTGGGGGATGTGATGATTGCTCTCATGATTTTGTTGGCTATGTATTGATCTGTTGCTGTGGGGCTATTGTTTGTCACTACAACTCCCAAGACCGTTGATTATGGTTGCTGATCGTGCTAGCTTCATGTGACTTTGTTGTGATTTCTCGTGGGGTAGATTTTTTCCTCTATCACGACTTTGGTTAAGTGGCTAGGATGTCACGGTTGTGAGGAGTGGGTTGCTTATTGGATTCCATGCGTTTATCTACAACAGAGACTGGGAGTTTGTGGAGTTGGCTATCATCTTGATTCGGCTTGAGGGTTGTTGCTTTGTGAGTGTGTCGGTTGTATTTTAAGCTTTGTTTTTGTGTTTTGTTTATTGCCCATATATCCACCCCAAGTTTCCATCTATTACCTCTGATAGTAGGGGTTACTTGGGGACAAATAGGATATATGGGCAAAGTGGGGTCTCTTGTTTTTCTGGTGTTGTCTCGCCTCTGCGGGGTTGTTTTATGTTTTAGGGAGTTCAGTGGTTGTTTCTATTGTTTTGTAGTTGTTTTTTTATTGGTTGTAGGGCGTACCTGGGGTATGCCCCTTGTAAACTTGTACATTTTACTGTCTTTATTTTATTACTTACTTACCCAAAAAAAAAAAGGTTACTGATCGTGTTAGCTTCATGTGACTCTGTCGGGATTTCTCATGGGATAATTTTTTTCCTCTGTCATGGCTTTTGTTGAGTGGCTAGGATGTCACGGCTGTGAGGAGTGGGATGCTTACTGGATTCCATGTGTTGATCTACGATAGAGACTGGGGGCGAATGTGGTTGGTTATCATTTTTTGATTTGTCTTGAGGGTGGTTGCTTTGTGAGAATGTTTGTTGTGGTTTTTTAAGCTTCTTGGTGTTTGTTTGTATATTTGCCCATATATCCATCCCAAGTTTCCATCTATTATTTCTGATGGTAGGGGTTACTTGGGGACGAAAGGATATATGGGCAAAGTTGGGCTATTTTGTTTCCTGTTGTTTTTTGTGTTTCTCCTCCTATCTTAAGTGGGTGCAGTGGTAGTTTATGGTCATTTATGTATTCGTTTAATTATTTGTTGTTGGGTGTGCCTGGGGTATGCCCCTTGTAAACTTGTAAATTTCATTGTCTTTATTTTATGACTTACTTACCCAAAAAAAAAAGTTACCTCGTAAATTCGTTTTCTTAGAGGCTAAGCAAGATTAGTTTGATTTAAACCTGGTCACTTAAGCTAATGAAACAATTTGGGCCCCAAGCTAATTAGTTCCTAGAACGAAAGAGAGAAGGATGGAGAAGCACAGGGAAAGTCAGGGAGAAACTATCTTCTTGAGAGCTAGACAAGAAAGTTAGAGAAAAGAAAGAGAAATTGGAAGAAAATCAAACGGAACTCAAATTCAACCTTTTGGACTTGAGAATTGAACACTTAAGAGATATCGAAAACCTTAAATGAGGTGTTTAAGTTAAATTAATGTTGTTAAATTACAATTACTCAGTAAGTTCTCTCTTTTTTTTGGGTGGATAAGTCGTAAAATAAAAGACAAAAAACTTACACCACGACAAGGGGCATACCCCAAGCCCTAACCAAAGCACTATACAAGAACCAAAGGAAAAACAAAAAGACTAAAGCATTCCAGAATTACCCAGAAAGACTGACGACCAAACCATATCTATCTAGCCAAAATAAATAAAATAAGCCAAAAACTAAACTAAATAAACCATACATAATAGGAAGTAACCAAAGTGTGTTCATGTGTCGCATGAAAATGTAATGAGGAACATGAACACATCCGATATCTAAGTAGCAAAAAGTCGGAAGGAAACAGAAAATTACGGACACCCGTGTACATCCCACACGGGTTGGCAAAAATACCAACACACTCTAAAGAAAACGAACATAATGGAAAGTCAATCTTCACACACGAGGCGCATATAGCAGCCATCAACAAAATCACATCCAACTTCGAGCTTCGAGTCAACCCGATCTGAAGAACAAACCATGCAGCACCGTCCAAGAACTGCTGCTAAACCATGTAACCCAAACAGACTCTACACATTTATAGTAGACCTTGTAATCCAGCAAAGACCAAACAGAATTAAATAATCATCAACAGAGTACTTCGCGAGACTCAGAAACATGAAACATTTAACATCACACATATAATTGCTCACTACACTCAACCCACAAGTATCTATGCTCACATCACTCGGAAAAACATAGCTCCATACACCAGCAAAAGAAAAGATACAAAGAAAAGCTTGTTAGTTCCTCTCAATGTGGCTAGTAATGTGGGGGATATGGAGTGTTTATTCCTCACATGAAACTCAACCCTCAGATTGATTGGCATACACTCGACAATCGGCTTTCCAGGACTCCAAGCACCAATATGAATAACAAACATTAGGAAACCCCACAATGTAGTTTCTAACCTTCACTCAACCCACATTTTATGAACTCTTATTCCTCACATCAGCAGCACCAAGCTTCAGCATAGTATGAGGCAATTTCCATGAGCTAAGATACCATCAGCCATTACCCTGAATCTAACCATATCCACAATACGCTTTATAACAACCTCTTCAGGGACCATATCTTTACTAAACACTCTATTATTCCTAGCAACCCATAACTGGTACACAGTACAAGTAAATGCAAGCTTGGTAATAATAGTCCCTAAGGAATTCCCTTTCACAGATTTAGCAATGAGCTGGATCAAATCATCCCAAAGGAGGGATGGCCAATCAACATTGATTTTACCTTTAATACAAGACCACACACGTTCCGAGAATGGACACTCAAAGAAAAGGTGGTTATGGTCTTCATTATGGTACTGACAAAATACACATACAGTAGATTGTGTCACACCAAAAAGGTGAAACCTGTCCCCGGTGTTCACTCTGGCCAGAATCGCCATCCAAACCACAAAACTCACTTTAGGGATATTGTGGGGGCCCCAGTAAGTTCTCTTTGTTAGAGGCTAAGCAAGATTAGTTTGATATTAACTTCGCCACTTGAACAAATGAAACAATTAGGGGGCTAATTAGTTCCTAGAACGAAAGAGAGAAGGATGGAGAAGCACAGAGAAAGTTAGAGAGAAACTATCTTCTTGAGAGCTAGACAAGAAAGTTAGAGAAAAAAAAAGAGAAATAGGAAGAAAATGAAGCGGAATTCAAATTCAACCTTTTGCACATGAGAATTGAACACTTAGGAGATTTCGAAAACCTTAAATGAGGTGTTCAAGTTAAACTAATGGTTGTTAAGTCACAATATTTGGGTGAATAAATTAAGTTACAATCACTCAGTAAATTCTCTTTGTTAGAGGCTAAGCAAGATTAGTTTGATTTAAACTTTGCCACTTGAACAAATGAAAGAATTAGGGGGCCGAGACTAATTAGTTTCTCGAACAAAAAAGAGAGAAGGATGGAGAAGCGCCGAGAAGTTAGAGAGAAACCTTTTTCTTGAGAGCTAGAAGAGACAGTTAAAGAAAAGAAACAGAAAGAGGAAGAAAATCAATGGGAATTCAAATTCATCCTTTTGGATTTGAGAATTGAACACTTAGGTGATTTGGAAAAGCTTAAATGACGTGCTTAATTCAAACTAGTATCGATAATTTCTCAGTAAATTCTCTATCTTTGAGGCTAAGAAAGATTAGTTATTAGTTAATTAGTTATTAGATATTCACCCAAAAAAAAAAAAAAAGAAAAGAAAGATTAGTTTGACTTAAACTTGGCCACTTAAGCTAATGGAACAATTAGGGTCCCAAGCTGATTAGTTCCTTGAACGAAAGAGAGAAGGATGGAGAAGCACAGATAAAGTTAGAGGGAGACTTTTATGTTAATGATTTAGCCAAACAGATTCAAGGAGGGCCAATAAAGAGCTAGAAGAAGAGAAAGTTAGAGAAAAGAAAGAGAAGTAGTTAGAAAATCAAAGGGAATTCACATTCATCTTTTTTGAGTTCAGAATTGAACACTTAGGTGATTTCGAAAATCGTAAATGAGGTGTTTAAGTTAAACTAATTTCGTTCAGCTACAGTTACTCAGTAAATTCTCTTTCTCAGAGGCTAAGCAAGATTAGTTTGAGTTAAACTTGGCCACTTAAACTAATGGAACAATTAGGGGCCCAAGCTAATTAGTTCCTAGAACAAAAGAGAGAAGGACGGAGAAGCACAGAGAAAGTTAGAGAGAAACTTTTTTCTTGAGAGATAGAAGAGATAGTTAGAGAAAAGAAAGAGAAACGGGAAAAAAAATCATAGGGAATTCACATTCGTCCTTTTGGGCTTGAGAATTGAACAGTTGGGGAATTTGGCAAACCTTAAATGCGGTGCTTATGTTTAACTAATATCGTTAAGTGGCAATTACTCAGTAAATCCTCTTTCTTAGATGGTAAGCAAGATTTGTTGGAGTTAAACTTGGCCACTTAAGCTAATGATACAGTTAGGGTCCCAAGCGAATTAGTTTCCTAGAACAAAAGATAGAAGGATGGAGAAGCACAGAGAAAGTTGGAGAGAAAACTATCTTCTGAGAGAGAGAGAGTGAGCATGAGTAAACTAATGATGAACTGTTGAGTAAACTAGGGGAAGAAAGTAGAGCCTCTCTCTCTAAAATCTAGAGAGAGAAAGCTCCCCCTGGGCAACAATGGTGAACTGTTGAGCTATTCTTGTGTGAGAGTGAGCATGAGTAAACTATGTGCACTTTCTGTGTGGTTCCCGAAGGTGTTCTTGAGTGTACCATTCTAGTTGGGGCAGTTTGCTCTGGTTGGTTTTGGTTTGTGATTTCTTTTGTTCATTTTATTTGATCAGTGGTGAGGTGATCTGTTTGCTTTTGCTGGGTTGCAGCCAGCTAGGGTGAAGAGAGTTTGGAGAAGTCAACACTTTTACTAGTCCGGCTCAGTGGGTTGGTCTGGTTTGGTGGTGCCTAGTGGTTAACTGACTGTAACTATGGTGGCTAGTTTCCATATAGCTTCGCCGGTGGGCTGTTTACTCCGTTGATGGAGTGGTTCTATTGTTCAAGCAAAGTATGGCTTGCGGTCAAGGAACTCTGTTTCTCCGGCGAGGTTTTCTGGTTTCACAGTGCCGGTGTCGTGGTCGTCGCCGGCTTACGTTCAGATGTGAAGTTGCATGGGTGTTACTCCGATGAGTTCGCGTTTTGTTTGGTTCTCAATCCAGCAAAGGAGTGGTCTCTGTTTGGGCTCTTCTTCTTGTTAAACTAGAGTGAGAAGAATGTTGTATATAGTGTGTAACCTGGGCTGTTGGTCCGTTGTTTTATCTTGTTTATGGAGTGTCTTCATCTGCTGGTGTTATTTCTGGACGGTGGAATTACGCCGGCAAAGCTACAGTTATGAGCTAAGGGCTGGTGTGAGTTTGGGTCTCGCCGTCCATTGGAAATTTGGTTGGTCGGTGCTCCGGTTTTGGGTGCGCCATCGTCGTTGCTATGACTCGCCAAGCGGATGGTTTTTTGGTGACCTTGTTAGGCGTCCTTGTGGCAGGTGGTGGCTGTTCTAGCGCCGGTCAGCCATGTCACTTTGTCCAGGATTTGAGAGGAGCGTGGGTGCACACTCGGCTATAGCGTGTGGGATTGAGTAGTAGCTAGCGTGTGGGATTAGTATCAACCTGTGTCTACAACGTCGTTGCTTGGCACGTGGGTTCCTAGCCCACGGTTTGTAGGCCGGACATGATGTGTGTTGGGAAGGTAAATCTATATCAGCTTTATATATATATATATATATATATTTTGGTTGATGTGTGCTGTCCCTGCCAGTTTGGGACTTGGAGACGTCATTGGGGGGCCTTGTGTGGGTTCAATTTATATTGTAAATCTATAATGAATTTACAGTGGCCCACGTGTTTGATATTGCCGTTCTTCTATCAGCCTGGCATTTTGATTAAGGGTTTTGTTGACCACGTGTGGGCTCAATTTCCTTTTGTGGCCCACGTGGGGACTTCTTTGGGCCCACGGTACAATTTTTATTTGTCAGTGTGGACTATCCGTGGGTTGGTTTATTGGTGAAGATATTGGGCTTATTCTTGGACTCACTCTTTTGTGTGTTTCATTAGTGGCCCATTTTATCTCAGCAGATTGGGCTATGCAGTATTGGTTTTGATTAAGTGGGTTTTTTGATGTGATCATTTATTCCTGTTTAGCCACATTACAGCGGACTATTCGTAGTTGATTTTTTCATTTTGATTGATCGTGTGATCCTCATGTGACTCGATACGAGGTGAGTTTTGAGCCATCTCCGCCAAGAGTGATTGAGGGGTCACTGCTATGGGGAATCGTGGTTTCGATGACTTGCTGAGTTAGAGACTGGGAGATGAGCGGGAGGATAGCTACCAGTTTATGGTTGCTTCTTGTCTTCATGTGACCCATTCTAATTGATTGTATAGCTACGCCTGACATGGAGTGAAGGGCACACTGCCGTGGGGTTTGAGGCTTGTGATCTACCAAGGAAGGGACTGGGGGATGTGATGTTTGATCTTATGCGATTTTTGACTATGTATTGGGCTGTTGCTATGGGGCTATTGTTTTTTCGCTACAACTCCTAAGACCGTTGATTATGGTTACTACTTGTGCTAGCTTCATGTGACTCTGTCGGGATGTGTCGTGGGATAGATTTTTTCCTCTGTCATGGCTTTGGTCAAGTGGCTAGGATGTCACGGCTGTGAGGAGTGGAAGGCTTATCGGACTCCATGTGCTCATCTTCGGTAGAGACTGGCGGCTTGTGGGGGTGGCTATCCTTTTGGACCGGGCTTGCGGGTTGCAGGTTTGTGTGTTTGTTTGTTTGTTGAAATAGCTTTGTGGTGTTTGTTTGTATCTTTGCCCATATATCCACCCCAAGTTTCCATCTATTATCTCTGATGGTAGGGGTTACTTGGAGACAAAAGGATATATGGGCAAAGTTGGGTTATTTTGTTTTTTCTGTTGTTCTTGTGTTTCTCCCCTATCTTAAGGGGTACTTTAGGAGTTTATGTTGGTTATATCATCTTTTATTTATTTGTTGTTGGGCGTACCTGGGGTATGCCCCTTGTAAACTTGTATATTTCATTGTCTTTATTTTATGACTTACTTACCCAAAAAAAAAAAAACTATCATCTTGAGAGCTAGACGAGAAAGTTAAAAGAAAAGAAAGAGAAATAGGAAGAAAATTAAAGGGAATTCAAATTCATCGTTTTATGCTAATAATAAACCTGACATTCGAAAAGAGTTTTTTGAGTTTATGGCTACGACTTCCCATTTGCAGTCCAAAACTCCTATCATGTTTCTAGGGGACTTCAATGCTATAAGATACCCGTATGAGAAATCTGGGGGCTCTGTTAGTTGGTCTAGGGTCAAAGAGGAGTTTAATTCATACATTCTGAAATTTGAGTTGGTTGATCTCTCTTACGGGGGTTGCCAATTTACCTGGGCCAATAAGAGAACTAGTGGGGATTACATCGCAACCAAAATTGATAGAGTGCTGGTTAATGAGGCTTGGCTGGATACCTTTCCTGCCTCTTTTGCCACCTTTTTACCCTCTGGCATATCTGACCACTCTCCTGCTGTGGTTAATGTTTCTGACAAGAAATCTTCTTTTAAGAAACCTTTTAAATATTTTGACTTTTAGGCCGACCATAAGGACTTTAATTTTGTGGTTTCTAGAGTTTGGAATCAGTATATTCATGGTGTTCCTATGTATAGGGTGTGCCAAAAATTGAGATATTTGAAGCCTGAACTTAAGGCTCTGAACAAGAAAGACTTTAGTGACATAACTACTAGAGTCCAAACCTCTAAGTGTAAGCTCTTCTCTGCTCAATGTAAGCTGGATAAGGATCCGAGTAATTGTGAGTTGCAGAAAATTGAGCGCACTATCTTCAAGCAGCATGTTGACCTCCTGGCTGTTGAAGAGAGTTTGGCTCTCCAGAAATCTCGTGTCTAGTGGCTTAGTTAGGGGGATAGAAATAGTAGCTTCTTCTTCAAAACCATTAAGGGTAATATCAATAGGGGTAAGATTTTGAATCTGGAGTTGATGGATGGCCAAAAATCTTCTAAAATAAAGGACATCCAGAATGCATTCACAAACTTTTTCTCTGGTTTATTTGGTACCCCGTTTGATGACCAGTATCATGGTTTTGCTAGAATTCAGTCCCTGGTTAAGACCCGTGTTTCTCCTGATCAATCTCTTGTGCTTGCTAGCCCTGTGACTGACCAAGAGATCAAGGATACTTTTTGGTCTCTTAAGGCCAATAAGGCTCCCGGTCCTGACGGTTTCTCTGCGGGTTTTTTTAAGACATCCTGGACTATTGTTGGGAGAGATGTTATCCAAGCCATTAGAACGTTCTTTGAGTCAGGCAAGCTTCTGTCTGAAGTTAATAGCACAATCATTGCTCTCATTCCCAAAGTCCCCAACCCTGTGAAAGTGGGTGACTTCAGGCCCATTTCTTGTTGCAACACCATCTATAAGTGTATTGCCAAGATCATAGCTAACAGGATTAAATCTGTTCTCCCTGATCTTATTGACCCTGTTCAATCCGCTTTTGTTCAGGGTCGGAGAATTTCTGACAATATCTTCCTATCTCAAGAGCTTATGAGGGGGTACCACAGGCATTCCCCTACTCCGAAGTCTGCTATGAAGGTGGATATCATGAAAGCTTATGATAGTGTGAGATGGGATTTTATTCTTGATATTCTCAAGGCTATGGCCTTTCCTCATGTCATGATTTCTTGGATCAAGGCCTGCATCACTAGCCCTTCCTTTTCAATTTGTATCAATGGTAGCCTTCATGGCTATTTTAAAGGAGCTAGAGGTCTAAGACAAGGTGACCCTATGTCCCCTTACTTATTTGTTTTGGCCATGGAAATCCTGGCCAAAATCTTCGCAGAGAAAGCTAAGCACCCTCTTTTTAAGTTTCATTGGAAGTGCGACAAGACTAAAATCATTAATCTTTGCTTCGCTGATGATCTTATGATCTTTAGTAGGGGTGATGCCTCTACTGTTAAGCTCATTATGGAAGGCCTTAAGGAGTTTTCCTCCCTGTCTGGCCTAATTCCTAATCCCAGCAAAAGTAACATCTACTTTTCTGGTTGTGATATGGAGTTGAGAGCTTCTATTCTTGAGATTGCTAAGTTTAATGAAGGGACTCTTCCTGTTAGGTACCTTGGTGTCCCCTTAATTACCACGAAGTTGAGGGCTGCTGATTGTGGTCCTCTCATTGATAGGATATAGAGTGAAGAGTTGGACCAATAGAGCTTTATCTTACGCTGGTAGAAGCCAGCTCATTCAATCCATTCTCTTTTCTATGCAAGTGTACTGGTCCTCCCTTTTCTTTTTTGGGTGAATAAGAAATAATATAAAACAGAAAATTTACAAAAATACAAGGGGCATACCCCAGGCCCTAACAACAGAAGACAACACAAGCCTCAGCCAACATGCACCGAGGCCCAAAGGATCACTAACAAAATCTAAACCAAACCTGAGAGCTACATCCGAAAAATAGAGGTCCTCCCTTTTCATTCTTCCCAAGAAGGTCATTAGGGAGATTGATAGTATTCTTAAAGCCTTTCTTTGGTCTGGTACTGATCTTAAAACTCATAGTGCCAAAATTGCCTGGGATTCTGTGTGTGCTCCGAAAAATGAGGGAGGTTTGGGCTTTAAATCTTTAGATATTTGGAATAGAGCGGACATAGCTAAACACATTTGGTTTTTGTTTTCTGGGGGTGAGGGATCGATGTGGTGTCAGTGGGTCAAATCCTATTTATTAAAGGGGAAGAGTTTCTGGATAGTTAAGGTTCCTAATGATCCCTCTTGGGTGTGGAGAAAATTATTGTCTCTTAGGAAGTGGGTTTCCCCACTGATCAAGCATAAGATTGGGTGTGGGGACACCACTTTCCTTTGGTTTGATAATTGGCACCCCATTGGTCCTCTGTGGAACAAATTCGGGGATAGAATTATTTATGACTTAACAGTGATACAAAAGTCAGTAAAATCATTGATGGGTCTTCTTGGAAGTGGCCTTTTCCCAACTCTTGGGAAATTCAGGAGCTAATCTCCTCTACTCCTATGTGTTTTCATCCCAATCCTTCCAGCATTGATCAAGCTTTTTGGAATCTTACCACTGATGGTAAGTTTTCCATTCAATCAGCTTGGAATCATTGGAGAAAGAAATTCGATAAAGTGGTTTGGCATAAGCTTGTGTGGGACCCTCACAGAATCCCTAAAGTCAGCTTCATTGTTTGGGTGGCTCTCCACAATAGACTTTACACTGGTGATAGACTCCGTATGTTTGGCCTGTCCACTAGCTCTCAATGCCCCTTTTGCCTCCACCTGGAGGAAAGCCACTCTCATCTATTCTTTGAATGCATCTTCTCTGGTAGAGTCTGGAGTGCCATTGAAGTTGCTTGTAACATTAAGTGGCCTGTCCTTGGCTGGCCTGATAGTGTTACACTTGCTTCTAAGGAGACTAAAGGTAACTCTTTGAGGGTTAATATCATTAGGAATGCATTCTTGTGTTCTGTTTACATGATCTGGATTGAGAGAAATAACAGAATTTTTAACAAAGAGCTAAAACCTGAAGAGGTGGTCATTAAATCTGTTATCCAAATGGTTAGAGATAGAATGCTGTCACTTAAGAATATTCCTAGATCCAATGGTGACAAATGGTTTCTTGATAAATGGAGTTTGCCGGAGACAATTTTGAAGCCCCATAGCATCAGAAATGGGAGGGCTGCTGAGTGATGTGAGTTCACTAAATGTGGGTCGAGAGATGGTGAGCTTATGTGAGGGCTTTATGTATTTAAGTTTTTTTCTTTTGCAGGTATATTCGGGTGTCCCAAGTGGATCTATCTATCCTTGAGGGTCGAGTGATGAAAGTTACTTTATATGTTCTCCAATTACATGTGGGTCGAGTGATATTAGCCATAAATTTTTTTACTAATGACTATATATACTGTAAATTTTTATGTGCAGGTTAAGGAAGCTAACTTCGAGTGGTGTGAGCCCCTAAACTATGGGCCGAGTGATGAGAGTTCCTACATTGAGTGTGCTGCTGCTATGTTTTGTCTTTGGTATCACTGGATGTACTCACTTCTGATTTCTTCTACAGGGTCTATTACAATGTTTGAGCACTATGGTGGCTGCCTGGATAGGGATATGTGCTACGCGTCTGAAGCATGTGGCTGTTATGATATTCCTATGCTGGGTAGATTGGGCTGCTGTGGGTCCACTATAATGTTTGAGTTCTATTGGGGCTGTATGGATTGCTGTGGGTTCGATGGCACTAAGGGTGGTCGTGTTTACTGGCACTTGATGATGGCTGCTTGTAGCGCCTTTGTGGATACTTGTCTTTCTTTTATTTTTATTTTATTGTACTGTGTATGGACTATGAGTGTTTTGCTAGGTTGTCACTCCTTTTGGCCTAGCCGTGTGGGATGTACATGGTCTCTCATTTTGTATTTGTTGCTAGTTGTAGCCGTTTTGTGGGCTGACTTCGTTCAGATTTGGGTCACTGTTTGGATGTGTTCATGGTCCTCATTCGAATTTATGCGGCTCATGAACATATTTTGGGTGGGTTATAATTTTCCCATGTTTTGATTTCCTTTCTCCAGTTTAAGTCTTGTTTGTTTCTGGTCCTGTTTTATTTTGGTTTATTTGCTGGTTGAGTGATTTCGCCTATTTCTTTTGTTCTTGTATAGTTTTCGTTAGGTCCTGGGGTATGCCCCTTGTAGCTGTGTAATCTATGTTTTTTATTTATGTCTTATTCACCCAAAAAAAAAAAAAAAACGCTTAAGTGATTTCGGAAAACTTAAATGAGGTGTTTAATGTTAAACTAAGATCGTTATGCGACAATGACTCAGTAAATTCTCTTGCTCAGAGACTAAGCAAGATTAGTTTAAGTTAAACTTGGCCACTCAAGCAAATGAAACAATTAGGGCCGCAAGCTAATTTGTTCCCAGAACAAAAGAGAGAATGATGGAGAGGCACAGAGAAAGATAGAAACTTTCTGCTTTAAGAGCCAGAAGAGAAAGTATAAGAGAAAAGAAAGAGGAATTGGAAGAAAGTCAAAGGGAATTCATTCAAATTCATCCTTCTGGGCTTGAGAATTTAACACTTAAATGATTTAAGAAACCATAAATGTGGTGCTTCGTTAAGCTACAAATATTCAGTAAAATCTATTGCTCAGTGGCTATGCAGGATTAGGTTGAGTTAAACTTGGCCAGTTAAGCGAATGACACATTTACGGGACCCAAGCTAATTAGTTACTAGAACAGAATGGAGAAGCATGGAGAAGCACAGATAAAGTTAGAGAGAAACTTTGTTCTTGAGAGCTAGAAGACAAAGTTAGAGAAAATGAAAGAGAAATACGAAGAAAATTACAGGGAATTCAAATTGATCCTTTTGGACTTGAGAATTGAACACTTGGGTGATTTTGAAAACCTCAGATGGGATGTTTAAATTGAACTAATATCTTTAAGCCTCAGTTACCCCGTAAATTCGTTTTCTTAGAGGCTAAGCAAGATTAGTTTGATTTCAACCTGGCCACTTAAGCTAATGAAACAATTAGGGGTCCAAGCTAATTTGTTCCTAGAACGAAAGAGAGAAGGATGGAGAAGCACAGAGAAAGTCAGGGAGAAACTATCTTCTTGAGAGCTAGACAAAAAGTTAGAGAAAAGAAAGAGAAATTGGAAGAAAATCAAACGGAACTCAAATTTAACCTTTTGGACTTGAGAATTGAACACTTAGGAGATATCGAAAACCTTAAATGAGGTGTTTAAGTTAAACTAATGTTGTTAAGTTACAATTACTCAGTAAGTTCTTTTTTTTTTTTGGGTGGATAAGTCGTAAAATAAAAGACAAAAAACTTACACCACGACAAGGGGCATACCCCAGGCCCTAACCAAAGCACTATACAAGAACCAAAGGAAAAACGAAAAGACTAAGCCATTCCAGAATTACCCAGAAAGACTGACCAAACCATATCTACGTGGACAAAATAAATAAAATAAGTCAAAAACTAAACTAAATAAACCATACATAATAGGAAGTAACCAAAGTGTGTTCATGTGCCGCATGAAAATGTAATGAGGAACATGAAAACACCTGATATCTAAGTAGCAAAAAGTCGGATGGAAACAGAAAATCACGGACACCCGTGTACATCCCACACGGGTAGGCAAAAATACCAACACACTCTAAAGAAAACGAACATAATGGAAAGTCAATCTTCACACACGAGGCGCATATAGTAGCCATCAATGAAATCACATCCAGCTTCGAGCTTCGAGTCAACCCGGACTGAAGAACAAACCATGCAGCACCATCCAAGAACTGCTGCTAAACCATGTAACCCAAACAGATTCTACACATTTATAGTAGACCTTGTAATCCAGCAAAGACCAAACAGAATTAAATAATCATCAACAGAGTACTTCGCGAGACTCAGAAACATGAAACATTTAACATCACACATATAATTGCTCACTACACTCAACCCACAAGTATCTATGCTCACATCACTCGGAAAAACATAGCTCCACACACCCGCAAAAGAAAAGATACAAAGAAAAGCTTGTTATTTCCTCTCAATGTGGCTAGTAATGTGGGGGATATGGAGTGTTTATTCCTCACACAAAACTCAACCCTCAGATTAATTGGCATACACTCGACTATCGGCTTTCCAGGACACCAAGCACCTATATGAATAACAAACATTAGGAAACCCCACAATGTAGTTCTAACCTTCACTCAACCCACATTTTATGAACTCTTGTTCCTCACATCAGCAGCAGCAAGCTTCAGCATAGTATGAGGCAATTTCCATGAGCTAAGATACCATTAGCCATTATGGTTAGTCTTCAAATTGGTAATATGCATTATCCTGAATCTAACCATATCCACAATACGCTTTATAACAACCTCTTCAGGGACCATATCTTTACTAAACACTCTATTATTCCTAGCAACCCATAACTGGTACACAATACAAGTAAATGCAAGCTTGGTAATAATAGTCCCTAAGGAATTCCCTTTCGCAGATTTAGCAATGAGCTGGACCAAATCATCCTAAAGGAGGGATGGCCAATCAACATTGATTTTACCTTTAATACAAGACCACACCCGTTCCGAGAATGGACACTCAAAGAAAAGGTGGTTATGGTCTTCATTATGGTACTGACAAAATACACATACAACAGATTGTGTCACACCAAAAAGGTGCAACCTGTCCCCAGTGTTCAGTCTGCCCAGAATCGCCATCCAAACCACAAAACTCACTTTAGGGATATTGTGGAGGACCCAGTAAGTTCTCTTTGTTAAAGGCTAAGCAAGATTAGTTTGATATTAACTTCGCCACTTGAACAAATGAAACAATTAGGGGGCCCAAGCTAATTAGTTCCTAGAACGAAAGAGAGAATGATGGAGAAACACAGAGAAAGTTAGAGAGAAACTATCTTCTTGAGAGCTAGACAAGAAAGTTAGAGAAAGAAATGAGAAATAGGAAGAAAATGAAGCGGAATTCAAATTCAACCTTTTGCACATGAGAATTGAACACTTAGGAGATTTCGAAAACCTTAAATGAGGTGTTCAAGTTAAACTAATGGTTGTTAAGTTACAATATTTAGGTGAATAAATTAAGTTACAATCACTCAGTAAATTCTCTTTGTTAGAGGCTAAGCAAGATTAGTTTGATTTAAACTTCGCCACTTGAACAAATGAAAGAATTAGGGGGCCGAGGCTAATTAGTTTCTCGAACAAAAAAGAGAGAAGGATGGAGAAGCGCCGAGATGTTAGAGAGAAAGCTTTTTCTTGAGAGCTAGAAGAGACAGCTAAAGAAAAGAAACAGAAAGAGGAAGAAAATCAATGGGAATTCAAATTCATCCTTTTGGATTTGAGAATTGAACACTTAGGTGATTTGGAAAAGCTTAAATGACGTGCTTAAGTCAAACTAGTATCGATAATTACTCAGTAAATTCTCTATATTTGAGGCTAAGCAAGATTAGTTTGACTTAAACTTGGCCACTTAAGCTAATGGAACAATTAGGGTCCCAAGCTGATTAGTTCCTTGAACAAAAGAGAGAAGGATGGAGAAGCACAGAGAAAGTTAGAGGGAGACTTTTATGTTGAGAGCTAGAAGAAGAGAAAGTTAGAGAAAAGAAAGAGAAGTAGGAAGAAAATCAAATGGAATTCACATTCATCCTTTTGGCGTTGAGAATTGAACACTTAGGTGATTTTGAAAATCATAAATGAGGTGTTTAAGTTAAACTAATATCGTTCAGCCACAGGTGCTCAGTAAATTCTCTTTGTCAGAGGCTAAGCAAGATTAGTTTGAGTTAAACTTTGCCACTTAAACTAATGGAACAATTAGGGGCCCAAGCTAATTAGTTCCAAGAACAAAAGAGAGAAGGACGGAGAAGCACAGAGAAAGTTAGAGAGAAACTTTTTTCTTGAGAGATAGAAGAGATAGTTAGAGAAAAGAAAGAGAAACGGGAAAAAAAATCATCGGGAATTCACATTCGTCCTTTTGGGCTTGAGAATTGAACAGTTGGGGAATTTGGGAAACCTTAAATGCGGTGCTTATGTTTAACTAATATCGTTAAGTGGCAATTACTCAGTAAATCCTCTTTCTTAGATGCTAAGCAAGATTTGTTGGAATTAAACCTGGCCACTTAAGCTAATGGAACGGTTAGGGTCCCAAGCGAATTAGTTTCCTAAAACAAAAGATAGAAGGATGGAGAAGCACAGAGAAAGTTGGAGAGAAAACTATCTTCTTGAGAGGTAGACGAGAAAGTTAAAAGAAAAGAAAGAGAAATAAGAAGAAAATTAAAGGGAATTCAAATTCATCGTTTTAGATTTGAGAATTAAATGCTTAAGTGATTTCGGAAAACTTAAATGAGGTGTTTAATGTTAAACTAAGATCATTATGTGACAATGACTCAGTAAATTCTCTTGCTGAGAGGCTAAGCAAGATTAGTTTAAGTTTTTTTTGGGTGGATAAGATTAGTTTAAGTTAAACTTGGCCACTCGAGCAAATGAAACAATTAGGGGCGCAAACTAATTTGTTCCCGGAACAAAAGAGAGAATGACGGAGAGGCACAGAGAAAGATAGAAACTTTCTGCTTTGAGAGCCAGAAGAGAAAGTATAAGATAAAAGAAAGAGGAATTGGAAGAAAGTCAAAGGGAATTCATTCAAATTCATCCTTCTGGGCTTGAGAATTTAACACTTAAATGATTTAAGAAACCATAAATGTGGTGCTTATGTTAAACTGATATCGTTAAGCTACAAATATTCAGTAAAGTCTATTGCTCAGTGGCTATACAAGATTAGGTTGAGTTAAACTTGGCCAGTTAAGCGAATGACACATTTATGAGACCCAAGCTAATTAGTTTTTTTTGGGTGAATAAGACATAGATAAAAGAAAAACAGAGAATACACAGCTACAAGGGGCACCTAACAGAAACTATAAAAGAACAAAAACAGGAGCCCAACACCTACCTAACGAAACTCAAATAAAAGGCTGAAAATGAGAAAGAAAATTACAGCAAAGCATATAAATGTAATACCCCAAAAAATTTGTTCATGACCCGCATACCATCGAATGAGGACCATGAACACATCCAGAAACAGCCCAAATTTGTGGTACGGCAGAACCACAAAGCCAACATAAACTAATAGCACACATATCCAAAAGCCAAAAACGAACAAAAGCCATGCACAACCCGCACGGATAGGCCAAAAGGAAAATAGACACAGCAAACAACTAAGGTCCAAACACAGCCCAATTAACATAAAGAAATGAAAGACAGTGCTAAACAAAGGCGCTTCCAGCAGCCAACACACCAACCCAGTAGACATCCAACCCAATCTGCCCAGCAGAGGAGTATCATCACAGCCACAGCCATCAGACGAATAGCATATATCCCGATCCAGACAGCCACCGCAGTGCTTAAACATTGTAATAAACCCTGTAGAAACAATCAAAAATGAGTACGTCCAGTGATAACAAGGACAGAACATAGCAACAGTACACTCAATGTAGGAACTCTCATCACTCGGCCCACACTTTAGGGGCTCACACCACTCAAAATTAGCATCCTTAACCTGCACATAAAAATTTACAGTATATATAGGCATTAGCAAAAATTTTATGGCCAACATCACTCGACCCACATGAAACTGGAAAAAATATAAAGTAACTCTCATCACTCAACCCTCAAGGATAGATAGCTCCACTTGAAACACCAAATTACACCTGCAAAAAAAAAACTCAAATACATAAAGCCCTCATTTAAGCTCACCATCACTCAACCCACATATAGTGAACTCACTTCACTTAGCAGCCCTCCCATTTCTGATGCTATGGGGCTTCAAAATTGTCTCCGACAAATTCCATTGATCTAGAAACCATCTGTCACCAGTGGATCTAGGAATATTCTTAATTGACAACATTCTATTTCTAACCATTTGGATAATAGATTTAATGACCACCTCTTCAGGTTTGAGTTCTTTGTTAAAAATTTTGTTATTTCTTTCAGTCCAGATAAAGTAAACAGAGCATAAGAATGCATTACTAATGATGTTGACCCTCAAAGAGTTACCTTTGGTCTCCTTAGTAGCAAAAGTAACACTGTCAGGCCAACCAAGAACAGGCCACTTAATGTTACAAGCAGCTTCAATGGCACTCCAGACTCTGCTAGAGAAGATGCACTCAAAGAATAAATGCGAATGGCTTTCCTCTAGGATGAGGCAAAAAGGGCATTGAGAGCTAGTGGTCAAGCCAAACATACAGACTCTATCACCAGTATAGTCTATTGTGAAGAGCCACCCAAACAATAAAGCTGACTTTAGGGATTCTATGAGGGCCCCACACAAGCTTATGCCAAACCACTTTATCGAATTTCTTTCTCCAATGATTCCAAGCTGATTGAATGGAAAACTTACCATCAGTAGTAAGATTCCAAAGAGCTTTATCCGTGCTGGAAGGATTGGGATTAAAGCACACAGGAGTGGAAGAGATTAACTCCTGAATTTCCCGAGAGTTGGGAGTAGGCCACTTCCAAGAAGACCCATCCACTTCCAAGAAGACCCATCAATGATTTTACTGACTTTTGTTTCACTGTTAAGGGCAGAATCATAAATAATTCTATCCCCGAATTTGTTCCACAATGGACCAAGAGGGTGCCAGTTATCATACCAAAGGAAAGTAGCATCCCCACACCCAATCTTATGCTTAATCAGAGGGGAAACCCACTTCCAAAGAGACAATAATTTTCTCCACACCCAAGAAGGATCATTAGGAACCTTAACTTTCCAGAAACTCTTCCCCTTTAATAAGTAGGATTTGACCCACTGACACCACATCGATCCCTCACCCCCAGAAAACAAAAACCAAATGTGTTTAGCTATGGCCGCTTTATTCCAAATATCTAAAGATTTAAAGCCCAAACCTCCCTCATTTTTAGGAGCACACACAGAATCCGAAGCAATCTTGGCACTATGAGTTTTAAGATCAGTACCAGACCAAAGGAAGGCTTTAAGGATATTATCAATCTCCCTAATGACCTTCTTGGGAAGAATGAAAAGGGAGGACCAGTACACTTGCATAGAAAAGAGAATGGATTGAATGAGCTGGCTTCTACCAGCGTAAGACAAAGCTTTATTGGTCCAACTCTTCACTTTTTTGGTGATCCTTTCAATGAGAGGACCACAATCAGCAGCCCTCAACTTGGTGGTAATTAAAGGGACACCAAGATACCTAACAGGCAGAGTACCTTCATTAAACTTAGCAATCTCAAGAATAGAAGCTCTCAACCCCATATCACAACCAGAAAAGTAGATGTTGCTTTTGCTAGGATTAGGAATTTGGCCAGACAGGGAGGAAAACTCCTTAAGGCCTTCCATAATGAGCTTAACAGTAGAGGCATCACCTCTGCTAAAGATCATGAGATCATCAGCGAAGCAAAGATTGATGATTTTTGTCTTCTCGCACTTCCAATGGAACTTAAAGAGAGGATGCTTTGCTTTCTCCGCCAAGATTTTGGCCAGGATTTCCATGGCCAAAACGAATAAGTAAGGGGACATAGGGTCACCTTGTCTTAAACCTCTAGCCCCTTTAAAATAGCCATGAAGGCTACCATTGATACAAATTGAAAAAGAAGGGCTAGTGATGCAGGCCTTGATCCAAGAAACCATGACAGGAGGAAAGGCCATAGCCTTGAGAATATCAAGAATAAAATCCCATCTCACACTATCGTAACCTTTCATGATATCCACCTTCATAGCACACTTCGGAGTAGGGGAATGCCTATGATACCCCCTCATAAGTTCTTGAGATAGGAAGATATTGTCAGAAATTTTCCTACCCTGAATAAAAGCTGTCTGGACAAGGTCAATAAGATCAGGGAGAACATATTTAATCCTGTTAGCTATGATCTTGGCAATGCACTTATAGATGGTGTTGCAACAAGAAATAGGCCTGAAGTCACCCACTTTTGCAGGGTTGGGGACTTTGGGAATGAGCGCAATATAATGGTGCTATTTTTTTTTTTTTGGGTAAGTAAGTCATAAAATAAAGATAATGAAATATACATGTTTACAAGGGGCATACCCCAGGTACGCCCAACAACAAATAAATAAAAGATTACATAACGAATATAAACTACTAAAGCACCCCTAAATATGGGGGAGAAACACAAGAACAACAGAAAACAAAATAACCCAACTTTGCCCATATATCCTGTTGTCCCCAAATAACCCCTACCATCAGAGATAATAGATGGAAATTTGGGGTGGATATATGGGCAAATATACAAATAAACACCACAAAGCTAAATAAACAAAACAAACAACCACACAAAGCTGCAACCCACAAGCTCGATCCAAAAAGGATAGCCACCCCCACAAGCCGCCAGTCTCTACCGAAGATGAGTACATGGAATCCAGTAAGCCTTCCACTCCTCACAGCCGTGACATCCTAGCCACTTAACCAAAGCCATGACAGAGGAAAAAAAATCTACGCCACGACACATCCTGACAGAGTCACATGAAGCTTACACGAGCAATAACCATAATCAACGGGCTTGGGAGTTGTAGCGAAAAAACAATAGCCCCACAGCAACAACCCAATACATAGTCAAAAATCGCATAAGATCAAACATCACATCCCCCAGTCCCTTCCTTGGTAGATCACAACCCTCAAACCCCACGGTAGTGTGCCCTTCACTCCATGTCAGGCGTGGCAATATAATCAATTAGAATGGGTCACATGAAGACAAGAAGCCACCATAAACCGGTAGCTATCCTCCCGCTCATCTCCCAGTCTCTAACTCAGCAAGTCATCGAACCACTATTCCCCACCTCAATCACTCTTGGCGGAGATGGCTCAAAACTCACCTCGTATCGAGTCACATGAGGATCACACGATCAATCAAAATGAAAAAATCAACTATAAATGGTAACTGCTGCAAAGTGGCTAAACACTGCCAACACTGCCAAATTTTTGGTCACGATACTCAGAAGTGTGTATCTAAACAGGTGGCGCACCTAATTGCCCTCCAAAAGAACTCTGAGGAAGCTGTTGAGGTGCCGGAAGAAGAATGGACTACTGTCCAAGCCAAAGGGAAGAGGAAAGTGGGGGATCCGAATCCTGAAAGTGTGGATGCTCCTAGTCTGGTGCCTGATGTTCCAACAACAACCATTCCAGTAGTGGAAAACCCTATCCCAACAGTGGCAGTGAGCTCATCAGAGGAGGAGTTAGAGACGCCAGTGAAGGAAGCTAAAATGTTTCATAATAGTGTTATGGAATTGACTAAGACGGTGCTCCCACAGGCTGCAGGACTCTTGGAGGCAGTGATTGCTGATACCATGCCAGCTACGGTGCGTTCATCAGGGGCTACTCAAGTCCCAAAAACTCAGCATGTTCAAGGTAGCAAATCCTCTGGCAAAAGTCAGAGGAAAAAGAAGAAGTAACTGCTGTTTCAGTTGGTTGTGGGATGTACTTTTTGTTTTTGTTTCCAATGACTTTTAAAATTGCTTCTTGGAATGTTAGAGGGTTGAATGATCCTTCTAAACATAAAGATCTTAAAAAATTTGTGCTTAATGAAGATATCCAAGTCATTGGTGTTTTGGAGACCAAAATTAGCAAACATAATGAAAATAAGATTTTTAATAACTGTTTTGAAAATTGGTCATTTTTGTCTAACTCCCAACCAACTGAATCTGGTAGGGTGTGGGTGTGTTGGAACAGTGAAACTTGTGATGTCAAACTGTGCTCGATGTCTAACCAACACATCTTTTGTGAAGTTCTGCTTCGTGCCACTAAAGCCAGTATTTTTGCAACATTTGTTTATGCTGATAATAAACATACTGTGAGGAAAACATTTTTTGAAAGAATGGTTCACATCTCCCATGTAAAGTCCAATTCCCCTTGTGTTTTCCTGGGTGATTTCAATGCCATAAGATATCGCCAGGAAAAAATAGGGGGCTCTTCGGTTTGGTCTAATGACAATGAAGAATTTAACACTTGTATTAACTCAGCTGATTTGACTGATCTCTCGTATGGTGGTTGTCAATTTACTTGGGCTAATAAAAGAGCTGATGGTGACTATATTGCTACTAAGATTGATAGGGTGTTAGTTAATGAGGACTGGCTGGTCAAATACCCTGAATCCAGTGCTTCTTTTCTTCCATCTGGTATTTCTGACCACTCACCTGCTGTTGTTAATATAAATGAGACCAAAACATCTTTTAAAAAACCTTTCAAAATTTTTGATTTTTGGTCTAAGCATCCTGATTTTCTGAATTGTGTGTCTACTACCTGGGATCAATTTATTAGAGGTGTTCCGATGTTTAGGGTCTGTCAAAAGCTAAAACAGCTTAAAACAGCCCTCAAGCTGTTGAATAAAAAGGATTACAGTGACATTTCTGTTAGAGTTCAAGTTTCGAAAGCTATTCTGGAATCAATCCAGATCAAGCTTGATAAAGATCCTCTGAATTGTGGCCTCCAGATTAAGGAGAGGGAGGAGTATAAGAAGTATCTGGGCCTTAGCAAGGTGGAGGAGAGTCTTGCTCTTCAAAAATCCAGGATTCAATGGCTTAATTTGGGGGACAGGAATAGCAGCTTCTTCTTTAGGTCGGTGAGGAGTAATACTAATAGGGGTAAAATCTTGAGTGTCGAGTTGGGGAATGGTGATAGTATTACGGAGATCAGTGGCATTCACACTGCTTTTGTTCAGTTTTATACCAACCTCTTTGGATCTCCCTTTGAGGACCAGTATAATGGCATTGATAGGATCAATTCTTTGGTGAAAACTAGAGTTTCTGTGTCTCAGTATGACATGCTTGCTATGCCTATCTCTGATGCTGAGATTAAGGATGTTTTTTGGTCCCTTAAGCCTAACAAGGCCCCGGGACCTGATGGGTATTCGGCGGGTTTTTTCAAGAGCTCTTGGGATATTGTGGGCAAGGAGGTCACCCTTGCTATAAGATCCTTTTTTGAAACTGGTAAACTTCTCTCGGAGGTTAACAGTACGATTATAGCTCTCATTCCTAAAGTCCCTAACCCCACGAAGGTTGGGGACTATAGGCCTATCTCTTGTTGCAACACAATCTATAAGTGCATAGCCAAGATCATTGCCAATAGAGTTAAGATTGTTCTTCCGGACCTGGTAGATCCTGTGCAATCAGCTTTTGTCCAGGGTAGACGGATCTCGGATAACATCTTCTTGTCCCAGGAGATAATGAGGGGTTATCATAGAAATTCTAAAATTCCCAAGTGTGCTATGAAAGTGGACATTATGAAAGCCTATGATAATGTTAGGTGGGAGTTCATTCTTGACATCTTGTCAGCTATGAACTTTCCCCCTTGTATGATTATGTGGATCAAGGCTTGTATGACGAGTCCTTCTTTCTCGATCTGCATTAATGGGAGTCTCCATGGGTATTTCAAAGGGGCTAGGGGGCTTAGACAAGGTGATCCAATGTCACCCTACTTGTTTGTTTTGGCTATGGAAATCTTAGCTAGAATTTTGGCTGAAAAAGCTTGTGATCCCCTCTTCAAGTTCCATTGGAGGTGTGATAAGACCAAAATCGTCAATCTTTGCTTTGCTGATGATCTTATGATCTTCAGTAAAGGTGATACTGCCACTGTCAACCTTATCATGCAAGGCCTTGAGGAGTTTAGACAATTATCTGGTCTCACCCCTAGTCCTAGTAAGAGTAATATATTCTTCTCGGGGTGTAATAGGGAGCTTAAAAATGACATTCTTCGCATCTCTAAGTTTACTGAAGGCACTCTTCCGGTGAAATACTTGGGTGTGCCCTTGATCACTACGAAGCTTAAGGCTACTGATTGTAAGATCCTGGTTGAGAGAATCATCAAGAGGATTAAGAGCTGGACCAATAGACTTCTTTCCTATGCGGGTAGAGCTCAACTTATCCAGACTATCCTTTTCTCCATGCAAGTCTATTGGTCCTCTCTTTTTATCCTCCCTAAGAAGGTGATTAGAGAGATTGATAGCATTTTGAGAGCTTTTCTTTGGTCGGGTGTTGATTTGAAGATGCATAGTGCTAAAATTGCTTGGAATAATGTCTGTAAGCCTAAAGGTGAAGGGGGCTTAGGGTTCAAGGAGATGGGGGTCTGGAATAGGGCGGCTATCACCAAGCATGTTTGGTTCTTGTTTTCTGGAGGGGAAGGATCTATGTGGTGCCAATGGGTTAAGTCTTACTTACTTAAGGGTAAGAGCTTTTGGCATGTTAAGATGCCTAGTGACCCCTCATGGGTATGGAGGAAAATTCTGTCTATTAGGAAAAATATCTTCCCTCTTATCAAGTTTAAAATTGGTAATGGGGAGAAGGTGTTTCTGTGGTTTGACAATTGGCATCCTTTGGGTTCTTTATGGGACAGATTTGGGCATAGGATTATGTACGACACGGGTCTTTCTTTCGAGTCTAAAGTTAGTGCTGTCATATCTAATAATGATTGGAGATGGCCTATTGACAACTCTTGGGAGATCAAGGAGTGGATCTCTTCCACTCCTCTTGAGCTTAAACCAAATAATGATATCCAGGATTGTCCTGTCTGGAACCTGACTGTGGATGGGAATTTTACCATACAATCCGCGTGGAATTGTTGGAGGGATAAGGGTACTAAAGTGCCTTGGACTAATCTTGTTTGGGGGCATCCGTCCATTCCTAGGGTCAGCTTTGTAGTCTGGATGGCCATTCACGAGAGATTAAACACGGGGGATAGGTTGCTTCTATTCGGCCTTGTCCCTAATTCTATCTGCCCCCTCTGTCAAGGTCTTGAGGAGAATCACTCCCATCTGTTCTTCAGGTGTGTGTATTCTTCTAGGATCTGGGGTGCCATTCAGGTTAAGTGTAACATTAGCTGGCCCCAATTAACCTGGCTGGAGTACGTGGTCTATGCTACGAAGTCCACCAGAGGCAAAGCCCTGAAGTCTTCTCTTACTAAACTATCCTTCCTTTGCACTGTCTATCAGATCTGGATTGAAAGGAATAGAAGGATTTTTAGCAAGGAGTTTAAACCTGAAAAAACTGTGACTAACCTTATTGTCCAAATGGTTAGAGGTAGGATGCTTTCTATGTATAATCTGGCTAACTCTGCAGGTGATGATTGGTATCTATCTCAATGGAATCTACCTGCAACAATTATGAAGCAGCCCCAGGACAACAATGCTGGGAGTGTACTGAGCGGGGACAATTTACCTATATTGAGGGTTGAGTGAGGGGAGCATATATTGAGGGATTTCTAACTGGTTACTCTTTTGCAGATTTATGTCATGGATGCTTGTCCCAATTTGATGATGTCTTCATTCTCTCTAATATGTTCGGCTAAAGTCATATGTGGGCCGAGTGGAGTGAGCCAGAATAATGTCACTTTATCTTGTGGGTTGAGAGATGTGAGGCTACTCACCATCATATTTCTAACTGTTATTCTGTATACTAACTCTTATGTGCAGGTTGAGGAAGCACCCTTATACAGCAAATCAGTTGAGATAATTAGTGAGTTTGAGAGATGTGGGCCTAGTGAAGAGAGGACATATACTGTGTGGAGTGTTGTTATTAGATGTGGGCCGAGTGATGGGAGGTCTCATATTCCCAGATTTATTTTCCTCCTTCTCTATGATGTCTCATGTATTATTGGCACTTACTATCTAGTTCACTTTGGGCAGGTGAAACATAAAACTGTCTGGTGGGTTTATTACTGGCAGTCTCCTTTGTACTGTTATTGGGACTGTTATTGGACTCCGGCTGCAAGTTGGATGATGTTGGGGAAGGCTCATGGATGTTGGCAACAAGATGTGCCTGCTATCGAATTTAGTGTTGACTGGTGGTGTGGAGGTGGCTGCAACCTGCGCCCCTCGGGGAAGCTTTATGCTGTGTGGAGATGCTTTTCGGTGATGGCAGCACGGTGCGCCTTACCTTGGCACTTCAGTGGGTTCATAAGCTGTTTTAAATTCTGCTTGTATATATATCTGAATGGTGGGACTTTTATTATTGTGTATTGTAACGTTGTCCCTTTTTTTTTTTGGGTTCTTAGTTTTCTAGATCTGGATGTGTTTAAGCCTAAGATAAGGGCTGTTTTTTTTGGTATTCACGGTGATCTTGGTATTATCTTAGTTCGGATGCTTCTTTGTAACAGTGTAGATCTTGTGCAAGCCCCCTATCTGTTTGTGGGATATGGTTCTTGAACAAGTCTTTTGTGCTTAGTTGCTCTGGCTGTTTAGAGTTCTTTGTTTTTTTTTGTTTTTGTGGTTGGCTTGCCTCTCTGGTGCCAGTTGTTTGTTTGGTTGTTGCCGTTGTAGTTTGGGGTAGGGCCTGGGGTATGCCCCTTGTAATCGTGTAAATTTTCTTGTTTTATTTATTTCTTACTTACCCAAAAAAAAAAGTGGCTAAACAAAAATAAATGAGCACAAAAACTCACTTAATCAAACCCAAGCACAGCCCATTCTGCTGAAAAAATGGGCCACACATAAGACACAAAATAATGAGCCCAAAAGTCAGCCCACTATCCTCTCCAATGTACCAGCCCACGGAAAGCCTCACGTGGGTCAAACAAATCATATTTTGAACCAAAGTATAAAAATACCTGGATATTACACCACCTCAAATGCACATACCGCAATGGGTATTGAGAAACCCGTGGGCCCACAAAAATCAAGCCCAATCCACGTGGACACATACAAGCCGTGAAAGCAGCCCACTAATTTGTAAACACAACCAGCAACACCTTTCTTCTCAAACTTGCGCCATGGGCCCTACATGCTAGAACCTACACATTTTCAAAACCCACCAAATTCGGCAGCATAGAAAATATTATATAAATAAATATATAATATATCTACTAAACGCAACTCTGTGCCATACAGAGCATACTTCGCACTTCATCATTTCCACACGTCTATCTCATCTTTTGAGGCCAATGGTAGACTTATACATAACCCACGTGCCTACCTTTAGGCAGTAGCAAGTAGTACCAACTATATATAAATATAGTAAAGCAAAACCAGCCCACAGAATTGAAAACCACTCCAAAGATTAATGGTGCTATTAACTTCAGACAGAAGCTTACCAGACTCAAAGAAAGTTCTAATGGCTTGAATAACATCTCTCCCAATAATATCCCAGGATGTCTTAGAAAAACCCGCAGAGAAACCGTCAAGGCCGGGAGCCTTATTGGCCTTAAGAGACCAAAAGGTATCCTTGATCTCTTGGTCAGTCACAGGGCTAGCAAGCACAAGAGATTGATCAGGAGAAATACAGGTATTAACCAGGGACTGAATTCTAGCAAAACCATTATACTGGTCATCAAACGAGGTACCAAATAAACCTGAGAAAAAGTTGGTGAACAAGCTAATTTTTTTTTTTTGTGTAGGTAAGTCATAAATTAAAGACAAAGAATTACACATTTACAAGGGGCATACTCCAGGTAATACAATATAACTAATTTTACCCCATAAAAAGGGGGGTAGTGTAAACAAATAAAAACAAACTATAATCCAAGTTTGCCTAAATAAAACAAACTATAACCCAAAATTTGCCCATATATCCTTTTTATCCCCAAGTGACCCCTACCATAAAAAACTAGAGGGAAACTTGGGGAGATATATGGGCAAATAAACAAAATTACATCACAACAGTGTCCAAAGGTGAACAGCCTAACATACTAGCCAATATATACATTGGCCCATAGAATAAAAACCCGTGGCTGAAAATATTTAAATTCAGCCCAAAGCCAACAATTCCAGTCACTGCTCTCGGCCCAAATATTGCCAAAAAAGAACCATGGGCCAACAAAAATACTCACAAAATATAATATTAACGGGCCCTACTTCAGACCAACACTCTCAAGCAGTAACCCAAAAAACCAACCCCAAAATGGGTGCCCATCGTGTGATAGTGGCAGGCCCCACCACAAACCATGATACACAGAACCATGTGCTGATTCTGAGCAACAAAACTCTGTAGACTCTATCCTATATACTAACATCAAATCAGCTCAACTTCCAACCAAAGCTTCAGGCGGGAATTTTGAACAAAACACGAGAACACAGCTCACGTGCCTTACAAACCAGAAGTAGCACAGACATGCAATTGCGGGAACCAAGGCCCACTCGCCACAGTCAAAACCACTCGTGCAAGAGCGTGCAACAACCTCAGCTAAAGGCTTCATCATCCTCAACTAAGATTGACGCCACCGGACGGCAGCCCAACACCCGAAAACACAAAAATTCATCTAAACAGAGCAGCTTACACCGAAAGGGTAGCTGTCTGCTCTCAACTAGGAGCATACAACTTCAACCAGCACTGAAAAAATTCAAGCCATCACCGAAGAAATCAGCAGCGACTCACCCCAAACCAGTAAACTCTGCCTTCACGATCCCCATCTTCACCGAACAACTCCTGGACATAGAGAGCACCGTTTTCGGAGACAAAACCAGTCCAGCGCCAGAGAAAAAACAAAAACGCAGCACAAGTCCACCAGAAGAGAAGACCAGCGACCTTCGATAGAAAACAAAACACCACCGGTATAGCACCGGAGCAAACCGAACTAGCACACCTTCGTAAGCATATAAAAACAAATCTCAATGTAACCTGTCACCCACCGGAGAAACAGTCCAACCCAGCACATGGACTGAAACATAAACCAGCACATGGACAGAGGTCACCTGAGCTTACTGAAAAAACAAAGCAACACCAGGACATGGTAACCCCAACATCTCCAGCGACCCAAAATCGTGGATGACACCAGTGAATCAAGTAGAGACCCAGCCATGTTGAACTGTGGCCCAATCCACCTAGTCGAACCATTGACGACCACACTGGTGGTGACCCAACCCAGAACATGATGCAACAACATGGACACCCACAAGTCACCCGAGTGTAATACTAGGCTTAAGGCAACACCCCCAAACCAGCCATGAGAATAGCCGGACTAGGAACTCAGATATGTTGAACTTCCATGAAATCGAACATCGATACAAAAGTGCAGAGCAAGAACACTGCACACCTCACAGCCAGGGTTAACACACCTGGAACCATGCTCACTCACACTCGTAAAGTTGAGTTTTGGGAGCTAAACAACTGGCCAAAACAACACCAGGAAGCCATAACCACCGGGGGGAGATTTCTCTCTCTAGAGAGAGGCTCTACTTTCTTCCCCTCACACTCTTTCTCTAACTCCTAATTAATTAGTTGTGAACAAGCTAATTAGTTACTAGAACAGAATGGAGAAGCATGGAGAAGCATGGAGAAGCACAGATAAAGTTAGAGAGAAACTTTCTTCTTGAGAGCTAGAAGATAAAGTTAGAGAAAATGAAAAAGAGAAATACGAAGGAAATTACAGGGAATTCAAATTGATCCTTTTGGACATGAGAATTGAACACTTGGGTGATTTTGAAAACCTCAGATGGGATGTTTAAATTGAACTAATATCTTTAAGCTACAGTTACTCCGTAAATTCGTTTTCTTAGAGGCTAAGAAGGATTAGTTTGATTTCAACCTGGCCACTTAAGCTAATGAAACAATTAGGGGCCCAAGCTAATTAGTTCCTAGAACGAAAGAGAGAAAGATGGAGAAGCACAGAGAAAGTCAGGGAGAAACTATCTTCTTGAGAGCTAGACAAGAAAGTTAGAGAAAAGAAAGAGAAATTGGAAGAAAATCAAACGGAACTCAAATTCAACCTTTTGGACTTGAGAATTGAACACTTAGGAGATATCGAAAACCTTAAATGAGGTGTTTAAGTTAAACTAATGTTGTTAAGTTACAATTACTCAGTAAGTTCTCTTTTTTTTTTGAGTGGATAAGTCATAAAATAAAAGACAAAAAACTTACACCACGACAAGGGGCATACCCCAGGCCCTAACCAAAGCACTATACAAGAACCAAAGGAAAAACAAAAAGACTAAGCCATTCCAGAATTACCCAGAAAGACTGACGACCAAACCATATCTATCTGGACAAAAGAAATAAAATAAGCCAAAAACTAAACTAAATAAACCATACATAATAGGAAGTAACCAAAGTGTGTTCATGTGTCGCATGAAAATGTAATGAGGAACATGAGCACACCCGATAGATATCTAAGTAGCAAAAAGTCGGATGGAAACAGAAAATCACGGACACCCGTGTACATCCCACACGGGCAGGGAAAAATACCAACACACTCTAAAGAAAACAAACATAATGGAAAGTCAATCTTCACACACGAGGTGCATATAGCAGCGATCAACAAATCACATCCAACTTCGAGCTTCGAGTCAACCCGAACTGAAGAAAAAACCATGCAGCACCGTCCAAGAACTACTGCTAAACCATGTAACCCAAACAGATTCTACACATTTATAGTAGACCTTGTAATCCAGCAAAGACCAAACAGAATTAAATAATCATCAAAAGAGTACTTTGCGAGACTCAGAAACATGAAACATTTAACATCACACATATGATTGCTCACTACACTCAACCCACAAGTATCTATGCGCACATCACTCGGAAAAACAAAGCTCCATACACCCGCAAAAGAAAAGATACAGAGAATATATAAAAGCTTGTTAGTTCCTCTCAATGTGGCTAGTAATGTGGGGGATATGGAGTGTTTATTCCTCACACGAAACTCAACCCTCAGATTGATTGGCATACACTCGACAATCGGCTTTCCAGGACTCCAAGCGCCTATACGAATAACAAACATTAGGAAACCCCACAATGTAGTTTCTAACCTTCACTCAACCCACATTTTATGAGCTCTTATTCCTCACATCAGCAGCAGCAAGCTTCAGCATAGTATGAGGCAATTTCCATGAGCTAAGATACCATCAGCCATTATGGTTAGTCTTCAAATTGGTAATATGCATTACCCTGAATCTAACCATATCCACAATACGCTTTATAACAACCTCTTCAGGGACCATATCTTTACTAAACACTCTATTATTCCTAGCAACCCATAACTAGTACACAGTACAAGTAAATGCAAGCTTGGTAATAATAGTCCCTAAGGAATTCCCTTTCACAAATTTAGCAATGAGCTGGACCAAATCATCCCAAAGGAGGGATGGCCAATCAACATTGATTTTACCTTTAATACAAGACCACACCCGTTCCGAGAATGGACACTCAAAGAAAAGGTGGTTATGGTCTTCATTATGGTACTGACAAAATACACATACAGCAGATTGTGTCACACCGAAAAGGTGCAACCTATCCCTAGTGTTCAGTCTGCCCAGAATCGCCATCCAAACCACAAAACTCACTTTAGGGATATTGTGGGGGCCCCAGTAAGTTCTCTTTGTTAGAGGCTAAGCAAGATTAGTTTGATATTAACTTCGCCACTTGAACAAATGAAACAATTAGGGGGCCCAAGCTAATTAGTTCCTAGAACGAAAGAGAGAATGATGGAGAAGCACAGAGAAAGTTAGAGAGAAACTATCTTCTTGAGAGCTAGACAAGAAAGTTAGAGAAAAAAAAGAGAAATAGGAAGAAAATCAAGCGGAATTCAAATTCAACCTTTTGCACATGAGAATTGAACACTTAGGAGATTTCGAAAACCTTAAATGAGGTGTTCAAGTTAAACTAATGGTTGTTAAGTTACAATATTTGGGTGAATAAATTAAGTTACAATCGCTCAGTAAATTCTCTTTGTTAGAGGCTAAGCAAGATTAGTTTGATTTAAACTTCGCCACTTGAACAAATGAAACAATTAGGGGGCCGAGGCTAATTAGTTTCTCGAACAAAAAAGAGAGAAGGATGGAGAAGCGCCGAGAAGTTAGAGAGAAACCTTTTTCTTGAGAGCTAGAAGAGGCAGTCTATTCACCCGAAAAAAAAAAAGAAGAGACAGTTAAAGAAAAGAAACAGAAAGAGGAAGAAAATCAATGGGAATTCAAATTCATCCTTTTGGATTTGAGAATTGAACACTTAGGTGATTTGGAAAAGATTAAGGGCAAATTACATATACACCCCTCAAGGTTTGGCTAAATTACAGATACCCCCTGAGGTTTGAGAAATTACGAATTCCCCCCTGAATGCTATATTTTGCATCAGAAATTAGGGGGTAATTTGTTATGAAATATAAACCTCAGGGAGCAAATTGTTATGAAAATACAAACCTCAGGGGGCGGGATGTAATTTCCGAAACCTCAGGGGGGTATCTGTAATTTAACCATACCTCGAGGGGGTATATGTAATTTGCCCAAAGATTAAATGACGTGCTTAAGTCAAACTAGTATCGATAATTACTCAGTAAATTCTCTATCTTTGAGGCTAAGCAAGATTAGTTTGACTTAAACTTGGCCACTTAAGCTAATGGAACAATTAGGGTCCCAAGCGATTAGTTCCTTGAACGAAAGAGAGAAGGATGGAGAAGCACAGAGAAAGTTAGAGGGAGACTTTTATGTTGAGAGCTAGAAGAAGAGAAAGTTAGAGAAAAGAAAGAGAAGTAGGAAGAAAATCAAAGGGAATTCACATTCATCCCTTTGGAGTTGAGAATTGAACACTTAGGTGATTTCGAAAATCATAAATGAGGTGTTTAAGTTAAACTAATATCGTTCAGCTACAGTTACTCAGTAAATTCTCTCTCTCAGAGGCTAAGCAAGATTTGTTTGAGTTAAACTTGGCCACTTAAACTAATGGAACAATTAGGGGCCCAAGCTAATTAGTTCCTAGAACAAAAGAGAGAAGGACGGAGAAGCACAGAGAAAGTTAGAGTGAAACTTTTTTCTTGAGAGATAGAAGAGATAGTTAGAGAAAAGAAAGAGAAACGGGAAAAAAAATCATAGGGAATTCACATTCGTCCTTTTGGGCTTGAGAATTGAACAGTTGGGGAATTTGGGAAACCTTAAATGCGGTTCTTATGTTTAACTAATATCGTTAAGTGGCAATTACTCAGTAAATCCTCTTTCTTAGATGCTAAGCAAGATTTGTTGGAGTTAAACTTGGCCACTTAAGCTAATGGAACAGTTAGGGTCATTAGCTTAAGTGGCCCCTAACTGTTCCATTAGCTTAAGTGGCCAAGTTTAACTCCAACAAATCTTGCTTAGCATCTAAGAAAGAGGATTTACTGAGTAATTGCCACTTAACGATATTAGTTAAACATATGCACCGCATTTAAGGTTTCCCAAATTCCCCAACTGTTCAATTCTCAAGCCCAAAAGGATGAATGTGAATTCCCTATGATTTTTTTCCCGTTTCTCTTTCTTTTCTCTAACTATCTCTTTTTTTTTTGGGTGAATAAGAAATAAATAAAATAAGAAAATTTACACGATTACAAGGGGCAGACCCCAGGACCTAACACAGCTATACAAGAACCAAAAAAAAAACAAAAGCCCAACAACCTGTTCACCATCCATATGTTCTAGCAATAGGGAAAGTGAACAAGAAATATAAACAATTGTAGCAGCCTAGACGAAATAGGAAAAAAGAACAAATCGAAGCATTGATCTAGGAGGCTACGCCCTTGACAAAAGAAGCCCCAGCTACTGTAGCACCAACTCCGATAGATGAACCTGGAATCTGTATCCGCAGGTACAAGTGCCAAACAAATAAACCCAAAGAAAAGTATGTAATTCCCTACACAACCCGTAGGGATAGGAAATAAGACCCAAAGAAAAACCAACCAGTTAAGATTTGTGCAAGCCGAAACATGGTTGCTCAAGAACCTATTAAATACACAAAGATGCACAAAAGTCCTCCTACACAGCCCGTAGGGATAGGCGAAATACGCAATAAAACTATGTAAATAATACAAAGAAAAACAGCTGATTTTCTCTCTCATGTAGCACAGCAAGGCGCTTGAAGCAGCCATCACCATGGTACAAACATACCCTACCAACTGCCTCCTGAACCTGTGCAGCAAGCAGCCATCACCCCTCCACACCATAAAACAAATATACTGGTAGCAGCCTCCTGTAACTGCACTGTAAAGAACACCACACCTCCGCACCATCAAGTAAGCCTGTTGAAAATCATAAAGGAGAAGAAATAACAAACACACTGTATAGGACCTCCCCACACTCGGCCCACAGCATAGCATGTCCCTCCACTCCATATATAATCTCACATCACTTGGCCCACAACTCACATGATTCCTCAAAAGAACCAGATAGACAGTATACTTGAAAGCTCCAAAAACCTGCACAAACCATATATAAAATATAATAAAAAAAGGTGCATGGGTTAGAGAGAGAAGCTCCCACATCTCTCTAGAAACTCCTTGTTTCTAGGGTTTTCAATATCTCATTGAGTGATGATCGGAGTTAATGCTCTAACCAAATCTAAGTGCTCCCTTAGTGCACGTGTACGCAATACTGGAATGGAAGTTTTAGGGTTGGTCAAACCTATTGAGGCTTTAGGTTTTGTGCAAAACTCGTTTGAAGTGTTGTCTTCGGAAAACATGGATCCATTGGAGGAGAGTCCTACGGATCGCGATCTTGAACCTGATCAAACTCTTGAGGCCTCGCGTGAAGGGGGAACCATGAGGCAAACGGATCTGAAGTTGGGATCGATGGTTACATCGAAAAAATTCCAAGAAGTTACAGAAGTTACATCGAAACACGAGTCTTCACGACCTCAGGGTGATGGAGATCGTGGGTTAGCGGGTTTGAGAATGGTAAATCAGAGTAGATCTGTGGAAACGAAAGGGGTTATACCAGATTCTGGGGGGGGTCGTCCTATCCCTTCTCAGCAAGGAGTGAGTCTTATCACTGAGTCAACTCAGTTGATCACGAGTTTAACGAATCTTCCGTCCGGAGCAAAGATCGACGCGGGTAATGCCTTCTTGACTCCGGTGGGTCAAGGTACTAACCCTAGATGGTCTGAGGAAGTGGGAAGAGGAACATAATAGGTTTCGGGATCTCCCTAACAGTCTCGATGCAGCCAGGATTCAAGGAGAGGGCAAACAAAAGGTGAATCCAAGGGAGGCAGAGAAGATTACAGATACTGAAGTCCCTTTGGTGGACCATGGGTACAACCCTAATCCCCAAGGAGGGCGTGGGAGGGGAGGAGGTAGTTATCGAGGAGTGAGAGGAGGGCGTGGTGGAGCGGGGAGCAGCAAATTTATGGAGGAAGGGAGACCTGCACAACAACGGACATGGGCTAATGTAGCTGCATCGTCAAGGTCGAGTGTTAAACTCAGGTATATCCCTCCTTCATCTGTTGATGATGCGATAGTCGTGCATATGCCTCCTAGATCAGAGCCACTTGACAAATGGGACTCCTCCCTTATTGGTTACTTTGTTGATAAGGGAGTGGGGTATAACTATTTGCGTAATAGTGCCTTTGGGCTTTGGAAGTCTAAAGGATTAAAGGAAGTTCAAACAAATGGGGATGGGTTTATGTTTTTTATTTTTGATTCCCCAGAAAGCTGTAGAGAAGTGCTTGAGGGGGGGCCTTGGTATATTGGAGGCTACCTTCTTATTCTCAAGCAGTGGAAGAGAATGATGAAGTTGGCAAAAGAGAAGTTTACCAAAATTCCAATTTGGGTAAAATTCTTCAACATTCCAATGGAGTACTGGGACCTCGATGGGTTTAGTAGAATAGCAAGTGCAATTGGTAATCCCCTCTTTCTGGATCAGCTCACGGCTAGGGGTAGTGACTGGCTTTCACTGGAGTTTGTATTGAAATCGAGGCAACTTCCAAATTGCCTACATATTTCCAGATCTGGTGTGATGATGAAGCTGTCTTAATCCGTGTAGAATACTAAGGCCTTCCTGCTATATGCCAACACTGTCAGATTTTTGGGCATGAGACTGCTAAGTGTGTTTCAACACAGGTTGCCCACTTGATCTCTTTACAAAAAAACACTGAGGAGCAAACTACGGAGTTGGTAGATGAGTGGACAACTGTTACAGCTAAAGGTAAAAGAAAGGTGGGAGAACCAGAACCAGCTCTCAGCCCCGTCTTGGAGGAGGAAACAAATCCTATCAACATGATGGAGGAGTTGGTTCCTAACCCAGTGGTAGAGGAGGCTCCTCAATCTTACCAAGCAGTGGTGGATCTCTCAGAAGGTTCGGAGGAGACTAATGCAGTGATGGACCCGGCTAAAGAAATGGACAAGTTTACAGAAAAAGTTCTGGAAATCACGAAGCTGGTTATTCCTCAGACAGCTGAGCACATGAAGTCAGTGATCGCTGAAGTCAAGTTGGCAAGGGAAATACAAAAAGCTACTACTCACCAAGTAGCTAATCAGATGAGTGGTAAGTCCTCTGGCAAAGGTACCAGCAGCCAGAGGAGGAAGAAAAGGTAACCCAGGTTGTAGTTGGTTGTGGTTTGGCTTTTTTGTTGAGTCTCGTTTTTTTTTGTATCCCAATGACTGTTAAAATTGCTTTTTGGAATGTTAGAGGGTTGAATGACCCTTCTAAACATAAGGAAATTAAAAATTTGGTTCTCAATGAAAATATCAATGTCATGGGTGTTTTGGAGACTAAGATCAAACAAGTTAATGAAAATAAAATTTGTTCCAAGTGTTTTGGTGATTGGTCCTTTTTGTCTAACTCTCAACCAACTGTAACTGGTAGGGTGTGGGTGTATTGGAATAATGTTATTTGTAATGTCCAATTGATTTCTATGTCTAACCAACATATTTTTTGCAAGATAACAGAGTTGGCTACAAATGATGATTTTTTTGCAACTTTTGTTTATGCTGAAAATAAACACAATTTAAGACTTCCTCTTTTTGAGAGTTTGGCTCAGATCTCCCGGTCTAAATCCAAATCCCCCAGTATTTTTCTGGGTGATTTCATTGCTATTAGAATTCGTCAGGAAAAAGTGGGGGGGGTCTTCTAACTGGTCTTCTGAGCATGAGGCGTTTAATACCTGCATTAATGAGTCTGAATTGGCTGACCTTTCCTATGAGGGATGCCAGTTCACTTGGTCTAACAAAAGGTGTGGTGGTGAATACATAGCCACGAAAATTGATAGGGTGTTAATCAATGAGGCTTGGTTAGACAAATTTCCAGAGTCTACTGCCTTCTTCCTCCCTTCAGGGGTCTCTAATCACTCCCCTACTGTGGTCAACACCTCTATTGCTAAGACCTCTTTCAAAAAGCCTTTTAAGTTTTTTGATTGTTGGTCTAAACATCCGGAGTTCATCTCTACTGTGTCCTCTACTTGGAATCAATATATTAGAGGTGTCCCTATGTTTAGGGTGTATCAAAACCTGAGGCAACTCAAGGTCAAACTCAAACTCTTAAACAAAAAGGACTTTAGCGATATATCGCTCCGTGTTCAAGCATCTAAGACCAATTTGGACCTTCTCCAATTTAAATTGGATAAGGACCCGTTGAATATTGTGCTTCAAGGTCAGGAGAGGGAGGAGCATAAGAAGTATTTAGATCTTAGCCAGGTGGAAGAGAGTCTTGCCCTTCAGAAATCTAGAATCCAATGGCTCGGGCTTGGGGACAGGAATAGTAGCTTCTTCTTTAGAACTGTCAAAAGTAATATAAATAGGGGGAAGATTCTGAGTGTTGATATGGGTAATGGCCTTAGATCCACTAAAAGTGGAGACATTCACAATGCTTTCATTCAGTACTACACTAATCTTTTTGGTTCCCCTTTTGAGGATGAGTATCATGGCTTTGAGAGAATCAGATCCCTGGTGCATTCCAAGGTCTCTGATGATCAATCTGCTATGCTGAGTAGGCCTGTTACTGATGGTGAAATTAAGGAGGTCTTTTGGTCCCCCAAGGCCAATAAGGCCCCTGGCCCTGATGGCTACTCAGCGGGCTTCTTTAAGAGCTCTTGGGATATTGTGGGTAAGGAGGTGACTACAGCTATCAGGTCTTTCTTTGAGTCTGGCAAGCTTCTCTCGGAAGTCAATAGTACTATCATTGCCCTTATCCCTAAGATTCCCAATCCCATGAAGGTGGGTGATTATAGACCCATTTCTTGTTGTAACACTATTTATAAGTGTATTGCCAAAATCATAGCGAATATAGTTAAGCATGTGTTGCCGAATTTGATTGATCCTGTTCAATCTGCTTTTGTTCCTGGTAGAAGGATCTCGGATAATATATTTATGTCCCAAGAGATCATGAGAGGCTACCATAGAGACTCCAAGGTCCCTAGGTGTGCTATGAAAGTGGACATCATGAAAGCCTACGACAATGTTAGATGGGAGTTTATCCTTGATATCCTCAAAGCTATGGACTTCCCTCTAAGTATGATTAATTGGATCAAGGCATGTATGACAAGTCCCTCTTTCTCTATTTGCATTAATGGTAGTCTTCATGGGTACTTCAAAGGTGCCAGAGGGCTTAGATAGGGAGACCCTACGTCCCCCTACCTGTTTGTGCTAGCTATGGAAATTCTTGCTAGAATCCTTGCTGAAAAAGCCAAGAGTCCTATGTTTAAGTTCCATTGGAGGTGTGATAAGACCAAAATTGTGAACCTTTGTTTTGCTGATGATCTGATGATTTTTAGTAAAGGTGATCCTGGGACTGTGAACCTTATTATGCAAGGATTGGATGAATTCAGAAGGCTATCTGGCCTTACTCCGAGTCCTAACAAGAGTAATATTTTCTTCTCTGGTTGTAACAGGCACCTCAGAGAGGAGATTCTTCATATTGCTAAGTTCAATGAGGGGACTCTCCCGGTTAAATACTTGGGAGTTCCTTTGATTACCACTAAGCTCAAGGCTTTTGATTGCCAAATTCTGATTGATAGGATAACGAAGCGAATTAAGAGTTGGACTAATAAACTTCTATCCTATGCGGGTAGAGCTCAACTCATTCAAACCATCCTCTTTTCGATGCAAGTGTATTGGTCTTCTATGTTCATCCTTCCTAGGAAGGTTATTAGAGATATTGAGAGCCTGCTTAGAGCCTTTCTTTGGTCTGGGTCTGATTTGAAGAAGCATAGTGCTAAAATTGCTTGGAGCTCTATATGTAAACCCAAGAATGAGGGGGGCTTGGGTTTCAAAGATATGGGTATTTGGAATAAGGCTGCTGTAGCTAAACATGTTTGGTTCCTCTTCTCTGGTGGAGAGGGCTCTATGTGGTGCCAATGGGTCAAGTCCTACTTACTCAAAGGTAGGAGTTTCTGGTATGTTAAAGTCCCTAGTGACCCCTCTTGGGTCTGGAGGAAAATCCTGAAGCTTAGACATCTCCTCCTCCCCCTTATTAAGCTTAAAATTGGTAATGGGGAGCAAGCTTTTCTATGGTTTGATAACTGGCATCCCCTTGGATCGTTGTGGAGCAGGTTTGGGCCCAGAATTGCCTATGATTCAGGTCTTGACTGTAACTCTAAAGTTAGCTCCATCATCTCTAGTGGTGCTTGGAAGTGGTCTTTCCCTAATTCTTGGGAGATCCGAGAGTGGATTGCATCTACTCCCTCCACTTTTAAACCCACTGTGAGCACTCATGATTGTCCCTGGTGGAGTCTTACAGGTGATGGTCTTTTCACTATTCAGTCTACTTGGGACTGCTGGAGGGATAAGGGTCCTAAAGTCTCTTGGAGTAAATTGCTCTGGGGGCATCCCTATATTCCTAGGGTTAGCTTCATTGTTTGGTTGGCTATTCATGAGAGACTGAACACTAGGGATAGATTGCAAGTTTTTGGGCTTGTTACTCACCCTAGTTGTCCCCTCTGCAATGATCCTATGGAGAGTCATTCTCATCTTTTCTTTAGGTGTGCCTATTCATCACAGATTTGGGCTGCTATTCAGGGTAAATGTAATGTGAGTTGGCCTAACCTCAACTGGGCTGACAATGTTGAGCTGGCTGTGACTTCTACTAAAGGTAGATCTCTGAAGTCTGCTATTACTAAGTTGTCCTTTATGTGTACGGTGTATCATATCTGGAGGGAGAGGAATAGTAGAGTTTTTAGTCAAACTAGTATTCCTGCTGAGATTGTCACCAAACAAATTATCCAAATGGTGAGGGGTAGGATGATTTCTTTGAGTAATGTGATGTTGTCTACAGGTGATAGCTGGTACTTGTCACAATGGAATCTGCCAACAACAATCATGAGCTTGCCTATTGCTGGAAGAGGCACGAGGGACGTGAGTTCACCTAAAAAGTGTGGAATCAATATATTCTGGGAGTCCCTATGTTCAGAGTTTGTCAAAAACTCAGACAACTGAAACCTGTTTTTAAGGCCATGAACAAAAAGGAGTTCAGTGACATTTCTACCAGAGTGTTGGCCACTAAATCTGAGTTGGATTCTGTACAATGGAAGTTGGATAAGGACCCTGGTAAGCTTGAGCTTCAGAGACTTGAGAGAACTCTCTACAAACAGTATGTTGATTTGACTATGGTTGAAGAGAGTTTGGCTCACCAAAAATCTAGGGTTCAGTGGCTGAAGTTGGGGGACTCTAATAGCAAGTTCTTTTTTAAGACTATTAAGGGTAATATTAATAGGGGTAAAATTCTTAATATTGAGTTAAAGGATGGGAGTATATCTAACAAGCCTGAAGAGATTCAAAATGCTTTCACAAATTTTAACTCTGACTTGTTTGGTACTCCTATTGCTGGCCATTATGATGGGATTGAAAGAATAAATGCCCTTGTTAAATCTAGGGTCTCCAATGATCAATCTGCTCTCCTTGCTAGACCAGTGACTGATCTGGAGATTCAGGATGTTTTTTGGTCTCTTAAACCTAACAAGGCCCCTGGCCCTGACGGTTACCCTGCTGGCTTTTTCAAAAAATCTTGGGGTATTGTTGGTAGAGAGGTAACCCAAGCTATTAGAACTTTTTTTTGAGTCTGGGAAACTTCTCTCCGAAGTCAATAGAACAATCATAGCTCTCATCCCTAAAGTTCCTAACCCTGCAAAAGTGGGAGACTTTAGACCCATCTCTTGTTGCAATACAATATACAAATGTATAGCGAAGATCATTGCAAATAGGATTAAAGAGGTCTTGCCTGACCTCGTTGATCCTGTGCAATCAGCTTTTGTGCAGGGCAGGAGAATTTCTGATAATATCTTCTTGTCTCAAGAAATTTTGAGGGGTTACCATAAGAATTCCACTACCCCTAAGTGTGCGATGAAAGTGGATATCATGAAAGCTTACGATAGTGTGAGATGGGAGTTTATCATTGATATCCTCAAAGCCATGGCTTTTCCGCCCATTATGATATCCACATATGACATTATCCGAACATCCTAGAGAGTAGAAAGTCATCATCAAGTTGGAACAAGCATCCATGATATAAGTCTGCAAAAGAGTAACCAATTAGAAAACCCACAATATTTGCTCACCCTCACTCAACCCTCAATATAGGTACACTATCCCCACTCAATCTGCTCCCAGCATTGTTGTCCTGGGGCTACTTCATAATTGCTGTAGGTAAATTCCATTGTGACAAATACCATGCATCACCTGCAGAGTTAGCCAGATTATGCATAGAAAGCATCCTACCTCTAACCATCTGGACAATGAGATTAGTCACAATTTTATCAGTTTTAAACTCCTTGCTAAAGATTCTCCTATTCCTTTCTATCCAAATCTGGTAGACAGTGCAAAGAAAGGAGAGTTTCATAAGAGCAAACTTCAAAGTTTTACCTTTGGTGGACTTAGTAGCATAGACCACATACTCCAGCCAGGATAATTGGGGCCAGCTACTGTTACACTTGACCTGAATGGCTCCCCAAATCCTAGAGGAATACACACACCTGAAAAACAAATGAGAGTGATTCTCCTCAGGACCATGGCAAAGGGGGCAAGTAGGATTAGAAACAAGGCCGAACAGATGCAGCCTATCCCTCGTGTTTAATCTCTCATGAATAGCCATCCAGACCACAAAATTGACCCTAGGAATGAAAGGAGGCCCCCAAACAAGATTAGCCCAAGGCACTTTAATACCCTTATCCCTCCAACAATCCCAAGCAGATTGTATAGTAAAATTACCATCCGCAGCTAGGTTCCAGATAGGACAATCCTGGCTATCCCTATTAGGTTTAAGAGCAAGAGGAGTAAAGGAAATCCACTCCTTGATCTCCTAAGAGTTATCAATAGGCCACTTCCAATCATTATTAGATATGACAGCACTAACTTTGGAATTGACAGGAAGACCTGTGTCATACAAAATCCTATGCCCAAACCTATCCCATAAAGAACCCAAAGGATGCCAATTATCAAACCACAGAAACACCTTCTCCCCATTACCAATATTGAACTTGATAAGAGGGAAGATATTTTTCCTAAGAGACAGAATTTTCCTCCAGACCCATGAGGGGTCACTAGGCATCTTAACATGCCAAAAGCTCTTACCCCTAAGTAAGTAGGACTTAACCCATTGGCACCAAATAGACCCTTCCCCTCCAGAGAACAAGAACCAAACATGCTTGGTGATAGCCGCCCTGTTCCAGACCCCCATCTCCTTAAACCCTAAGCCCCCTTCACCTTTAGGCGTAAACAATATTCCAAGCGATTTCAGCACTATGCATCTTCAACTCAACACCGGACCAAAGAAAAGATCTCAAAATTTTATCAATCTCTCTAATCACCTTTTTTGGGAGGATAAAAAGAGAAGACCAATAGACTTGCATAGAAAAAAGGATAGTCTGGATAATTTGAGCTCTACCCGCATAAGAAAGAAGTTTATTGGTCCAGCTCTTAATCCTCTTGGTGATACTCTCAATCAGAATTTGACAATCAGTATAGCCTTAAGCTTCGTAGTGATCAAGGGCACACCCAAGTATTTCACCGGAAGAGTGCCCTCAGTAAACTTGGAAATTCTAAGAATGTCATTTTTAAGCTCACTATTACACCCCGAGAAGAATATATTACTCTTACTAGGACTAGGGGTGAGACCAGACAACAATCTAAACTCCTCTAAGCCTTGCATGATAAGGTTGACAGTGCCAGTATCACCTTTACTGAAAATCATAAGATCATCTGCAAAGCATAGATTGACAATCTTGGTTTTATCACACCTCCAATGAAACTTAAATATGGGATCACAAGCTTTTTCAGCCAAAATTCTAGCTAGGATTTCCATAGCCAAAACAAACAAGTAAGGGGACGTCGGATCCCCTTGTCTAAGCCCTCTAGCCCCTTTGAAATACCCATGAAGACTACCATTAATGCAGATCGAGAAAGAAGGACTCGTCATACAAGCCTTGATCCACATAATCATACAAGGGGGAAAGTTCATAGCCGACAAGATGTCAAGAATAAGCTCCCACCTAACATTATCATAAGCTTTCATAATATCCACTTTCATAGCACACTTAGGAATTTTAGAATTTCTATGATAACCCCTCATTATCTCCTGAGACAAAAAGATGTTATCCGAGATCCGTCTACCCTGGACAAAAGCTGATTGCACAGGATCAACAAGATCCGGAAGAACAATCTTAACTCTATTGGCAATGATCTTGGCAATGCACTTATAGATCGTGTTGCAACAAGAGATAGGCCTATAGTCCCCAGCCTTCATGGGGTTAGGGATTTTAGGAATAAGAGCTATAATTGTACTGTTCACCTCAGAGAGAAGTTTACTAGTTTCAAAAAAGGATCTTACAGCAAGGGTGACCTCCTTACCCACTATATGCCACGAGCTCATGAAAAAACCCGCCGAATAACTGTCAGGACCCGGGGCCTTATTGGGCTTGAGGGACCAAAAAACATCCTTAATCTCAGCATCAGAAATAGGCATAGCAAGCATAACAGATTGAGACACAAAAACCTTAGTTTTCACCAAAGATTTAATCCTATCAAGGCCATTATACTGGTCCACAAAGGGGGAGCCAAAAAGGTTGGTATAAAACTGAACAAAAGCATTGTGAATGTCACTGATATCCGTAATTCTAGTACCATCCCCCAACTCAACACTCAAAATTTTACCTCTATTAATATTGTTCCTCACCGACCTAAAAAAGAAGCTGCTGTTCCTATCCCCCAAATTAAGCCATTGAATTCTAGATTTTTGGAGAGCAAGACTCTCCTCCACCCTACTAACGTCCAAATATTTCTTATACTCCTCCCTCTCCTGAACCTGAAGGCCACAATTCAGAGGATCTTTATCAAGCTTGATCTGGATTGAGTCCAGATTAGCTTTCGAAACTTGAACTCTAATAGAAATGTCACTGTAATCTTTTTTATTCAACAACTTGAGTGCAGTTTTGAGCTGTTTCAGCTTTTGATAGACCCTAAACATAGGAACACCTCTAATAAATTGATCCTAGGTAGCAGACACACAATTCAGAAAATCAGGATGCTTAGACCAAAAGTCAAAGTATTTGAAAGGTTTTTTAAAAGAGGTTTTGGTCTCACTAATATTAACAATAGCAGGAGAGTGGTCAGAAATTCCAGATGGTAGAAAAGAAGCACTAGACTCAGGGTATAGGACTAGCCAGTCCTCATTAATTAACACCTTATCAATTTTAGTAGCAATATAGTCACCAGCACCTCTCTTATTAGCCCACGTAAATTGACAACCACCATAAGAGAGGTCAAACAATTCAGATGAGTTAATATATGTGTTAAATTCTTCATTCTCATTAGACCAAACTGAAGAACCCCCTACTTTTTCCTGTCGATATCTTATGGCATTGAAATCACCCAGGAAAATGCAAGGGGAATTGGACTTAACATGGGAGATGCGAAAAGGAGGAGTTCAACTCTTGTATTATCCACTCTGGTTTGGATGAACTCTCATATAGTGGCTGCCAATTCACTTGGGCCAATAAAAGGGATAGTGGTCAGTACATTGCAACAAAAATTGATAGGGTTCTGGTCAATGAGGTTTGGCTTGACCTGTACCCTAATTCTTGTGCAACTTTCCTTACTTCCTCTATCTCTGATCATTCTCCTGCTGTGGTTACTGTGTCTGAAGCCATTACTTCCTTTTTTTTTTTTTGGGTGAATAAGACATAAATAAAAAAACAGGAATTACACAGCTACAAGGGGCATACCCCAGGACCTAACGAAAACTATACAAGAACAAATGAAAGAAACCAAAACACTCAACCAGCAAACAAACCAAAATAAAAACATGACAAGAATAACTATCAAGACACAGACCCGAACATACAAAAATGTTCATGTGTCCCATAATAAACATATGGGAAAGATGAACACAATCAGACAGGTTCGGGACCAAACAGACCAGCTTAAACATGCACATCCCGCAGTTAAAGCATAAGACCTAAGAATAAACAAGCATACATCAGGCTTTGACAACCAAATAGTCAAATAAATAAGAAGCAAAAGGTTCCTCCATTCTGGACATTTCCAGCGGTCACAGTAAGCAAAGAAAGAGAAGTCCAACCCGTGGCTGTCCCATTTATCAGAGAACCTAGGATGCTAGTCACAGATGTTGGTCCTATACAAAAGAGGAACCTGTCGAGAGAATACCAAGCACAGCAACCAGGCATACCAAAGTCCACAGTATGAAACCCACAAAACAACAAACCAGAAATGCCGTGCACATCCCGCACGGATAGGCCAAAAGGAATTAAACACAACAGACCATTTACAATGTCCAACCGTAATGAATTAAAATAACAGGAAAGGAAGACACTCATGCTAAACCATGTACAGCCCACACGGTTAGGCCAAAAGGAGTGACAACCAAGCAAAACACTCATAGTCCATACACATTCAAATAAAATAAAAGTAAACGAAAGACAAGTACCCACAAAGGCGCTATAAGCAGCCATCAACATTTGCCAGAAAACACGACCACCCATAGTGCCATCGAACCCAAAACAGTTCATACAGCCCCAACAGAACTCAAACATTTTAGTGTACTCACAGCAGCCTGATCTGCCCAGCATAGGAGTTGCGTAACAGCTACATCCTTCAGACTCGTAGCACGTATCCCTATCCAGGCAGCCACCATATTGCTCAAACATTGTAATAGACCCTGTAGAAGAAGTCAGAAGTGAGTATATCCGGTGATACCAAGGACCAATCATAGTAACAGCACACTCAATGTAGGATCTCTCAACACTCGGCCCACAGTTTAGGGGCTCACACCACTCGAAATTAGCTTCCTTATCCTGCACATAAAAATTTACAGTATATATAGTCATTAGTAAAAATTTGTTTATGGCTAACATCACTCGACCCACAAGTAATTGGAGAACATATAAAGTAACTTTCATCACTCGACCCTCAAAGATAGATAGATCCACTTGGGACATCCGAGAATACCTGCAAAAGAAAAAAAATTTAAGTACATAAACTCTCATATAAGCTCACCATCTCTCGACCCACATTTAGTGAACTCACATCACTCAGCAGCCCTCCCATTTCTGATGCTATGGGGCTTCAGAATTGTCTCCGGCAGACTCCATTTGTCTAGAAACCATTTGTCACCATTGGATCTAGGAATATTCTTAAGTGACAGCATTCTATTTCTAACCATTTGGATAACAGATTTAATGACCACCTCTTCAGGTTTTAGCTCTTTGTTAAAGATTCTGTTATTTCTCTCAATCCAGATCATGTAAACAGTACACAAGAATGCATTACTAATGATATTCGCCCTCAAAGAGTAACCTCTAGTCTCCTTAGAAGCAAAGATAACACTTTCAGGCCAGCCAAGGACAGGCCACTTAATGTTACAAGCAGCTTCAATGGCACACCAAACTCTACTAGAGAATATGCAATCAAAGAATAGATGGGAGTGGCTTTCCTCCAGGTGGAGGCAAAAGGGGCATTTAGAACAAGTAGACAGGCCAAACATACGGAGTCTATCACCAGTGTAAAGTCTATTGTGGAGAGCCACCCAAACAATGAAGCTGACTTTAGGGATTCTGTGAGGGCCCCCACACAAGCTTATGCCAAACCACTTTATCGAATTTCTTTCTCCAATGGTTCCAAGCTGATTGAATGGAAAACTTACCATCAGTGGTAAGATTCCAAATAGCTTGATCAGTGTTGGAAGGATTAGGATGAAAGCACTCAGGAGTAGAGGAAATTAGCTCCTGAATTTCCCATGAGTTGGGAAAAGGCCATTTCCAAGAAGACCCCTCAATGATTTTACTGACTTTTGTATCACTGTTAAGGGCAGAATCGTAAATAATTCTGTCCCCGAATTTGTTCCACAGAGGACCAATGGGGTGCCAATTATCAAACCAAAGGAAGGTGGTGTCCCCACACCCAATCTTATGCTTAATCAGTGGGGAAACCCACTTCCTAAGAGACAATAATTTCCGCCACACCCAAGAGGGATCATTTGGAATCTTAACTATCCAGAAACTCTTTCCCTTTAATAAATAGGATTTGACCCACTGACACCACATCGATCCCTCACCACCAGAAAACAAAAACCAAATGTGTTTAGCTATGGCCGCTCTATTCCAAATTTCTAATGATTTAAAGCCCAAACCTCCCTCGTTTTTCGGAGCACACACAGAATCCCAGGCAATTTTGGCACTATGAGTTTTAAGATCAGTACCAGACCAAAGGAAAGCTCTAAGAATACTCTCAATCTCCCGGATGACCTTCTTGGGAAGGATGAAAAGGGAGGACCAGTACACTTGCATAGAGCCATTACTTCCTTTAAGAAACCTTTTAAATTTTTTGACTTTTGGTCAAATCATGAGGACTTCCTCCCTGCTGTTTCAAAAGTGTGGAATCAATATATTCTGGGAGTTCCTATGTTCAGAGTTTGTCAAAAACTCAGACAACCGAAACCTGTTTTTAAGGCCATGAATAAAAAGGAATTCAGTGACATTTCTACCAGAGTGTTGGCCACTAAATCAAAGTTGGATTCTGTACAATGGAAGTTGGATAAGGACCCTGGTAAGCTTGCGTTTCAGAGACTTGAGAGAACTCTCTACAAACAGTATGTTGATTTGACTATGGTTGAAGAGAGTTTGGCTCATCAAAAGTCTAGGGTTCAGTGGCTGAAGTTGGGGGACTGTAATGGCAAGTTCTTTTTTAAGACTATTAAGGGTAATATCAATAGGGGTAAAATTCTTAATATTGAGTTAAAGGATGGGAGTATATCTAACAAGCCTGAAGAGATTCAAAATGCTTTCACAAATTTTTACTCTGACTTGTTTGGTACCCCTATTGCTGGCCATTATGATGGGACTGAAAGAATAAATGCCCTTGTTAAATCTAGGATCTCCAATGATCAATCTGCTCTCATTGCTAGACCAGTGACTGATCTGGAGATTAAGGATGTTTTTTGGTCTCTTAAACCTAACAAGGCCCCTGGCCCTGACGGTTACCCCGCGGGCTTTTTCAAAAAACCTTGGGGAATTGTTGGTAGAGAGGTTACCCAAGCCATTAGAACTTTTTTTGAGTCTGGGAAGCTTCTCTCCGAAGTCAATAGTACAATCATAGCTCTCATCCCTAAAGTTCCTAACCCTGTAAAAGTGGGAGACTTTAGACCCATCTCTTGTTGTAATACGATATACAAATGTATAGCTAAAATTATTGCAAATAGGATTAGAGAGGTCTTACCTGACCTCATTGATCCTGTGCAATCAACCTTTGTGCAGGGCAGGAGAATTTCTGATAATATCTTCTTGTCTCAAGAAATTTTGAGGGGGTTACCACAAGAATTCCACTACCCCTAAGTGTGCGATGAAAGTGGATATCATGAAAGCTTACGATAGTGTGAGATGGGAGTTTATCATTGATATCCTTAAAGCCATGGCTTTTCCGCCCATTACGATATCCTGGATCAAGGCTTGTATGACAAGTCCTTCTTTCTCTGTTTGCATTAATGGGAGCTTGCATGGTTATTTCAAAGGTGCTAGAGGTCTTAGACAGGGAGATCCTATGTCTCCTTATCTCTTCGTTCTGGCTATGGAAATCCTTGCTAGAATTTTTGTTGAAAAGTCCAATCATCCTCAATTCAAGTTCCATTGGAGGTGTGAGAAATCTAAGATTGTCAATCTCTGCTTTGCTGACGATCTTATGATCTTCAGTCGTGGGGATGTTCCCACTGTCAGTTTAATCATGCAAGGTCTGGAGGAGTTCTCTTCTCTTTCAGGCCTTACCCCTAGCTTCAGCAAAAGTAACATTTATTTCTCTGGTTGTAATGGGGGTTTGAGAGAAGATATCCTCAAAATTGTTCAGTTTACTGAGGGTACTCTTCCTGTTAAATACCTTGGTGTCCCACTGATTACAACCAAGCTTAGGGCTTCGGATTGTCAAATTCTCATTGATAGGATCACAAATCGTATTAAGAGCTGGACAAATAAAGCTCTTTCTTATGCTGGAAGAGCTCAACTTATCCAGACCATTCTCTTTTCTATGCAGGTTTACTGGTCCTCTCTTTTCATCCTCCCCAAGAGGATTATTAGAGAGATTGAGGGTATCCTTAGAGCTTTTTTCTGGTCGGGCACAGATCTTAAGAAACATAGTGCCAAAATTGCTTGGGATAAGATTTGTGTGCCTAAAAATGAAGGTGGTCTTGGTTTTAAATCTTTAGAGGTTTGGAACATGGCTGCTATAACCAAGCATATTTGGTTCCTCTTCTCTGGAGGGGAGATGTCTATGTGGTGCCAGTGGGTTAAATCGTATTTACTTAAGGGCAGAAGTTTCTGCAAAGTAAAGGTTCCCCACAACTCTTCTTGGGTTTGGAGGAAGATCCTTGCTCTTAGAGATAAAATTTCTCCCCTTATTATCCACAAAATAGGTAGGGGTGACTCTACCTTTTTATGGTACGATAATTGGCATCCTCTTGGTCCTTTATGGAAAAAATTTGGGGACAGAATCTTGTATGACTCTAATCTTAACAGTGAGACTAAGGTCAATCAGATTATGGATGGGGACTCTTGGAAGTGGCCTGTCCCCAACTCTTGGGAAATAAGGGAGCTGATCTCTTCAACCCCCACTAGCTGCAGACCTAACCCTCTACTGGATGATCAACCTACTTGGTCTCTTTCTGATGGGAAATTTACTATTAATGGTGTTTGGAATCATTGGAGGCTTAAGCTTGATAAAGTTGTTTGGCATAAACTAATCTGGGGGGTTTACCATATCCCTAGGGCTAGTTTTGTTGTTTGGATGGCTGTCCAGGAGAGGCTTAATACTGGTGACAGGCTTCAGCTATTTGGCATCTCTCCTACACCAACCTGCCCATTTTGCCAACATCTTACTGAAACTCATTCTCACCTCTTTTTTGATTGTGTCTTCTCTACTAAAATCTAGACTGAAATTAAAGCTAATTGTAATGTGCAGTGGCCTGACTTCCAGTGGCCTGGCATTATTCCCTTTGCTACTAGGGAGACTAAGAGAAGATCATTAAGATCCATAATCATCAAATTGTCATTGTTGTGCTCTGTTTATATAATCTGGCTTGACAGGAATAACAGAATTTTCAACAAAGAATTCAAGCCAGAAGAAGTGGTGGTTAAAATAATTGTCCAACTGATTCGGGGTAGATTGTTGTCTATCACAAATGTTCCTAGAAATGCAGGTGACAACTGGTACATTGACCATTGGAATTTGCCTGCTACTGTCCTGAAGCCCCATGCTCTCGGCACTGGGAGGGCTGCTGAGTGATGTGAGTTCACTATATGAGGGTTGAGTGATTAAACACTCCATATCCCCCACATTACTAGCCACATTGAGAGGAAATAACAAGCTTTTCTTTGTATCTTTTCTTTTGCGGGTGTGTGGAGCTATGTTTTTCCGAGTGATGTGAGCATAGATACTTGTGGGTTGAGTGTAGTGAGCAATTATATGTGTGATGTTAAATGTTTCATGTTTCTGAGTCTCGCGAAGTACTCTGTTGATGATTATTTAATTCTGTTTGGTCTTTGCTGGATTACAAGGTCTACTATAAATGTGTAGAATCTGTTTGGGTTACATGGTTTAGCAGCAGTTCTTGGATGGTGCTGCATGGTTTGTTCTTCAGTCCGGGTTGACTCGAAGCTCGAAGCTGGATGTGATTTCATTGATGGCTACTATATGCGCCTCGTGTGTGAAGATTGACTTTCCATTATGTTCGTTTTCTTTAGAGTGTGTTGGTATTTTTGCCTACCCGTGTGGGATGTACACGGGTGTCCGTGATTTTCTGTTTCCATCCGACTTTTTGCTACTTAGATATCAGGTGTTTTCATGTTCCTCATTACATTTTCATGCGGCACATGAACACACTTTGGTTACTTCCTATTATGTATGGTTTATTTAGTTTAGTTTTTGACTTATTTTATTTATTTTGTCCACGTAGATATGGTTTGGTCAGTCTTTCTGGGTAATTCTGGAATGGCTTAGTCTTTTTGTTTTTCCTTTGGTTCTTGTATAGTGCTTTGGTTAGGGCCTGGGGTATGCCCCTTGTCGTGGTGTAAGTTTTTTGTCTTTTATTTTACGACTTATCCACCCAAAAAAAAAAAAGAACTTACTGAGTAATTGTAACTTAACAACATTAGTTTAACTTAAACACCTCATTTAAGGTTTTCGATATCTCCTAAGTGTTCAATTCTCAAGTCCAAAAGGTTAAATTTGAGTTCCGTTTGATTTTCTTCCAATTTCTCTTTCTTTTCTCTAACTTTTTGTCTAGCTCTCAAGAAGATAGTTTCTCCCTGACTTTCTCTGTGCTTCTCCATCCTTCTCTCTTTCGTTCTAGGAACAAATTAGCTTGGACCCCTAATTGTTTCATTAGCTTAAGTGGCCAGGTTGAAATCAAACTAATCTTGCTTAGCCTCTAAGAAAACGAATTTACGGGGTAACTGAGGCTTAAAGATATTAGTTCAATTTAAACATCCCATCTGAGGTTTTCAAAATCACCCAAGTGTTCAATTCTCAAGTCCAAAAGGATCAATTTGAATTCCCTGTAATTTTCTTCGTATTTCTCTTTCATTTTCTCTAACTTTGTCTTCTAGCTCTCAAGAACAAAGTTTCTCTCTAACTTTATCTGTGCTTCTCCATGCTTCTCCATTCTATTCTAGTAACTAATTAGCTAGGGTCCCGTAAATGTGTCATTCGCTTAACTGGCCAAGTTTAACTCAACCTAATCCTGCATAGCCACTAATTAGCAATAGATTTTACTGAATATTTGTAGCTTAACGAAGCACCACATTTATGGTTTCTTAAATCATTTAAGTGTTAAATTCTCAAGCCCAGAAGGATGAATTTGAATGAATTCCCTTTGACTTTCTTCCAATTCCTCTTTCTTTTCTCTTATACTTTCTCTTCTGGCTCTTAAAGCAGAAAGTTTCTATCTTTCTCTGTGCCTCTCCATCATTCTCTCTTTTGTTCTGGGAACAAATTAGCTTGCGGCCCTAATTGTTTCATTTGCTTGAGTGGCCAAGTTTAACTTAAACTAATCTTGCTTAGTCTCTGAGCAAGAGAATTTACTGAGTCATTGTCGCATAACGATCTTAGTTTAACATTAAACACCTCATTTAAGTTTTCCGAAATCACTTAAGCGTTTTTTTTTTTTTTTGGGTGAATAAGACATAAATAAAAAACATAGATTACACAGCTACAAGGGGCATACCCCAGGACCTAACGAAAACTATACAAGAACAAAAGAAATAGGCGAAATCACTCAACCAGCAAATAAACCAAAATAAAACAGGACCAGAAACAAACAAGACTTAAACTGGAGAAAGGAAATCAAAACATGGGAAAATTATAACCCACCCAAAATATGTTCATGAGCCGCATAAATTCGAATGAGGACCATGAACACATCCAAACAGTGACCCAAATCTGAACGAAGTCAGCCCACAAAACGGCTACAACTAGCAACAAATACAAAATGAGAGACCATGTACATCCCACACGGCTAGGCCAAAAGGAGTGACAACCTAGCAAAACACTCATAGTCCATACACAGTACAATAAAATAAAAATAAAAGAAAGACAAGTATCCACAAAGGCGCTACAAGCAGCCATCATCAAGTGCCAGTAAACACGACCACCCTTAGTGCCATCGAACCCACAGCAATCCATACAGCCCCAATAGAACTCAAACATTATAGTGGACCCACAGCAGCCCAATCTACCCAGCATAGGAATATCATAACAGCCACATGCTTCAGACGCGTAGCACATATCCCTATCCAGGCAGCCACCATAGTGCTCAAACATTGTAATAGACCCTGTAGAAGAAATCAGAAGTGAGTACATCCAGTGATACCAAAGACAAAACATAGCAGCAGCACACTCAATGTAGGAACTCTCATCACTCGGCCCATAGTTTAGGGGCTCACACCACTCGAAGTTAGCTTCCTTAACCTGCACATAAAAATTTACAGTATATATAGTCATTAGTAAAAACATTTATGGCTAATATCACTCGACCCACATGTAATTGGAGAACATATAAAGTAACTTTCATCACTCGACCCTCAAGGATAGATAGATCCACTTGGGACACCCGAATATACCTGCAAAAGAAAAAAACTTAAATACATAAAGCCCTCACATAAGCTCACCATCTCTCGACCCACATTTAGTGAACTCACATCACTCAGCAGCCCTCCCATTTCTGATGCTATGGGGCTTCAAAATTGTCTCCGGCAAACTCCATTTATCAAGAAACCATTTGTCACCATTGGATCTAGGAATATTCTTAAGTGACAGCATTCTATCTCTAACCATTTGGATAACAGATTTAATGACCACCTCTTCAGGTTTTAGCTCTTTGTTAAAAATTCTGTTATTTCTCTCAATCCAGATCATGTAAACAGAACACAAGAATGCATTCCTAATGATATTAACCCTCAAAGAGTTACCTTTAGTCTCCTTAGAAGCAAGTGTAACACTATCAGGCCAGCCAAGGACAGGCCACTTAATGTTACAAGCAACTTCAATGGCACTCCAGACTCTACCAGAGAAGATGCATTCAAAGAATAGATGAGAGTGGCTTTCCTCCAGGTGGAGGCAAAAGGGGCATTGAGAGCTAGTGGACAGGCCAAACATACGGAGTCTATCACCAGTGTAAAGTCTATTGTGGAGAGCCACCCAAACAATGAAGCTGACTTTAGGGATTCTGTGAGGGCCCCACACAAGCTTATGCCAAACCACTTTATCGAATTTCTTTCTCCAATGATTCCAAGCTGATTGAATGGAAAACTTACCATCAGTGGTAAGATTCCAAAAAGCTTGATCAGTGCTGGAAGGATTGGGATGAAAACACACAGGAGTAGAGGAGATTAGCTCCTGAATTTCCCAAGAGTTGGGAAAAGGCCACTTCCAAGAAGACCCATCAATGATTTTACTGACTTTTGTATCACTGTTAAGTCATAAATAATTCTATCCCCGAATTTGTTCCACAGAGGACCAATGGGGTGCCAATTATCAAACCAAAGGAAAGTGGTGTCCCCACACCCAATCTTATGCTTGATCAGTGGGGAAACCCACTTCCTAAGAGACAATAATTTTCTCCACACCCAAGAGGGATCATTAGGAACCTTAACTATCCAGAAACTCTTCCCCTTTAATAAATAGGATTTGACCCACTGACACCACATCGATCCCTCACCCCCAGAAAACAAAAACCAAATGTGTTTAGCTATGTCCGCTCTATTCCAAATATCTAAAGATTTAAAGCCCAAACCTCCCTCATTTTTCGGAGCACACACAGAATCCCAGGCAATTTTGGCACTATGAGTTTTAAGATCAGTACCAGACCAAAGAAAGGCTTTAAGAATACTATCAATCTCCCTAATGACCTTCTTGGGAAGAATGAAAAGGGAGGACCTCTATTTTTCGGATGTAGCTCTCAGGTTTGGTTTAGATTTTGTTAGTGATCCTTTGGGCCTCGGTGCATGTTGGCTGAGGCTTGTGTTGTCTTCTGTTGTTAGGGCCTGGGGTATGCCCCTTGTATTTTTGTAAATTTTCTGTTTTATATTATTTCTTATTCACCCAAAAAAGAAAAGGGAGGACCAGTACACTTGCATAGAAAAGAGAATGGATTGAATGAGCTGGCTTCTACCAGCGTAAGATAAAGCTCTATTGGTCCAACTCTTCACTCTATATCCTATCAATGAGAGGACCACAATCAGCAGCCCTCAACTTCGTGGTAATTAAGGGGACACCAAGGTACCTAACAGGAAGAGTCCCTTCATTAAACTTAGCAATCTCAAGAATAGAAGCTCTCAACTCCATATCACAACCAGAAAAGTAGATGTTACTTTTGCTGGGATTAGGAATTAGGCCAGACAGGGAGGAAAACTCCTTAAGGCCTTCCATAATGAGCTTAACAGTAGAGGCATCACCCCTACTAAAGATCATAAGATCATCAGCGAAGCAAAGATTAATGATTTTAGTCTTGTCGCACTTCCAATGAAACTTAAAAAGAGGGTGCTTAGCTTTCTCTGCCAAGATTTTGGCCAGGATTTCCATGGCCAAAACAAATAAGTAAGGGGACATAGGGTCACCTTGTCTTAGACCTCTAGCTCCTTTAAAATAGCCATGAAGGCTACCATTGATACAAATTGAAAAGGAAGGGCTAGTGATGCAGGCCTTGATCCAAGAAATCATGACATGAGGAAAGGCCATAGCCTTGAGAATATCAAGAATAAAATCCCATCTCACACTATCATAAGCTTTCATGATATCCACCTTCATAGCAGACTTCGGAGTAGGGGAATGCCTGTGGTACCCCCTCATAAGCTCTTGAGATAGGAAGATATTGTCAGAAATTCTCCGACCCTGAACAAAAGCGGATTGAACAGGGTCAATAAGATCAGGGAGAACAGATTTAATCCTGTTAGCTATGATCTTGGCAATACACTTATAGATGGTGTTGCAACAAGAAATGGGCCTGAAGTCACCCACTTTCACAGGGTTGGGGACTTTGGGAATGAGAGCAATGATTGTGCTATTAACTTCAGACAGAAGCTTGCCTGACTCAAAGAACGTTCTAATGGCTTGGATAACATCTCTCCCAACAATAGTCCAGGATGTCTTAAAAAAACCCGCAGAGAAACCGTCAGGACCGGGAGCCTTATTGGCCTTAAGAGACCAAAAAGTATCCTTGATCTCTTGGTCAGTCACAGGGCTAGCAAGCACAAGAGATTGATCAGGAGAAACACGGGTCTTAACCAGGGACTGAATTCTAGCAAAACCATGATACTGGTCATCAAACGGGGTACCAAATAAACCAGAGAAAAAGTTTGTGAATGCATTCTGGATGTCCTCTATTTTAGAAGATTTTTGGCCATCCATCAACTCCAGATTCAAAATCTTACCCCTATTGATATTACCCTTAATGGTTTTGAAGAAGAAGCTACTATTTCTATCCCCCTAACTAAGCCACTAGACACGAGATTTCTGGAGAGCCAAACTCTCTTCAACAGCCAGGAGGTCAACATGCTGCTTGAAGATAGTGCGCTCAATTTTCTGCAACTCACAATTACTCGGATCCTTATCCAGCTTACATTGAGCAGAGAAGAGCTTACACTTAGAGGTTTGGACTCTAGTAGTTATGTCACTAAAGTCTTTCTTGTTCAGAGCCTTAAGTTCAGGCTTCAAATATCTCAATTTTTGGCACACCCTATACATAGAGGAACACCATGAATATACTGATTCCAAACTCTAGAAACCACAAAATTAAAGTCCTTATGGTCGGCCTAAAAGTCAAAATATTTAAAAGGTTTCTTAAAAGAAGATTTCTTGTCAGAAACATTAACCACAGCAGGAGAGTGGTCAGATATGCCAGAGGGTAAAAAGGTGGCAAAAGAGGCAGGAAAGGTATCCAGCCAAGCCTCATTAACCAGCACTCTATCAATTTTGGTTGCGATGTAATCCCCACTAGTTCTCTTATTGGCCCAGGTAAATTGGCAACCCCCGTAAGAGAGATCAACCAACTCAGATTTCAGAATGTATGAATTAAACTCCTCTTTGACCCTAGACCAACTAACAGAGCCCCCAGATTTCTCATACGGGTATCTTATAGCATTGAAGTCCCCTAGAAACATGATAGGAGTTTTGGACTGCAAATGGGAAGTCGTAGCCATAAACTCAAAAAACTCTTTTCGAATGTCAGGTTTATTATTAGCATAAAACGATGAATTTGAATTCCCTCTAATTTTTTTTTTTTTGGGTGGGTAAGTCATAAATTAAAGATAAAGTTTACACGTTTACAAGGGGCATACCCCAGGTAATACAACAAATCCGCATCCCCCCAAAAAGGGGGGACTAATACAAAAACTGATTTAAAAAATAAAATCAAATTTAAATCCAAAATTGTCCATTTATCAATTTGTCCCCAAGTACTTACTATCATCAAAAAGATAATAGATGAATACTTGGGGAAGATATATGGACAATTTATATAAAAAGAAATACAATAATAAAAAAAACCACAGCTGATCATCAACGTATGTAGGCCCCGCGGGACCCAACGCCAAATTCAAACAAAATCACCGTGGGAAAAAACAACCCATGGCTGACCAACAAAAAGAACTAGAAATCCGGCCCCACCCACGTGCTCTATCAACACATATGCATATACAAACATGCATATATATCAACGCACCAGCTAGACGCAAAACTGGTTTTCAACCAAACAATGGGCCAGTTGTCCACCACCCACGTTGCTCCACTTACCAATGTAAGTAACATCATCAGCTTTCAATCAACCTGTCTAGCGTAGACGGGAAGATTGATATAGAAACAATCCAATACAACGCGGCACACCACACAGATGAGAGTCCACCATGGCCAGCATAGTGAACCATGAACCATCGGCAAAACCATCAGGACACTGCACTGTCGGCAGCAAAAACAAGTACCCAAAACCCAGCAAATGCCGGAAATACTAGAGAACCAGAGCAATAGGAACAGCTTACCACCAAAGGCGAGTAACCACTCCACGCTCCATCACAAGGGTGACCAGCAACAAAACGTAACTGGCAAGGACAACCAGAGCAGCTTTGAAAACCGACAAACCCCGACCTCCGCAAAGATTCATCACCGTCGCCCAGCAACAGTAGAAAGAACTGGAACAAAGCACCCCTTCGCCAACCATTACCGAAGTAGTTTAGGCCCCAAACCGCAACAAATCCTTTTTCTAGATATAAACCCGTAGAATAGCACTAAAGTGCCTACTCACGTGAGATTTACCGAAGTAGACCAAGGCAGCAACACACCGCACAATCACGCCGGACGAGAACAACGCCAGAAGAGAACATAACCAGAGCAGAAAGTATCACGAGGGGCCCCTTGTCACTCCAAGCAAACGTCGGAGAAGAGGCAACTCAGGCTAGATAAACACCCATAGAACACATCCTTCCCTCTCTAGAACTAGAGAGAGAGAGGCTAACAACTCAGTAGAGCCAACCAACAGCCCACTCTGAGACAAAGATCATCCAAGCTCGACAACTGTAACTCGCAGATGACCGCTAGAAACAACATGCCAGCGAACTCTTGTTCCACATGGAATCAAACAGCACCGAAGCACCATAGCCCAAAACATCGACCAACAAGAAAACCAGTTGGAACATTTTTCACTCACACACAAAAAGGGTGGACGAGCTAACAAACTGGCCGGGAAAGCACCAGATACCTTGGGAAACCCATGGGGGGAGCTTTCTCTCTCTAGATTGTAGAGAGAGAGGCTCTGCTTTCTTCCCCTGCTAAGAACTGTAGTCAAAACTCTTCCCTCTAATTTTCTTCCTATTTCTCTTTCTTTTCTTTTAACTTTCTCGTCTAGCTCTCAAGATGATAGTTTTTTTTTTTTGGGTAAGTAAGTCATAAAATAAAGACAATGAAATATACAAGTTTACAAGGGGCATACCCCAGGTACGCCCAACAACAAATAAATAAAAGATGATATAACCAACATAAACTCCTAAAGTACCCCTTAAGATAGGGGAGAAACACAAGAACAACAGAAAAAACAAAATAACCCAACTTTGCCCATATATCCTTTTGTCTCCAAGTAACCCCTACCATCAGAGATAATAGATGGAAACTTGGGGTGGATATATGGGCAAAGATACAAACAAACACCACAAAGCTATTTCAACAAACAAACAAACACACAAAGCTGCAACCCGCAAGCCCGGTCCAAAAGGATAGCCACCCCCACAAGCCGCCAGTCTCTACCGAAGATGAGCACATGGAGTCCGGTAAGCCTTCCACTCCTCACAGCCGTGACATCCTAGCCACTTGACCAAAGCCATGACAGAGGAAAAAATCTATCCCACGACACATCCCGACAGAGTCACATGAAGCTAGCACAAGTAGTAACCATAATCAACGGTCTTAGGAGTTGTAGCGAAAAAACAATAGCCCCATAGCAACAGCCCAATACATAGTCAAAAATCGCATAAGATCAAACATCACATCCCCCAGTCCCTTCCTTGGTAGATCACAAGCCTCAAACCCCACGGCAGTGTGCCCTTCACTCCATGTCAGGCGTAGCTATACAATCAATTAGAATGGGTCACATGAAGACAAGAAGCAACCATAAACTGGTAGCTATCCTCCCGCTCATCTCCCAGTCTCTAACTCAGCAAGTCATCGAAACCACGATTCCCCATAGCAGTGACCCCTCAATCACTCTTGGCGGAGATGGCTCAAAACTCACCTCGTATCGAGTCACATGAGGATCACACGATCAATCAAAATGAAAAAATCAACTACGAATAGTCCGCTGTAATGTGGCTAAACAGGAATAAATGATCACATCAAAAAACCCACTTAATCAAAACCAATACTGCATAGCCCAATCTGCTGAGATAAAATGGGCCACTAATGAAACACACAAAAGAGTGAGTCCAAGAATAAGCCCAATATCTTCACCAATAAACCAACCCACGGATAGTCCACACTGACAAATAAAAATTGTACCGTGGGCCCAAAGAAGTCCCCACGTGGGCCACAAAAGGAAATTGAGCCCACACGTGGTCAACAAAACCCTTAATCAAAATGCCAGGCTGATAGAAGAACGGCAATATCAAACACGTGGGCCACTGTAAATTCATTATAGATTTACAATATAAATTGAACCCACACATGGCCCCCCAATGACGTCTCCAAGTCCCAAACTGGCAGGGACAGCACACATCAACCAAAATATATATATATATATATATAAAGCTGATATAGATTTACCTTCCCAACACACATCATGTCCGGCCTACAAACCGTGGGCTAGGAACCCACGTGCCAAGCAACGACGTTGTAGACACAGGTTGATACTAATCCCACACGCTAGCTACTACTCAATCCCACACGCTATAGCCGAGTGTGCACCCACGCTCCTCTCAAATCCTGGACAAAGTGACATGGCTGACCGGCGCTAGAACAGCCACCACCTGCCACAAGGACGCCTAACAAGGTCACCAAAAAACCATCCGCTTGGCGAGTCATAGCAACGACGATGGCGCACCCAAAACCGGAGCACCGACCAACCAAATTTCCAATGGACGGCGAGACCCAAACTCACACCAGCCCTTAGCTCATAACTGTAGCTTTGCCGGCGTAATTCCACCGTCCAGAAATAACACCAGCAGATGAAGACACTCCATAAACAAGATAAAACAACGGACCAACAGCCCAGGTTACACACTATATACAACATTCTTCTCACTCTAGTTTAACAAGAAGAAGAGCCCAAACAGAGACCACTCCTTTGCTGGATTGAGAACCAAACAAAACGCGAACTCATCGGAGTAACACCCATGCAACTTCACATCTGAACGTAAGCCGGCGACGACCACGACACCGGCACTGTGAAACCAGAAAACCTCGCCGGAGAAACAGAGTTCCTTGACCGCAAGCCATACTTTGCTTGAACAATAGAACCACTCCATCAACGGAGTAAACAGCCCACCGGCGAAGCTATATGGAAACTAGCCACCATAGTTACAGTCAGTTAACCACTAGGCACCACCAAACCAGACCAACCCACTGAGCCGGACTAGTAAAAGTGTTGACTTCTCCAAACTCTCTTCACCCTAGCTGGCTGCAACCCAGCAAAAGCAAACAGATCACCTCACCACTGATCAAATAAAATGAACAAAAGAAATCACAAACCAAAACCAACCAGAGCAAACTGCCCCAACTAGAATGGTACACTCAAGAACACCTTCGGGAACCACACAGAAAGTGCACATAGTTTACTCATGCTCACTCTCACACAAGAATAGCTCAACAGTTCACCATTGTTGCCCAGGGGGAGCTTTCTCTCTCTAGATTTTAGAGAGAGAGGCTCTACTTTCTTCCCCTAGTTTACTCAACAGTTCACCATTAGTTTACTCATGCTCACTCTCTCTCTCTCAGAAGATAGTTTTCTCTCCAACTTTCTCTGTGCTTCTCCATCCTTCTATCTTTTGTTCTAGGAAACTAATTCTCTTGGGACCCTAACTGTATCATTAGCTTAAGTGGCCAAGTTTAACTCCAACAAATCTTGCTTACCATCTAAGAAAGAGGATTTACTGAGTAATTGCCACTTAACGATATTAGTTAAACATAAGCACCGCATTTAAGGTTTGCCAAATTCCCCAACTGTTCAATTCTCAAGCCCAAAAGGACGAATGTGAATTCCCTATGATTTTTTTTCCCGTTTCTCTTTCTTTTCTCTAACTATCTCTTCTATCTCTCAAGAAAAAAGTTTCTCTCTAACTTTCTCTGTGCTTCTCCGTCCTTCTCTCTTTTGTTCTAGGAACTAATTAGCTTGGGCCCCTAATTGTTCCATTAGTTTAAGTGGCCAAGTTTAACTCAAACTAATCTTGCTTAGCCTCTGAGAAAGAGAATTTACTGAGTAACTGTAGCTGAACGAAATTAGTTTAACTTAAACACCTCATTTACGATTTTCGAAATCACCTAAGTGTTCAATTCTGAACTCAAAAAAGATGAATGTGAATTCCCTTTGATTTTCTAACTACTTCTCTTTCTTTTCTCTAACTTTCTCTTCTTCTAGCTCTTTATTGGCCCTCCTTGAATCTGTTTGGCTAAATCATTAACATAAAAGTCTCCCTCTAACTTTATCTGTGCTTCTCCATCCTTCTCTCTTTCGTTCAAGGAACTAATCAGCTTGGGACCCTAATTGTTCCATTAGCTTAAGTGGCCAAGTTTAAGTCAAACTAATCTTTCTTTTTTTTTTTTTTTTTTTTGGGTGAATATCTAATAACTAATTAACTAATAACTAATCTTTCTTAGCCTCAAAGATAGAGAATTTACTGAGAAATTATCGATACTAGTTTGAATTAAGCACGTCATTTAAGCTTTTCCAAATCACCTAAGTGTTCAATTCTCAAATCCAAAAGGATGAATTTGAATTCCCATTGATTTTCTTCCTCTTTCTGTTTCTTTTCTTTAACTGTCTCTTCTAGCTCTCAAGAAAAAGGTTTCTCTCTAACTTCTCGGCGCTTCTCCATCCTTCTCTCTTTTTTGTTCGAGAAACTAATTAGTCTCGGCCCCCTAATTCTTTCATTTGTTCAAGTGGCAAAGTTTAAATCAAACTAATCTTGCTTAGCCTCTAACAAAGAGAATTTACTGAGTGATTGTAACTTAATTTATTCACCCAAATATTGTGACTTAACAACCATTAGTTTAACTTGAACACCTCATTTAAGGTTTTCGAAATCTCCTAAGTGTTCAATTCTCATGTGCAAAAGGTTGAATTTGAATTCCGCTTCATTTTCTTCCTATTTCTCTTTTTTTTTCTCTAACTTTCTTGTCTAGCTCTCAAGAAGATAGTTTCTCTCTAACTTTCTCTGTGCTTCTCCATCCTTCTCTCTTTCGTTCTAGGAACTAATTAGCCCCCTAATTGTTTCATTTGTTCAAGTGGCGAAGTTAATATCAAACTAATCTTGCTTAGCCTCTAACAAAGAGAACTTACTGGGGCCCCCACAATATCCCTAAAGTGAGTTTTGTGGTTTGGATGGCGATTCTGGCCAGAGTGAACACCGGGGACAGGTTTCACCTTTTTGGTGTGACACAATCTACTGTATGTGTATTTTGTCAGTACCATAATGAAGACCATAACCACCTTTTCTTTGAGTGTCCATTCTCGGAACGTGTGTGGTCTTGTATTAAAGGTAAAATCAATGTTGATTGGCCATCCCTCCTTTGGGATGATTTGATCCAGCTCATTGCTAAATCTGTGAAAGGGAATTCCTTAGGGACTATTATTACCAAGCTTGCATTTACTTGTACTGTGTACCAGTTATGGGTTGCTAGGAATAATAGAGTGTTTAGTAAAGATATGGTCCCTGAAGAGGTTGTTATAAAGCGTATTGTGGATATGGTTAGATTCAGGGTAATGGCTGATGGTATCTTAGCTCATGGAAATTGCCTCATACTATGCTGAAGCTTGGTGCTGCTGATGTGAGGAATAAGAGTTCATAAAATGTGGGTTGAGTGAAGGTTAGAAACTACATTGTGGGGTTTCCTAATGTTTGTTATTCATATTGGTGCTTGGAGTCCTGGAAAGCCGATTGTCGAGTGTATGCCAATCAATCTGAGGGTTGAGTTTCATGTGAGGAATAAACACTCCATATCCCCCACATTACTAGCCACATTGAGAGGAACTAACAAGCTTTTCTTTGTATCTTTTCTTTTGCTGGTGTATGGAGCTATGTTTTTCCGAGTGATGTGAGCATAGATACTTGTGGGTTGAGTGTAGTGAGCAATTATATGTGTGATGTTAAATGTTTCATGTTTCTGAGTCTCGCGAAGTACTCTGTTGATGATTATTTAATTCTGTTTGGTCTTTGCTGGATTACAAGGTCTACTATAAATGTGTAGAGTCTGTTTGGGTTACATGGTTTAGCAGCAGTTCTTGGACGGTGCTGCATGGTTTGTTCTTCAGATCGGGTTGACTCGAAGCTCGAAGTTGGATGTGATTTTGTTGATGGCTGCTATATGCGCCTCGTGTGTGAAGATTGACTTTCCATTATGTTCGTTTTCTTTAGAGTGTGTTGGTATTTTTGCCAACCCGTGTGGGATGTACACGGGTGTCCGTAATTTTCTGTTTCCTTCCGACTTTTTGCTACTTAGATATCGGATGTGTTCATGTTCCTCATTACATTTTCATGCGACACATGAACACACTTTGGTTACTTCCTATTATGTATGGTTTATTTAGTTTAGTTTTTGGCTTATTTTATTTATTTTGGCTAGATAGATATGGTTTGGTCGTCAGTCTTTCTGGGTAATTCTGGAATGCTTTAGTCTTTTTGTTTTTCCTTTGGTTCTTGTATAGTGCTTTGGTTAGGGCTTGGGGTATGCCCCTTGTCGTGGTGTAAGTTTTTTGTCTTTTATTTTACGACTTATCCACCCAAAAAAAAGAGAGAACTTACTGAGTAATTGTAATTTAACAACATTAATTTAACTTAAACACCTCATTTAAGGTTTTCGATAACTCTTAAGTGTTCAATTCTCAAGTCCAAAAGGTTGAATTTGAGTTCCGTTTGATTTTCTTCCAATTTCTCTTTCTTTTCTCTAACTTTCTTGTCTAGCTCTCAAGAAGATAGTTTCTCCCTGACTTTCCCTGTGCTTCTCCATCCTTCTCTCTTTCGTTCTAGGAACTAATTAGCTTGGGGCCCAAATTGTTTCATTAGCTTAAGTGACCAGGTTTAAATCAAACTAATCTTGCTTAGCCTCTAAGAAAACGAATTTACGAGGTAACTTTTTTTTTTGGGTAAGTAAGTCATAAAATAAAGACAATGAAATTTACAAGTTTACAAGGGGCATACCCCAGGCACACCCAACAACAAATAATTAAACGAATACATAAATGACCATAAACTACCACTGCACCCACTTAAGATAGGAGGAGAAACACAAAAAACAACAGGAAACAAAATAGCCCAACTTTGCCCATATATCCTTTCGTCCCCAAGTAACCCCTACCATCAGAAATAATAGATGGAAACTTGGGATGGATATATGGGCAAATATACAAACAAACACCAAGAAGCTTAAAAAACCACAACAAACATTCTCACAAAGCAACCACCCTCAAGACAAATCAAAAAATGATAACCAACCACATTCGCCCCCAGTCTCTATCGTAGATCAACACATGGAATCCAGTAAGCATCCCACTCCTCACAGCCGTGACATCCTAGCCACTCAACAAAAGCCATGACAGAGGAAAAAAATTATCCCATGAGAAATCCCGACAGAGTCACATGAAGCTAACACGATCAGTAACCTTTTTTTTTTTGGGTAAGTAAGTAATAAAATAAAGACAGTAAAATGTACAAGTTTACAAGGGGCATACCCCAGGTACGCCCTACAACCAATAAAAAAACAACTACAAAACAATAGAAACAACCACTGAACTCCCTAAAACATAAAACAACCCCGCAGAGGCGAGACAACACCAGAAAAACAAGAGACCCCACTTTGCCCATATATCCTATTTGTCCCCAAGTAACCCCTACTATCAGAGGTAATAGATGGAAACTTGGGGTGGATATATGGGCAATAAACAAAACACAAAAACAAAGCTTAAAATACAACCGACACACTCACAAAGCAACAACCCTCAAGCCGAATCAAGATGATAGCCAACTCCACAAACTCCCAGTCTCTGTTGTAGATAAACGCATGGAATCCAATAAGCAACCCACTCCTCACAACCGTGACATCCTAGCCACTTAACCAAAGTCGTGATAGAGGAAAAAATCTACCCCACGAGAAATCACAACAAAGTCACATGAAGCTAGCACGATCAGCAACCATAATCAACGGTCTTGGGAGTTGTAGTGACAAACAATAGCCCCACAGCAACAGATCAATACATAGCCAACAAAATCATGAGAGCAATCATCACATCCCCCAGTCCCTTCCTTAGTAGATCATAAGCCTCAAACCCCACGGCAGTGTGCCCTTCACTCCATGTCAAGCGTGGCAATACAATCAATTAGGATGGGTCACATGAAGACAAGAAGCGACCAGAAAACCGGTAGCTATCCTCCCGCTCATCTCCCAGTCTCTAACTCAGATAGTTATCGAACCATTATTCCCCAAAGCAGTGACTCCCCAATCACTCTTGGCGGAGATGGCTCAAAACCACCCTCATATCGAGTCATATGAGGATCACACGATCAATCATCATAAAGTAATCAACTAAAAAAAGATCCGCTGCAAAGAGACTAAACAAAAGGAATTTTCCAAAATAAATCCAAGTGGGCCCCAGTAACCCACGACATGCACTCCAGATTTCGGCTCCGTGCTCTACAAAAATAGCCCAAAATTCTTTAACAACACAAAATAGACACAGTGAGCCCATGTAAAACGGAGCCCAATTATATGTATAATAACCATGAGAACATGGTTTAACAAAGTTCTGTGGGCCCCTTCTCCCCACTTTGCAGCTCAAAACATATATAATAATATGCACAATGTTAGCCCATATAAAGCCACGATTACCTCGTTATGGCGGGCCCCATCACTTGAAACCTTTATCACAAATATTTGACTTTCCCCCCAAAACAATTCACATGATGATGGTCCTGTAGCAATACAGAAAACACATCAACTTTACATCAGCTCACTCTACCCAACGTTGGTGAACCACCCAAGGTCTGGAACACGCGCTCTTGCTGCGTGTAAACACCATCCTTCCCAAACATTACACTGTAGAATATCAAGCTATAGCAACGACGATGCCAGAGAACTAGCGCCGGAAACTAAACAACTTGCCGGAGACTGCAAACAACCACCTGCAACTTGACGAGACAGCACACACGACCAAAGACTAAGCCGTGTGTACCAAAACCCACACCAGCTTCGGAAAAGCAGCCACCATCCAAGAAAAAAAGACGACGGCAACAGCCTATACTGCAAGTCGGAACGTCGAAATATTCCAACCAGCTCACAACCTCGTCAACCGACGATGGCAGCCGAATCGGCGACTGTGAATTGCAGCAGACCGCCATCACCTCTGTCAACCCAACAACACGGCAGAAGGCAAGACCACCTACCGGCGAAGCTCGTGAAGCTCACAAAAACCAGACGACGGAGCTCCCCACATCGTCGGGAAAACCATCTGGTACCACCTGTCGGCTCCCGCATACACATCAGTTACAACTCCACACCGGAGCTACAAATGTATGGCTTCACCCAGACCACCACAGTGCCGAAACGCTGCAATGGATAGACTATACCCAGAACCCACACCAGCCACAGAAGACCGGTTGCAACAGTTTCACAACATGAACAGTACTTTCCATCTTGAAGAAAAAATGGATTCCAACCAGAACAAACTCCGGCTTCGAAAAGACCGGTTATAACAACTCCCCACCATGATCAGAACTTCCCATCTTGAATAACCCAAGCTGGACAGAACAGACATGAATAGGAAACACTCCAACCAATATATGAAAATATATGGCTGTATCAAAAGATGCACTGGAACAGCACCGTAACACAAGCTCACAAAACTCACTCTATTGATAACAGACCAGCCAAGAAAACCCGGACTGGTAACTAACGCAGTACACTTCCTGCCTCATGGGTGAGGAAGATAACCGGAAAAAACACCCATTTCACACCGGGGGGAGCTTTCTCTCTCTAGATTCTAGAGAGAGAAGCTCTGCTTTCTTCCCCTGACCCCTGCTCTCGGCACTGAATGTTCTCTCTTTTATTGTAACGATCAGTAACCATAAGCAACAGTCTTGTGAGTCGTAGCGACAACGGTAGCCCCACAACAACAAACCAATACATAGCCAAAAATAACCTGAGATCAATCATCACATCCCCCAGTCCCTTCCTTGGTAGATCATGAGCCTCAAACCCCATGGCAGTGTGCCCTTCACTCCATGTCAGACGTGGCAAAACGATCAATTAGGATGGGTCACATGAAGACAAGAAGCAACCGGAACCGGTAGCTATCCTCCCGCTCATCTCCCAATCTCTAACTCGGCTAGTCATCGAACCACTATTCCCCATAGCAGTGACCCCTCAATCACTCTTGGCGGAGATCGCTCAAAACTAACCTCATATCGAGTCACATGAGGATCACACGATCAATCATCATGAGAAAATCGACTATACATAATCTGCTGCAAAGTGGCTAAAAAGAAAGTAAAACCAACTGCCCAAAAAATCCCTCGTGAAAGCACCCCACTTTGACAGTGTCAAAAAAGTACTCACAAAAATGACCCACCTTCACCAGAATGGCCATAACCAGCCCTCGGTCAAAATGCCCTTAGCCAATTAACTGTGGGCCCGAGAATCAGCCCATAACCGTGGAAAGAAAACTTAGTGGACCCATTTAACAATATAATCATGAAGTCAAAAATGGGCCCCACCAATTTCTTCAAAGAACCAATTAGCCGCGGGCCAAAAAAATAAACAGCCCACGGATCACCCACAATCACCACGTCGGCCACGTATGACTAACACACCAACTCAAAACCGTGTGTTGGTTTGAACAAAAAGTGGGCCCACTTACCACCCACTTGCATATACGCTTATCATTTGAGTCCCACCCAAAAAAAATAGAACCGTTGCCCACAAAATGGCAAATTAAATTACTTACATGTGGGCCCAGGTGAAGAAACCCATCTGCTCATGCATACCCACGTGGGTTCAACAATAATTCAAGATATAAAAATCCTCCATACCAGCAAATCTAGCCAACAAATATGCACTAGGTACAACTTCCCACAAGCAGCTGGATTGACATACAAGCATGACAACCTACCCGCAGCCACTATGCGCTTAGGCACGCGTGTGCCCATCTCCAACTTACGTGTCCTAGCTCACCACCATTATTGACAGTACACGAAACAACAAAACAAATATATAATATATATATATATATATAATAAACATACCCCAAACCAGCGGGAAAGCCAAATAACCGGCGAACATGGATACTCCGGCGAGAACCATTGCAACAGCGCCGAAGAAGATTGAACTTCACTACGGATCACCAACAAACAGACCACCGATGAACCCAGAACACCGACGCTTGAATAGAGCGACACCATTGCCGAAAAAGAAGACCAGCGGCACACCCAGAACACACTCGTAACTATCGCGGTCTTAGACACCAACGGCAGAATACGGCCTGAACCAAAGATCACTTAACCACAAACAAACAGACAATGCTTCAGAACCCAGCGAAGCACCCAGAAACTAGCAACTCACGCCGACTCCAACAACACGCTGCCTCTAACTCAATATAGTAGCAGTGGCGCCGGAGGAGCAGACCCAAACTGGTGCTGGAGAACCCTGCATCCACAATAGTGTAACTACGGGCACGCAACAACTAGAAGCGAAGCTTAGAGCAGTCAACAAACCCAGCACAGCCGGTGACACATCCCCACCGATAGCCCAAACGCATACTGAATCAAGTTTAACACATGAACCCAGGAGGTGAACCCTGGTGTGAGACAACCAACAACCCAAGACCAGCCATGTAAAATGGCCGGACTGAAACAACAAGAACCCAATAAATCTTCCGCAAACCCTCCTGAATCTGGATAAAAATAAGAAGAGATTCCGCCACAAACACACAGCACCATCCAAACCAGACAAAAATCTGATAAGGAGCCCTTAAAACTCCCTGGGTAACAACGGAGGGAGCTTTCTCTCTCTAGAATTTAGAGAGAGAAGCTCTCAACCTAATCCCCAACCTTTACGAGGTAACTGTAGCTTAAAGATATTAGTTCAATTTAAACATCCCATCTGAGGTTTTCAAAATCACCCAAGTATTCAATTCTCAAGTCCAAAAGAATCAATTTGAATTCCCTGTAATTTTCTACGTATTTCTCTTTCATTTTCTCTAACTTTGTCTTCTAGCTCTCAAGATGAAAGTTTCTTTCTACCTTTATATGTGCTTCTCCATGCTTCTCCATTCTGTTCTAATAACTAATTACCTTGGGTCCCTTAAACTCAACCTAATCTTGCATAGCCACTGAGCAATAGAATTTACTAAATATTTGTAGCTTAACGATATCAGTTTAACATAAGCACCTCATTTATGGTTTCTTAAATCATTTAAGTGTTAAATTCTCAAGCCCAGAAGGATGAATTTGAATGAATTCCCTTTGACTTTCTTCCAATTCCTCTTTCTTTTCTCTTATACTTTCTCTTCTGGCTCTCAAAGCAGAAAGTTTCTATCTTTCTCTGTGCCTCTCCATCATTCTCTCTTTTGTTCCGGGAACAAATTAGATTGCGCCGCTAATTGTTTCATTTGCTCGAGTGGCCAAGTTTAACTTAAACTAATCTTGCTTAGCCTCTGAGCAAGAGAATTTACTGAGTCATTGTCGCATAACGATCTTTGTTTAACATTAAACACCTCATTTAAGTTTTCCAAAATCACTTAAGCGTTTAATTCTCAAGTCTAAAATGATGAATTTGAATTCCCTTTAATTTTCTTCCTATTTCTCTTTCTTTTCTTTTAACTTTCTCATCTAGCTCTCAAGAAGATAGTTTTCTCTCTAACTTTCTCTGTGCTTCTCCATCCTTCTATCTTTTGTTCTAGGAAACTAATTCGCTTGGGACCCTAACTGTTCCATTAGCTTAAGTGGCCAAGTTTAACTCCAACAAATCTTGCTTAGCATCTTAGAAAGAGGATTTACTAAGTAATTGCCACTTAACGATATTAGTTAAACATGAGCACCGCATTTAAGGTTTTCCAAATTCCCCAACTGTTCAATTCTCAAGCCCAAAAGGACGAATGTGAATTCCCTATGATTTTTTTTCCCGTTTCTCTTTCTTTTCTCTAACTATCTCTTCTATCTCTCAAGAAAAAAGTTTCTCTCTAACTTTCTCTGTGTTTCTCCGTCCTTGTCTCTTTTGTTCTAGGAACTAATTAGCTTGGGCCCCTAATTGTTCCATTAGTTTAAGTGGGCAAGTTTAACTCAAACTAATCTTGCTTAGCCTCTGAGAAATAGAATTTACTGAGTAACTGTAGCTGAACAATATTAGTTTAACTTAAACACCTCTTTATGATTTTCGAAATCACCTAAGTGTTCAATTCTCAACTCCAAAAGGATGAATGTGAATTCCAGTTGATTTTCTTCATACTTCTCTTTCTTTTCTCTAACTTTCTCTTCTTCTAGCTCTCAACATAAAAGTCTCCCTCTAACTTTCTCTGTGCTTCTCCATCCTTCTCTCTTTCGTTCAAGGAACTAATCAGCTTGGGACCCTAATTGTTCTATTAGCTTAAGTGGCCAAGTTTAAGTCAAACTAATCTTGCTTAGCCTCAAAGATAGAGAATTTACTGAGTAATTATCGATACTAGTTTGACTTAAGCACGTCATTTAAGCTTTACCAGACCACCTAAGTGTTCAATTCTCAAATCCAAAAGGATGAATTTGAATTCCCATTAATTTTCTTCCTCTTTCTGTTTCTTTTCTTTAACTGTCTCTTCTAGCTCTCAAGAAAAAGGTTTCTCTCTAACTTCTCGGCGCTTCTCCATTCTTCTCTCTTTTTTGTTCGAGAAACTAAGTAGCCTCGGCCCCCTAATTGTTTCATTTGTTCAAGTGGCGAAGTTTAAATCAAACTAATCTTGCTTAGCCTCTAACAAAGAGAATTTACTGAGTGAATGTAACCTAATTTATTCACCCAAATATTGTAACTTAACAACCATTAGTTTAACTTGAACACCTCATTTAAGGTTTTCGAAATCTCCTAAGTGTTCAATTCTCATGTGCAAAAGGTTGAATTTGAATTCCGCTTGATTTTCTTCCTATTTCTCTTTTTTTTCTCTAACTTTCTTGTCTAGCTCTCAAGAAGATAGTTTCTCTCTAACTTTCTCTATGCTTCTCCATCATTCTCTCTTTCGTTCTACGAACTAATTAGCTTGGGCCCCCTAATTGTTTCATTTGTTCAAGTGGCGAAGTTAATATCAAACTAATCTTGCTTAGCCTCTAACAAAGAGAACTTACTGGGGCCCCCACAATATCCCTAAAGTGAGTTTTGTGGTTTGGATGGCGATTCTGAGCAGACAGAGCACTGGGGACAGGTTGCACCTTTTTGGTGTGACACAATCTGTTGTATGTGTATTTTGTCAGTACCATAATGAAGACCATAACCACCTTTTGTTTGAGTGTCCATCCTCGGAACGGGTGTGGTCTTGTATTAAAGGTAAAATCAATGTTGATTGGCCATCCCTCCTTTGGGATGATTTGGTCCAGCTTATTGCTAAATCTGTGAAAGGGAAATCCTTAGGGACTATTATTACCAAGCTTGCATTTACTTGTACTGTGTACCAGTTATGGGTTGCTAGGAATAATAGAGTGTTTGGTAAAGATATGGTCCCTGAAGAGGTTGTTATAAAGCGTATTGTGGATATGGTTAGATTCAGGGTAATGCATATTACCAATTTGAAGACTAACCATAATGACTGATGGTATCATAGCTCAAGGAAATTGCCTCATACTATGCTGAAGCTTGCTGCTGTTGATGTGAGGAATAAGAGTTCATAAAATATGGGTTGAGTGAAGGTTAGAAACTACGTTGCGGGGTTTCCTAATGTTTGTTATTCATATTGGTGCTTGGAGTCCTGGAAAGCCGATTGTCGAGTGTATGCCAATCAATCTGAGGGTTGAGTTTCGTGTGAGGAATAAACACTCCATATCCCCCACATTATTGACCACATTGAGAGGAACTAACAAGCTTTTATATATTCTCTGTATCTTTTCTTTTGCGGGTGTAGGGAGCTTTGTTTTTCCGAGTGATGTGAGCATAGATACTTGTGGGTTGAGTGTAGTGAGCAATTATATGTGTGATGTTAAATGTTTCATGTTTCTGAGTCTCGCGAAGTACTCTGTTTATGATTATTTAATTCTGTTTGGTCTTTGCTGGATTACAAGGTCTACTATAAATGTGTAGAATCTATTTGGGATACATGGTTTAGCAGCAGTTCTTGGACGGTGCTACATGGTTTGTTCTTCAGTTCGGGTTGACTCGAAGCTCGAAGCAGGATGTGATTGTGTTGATGGCTGCTCTATGCGCCTCGTGTGTGAAGATTCACTTTCCATTATGTTTGTTTTCTTTAGAGTGTGTTGGTATTTTTGCCTACCCGTGTGGGATGTACACGGGTGTCCGTGATTTTCTGTTTCCATCCGACATTTTGCTACTTAGATATCGGGTGTGTCCATGTTCCTCATTACATTTTCATGTGCCACATGAACACACTTTGGTTACTTCCTATTATGTATGGTTTATTTAGTATAGTTTTTGGCTTATTTTATTTATTTTGTCCAGATTGATATGGTTTGGTCTTTTTTTGGGTGGATAAGTCATAAAATAAAAGACAAAAAACTTACACCACGACAAGGGGCATACCCCAGGCCCTAACCAAGCACTATACAAGAACCAAAAGAAAACAGAACCTAAGCCGATATGGTTTGGTCGTTAGTCTTTCTGGGTAATTCTGTGTAATTGTAACTTAACAACAATAGTTTAACTTAAACACCTCATTTAAGGTTTTCGATATCTCCTAAGTGTTCAATTCTCAAGTCCAAAAGGTTGAATTTGAGTTCCGTTTGATTTTGTTCCAATTTCTCTTTCTTTTCTCTAACTTTCTTGTCTAGCTCTCTAGAAGATAGTTTCTCCCTAACTTTCTCTGTGCTTCTCCATCCTTCTCTCTTTCGTTCTAGGAACTAATTAGCTTGTTTCATTAGCTTAAGTGGCCAGGTTGAAATCAAACTAATCTTGCTTAGCTTCTAAGAAAACGAATTTACCGGGTAACTGTAGCTTAAAGATATTAGTTCAATTTAAACATCCCATCTGAGGTTTCCAAAATCACCCAAGTGTTCAATTCTCAAGTCCAAAAGGATCAATTTGAATTCCCTGTAATTTTCTTCGTATTTCTCTTTCATTTTCTCTAACTTTGTCTTCTAGCTCTCAAGAAGAAAGTTTCTCTCTAACTTTATCTGTGCTTCTCCATGCTTCTCCATTCTGTTCTAGTAACTAATTAGCTTGGGTCCTGTAAATGTGTCATTCGCTTAACTCAACCTAATCTTGCATAGCCACTGAGCAATAGAATTTACTTAATATTTGTAGCTTAACGATATCAGTTTAACATAAGCACCACATTTATGGTTTCTTAAATCATTTAAGTGTTAAATTCTCAAGCCCAGAAGGATGAATTTGAATGAATTCCCTTCGACTTTCTTCAAATTCCTCTTTCTTTTCTCTTATACTTTCTCTTCTGGCTCTCAAAGCAGAAAGTTTCTATCTTTTTTTGGGTGAATAAAAAGTTTCTATCTTTCTCTGTGCCTCTCCATCATTCTCTCTTTTGTTCCGGGAACAAATTAGCTTGCGCCCCTAATTGTTTCATTTGCTCAAGTGGCCAAGTTTAACTTAAACTAATCTTGCTTAGCCTCTGAGCAAGAGAATTTACTGAGTCATTCTCGCATAACGATCTTAGTTTAACATTAAACACCTCATTTAAGTTTTCCGAAATCACTTAAGCGTTTAATTCTCAAGTCTAAAACGATGAATTTGAATTCCCTTTAATTTTCTTCCTATTTCTCTTTCTTTTCTATTAACTTTCTCGTCTAGCTCTCAAGAAGATAGTTTTCTCTCCAACTTTCTCTGTGCTTCTCCATCCTTCTATCTTTTGTTCTAGGAAACTAATTCGCTCGGGACACTAACCGTTCCATTAGCTTAAGTGGCCAAGTTTAACTCCAACAAATCTTGCTTAGCCTCTAAGAAAGAGGATTTACTGAGTAATTGCCACTTAACGATATTAGTTAAACATAAGCACCGCATTTAAGGTTTTCCAAATTCCCCAACTGTTCAATTCTCAAGCCCAAAAGGACGAATGTGAATTCCCTATGATTTTTTTCCCCATTTCTCTTTCTTTTCTCTAATTATCTCTTCTATCTCTCAAGAAAAAAGTTTCTCTCTAACCTTCTCTGTGCTTCTCCGTCCTTCTCTCTTTTGTTCTAGGAACTAATTAGCTTGGGCCCCTCTTTTCTTTTTTTTTTTGGGTGAATAAGAAATAAATAAAACAAAAAAAATTACACGATTACAAGGGGGCATACCCCAGGCCCTACCACTACTACAACAAAAACACCAAAAGGAGCAGCAACCAAGCTACAACAAACAGCCACTTGACGGGCCAAAGACACACCTCACAAGAACCCAATCGAACAGATTAAACAAACAAACAGACCGTAGAAAACTTGTTCAGGCGCCATGTCCATGATAAACAGGGGGCCTGTACAAGGCCACCATGAAAGGCAACGAGCAAGTCCAAAGAACATAAAAAATAAAATAAAAACAGCCCAATATGGGGCCCAAACACTAACTAAATGGACTACAAACACCCAGGAAATGTACAATTTACAACCAAAAACAACACACCAAGAGGACACAACATTTTATACAGCCATAAGCAGACCAATTCTTAGACTTTTTGAGGACTCTAGACAAGGCGCATTTAGCTGCCATCGCCGAGAAGGAATTCCAATCAGCACGAAGCCACCAAGAAGGGCGCAGAATGCTGCCACCTCTCCACCACCAGTAAAACATTTTGGAAACAAAACTGCATCTTCCAGATTTGCACAGCTTAATGTCACAGAAACCCCCCCTGTACATGGAACGGTAAACATGAACCAAAAACAGCCACATATAGAAGCTGAAACTGTTCTTATGATCAAATATGAGCAGAAAAAGAACATAAATTATATAAATTCTCACAACACTCGGCCCACAATAAAATATGTCTCTCCTCTCCATATAGTGTCTCACATCACTTAACCCACAACTCACAGATATAAACTCAATCTGGAATAGTAGCTGAGTTGAAAGAGCGTCCCTTTTTTTTGGGTGAATAAGAAATAATATAAAACAGAAAATTTACAAAAATACAAGGGGCATACCCCAGGCCCTAACAACAGAAGACAACACAAGCCTCAGCCCACATGCACCGAGGCCCAAAGGATCACTAACAAAATCTAAACCAAACCTGAGAGCTACATCCGAAAAATAGAGCCAAAAGAAAAAAAAACGTTGCCAAGCAGATTGTACAAAGGCCATATCCTATGATGAATAGGGACCTTGTACAAAGGACAAACCAGCAACCAAAAAGCACCATTACAATAGTCCAAAAACTCCCTACACAACCCGTAGGGATGGGCACCAACACACCCACACGCCTCCCTACACAGCCCGTAGGGATAGGCACCTGTAACCAATAAATGTAATACAAAATTGTAACTCAAGCAAGCCGAAGAGATATACCAAGAGGGGCCCATTCTACCGAGTTGCTCAAGAAACCTATTACACGAGATACCCAAGTACACATGAAACCACCTACTCAACCCGTAGAAATAGGCAAGCTGCAAATTACAACTGTGACCAAATAAAAATAAAAGTAAAGACCACTGATTTGCTCTCATTTGTAGCATAGCAAGGCGCTTGAAGCAGCCATCGCTATGGAACATACACACCCTGCCAACAGCCATCCAAATCTGAATAGCAATCAGCCACCACTCTTTCACAGCAGGAAAGAGATAAAAGAAATGAAGATAGCTAATAAACCCACTGAAATGCCTAGGCAAGGCGCTGCTAGCAGCCATCACCGAAGGGTAAATCCACACAGCATACAAGGCCAAAGAGGTGCGCTGATTGCAACCATCTTCACACCACCAGACAAACCCCAACACAGCTAGCTGCCAGAGCCCAAAAATAACCAGCGGCAGACAACTTGCATCCAACGTCCAAATCCAATGACCATCCGAGATAAGCTGCCAGAAGCAATCCCACCTTACAAGCTGCTGCTTAACCTGTGCAGCATATAAGTCATACAGGAGAAGAAACAACAAACATACAATATAGGACCTCCCCTCACTCGACCCACAATAAAATAGAACTCTCCACTCAATGTAAGGGCTCCCATCACTCGGCCCACATATTCTGTGCTCTCTCATTCCAGCCAGCTGGACAATGAACTTGAGATACCATAAACCTGCACAAAAAATTATATAATATATAGTACATGTTAGTAAAAGAAATATATACTTCCTCCCAACACTCAACCCACATTTACAAGATGAACTATGCTGGCTCACATCACTCAACCCTCCCTTCATAGGCTCCAGATTTTGTGAATATTTGGGATCCATAATAGCTGATAGAATCTAATAATAACACCATCTGCAAGACAACACAATTTATTAGTCAAAAACACTCCATATCTGCTCACCATCACTCAACCCTCAATGTAGTGAAGCTCACACCACTCGAATTCCTTTCGGCTGCAGCAGTTTGGGACTGTAACAGGATTGTAGAAGGAATATTCCATTGTTCCATATACCAGTTGTCACCTGCAAAAGCTTTCACATTTTCCATAGAAAGGAGTCTACCCCTAACCATTTGGATGATAGAGTTAGTAACAACCTCTTCAGGTTTGAAGACCTTACTAAAGATTCTACTATTTCTCTCCATCCAAATATGGTAGACAGTGCAGAGAAAAGAGAGTTTCATAATCATAGATTTCAGAGATTTACCAGTGATGGATTTAGTAACAAACTCAACAAGTTCCAACCAGGGCAAAGGAGGCCAGTGGGAATTACACTTATCTTGGATAACAGCCCAAATCCTAGAGGAGTAGTGACACCTAAAGAACAGATGGGAATGGTTTTCCTCAGGGGCACAGCATAAAGGGCAGCTAGGGTTGGTAAGAAGACCAAAGATTTGGAGTCTATCCCCAGTGTTAAGTCTCTCATGGATGGCTAGCCATACAATGAAACTAACCCTAGAGATGACAGGAGGACCCCAAACAAGATTAGACCAAGTAACCTTAGGGCCCTTGTCCCTCCAACAATCCCAAGCAGAGTGAATAGAAAAGGAACCATCAGAAGTCAAACTCCACACAGGAATATCAGGGGAACCAATGGAAGGTTTAAGAGAAGAAGGGGTGGCCGTGATCCATTCCTGTATCTCCCAAGAGTTAGGAAAAGGCCAGTTCCAAGAATCATTTGAGATGATTGAACTAACCTTAGAATTGTCAGGAAGGTTAGTATCATACAAAATTCTAGGACCATACCGAAGCAAAAGCGAACCAAAGGGATGCCAGTTATCATGCCAGAGGAACACATTTTCACCATTGCCAAGTTTGAATTTAATAATAGGGAAGATTAAATCCCTAAGCGATAAAAGTTTCCTCCAAACCCAGGAAGGATCACAGGGCAACTTAATACCCCAGAAACTCTTACCCTTAAGCAAGTAGGACTTAACCCATTGACACCACATTGAACATTCCCCACCCGAAAACAGATACCAAACATGTTTGGCTATAGCCGCTCTATTCCAAACCTCCATATCCTTAAAACCAAGCCCACCCTCATTTTTTTTTTTTGCAAACATGCTTCCAAGCAATTTTAGCACTATGCTTATTCAGATCCGTCCCAGACCAAAGGAAAGATCTGAGCAGATTTTCAATGTCGCGGATAACCCTCTTAGGTAGAATAAAAATAGAAGACCAATAAACTTGCATCGAGAAGAGAATAGACTGGATGAGTTGGGCTCTACCAGCATAAGATAGCAATTTATTGGTCCAACTTTTAATCCTTTTAGTCATCCTATCAACCAAAATTTGGCAGTCAGACGCTTTGAGCTTAGTGGTGATCAGAGGCACACCCAAATATTTCACAGGGAGGGAGCCCTCAGTGAATTTGGCAATTTGTAAGATGTCAGCTCTAAGCTCATTACTACAACCAGAGAAATAAATGTTACTCTTATTAGGATTAGGAGTGAGACCGGACAAGTTCCTAAATTCCTCCAAACCTTGCATGATGAGATGGACAGTCCCCGGATCCCCTCTACAGCAGATCATAAGGTCATCAGCAAAACACAAATTAACAATTTTAGTCTTCTCACATCTCCAATGGAACTTAAATAGGGGGTTTCTAGATTTTTCAGCAAGAATTCTAGCCAAAACCTCCATAGCCAACACAAAAAGATAAGGGGACATAGGGTCACCTTGCCTAAGGCCCCTAGCCCCTTTAAAGTACCCATGAAGACTACCATTGATGCAAATAGAGAAAGAAGGACTAGTCATACAAGCATTGATCCAATTTATCATGCAAGGAGGAAAATCCATAGCTGTGAGGATGTCAATAATAAACTCCCATCTCACAGTATCATAGGCTTTCATGATGTCCACTTTCATAGCACACTTCGGAGTTTTGGAACTCCGGTGGTAACCTCTCATAATCTCTTGGGACAGAAAGATGTTGTCCGAGATTCTTCTACCCTGGACAAAAGCAGATTGCACAGGATCAATAAGATCAGGAAGCACCAATTTGAATGCATTTATAGATGGTGTTGCAGCAAGAAATAGGCCTATAGTCACCAACATTCATAGGATTAGGAATTTTGGGAATGAGGGCACTGATGGGGTGCTATTGATCTCCGAGAGAAGTTTACCAGAGTCAAAAAATGACTTAATGGCAAGGGTAACCTCCTTCCCAACAATATCCCACGAGCTTTTGAAGAAACCAGCTGAATACCCATCAGGGCCAGGAGCTTTATTGGCTTTGAGAGACCAAAAAACCTCCTTGATTTCAGCCTCCGAAATAGGTTTAGCCAAAAGAGCCGATTGAGAAAGCCAGCTTTGGTACTACTCACATCTCTCAACCCACATTTAGAGTGTATTATGTACTGGCTCACTTCACTCAACCCACAGTGAGTCTTGACCTGTCCATTCCTTAGTTTAAACAACATAAAGATTATGATTGTCAACTGTACCTGCAAAAGAATAACCATTTAAGAAACACTCACTTTATACTACTTTCACTCAACCCTCAAATATAGGTGAACTCACATCCCTCGTGCCTCTTCCAGCAATAGGCAAACTCATGATTTTTGTTGGCAAATTCCATTGTGACAAGTACCAGCTATCACCTGTAGACAACATCACATTACTCAAAGAAATAATCCTACCCCTCACCATTTGGATAATTTGTTTGGTGACAATCTCAGCAGGAATACTAGTTTGACTAAAAACTCTACTATTCCTCTCCCTCCAGATATGATACACCGTACACATAAAGCACAACTTAGTAATAGCAGACTTCAGAGATCTACAGGTGATATTGGCCTAGATCTCCGCGATCCATTTGCAAAATAATTCAAACTCCCCCAATTATTTTGGCTTATATAATTTCCCGCCTGCGCTTGCCTTTTTCGATTTTTAATCCTGGCCGCAGATCGGGGAGCGGCGCTTGCCTTTTTAGATTTTTAATCCTGGCCGCAGATCTGGGCACGGAGCGGAGACACTAGCCGACAACACGCCTTAAAATGCGGAAGGGAGCACCAATCGGGGGACGACACGTGGCGCGGGGGGGAGCGTCCCAGGTAATATTAGTGGGACGCTCCTGGGCACCTATATAACTCACTCCCTAACTCTCTTCCACCAGTAAAGTTTTCAGAGAGTGACTTGCGTCATCCGAGAGAGTAAGTGACGTCATCGAGAGTGAGTTATGGCATCAATGCGACGTCGTTTTAGAATCCAAAACAAGAACATATTCCTCACGTATGCCCAGTGTTCTATTCCTAAAGAGAGATTGTTAGAGAAAATTAGAGCGCTGTTCACCACCAGGGCTCCAAATTATGTGAGGGTTACACATGAATTACATGAGGATGGGCAACCACATCTCCATGCTCTTGTCCAGTTCCCATACCGTTTTCAGACGCAGGATCAACGGTTCTTCGACGTTACACACGATCGAAATAGTCGCCATTTCCATCCAAATGTACAGGGAGCATACAACCATCAGAATGTGCTGGAATACATCTCCAAACACGGGGATTACACGGAATGGGGCGAATTCCGTGAGAGGAGCCACTGCGCTAACCAGAATAACAAAGACAATATATACCGGGATGCACTTGCAGCCAGCACTAAGGACGAAGCACTAGCAGTGGTACGAAATGGCGACCCAAAATGTTTCTGGTTAAATTATGACAAATTGTCATCAAATTATGACCGGATTTCATTTAATCCACCATTGCCGTATGTTCATCCATTTACAGACACAGTATGGGTCGTTCCAGCAGCAATACAGCAATGGGTTGCAGACAATATAACAGACGAAGCCCAAAGACCGCATAGGCCCAAAAGCATTATAATTGAAGGCCCATCTAGAATTGGGAAAACATGTTGGGCCCGGTCTTTGGGTCCACATAATTATTATTCAGGCCACATCGACCTGAGGGACCACAAGAACGACGCTTTCTACAACATAATTGATGATGTGGCCCCACAATATTTAAAACATTGGCGCGAGTTTATTGGAGAGCAACGGGACTTTTTTTCAAATTGTAAATATGCCCGCCCAAAGAAAATAACAGGCGGGATTCCAAGTATTATATTATGCAACCCCGGAGAAGACTCCAGCTACAAGTACCAGCTATCACCTGTAGACAACATCACATTACTCAAAGAAATAATCCTACCCCTCACCATTTGGATAATTTGTTTGGTGACAATCTCAGCAGGAATACTAGTTTGACTAAAAACTCTACTATTCCTCTCCCTCCAGATATGATACACCGTACACATAAAGCACAACTTAATAATAGCAGACTTCAGAGATCTACTTTTAGTAGAAATCACAGCCAGCTCAACATTGTCAGCCCAGTTGAGGTTAGGCCAACTCACATTACATTTACCCTGAATAGCTGCCCAAATCTGTGATGAATAGGCACACCTAAAGAAAAGATGAGAATGACTCTCCATAGGATCATTGCAGAAGGGACAACTAGGGTGAGTAACAAGCCCAAAAACTTGCAATCTATCCCTAGTGTTCAGTCTCTCATGAATAGCCAACCAAACAATGAAGCTAACCCTAGGAATATAGGGATGCCCCTAGAGCAATTTACTCCAAGAGACTTTAGGACCCTTATCCCTCCAGCAGTCCCAAGTAGACTGAATAGTGAAAAAGACCATCACCTGTAAGACTCCACCAAGGACAATCATGAGTGCACACAGTGGGTTTAAAAGTGGAGGGAGTAGATGCATTAGTTTAAGTGGCCAAGTTGGTCCATTAGTTTAAGTGGCCAAGTTTAACTCAAACTAATCTTGCTTAGCCTCTGAGAAAAAGAATTTACTGAGTAACTGTAGCTGAACGATATTAGTTTAACTTAAACACCTCATTTATGATTTTCGAAATCATCTAAGTGTTCAATTCTCAACTCCAAAAGGACGAATGTGAATTCCCTTTGATTTTCTTCCTACTTCTCTTTGTTTTCTCTAACTTTCTCTTCTTCTAGCTCTCAAGATAAAAGTCTCCCTCTAACTTTCTCTGTGCTTCTCCATCCTTCTCTCTTTCGTTCAAGGAACTAATCAGCTTGGGACCCTAATTGTTCCATTATCTTAAGTGGCCAAGTTTAAGTCAAACTAATCTTGCTTAGCCTCAAAGATAGAGAATTTACTGAGTAATTATCGATACTAGTTTGACTTAAGCACGTCATTTAAGCTTTTCCAAATCACCTAAGCATACAATTCTCAAATCCAAAAGGATGAATTTGAATTCCCATTGATTTTCTTCCACTTTCTGTTTCTTTTCTTTAACTGTCTCTTCTAGCTCTCAAGAAAAAGGTTTCTCTCTAACTTCTCGGCGCTTCTCCATCCTTCTCTCTTTTTTGTTCGAGAAACTAATTAGCCTCGGCCCCCTAATTGTTTCATTTGTTCAAGTGGCGAAGTTTAAATCAAACTAATCTTGCTTAGCCTCTAACAAAGAGAATTTACTGACTGATTGTAACTTAATTTATTCACCCAAATATTGTAACTTAACAACCATTAGTTTAACTTGAACACCTCATTTAAGGTTTTCGAAATCTCCTGAGTGTTCAATTCTCATGTGTAAAACGTTGAATTTGAATTCCGCTTGATTTTCTTCCTATTTCTCATTTCTTTCTCTAACTTTCCTGTCTAGCTCTCAAGAAGATAGTTTCTCTCTAACTTTCTCTGTGCTTCTCCATCCTTCTCTCTTTCGTTCTAGGAACTAATTAGCTTGGGCCCCCTAATTGTTTCATTTGTTCAAGTGGCGAAGTTAATATCAAACTAATCTTGCTTAGCCTCTAACAAAGAGAACTTACTGGGGCCCCCACAATATCCCTAAAGTGAGTTTTGTGGTTTGGATGGCGATTCTGGGCAGACTGAGCACTGGGGACAGGTTGCACCTTTTTGGTGTGACACAATCTGCTGTATGTGTATTTTGTCAGTACCATAATGAAGACCATAACCACCTTTTCTTTGAGTGTCCATTCTCGGAACGGGTGTGGTCTTGTATTAAAGGTAAAATCAATGTTGTTTGGTCATCCCTCTTTTGGGATGATTAGGTCCAGCTCGTTGCTAAATCTGTGAAAGGGAATTCCTTAGGGACTATTGTTACCAAGCTTGCATTTACTTGTACTGTGTACCAGTTATGGGTTGCTAGGAATAATAGAGTGTTTAGTAAAGATATGGTCCCTGAAGAGGTTGTTATAAAGTGTATTGTGGATATGGTTAGATTCAGGGTAATGCATATTACCAATTTGAAGACTAACCACAATGACAGATGGTATCTTAGCTCATGGAAATTGCCTCATACTATGCTGAAGCTTGCTGCTGCTGATGTGAGGAATAAGAGTTCATAAAATGTGGGTTGAGTGAAGGTTAGAAACTACATTGTGGGGTTTCCTAATGTTTGTTATTCATATAGGTGCTTGGAGTCCTGGAAAGCTGATTGTTGAGTGTATGCCAATCAATCTGAGGGTTGAGTTTCGTGTGAGGAATAAACACTCCATATCCCCCACATTACTAGCCACATTGAGAGGAACTAACAAGCTTTTATATATTCTCTGTATCTTTTCTTTCGCGGGTGTATGGAGCTTTGTTTTTCCGAGTGATGTGAGCATAGATACTTGTGGGTTGAGTGTATGGAGCTTTTTTTTTGGGTAAGTAAGTCATAAAATAAAGACAATGAAATATACAAGTTTACAAGGGGCATACCCCAGGCACGCCCAACAACAAATAAAAACAAGTATAACCAACATAAACAACCACTGTACCCCCTAAAAATGGGAGGACAAACAAGAACAACAGAAAACACAAAAAAACCCAACTCTGCCCCTATATCCTTTTTGTCCTCAAGTAACCCCTACCATCAGAGAGAATAGATAGAAACTTGAGGTGGATATATGGGCAAAGATACACACAAATAACATCCAAAGCTAAAAAACATAACAAACATACTGACAAAACAACAACCCACAAGCCGAGTCAAAGATGATAGTCAACCGCACATGCCCCCAGTCTCGACTGCAGATAAAACATAGAATCCAATAAGCAACCCACTCCTCACAGCCGTGACATCCTAGCCACTTAACCAAAGCAATGACGGAGGATAAAATATATCCCATGAGAAATCCCAGCAGAGTCACATGAAGCTAGCACTGTCGAAAAACTATAAGCCACGGTCTAGGGAGTTGAAGTGAAACTACAATAGCCCCTCAGCAACAAACCAAAACACAGCCAACAAAATCATGAGATCAATCATCACATCCCCCAGTCCGTTCCTTGGTAGATCACAAGCCTCAAACCCAAAAAAAATGTTTCTGAGTCTCGCAAAGTACTCTGTTGATGATTATTTAATTCTGTTTGGTCTTTGCTGGATTACAAGGTCTACAATAAATGTGTAGAATCTGTTTGGGTTACATGGTTTAGCAGCAGTTCTTGGACGGTGCTGCATGGTTTGTTCTTCAGTTCGGGTTGACTCGAAGCTCGAAGCTGGATGTGATTGTGTTGATGGCTGCTACATGCGCCTCGTGTGTGAAAATTGACTTTCCATTTTGTTTTTTTTCTTTAGAGTGTGTTGGTATTTTTGCCTACCCGTGTGGGATGTACACGGGTGTGCGTGATTTTCTGTTTCCATCCGACTTTTTGCTGCTTAGATATCGGGTGTGTTCATGTTCCTCATTACATTTTCATGCGGCACATGAACACACTTTGGTTACTTCCTATTATGTATGGCTTATTTAGTTTAGTTTTTGGCTTATTTTATTTATTTTGTCCAGATAGATATGGTTTGGTCGTCAGCCTTTCTGGGTAATTCTAGAATGGCTTAGTCTTTTTGTTTTTCCTTTGGTTCTTGTATAGTGCTTTGGTTAGGGCCTGGGGTATGCCCCTTGTCGTGGTGTAAGTTTTTTGTCTTTTATTTTACGACTTATCCACCCAAAAAAAAAGAGAACTTACTGAGTAATTGTAACTTAACAACATTAGTTTAACTTAAACACCTCATTTAAGGTTTTTGATATCTCCTAAGTGTTCAATTCTCAAGTCCAAAAGGTTGAATTTGAGTTCCGTTTGATTTTCTTCCAATTTCTCTTTCTTTTCTCTAACTTTCTTGTCTAGCTCTCAAGAAGATAGTTTCTCCCTGACTTTCTCTGTGCTTCTCCATCCTTCTATCTTTCGTTCTAGGAACTAATTAGCTTGGGCCCCTATTTGTTTCATTAGCTTAAGTGGCCAGGTTGAAATCAAACTAATCTTGCTTAGCCTCTAAGAAAACGAATTTACGGGGTAAATGTAGCTTAAAGATATTAGTTCAAGTTAAACATCCCATCTGAGGTTTTCAAAATCACCCAAGTGTTCAATTCTCAAGCCCAAAAGGATCAATTTGAATTCCCTGTAATTTTCTTCGTATTTCTCTTTCATTTTCTCTAACTTTGTCTTCTAACTCTCATGAAGAAAGTTTCTCCCTAACTTTATATGTGCTTCTCCATGCTTCTCCATTCTGTTCTAGTAACTAATTAGCTTCGGTCCCGTAAATGTGTCATTCGCTTAACTGGCCAAGTTTAACTCAATCTAATCTTGCATAGCCACTGAGCAATAGAATTTACTGAATATTTGCGGCTTAACGATATCAGTTTAACATAAGCACCACATTTATGGTTTCTTAAATCATTTAAGTGTTAAATTCTCAAGCCCAGAAGGATGAATTTGAATGAATTCCCTTTGAATTTCTTCCAATTCCTCTTTCTTTTCTCTTGTACTTTCTCTTCTGGCTCTCAAAGCAGAAAGTTTCTATCTTTCTCCTTGCCTCTCTGCCATTCTCTCTTTTGTTCCGGAAACAAATTAGCTTGCGCCCGTAATTGTTTCATTTGCTCGAGTGGCCAAGTTTAACTTAAACTAATCTTGCTTAGCCTCTCGGCAAGAGAATTCACTGAGTCATTGTCGCATAACGATCTTAGTTTAACATTAAACACCTCATTTAAGTTTTCCGAAATCACTTAAGCGTTTAATTCTCTTGTCTAAAACGATGAATTTGAATTCCCTTTAATTTTCTTCCTATTTCTCTTTCTTTTCTTTTAACTTTCTCCTCTAGCTCTCAAGAAGATAGTTTTCTCTCCAACTTTCTCTGTGCTTCTCCATCCTTTTCTATCTTTTGTTCTAGGAAACTAATTCGCTTGGGACCCTAACTGTTCCATTAGCTTAAGTGCCTTTTTCACCCAAAAAAAAAAAGCTTAAGTGGCCAAGTTTAATTCCAACAAATCTTGCTTAGCATCTAAGAAAGAGGATTTTCTCAGTAATTGCCACTTAACGATATTAGTTAAACATAAGCACAGCATTTAAGGTTTCCCAAATTCCCCAACAGTTCAATTCTCAAGCCCAAAAGGACGAATGTGAATTCCCCATGATTTTTTTTCCCGTTTCTCTTTCTTTTCTCTAACTATCTCTTCTATCTCTCAAGAAAAAAGTTTCTCTCTAACTTTCTCTGTGCTTCTCCGTCCTTCTCTCTTTTTTTCTAGGAACTAATTAGCTTGGGCCCCTAATTGTTCCATTAGTTTAAGTGGCCAAGTTTAACTCAAACTAATCTTGCGTAGCCTCTGAGAAGGAGAATTTACTGAGTAACTGTAGCTGAACGATATTAGTTTAACTTAAACACCACATTTATGATTTTCGAAATCACCTAAGTGTTCAATTCACAACTCCAAAAGGACGAATGTGAATTCCCTTTGATTTTCTCCCTACTTCTCTTTCTTTTCTCTACTTACTCTTCATCTAGCTCTCAAGACAAAAGTCTCCCTCTAACTTTCTCTGTGCTTCTCCATCATTCTCTCTTTCGTTCAAGGAACTAATCAGCTTGGGACCCTAATTGTTCCATTAGCTTAAGTGGCCAAGTTTAAGTCAAACTAATCTTGGTTAGCCTCAAAGATAGAGAATTTACTGAGTAATTATCGATACTAGTTTGACTTAAGCACATCATTTAAGTTTTTCCAAATCACCTAAGTGTTCAATTCTCAAATCCAAAAGGATGAATTTGAATTCCCATTGATTTTCTTCCTCTTTCTGTTTCTTTTCTTTAACTGTCTCTTCTAGCTCTCAAGAAAAAGGTTTCTCTCTAACTTCTTCGCGCTTCTCCATCCTTCTCTCTTTTTTGTTTGAGAAACTAATTAGCCTCGGCCCGCTAATTGTTTCATTTGTTCAAGTGGCGAAGTTTAAATCAAACTAATCTTACTTAGCCTCTAACAAAGAGAATTTACTGACTGATTGTAACTTAATTTATTCACCCAAATATTGTAACTTAATAACCATTAGTTTAACTTGAACACCTCATTTAAGGTTTTCGAAATCTCCTGAGTGTTCAATTCTCATGTGTAAAAGGTTGAATTTGAATTCCGCTTGATTTTCTTCCTATTTCTCTTTTTTTTCTCAAACTTTATTGTCTAGCTCTCAGGAAGATAGTTTCTCTCTAACTTTCTCTGGGCTTCTCCATCCTTCTCTCTTTCGTTCTAGGAAATAATTAGCTTGGCCCCCTAATTGTTTCATTTGTTCAAGTGGCGAAGTTAATATCAAACTAATCTTGCTTAGCCTCTAACAAAGAGAACTTACTGGGGCCCCCACAATATCCCTAAAGTGAGTTTTGTGGTTTGGATGGCGATTTTGGGCAAACTGAACACTGGGGACAGGTTGCACCTTTTTGGTGTGACACAATCTGCTGTATGTGTATTTTGTCAGTACCATAATGAAAGACCATAACCACCTTTTCTTTGAGTGTCCATTCTCGGAACGGGTGTGGTCTTGTATTAAAGGTAAAATCAATGTTGATTAGCCATCCCTCCTTTGGTATGATTTGGTCCAGCTCATTGCTAAATCTGTGAAAGGGAATTCCTTAGGGACTATTATTACCAAGCTTGCATTTACTTGTACTGTGTACCAGTTATGGGTTGCTAGGAATAATAGAGTGTTTAGTAAAGATATGGTCCCTGAAGAGGTTGTTATAAAGTGTATTGTGGATATGGTTAGATTCAGGGTAATGCATATTACCAATTTGAAGACTAACCACAATGACAGATGGTATCTTAGCTAATGGAAATTGCCTCATACTATGCTGAAGCTTGCTGTTGCTGATGTGAGGAATAAGAGTTCATAAAATGTGGGTTGAGTGAAGGTTAGAAACTACATTGTGGGGTTTCCTAATGTTTGTTATTCATATAGGTGCTTGGAGTCCTGGAAATCCGATTGTTGACGCCAATCAATCTGAGGGTTGAGTTTCGTGTGAGGAATAAAGACTCCATATCCCCCACATTACTAGCCACATTGAGAGGAACTAACAAGCTTTTATATATTCTCTGTATCTTTTCTTTCGCGGGTGTATGGAGCTTTGTTTTTCCGAGTGATGTGAGCATAGATACTTGTGGGTTGAGTGTAGTGAGCAATTATATGTGCGTTGTTAAATCTTTCATGTTTCTGAGTCTCGCAAAGTACTTTGTTGATGATTATTTAATTTTGTTTGGTCTTTGCTGGATTACAAGGTCTACTATAAATGCGTAGAATCTGTTTGGGTTACATGGTTTAGCAGCAGTTCTTGGATGGTGCTGCACGGTTTGTTCTTCAGTTCGGGTTGACACGAAGCTCAAAGCTGGATATGATTGTCTTGATGGCTGCTATATGCGCCTCGTGTGTGAAGATTGACTTTCCACTATGTTTGTTTTCTTTAGAGTGTGTTGGTATTTTGGCCTACCCGTGTGGGGATGTACACGGGTGTCCGTGATTTTCTGTTTCCATCCGACTTTTTGCTACTTGGATATCAGGTGTGTTCATGTTCCTCATTACATTTTCATGCGGCACATGAACACACTTTGGTTACTTCCTATTATGTATGGCTTATTTAGTTTAGTTTTTGGCTTATTTTATTTATTTTGTCCAGATAGATATGGTGTGGTCGTCAGTCTTTCTAGGTAATTCTGGAATGGCATAGTCTTTTTGTTTTTCCTTTGGTTCTTGTACAGTGCTTTGGTTAGGGCCTGGGGTATGCCTCTTGTCGTGGTGTAAGTTTTTTGTCTTTTATTTTACGACTTGTCCACCCAAAAAAAAAGAGAACTTACTGAGCAATTGTAGCTTAACAACATTAGTTTAACTTAAACACCTCATTTAAAGTTTTCGATATCTCCTAAGTGTTCAATTCTCAAGTCCAAAAGGTTGAATTTGAGTTCCATTTGATTTTCTTCCAATTTCTCTTTGTTTTCTCTAACTTTCTTGTCTGGCTCTCAAGAAGATAGTTTCTCCCTGACTTTCTCTGTACTTCTCCATCCTTCTCTCTTTCGTTCTGGGAACTTAATAGCTTGGGCCCCTAATTGTTTCATCAGCTTAAGTGGCCAGGTTGAAATCAAACTAATCTTGCTTAGCCTCTAAGAAAACGAATTTAAGGGGTAACTGTAGCTTAAAGATATTAGTTCAATCTAAACATCCCATCTGAGGTTTTCAAAATCACCCAAGTGTTCAATTCTCAAATCCAAAAGGATCAATTTGAATTCCCTGTAATTTTCGTCTTATTTCTCTTTCATTTTCTCTAACTTTGTCTTCTAGCTTTCAAAAAGAAAGTTTCTCTCTAACTTTATCTGTGCTTCTCCATGCTTCTCCATTCTGTTCTAGTAACTAATTAGCTTCGGTCCCGTAAATGTGTCATTCGCCTAACTGGCCAAGTTTAACTCAACCTAATCTTGCATAGCCACTGAGAAATAGAATTTACTGAATATTTGTAGCTTAACGATATCAATTTAACATAAGCCCCACATTTATGGTTTCTTAAATCATTTAAGTGTTAAATTCTCAAGCACAGAAGGATGAATTTGAATGAATTCCCTTTGACTTTCTTCCAATTCCTCTTTCTTTTCTCTTATACTTTCTCTTCCGGCTCTCAAAGCAGAAAGTTTCTATCTTTCTCTGTGCCTCTCCATCATTCTCTCTTTTGTTCCGGGAACAAATTAGCTTGCGCCCCTAATTGTTTCATTTGCTCGAGTGGCCAAGTTTAACTTAATCTAATCTTGCTTAGCCTCTCAGCAAGAGAATTTACTGAGTAATTGTCGCATAACGATCTTAGTTTAACATTAAACACCTCTTTTAAGTTTTTCGAAATCACTTAAGCGTTTAATTCTCAAGTCTAAAACGATGAATTTGAATTCCCTTTAATTTTCTTCCTATTTCTCTTTCTATTCTTTTAACTTTCTCATCTAGCTCTCAAGAAGATAGTTTTCTCTCCAAGTTTCTCTGTGCTTCTCCATCCTTCTTTTTTTTGGGTAAGTAAGTCATAAAATAAAGACAGTAAAATGTACAAGTTTACAAGGGGCATACCCCAGGTACGCCCTAAACCAATAAAGAAGAACAAAAACACCTCAAACGACCACAGGACATACGACAACATATAACCACACTCGCAAAAGCGAGAGAACAACATATAACCATCCTTCTATCTTTTGTTCTAGGAAACTAATTCGCTTGGGACCCTAACTGTTCCATTAGCTTAAGCGGCCAAGTTTAACTCCAACAAATCTTGCTTAGCATCTAAGAAAGAGAATTTACTGAGTAATTGCCACTTAACGATACTAGTTAAACATAAGCACCGCATTTAAGGTTTCCCAAATTCCCCAACTGTTCAATTCTCAAGCCCAAAAGGACGAATGTGAATTCCCTATGATTTTTTTCCCGTTTCTCTTTCTTTTCTCTAACTATCTCTTCTATCTCTCAAGAAAAAAGTTTCTCTCTAACTTTCTCTGTGCTTCTCCGTCCTTCTCTCCTTTGTTCTAGGAACTAATTACCTTGGGCCCCTAATTGTTCCATTAGTTTAAGTGGCCAAGTTTAACTCAAACTACACCTGCGTAGCCTCTGAGAAAGAGAATTTACTGAGTAACTGTAGCTGAACGATATTAGTTTAACTTAAACACCTCATTTATGATTTTCGAAATCACCTAAGTATTCAATTCTCAACTCCGAAAGGACGAATGTGAATTCCCTTTGATTTTCTCCCTTCTTCTCTTTCTTTTCTCCAACTTTCTCTTCTTCTAGCTCTCAAGATAAAAGTCTCCCTCTAACTTTCTCTGTGCTTCTCCATCCTTCTCTCTTTCGTTCAAGGAACTAATCAGCTTGGGACCCTAATTGTTCCATTAGCTTAAGTGCCCAAGTTTAAGTCAAACTAATCTTACTTTGCCTCAAAGATAGAGAATTTACTGAGTAATTATCGATACTAGTTTGACTTAAGCACGTCATTTAAGCTTTTCCGAATCACCTAAGTGTTCAATTCTCAAATCCAAAAGGATGAATTTGAATTCCCAATTATTTTCTTTCTCTTTCTGTTTCTTTTCTTTAACTGTCTCGTCTAGCTCTCAAGAAAAAGGTTTCTCTCTAACTTCTCGGCGCTTCTCCATCCTTCTCTCTTTTTTGTTCGAGAAACTAATTAGCCTCGGCCCCCTAATTGTTTCATTTGTTCAAGTGGCGAAGTTTAAATCAAACTAATCTTGCTTAGCCTCTAACAAAGAGAATTTACTGAGTGATTGTAACTTAATTTATTCACCCAAATATTGTAACTTAACAACCATTAGTTTAACTTGAACACCTCATTTAAGGTTTTCGAAATCTCCTAAGTGTTCAATTCTCATGTGCAAAAGGATGAATTTGAATTCCGCTTGATTTTCTACCTATTTCTCTTTTTTTTCTCTAACTTTCTTGTCTAGCTCTCAAGAAGATAGTTTCTCTCTAACTTTCTCTGTGCTTCTCCGTCCTTCTCTCTTTTGTTCTAGGAACTAATTAGCTTGCCCCCCTAGTTGTTTCATTTGTTCAAGTGGTGAAGTTAATATCAAACTAATCTTGCTTAGCCTCTAACAAAGAGAACTTACTGGGGCCCCCACAATATCCCTAAAGTGAGTTTTGTGGTTTGGATGGCGATTCTGGGCAGACTGAACACTGGGGACAGGTTGCACCTTTTTGGTGTGACACAATCTGCTGTATGTGTATTTTGTCAGTACCATAATGAAGACCATAACCACCTTTTGTTTGAGTGTCCATTCTCGGAACGGGTGTGGTCTTGTATTAAAGGTAAAATCAATGTTGATTGGCCATCCCTCCTTTGGGATGATTTGGTCCAGCTCATTACTAAATCTGTGAAAGGGAATTCCTTAGGGACTATTATTACCAAGCTTGCATTTACTTGTACTGTGTACCAGTTATGGGTTGCTAGGAATAATAGAGTGTTTAGTAAAGATATGGTCCCTGAAGAGGTAGTTATAAAGTGTATTGTGGATATGGTTAGATTCAGGGTAATGCATATTTTTTTTTGGGTGAATAAGACATAAATAAAAGACAGAGAATATACAAGATTACAAGGGGAATACCCCAGGCCCTAAATCAGCTATACAGCAAAACAAACTCCATAAGCAAACAAAAACAATGTTCAGTATCCATATCTAAGAAAATAGGGAAAATGAACATTGCGAAAATAAAGGGCATGACATACCCACAAAACCACAAACCAGCAGCAACTAAACCGACTGTATACAACCTGAGACAACGAGGCGCATCCAGTAGTCTATCATGTGCAATCCAGAAACTATAGTAATGGCATGAGGCCAAGACATATCAACAAAAGACCTAGTACATCCCACTAGGGTAGGCTTAACAAAATATTGTGCAATGTAAGTTAAAGACACCATAACGAAAGATAGTAATATAAAAGAAGACAACTTGTAAACAACGAGACGCATCCAGCAGCCATCGGCACTTGACAGCCACTTGTAACTCAAAACAGCAGCCCAAATTCCCAAATTATCAACCCAGCAGGTAGTAGCACCTATCGAGTAATCAGCAGCATACACTAGAGCATCACACAGCATCTCCATTAGAATCAACACCACAGCCAAGCAGCCCAAAGTTTGGTGAAGATAGCAGACATTCTTTAAACATAGTAGAATTTCCTGCCAGTAACAAGAAACCACAACCCAAATCAAAAAAGCCCAATAAAATCCAATAAGAAGGATAATGCACACATATTGTAAACTCTCATCACTCGGCCCACAGTATAGGACCTCACAACACTCGGAAACTGCCTCCTTATCCTGCAAATAAAGAGATAATATATATATACTGGTTAGCAAATAAAACATATGTAGGCTATTTTCACTCAACCCTCAAATATTCCATTGATGATACCAAAATGTCTAACAGATTTGAAGTTTATGACTCACATCACTCAACCCTCAATCCATAGAGCTACACAGGACACAAACAGTTAGAAACCCCACATTATGAAGCTCACCAACTCTCAACTCTCATTTGAGAAACTCCCATCACTCAGCAGCCCTCCCAATACGAACAGTATGGGGCTTCAGAATGGAATCAGACAAATTCCATTGCTTTAAGAACCATTCATCACCTGCATATCTAGGCAAATTGTTTAATGACATTAGCCTGCCTCTAATCATTTGAACAATTGACTTGATAACAACTTCTTCAGGTTTCATTTCCTTATTAAAAATTCTGTTATTTCTTTCAATCCAAACATGATAAACAGTACATAGCAGAGCCAGTCTAGTAGTAATGGCTCTCAAAGATTTACCCAGACTCTCCTTCATAGCAACATGAACAATATCAGGCCAAAAAATGTCAGGCCACTTTACATTACACTTAACTTTAATAGCATCCCAAACCTTAAGAGAGAAAATGCAATTAAAGAAAAGGTGAGAGTGGTTTTCAGTGTGATGATTGCAAAAGGAGCATTTGAAATTATCACTCAGACCAAAAGATTCTAACCTGTCCCCAGTGTTAAGCCTTCCATGTAAGGCAATCCAGGCAATGAAACTAACTCTAGGGATATTGAATGGACCCCACAGCAGTTTATACCAAGCCACCTTATCATGTTTATCTCTCCAGTGGTTCCAAGCAGATTGGATGGAGAATATTCCATCTTGAGTAAGAGTCCAAAAAGGAGTATCATTACTCGAAGATCTGGGTTTAAAAGAAGGGGGGGTCAACGATATAAGGTCTCTCATCTCCCAGTGCCAGGAATCCCCATTAACAATATTGCTCACTTTAGCCTCCCTAGAGAGACCAGAATCATAGATAATCCTATTCCCAAATTTGTCCCAAATAGAGCCCACCGGATGCCAATTATCATACCACAAAAAGGTAGCATTACCATTCCCAATTTTGTGGACAATGAGAGGACATATTGACTTCCTAAGAGAAGGAATCTTCCTCCAGACCCAAGAAGGGTCACTAGGAACAGGGACTTTCCAAAAACTTTTTCCTTTGAGTAAGTAAGACTTAACCCATTGGCACCACATTGACTTCTCACCCCCCGAGAAAAGGAACCAAATATGTTTGGCAATAGCAGCTCTATTCCAAACCTCCAGAGATTTAAAACCCAGACCACCTTCAGACTTGGGAGCACAAACCTTATCCCAAGCAATCTTCGCACTATGCTTCTTCAGATCAACCCCGGACCAAAGAAAGGCTCTAAGTAAATTTTCAATTTCTCTAACAACCTTCTTAGGGAGGATGAACAACGAGGACCAATAGACTTGCATGGAGAACAGGATGGTTTGAATAAGCTGAGCTCTACCAGCATAAGAGAGGGCCTTATTGGTCCAACTCTTAATACGGTTAGTGATCCTATCAATAAGCTGCTGGCAATCTAATGCTCTCAACTTAGTGGTGATTAAGGGAACACCCAAGTACTTGACAGGGAGGGTACCTTCCTTGAAATTTGCAATCTTGAGAATTTCCTCCCTAAGACTAGAGTCACACCCGCAGAAAAATATGTTACTCTTGGCAGCACTAGGAGTAAGACCCGAAAGATTCTTGAACTCCTCAAGCCCATGCATAATCATCTGAACAGTAGATGCATCCCCTTTGCTGAATATCATTAAATCATCAGCAAAGCACAAATTAACAATCTTAGTCTTCTCACATCTCCAATGGAATTTAAAAAGATGATGCTTGGATTTCTCAGCAAGGATTCTAGCCAGGATTTCCATAGCCAAGACAAACAAATAAGGAGACAAAGGGTCTCCCTGCCTAAGGCCTCTTGCGCCCTTGAAATAGCCATGAAGGCTCCCATTGATACATATGGAAAACGATGGACTAGTGATACAAGCCTTAATCCAGGAAATCATAGAGGGTGGAAAGGCCATGGCCTTTAGGACATCAATAATAAACTCCCATCTAACAGTATCGTAGGCTTTCATAATGTCAACTTTCATAGCACATTTAGGAGTAACGGACTGACGATGATAACCTCTCATAAGCTCTTGGGACAAAAAAATATTATCAGAGATCCTCCTACCTTGCACAAAAGCAGATTGAACAGGGTCAATCAAATTAGGGAGGACAGCCTTAATTCTATTAGCAATAATCTTGGCTATGCACTTATAGATAGTGTTGCAACAAGAAATAGGCCTAAAGTCACCCACCCTCGAAGGATTAGGAACCTTAGGAATGAGAGCAATAATAGTGTTGTTAACCTCAGAGAGAAGTTTACCAGACTGGAAAAAGGTTCTAATTGCTTGAGTAACTTCCTTCCCAACAATGTCCCACGAGGCCTTAAAAAAACTACCCGTAAAACCATCCGGGCCAAGGGCTTTATTAGCCTTAAGGGACCAAACAACATCCTTGATCTCTTGATCGGAGACAGGACTACCAAGCTTTATAGATTGTTCCACAGAGACTCTAGCCTGGACCAGAGAATTAATCCTTTCAAAACCATTGTACTGGTCCCTGAGCGGGGTACCAAAAAGGTTTGTAAAAAAACTAATGAAGCCTTGATGAATGTCTTCAGGCTTAGATGATTTGCTACCATCCTCCAACTTAATGCTAAGGATTTTACTTCTGTTAATATTGCTCTTAACAGATCTGAAAAAGAATTTGGTGTTCCTATCCCCCAGACCCAACCAATCAACCCTGGACTTTTGATGGGCAAGACTCTCCTCCACAGCACATAAATCCACATAATGCCTATAGTTAGTTCTCTCAAGATTCTGCAACATCAGATTACTCGGATCCTTGTCCAATTTATATTGAACAGATTCAAGGTCTGACTTAGCAACAAGGACTCTAGTAGATATGTCACTAAAATCTTTCTTGTTAAGGTCTCTCAACCCAGGTTTCAAATTTCTAAGCTTTTGACAAACTCTGAACATGGGAACACCCTGAATGTACTGACTCCACTCGTTAGAAACCAGAGAAAGAAAGTCCTTGTGCTTGGACCAGAAATTAAAGAACTTAAAAGGTTTCTTGTAAGAGGTGACAGCATCAGAAACAATCACTACAGCAGGAGAGTGGTCTGAGATTGTAGAAGGTAGAAAAAGAGCAGTAGAGTTGGGAAAATTATCCAGCCAAGACTCATTAACCAAAACTCTATCAATTTTAGTGGCAATATACTCCCCACAATCCCTCTTGTTAGCCCAAGTAAATTGGCAGCCAGAGTAGGACAAATCATCAAGCTCAGAGGCAATAATATAAGAATTAAATCCCTCTTTCGAAGAGTGCCAAATCTGAGAGCCTCCAAATTTCTCATGACTATATCTAGTAGCATTAAAATCCCCTAAAAAGGCAATGGGACAATTGGACTGAGAATGGGATAAACGAACCATGGTTTCACAAAAGACCCTTCTCACAGAGTGGTTATTATCAGCATACACAAAACAGGCAAGGAAGCTAGAGGCCTGAGTGAGATCAGTAATCTTACAAAAAATATGTTGGTCAGAGGCAGATAGCTGGTTGACCATACAAAAATTGGAGTCCCAAAAAACACAAATTCTACCAGTTTCATTAGGTTGTGAGTTTGACAAAAAGGACCAATTCTTTAAACAAGAAGAGAAAATTTTCTTTTCATTTACAGCTTTTAATTTTGGTCTCCAAAATACCCATGACTTTAATATCTTCTTTAACCACAAAATTTTTTAGCTCTCTATGTTTAGAAGGGTCATTCAACCCTCTAATATTCCAAGCAGCTATTTTAAAAGTCATAGAGAACAAAATACAAAACAAAACCCACAACTAAGAAACTGAGAATTACCTCTTCTTTTTCCTCTGGCTACTGCTGCTCTTGCCAGAGGATTTACCTTTTGTTGGATGATTGGGTACAGGACTAGCCATTGGACTACCAAGATTTGAATCCTTGAACTTCTGGACTTCCTCTTCTGAACTTCTGGACTTCATCTGCCAAATTGCTCTTCATCTTTTGCAGGCCCTCAAAGTAGGGAACCATCTTCCCCGGTGACAGCCGAAGAACCAGAAAGATTCTGAGAAGCAGCAGGCCTGTTGTCCTCTGCTACTGAGTCAGAAATTTTTCCTTGAACTGTAGAAAGCACTTCCCTATTCAAAAGTAAATCCTCATCAGTAGCTTCAATTTGGTCAGGTAGGGAAACCTCCCCTGGCACTTCTTCCTGTTCATTTGTTCCATGAGTACCCTGAGGGGCAGGGATTGCCTCATCTCCAGCAATGACTCCAACTTGCTTCTTTCCCTTAGCTATAATAGTGGTCCAGCCAGGCTCAGCAAGATTCTCTTCTGTTCCTTTCTGGAGAGATACCAGTTTAGCCACTTGAGTAGTAACACATCTAGTTGTGTCATGGCCGAAAGCAACACAATGCTCACATTTAGCAAGAAGACCTTGGTATTCAACATTCACAACAATTGTTTCACCATCACAATTAACAGGGAAAGAAGGTGGTTGTTTGGAAGAAGCATCAACTTCCACACACACTCTGGCAAAAGCAACCCTACCCCCACTAGCCGTGAGTTGATCCGTAAACAATGGGTTACCAACAGCACTGGCAATCCTACCAAGGCCATCATCATCCCAATATTCTAAAGGAATGTTATAGAACCTAACCCAGACTGGTACTTTAGTCACCTTATCCTTTGATAATTTCATCATCCGTTTCCATTTTTTCAGAATAATATTGAAGCCCCCGATGTACCAAGGACCTCCCTCCAGAACTTCAAAGCAACACTCAGGGTTATCAAAAATAAAGAAAATAAAACCCTCACCATTAGCTAAAACTTCTTTAAGGCCCTTATTCTTCCACATGCTAAATGCACTATTCTTCATGTAGTTGAAGTTAACCCCTTTCCCTAAGAAGTAACCCACCAAACAGGAATACCACTTTTGAAGGGGATTAGGTCTAGGGGGCAAATCAACACTGATAAAGTCATCTTTAACAGTTGGAGGGAAATACCTGAGAGAGACTTGCGATCTTGTAGACGAATTTGTGATTTCAGCCCACGATTTCCCCGAATGATTTCCAGATCCCCTACCTCCACCATGACCTCTGTTGCCTCTTCCTCCTCGAGTATTTGTACCTCTGCGATCTAGATTATCACCGAATGAGATATCCTCCCTTTGTTCTTCCTGACCCAGAAAGTCTTGTAGATTTTTCCTCACAGTGTCAGACGGCTGACTTGACTCACCCTCCATACCCTCACGAGATTTCCCATCACCTCTATTCCTTGCTATTTCCAGGCTATCTGGAAGCCTATGAAACACAGAAGGCTCATTCTCACTACGATCTGACCAGCGAGGAGTACCAGGAGTCGAAGGGGCTCCGATGGCCAGGTTAGGGTTTGACGATTTAAGCCTTTCAACCCGATCTATAATAGTCCGGGGATCAAAGGTCAGATGGGGGGTTACGAAGTCACGTTCACCTTTGCGATTTACCATTTGATCCACCAGATGAGGACTATCTCCTGAGGCTTCTGCCATCTTTGATTCCTAAGGATCGTTCGAAATAACCCTTCACTCGTTATGCTGAGTTGCCATGTCTAGGGGGTTAACCCTACGATCAGATTGAGATTGGACCGAGTCGCTACTATCCTGTCCAAGAACAGATACATGAGGATTGATCTCCGATGAATCCATAGCCTCACCACCAAGGATATCGTATTTGTTTTTAAGAAACCCTAGTTTATCACTCATGATGTTTACGCCAAAGTCTGCCTTGCAGATTGTGTCAACACTTACAGAAGGTGAAACATTTATGGGATCAGCATTAACTCCTACCATCGTATTCAATAAGGTATTGAAACCCTAGAAACAGAGTTTCTAGAGAGATGCGGGAGCTTCTCACTCTAACCCATAACTAAACTTTTTTTTTGGGTGAATAAAATTAATTTTGGGTGAATACCCATAACTAAACTAACCGAAGGGTAATGCATATTACCAATTTGAAGACTAACCACAATGACAGATGGTATCTTAGCTCATGGAAATTGCCTCATACTATGCTGAAGCTTGCTGCTGCTGATGTGAGGAATAAGAGTTCATAAAATGTGTGTTGAGTGAAGGTTAGAAACTACATTGTGGGGTTTCCTAATGTTTGTTATTCATATAGGTGCTTGGAGTCCTGGAAAGCCGATTGTTGAGTGTATGCCAATCAATCTGAGGGTTGAGTTTCGTGTGAGGAATAAACACTCCATATCCCCCACATTACTAGCCACATTGAGAGGAACTAACAAGCTTTTATATATTCTCTGTATCTTTTCTTTTGCGGGTGTATGGAGCTTTGTTTTTCCGAGTGATGTGAGCCTAGATACTTGTGGGTTGAGTGTAGTGAGCAATTATATGTGTGATGTTAAATGTTTCATGTTTCTGAGTCTCGCAAAGTACTCTGTTGATGATTATTTAATTCTGTTTGGTCTTTGCTGGATTACAAGGTCTACTACAAATGCGTAGAATCTGTTTGGGTTACATGGTTTAGCAGCAGTTCTTGGACGGTGCTGCATGGTTTGTTCTTCAGTTCGGGTTGACTCGAAGCTCGAAGCCGGATATGATTGTGTTGATGGCTGCTATATGCGCCTCGTGTGTGAAGATTGACTTTCCATTATGTTTGTTTTCTTTAGAGTGTGTTGGTATTTTTGCCTACCCGTGTGTCCATGATTTTCTGTTTCCAACCGACTTTTTGCTACTTAGATATCGGGTGTGTTCATGTTCCTCATTACATTTTCATGCGGCACATGAACACACTTTGGTTACTTCCTATTATGTATGGTTTATTTAGTTTAGTTTTTCACTTATTTTATTTATTTTGTCCAGATAGATATGGTTTGGTCGTCAGTCTTTCTGGGTAATTCTGGAATGGCTTAGTCTTTTTGTTTTTCCTTTGGTTCTTGTATAGTGCTTTGTTTAGGGCATGCCCCTTGTCGTGGTGTAAGTTTTTTGTCTTTTATTTTATGACTTATCCACCCAAAAAAAAAAGAGAACTTACTGAGCAATTGTAGCTTAACAACATTAGTTTAACTTAAACACCTCATTTAAGGTTTTCGATATCTCCTAAGTGTTCAATTCTCAAGTCCAAAAGGTTGAATTTGAGTTCCGTTTGATTTTCTTCCAATTTCTCTTTCTTTTCTCTAACTTTCTTGTCTAGCTCTCAAGAAGATAGTTTCTCCCTGACTTTCTCTGTGCTTCTCCATCCTTCTCTCTTTCGTTCTAGGAACTAATTAGCTTGGGCCCCTAATTGTTTCATTAGCTTAAGTGGCCAGGCTGAAATCAAACTAATCTTGCTTAGCCTCTAAGAAAACGAATTTACGGGGTAAATGTAGCTTAAAGATATTAGTTCAATTTAAACATCCCATCTGAGGTTTTCAAAATCACCCAAGTGTTCAATTCTCATGTCCAAAAGGATCAATTTGAATTCCCTGTAATTTTCTTCGTATTTCTCTTTCATTTTCTCTAACTTTGTTTTCCAGCTCTCAAGAAGAAAGTTTCTCTCTAACTTTATCTGTGCTTCTCCATGCTTCTCCATTCTATTCTAGTAACTAATTAGCTTGGGTCCCGTAAATGTGTCATTCGCTTAACTGGCAATAGAATTTACTGAATATTTGTGGCTTAACGATATCAGTTTAAACATCCCAAGTGTTAAATTCTCAAGCCCAGAAGGATGAATTTGAATGAATTCCCTTTGACTTTCTTCCAATTCCTCTTTCTTTTCTCTTATACTTTCTCTTCTAGCTCTTAAAGCAGAAAGTTTCTATCTTTCTTTGTTCCTCTCCATCATTCTCTCTTTTGTTCCGGGAACAAATTAGCTTGCTCCCCTAATTGTTTCATTTGCTCGAGTGGCCAAGTTTAACTTAAACTAATCTTGCTTAGCCTCTCAGCAAGAGAATTTACTGAGTCATTGTCGCATAACGATCCTAGTTTAACATTAAACACCTCATTTAAGTTTTACGAAATTACTTAAGCGTTTAATTCTCAAGTCTAAAACTATGAATTTGAATTCCATTTAATTTTCTTCCTATTTCTCTTTCTTTTCTTTTAACTTTCTCGTCTAGCTCTCAAGAAGATAGTTTTCTCTCCAACTTTCTCTGTGCTTCTCCGTAGATCTATCTTTTGTTCTAGGAAACTAATTCGCTTGGGACCCTAACTGTTCCATTAGCTTAAGTAGCCAAGTTTAACTCCAACAAATCTTGCTTAGCATCTAAGAAAGAGGATTTTCTCAGTAATTGCCACTTAACGATATTAGTTAAACATAAGCACTGCATTTAAGTTTTCCCAAATTCCCCAACTGTTCAATTCTCAAGCCCAAAAGGACGAATGTGAATTCCCTATGATTTTTTTTCCCGTTTCTCTTTCTTTTCTCTAACTATCTCTTCTATCTCTCAAGAAAAAAGTTTCTCTCTAACTTTCTCTGTGCTTCTCCGTCCTTCTCTCTTTTGTTGTAGGAACTAATTAGCTTGGGCCCCTAATTGTTCCATTAGTTTAAGTGGCCAAGTTTAACTCAAACTAATCTTGCGTAGCCTCTGAGAAAGAGAATTTACTGAGTAACTGTAGCTGAACGATATTAGTTTAACTTAAACACCTCATTTATGATTTTCGAAATCACCTAAGTGTTCAATTCTCAACTCCAAAAGGACGAATGTGAATTCCCTTTGATTTTCTCCATACTTCTCTTTCTTTTCTCTAACTTTCTCTTCTTCTAGCTCTCAAGATAAAAATCTCCCTCTAACTTTCTCTGTGCTTCTCCATCCTTCTCTCTTTCGTTCAAGGAACTAATCAGCTTGGGACCCTAATTGTTCCATTAGCTTAAGTGGCCAAGTTTAAGTCAAACTAATCTTGCTTAGCCTCAAAGATAGCGAATTTATTGAGTAATTATCGATACTAGTTTGACTTAAGCACGTCATTTAAGCTTTTCCAAATCACCTAAGTGTTCAATTCTCAAATCCAAAAGGATGAATTTGAATTCCCATTGATTTTCTTCCTCTTTCTGTTTCTTTTCTTTAACTGTCTCTTCTAGCTCTCAAGAAAAAGGTTTCTCTCTAACTTCTCGGCGCTTCTCCATCCTTCTCTCTTTTTTGTTCGAGAAACTAATTAGCCTCGGCCCCCTAATTCTTTCATTTGTTCAAGTGGCGAAGTTTAAATCAAACTAATCTTGCTTAGCCTCTAACAAAGAGAATTTACTGAGTGATTGTAACTTAATTTATTCACCAAAATATTGTGACTTAACAACCATTAGTTTAACTTGAACACCTCATTTAAGGTTTTCGAAATCTCCTAAGTGTTCAATTCTCATGTGCAAAAGGATGAATTTGAATTCCGCTTGATTTTCTACCTATTTCTCTTTTTTTTTCTCTAACTTTCTTGTCTAGCTCTCAAGAAGATAGTTTCTCTCTAACTTTCTCTGTGCTTCTCCATCCTTCTCTCATTCGTTCGAGGAACTAATTAGCTTGGGCCCCCTAATTGTTTCATTCGTTCAAGTGGCGAAGTTAATATCAAACTAATCTTGCTTAGCCTCTAACAAAGAGAACTTACTGGGGCCCCCACAATATCCCTAAAGTGAGTTTTGGGGTTTGGATGGCGATTCTGCGCAGAGTGAACACTGGGGACAGGTTGCACCTTTTTGGTGTGACACAATCTGCTGTATGTGTATTTTGTCAGTACCATAATGAAGACCATAACCACCTTTTCTTTGAGTGTCCATTCTCGGAACGTGTGTGGTCTTGTATTAAAGGTAAAATCAATGTTGATTGGCCATCCCTCTTTCAGGATGATTTGATCCAGCTCATTGCTAAATCTGGGAAAGGGAATTCCTTAGGGACTATTATTACCAAGCTTGCATTTACTTGTACTGTGTACCAGTTATGGGTTGCTAGGAATAATAGAGTGTTTAGTAAAGATATGGTCCCTGAAGAGGTTGTTATAAAGCGTATTGTGGATATGGTTAGATTCAAGGTAATGCATATTACCAATTTGAAGACTAACCATAATGGCTGATGGTATCTTAGCTCATGGAAATTGCCTCATACTATGCTGAAGCTTGGTGCTGCTGATGTGAGGAATAAGAGTTCATAAAATGTGGGTTGAGTGAAGGTTAGAAACTACATTGTGGGGTTTCCTAATGTTTGTTATTCATATAGGTGCATGGAGTCCTGGAAAGCCGATTGTCGAGTGTATGCCAATCAATCTGAGGGTTGAGTTTCATGTGAGGAATAAACACTCCATATCCCCCACATTACTAGCCACATTGAGAGGAACTAACAAGCTTTTCTTTGTATCTTTTCTTTTGCTGGTGTATGGAGCTATGTTTTTCCGAGTGATGTGAGCATAGATACTTGTGGGTTGAGTGTAGTGAGCAATTATATGTGTGATGTTAAATGTTTCATGTTTCTGAGTCTCGCGAAGTACTCTGTTGATGATTATTTAATTCTGTTTGGTCTTTGCTGGATTACAAGGTCTACTATAAATGTGTAGAATCTGTTTGGGTTACATGGTTTAGCAGCAGTTCTTGGACGGTGCTGCATGGTTTGTTCTTCAGATCGGGTTGACTCGAAGCTCGAAGCTGGATGTGATTTTGTTGATGGCTGCTATATACGCCTCGTGTGTGAAGATTGACTTTCCATTATGTTCGTTTTCTTTAGAGTGTGTTGGTATTTTTGCCAACCCATATGGGATGTACACGGGTGTCCGTGATTTTCTGTTTCCTTCCGACTTTTTGCTCCTTAGATATCGTGTGTGTTCATGTTCCTCATTACATTTTCATGCGGCACATGAACACACTTTGGTTACTTCCTATTATGTATGGTTTATTTAGTTTAGTTTTTGGCTTATTTTATTTATTTTGTCCTGATAGATATGGTTTGGTCGTCAGCCTTTCTGGGTAATTCTGGAATGGCATAGTCTTTTTGTTTTTCCTTTGGTTCTTGTATAGTGCTTTGGTTAGGGCCTAGGGTATGCCCCTTGTCGTGGTGTAAGTTTTTTGTCTTTTATTTTACGACTTATCCACCAAAAAAAAAAGAGAACTTACTGAGTAATTGTAACTTAACAACATTAGTTTAACTTAAACACCTCATTTAAGGTTTTCGATATCTCCTAAGTGTTAAATTCTCAAGTCCAAAAGGTTGAATTTGAGTTCCGTTTGATTTTCTTCCAATTTCTCTTTCTTTTCTCTAACTTTCTTGTCTAGCTCTCAAGAAGATAGTTTCTCCCTAACTTTCTCTGTGATTCTCCATCCTTCTCTCTTTCGTTCTAGGAACTAATTAGCTTGGGCCCCTAATTGTTTCATTAGCTTAAGTGGCCAGGTTGAAATCAAACTAATCTTGCTTAGCCTCTAAGAAAACGAATTTACGGGGTAACTGTAGCTTAAAGATATTAGTTCAATTTAAACATCCCATCTGAGCTTTTCAAAATCACCCAAGTGTTCAATTCTCAAGTCCAAAAGAATCAATTTGAATTCCCTGTAATTTTCTACGTATTTCTCTTTCATTTTCTCTAACTTTGTCTTCTAGCTCTCAAGAAGAAAGTTTCTTTCTAACTTTATCTGTGCTTCTCCATGCTTCTCCATTCTGTTCTAATAACTAATTAGCTTGGGTCCCGTAAACTCAACCTAATCTTGCATAGCCACTGAGCAATAGAATTTACTGAATATTTGTAGCTTAACGATATCAGTTTAACATAAGCACCTCATTTATGGTTTCTTAAATCATTTAAGTGTTAAATTCTCAAGCCCAGAAGGATGAATTTGAATGAATTCCCTTTGACTTTCTTCCAATTCCTCATTCTTTTCTCTTATACTTTCTCTTCTGGCTCTCGAAGCAGAAAGTTTCTATCTTTCTCTGTGCCTCTCCATCATTCTCTCTTTTGTTCCGGGAACAAATTAGCTTGCGTCCCTAATTGTTTCATTTGCTCGAGTGGCCAAGTTTAACTTAAACTAATCTTGCTTAGCCTCTGAGCAAGAGAATTTACTGAGTCATTGTCGCATAACGATCTTTGTTTAACATTAAACACCTCATTTAAGTTTTCCAAAATCACTTAAGCGTTTAATTCTCAAGTCTAAAACGATGAATTTGAATTCCCTTTAATTTTCTTCCTATTTCTCTTTCTTTTCTTTTAACTTTCTCGTCTAGCTCTCAAGAAGATAGTTTTCTCTCCAACTTTCTCTGTGCTTCTCCATCCTTCTATCTTTTGTTCTAGGAAACTAATTCGCTTGGGACCCTAACTGTTCCATTAGCTTAAGTGGCCAAGTTTAACTCCAACAAATCTTGCTTAGCATCTTAGAAAGAGGATTTACTAAGTAATTGCCACTTAACGATATTAGTTAAACATGAGCACCGCATTTAAGGTTTCCCAAATTCCCCAACTGTTCAATTCTCAAACCCAAAAGGACGAATGTGAATTCCCTATGATTTTTTTTCCCGTTTCTCTTTCTTTTCTCTAACTATCTGTTCTATCTCTCAAGAAAAAAGTTTCTCTCTAACTTTCTCTGTGCTTCTCCGTCCTTCTCTCTTTTGTTCTAGGAACTAATTAGCTTGGGCCCCTAATTGTTCCATTAGTTTAAGTGGCCAAGTTTAACTCAAACTAATCTTGCTTAGCCTCTGAGAAAGAGAATTTACTGAGTAACTGTAGCTGAACGATATTAGTTTAACTTAAACACCTCATTTATGATTTTCGAAATCACCTAAGTGTTCAATTCTCAACTCCAAAAGGATGAATGTGAATTCCTATTGATTTTCTTCCTACTTCTCTTTCTTTTCTCTAACTTTCTCTTCTTCTAGCTCTTAACATAAAAGTCTCCCTCTAACTTTCTCTGTGCTTCTCCATCCTTCTCTCTTTCATTCAAGGAACTAATCAGCTTGGGACCCTAATTGTTCCATTAGCTTAAGTGGCCAAGTTTAAGTCAAACTAATCTTGCTTAGCCTCAAAGATAGAGAATTTACTGAGTAATTATCGATACTAGTTTGACTTAAGCACGTCATTTAAGCTTTACCAGACCACCTAAGTGTTCAATTCTAAAATCCAAAAGGATGAATTTGAATTCCCATTGATTTTCTTCCTCTTTCTGTTTCTTTTCTTTAACTGTCTCTTCCAGCTCTCAAGAAAAAGGTTTCTCTCTAACTTCGCGGCGCTTGTCCATCCTTCTCTCTTTTTTGTTCGAGAAACTAATTAGCCTTGGCCCCCTAATTGTTTCATTTGTTCAAGTGGCGAAGTTTAAATCAAACTAATCTTGCTTAGCCTCTAACAAAGAGAATTTACCGAGTGAATGTAACTTAATTTATTCACCCAAATATTGTAACTTAACAACCATTAGTTTAACTTGAACACCTCATTTAAGGTTTTCGAAATCTCCTAAGTGTTCAATTCTCATGTGCAAAAGGTTGAATTTGAATTCCGCTTGATTTTCTTCCTATTTCTCTTTTTTTTTCTCTAACTTTCTTGTCTAGCTCTCAAGAAGATAGTTTCTCTCTAACTTTCTCTATGCTTCTCCATCCTTCTCTCTTTCGTTCTAGGAACTAATTAGCTTGGGCCCCCTAATTGTTTCATTTGTTCAAGTGGCGAAGTTAATATCAAACTAATCTTGCTTAGCCTCTAACAAAGAGAACTTACTGGGGCCCCCACAATATCCCTAAAGTGAGTTTTGTGGTTTAGATGGCGATTCTGAGCAGACAGAGCACTGGGGACAGGTTGCACCTTTTTGGTGTGACACAATCTGCTGTATGTGTATTTTGTCAGTACCATAATGAAGACCATAGCCACCTTTTCTTTGAGTGTCCATCCTCGGAACGGGTGTGGTCTTGTGTTAAATGTAAAATCAATGTTGATTGGCCATCCCTCCTTTGGGATGATTTGGTCCAGCTCATTGCTAAATCTGTGAAAGGGAATTCCTTAGGGACTATTATTACCAAGCTTGCATTTACTTGTACTGTGTACCAGTTATGGGTTGCTAGGAATAATAGAGTGTTTGGTAAAGATATGGTCCCTGAAGAGGTTGTTATAAAGCGTATTGTGGATATGGTTAGATTCAGGGTAATGCATATTACCAATTTGAAGACTAACCATAATGACAGATGGTATCTTAGCTCCTGGAAATTGCCTCATACTATGTCGAAGCTTGCTGCTGCTGATGTGAGGAATAAGAGTTCATAAAATATGGGTTGAGTGAAGGTTAGAAACTACGTTGCGGGGTTTCCTAATGTTTGTTATTCATATTGGTGCTTGGAGTCCTGGAAAGCCGATTGTCGAGTGTATGCCAATCAATCTGAGGGTTGAGTTTCGTGTGAGGAATAAACACTCCATATCCCCCACATTACTGACCACATTGAGAGGAACTAACAAGCTTTTATATATTCTCTGTATCTTTTCTTTTGCTGGTGTATGGAGCTTTGTTTTTCCGTGTGATGTGAGCATAGATACTTGTGGGTTGAGTGTAGTGAGCAATTATATGTGTGATGTTAAATGTTTCATGTTTCTGAGTCTCGCGAAGTACTCTGTTTATGATTATTTAATTCTGTTTGGTCTTTGCTGGATTACAAGGTCTACTATAAATGTGTAGAATCTGTTTGGGATACATGGTTTAGTAGCAGTTCTTGGACGGTGCTGCATGGTTTGTTCTTCAGTTCGGGTTGACTCGAAGCTCGAAGTAGGATGTGATTGTGTTGATGGCTGCTATATGCGCCTCGTGTGTGAAGATTGACTTTCCATTATGTTCGTTTTCTTTAGAGTGTGTTGGTATTTTTGCCTACCCGTGTGGGATGTACACGGGTGTCAGTGATTTTCTGTTTCCATCCGACTGTTTGCTACTTAGATATCGGGTGTGTTCATGTTCCTCATTACATTTTCATGCGCCACATGAACACACTTTGGTTACTTCCTATTATGTATGGTTTATTTAGTATAGTTTTTGGCTTATTTTATTTATTTTGTCCTGATAGATATGGTTTGGTCGTTAGTCTTTCTGGGTAATTCTGGAATGCCTTAGTCTTTTTGTTTTTCCTTTGGTTCTTGTATAGTGCTTTGGTTAGGGCCCTGGGGTATGCCCCTTGTCGTGGTGTAAGTTTTTTGTCTTTTATTTTACGACTTATCCACCCAAAAAAAAAGAGAACTTACTGAGTAATTGTAACTTAACAACAATAGTTTAACTTAAACACCTCATTTAAGGTTTTCGATATCTCCTAAGTGTTAAATTCTCAAGTCCAAAAGGTTGAATTTGAGTTCCGTTTGATTTTCTTCCAATTTCTCTTTCTTTTCTCTAACTTTCTTGTCTGGCTCTCTAGAAGATAGTTTCTCCCTAACTTTCTATGTGCTTCTCCATCCTTCTCTCTTTCGTTCTAGGAACTAATTAGCTTGGGCCCCTAATTGTTTCATTAGCTTAAGTGGCCAGGTTGAAATCAAACTAATCTTGCTTAGCCTCTAAGAAAACGAATTTACGGGGTAACTGTAGCTTAAAGATATTAGTTCAATTTAAACATCCCATCTGAGGTTTCCAAAATCACCCAAGTGTTCAATTCTCAAGTCCAAAAGGATCAATTTGAATTCCCTGTAATTTTCTTCGTATTTCTCTTTCATTTTCTCTAACTTTGTCTTCTAGCTCTCAAGAAGAAAGTTTCTCTCTAACTTTATCTGTGCTTCTCCATGCTTCTCCATTCTGTTCTAGTAACTAATTAGCTTGGGTCCTGTAAATGTGTCATTCGCTTAACTGGCCAAGTTTAACTCAACCTAATCTTGCATAGCCACTGAGCAATAGAATTTACTTAATATTTGTAGCTTAACGATATCAGTTTAACATAAGCACCACATTTATGGTTTCTTAAATCATTTAAGTGTTAAATTCTCAAGCCCAGAAGGATGAATTTGAATGAATTCCCTTTGACTTTCTTCAAATTCCTCTTTCTTTTCTCTTATACTTTCTCTTCTGGCTCTCAAAGCAGAAAGTTTCTATCTTTCTTTGTGCCTCTCCATCATTCTCTCTTTTGTTCCGGGAACAAATTAGCTTGCGCCCCTAATTGTTTCATTTGCTCAAGTGGCCAAGTTTAACTTAAACTAATCTTGCTTAGCCTCTGAGCAAGAGAATTTACTGAGTCATTGTCGCATAACGATCTTAGTTTAACATTAAACACCTCATTTAAGTTTTCCAAAATCACTTAAGCGTTTAATTCTCAAGTCTAAAACGATGAATTTGAATTCCCTTTAATTTTCTTCCTATTTCTCTTTCTTTTCTATTAACTTTCTCGTCTAGCTCTCAAGAAGATAGTTTTCTCTCCAACTTTCTCTGTGCTTCTCCATCCTTCTATCTTTTGTTCTAGGAAACTAATTCGCTCGGGACACTAACCGTTCCATTAGCTTAAGTGGCCAAGTTTAACTCCAACAAATCTTGCTTAGCCTCTAAGAAAGAGGATTTACTGAGCAATTGCCACTTAACGATATTAGTTAAACATAAGCATCGCATTTAAGGTTTTCCAAATTCCCCAACTGTTCAATTCTCAAGCCCAAAAGAACGAATGTGAATTCCCTATGATTTTTTTCCCCATTTCTCTTTCTTTTCTCTAATTATCTCTTCTATCTCTCAAGAAAAAAGTTTCTCTCTAACCTTCTCTGTGCTTCTCCGTCCTTCTCTCTTTTGTTCTAGGAACTAATTAGCTTGGGCCCCTCTTTTTTTTTTTTTTTTGGGTGAATAAGAAATAAATAAAACAAAAAAAATTACACGATTACAAGGGGGCATACCCCAGGCCCTACCACTACTACAACAAAAACACCAAAAGGAGCAGCAACCAAGCTACAACAAACAGCCACTTGACGGGCCAAAGATACACCTCACAAGAACCCAATCGAACAGATTAAACAAACAAACAGACCGCAGAAAACTTGTTCAGGCGCCATGTCCATGATAAACAGGGGGCCTGTACAAGGCCACCATGAAAGGCAACGAGCAAGTCCAAAGAACATAAAAAATAAAATAAAAACAGCCCAATATGGGGCCCAAACACTAACTAAATGGACTACAAACACCCAGGAAATGTACAATTTACAACCAAAAACAACACACCAAGAGGACACAAAACATTTTATACAGCCATAAGTAGACCAATTCTTAGACTTTTTGAGGACTCTAGACAAGGCGCATTTAGCTGCCATCGCCGAGAAAGAATTCCAATCAGCACGAAGCCACCAAGAAGGGCGCAGAATGCTGCCACCTCTCCACCACCAGTAAAACATTTTGGAAACAAAACTGCATCTTCCAGATTTGCACAGCTTAATGTCACAGAAACCCCCCCTGTACATGGAACGGTAAACATGAACCAAAAACAGCCACATATAGAAGCTGAAACTGTTCTTATGATCAAATAGGAGCAGAAAAAGAACATAAATTATATAAATTCTCACAACACTCGGCCCACAATAAAATATGTCTCTCCTCTCCATATAGTGTCTCACATCACTCAACCCACAACTCACAGATATAGACTCAATCTGGAATAGTAGCTGAGTTGAAAGAGCGTCCCTGTCCTGCAAAATAGAAAATATACAGCATATATAAGAACTCATTAGAAAGCCAGCTTTGGTACTACTCACATCTCTCAACCCACATTTAGAGTGTATTATGTACTGGCTCACTTCACTCAACCCACAGTGAGTCTTGACCTGTCCATTCCTTAGTTTAAACAACATAAAGATTATGATTGTCAACTGTACCTGCAAAAGAATAACCATTTAAGAAACACTCACTTTATGCTACTTTCACTCAACCCTCAAATATAGGTGAACTCACATCCCTCGTGCCTCTTCCAGCAATAGGCAAACTTATGATTTTTGTTGGCAGATTCCATTGTGACAAGTACCAGCTATCACCTGTAGACAACATCACATTACTCAAAGAAATAATCCTACCCCTCACCATTTGGATAATTTGTTTGGTGACAATCTCAGCAGGAATACTAGTTTGACTAAAAACTCTACTATTCCTCTCCCTCCAGATATGATACACCGTACACATAAAGCACAACTTAGTAATAGCAGACTTCAGAGATCTACCTTTAGTAGAAATCACAGCCAGCTCAACATTGTCAGCCCAGTTGAGGTTAGGCCAACTCACATTACATTTACCCTGAATAGCAGCCCAAATCTGTGATGAATAGGCACACCTAAAGAAAAGATGAGAATGACTCTCCATAGGATCATTGCAGAGGGGACAACTAGGGTGAGTAACAAGCCCAAAAACTTGCAATCTATCCCTAGTGTTCAGTCTCTCATGAATAGCCAACCAAACAATGAAGCTAACCCTAGGAATATAGGGATGCCCCCAGAGCAATTTACTCCAAGAGACTTTAGGACCCTTATCCCTCCAGCAGTCCCAAGTAGACTGAATAGTGAAAAGACCATCACCTGTAAGACTCCACCAAGGACAATCATGAGTGCACACAGTGGGTTTAAAAGTGGAGGGAGTAGATGCATTAGTTTAAGTGGCCAAGTTGGTCCATTAGTTTAAGTGGCCAAGTTTAACTCAAACTAATCTTGCTTAGCCTCTGAGAAAAAGAATTTACTGAGTAACTGTAGCTGAACGATATTAGTTTAATTTAAACACCTCATTTATGATTTTCGAAATCATCTAAGTGTTCAATTCTCAACTCCAAAAGGACGAATGTGAATTCCCTTTGATTTTCTTCCTACTTCTCTTTGTTTTCTCTAACTTTCTCTGTGCTTCTCCATCCTTCTCTCTTTCGTTCAAGGAACTAATCAGCTTGGGACCCTAATTGTTCCATTAGCTTAAGTGGCCAAGTTTAAGTCAAACTAATCTTGCTTAGCCTCAAAGATAGAGAATTTACTGAGTAATTATCGATACTAGTTTGACTTAAGCACGTCATTTAAGCTTTTCCAAATCACCTAAGTATACAATTCTCAAATCCAAAAGGATGAATTTGAATTCCCATTGATTTTCTTCCACTTTCTGTTTCTTTTCTTTAACTGTCTCTTCTAGCTCTCAAGAAAAAGGTTTCTCTCTAACTTCTCGGCGCTTCTCCATCCTTCTCTCTTTTTTGTTCGAGAAACTAATTAGCCTCGGCCCCCTAATTGTTTCATTTGTTCAAGTGGCGAAGTTTAAATCAAACTAATCTTGCTTAGCCTCTAACAAAGAGAATTTACTGGCTGATTGTAACTTAATTTATTCACCCAAATATTGTAACTTAACAACCATTAGTTTAACTTGAACACCTCATTTAGGCCATGTTTGTTTGGGCGGACTGGATTAGCATTTCCATAACTAATAGTCCTAGGACTAAGAATCCGTTGGATTATGTATCCTATCTTAACTAATAGTCAAGTTTAAAATAATTAATCCCTACTTCAATTGTTTAACCACACATCGGATTAATAATTTTATTGGACTATTAGTCCAATCCCAAGCTCATGTCCACCCAAACAAACATGCCCTTAAGGTTTTCGAAATCTCCTAAGTGTTCAATTCTCATGTGCAAAACGTTGAATTTGAATTCCGCTTGATTTTCTTCCTATTTCTCATTTCTTTCTCTAACTTTCTTGTCTAGCTCTCAAGAAGATAGTTTCTCTCTAACTTTCTCTGTGCTTCTCCATCCTTCTCTCTTTCGTTCTAGGAAATAATTAGCTTGGGCCCCCTAATTGTTTCATTTGTTCAAGTGGCGAAGTTAATATCAAACTAATCTTGCTTAGCCTCTAACAAAGAGAACTTACTGGGGCCCCCATAATATCCCTAAAGTGAGTTTTGTGGTTTGGATGGCGATTCTGGGCAGACTGAGCACTGGGGACAGGTTGCACCTTTTTGGTGTGACACAATCTGCTGTATGTGTATTTTGTCAGTACCATAATGAAGACCATAACCACCTTTTCTTTGAGTGTCCATTCTCGGAACGGGTGTGGTCTTGTATTAAAGGTAAAATCAATGTTGTTTGGTCATCCCTCTTTTGGGATGATTTGGTCCAGCTCATTGCTAAATCTGTGAAAGGGAATTCCTTAGGGACTATTGTTACCAAGCTTGCATTTACTTGTACTGTGTACCAGTTATGGGTTGCTAGGAATAATAGAGTGTTTAGTAAAGATATGGTCCCTGAAGAGGTTGTTATAAAGTGTATTGTGGATGTGGTTAGATTCAGGGTAATGCATATTACCAATTTGAAGACTAACCATAATGACTGATGGTATCTTAGCTCATGGAAATTGCCTCATACTATGTCGAAGCTTGCTGCTGCTGATGTGAGGAATAAAAGTTCATAAAATGTGGGTTGAGTGAAGGTTAGAAACTACATTGTGGGGTTTCCTAATGTTTGTTATTCATATAGGTGCTTGGAGTCCTGGAAAGCCGATTGTTGAGTGTATGCCTCAATCTGAGGGTTGAGTTTCGTGTGAGGAATAAACACTCCATATCCCCCACATTACTAGCCACATTGAGAGGAACTAACAAGCTTTTATATATTCTCTGTATCTTTTCTTTCGCGGGTGTATGGAGCTTTGTTTTTCCGAGTGATGTGAGCATAGATACTTGTGGGTTGAGTGTAGTGAGCAATTATATGTGTGACGTTAAATGTTTCATGTTTCTGAGTCTCGCAAAATACTCTGTTGATGATTATTTAATTCTGTTTGGTCTTTGCTGGATTACAAGGTCTACTATAAATGTGTAGAATCTGTTTGGGTTACATGGTTTAGCAGCAGTTCTTGGACGGTGCTGCATGGTTTGTTCTTCAGTTCGGGTTGACTCGAAGCTCGAAGCTGGATGTGATTGTGTTGATGGCTGCTACATGCGCCTTGTGTGTGAAGATTGACTTTCCATTATGTTTTTTTTTCTTTAGAGTGTGTTGGTATTTTTGCCTACCCGTGTGGGATGCACACGGGTGTGCGTGATTTTCTGTTTCCAACCGACTTTGCTGCTTAGATATCGGGTGTGTTCATGTTCCTCATTACATTTTCATGCGGCACATGAACACACTTTGGTTACTTCCTATTATGTATGGTTTATTTAGTTTAGTTTTTGGCTTATTTTATTTATTTTGTCCTGATAGATATGGTTTGGTCGTCAGCCTTTCTGGGTAATTCTGGAATGGCATAGTCTTTTTGTTTTTCCTTTGGTTCTTGTATAGTGCTTTGGTTAGGGCCTGGGGTATGCCCCTTGTCGTGGTGTAAGTTTTTTGTCTTTTATTTTATGACTTATCCACCAAAAAAAAAAGAGAACTTACTGAGTAATTGTAACTTAACAACATTAGTTTAACTTAAACACCTCATTTAAGGTTTTCGATATCTCCTAAGTGTTCAATTCTCAAGTCCAAAAGGTTGAATTTGAGTTCCGTTTCATTTTCTTCCAATTTCTCTTTCTTTTCTCTAACTTTCTTGTCTAGCTCTCAAGAAGATAGTTTCTCCCTGACTTTCTCTGTGCTTCTCCATCCTTCTCTCTTTCGTTCTAGGAACTAATTAGCTTGGGCCCCTATTTGTTTCATTAGCTTAAATGGCCAGGTTGAAATCAAACTAATCTTGCTTAGCCTCTAAGAAAACGAATTTACGGGGTAACTGTAGTTTAAAGATATTAGTTTAATTTAAACATCCCATCTGAGGTTTTCAATATCACCCAAGTGTTCAATTCTCAAGTCCAAAAGGATCAATTTGAATTCCCTGTAATTTTCTTCGTATTTCTCTTTCATTTTCTCTAGCTTTGTCTTCTAGCTCTCAAGAAGAAAGTTTCTCCCTAACTTTATCTGTGCTTCTCCATTCTGTTCTAGTAACTAATTAGCTTGGGTCCCGTAAATGTGTCATTCGCTTAACTGCAATAGAATTTACTGAATATTTGTGGCTTAACGATATCAGTTTAACATAAGCACCACATTTATGGTTTCTTAAATCATTTAAGTGTTAAATTCTCAAGCCCAGAATGATGAATTTGAATGAATTCCCTTTGACTTTCTTCCAATTCCTTTCTTTTCTCTTATACTTTCTCTTCTAGCTCTCAAAGCAGAAAGTTTCTATCTTTCTCTGTGCCTCTCCATCATTCTCTCTTTTGTTCCGAGAACAAATTAGCTTGCGCCCCTAATTGTTTCATTTGCTCGAGTGGCCAAGTTTAACTTAAACTAATCTTGCCTAGCCTCTCAGCAAGAGAATTTACTGAGTCATTGTCGCATAACGATCTTAGTTTAACATTAAACACCTCATTTAAGTTTTACGAAATCACTTAAGCGTTTAATTCTCAAGTCTGAAACGATGAATTTGAATTCCCTTTAATTTTCTTCCTATTTCTCTTTCTTTTCTTTTAACTTTCTCGTCTAGCTCTCAAGAAGATAGTTTTCTCTCCAACTTTCTCTGTGCTTCTCCGTAGATCTATCTTTTGTTCTAGGAAACTAATTCGCTTGGGACCCTAACTGTTCCATTAGCTTAAGTGGCCAAGTTTAACTCTAACAAATCTTGCTTAGCATCTAAGAAAGAGGATTTTCTCAGTAATTGCCACTTAACGATATTAGTTAAACATAAGCACTGCATTTAAGGTTTCCCAAATTCCCCAACTGTTCAATTCTCAAGCCCAAAAGGACGAATGTGAATTCCCCATGATTTTTTTTTCCGTTTCTCTTTCTTTTCTCTAACTATCTCTTCTATCTCTCAAGAAAAAAGTTTCTCTCTAACTTTCTCTGTGCTTCTCCGTCCTTCTCTCTTTTGTTCTAGGAACTAATTAGCTTGGGCCCCTAATTGTTCCATTAGTTTAAGTGGCCAAGTTTAACTCAAACTAATCTTGCGTAGCCTCTGAGAAAGAGAATTTACTGAGTAACTGTAGCTGAACGATATTAGTTTGACTTAAACACCTCATTTATGATTTTCGAAATCACCTAAGTGTTCAATTCTCAACTCCAAAAGGACGAATGTGAATTCCCTTTGATTTTCTCCTCTCTTTCTTTTCTCTAACTTTCTCTTCTTCTAGCTCTCAAGATAAAAGTCTCCCTCTAACTTTCTCTGTGCTTCTCCATCCTTCTCTCTTTCGTTCAAGGAACTAATCAGCTTGGGACCCTAATTGTTCCATTAGCTTAAGTGGCCAAGTTTAAGTCAAACTAATCTTGCTTAGCCTCAAAGATAGAGAATTTACTGAGTAATTATCGATACTAGTTTGACTTAAGCACACGTCATTTAAGCTTTTCCAAATCACCTAAGTGTTCAATTCTCAAATCCAAAAGGATGAATTTGAATTCCCATTGATTTTCTTCCTCTTTCTGTTTCTTTTCTTTAACTGTCTCTTCTAGCTCTCAAGAAAAAGGTTTCTCTCTAACTTCTTGGCGCTTCTCCATCCTTCTCTCTTTTTTGTTCGAGAAACTAATTAGCCTCGGCCCCCTAATTGTTTCATTTGTTCAAGTGGCGAAGTTTAAATCAAACCAATCTTGCTTAGCCTCTAACAAAGAGAATTTACTGAGTGATTGTAACTTAATTTATTCACCCAAATATTGTAACTTAACAACCATTAGTTTAACTTGAACACCTCATTTAAGGTTTTCGAAATCTCCTAAGTGTTCAATTCTCATGTGCAAAACGTTGAATTTGAATTCCGCTTGATTTTCTACCTATTTCTCTTTTTTTTCTCTAACTTTCTTGTCTAGCTCTCAAGAAGATAGTTTCTCTCTAACTTTCTCTGTGCTTCTCCATCCTTCTCTCTTTTGTTCTAGGAACTAATTAGCTTGGCCCCCTAGTTGTTTCATTTGTTCAAGTGGCGAAGTTAATATCAAACTAATCTTGCTTGGCCTCTAACAAAGAGAACTTACTGGGGCCCCCACAATATCCCTAAAGTGAGTTTTGTGGTTTGGATGGCGATTCTGGGCAGACTGAACACTGGGGACAGGTTGCAACTTTTTGGTGTGACACAATCTGCTGTATGTGTATTTTGTCAGTACCATAATGAAGACCATAACCACCTTTTCTTTGAGTGTCCATTCTCGGAACGGGTGTGGTCTTGTATTAAAGGTAAAATCAATGTTGATTGGCCATCCCTCCTTTGGGATGATTTGGTCCAGCTCATTGCTAAATCTGTGAAAGGGAATTCCTTAGGGACTATTATTACCAAGCTTGCATTTACTTGTACTGTGTACCAGTTATGGGTTGCTAGGAATAATAGAGTGTTTAGTAAAGATATGGTTCCTCAAGAGGTTGTTATAAAGTGTATTGTGGATATGGTTAGATTCAGGGTAATGCATATTACCAATTTGAAGACTAACCACAATGACAGATAGTATCTCAGCTCATGGAAATTGCCTCATACTATGCTGAAGCTTGCTGCTGCTGATGTGAGGAATAAGAGTTCATAAAATGTGGGTTGAGTGAAGGTTAGAAACTACATTGTGGGGTTTCCTAATGTTTGTTATTCATATAGGTGCTTGGAGTCCTGGAAAGCCGATTGTTGAGTGTATGCCAATCAATCTGAGGGTTGAGTTTCGTGTGAGGAATAAACACTCCATATCCCCCACATTACTAGCCACATTGAGAGGAACTAACAAGCTTTTATATATTCTCTGTATCTTTTCTTTCGCGGGTGTATGGAGCTTTGTTTTTCCGAGTGATGTGAGCATAGATACTTGTGGGTTGAGTGTAGTGAGCAATTATATGTGTGATGTTAAATGTTTCATGTTTCTGAGTCTCGCAAAGTACTCTGTTGATGATTATTTAATTCTGTTTGGTCTTTGTTGGATTACAAGGTCTACTATAAATGCGTAGAATCTGTTTGGGTTACATGGTTTAGCAGCAGTTCTTGGACGGTGCTGCATGGTTTGTTCTTCAGTTCGGGTTGACTCGAAGCTCGAAGCTGGATGTGATTGTGTTGATGGCTGCTACATGCGCCTCGTGTGTGAAGATTGACTTTCCATTATGTTTTTTTTCTTTAGAGTGTGTTGGTATTTTTGCCTACCCGTGTGGGATGCACACGGGTGTGCGTGATTTTCTGTTTCCAACCGACTTTTTGCTGCTTAGATATCGGGTGTGTTCATGTTCCTCATTACATTTTCATGCGGCACATGAACACACTTTGGTTACTTCCTATTATGTATGGTTTATTTAGTTTAGTTTTTGGCTTATTTTATTTATTTTGTCCTGATAGATATGGTTTGGTCGTCAGCCTTTCTGGGTAATTCTGGAATGGCATAGTCTTTTTGTTTTTCCTTTGGTTCTTGTATAGTGCTTTGGTTAGGGCCTGGGGTATGCCCCTTGTCGTGGTGTAAGTTTTTTGTCTTATATTGTTGATGGCTCAAATGTAGTTTTTCTAAAAATTTAAATTAAATACGTTAAATCACAATTAAATATAAATTGAGGGAATGAATATAATATCCAAAATTCCTAGAATAACTACGTAATTTTAAGCATTCATCACACCTCCCAACCAGCTTTAATTTTAGAACCTAGCAATTAAGGCGACTAAAATAAAATCAAAAAGAAAAATAAAAGCAACTACTCTAAACCACTTCCGCAAGAAATCACGATTGAATTTAGCACATGCAACAAGCCCTTAATCCAATAGATTACCCCTCATGGACGAGTTAAAGTCTTGTGTTTCCAAAGATGTTACCCACAAACATCCAAAAATTTCTTTACTAAAACGACTTCTTTCATTCTCATGCCATGGTTAAAGAACCAGTCATGAATTTCACAACCTTAACAAGATAATCAATCAAAGTTCAAAAGACTAGCAGCAAGTAAAGATATCGCATGACATTCAAAATTTGGAGTGTGTGAAAAAAGTTCAACCAACACAGACACAACCTTAGCCTTAAAGTGAAATATAACCCAAATCTCTTTCTGAAACATGCTTCGACTCAAATCTCACTAGTTGTTGCACTCAACAAATAAATCACTCAGAATATGGTGCAAAAATTGCTCTCAATATATGCGAGTAGAACAATGTAAATCAAAGGCAAAATATCCCGCATACTAATTTTTTTGAAAAACGCTAATATGAAAGAATAAATAAATAGTCTCATGAATGGAATATCAAATACTGAGAAATAAAATTTCTAGAAATGTTACCCACAAACGTCAAAAATTTTCTTTACTCAAAGGATTTCTTTCGTTCTCATCCTAAAAGTTCAAGAACAAGTCATGAATTTCACAACCTTAACAAGATAACCAATCAAAGTTCAAGACACTAGCAGCAAGTCAAGATATCTCATGACATTCAGAATTTGGCGCGTGTGAAAAATTTTAGCCAACACATACATAACCTTAGCCTTAAAGTGAAATATAACCCAAATCTCTTTCTGAAACATGCTTCGACTCAAATCTCACCAGTTATTGCACTCAACAAATAAATCACTCAGAATATGGTATAAAAATTACTCTCAATATATGCGAGTAGAATAATGTAAATCAAAGGCAAAATATCCCGCATACTAATTTTTTGGAAAAACGCTATAATGAAAGAATAAATAAATAGTCTCATGAATGGAATATCAAATACTGAGAATTAAAATTACCACACCATCACCCCAATCCATCATGTCCACTTGTAAACTATACCACACTCAAGATCAAATAGGACTTTTATTTGGTTGTAATGCTTGGGTTGAGGAATTACGAAAAAATAATAAAAAGCCAAAGGTGAATAAAAAAAAGGACGTCTGAGAGACAATTGGCATAAAAATAAACACAATTAGAGCATTATTCCAAATGCCTTGCTCTTTCTATTACTTTTCTTTTTGTCTTTTTCAACTTACTCCTCCTGCTTTTTTTTTTCTTTTTTTTTTTTTTCCCTTCGTTGAACACAATTTATTTCTTCTTCTTTTTTTCAGCTTTTCTCCTTTTTTTTTCTTTTTTTTTTTTAAACAAATTTGCCATTGTCAAACTCAAATAATCCCAACATATCTACAAAAGTAAAAAGAAGGTATGGGTTGTGGGGTTAAACAAAGAAAGGCTAACATAAAGGCTCAAATTGGTTTCTAATGGTTCATGAAGTAAGCTTAGTTATGGGTTAGAGTGAGAAGCTCCCGCATCTCTCTAGAAACCTGCGTTTCTAGGGTTTCACTTTCTTTTGTGAGATCATTCTTGAAATGGAAACTGTATCTGATGCTTTGGTTACTGCAGGAAACTTTAATGCAATTATTAATGAAGAGAGAGGGAACGAGAGATTCAGTGGGTCATTTGGAGAATTTAGCCCTAAATGTTTAGATCTCTCTGAATGTGAGTTGGATAACCTAGTTGTGCTTGCACAAAATAGTGAGAAGAAACGGAGTGGGGCTACGGCGTCATCCATCCAAGACCTTTTTGACCGTCTTGCGGCTATCAAGGCCAAATCGGCGATGGACGAAGGCCGTCCTACTGTCGGATCTACGATGCCAGTGTTGTTAACCCCGATGTCCACTAACTGGTCCGATAGGGTTGAAGGAGAAAGGCGATCAAAGCTGTTGGACCTGCCTAATAGTGTGGAGATTACTAAAAATCGGGGTATCGCTCATGGAGTAACAGTGGATGAGGTGGATCACTCTTCGCCACCGATTGCAAAGGAAAAAGGGGATCTGGTCATGGAGGACCAAGATCTGGGTGTTGATGAATCTGATACACATGGTAGCCCTAGAGGTAGTCGAAATGATCGTGGTTCTGAGGATTCGGGGCTCAATCCTGTCGGATCTGAGGGTAACACTTGTGGTGGTTTTCAACACCATGGTCGAGGAGCAAATACCAACACTAGGGGTGGTCGTGGAGGCCGAGGACAGAACAGACCCCCTGAGGGTAGATCGTGGGCTAACGTGGCGTCGTCTTCAGTCCGATCAGAGGTAAAACTCAACTATTACCCCCCCAAAATGGATCAAGATAAAATTGTGGTTGAGATGCCTCCCCCCTCCCCCACGGTGAAATGGGATGCTTGCCTGGTAGGGTATTTTATTGACAAAAATTTGCCTTACACCCTTATCAAAAATAATGCTAATAATATGTGGAAGCATAAGGGTTTGGTAGAAATTCTGAAGAATGATGACGGTTTTTTCTTCTTTATGTTTGAAAATCGTGATTGTTGCATAGATGTGCTGGAGGGGGGGACCTTGGTATGTAAGTGGCTTCCTGCTGATATTGAAACAGTGGCATCGCATGATGAAACTGTCTAAGGAAGACAAGAAGACCATCCCTATATGGGTAAAATTTTTTAACATTCCTCTGGAATATTGGGATGGGGAAGGGTTAGGGAGAATAGCCAGTGCTGTGGGTGTCCCTTTGTTTATGGATCAACTTACCTCTTCTGGAAGTAGGATCTCTTTTGCTAGACTGTGTGTGGATATATCAGCTGAATCGGCATTCCCTGACAGCTTTCTTCTCACTAATGGTGATGCTTCTATGAACATTCATGTGGAGTACCAAGGGGTTCCCTCGAGATGTACACACTGCCATGTTTTTAGGCATGAGACTAAGACCTGTCTTTCTGCTCAAGTAACTCATCTCATTGAATTGCAGAAGAATTCAGAGGAACAGATTGAAGATGATGAGGGATGGACCACTGTCAAGGATAAGGGCAAGAAAAAAGTGGGGGATCCATCCTCCCCTGTTCACAACGTCCCTCCTGAAGCCAACAGTTCATCTGCTACTAAAAGGGGTGAACCTGAGATCCAATCTGAGGGGGCTAACCTTCCAGTGGCTGACATTTCTGTTGAGGTTGATACGGAGCTTATTGATCTTCCCCTTCCTGAGGTTGTAGAAAATGTTAGCCCTGCAGCTGAGGATATTGCCCGTAATGTGGGAAAAGAGGAAATGCAAGCTAATTCTCCAGAAATTCTGGGAGGTAAGGGGACTGATGGCCTCAAAGTGGGCAGCTCAACAAAGAAGAAGTCCTCTGGCAAATCAGGCAGCCAGAAGAAGAAAAGGAGGTAAATATCTCTTTGTTGTTTTTGTGGTGATCTGGTTGTATTTATTAAGTTTATCATGTCTTTTAAAATATCATCATGGAATGTTAGGGGGTTTAACAACCCATCTAAACACAAAGAAGTTGCTGATTTTGTTAGAAAAGAAGACATTAAAATAATGTGTGTTTTGGAGACAAAGATTAAAATGGAGAATGAAGCTAAACTTTTTGCAAATAGCTTTAAAAATTGGAATCTTTTGTCAAATTCACAACCAGATCTACCAGCAAGAATTTGGGTGTGCTGGGACCCAAACTTTTGTGATATTTTGATGCTTCAACAATCAAACCAGTATATTTTTGTCAAAATCCACGTTTTTGATACAGATTCCAGTTTCTTTGCCTTTTTTGTTTACGCTGAGACTAAACATGAGTTGAGAGTTCCTCTATTTTTTGATTTAAAGAAAATTGCTCTCAACCATGCTAGTCACCCATCCATTTTCCTTGGTGACTTTAATGCTGTTAGATTCTCTCATGAGAAGATGGGGGGAAAGGACACGTGGAGTCAAGCAAATGAGTTGTTTAATAGACTAGTCTTGGAGTCTGAGTTGGATGATCTTTGTTACAAGGGGTGTCAATTTACTTGGTCCAATAAGAGGAGGGGGTGGGAATTTTATTACTTCAAAAATTGATAGAGTTCTTGCAAATGAGAGATGGTTGTCTACTAACCCTAACTCCTATGCTCTCTTTCTTCCTCCGGGCGTATCTGATCATTCCCCAGTTGTTGTGCATCTTGGGGGTGAGGAGGCAAAATTCAAAAAGCCTTTTAAGTTTTTTGACTTTTGGGCTAATCACTCTAGTTTCCTCCCGATCGTGCATGGTGTTTGGGTTAAGTACATTAAGGGATCCCCTATGTTTAGGGTTTGTCAGAAGCTTAAAACCCTTAAGCCTATCCTAAGAGATCTGAACAAAAAAGAGTATAGTGAGATTTCCATCCGTGTTGGTGCTGCTAAGGATCAACTTCTTAATTCTCAAATTAAGCTTGATAAAGATCCGATGAATCTTCATCTTCAGGAAATGGAAAGGGCTGCTTACATTAAATATGTTGATCTCAGTAAAGCTGAGGAAAGTCTTGCCCATCAAAAATCTCGTGTCCAATGGCTTGGTTTAGGGGACAAGAATTCAAAGTTCTTCTTTCGAAATGTTAAGGGAAATGTGAATAAGGGGCGTATTCATAGTGTTGTGCTCCCGAATGGGGAGAGGGTGACTAATAGTGCTGAGATTCATAACTCTTTTGTGGACTACTTCACAAATTTGTTCGGTAAGCCGTTTGTGGACAATTATAATGGGTCTGAGAGGATTAATGGTCTTATCACCAAGAGAGTTTCTGACACTCAGTATCATAGTCTTGCTAGGGATGTTACTGAAAAAGAAATCATTGATGCTTTCAAGTCTCTAAAACCCAACAAAGCCCCCGGCTCTGATGGCTATTCTGCGGGTTTTTTTCTGAAAGCCTGGGACATTGTGGGGAGAGAGGTTGTCCTAGCCATCAAATCTTTTTTCTCATCGGGAGAGCTTCTTCGGGAAATAAATAGCACTTCCATTGCTCTTATCCCGAAGATCCCAAATGCTGAAAAAGTGGGGGATTTTAGACCTATTTCTTGCTGTAATACTTTGTACAAGTGTATTTCTAAGATCATTGCTGATAGGATCAAATCTGTTCTGAATGATCTTATTGACCCTGTGCAATCAGCTTTTGTCCCCGGTAGGAGAATTGCTGACAATATCTTCCTTTCACAGGAACTTATGAGGGGGTATCATAAATATTCTCAGTCTCCCAGGTGTGCTATGAAAGTGGACATCATGAAAGCATATGATAATGTAAGATGGGAGTTTGTTCTTGATATCCTAAATGCTATGGGTTTCCCCCCTAACATGATTCTTTGGGTCAAAGCTTGCATGACTAGTCCCACATATTCCATTTGCATTAATGGGAGTTTGCATGGTTATTTTAGGGGGGATAGAGGTTTGAGACAAGGTGACCCTATGTCCCCTTACCTCTTTGTTTTAGTTATGGAAGTTCTCTCTAGAATTTTGGCTGAGAAGGCTTCGCATCCTGCATTTAAATTCCATTGGAGATGTGATCAACCTAAGATAGTGAACCTGTGCTTCGCAGATGATTTAATGATCTTCTGTAAGGGGGATGTGTTCACTGTTCGGTCCATTAAGCTGGGGTTAGAAGAATTTAAGAGCCTGTCTGGGTTGTCACCTAGCCCTGCTAAGAGTCATATATTCTTTTCTGGTTGTGAAAATGAGTTGAGGGATGAGATTCTTGGGGTTTGTCAATTCAGTGAAGGCAAGTTGCCTGTGAGATACTTGGGGGTCCCATTAGTTTCCACGAAACTTAAAGCCTCTGATTGTGATCAACTTATGGATCGGATAACTAAAAGGATTAAGAGCTGGACAAATAAGTGTCTTACTTATGCTGGCCGTGCTCAACTGATCCAATCTGTTTTGTTTTCGATGCAAGTGTATTGGACCTCTCTATTTTTTTTTTTTGGGTGAATAAGACATAAATAAAAAAACAGGAATTACACAGCTACAAGGGGCATACCCCAGGACCTAACGAAAACTATACAAGAACAAATGAAAGAAACCAAAACACTCAACCAGCAAACAAACCAAAATAAAAACATGACAAGAATAACTATCAAGACACAGACCCGAACATACAAAAATGTTCATGTGTCCCATAATAAACATATGGGAAAGATGAACACAATCAGACAGGTTCGGGACCAAACAGACCAGCTTAAACATGCACATCCCGCAGTTAAAGCATAAGACCTAAGAATAAACAAGCATACATCAGGCTTTGACAACCAAATAGTCAAATAAATAAGAAGCAAAAGGTTCCTCCCATTCTGGACATTTCCAGCGGTCACAGTAAGCAAAGAAAGAGAAGTCCAACCCGTGGCTGTCCCATTTATCAGAGAACCTAGGATGCTATTCACAGATGTTGGTCCTATACAAAAGAGGAACCTGTCGAGAGAATACCAAGCACAGCAACCAGGCATACCAAAGTCCACAGTATGAAACCCACAAAACAACAAACCAGAAATGCCGTGCACATCCCGCACGGATAGGCCAAAAGGAATTAAACACAACAGACCATTTATAATGTCCAACCGTAATGAATTAAAATAACAGGAAAGGAAGACACTCATGCTAAACCATGTACAGCCCACACGGTTAGGCCAAAAGGAGTGACAACCAAGCAAAACACTCATAGTCCATACACATTCAAATAAAATAAAAGTAAACGAAAGACAAGTACCCACAAAGGCGCTATAAGCAGCCATCAACATTTGCCAGAAAACACGACCACCCATAGTGCCATCGAACCCAAAACAGTTCATACAGCCCCAACAGAACTCAAACATTTTAGTGTACTCACAGCAGCCAGATCTGCCCAGCATAGGAGTTGCGTAACAGCTACATCCTTCAGACTCGTAGCACGTATCCCTATCCAGGCAGCCACCATATTGCTCAAACATTGTAATAGACCCTGTAGAAGAAGTCAGAAGTGAGTATATCCGGTGATACCAAGGACCAATCATAGTAACAGCACACTCAATGTAGGATCTCTCAACACTCGGCCCACAGTTTAGGGGCTCACACCACTCGAAATTAGCTTCCTTATCCTGCACATAAAAATTTACAGTATATATAGTCATTAGTAAAAATTTGTTTATGGCTAACATCACTCGACCCACAAGTAATTGGAGAACATATAAAGTAACTTTCATCACTCGACCCTCAAAGATAGATAGATCCACTTGGGACATCCGAGAATACCTGCAAAAGAAAAAAAATTTAAGTACATAAACTCTCATATAAGCTCACCATCTCTCGACCCACATTTAGTGAACTCACATCACTCAGCAGCCCTCCCATTTCTGATGCTATGGGGCTTCAGAATTGTCTCCGGCAGACTCCATTTGTCTAGAAACCATTTGTCACCATTGGATCTAGGAATATTCTTAAGTGACAGCATTCTATTTCTAACCATTTGGATAACAGATTTAATGACCACCTCTTCAGGTTTTAGCTCTTTGTTAAAGATTCTGTTATTTCTCTCAATCCAGATCATGTAAACAGTACACAAGAATGCATTACTAATGATATTCGCCCTCAAAGAGTAACCTCTAGTCTCCTTAGAAGCAAAGATAACACTTTCAGGCCAGCCAAGGACAGGCCACTTAATGTTACAAGCAGCTTCAATGGCACACCAAACTCTACTAGAGAATATGCAATCAAAGAATAGATGGGAGTGGCTTTCCTCCTGGTGGAGGCAAAAGGGGCATTTAGAACAAGTAGACAGGCCAAACATACGGAGTCTATCACCAGTGTAAAGTCTATTGTGGAGAGCCACCCAAACAATGAAGCTGACTTTAGGGATTCTGTGAGGGCCCCACACAAGCTTATGCCAAACCACTTTATCGAATTTCTTTCTCCAATGGTTCCAAGCTGATTGAATGGAAAACTTACCATCAGTGGTAAGATTCCAAATAGCTTGATCAGTGTTGGAAGGATTAGGATGAAAGCACTCAGGAGTAGAGGAAATTAGCTCCTGAATTTCCCATGAGTTGGGAAAAGGCCATTTCCAAGAAGACCCCTCAATGATTTTACTGACTTTTGTATCACTGTTAAGGGCAGAATCGTAAATAATTCTGTCCCCGAATTTGTTCCACAGAGGACCAATGGGGTGCCAATTATCAAACCAAAGGAAGGTGGTGTCCCCACACCCAATCTTATGCTTAATCAGTGGGAAAACCCACTTCCTAAGAGACAATAATTTCCGCCACACCCAAGAGGGATCATTTGGAATCTTAACTATCCAGAAACTCTTTCCCTTTAATAAATAGGATTTGACCCACTGACACCACATCGATCCCTCACCACCAGAAAACAAAAACCAAATGTGTTTAGCTATGGCCGCTCTATTCCAAATTTCTAATGATTTAAAGCCCAAACCTCCCTCGTTTTTCGGAGCACACACAGAATCCCAGGCAATTTTGGCACTATGAGTTTTAAGATCAGTACCAGACCAAAGGAAAGCTCTAAGAATACTCTCAATCTCCCGGATGACCTTCTTGGGAAGGATGAAAAGGGAGGACCAGTACACTTGCATAGAGAAGAGAATGGATTGAATGAGCTGGCTTCTACCAGCGTAAGACAAAGCTTTATTGGTCCAACTCTTCACTCTTTTGGTGATCCTATCAATGAGAGAACCACAATCAGCAGCCCTCAACTTAGTGGTAATTAAGGGGACTCCAAGGTACCTAACAGGAAGAGTCCCAACATTAAACTTAGCAATCTCAAGAATAGAACCTCTCAACTCCAAATCACAACCAGAAAAGTAGATGTTACTTTTGCTGGGATTAGGAATTAGGCCAGATAAGGATGAAAACTCCTCAAGGCCTTCCATAATGAGCTTAACAGTAGAGGCATCACCCCTACTAAAGATCATAAGATCATCAGCGAAGCAAAGATTAATGATTTTAGTCTTGTCGCACTTCCAATGAAACTTAAAAAGAGGGTGCTTAGCTTTCTCCGCCAAGATTTTGGCAAGGATTTCCATGGCCAAAACAAATAGGTAAGGGGACATGGGGTCACCTTGTCTGAGGCCTCTAGCACCTTTAAAGTAGCCATGAAGGCTACCATTGATGCAGATTGAAAAGGAAGGGCTAGTAATGCAGGCCTTGATCCAAGAAATCATGACAGGAGGAAAGGCCATAGCCTTAAGAATATCAAGTATAAACTCCCATCTCACACTATCATAAGCTTTCATAATATCCACCTTCATAGCGCACTTCGGAGTAGGGGAGTGCCTGTGATACCCCCTCATAAGCTCTTGAGACAGGAAAATATTATCAGAAATTCTCCGACCCTGAACAAAAGCTGATTGAACAGGGTCAATAAGATCAGGGAGAACGGACTTAATCCTATTGGCTATGATCTTGGCAATGCACTTATAGATGGTGTTGCAACAAGAAATAGGCCTGAAGTCACCCACCTTCGCTGGGTTGGGGACTTTGGGAATGAGAGCTATGATAGTGCTATTAACTTCATTCAGAAGTTTGCCAGACTCAAAGAACGTTCTAATGGCTTGGGTAACATCTTTCCCAACAGTAGCCCAGGATGTCTTAAAGAAGCCTGCAGAGAAACCATCAGGACCGGGAGCCTTATTGGTCTTAAGAGACCAAAAAGTATCCTTGATCTCTTGGTCAGTAACCGGGCTCGCAAGCATAATAGATTGATCAGGAGAAACACAGGTCGTAACCAGGGACTGAATTCTAGCAGAGCCATTATACTGGTCATCAAACGGGGTACCAAACAAGCCAGCAAAAAAATTTGTAAAAGCATTCTGGATGTCCTCTATTTTAGAAGATTTTTGGCCATCCATCAACTCCAGATTCAAAATCTTACCCCTATTGATATTCCCCTTTATGGTTTTAAAGAAGAAGCTACTATTTCTGTCCCCTTGGCTAAGCCACTGGACACGAGATTTCTGGAGAGCCAAACTCTCTTCAACAGCCAGGAGGTCAACATGCTGCTTAAAGATGGTGCGCTCAATTTTCTGCAACTCACAATTACTCGGATCCTTATCCAGCTTACGTTGAGCAGAGAAGAGCTCACCCTTTGAGGTTTGGACTCTAGTAGATATGTCACTAAAGTCTCTCTTGTTCAGAGCCTTAAGTTCAGGCTTCAAATATCTCAATTTTTGGCACACCCTATACATAGGAACACCATAAATATACTGATTCCAAACTCTAGAGACCACAGTATTGAAGTCCTCATGGTTGGCCCAAAAGTCAAAATATTTAAAAGGTTTCTTAAAAGAAGATTTCTTGTCAGAGACATTCACCACAGCAGGAGAGTGGTCAGATATGCCAGAGGGTAAAAATGTGGCAAAAGAGGCAGGAAAGGTATCCAACCAAGCCTCATTAACCAGCACTCTATCAATTTTGGTTGCAATGTAATCCCCACTAGTTCTCTTATTGGCCCATGTAAATTGGCAACCCCCGTAAGAAAGATCAATCAATTCAGATTTCAGAATGTATGTATTAAACTCCTCTTTGACCCTAGACCAGCTAATAGAGCCCCCAGATTTCTCATATGGGTACCTTATAGCATTGAAGTCCCCCAGAAACATGATAGGAGTATTGGAAATGGGAAGTCGTAGCCATAAACTCAAAAAACTCTTTTCGAATGTCAGGCTTATTATCAGCATAAACAAAACAGATTTTAAACACGTTATCAGACGAAAATTCATGAACTTCGCAAAAAATATATTGGTCAAAAGCTGATAACAGTGTAACTTTACAAAAATCTGGGTCCCAGCAGACGCAAATCCTCCCAGTTTTAGTAGGTTGTGAGTTTGTCAAAAAGGGCCAATTGTTTACACCAGAAAAAATCTGCTGTTCATTTAAGGCTTTTATTTTCGTTTCCAAAATGCCCAAGATTTTAATGTCTTCATTTAACAAAAAATTTTTAACCTCCTTCAGTCGATGAGGATTATTAAATCCTCTAACATTCCAAGATGCAATTTTTAAAGACATAGGAAATCACAAAAATTATGAACCCACAACCAGATAAACTGGGATTTACCTGCGTTTCTTCCTCTGGCTCTTGTTGCCTTTGCCAGAGGAGCTCCCTTTTGCCTTAGTGCCACCTTGAGCCTTCTTAGTGGCCGAACTACCAGGGGTGGTTTCCACTAGATTTTCCACTTTAGCCCGCAATTCTACATCATTGGGGAGAACCAAACTGGTAATCTCCATCAGACTGTTCTTCAAAGCCTTCAAGCCATCTATCTCTTGGACCTCAATTTCCCCTTCAGTAGGAGTAGACACTGCCGATGGTACTGGGATAGTTTCCTGAGCCACGATTTCCCCTTCGATCTCCACTAACTCCTCCTGAATGTGCTCTAGCTGTATACTCTGTCTTTCATCAGTTTTCGGTAGGCCATCCTCCTTTGAAGTTGCAGGAGTATCTGTCTCAGGTACATCAACCTTTCTCTTACCCTTGGCTTTGACAGTTTCCCATCCCGGGTCTGGGTTGTCTTCTGTTTGTTTCTGAAGGTTTAACAGGGCAGCCACTTGGGTCTTAACACATTTGGTGGTGTCATGCCCAAAAACAACACAGTGGTCACACTTAGGGGGTAAACCCTGATATTCGACTTTTACTACAGCTTCTGCATCTTCACAATTTACTTTAAACATCGACGGAAGATTGGATGTTGCTTCAACCTCCACGCAGACTCTGGCAAAGGACACTCTACTCCCCTGTTCAGTAAGTTGATCCATAAACAGAGGAGTACCTACGGCACTTGCAATCCGGCTCAGCCCATCACTATCCCAATATTCAAACGGCACATTGAAGAACTTAGCCCAGACTGGAACAGTAGTAGCTTTTTCCTTCGAAAGCTTCATCATCCGAGTCCATTTTTTCAGAAAAAGGTTGGATCCACCTATGTACCATGGCCCTCCTTCAAGGACCGCACTACAACATTCAGGGCTTTCAAAAATGAAGAAACTGAAGCCTTCTCCATTTGCTAGAACTTCCTTCAAACCCTTGTTTTTCCACAAAGCAAACGCACTATTTTTCAAGTAATTATAAGCCACCCCTTTGTCCAGGAAGTACCCTACCAGACATGAATCCCATTTCTCTAAGGGGTTGGGTCTTGGGGGGAGACTCACACTAACAAAGCCATCATTCCGAATAGGGGGAACATACCTCAACGGGATATTGGATCGCGATGATGATGCAGCCACTTCAGCCCAGGATTTCGAAGGGCCTTGACCTCTGCCTCCTCCTTGCCCTCTACCTCCTCTACCTCCTCTGACATTTGAAAGCCCACCCCTTCGGGAAACCGTCTCTTCGCGACCACCATCTCTGAGGATCGGCGACTGCACTGGAATCTCTTCAGTAGTTTGGACCTCCTCGACTGAGAAAGTATTCACTTCCAGCCCTAGATCTGTGGGTCGATCTAGAAGATTCTCATCATGATTCTTACCATCGAGCCTATTTCAAGCAACCAGGACACTATCTGGTAGATTTTGAAACAAAGGAGTTTCAAAATCCGTACGATCTGACCATCGCGGTGAAAATAATGAACCCGCTATAGGTGGCGAGGTCATATCGATGATGATGGGTCTTTCATTCTCGCTATACGATCGGCCAGTTGTTGAAAGCTTGAGGGTTTCATCGCCCTTAGTTCTCCCTGATTAGAAGATTTCTCCACAGCCTCGGTTTCGTTGGACTGCCCAATCTTCAATCCATCCACATCTATATGATCTAAAGGCAGATCCATGGACGCTGCACTCAAAACCCCAAATCTGTTGTTAACAAACCCTCGTGTATCACTCACTATACCCTCCGTATGAACTATGCTCACCTTATCCTTTACCCGTAGATCCAAAGGACTCTCAGTATTTAGTACCGTATTAACTCCTGTCATCTAATCAATAAGGAATTGAAACCCTAGAAACGCAGGTTTCTAGAGAGATGCGGGAGCTTCTCACTCTGACCTCTCTATTCATTCTCCCTAAGAAGGTCATTCGGTCTATCGAGTGTCTTTTTAGGGTGTTTTTTTGGTCGGGTTGTGAGATGAAAACTCATGGGGCTAAGGTTTCTTGGGATAGAATTTGCTCTCCCAGGAAGGAAGGGGGTCTGGGGTTTAAGTCCATTTCTGTTTGGAATAAAGCTGCTATTGCGAAACATGTTTGGTTCCTCCTCTCCGGGGGTGAGCAATCTATGTGGTGTAGCTGGGTTAAGTCTTATCTCCTCAAAGGTAGGAGTTTTTGGAGGGTTAGGGTGCCAAATGACCCCTCTTGGGTCTGGCGGAAAGTTCTCTCCCTAAGACCTATAATTTACCCCTTAATCAAGTATAAGGTGGGAGATGGATCTGGAGTTTTCTTATGGTTTGACAATTGGCATCCAATGGGTTCTATTTGGGATAAGTTTGGGAGGCGTATTGTGTACGACACCGCCTTAAGTATAGATGCTAAGGTGAGTCAGATTGTGGAGGAAAAATCTTGGAGATGGCCATTTCCTTCTTCTTGGGAGATTATGGATCTCATTAACAAAACTCCTTCAAATCTCCTCCCTACTGGTGGTCATGATAGTGTTAGTTGGTGTCCTGCTCATGATGGGAACTTCACCATACAATCCACTTGGAATGCATTACGAATTCACTATGACCATGTGAATTGGTCACATTTAATTTGGGGCCCTCACAATATCCCTAAAGTGAGTTTTGTGGTTTGGATGGCGATCCTTGGCCGTCTTAACACTGGGGACAGGTTGCATATGTTTGGTGTGACGCAATCTGCTGTTTGTGCATTTTGTCAGTACCATCATGAAGACCACAATCACCTCTTTTTTGAATGTCCATTTTCGGAAAGAGTGTGGTCTTGTATTAAAGGTAAAATAAATGTTGATTGGCCATCCCTCCTTTGGGATGATTTGGTCCAGATTATTGCTAAATCTGTGAAAGGGAAATCCCTGGAGGCTATTATTACCAAGCTTGCCTTTACTTGTACTGTGTACCAGTTATGGGTTGCTAGGAATAATAGAGTGTTTAGTAAAGATATGGTCCCTGAAGAGGTGGTTATTAAGTGTATTGTTGATATGGTTAGATTCAGGGTTATGCATATAACCAATTTGAAGACTAACCAAAATGACAGCTGGTATCTTAGTTCATGGAAACTGCCTCGTACTATCCTGAAACATGCTGCTGCTGATGTGAGGATTGAGAGTTCACTAAATGTGGGTTGAGTGAAGGTTAGCAAATAAATTGTGGGGTTTCCTAATGTTTGCTATTCATATAGGTGCTTGGATTCCTGGAAAACTGATGGATGAGTGTACACCAACCAGTCTGAGGGTTGAGTTTAGTGTGAGGAATAAACACTCCATAACCCCCAACTTACTAGCTACATTGAGAGGAACTAACATGCTTATATATATCACTGTATCTTTTTCTTTTGCAAGTATATGGAGCTGTTTCCCGAGTGATGTGAGCATAGATATTTGTGGGTTGAGTGTAGTGAGCAATTATATGTGTGATGTTAACTGCTTCAGATTTCTGAGTTTTGCAAAGTTCTCTACTGTTGGTTACTTAATTCTGTTTGGTCCTTGCTGCATTACAAGGTCTACTATAATGTGTAGAATTTGTCCGGGTCACATGTGCTGTCTTGTTCTTCCTATGTTGCTAGCTGGATTTGCATGTGTTGATGGCTGTCTGCTTGTGTCGATGGCTGGGTCTGCCTGTGTTGATGGCTGGGTCTACCTATCTTGTTCATTTCAGTTCGGTGTGTCTCGTGGCTTGAAGCTAGATTTGCCGGTGTTGATGGCTGCTATATGCGCCTCGTGTGTGAAGTCTGATTTTCTATTATGTTTGTTTACATTAGAATCTGTTGGTATTTTGCCTACCCGTGTGGGATGTACACGGGTGTACATGACATATGGATTTCATCTGACTTTTTGCTGCCTATGATCGAGTGTGTTCATGCTCCTCATTTTTCATGCGGCACATGAACACATTTTAGCTATTTCTATTATGTATGGTTTATGTAGGTTAGGACGTATTTCATTTATTTTGTCCAGTTTGTTTCTGTTTTATTTCGTTAGTTTTTCTGGGTAATTCTGGAATGGCTTAGTTTTGTTTTTTCTTTCTCTGGTTTACTGTATAGTGCTTTGGTTAGGGCCTGGGGTATGCCCCTTGTCGTGGTGTAAGTTTTTTGTCTTTTATTTTATGACTTATCCACCCAAAAAAAAATGTAATAATAAAAGAAAGAAAAATAAATAAAAGGCTCAAAGAAACAAAGATGGCCTAAAATCATCTCCCAAGAATTAGTATGGTCCTTCAACTTTCATGATCTCAAGGGAATAAAAGTGTCATAAAAAATTGATTTATTCTCAGCATTCAACCAAAATGAAGAAATAATGAGACTAAACAACAAATTAATCTCCTTCCAAAGAAAATTAAGAGTAGACGTATAGTAACCCTCCAACAAATGATTGGCACAAAACTCACAGGGTTAAAAGTCTCCACTATCATTCTTCAAGAATTTCAAGTCATATCCACTTATCAACTAAAAATCATATTCATGTGGCTAAAGTGCAGTGCAATTATTTCCAAATACGAACACATGAAATACTTCCAATAGGTTACCCCTCGTGGACGAGTAAAAGTCTCGTGAGGGTTTCCAAAGATGTTACCCACAAACATCCAAAAATTTCTTTACTAAAAGGATTTCTTTCATTCTCATGCCAAAGTTAAAGAACCAGCCATGAATTTCACAACCTTAACAAGATAATCAATCAAAGTTCAAGACACTAGCAGCAAATAAAGATATCTCATGACATTCAAAATTTGGAGTGTGTTAAAAAAGTTTAGCAAACATAGACACAACCTTAGCCTTAAAGTGAAATATAACCCAAATCTCTTTCTCAAGCATGCTTCGACTCAAATCTCACCAGTTATTGCACTCAACAAATAAATCACTCAGAATATGGTGCAAAAATTGCTCTCAATATATGCGAGTAGAACAATGTAAATCAAAGGCAAAATATCCCGCATACTAATTTTTTTGAAAAACGCTAATATGAAAGAATAAATAAATAGTCTAATGAATGGAATATCAAATACTGAGAATTAAAATTTCTAGAGATATTACCCACAAACGTAAAAAAATTTCTTTACTCAAAGGATTTCTTTCGTTCTCATGCTAATGTTAAAGAACAAGTCATGAATTTCACAATCTTAACAAGATAATCAATCAAAGTTCAAGACACTAGCAGCAAGTAAAGATATCTCATGACATTCAGAATTTGGAGTGTGTGAAAAAGTTTAGCCAACACAGACACAACCTTAGCCTTAAAGTGAAATATAACCCAAATCTCTTTCTGAAACATGCTTTGACTCAATCTCACCAGTTATTACATTCAACAAATAAATCACTCAGAATATGGTATGAAAATTACTCTCAATATATGCGAGTAGAATAATATAAATCAAAGGCAAAATATCCCGCATACTAATTTTTTGAAAAAATGCTATAATGAAAGAATAAATAAATAGTCTCATGAATGGAATACCAAATACTGAGAATTAAAATTACCATACCATCACCCCTATCCATCATGTCCACTTGTAAACTATACCACTCTCAAGATCAAATAGGACTTTTATTTTGTTGTAATGTTTGGGTCAAGGAATTACGAAAAAATAATAAAAACGCAAAGTTGAATAAAAAAATGGATGTCTGAGACATTATTGGCATAAAAATAAGCTCTAATCTGAGAGATTATTGGCATAAAAATAAACACAATTAGAGCATTATTCCAAATGTCTTGCTCTTTTTGTTACTTTTTTTTTTTTTTTTTTTGTCTTTTTCAACTTCCTCCTCCTGCTCTTTTGTTTTTCTTTTCGTTTTGTTCCCCCCCTTCATTGAACACAATTTATTTCTTCTTTTTTTCCATCTTATCTCCTTTTTTTACTTTTTTTTTTAAACAAATTTGCCATTGTCAAACTCAAATTACCCAACATATCTACAAAATTGAAAAGAAAGTATGGGTTGTGGGGTTAAACAAAGAAAGGCTAACATAAAGGCTCAAATTGGTTTCTAATGAAGTAATAATAAAGGAAAGAAAAATAAATAAAAGGCTCAATGAAACAAAGATGGCCTAAAATCATCTCTCAATTCATGATCTCAAGGGAATAAAAGTATGGTAACAAATTGATTTATCCTCAACATTCAACCAAAATTAAGAAATAATGTGACTAAACAACAAATTAATGCGCTTCTAAAGAAAATTAAGAGTAGATGTATCACAACCCTCCAATAAAAGATTAGCACAAAACTCGTAGGCTCAAAAGTCTCCACTATCATTCTTCAAGATTTTCAAGTCATATCCACTTATCAACTAAAAATCATATTCATGTGGCGAAAGTGCAGTGCAATGATTTCACATGGAATACTTTAACAAAGTAGCTAACATATCAAACTTCAACACAATTTCTTGAGTTAAAGTAATAAAATACTACAAGTATGCCGAATTACTCAATGCACAAAACAAAAGATTACCGTGCACACTTTTCTTTTCTTTTTTTAAACAAAACAACTAACTCATTGTAGCAAGCAACATATAAATTCTTCTCAAGATAAGTATTTTCTCCCCTCAACCTGAACGATGCATTGTCCTCGAGGGAGTAAAAGTATGATAACAAATTGATTTATTCTCAGTATTCAACCAAAAATGAAAAAATAATGAGACTAAATAATAAATTAATGCGCTTCCAAAGAAAAATTAAGAGTAGATGCATAATAACCCTCCAATAAATGATTGGCACAAAACTCACAGGGTTAAAAGTCTCCACTATCATTCTTCAAGATTTTCAAGTCATATCCACTTATCAACTAAAAATCATATTCATGTGGCAGAAGTGTAGTGCAATGATTTCCAAATATGAACACATGAACACATGGAATGCTTTAACAAAGTAGCTAGCATATCAAACTTCAACACAATTCTTGAGTTAAAAGCAATAAAATACCACAAGTATGCCCAATCACCCAATGTATAGAACAAAAGATTACCATGAGCACTAACTTTTTTTTTAAAAAAACAAAACAACTAACTCATAGCAGCAAGCAAATATATAAATTCTTCTCAAAATAAGTATTTTTTGCCCCCAACCTAAACGATGCATTGTCCTAAATGTAAAAAATAAAATCAAAAAGTATAGGAGATTACCTTAAATGATTAACCATGTCTATATGTGTCATTACCTGCAAAGGGTTAGCGCCAAAAACACAAAGGAAAAAAAAATACAAACGAAAAACTAACTGCTCCTAAAAGTAAAATTATTTTGAATAATATGCACAAACCGGTTCCCCAAAATAATTCTGATCAATTATTCTGAACAACTTTTTGAATGATGTAAAGGAAGTTGGAATTGTCAATCTCTAATTATCTAAAAACTACGAAAAGTGAGTTTTTGGTTTCTATAACACGTCACAACAAATGAAATACAAAATTCCAACAAAATTTCCACAAAAGAAAAGATAAAATTGCATAAGATAATACTGTGAGAATAGTGTTCTCCGTTTTCCTTTTCCTTTTAGGATTAGGAATTAGTGTTAGTGTTCTATAGCTAATAGCATTCTCTATCAGTGATGTATTTTGTTTAGGATTAGGATTTAGCATTCTATATAAGTGAGTGATGTATTCTTTATTCAATTTAATGAGATATACAGTTTGACTCAGAAAACTTATATGGTATCAAAGCAAGGTTTGAACCGAAACCCTAGAAGCTCTTTGTGAGTTAATCACAAATAGTCTCTCGAAAATCAGCCCTCTGGTATTTTCTCTCTGAGTCGCAGGTCGTGACCTCCTCTGTTTCTTCTGTGTTCGTCTGGTTCGAGCGAAGGTCTCGAGTTGTCCTTCGTCTGTCATTTGGTTCGTCTCCCTGGTACTCTGCCTCGCAACCCATTCGTGAAAACCCTAGCCTCTGGTTCGTGATCTGTCACTGGACTCGAGTCGTCGTCGTCGTCGTTGGTTCTCTCCTGCTTCGCTTCGCGCGATCGAAGCGCTGTCTATGCCGGCTGCTCCAAAGTCGACTTCGACTCTTGTCTTTCTCTCTTTCCCTCAATCTCTCTCTCTCTCTCTGTCTCTGTGTGTGTGGTTCGAAGTTGACCTACGGGTGTCTTTCGTTACCACCAGTTCTCCTTCATTCTTCTTTTGGACCAAACAAGTTCCTGATTATTATACTTTGACCTCTCAGTTCTTTTTTATTTTTGCTAGTTATCACACTTTGCCCCATCTTTTCCTTCTAGTTCATCACAATGTCAAAAGATAAAATTCAGGCTGTTAAATGCAAACTTACTGGTGACAACTATCCTTCTTGGTCTAGTGTTATGAAAAATTTTCTTCTCGGTCGAAAAAAATGGGGCTATGTTTCTGGTTCTATTCCTTGACCATCAGACCCGAAGGAGGATGGATATCTGACTTCCTGTGATACTTGGGATTGTGATAATGTCCAAGTTCTGACCTAGTTTCATAATTCCGTGGCTGACCGTATTGGAATGATGTTTTCCAAGTACAATACTGCCAAAGAGATGTGGGATTATTTACTAGGTGTCTATCAGCAGTCCAACTTTGCCAAGCGGTATGAGTTGGAAACAGCTATTCAGAATGCTCGTCAGCGGGATCAGACTATTCAGAACTTTTATATTGAGATGACAGGTCTCTTGGATCAGTTGGCTCTTATGGAATCACCTAGTCTCAAGATACTAGACACTTATATTGAGTTTCGGGAGCAGGGTCGTTTAGTACAGTTTTTAACAGCCCTCTCCCCTCAGTATGAGGCTATTCGAGGTGGCATCCTTCATCGATCTCCTCTTTCCTCTGTGGATGCTATTGTTCGTGAACTCCTCTATGAGAAAACCCGTCTTAAGACAGCCAGTCAAACTTTGCCTCCTTCTGTCTTCTTGGCTCCTACCAAGCAGCCCTTGTTATCGACCCCTCCTCCTCATCAGCTTCAGGCCACTGCGAAACCCAAGAAAGGACCATTAGGGCCAGATGAGTGTGCAGGGCTGGAATGAACCTCCTGAGGTATGACACTTTGCCTAGGAATTTCTTCAAAGCCTTTTGAGAGTGTGGTGGTGGCATCTCCATGATTGATTTAATCTTATCCCCATCTACTTCAATCCCCCGCCGGTGTACAAAAAACACAAAGAACTTGCCAGCGGTAACTCCGAAGGCACACTTGAGAGGGTTCATCTTTAGGCAGAATTTGCGACATCGCTGAAAAACTTTTTCCAAGTCGCAGAGGTGTCGGTTTCTCTCGGTAAACTTGACCACCAGATCATCCACATATACTTCCACTTCATGATGCAACATGTCATGGCACACTGCAGTCATAACCCGTTGGTAGGTTGCCCCCGCGTTTTTCAAACCGAAGGGCATCACCGTATAGAAAAAAATTCCCAAGGGTGTTCTAAATGCCGTTTTTTCTGCATCTTCTGATGCCATTTTGATCCGGTCATAACCACTGAACCCATCCATAAAGGAGAACATCTTATGGCCTGCAGTAGAATCGACAAGTGTGTCAACATGGGGCAATGGGCAGGCCTCATTCATTCAGGTCGAGAAAGTCTACGCAGACCCTGATCTGGCCGTTCTTCTTCTCCACAGACACAATATTTGCTAGCCAAGTTGGGTACTCTATAGGCTCAATGAACTTGGCCCTCGACAACTTTTCTACCTCTTCCTTAATCTTTGCCTCAAGGTCAGGGTGATACTTTCGAGCATGCTGCTTTATTGGCTTAGAGTTGGGAAAAGTATCCAGGTGACGGGTGACAAGAGATGGGTCAAGACCAGGCATCTCATCGTATGTCCAAGCAAAGACATCACTGTACCGCTTCAGTAGTGTTATCAATTCTGCCTTAGCTATTGGAGCCATTGTGTCGCTAATGAACACGGGGCTTGCTCTGCCCTGGTAAGTCGTTGAGGTTGACCTCAACAAGTACCTCCTGCTGCGGTTTGGGTCTATCTTGCACGCATTCAGGGGTGGGCTCAGGCATCTCCACCAACTCTTCTTAGGACTCGTCATCGTCACATTTATTTGTCTCGGGGCCATCCTCCCAAAGTATGAAGCCTGGCCTCCAAGACCCGTCATAGGTAGTAAACTGTCTTATCGCCCTCCCGCACCTTAACAATCTTGGGCGGAGGACTTGTGGGCTTGCTGCTCCTCTTCTGCCCACTACTTTCTGGAGCAGCCTCTGCATCTCGAATGCCTTTTTACTCCTGCAACTTTACCGGTCCTTGGAGTTTCACCCGTTGACAACTCAGTAAAGAAAACTGCATCCGAATAGTGTCTCAACCCCAAATGGCTGTTCAGACGCATTTATATGGTTACTATGCGCTTTCCCAACTTTGCCTTCACGCATTGGTGATAATTGGACGGGATAGCTCCACATCGGTGCGTCCAACCTCTGCCAAGTATCATGTGGCAATTTGTGTCTACTTCAATCACATGAAACTTGGTTGAGGAACGGATCTCACCAACTGCTAAGTCCATGACCACATGGCCCTTGGTATCTTTTTTCTCGCCGCCAAAACCCGTCACAGTGATGGGTTGGCGAACCATCCTGGACTCTGGGATACCAGCCTTTGCAAAGGTGTCAGTAGTGATGATGTTTATGGATGCCCCCGCCATCAAGGAAAGCACACTTGAACTCTACATCATTGATGTATGCCGTGACAAAAAGAGGACCATTATGGGGAAATGGGTATGCTCTGTCTGCCTCTGAAAAAGTAATGGCCCCATAAGCTTCCTGGATGCGCCGAGCCACATACTCCTTAGCCTCAGCAACTTCATCATGGTGCACTTCAAAGATATTAATGAGGGCTTTTGTTGCTTCCAACCTGGCGGCTTAGCTCAGCCCCAACTGGTCAAACAAGGCGCGAAATTTAACAGAGTTTTACAAGGCCTGGGCATTAGCATCCTCTGCGAATTTTGCCTCTGCAGGTACTGTCTCAGGGAGCTGGCCGGTTCTAATTTTTTCTAACTCATCATAGTAAGACGCCATATGCACTTGATCACGCACAGGCCCGAGATAGCCAATCATATATGTACATTATTCCCCTTCTCCTTGTGATTAGGATAAGGGTCCTTCCGCACATCACGGTTACCGGCATTTTTAAACTTCAGCTCATTTGCGTCAACTTTCTTCTTGAAGATACTTTTCAAAGTCCAACAGTCCCTAGTAGGGTGTCTGGTGGTTCTGTGATAGACATAATAATCCGGGCTTTCTTTGTCCTTGGTTGGAGGGACATCAACTGGAGGCAAGGTAAGTTCACCATCAACTACCCATTCTTTAACCAGAGCCTTAACATTCTCAAGGCTGCAAGGGCATGGATTTCTTTCCTCATAACTCTCTCTTCCGAGAGGACGTCACCTCCCCTTGCGAGCGGCTCCCTCTTGCAGAGGTTATCACGGCAACTTTGCTACTGCGAGGGTAGCGGTGGCTGTCACGAGTTCTGTGCAAGGGACTAGTGGTACTGAGGTTCCTAGCTGCCTCAATCAAGGCTAAAATGGTAGGCAGATTATGATTCACCAAGAAAATTTTGTAGTCGCGCATGGCACCCCTCCACACATATGCTGACTAAATGGGCCTTGTCCACTGGTTCATGACAGTCATTAGCCTTATCTTAGAACCGCTTAACATAGTCCAGTATATCTTCACCCTCCTTTTGGACATCTCGCCCAAGGGTGAGGGTTGTAACTTTCTCTCGGACTTGGAAGAACTTCTTGTGGAACTTGTTCACTATCTCCTCCCAACTCTTGATCGAGTTGGAAGCCAAGTTCACAAACCAGCTGCAAGCCCTTTCAGTAAGTGGACTTGGAGAACTCCCAAAGGCGCAGAGAGTGGTCACTGCCATGGACACCAAGAGTTTCTATGAACCTCACCATCTGTTCTCTGGCATTGCCTTGTTTTCCAACAAACTTAATAAACTTGGGCACTATATACCCAGTTGGGTATGGCATGGTCAATATCTCCTGAGAGTACGGGGCCTTCACATCTGAGTCGGGGAGAGATGGGAGTTGCTTCTTGCTACGCTCTTGCTCGAGCATAGCTTGTTCATTGGCTAGAGGAACAAAGTGAGTGGGCTGGAATGGTCTAGTCAGCTACTGCGTAGCTAAACCAATGGCTGCACTGTTCGCCTAAAGTACCACCGGAGGCACCTGGATCGGAGCCCAAACCTCAGGGAATAGGTTAGGCACTGGGTTTGGGACTACTACGGGCGGAGGTGCTTGCGCTGGAGCTGGTCGAGAAGCCATGGCCATAATAGCATCAATGAGAGTTTACAAAGCTGCCAGGATCTCCCTCTGCGTATCCTGGAGTAACTGAACAGCCTCAATCACAACACTGTGGTCACAGTCCTCCGTATGTGCTGCTTCGCCATTTGAAGAGCTTTGCTGAACTTCATCCTCTGCCATTTTTTTCCAGTGAGGTGTGTAAACCACTGCGGGTATAAACAATCAACAAAGCGGCCGCCCCAGCGGAGTCGCCAAAAATGTAAGGGGGTTCGAGGTTAGAGAAGGTGATTAGAGAGGCAAAACTATGCTAATGGTCCAAGAATGGTGGAAGTGGCTTGAGAATGAGCAGCAGCAACTGTCTGGAAGTTGGAGAGTGTGCAGCTGGGTGAGGGTGAACCAAGTAGCTCAAGAAGAAATGTATGGCAGTGCTAAAATGGGCACCATCTCACCCAAATCCCCAAAATTCCTCTTGCTGAACCTTGGGAAATGAGTCCTATTTATATAGGCTTTTCCATGGCACCAAGAGGACACCAAGTGGCCAAATAGAGAGAGGACATGTGGCCTAGAGGATCACATGAAATATTCTGCCTTGAGCCACCAGGCTGAACGTGCCACGCGTCTTTCTGCATGTACTGTGTACTATCTGTTTGCCTCCGCAACTACCTTTTTGAGCCTCAGCAAGTGTAGTTGCGACGGGAGTGTTTGGCGCTGCAACTCCCTCTTAAGCCTCAGCAAGTGCAGTTACGACGGGAGCGTTTGCCGTTGCACTTGCCTCCACCAAGTCTTCGACCGATTTCTCCGTGGCCTTTCTTCCTACGTCTTCCAGGACTTCCTTTCCCTCCGGGCCCTCTATCATATGCACAAAGCCCTTGGCAACTCTGCAGCCATTTATTGCGACGAAGCACTGTCTTGCCATCACCTGGTCTCCCCAAACCTCTTCTATCTGTCCGGTTGGTGCCGGGAAGCGCAGGACCTAATGATAGGTCGATGCTACCGCCTGCATGGCATGCAACCAGCCCCTGCCAAAATTAAGTTGTAGGTCGATGGGACTTTAAGCACCCAAAACTCCACTTGCTTCGTGACTGATCCCGCTTTGACCGGCAATATGATCTTTCCGATCGGCCATTCTGGTTGAGAGTTAAAGCCAACCAATGGAGACATTGCGGGGGCTAAGTCCTTGTCCTCCAACTTCATCTGTTTGAATGCGTCATAATACATGATCTCGACCGAACTACCCAGTCAACCAAAATTCTATTGATGTCGAAGTCCTTGACGCAGAGGGTCACCACTAGGGCGTCATTATGAGGCACTTGAATTCTTTCCAAGTCTTTGCTAGAAAAGGTCAGGACGTCTTTTTCCTCGGTCTTTCTTTTTTTCACGGCGGGCTGAATGGAGAGCACCTCTCTCATGTGCTCAGCTTTCTTGATCATCCCTCTTAGTTCGCAAACCCTTGCCGGCTCAATGATGCCATGGATGACATTGATCACGCCCTGTCCCTGGGGAGCGGCTTTCATACCACCGTCTATGTACTGGTCCAGATGCCCTGCCGCCACCAACTCCTCCAAATGTTGTTTGAGCGGCACACAGTCCTCCGTTCGGTGCCCTCGTTCTTCATGGAAGGTGCAGCGATACCTCGAGTTGAAGCCTCTCTGCGTGTTTCCCAACTTGGCCGGCCAACGGACGTAGGGTTCACCTCAGATTTCACTCAGGATGCGGTAAATAGGGATTTTAAAGACTGTGGTGATACCGGTTCGCGATTTCAACTTTCTCTTGGCATCTTCCTCTTCATCACGAGGAGCGTTAGCTTGGTCGTTTCTACGACCTTTGTTCCTATCATCACGGTTTGAGCCACGACGTTGATCTTTTGACCGGTCGTTTGGGCAGTTGTCCTCCTGCCCTACCGAGTGAACCTTCCCCGCCACTCTTCTGTCCGCCGAGACCGGATTCTCCTTCTCGGTCGCAGTGCTGGCATCGTCCTCCACTCGGATGTGTTTGTTGATCCGCTGCATCAAAGATTCCATGGTAGTGGGCTGGTGCATCGTAAGCGAATCTCGCAGCCTATGTCCGACTGGGAGACCCCGCTTGTATTGGGTGATCGCCAAATTGGTGGGGCAATCGAGGATCTCGTTGTAAGTTTCCCAGTACTTGGCATTGTATACGTTCAAAGAACCTCCAGATTCCATCTTAACGCCCAGGAGATGGTCGACCTCCTTTGGTGTTCGAGTGTTGGTTTTGAATCTGGTGATGAAGGCCTCTGTTAGTTGTTGCCAGCCCTCGATGCTCCCCTCCGGAAGCCTTTCGAACCACTCCAGGCCTAGTTCGCCCAAGCTTGCTGGGAATATGAGGCATATGAGGGCGTCATTGCGCCGATGTCCTGCCATTACTTGCCGGTAATGACTCACGTGCATGTACGGATCAGTCTTGCCGTCGTACAACGTGAACTTAGGCTGGTGGAATCCGACAGGGAGCGGCGTGCTCTCAATTTCTGGGGACAGCAGGGTAGCGATAAGTCTTGCTAGCTCTCTGTCCCCTGGTGCTATCATCCTAGGCGCAGGCATTGCCACTTCCTCACTACAACGGATCTGGGAGCCCAGCCTTTGCGATGCCGGCAGCCTTTGGGTCTATCTACGGCGAGCCCTCTCTTCCAGTACATCTCTCAGGTCTCCCGAATGGACAGAGAAAGAGTATCTCGACGTCAACGAGGGGTGCGAGGGACGGTAGCTGCCGTCGCGAGTATGAGACCTTCCTATCTGTGGGTCGAAGTCTCCTACCCCATAGCGTCTGGTGATAGAGAGGGAGGACGTCCTTTCCTGGTGGCAACTGCCAGAGCGAAGAGCGGGGTGCGCTCACTGAGGTTGCCCTCTCCAACAGCACCCTTCCCCTTCATTTGGCGCTTCAGCGCCTCCATTTCAGCTGCCATCTTGCAAATGAGCATGTGACTCTCTGGACTCTTCGAGCGATCAGTGCTCCTTGCGTGTTTGTCACGCACACCCCTGGAAGAGGTCTCCAAGCCCGCCATGGTGGGAATAGCAGGAGGGCCATCTCTCCGTCGGACAGACTCCGGTGTGATACCATCGACGACGGACATTGGAGTTTCGTCATGGTTAGCCATGGAAACAGTCGAAAAAGCTTGAAGAGCAAGGTTTGTCTGTCGAGTTTTTCCCACAGACGGAGCCAATTGTACGGGGGTGAAATATCCTTTGTTCTCCGTACTCCTTGCGCTCGAGCTTTACGCAGCGTCACTTGGCCTGAAAATAGAAAGATGGTGAGCTGCCCGGTGGTGTGCTGCCGGATAGACCCTCCGACAATCAAGTCAGCACACTTGAAGAAGGGAAGAGCACTTTTGAGAGAGAGAGAGTTGGGAATTCCTCAGATTACTTACCTCCAACGTCCCCCATGCCTCCTTTTTCTAGGCTGGCCATGCAGCCTCAGAGATTGTGGGCGCACTACCTCTGCTGTCCTTCCCTGGACAGGTGGTAGTGCTCCCCTCTACCTTCCTTACGCATGTAAAGGCCAAAACCTCCAAACAGCGTGTGTAGAACTGCCAAACGGTATTGACACGTGCCACGAGTGGATTTCCCCTCCATCACACCATTGGTCTAGGTGGCACACTCAACCGGGATATCATAACCGATCTATCCCTTGGGAAGAAACACCACCAAACAGCATGTAAAGGCGTGTAAAGGCCTTAGCTTCCTTACGCGTGTAAAGGCCAAAACCTCCAAACAGCGTGAATCACCCAAGCTGCTCGGCTTCGAACCGAGCTACCGCTACACGGCACCACGCAAGAGTAGGGTGATCGACTTCCTGCGTGCACCTTCTCCAGAACCAGATCCCAGCCTTCCACCGATCAAACTGGTTCCTTTGACAACCGAGCAAGAGATGGCCAAGATCCGAGCTATCAAGTCAATGATCACCGGTGAGGCGAGCGACTCCCAACCACCGGAGGCAGCTGGGGGAACTTCTTCCACGCCAGCCGTGCAAGAGGAGGGGGTTGTGCCGGCTCTGGCCAGCGAACAAGCTGCAGGTCGATCGAAGAAAAGGCCGAGAAAAAATCAAACCGAACAACATTTGGCAGATGAAGATTCAACCGAGCATGCTTCTACAGACTTAGGGGACCAGACTAAGCAACCGATCACCGAGCCATCCGCTCGATCCAGTGTCCCCCTAGTCTGGTCGCCCGAGTTAACATACGAAGGCCGGCTGGCTCTACTGCAGACTCGGTCTACACGGACAAGGATTACTCTCTCGGCTTCAACATGACCAAAGGGCTGCTCCTTCCTACCGACATGAAAAAGCACGAGGAGCTGTCCGACCTGAAGGTTCTCTGCTCGGCAACAAAGTCAATAGTGTTGGTAAGTTTGCAAGTTCTCCTGTTGTCAAGTGTCTGCTCGGTTGTGGAGTTCAGACATTTTCGTTTGTTGTGCAGGCCGCGCAAAAGAATTACCTGGCCCACGAGCGAATGATCGCCGTGCGAAAAAGTCTGCGGGAGGCAATTACTGACAACAAGGCCAAGACGGCTGAGCTGGAAAAACTGAAGGCCGCGCAGGAAGCAGAAGCAGCAGCAACCGAGCGCGACAAGCTTTCTAAACGATTGGCCCTGGCAGACAAGGACAAGTAGAGGGCCCTCCAAGTGACGAAGGCCCGATACATTGCCGAGCTGCGCAAACTCCGCGACGCTCACAAAACCGAGCTGGAGAAGGAGGTCGACGAGGCTGGAGACCGTGGTTATGCCGAGGGTGAGACAACATATGAACGGCAGGTCCAAGGGACCAAGGACATCTTTTCCCAGTGCGGTTGGAAAGCTGCCGTGGAAAAACTTGGCCATGGTCAGGACGCCGAGGTGTTTCAAAACCCTCCTGCTACCTTCATCCCGGCCTATATGCAAGCTTATGCCGGCGCCGTGCAGAAGAGGCTAATCGAAGAAACCAAACAAGCAGCTGAAGCAGAAGCTACTGTCGTGCAACCGGCCGAGCAACATCCTCCTTCTGAAGCTTCTGAGGAAGGGGCCAAGGATCGAGAGATCGAGCAAGAGGTTGTCACGGTGGTAGATGCGCTAGCAGATGAGGCTGAGGAGGGACTGGCCGAGCAAACCGTTGATGTAGATTTAGACTGATCTTCCGCCCTTTTTTCCTTTTTTTTTTTTGGAATGTAACCGGGCTTAGCCCCACTTTTGTAATTCCGCTTTCTTAATCAATGAAAAGTTTAACTTTTGCTTGCCAAGTATCTATTTTTGTTATGTCTTCTGTATGATAAGCAAATCTTCTTCGATTTGAAATGTTTGTCGAATATAAGTTCCAGCTCGGGTGAGTAAAATCAGCTCGGCCATAAACCTGGAAGGCCCAAGCATCCATTGCCACGGGCGAGCAAAATCAGTTCGGCCCTACTGCAAGTTGGACAAAACGCTGATATTTTATTCGAGCGAGCAAAGTCAACTCGGCCCTTCTGCAAGTTGGACAAAACTGAAGCTTGAGTAACCAGCTTAGGGTTTGATAGAATATCAGCCCCTATTTATAAATGAAGATTAGGGTTTACAAGATGAGACAATTACAAGTCGAGCCCTGAGGGCATAGAATAATTACAAACCAAAAAAGCTCAGATAATAATATAATATGCTAACACTCCCCCTCAAGCTGGTGCGAAGATATCTCGCATGCCCAGTTTGCCTAATATGTCATGAAATGGTTTATTCCCAACTCCCTTGGTGAGAATGTCAGCAAGTTGTTCACTAGACTGGAGTACAAATGGTACCACTAGTGAGTTTCTCCTTAATGAAGTGGCGATCAATCTCAACATGTTTTGTCCTGTCATGTTGAACTGGATTGTGAGCGATGTTGATGTCGGCCTTATTATCACAGTATAACCGCATGGAGTCCGTCTGATCAATACCTAGATCACTCAACAATAACTTGATCCATAAAAGTTCACACACACCTTATGCCATAGCTCTAAACTTAGCTTCTGCACTTGACCTGGCAACCACATTCTGTTTCTTACTCCTCCAAGTAACTAGGTTGCCTCCAACAAAGGTGCAATACCCTGAAGTTGATCTCCTATCAGTTACTGATCCAGCCCAATTAGCATCTATATAGGCTTCCACACGAAGATGATCATACTTTGAAAAATAAAGACCCTTACCAGGAGCAGACTTCAAGTACCTCAAGATTCTCATGACAGTCTCAAAGTGAATCTGATGAGGAGCATGCATAAACTGACTAACCACACTGACAGCAACAGCAATATCAGGACGGGAGTGAGATAGGTAAATGAGCTTACCCACTAATCGCTGATAGCTCCCCCTATCAACAGCTTCTCCTCCTTCATCGTCCCCCAATTTCTGATTGGGTTCCAGCGGAGTGGCACATGCCTTGCAGCCAAGCATCCCAGTTTCCTTCAATAGGTCAAGCACATATTTTCTCTGTGATAAATATCCCATCATTAGAGCGAGCAACTTCAATTTCCAAAAAATACTTCAAACTTCCCAAGTCTTTGATTTCAAACTCATTAGCTAAATATTTCTTCAACAGAGGTATTTCCCTACTATCATTGCCTGTAAGAACTATGTCATCTACATAAACAATAAGTGATGTAGTCTTACCACGTGAGGAATGTTTTACAAACAAGGTGTGATCTACCTGACTCTGTTTGAAGCCATATTTAAACATAGCTTGAGTGAATCTCTCAAACCAAGCCCTTGGAGACTATTTGAGACCATATAATGACTTCCGAAGCTTGCATACTTTGCCTTCTGTCTGATGATCCTCAAAACCAGGAGGAATGTCCATATATACCTCTTCTTCGAGGTCACCATGGAGAAAGGCATTCTTGACATCAAACTGATAAAGCGGCCAATCTAGATTAGCTGCAAGAGAGAGAAGTACTCTGACTGAATTCATCTTAGTCACGGGTGCGAAGGTTTCTTGATAATCAATGCCATATGTCTGAGTAAACCCTTTTGCCACAAGTCTTGCCTTGTAACGCTCAATAGACCCATCTGCTTTGTGTTTCACAGTATATACCCATTTACATCCCACAGGTCGTTTGCCCGTAGGTAACTCAGTCAATTCCCAAGTGCCATTCTTCCTAAGTGCTTTCATTTCCTCAATCATGGCTACTTTCCACTCAGAGGTAGCAAGAGCATCCTGAAAATGGTTAGGAATGCTAACAGAGGAAATATTGGATACAAACGCTCTATATAAGGATGACAAATGAGAGTAGGACACACACTGTGAGATAGGATGTTAAGTACAAGATCTCACACCCTTCCTCTTGGCAATAAGAACATCAAGATCAATGGACTCAAGAGATTCAAAGTTACCTAGACTCTCATCAGAAGTAGAAGATGGCAGTGGAGGAGCAGAAGTGGTCCCTTGTATCAAGTTAACTTGTTGTCTGTCTATGTCCCAGACATAAACATGTCCGTCCTTATCCTTGGTGACATTGGGTTCTATAATCCTAGTAGAAGAGGGTGGTGCAAGAACAACTGGTTCCACCATAGGAAGCACAGTAGAAGAGGGTGGTGCAAGAACAACTGGGTCCACCATAAAAAGCACAGGACTCACTTCACACCAAGGCTCCCCCGGAAATGAGGACGGTGACACCGGAGAGGACAAGAAATAGGACTGGGACTCAAAGAAAGTAACATCCATAGACACAAACCACTTACGAGAAGAAGGGTGGTAACATTTATATCCCTTTTGAGTAGGAGAGTAACCAAGGAAAACACACTTGAGGGAGCGAGGGTCCAACTTACCACGAGAAGGAGAGTGATTATGAACAAAACAGACACAACCAAAAATTTTGGGAGGAATAGAAAATAAGGACTGAGAACTGAGGAGGATGTGAAAAGGAGCTTGTTTTTGCAAGACCTGGGTAGGGAGACGATTAATAAGATGGGCAGTGGTGAGAACAACGTCGCCCCAATAGGGCCGAGGCACACTTATAGAAAAACACATGCACCGAGCCATGTCAAGAAGATGTCGATTCTTGCGTTCCGCCACCCCATTTTGTTAAGGGGTATTGGTGCAAGAGGTTTGATGGATAATGCCATGAGAAGAGAAATATTGTCCAAACCCAGAATCTATGTATTCCCCGCCATTATCAGAACGAAATAGTTTGACAGTGGCCCCAAACTGAGTACAAATCATCTTATGAAAATTGCGAAACACAGAGAAAACCTCACTCTTATCTTTCATGAGATACACCCAAGTAGCACGAGAAAAATCATCAATAAATGTAACAAACCATCGATGATCTTTCACAGACATAACACGAGAGGGACCCCAAACATCAGAATGTATTAATGAAAAATGAACTAAACTTTTATTCAAACTGGGAGCAAAAGAAGCTCTGTGTTGTTTTCCAAGTTAACAAGACTCACAAAGAAAGTCAGACACATGATGATTTGCGAAACCAGATGGAAATAAATGCTTAAGTAAATAAAAGGAAGGATGCCCAAGACGCCGATGCCACAGCCATAAATCAGCGGGGGTAGTAGAAGATGTGGTGGAAGAATAAGCAAGTTTATCCAGTTGATCCAAGAAGTAGAGACCATTTTCTGCACTACCACTGCCAATCGTCCTCTTCGTGACAAGGTCCTGAAAAAGACAATGATCAGAGAAAAACGTCACACTATAATTCAAATCCTGGGTAAGACGACTCAAGGATAACAGATTAACAGAAAAATTAGGAACATGGAGAACAAAAGATAGATGTATGGTAGGAGTGACTTGGACTAAACCTTTTCTAGAAATGGAAGAAACAGTACCATCTGCAATCCTAACTTTGCCCTGACCTGAAGAGGGCTTATAGACAGAGAAAAGATCAGAGGAGCCAAACATATGATCGGAGGCACCCGAATCAATAATCCAAGGCAAAGACTTATGACACAGAAAGCACAAGGAGAAGAGGCTAAGTTACCTGAGCGGGCAAAGGACGAGGAAGTTATACTGAGAGCAGTAGAAGACCGGCAGTCCAACAATTGGTGCAAAGCATCCTCCAGCTCAGTATCAGAAGCTTGGCCAACTCAAGTGTATCAACGGCACTAGACTGATGAGCCCGAGAATATGAACCACGTCCTCTAGACTGGCTTGACCGACCTCGAGAACCAGACCGATCACCTCTACCCCCGGATGGAGTCCCTTGAAGCTTCCAACACGTCTCACGAGTATGTCGCGGCTTCTTGCAATAATCACAGAATACAGACTCCTTAGCAGCAGACGGAGGGATGGGAGTCAGGCTGAGGCCATCTCAAGGAGTAGACAGTAATGTTGAGCGGTCAGTAGAGACAGGGGACATCATAGCAGACCGGCGACTCTCCTCATTTTGTACATAGGCAAATGCCTCCTGAAGTGAAGGAAGAGTGTCCATACCCAGAACTCGACCCCTAACTGGATCATACTCCACATTTAGGCCTACCAGAAATTTAAAGACCCGTTCCCATGCGATGAACTTCTTGTACCCGACAGAATCAGCAGGGAAAACGGGCTTATAGTCTTCCAGGTGGTCAAGGCGTTTCCAGCCGTTGGTGAGGAAAGCGAAATACTGAAGAACAGTCTGCTCCCCCTTGAAGTGAGCTCTCAATAGAGCGGCGCAACTCAAATGCCTGTGAGAAATTCCCTTTGCGGGAATAAGTGGCAGCCACAGCATCCCAAACATCCTGGGCAGTCTCCATAGACAAGCAGCCCTCACCAATTTCAGGAACCATCGAAAGAATAAGCCAACCCATAATTAAAGAATTGGTAATCTCCCATTGGTCATAACCCGAGTCAGTGGTATTAGATGCCTGTAGGCCATCAACATACCCCATCTTCCCTTTGCTCTTCAAAAACATAGTTAAACTTTAAAACCATGCTAGGTAGTTCTGACCATTAAATAGAGAGGTGGTGATTTTCAGACTAGGGTTGGGGTTCTCAGTCATGGTAGTAGGTATAATGAGACTCACTCCTCGGTGTTTGAGAAGTAGGGGACACACTGGTGGAATCTGTCATGGATACTATACTACCGAACCCGCAACAAAACTGGTGGCAATCACAAACCCGGAAGGTGGTGATGAAAGAACAAGTACAATGACCACTATAAAAGCATATCAAAATTAAGAAACCATTTTTTTATTATTATTATTATTATTATTATTATTATTATTATTATTATTATTATTATTATTATTTAGTTATTCATTTTGGGCTAACCAATGCTCCAGCTATGTTTATGGATTTGATGAATCGGGTCTTCTGTGAGTTTCTAGACCATTTCGTGGTCGTCTTTGTGGACGACATTCTGATTTACTCATTGTCTGAGGAGGAACACTTACGAGTAGTGCTTGAATTGCTTAGAGCCCATAAACTGTATGCTAAATTTGGGAAATGTGAGTTTTGGCTGAAAGAGGTTAAGCCACGTGGTATCCGGGGAAGGGGTGACTGTAGATTCATCCAAGATAGAGGCAATACAAGATTAGGCACAACCTAAGAATGCTTTTGAGATTCGTAGTTTCTTGGGGTTGGCCGGGTATTACTGTTGGTTCGTGAAGGATTTCTCTAGGCTAGCCTCACCTTTGATTAGACTGACGAGAAAGGGAGTTAAGTTTGTGTGGAACGAGACTTGTGAGAAATCATTCAAAGAGTTTAAGGTTAGCCTTACCATTGCTCCAGTCTTGATTATTCCGGAGAGGGGTTTGGGTTATTCAGTTTATTGTGATGCCTAACGAGAAGGTTTGGGTTGTGTGTTGATTCAAGAAGGGAAGGTTAGCCTATGGCTCACGGCAGTTGAAAACACACGAGAGGAATTACCCTACTCATGACTTAGAGAGTTAGCAGCAGTGATATTTGCCTTAAAGATTTGGAGGCACTATTTGTATGGGGAGAAATTTGAGATATTCTCTGATCACAAGAGTCTGAAGTATCTGTTTACACATAAAGACTTAAATTTGAGGTAGAGGAGGTGGATAGAATTCATAGAGAACTATGATTTTGAATTGCATTATCATCATGGAAAGGCCAATGTTGTGGCCGACGCCTTGAGTAAGAAATCTACTAGCAACATAACTTGTATTTCCATCCGAGAATAGGAGATGTTGGGTACTCTTAATGAGTTTGACTTGCACCTAGGCGAGTTTGTTGAGTCTGCAGTCTTGTTTTCAGTAATTGCACAACCTACACTTGTGAACTGAGTGTTAGAAACGCAGAGGGGTGATCTTGAGGTAGAAACCATCAGGGAGAAGATCTCCAGTGGAAAGGTAGAAAGAGGCTTGATTGTATATCCTGACCAGAGTGTGAGATACCGGGATCGTTTGTTCGTGCCGGAGTCTTACTGAGAGGAAGTACTCCGAGAGTTTCATCATTCATGCCTTGCGGTGCATTCGGGAGGCACAAAGATGTATCATGATTTGAGTCGCCAGTTTTGGTGGAGATATATGATGAAGGATGTAGTCGTGTTTGTATCAAAGTGCCTTATTTGTCAGCAAGTGAAGGTCAAGCATCGGGGGCCAGCGGGTCTGTTGTAACCCTTGTTTATAGCCGAGTGGAAGTGAGAGCATGTCATGATGGATTTTGTTGTGGGTTTTTCGAGGACTCAACGGGGTGGTGATGTCATTTGGGTGGTAGTTAACTGGTCAACCAAGTCTGCACAATTCATAACTATGCGTGTAGGCGATTCAGTAGACTATCTTGCCGACCTGTACATTAGGGACATAGTGAGATTGCACGGAGTCCCTGTGACAATTGTTTCGGACAGAGATCCGCGTTTCATAGGCCGATTATGGCAGAGTTTGTAGAGTGCCTTAGGCACTAGATTGACCTTTAGTACTACATATCATCCTCAGTCTGACGGGCAATCTGAGCGTACCATTTAGATCCTTGAGGATATGCTCTGAGGTTGTATGCTTGATTTCAAGGGTTCGTGAAAGAGGCACTTGTCCTTAGTGGAGTTTGCCTATAATAACAGCTTTCAATCGAGTATTGGCATGGCACCGCTTGAGGCCTTGTATGGCCGACCGTGTATATCCCTGGTATGTTGGGCTGAGGTGGGTGATGCACCTTTGTTAGGCCCAAACTTGGTGCGAGAAACGACGGGGAAAGTGGCACTTATCCGTAAGAGGTTGGTTACGGTTCAGAGTCGCCAAAAAAGTTATGCCGACTATAGTATGAGACCTTTATCTTTTGAGGTGGGAAATCATGTCCTTCTGAAGATATCACCTAAACGAGGTTTGATGAGATTTGGAAATAGTAGGAAGTTATCTCCTCGATTTATTGGCCCTTTTGAGATCCTTGATCGGATTGAGGAGGTTGCTTGCTGTTTGGTGTTACCGTCACAGCTTTCCGGGATTCATGACTTGTTTTATATTAGTATGCTTCAGAAGTATGAGCCGGATCCATCGCATGTATTGGATTAGACCGACTTGGAGATAGATGAGGATGCCTCGTATGAGGAGAGACCAATGACAGTCTTGGATAGACGGGATCACGTCTTGCAAGGCAAGACAATCTCCTTAGTAAAAGTGTTGTGGAAACATCATGGAGTTAAGGAAGCAACTTGGGAACGTGAATTGGAAGTCTGAGAGAAATATCTGGACTTGTTTGTTGATGCCTAAACATGCACTGAGATTTTGATTATGGTAATGAAAAATATAAGCATTGTATATGTTTTAGATTATGTGAACATTGTATATATTATGGGTATTTTGGAAATATGTATTCAATATAAACATTGCTTATGTTTGAGGATATGGAGTATCATATGTATTGTATCACTTTTGGAAGCATTGTATATGCTATGTTTAAAATAAATAAATAAATAAATAAATAAATTTGAAAACTTGTATCTTGTTTTAAACATTGCAAATGTTTGGAATTTGTAAAATGTACTTTCAATGTGGGGCTTGTGTATTGAGTCGATGGGAATAGATGACTGGAGAACGAGTCATGGTGATGAACTTGTAAGAATAAACCTGGTTGTGAATGGTTTAGTTATGATTTTGAACTTGATTTGTAATTTCGGAGACGAAATTCCTTAAGGGGGAAAGGTTATAGGGATTCCGATTTTGACCCATCACTTATTGTATTCCGGACTTGGGTTGGTATGGTTTAGAATGGTTATCCATATCTTGTTTCAGTTGTCTCCCCTCTATCTTGCTTATCGGGTTGTATTTGTGCATTTGGAACAGGTTGGTTGGTTGCTTTTCCAAGCCTGTGATGCCCAGATTTTTGGCTCTTCTGTTCGAGCGGATATTCTTGTGCTTGAGCGGGCTTCACAACTTTTACTCCTTCGCTTGAACGGCCACTCTTGCGCTTGAGCGAGATCTGTTAACTCTCAGTATTTTCTTTTGCAGGTCTACAAATACTGGGAGAGTGCATCGGACGCTCGAGCGTCTAGTCCCAAGCTTGAGCGGGGTCCTTCGTCTGCAAAACTTCTAGAAATGTGTATTTCATGCTCGAGCGTAACTTTCCACGCTCGAGCGGGCCTTTATGTCTGACACTCGAGCATCATTTTTCACATTCGAGCGGACTACGTGTATAACAGTTCGTGAAGATGACATCTTGAATCACTTTTTATTCTCTCTCTCTCTCTCAAACTTCCCAAAAAACCTAGATCCACACATTCTCTCTCTAAAACTCACATTCTCTCTAAGATTTCATCTAGATCCGTTGGGATTTCCACCCTAGTGTCTTTGAGAAAAAGCTAGAGCACCTCAACATCTACATTTTGATCCGAATAGAAGTGGGTTTCGGTGTTCTTGGAGTTTCTCTCTTGTTTAGCTCATCTTTTTCCTTTGAGGCAGGGATTTTTCTACACTCTCATATGATTTTTAGATTAATTATTTGTTATTGTGTAACAATGGTGAGATTTGAGAATAGTTTGACCAAACCTAGGGTTTGGGGGTGAAATGTAAAATAGGGGTTTTTGGTAAATATGAAATAAATGAGTTTTGGAACTGAAAATATGTTCGTGTTGTGTCAAAATGGTGAATTTTGGTATTTGGATTGGGTACTTGGAAAAAGGGGGTTTTTTCCCTAATTGAATCAAATTGTTAATTTGTATAAATGATTGAAATTGGCATTGAAAATGTAAAATTGGATGATCTTTGATATGAATTGTCAAATTAAATATGTATTACTTCACACCTTTGGAAGTTTGGAATAAACTATCTATTTGAGATCGAATATCTGTTTAGATATAACTGTATTGGACTATCGGTGGATGATAGCTTTGATTGTTGTAGAAATTGCATGTGGATTAGGTGAATTGAAACTAATCTTTTGATGGTTGTCATTGAATATGGCCATGTTTAAATACATTGTATATGTATGTTTGTTTGGGAGGAGAAAGGAGATGTACTTCACGTGTGACTATATGTTTAAATACATTATATATGTATGTTTGTTTGGGAGGAGCAAGGGGATGGACTCCATTATAATTAAGTTGGTCGGAATGTCCTAGGTGAGAGTCCCGAAATTATACATGGGTGCCTAGCCACGGACGAAATATCCGCAAAATGGCAATTGTAATGCTTACATAGCCTACCTTTACATGGGTCTCGTTTGACGGTTGCCCGCGAACGAAATATCCGTGAAATGGAAGTTTTGAAGTGTTTTATGCATATGTGTTGTATGATTTGAAAATTATTGAGTTGTAGCCTCAGTTCGGTTGTTGAGAAATAACGAAATTGACTCATGAATTGAGACAGATAAGTGAACAGAATATGAATTGAAAGTAAATGGATTAAGACATCGAATTGATATATTATGAGTATATAAAGTTGTGAAAAGTTTTACTACAAGCATTGTTTATGCACTTTGTACTTATATCTCTGCTAAACTTCATATATTGTGTTAGATGATTCTTACTGGGTTGTGGTTCACCCTATTTGGGAAAAACATTTTCAAGTAATGATGGAATGCCTCCACCAAGGCAATAGCATTGGAAAGATTTTCTGGAGCAAGAGCTTTTTATTTTGATTATATATTTTTGTAAAGCCAAGGGCTTAAGATGTAATGAGCGAAGCTCACTTTTGTTGTAACTAAGTCAAGGTTTGGAAAAGTGTAAGCCAATAGGACATTTATTTATATTAAACTTTCTTATTTACTCTTATTTATGTTACTAATTATGTATGCTTTGGATCATATTTATTGTGTATTTTTAGGGCGTTACAGAAAAACATCCAAACAAACAACCATGAGAGAAAAATCCCATGAGATCTAGCAAGATTAAAACTTGTTAACAAAGATCAAGTAACTTCAGCAAAATAAGAACGTTTAGAGACAGATAATGAATTGAATTGAGAAAGCAAGATGGATTAACCAAATTTAAATCCTAAAAGAAGCGTAACTTTTGGTTTTTATTTATTTATTTATTTATTCCAAAACCAGTTTACAACTTTAGGTTTAGAGTCTTGAGATCAATCAAGACACAAATAGCAAGAATAGGAGCAAAATGCATTGCAATCCAAAACCCTTAACACTGTTAATAAGATAGCAATTAAAAGTAGTGATTTTGAAAGAAAGATTAGTTAGTACAAGATAGATCACAAAATTTCAACTAAAACCAAAGCATAAAAACAAATCAGTAGACAAAAGAGAAAAGCCATCCTCACCTTACTAAGAGAGAATTAGCTTTGCCTTGTGCTGCTTGCTTGTATGCTCTCTCTCTCTCTCTCTCTCTCTCTCTCTCTCTCTCTCTTACTTACCCCTCATGTTCGTATATATATAGACACATCTCTCCTCTCCTCTTACAACCCCACTCTCTCTTACTTACTTACCCCTCATCTTCATATACTCTCCTCTTACAATCCCACACTGAGAGAGAGAGAGAAACAAAAGGCCCTCTCTCTGTGAGTCGAATATTAGGCTAGATTCATTCTAAACGGGTCTTGCCTTTGGTTTTGGTTTTGGTATTGATGAGGATGATTTATACAAACAATCGATGGCTCATGTGTGTTTTTGGCTAGTCAGATTGAAGCTGAACCATTGGACGTTCCCCTTCTCCTCCCTCGGGGTACCATTTGGGATCGGTGGTCGATTACGACTCACAGGTAGCCTGGCCCTTCCTATCCTCGAACTGGTAAAACAAATTAATTAATAACTAATTAGTATTTGTAAAACACATTAATTATTAATTAATTACTAATTGTTATTTTTTACATATTTTTTTCTTAAAATTTTAAAATATTAACTTCAAAAAGTCATGAATTGAATTCAATGTATAAATTAAGAGCAAATTGCGACAATAATCCTTGTAATTTGATTTTTGTGTCGTTTTGATCTCCATTATTTTAATTTGTTTGATTTTGATCCTGAATTTATAATTTTATTTTAATTTAGTCCAATTGATTATAACTCTTAATATTTTTTTTGAAAAATATGCATATAAGTGCATCTATCATATTTTTTTGAGTAAAATTATAAATTTACTAAATTTAGTAAATTAAACTCAACTAATTCAATGATTATTTTCCATAAAAAACAATAACAACATTATCAATCGGACCAAAATGACACAAATTTTAAAATTAAAGGTCAAAATTGAGCCAATTGAAAATGGATGGACTAAAATGATAGGCAAAATGTAAGGACCACCAATGTAATTTGCCCATAAATTAATCACATCAAATTAAAGATTTTTTTTATAAATTTTTTTAAAATATATATTATGTACAAATTATGTGTAGTATCAAATATTTACTTTTGTAAACATTCTTAATATATGCCATAAACACACATGTTTACAAGATCCTTAATTTAAAATATCATATGATAATATTTTAAAATTACCAAGTAACGTCTTCAATCTCATAAGTACTTTGCATATTTTGACCACCAAAACAAAGCACTCAAAAATGTCAAAACAACATAAGTACTTTGAATATTTTGACCACCAAAGCAAAGCACTCAAAAATGTCAAAACAACAATGTGTGAATTTGTAGATTTTTTTGTTTTTAAATTTGTAGATTTTAAGTGTATTAATTAATGTTAATTCTATTATTTTGTGTTTTAAAATAAGAAAATATTGTTTGGCAAATGCAAGTCGTGATTATGGTCGAGTGTTACTATCAGGATTTTTTTTTAATTTTTTTTCTAATCCATGTGTCTATTTGATATGTAATAGTATTTTTTAGGTAGGGAAGTGGGTTGGTGAGATATTTGTTTTTTTTTTTGGGTGAATAAGACATAAAATAAAAAAAGACAGAGAACTACACAGCTACAAGGGGCATACCCCAGGACCTAATAGACAACTATACAAACGAATGAAGAACAAGAGAAAACCGCCACCTAAAAGGAATCAAAGCGGGCTGCCAAAATTAAAAAAAAGAAAATCAATACATAGAAGGAAACCCCTAAAGATATGTGCATAAGCCGCATACATACGAATGAGGCCCATGAACACATCCAACCGAGAACCCAAAACTGAAGCGAAAAATAGTCCATACAGACGACACAACCAAAAGCAACACTGTACTGATAACCTGGCACATCCCGCACAGGTAGGCAAAAAGAACAACCATCGCATCTATACCGCCTAACAGCCAAACACAGAAATTCAAAACAGAAAAATAACTTAATGAAAGACAAGTGTCCACAAAGGCGCTACAAGCAGCCATCAACACAGAACAGTACCATCTGCCACGCAATCTGCCACACGACTGATTGTCAACAAACCAGCAACTCCAACAGAACTTAATCATTGTAGCGAACCCAAAATCTGAAAAGCCAAGATCTTTTGAAACAACAGGTCTGCAGTACCCAAAATCTGGACACCGCTGCCAACCCATACAATCCAGGTCCTGCTCATACATTGTAGTAGACCCTGTAAGAACAGCCATAAGTAAGTACCTCCAGCAGATAAGATACAATCTACTATGAATTAAGTCAGTAGCAGTGCCCTCAATATAGGATCTCACACCATTCGACCCACACTTTATGGGCTCACACCACTTGACTTGAGCTTCCATACCCTGCAAATAAAGAAATATAATATATATTAACATAAACAAATTTGGTGGCTGAATTCACTCGACCCTCATGTGAAGTGAAAATTTACTGCTCTCATCACTCAACCCTCAAAGATATGCATGCATCCATAGTGAACTCTGAACAGACCTGCAAAAAACCAAACCATTACGCAAAACACACAGTGTTGCTCACCTACACTCAACCCACATATATGGAACTCACATCACTCAGCAGCCCTCCCATATCTGATAATATGGGGCTTCAATATCGTTGTTGGCAGGTTCCATTGGGCAAGAAACCAGCCGTCACTAGCAGAGCTAGGCAGATTCTTAAGGACAGCATTCTACTTCTCACCATCTGGATTACAGATTTAATAACCACCTCTTCAGGCTTGGATTCTTTGTTAAAAACACGATTATTTCTCTCAATCCAGATGTGGTAAATAGAGCACAAGAAAGCATTGCTAAGAATATTAGCCCTAAGAGAGTTACCCTTGGTCTTTTTGTAGCATATGTAACAATATCAGGCCAATCCAAAACAGGCCACTTCATGTTGCATTTGCCTTCAATAGCACCCCAAACTCTATTGGTAAAACTACACTTGAAGAAGAGATGAGAATGACTTTCTCCAGGGTCAAGGCAAAAAGGGCACTGAGAATGAGGAGATAAACCAAACAGCATTAGCCTATCACCAGTGTATAACCTGTTATGGATAGCAACCCAGACAATGAAACTGACTTTAGGAATCCTATGAGGGCCCCATAGGAGTTTATGCCAGCCCACTCTATCAAAACTACGTCTCCAGTGATTCCAAGCTGAGTGAATGGAGAACTTACCATCAGTAGTAAGTTTCCAGGTAACTTGGTCACACTCAAAAGGGTTAGGTTTGCAGCATTCAGGAGTAGATGAGATCAACTCCTGAATTTCCCAAGAATTAGGAATAGGCCACTTCCAAGAATGACCATTGATGATTTGACTGACTTTGGTCTCACTGTTGAGGCAGGAATCATACATAATCCTGTCCCCAAACTTTTTCCATAGAGGACCAAGAGGGTGCCAATTGTCATACCAAAGGAATATAGAATCTCCACAACCAACTTGGTGATTAATTAGAGGAGACATCCAGTCCCTAAGAGACAATATTTTCCTCCAAACCCAGGAAGGGTCAGGGGGGATTTTGACCCTCCAAAAGCTTCTACCCTTGAGTAAATAGGATTTAACCCATTGGCACCACATAGACTTCTCGCCACCAGAGAAGAGGAACCAGACATGCGTAGCTATTGCAGCTCTATTCCAGATACCAAGAGATTTAAACCCAAGATCCCCCTCACTTTTAGGAGCACACACAGAATCCCAGGCAATCTTAGCATTGTGGGTTTTGAGCTCACTACCAGACCAAAGGAAAGCTCTAAGAATACTTTCAATCTCCCTAATGACCTTCTTAGGGAGAATAAACAAGGAAGACCAATAAACTTGCATGGAAAAAAAGATGGATTGGATGAGCTGGCTCCTCCCCGCATAAGACAAAACTCTGTTAGTCCAATTCTTAACTCTTTTGGTGATTCTTTCAATGAGAGGAGCACAATCCGTGGCCCTCAATTTAGTTGTGAAGATATTTGTTTTTGATTATTGTAATAATAAAAAAATTATTACCTTCTTGGTACATTTTGATATAAACAAATTTACTGACAAAGATGGTTGTAGCATAGTACTTCCTACATTGACATCAAAAAAATATTTTAAATGATTTGAAACAATGTCATTTTTATGTCAAAATATGAGAATTTGTACTAACCATTTGCCTCATAATTGTCATTGCTTTTAGAACCCTTATGCTTCTGGAGGAAGAGGAGCACCAATAAAAGGTCAATGGAACTAAAAGTCTCCTTTTGAAGTAACTATAAAAAGAATAAATAATAGGACTACTTACTGCTAACAAGTCATCCAAACCTTCCATCAATGGTGGTTTTATAACCTCTCTGTCATCTGTAAAAGTAAAACAAGAAAATCACATCAACTTAAGTCAAATATCAAAGTAACAATGTACTGGAAGTGTTAAAGCATGAACCCTGAACTCAACAAGAGACAAGCATCTACAAGAGTATATCCAAAAATCAAACACTAATCAGATGAATAAAAAACCTAAGCTTATACATCAAAAGTAAAAAGAGAAGTTATCTAGTAGGATATGCTGCTCAAAAACTAAATACCACTTGCATACTAAATCTAATTACCCATCACTTTAAGGAGATCTTTGTTTAATTCATGTCCTATCTATGCTAGAGACACCAACTGTCATTGTAACAATAAAACAAATGTCATATCTCTACCAATTTGTTAACAAAAACACAAGAAATAGCTCACAAAGTACAACCTGAATCGTAGTAATGAACTCCTTAAAGCCTAGAAATCCTTGTCGTTTGGAGTCTGCGATTGCCCAAACCTTTAAAAACAAAAACAAAAAAACATATTTATAAAGAGAGAAACTAAAACAAAAGGCAAGTGTAAACACTTAAGAACTAACTGATTAGAAAAATAGCAAAAACAAAATAAACTATCACATGATTGAATTAGCCTATTAGATTGACACATGCATATGCTCTCACAAACAAAACTAGTCTTATAATTTGAGAGCCACATTGTTTATTCTGTTAACTTGTGAAAAACTTGCAATATTGTTTCTCATAAAATATATCAATCAAAAACATTATGATCATCATTATAAATGAAATTAAAAAATCCCACCAATAAATGAGTCAACTTCCAATGAAAGGTATTCAAAAATCAAAATTGTCAAAAATCAAAATTGTTCCTCATTTGTAATTTTGAAAACTAAAATCAAATTTCAAAGTGTAATTATACAACTACGGGGTAAGAGTAACAATCATTTAAATATTACATATTCATATATTTGCTAATAGATGAGGTCACACTGGATGTATGTATGAATCTGTTTCTTAATAAAAATATTTTGGACACATTTTAGTGTTTTATGAGAGGGAGGAACTAGAAAGACTTTGAATAACTATTCGTGATAAAAAAAAAAATTATAGGGTATTACCCTTCCCTGCATCAGTTTTATCATTATTTTCATTATTATGTCCAGTGAGGAAGAAAAGATCACATCAACTAGAAGATTTTGATTTTAAGCCACATGAATGCAATTGCAAAAGGTTGTAGATTCTTATAGTTAATATTTAAAAAATTGAGGTTGAGTTTTCTTCAACCACAGGAGAGAATGATGTAGTTCAGTGAATCAATATAGAAACAAAGCAACAAAACACAACAATTTTAGACAAATCTAAGTGTTTCGATTTTCTCCAAACCAATGTTTGATCAAATATGAAATTGCTATTTCATTTCTCTCTCTAAAAGTACGAATTAGTTACCTGGTGAATGAGAGAGGAGAGATCTGGATTTGTGTAATTTAAACTACAGATCAGTTAAGAAAATAATCATAAATTACAAAACGATTTATGGAGAAAATAATCAGTTAAGAAAATAATCAGACAAATAAAAAATTGTATACGATTGATTTATATATGTAAAGAAACAAAGTGTAAAGAGAGAGACGATGAATCGACCTCACAAAGAAATCGAAATCGAACGACCTCGCCATAGAAGAAATTTGTCGTCGAAGATGCCAAGGCCAACGGCGGCAGCGGCGGATTTATGGAGGCGAATCAAACTCCAAATGCCAAAGATGCGTTCATGTTTCTGAGTCGGAGGAACAGTGGTTGGTGGTGGCACTCGTGTGTTTGTGTGAGACGCCGATGGAGAGAGAGAGAGGGGAGAGGGGTATGAGAATGATGCATGTGTGCTACCATAGAAACTTTCCAAGTGCTTTGTTCAATCCTTTGCCTAAAAAATAAAAATAAATAAAAATTGAAGGAAAAAATTGTAGATAAAAAGATTTCAAGTATGAGTTTATAAATTATTTTTGTATTAAAAAAATGTAGATTATAAATAGAATATCTAGTTTATTGGGGGAAAAAATAAAAAAACTGTCATATTTACTAGAAATTTATAAATATCTAAGAACATGTAGAATTTTTTTATTATTATTTATTATTAAAATATAATTTGGTAAAAAAAACATCTTGAATTTATAAATATCTAAGAACACCTAGAATTTTGTTTTTATTATTTATAATTAAAATATAATTTCTCTAGAGAATGAGAGGGTTTGGGACAAAAACAAGTATGGATCTAAAATGAGAGAGAGTATGGCGTAAGTTTTAGATTGACACATGCATATGCTCTCTAGAGAATCAGTTTTTTTTTTTGTAAGTTGTGAAAACATATATTTTTTACGGCATACTTTTGCATGCCATAAATATATGAATTAACAACTTACATGGTATGTATGCTGTTATTGACAAAATATTAACGGCTTACAAAAAAAAAATGTCGTAGAATGTACTAAGTACGACATGCATTTAATGCGAGTAAATATGATGCCGTAAATAGTTAGTTTTGTTGTAGTGGTGTTTGGGTGTGCAAGGTGCATACCGTATGTATTTGCATAAATTTTCACGAATATATATAAGTTAGCTCACAAAATCGCATCCCTACCATAGGTTTATTATTAGCTAATGATACTAGTGTTGTGAATAACGTAATATCACCGTTGCATTGAATTTTTATTTTTACTCCACAAAGATATGAGCCATAACATTCTGATTCATTTGCCTTTCATAAACTATTGTTGTTAAAATCATGATTTGGATCTTAAAATCTCATGATTCAATGATTTAAGTTAGGCCAAACAATCTTGGATTGCACATTAGAATCTTAAATTTTGCAGTATCTTAAAGTAATTATAATCTTAGTCATAAATCATACTACGATCATGTTCCTATTATTTTTTTATTATATATGTATATATTTATTTAAATTTTTGACTGTAAACTCTTTCTCCAAACATTTTCTCTAATTTATATTAACATAAAATATATTATATCAAATTTATCTTTTTTCTTTAATATTTTTCAAATTATTTAACATACATTATCATTATTGTTAATTTTTTATTTACTTTACATTGAAAATAAAATCTTATGATCCTCGATTCGTTTTACGGGCAATTTTTAAGTGTCTAAGTGCATATCATATGCACTTGCATATTCTAAAAAATATACATAAATTACCTCACAAAATCATGTAAGTTTTCACAAACATACTTAAGTTAATCCATAAATAATTGAGAAATCACAACTTACGTATATTTGTGAGAACCCTGTAACTATGTTGCCACATTTACATAGGAGAACAAATAACAAACAATTATTAGATAGTGATGCTATATCACTAATATCACTGCTATATTACCACAAAAAAAAAAAAAAAATCTTAAATTTGTGAGGGAATGAAGCCATACCTTTGATTTATTTATTTATTTATTTATTTATTTTTTTGTTTTTTTGTTGAGAGGCAATAAATTAAAAGAAAAACAGAGTACAAGAACAAAAAAATAAAAAAGGGAATTTGGTGATAGACCCCTCACTGTCTAATTTGTCTTTTAAAATGATAAAAAATTATCTAGATCCTTTCAAAATCCCCTAATATTTTAAACCTTGTTTATTTTACTATACTACCCTCACATATATATATATATATATATAACTCTCCAGTAAAGTCATATTCACAATGTATTTTAGAGTAAAATTTACTCTGAATTAGAGTAAAATTTATTATGATTCAAAGTAAAATTTTATATCGTTAAGCAAATCAACATGTTTTTAACCAGAGTAAAATTTTACTGTTACAAAAAATAAAATGCATACTAAATGAATAAACCAAAGTCAAATTTTACTTTTAGATCTATGAACAAATAAACAAAAAATGAAAAAAAAGAAGCCAATTGACATGCATTTTTGTTCACTCTCTATACGTTCCAAACCCAATCACACCAATGTTCTCCATCTCAAACAGATCAAAGCTTGCATAGCTCATATAATCATTCATCATGCATTGAACCCCATTGCTAGGCATAATAGAGCTCTCATGTTCCTTCACTTCACCATCTCCACTCCTAAAATCATAGGCAAAGGTTTGAACATATTAATATATATGTATATAAGGAGAGAGAAAGTAAGACTTTTGAGTTTGAACAGAAGAGTAAGATTGAGATCTCAAGTCTAACGTGAGGTGGAGATCTCAAATCTGACGCAATCTGAGGAAAGAGGCGACAACGGAGGAGGGGAGACGATGGAGTTGGAAAGAGAGACCGACTGAGATGAACAAGAGATGAGAGAGAGAGAGAGAAAAAAAAAAAGAGCGGAGATATGAGATCTGAGCACCACAGTGGTGAGATCATCGTGATCGAATTGAAGATCTAGTTGAGGGTATAATAGTCAGATAAAATATTTAAATAATAAATTTTGTCCTTTATACAAGACTTTATAATTATGAGGGGGTTTTAAAAGGATAATTTATTTTTTTTTAACAAGAAAATGAAGATAAGATGGGTTTATGGCCAAATTTCCCTAAAAAAATGGACTCCGTATAACCTGACCTCTTTAGTTTTTGCCTCATCTCCTCCGTCGCCTCTATCATGATCTCGACATGTGCTACGGCTTCAACAAGCCGGTCATATTCCCTAATCATATTGCCGAAAACTAATTTATGTAGGAAACAAAGGGAATATCACAAAACTCCCTATTCCTAACATAAAAAGTCTAGATCTACATTCTAGAAGTGTAAATCTACATTTTAAAAGTGTGAAAAAGGTTGTTGGATCATCATCGAAACTTGGCCAGGAATCACCTAAAGACTGAAGCTCTCGTCCCTCTCTCTCTAGAACTCAATCTTTTATTGTTGATACGTGGTTTTTAGACTATTTTTTATTTTATAAACAAATTGGCGATTAAAATCCCGATGCAACTGCCATTAAAATAGGAAGTTATGCAGGGAGCAAACTTTTTTCTACACAATTTTTGTAGGTAGTGTTTAATTCATTGGAATGAAATGATCATTCTATTAAAATGTTTATTCTCATGCTTAATTGATTAAAAAAATAATAAAAAATACATTACAATTGTAATCAACAGTTATCAAATTGAATGATCATTCAATAGTAGAGTTTAAAGAATGATCATTATATTCCATTGAATTTCATTCTATCTCATGCCCATAAATCAAATAGAACATATCAGATGTGTCAAAATTACCTCCCATTGTGACAAAAGAGTGATTCCATAGTTGTGAGACTTGTACCATACAAGTCGGGACTACATTGTTAGGGTGAGTTTGGTTACTTTGTCCATAAATTCTTATATCTCTAAACCTCTCTTATCATGTTGTATAGTTAAGAGAGAGGTGTGAAAAAAGGGACATAAACATTGGGACAAGGACTTAACTTATGACTACGCTATTAAAGTTGACAGAGTTTGGTTCCTTTATCTCAAAATGCTCATGTCCCTATGTTTCAAACCTCTCTTATCATGTTGTATGACTGAAAAGAAAGGCACACATATTGGTACAGAAACTATTGTGCTGAGGTTTGATATGACCTATTCCTATGAAAATGAAAAGCAAAGCAAAATGAAGAGGATTAACACACAGTTCAACAAATTCAAGGCGCAACTTAAGCTATAGTTGCAGCCTCAGCTCAGGTTACAGCTCAAGGTCTTAGGCTTAGGTTTAGGCTTAGCTATTTTGTTGCATGGTACAAAATAGCTTAAACAAAATATCTTAGACCACTATTTGTTTTTAACTTAAGTGGGCCAAAATCAGTTAACAGTCATGAGAAGAAGGCCTAGGGAACACCGCGAACACCTCAACAGGAACCGATGTAAGTTGTGAAAACTTATAGAACTAGCACGGGACTCCCAGTTTGAAAACTAAGTGGAAAATGCACTTTTTTCACACTTAAGCTTGAAAATAGTCCATCGGGGTCCAAAACTGTGTAACAGTCACGAGAAGGCTCGGGGAACACCTCGAACACCTTGGGAGGGAGCATTGTAAGTTGTGGAAACTTACAGAACTGGCACGAGACTATTGGTTTGAAAACTAAGTCAAAAAATGTATTTTTTCACACTTAAGGTTGAAAATAGGCCATCGGGGGCCAAAATCTGGTAAGAGTCACAACAAAGCCCTGGGAACAACTCAAACACCTTGGAAAGACCAATGTAAGTTGTCGAAACTAATGGAACTAGCACGAGACTCCCGGTTTGAAAACTAAGTCAAAAAAATACATTTTTTTCACACTTAAGGTTAAAAATAGGCCATTAGGGGGCCAAAATCCTATAACAGTCACAAGAAGGCTCGGTGAACACCTCAAACACCTCGGAAGGGAGCAATGTAAGTTGTGAAAACTTACGGAACAAGCACGGGACTCCCAGTTTAAAAACTAAGTCGAAAAATGAACTTTTTTTCACACTTAAGCTTGAAAATAGGCCATCGGGGGCCAAAATCGTGTAACAGTTACGAGAAGGCCTGGAGAACATCACAAACACCACGGGAAGGACCTATGTAAGTTGTGAAAACTTACGGAACTGGCACGGGGCTCCCGGTTTGAAAACTAAGTCAAAAAATGCACTTTTTCCACACTTAAGTTTGAAACTAGGCCATCGGGGGCCAAAATCGTGTAACAGTCACGAGAAATCCTAGGAAACACCTCAAACACCTCGGGAGGGACCAATGTAAGTTGCTGAAACTTACGGAACTATCACAAGACTGCTGATTTGAAAACTAAGTCCAAAAAGGCACTTTTCTCAAACTTAAGTTGAAAATAGGCCATCGGGGAGCCAAAATCTTGTAATAATCACGAGAAAGCCCTGGGAACACATCAAACACCTCGGGAGGGACCAATGTAAGTTATGGAAAATTACGGAATTAGCACGGGACTCCCGGTTTGAAAACTAAGTCAAAAAATGCACTTTTATGACACTTAAGATTGAAAATAGGGCATCGGGGCCAAAATTGTGTAACAGTCACGAGAAGGCCCGGGGAACACTTGAAACACCTCAGGAGGGACCAATGTAAGTTGTGGAAACTTACGAAATTAGCACATGACTCCCAGTTTTAAAACTAACTCAAAAAAGGCACTTTTTTCAGACTTAAGCTTGAAATAAGCCATCGGAGGCAAAAATCGTGTAACAGTCACGAGAAGGCTCGGGAAACAACTACAACATATTGGGAGGGAGCAATGTAAGGTTTGGAAACTTACAGAACTGGCATGAGACTCCCGGCTTAAAAACTAACTAAAAAAATGCACTTTTTACACACTTAAGATTGAAAATAGGCCATCGGGGGAAAAAATTGTTTAATAAGCATGAGAAGGCCTGTGAAACACCTCAAACACCTCGAGAGTGACCAATGTAAGTTGTGGAAACTTACAGAACTGGGGGACGGGACTCCTAGCTTGAAAACTAAGTCGAAAACTGCAATTTTTTCCCACTTAAGCTTTAAAATAGGAAATCGGGGGCTAAAATCATGTAACAACCATGAGAAGGCCTGGGAATAACTCAAACACCTCGGGAGGGAGCAATGTAAGTTGTGAAAACTTACGGAACTGGCACGGGACTCCCAATTTGAAAACTATGTCAAAAAATACATTTTCTTCACACTTAAGCTTGAAAATAGGTCATCGGAGGCAAAAATCGTGTAACAATCACGAGAAGGCCCGGGGCGCACCTCAAACACCTCGGAAGGGACCAATGTAAGTTAAGGAAACTTATAAAACTGGCACGAGACTACCGGTTTCAAAACTAAGTCAAAAAATACACTTTTTTTCACACTTAAGTTTGAAAATAGACCATCGGGGGCCAAAATTGTGTAACAAGCACGAGAAGGCCTGATGAACACCTCAAACACCTCGAGAGGGACCAATGTAAGTTGTGAAAACTTACCGAACTAGCACGGGACTCCCGGTATGAAAACTAACTTGAAGAAGGCACTTTTTTCAAACTTAAGTTTGAGGCCATCAGGGGCCAAAATCGTGTAACAATCATGAGAAGGCCCGGGAACACCTTAAACATCTCGAGAGAGACCAATGAAGGTTGTGGAAACATACAAAACTGTCACGGGACTCTCGGTTTGAAAACTAAGTCCAAAAAGCCATTTTTTTCACACTTAAGCTTGAAAATAGGCCATCAGGGGCCAAAATCGTGTAACAGTCACGAGAAGGCCCCGATAACACATCAAACACCTCAAGAGGGACCAACGTAAGTTGTGGAAACTTACGAAACTAGCGCAGGTGTCACGACCCGAACCCGCCCCCATGGGTTAAGGACGCAACCGGCCAGTAATCCTAAGATTACCTACGGCCTCAAACCAAAACAGACTCAACACATCAGAGTAAAGGGGCCAAAAGGGAAGCAAAATTTAAAACTTTGTCCATAGAGCCGTGCTTATATGCACATCAAACAAACCATACTCGGATACGTTAATAACCCACATCGAAAGTACAGTTTGACAAAATTCATTACAGACAGGATCATCCAAAACGAGTCAACCTATAACAGACTATGTACAGACATACACTAGGCCCTTGCCAACAAGATAAAACATAAGTACATACAAAAAGGGCAAGGATGGCCTCATGTGTGAGGCACAAGGTTGACTCTCCCAAAACTCGTGTTGTTCCTAGCAGGCTTCACTGGGGCTGGGTTTGTGCTTCTCTTGGCTCACCTACAAACACATGAATGAGCGTGAGCGATCGCCCAGCGAATAATATCAAACATGACAGTTACATAACAAAATGTAGAACAACATGCTCCAAACGGCCTTGGGCCCAATTCATACTTCTATTTAACAATATATATATATAACTATACAAAATTCAAATCAAGTAACTGTAGTTTCAACCATTCTGGCCTTTGGCCCATTCAGATTTCCATTCATGTCAAAACGGCCTTCGGCCCATTCATTCATGTCAAAACGGCCTTCGGCCCATTCATTCTTATCAAAACGGCCTTCGGCCCATTCATTCTTATCAAAACGGCCTTCGGCCCATTCATTCATGTCAAAACGGCCTTCGGCCCATTCATTCATGTCAAAACGGCCTTCGACCCATTCATTCTTATCAAAACGGCCTTCGGCCCATTCATTCATGTCAAAACGGCCTTCGGCCCATTCATTCATGTCAAAACGGCCTTCGGCCCATTCATTCTTATCAAAACGGCCTTCGGCCCATTCATTCATGTCAAAACGGCCTTCGGCCCATTCATTCTTATCAAAACGGCCTTCGGCCCATTCATTCTTATCAAACGGCCTTCGGCCCATTCATTCTTATCAAAACGGCCTTCGGCCCATTCATTCTTATCAAACGGCCTTCGGCCCATTCATTTATATCAAAACGACCTTCGGTCCATTCATTTATATCAAAACGACCTTTGGTCCATTCATTTATATCAAAACGACCTTTGGTCCATTCCCAACTATCAATTCATAAAGTTTATAAGGGAATAACAATTGGACATTGATAAGCTTTCAAATATTGATATTACTCACAGTGATTGGCTTGTGGATTCGCCCTGGAGCTTGACCCTACACATTCCATGAACACAAAAGGGGTCATTAACAATTCAATCTGTTCCTTAATTCACATATTCCTCTTTTAGGCTTTATTCTTATCTCATTAGCTCATTTACAATGCTTAACATAAGCCTAAGAATGCTTGCAAGTGAAAGAGAACGGAAAACAGAACACAAAATGCAAAAACAGGATTTCAGAAAATAGGGTCCCCGCTCGAGCGTGGACTTCCCCGCTCGAGCGGACCCTTAGGTCTGCAAAAGTACTGGTTGCCTTCAATTCCAGCTCGAGCGTGAACTCGGCCGCTCGAGCGGACTGCCTGTCTACATAGCTCCCCGCTCGAGCGTCAACTTCCCCGCTCGAGCGGGAATCATGTCTGCAGAAAATGCTGGGAGCTCGATTTCTCCGCTCGAGCGTCAGGTTCCCCGCTCGAGCGGACATCAAAATTCTGGGTTTTCCAGATTGTGTTCTTGAGCTCCCTTCAACATTCAAACCGTCATTTCATGCTTTTGGTGGCTCCAATTTCACATATACTTGTACTAACATGGTATAAACACCAAAATACATCTTCATGGAGCCCAATTTCATAAATCAAATACATGCATGGCTCAATTTAATTCAAGCTCAATTCTATCATACACATTCATGCATTCTAAAGCTCCTATCTTTAATTATTCAACATGCATGCTAATCTTGACTTCATTTTCATTCCAAATAATGCAAATGGTGCTCATTCTCATGGAGCTCAACAAAAACATGCTTGCATGTAAGATTTAACACCTTTATTTCCATATTCAACTTAATACATGCATGATTATGCAAAATCATGGTGATCTTACACATACATGTGCACATTAGCTTCAAATTCATCAATTATAGCACAGCTCTTGTTCTTGATCACCAATAAATCTTTAATTCACAAAATCACAAGTTCAATCTCATGAATTTACTCACCTAGGAGCCTTAAACACCCAAGCTCTAGCCAAATCTTGAGCTAAATCCCCAATTTCCCAAGCTTGAGCCAAAAATTACACAATTCTCTCCTTCTCTCTCTCTATAGCCGGCTCTCTCTCTCTTTATTTTGAGTCCCAAATTCAGCCAAATGAAATGAAGAAGAGAGGATGGAGAGTGTAGTGACTTAACAACAAAACCCACTAAGGCCAATATAATATTAATAAGGTAATTGGGCTCTAATTCATCAATTTAATCAACTTAATCTGACCCGAATCAATTTCTAATTAAATTTCACCGTAGGCTCTAAAAATTATGCCGACCACAATGGCGTAATCAATTTCGGGTTCTGTGGCCGATAAGGCCTCCAATTTAATTTCCAAAGTGGTAAAATCAAACAGATATTCCTACGGTGAACAGATAGAAATTCAAAACCACATATTTTCACATAATGGCATACAAAACCATAACAAACACATAATCACATCTTATTAAGGACCAATTAACATATTACGGGACAGGGGTATTACAGCAGGACTTCCAGTTTGAAAACTAAGTCAAAAAAGGCATTTTTTTCACACTTAAGCTTGAAAATAGGCCATCGGGAGCTAAAATCCTGTAATAGTCATGAGACGTCTCGGGGAACACCACAAACACCTCGGGAGGGACCAATGTAAGTTGTGGAAACTTACGGAACTAGCACGGGACTCTTGATTTGAAAACTAAATCCAAATGGGCACTTTTTTCCCACTTAAGCTTGAAAATAGGCCATCGGGGGCCAAAATCGTGCTACAGTCACGAGAAGGCCCAGGGACACATCAAACACCTCGGAATGGACCAATTTAAGTTATGAAAACTTACTAAACTAGCGCGGGACTCCCCGTTTGAAAACTATGTCAAAAAATTAACTTTTTTCACACTTAAGTTTGAAAATAGGCCATAGGGGGCCAAAATTGTGTAACAGTCACGAGAAGGCCAGGGCAACACCTCAAACACATTGAAAGGGACCTATCTAAGTTGTGGAAACTTACAGAACTAGTACGGGAATCCCAGTTTGAAAACTAAGTCGAAAAAGACACTTTTTTCACACTTAAGCTTGAAAATAGGCATTCGGGAGCCAAAATCGTGAAACAGTTACGAAAAGGCCAGGGGAACACCTCAAACACCTCGGGGGGGACCAATGTAAGTTATGGAAACTTACGGAACTGGCACGGGACTACTGGTTTGAAAGCTATGTCAAAAAATACACTTTTTTCACACTTAAGGTTGAAAATAGGCCATCGGTGGCCAAAATCGTGTAACAGTCACGAGAAGGACTGCACAACACCTCAAACACCTCAAGAGAAACCAATATAAGTTTTGGAAACTTACAGAACTAGCACGAGGCTCCCGGTTTGAAAACTAAGTCCAAAAGGGTACTTTTCTCACACTTAAGCTTGAAAATAGGCCATCTGGGGCCAAAATCGTGTAACAGTCACGAGATGGCCCCGGGAACACATCAAGTATCTCGGGAGGGACCAATGTAAGTTGTGGAAACTTATGGAACTAGCACGGGACTTCCGATTTGAAAAGTAACTTGAAAAAAGACACTTTTTTCACACTTAAGTTTTAAAATAGGCCATCAGGGACCAAAATAGTGTAACAGTCATGAGAAGGCCTGTGGAACACCTCAAACACCTCAGGAGAGAGCATTATAAGTTGTGAAAACTTATCACCTTCCTTGGTTTCCAGTTTTCCAAAACACTTTTCAGACAATTCTAATTTCTTATTTTCCATGTTTTTTTGTTTTTACTGAATTTTTTTAATATTTTAAGCAATTTTTTTACTTTTTAGACACACCTAACATATATACACCTAAAAAGTAAAAAAATTGTAAAAAAAATCTTTTAAAAATTCACTAAATACCAAAAATATAAAAAAAAATACAAGAATTCAGTACATTTTTTGTATTTTTATGTATTTATTAATTTTTTAAAATATTTTTTCACAAATTTTTTACTTTTTAGATACATCTAAGTAAGGTGCATCTAAAAAAGTAAAAAAAATGTTTAAAATTTAAAAAATATTCACTAAAAAAAAAATACAAAAACCAAAAAAGTCAATTTTCAAAAAACTTAATACAGAAAACTCAAACCAAACACAGTGTATGGAACTCGCACGAGACTCCTCGGTTTGAAAACTAAGTAAAAAAATTGACTTTTTTCAAACTTAAGGTTGAAAATAGGCCATCGGAGGCCAAAATCGTGTAACAGTCGCGGGAAGTCCCGGGGCACACCTCAAACACCTCGGGAGGGACCAATGTAAGTTGTGAAAACTTACGGAACTAGCACGGGACTCCTGATTTGAAAACTAAGTCCAAAAAGATACTTTTCTCACACTTAAGCTTGAAAATAGGCCATCGGCGGCCAAAATCGTGTAACAGTCACGAGAAGGCCCAGGAACACATCAAACACCTTGAGAGGGACCAATGTAAGTCTTGGAAACTTACAGAATTATCACGGGACTTCCGGTTTGAATAGTAAGTTGAAAAAGACATTTTTTTCACAATTAACATTTAAAATAGGCCATCGGGGGCCAAAATCGTGTAACAGTCACGAGATGGACCGGCAAAGTCCTCAAACACCTCGGGAGGGACCAATGTAAGTTGTGGAAACTTACGAAACTAGCACAGGACTCTCGGTTTGGAAACTAAGTCAAAAAAGGAACTTTTCTCACACTTAAGCTTGAAAATAGGCCATCAGGGGACAAAATCGTGTAACAGTCACGAGAAGGCCCAAGGAACATATCAAACACCTTGGGCGGGACCAATGTATGTTGTGAAAACTTACGGAACTGGCACGGGACTCCCGATTCTAAAATTAAGTTAAAAAATGTACTTTTTTCACACTTAAGGTTGAAAATAGGTCATCGGGGGCCACAGTCCTGTAATTGTCACGAGAAGGCCCAGAGAACATCTCAGAAACCTCGGGAGGGACCAATGTAAGTTGTGAAAGCTTACGGAACTATCACGGGACTCCCGGTCTGAAAAATAAGTCCAAAAAGCCATTTTTCTCACACTTAAGGTTGAAAATAGGCCATCGGGGGCCAAGATCGTGTAACAGTCACGAGAAGGCCCCAGGAACACATCAAACATCTCTGGAGGGACCAATGTAAGTTGTTAAAACTTACGAAACTAGCACGGGACTTCTGGTTTGAAAACTATGTCGAAAAAGGCACTTTGTTCACACTTAAGCTTGAAAATAGGCTGAAGTCCTACTTATTTAAAGGTAGGAGCTTTTGGAAGGTCAAAGTCCCTAATGACCCTTCTTGGGTCTGGAGGAAGCAATTATCTCTTAGGGATACTGTTTCTCCTCTTATATTGCATAAGATTGGTAGAGGTGATTCTACTTTCCTGTGGCATGATAATTGGCATCCATTTGGGCCTCATAGATATGGTGATAGAATCCTGTATGATTCTTACCTCAATAGTGAGGCAAAAGTCAGTCAGATTGTGGATGAGAATTCCTGGAAGTGGCCTATTCCTAATTCTTGGGAGATTAGAGAATTAATCTCAGTTACTCCCAGTAGCTGTAAACCTAATTCCTCGAGAAGTGACCAACCTTTTTGGCACTTAAACCCGGATGGTGTCTTCTCCATTAAATCTGTCTGGAATTACTGGAGAAGCAAATTTGACACTGTGGCCTAGCATAATCTACTTTGGGGGCCCCATATGATTCCTAGGGTCAGTTTTATTATTTGGATGGCTATTCAAGAGTGATTAAATACTGCGGATCGCTTGCAGTTGTTTGGCTTGTCATCTAGCCCAAATTGCCCTTTCTGTCAATACTCTACTGAGAGCCATTCCCATTTATTTTTCGATTGCATCTTCACTGCTAGAATTTGGGAAACTCTTAAAGGCAAATGTAATGTCAATTGGCCTAATCTCCAATGGCCACACATTCTGACTTTTGCTGTCACAGAAACAAAGGGCAAGTCTTTGAGATCCATAATCCTTAAGCTCACATTACTTTGCTCTGTTTACCATATCTGGCTTGAAAGGAGCAATATAATTTTTCATAAAGAACTCAAACCTGAAGAGGTGATTATTAAATCTATCATTCATATGATTAGAGGTCGAATTCTCTCTATCACAAATTTGTCTAGATCTACAGGAGATAATTGGTACATGACTCAGTGGAATCTGCCCAACACAATCTTGAAGCCCCATACTACAGGAATGGGAGGGCTGCTGAGTGTGGTGAGATCACTATAAGAGGGTTAAGTGAATGTGAGCATACATGTGTGTTTATCTAATTATATTCTCTTGTGCAGTGGAAAATGGAGCTAATTTTGAGTGCTTAAACTGAGGGTTGAGTGGTGTGAGACCATACTTAAAGATATTCTGTGAGGAATGAGTGTTCATCTACTATTTTTATGGTTTCTGAGCTAATGAATATATATATGGTACATCTGTATTTGCAGGCTAAGGATGCTGTTACTGTGTGTTATGAGTTCCGAAATTGTGGGTTTAGTGATGTGAGACCTAATATTGTGTGTTTTCTTTGCATGCTACATTTTGGTGTCATTTATGTAATGTTGGGTAACAAATGCAGTTTTTTTCTGGTGACAAATCCTTCTACTATGTGCAATAGGCAGATCTGTTGTGCTGTGTGGATTGTCTGCCGTGGTGAAATCCCATCTCTAGATGTTGAGGTCTTGTTATTGTTTTGGTATGCTGTGATTAGAGTCTTGAAGACACAAGGACCAGGCTGCATGCTGCGCCAGTCTATGTGGAGAATTGTCATTGTGGAAATTCCTCGTCTTTATTTTCTATATTGTAATAATTTGTTTTGTTCTGGTTTGTAAAGATGTTAACTGGTGGGTTTTGGGTGTTATTTCCTATCCCTACGGGTTGTGTAGGTAATCCTATACTTTTTCTTTGGGTTATCTTGTTTGTGCTTGAACCTGCGAATACAGAAGCCATTTTTAACTATCTGGGTGGGTGCTACAGTAGCTGGGGTTTTGTTTGGCAAAGACGTAGGCTCCTGGATCAAATGATTGGTTTGCTCTTTTTCCTTTTTTCTAGGCTGCTACAATCATTTAATTCTCTTGTTCACTTTCTAGTACATATAGATGGTGAACAGGTTGTTGGGCTTTAGTTTTGCTATTTTGGTTTTTTCGCCTCCTTTTGCTGTGTGTGTGGTTTTGTTTTTGTTTGGTTTCTTGTGTTAGGTCCTGGGGTTTGCCCCTTGTAATCATGTAAATTTTCTTGTTTTATTTATGTCTTATTCACCTAAAAAAAAAATCTTGAAAATAGGCCACTAGGGGCCAACATCGTGTAACAGTCACGAGAAGTCCCGGGGAACACCTCAAACACCTCGGGAAGGACCAATGTAAGTTATAGAAACTTACGGAACTAACACGAGACTCCCGGTTTGAAGACAAAATCCAACAAGGCACTTTTCTCACACTTAAGCTTAAAAATAGGCCATCAGGGGGCCAAAATCGTGTAACAGTCATGGGAAAGCCCCGGGAAGTAATCAAACACCTCGAGAGAGACCAATGTAAGTTGTGGAAACTTACGAAACTAGGACGAGACTCCCGGTTTGAAAACTAAGTCAAAAAATACACTTTTATCGCACTTAAGATTAAAAATAGGCCATTGGGGGCCAAAATTGTGTAACAGTACGAGAAGGCGGGGGGAATACCTCAAACACCTCGAGAAGGACCAATGGAACTTATGGAACTTTCAAAACAAGCACGGAACTCCCGGTTTGAAAAGTAAGTCGGAAAAGGCACTTTTTTCACACTTAAACTTGAAAATAAGCCACTGGGGGCCGAAATCCTGTAACAGTCACGTGAAGGCCCGGGGAAGATTACGCCAAACTTTGTTGAAGGGCCAACAACATATGTCCACTATATTTTCCAGAACTTGAGCCATCAATGATGCCGATAAACTAAGTGGGGATGATCTAGCTGGTGAAGAAGGGGTACTCTAAACAGTTGATGCGGCTTTTGTTCTTTTGCTTCGTCTGATCGGTGGCAAAAAAACTAACACTGGCTATCTTTAAACCAAATCTGTAGTCTTACAAAGTCTACCAACGCGAGTCCACAGAACTTGGGTATATTTGACTGTTCTGAAACTATGGTGCCCAACTACCTTGCAAAAATAAAACAGAACCCCCAATCAAATTTCAGCAGCATGGCGGTTCATTGATTACTACTAAATCACACTGAAAAAATGAACTCAAACCCCACAAACTGAAATACCTGAACCATTCATCTGAATTTGAGAATGCCCATACATTGCACATAACACATAACAGGAAAGAGAACAAACACCCCTATGGGGGCTAGGGTTACCCTCTCCTAGCTTTGAATTGATCTAAGGCTTCACTATTCAAACAAGAGATATCATAAATCCTAGAAATGGGAGAGCATCCTGTCCTAATTTTGGAAGGTACTATAGCTCACTATATGCATAATGTTGGCTAGGGGTTAATATCAAGGTGACACTATGAAAGAGTCCTTTGGGTACCAATGAAGATCCCAGGAAATCAGAAGAGTCAATATAGCCTCTCATGGAAATCTGAGAACCTTAGATAGCATAACTACCTTTTTGACAGATCTCAAAAAGGTATAACACAAGGGCTCTAAAGTAACGTAGAGATAGGTATAGTGTCACGAAAAGTTTGCCTGCACTCCCACCAAAATCTGGGCAGCACAGGAACTTTAAGTTCACCATTACATGTAATGCAATGAATATATAATTGAAAATAAAATTCATATCATAGAGGTCGAGTCAAGGTTTCTTAATATCCCCAACAGAGTCACCAAAAACTGTCACATGCCCGACATGGGCGTTAAACAGTTCGGGCCCTCTATTTGTTTGATCTAGTCTCACGAGTGCAATGTAAAACATAGATGAGAGTCCAGATTTGGCAACTTTTATAGAAAATCCATTTTATTGCAAAACCATTGCCAGAAATGGACTGCATCACCAGATCTTAGAGTCATTTTGAGAAAATTAGAAAACCAGTGACTCGTGCCAAGGTCATTGTTCCTTGTAACCAAAGATGCTTCGCTCAGAACCTTAGGTATGAGAGAGGAAGGTTATTAATTGAGCACCCCCGCTCACCCGATTAAAGATTGGCCTCTACTAAACGATGATATGAGTTTTATTAACTTTATATGTTTATATTCTGATTATTAAATAAATCTTAAAAGTTACTATGTGAAGCATACAAATATAGACTATGCCATTCATTTTGGAACAACGTGATTTCATATGTTTTGAAAGAGTTTTGAAGATGTACACCTAAAAGAAATTAAGTTTACAATCATGAAAATCAACATCATTCCAAATTAAGCGACATAACCTCATCCATCAACATTCATACAATTATATCAAGTAAGTAAGTAGCCATATGGTAAGATGTTTAAACATGGTAAACAAAAGACACACAAGCGGGATACTAAAGCATGAAAAACTTACATATTTACCGACGTACAAACAGCTACAAAACAACGTTAGAAAACTATGCATGATCTTATATACACAATTCTAATGCAATTCACTCGTGAAATACAACTAAAGATTTGAATTCTAAGATATGACATGTAAATCATCTCAAGAATATGAGGTAACACACATAATCACATAGGAATTGATTAAAACCACAAATGCAAACTTAGCTGAATTAAGGTGCATGAAACATGGATGCAAAGCATGGATATGATTAAAAAAAAAATATGATGCTTATGCACAAATAAGGAAAGCAAGTAAAAGAATAGGATAGAAAGAAACGGGGCGGAGAATTATTACAACACTTGAAAGAATAATTACAAACCAAATTAGAGAGGGAGGAGGAAAATATTACAACAAAATAAAAACCTCACAAAACACTCAAATAAAAAAAAAAAAACAAAATAGAAGTTTCATGCGTCTTGGAAACCACCGAAAATTGGTCAACATTGGAAGATTATGCCATTTTATCAAAAAGAAGTTAACCGTCTAGCCTAGGCCTAGCAAAACCTGTCTTGTTGCAACACCGAGAAAAGAACAAACAAGAAATATGTAGGCGACTCAACTACCCACTTCTGGTTAGCTTACAACAAAACTAATATACAACTTAAAACAAGAAAATGACTATAAGATTGAAAGTGCAAGAAAATGAAAGAATTGAAAACTAACCGCTTCCAGTTAGATTACAACAAAACAATATGAAACAAGAGCAAGAAAATAAATATGAGCTAAACTAACTACTTGGATTACAACAAAACACTATGAAATAAAAAGTAAGAAAATAAATATGAGCTAAACTAACCACTTGGATTATAACAAAACGCTTTAAAATATGAAGTAAGAAAATAAATATGAACTAAAACTAACCACTTCCAATTAGATTATAACAAAATACTATGAAATTGAAAGTAAGGAAATAATTATGAAATAGAAAATATAAACAAAATGAAAGACTTGAAATTCACCTTCTAGAGAAATATTGAACTTCTCGATTTCCAAACTTCATCTTGATCGCCCTCAATGTTGTGAGTTTTGATCTCAATCCTCAATTCAAGAGCTTGGAATTTGAGCTTAGAATAATGTTTTCGACAAGTGTATGATCACTGTTTAATCTTCTTCAACTTAGCAAGACTACTCTCACTTTGGTCAAAGCTGTAGGACTTGGTTCTTGAGTGGTGTTTGCAAGGAAATATGAGATGTATAGAGCCTTTATAACTTCACTAATTTGGAAAGACAACTCTCTTGCTTTCAAGGCTTTTTTTTTTCTCTCAAATTCTAATTTAAATTTAGTATTCTCTCTACACTTCTCTTCTAATTCATCTCCTCAAACTCAAGACTATAGCTCTCATTATATAGGCAATGCTAGTGGAGCAATGGTGGAAGACAAAGTGGATCATTTAGAGAAGGTAATGGAGCTAATGGGGCACTAAAATGGAGCATTATCCTCGTTGGCTCAAGCACTAGTCAATGGAGGATGAGTAAGCATGCATTTGGTGCAAAAATAAGTAAGAAATAACATCACAAAGTGCCCCACACAATAAAAAAAACTCGCCCAATGTAAATAGGTCGCGACCGTAGTAAGGCAAGTTGCACCCGCGATCACATTGGTCTTGCCCGCAATGGTGCTACCGGTTGACCGGCTAGGGTGGATTTTCGCTCCAGTTTGGTCTTGTTTCGCTCCGGTTTGGTCCCATTTCACTCCGGGTGTCCCACAGGGCTTAAACACTTGGCCGATATAGGCTTAGGGTTAGGAATAAAGCTCAAATTCCAAGCTCTCTTACTAATAATTTTGTGAGAAACACATTCTGATTGTCATCATCGGGTAATCAAAAGAAAGCGCCCAAGTCTTAGGGCCGGTCAAAATGGGGTGTCTACAATATTATGTGATTTTTTTTTTCCTGTGACTAATTTTTACTATTTTTATAACTATTTATAAATTTGAAATATGTTGTGCGATTAATTTTTTTTAAAACTAGTTTTAAGTTTGAAACGTAAACTGTTTGGTTGAATTTTTAAATTGTCTTTTATTTAAAAAAAAAAATTAAAAGTAGCTTGATAAAAAAATGTCGTTTTCATTTTCATATGATTCTATTTTTGTTTTTAATGAAAATAATATTTGTATGTTTGAATAATATTTTTATAGTAATTGTATAATTTGAGTTAATATTTTTATTAGTCTCTACGTTTTTTCTTCGTAGATAAAATAATATTTTTTATTTAAAAATTAATTTTTAAAAAATAATATAAAATATTAGAAATATTTTTGTTTTCATTTATAAATAACTCAATTGTATATATATATTTTTAAAGTACTTTGTAGGGTGCAAGTCCATTATGTGTAGGTGCAAGTTTAGTATATGTGGTGTCCAAGTTAAACCTATGTAGTGGTGCAAGTCTAGTCTGTGTTAGCATGCAAGTCGAATCTATGTGAGGGTGCAAGTTTAGTTTATGTGGTGTGCAAGTCAAATCTTTGTAGTTGTGCAAGTCTAGTTTGTGTTGGCGTGCAAGTCAAATCTATATGGGAGTGCAAGCTTAGTCTGTGTAGGGTGCAAGTTGAATTTGTGTAAAGGTGCAAATCTAATCTGTATGGGGCGCATGTTTAAGCCTCGTTTGGGAGCAGGCTTTTTTAGTAATTTTTTGACTTTTCGGCTAAAATATGATATAAAAAAAACTAGTATGTTTGGGATGAGTTTTTGATTTTTTTACAAAAAGATGTGCAATAAAGTAGAGAGGAAAATGGAATCTTTGACTTTTTGGTATAAGTTGATTTTTTGATTTTTTTAGTGACTTTTTGGCTTTTTGACTAAAATCATCACTTGCCAAATGAGACTTTAGTCTATGTAGGGATGCATATTCAGTATGCGTAGGGTGTGCAAGTCAAATCTGTGTAGTAGTGCAAGTCTAGTCTGTGTTGGCGTGTATGTTGAATCTGTGTGGAGGTGAAAGTTTAGTTAGTGTGAAGTACAAGTTTAATTTGTGAGGGGTGCAAGTTGAATCTATGTAGGGATGCAAATCTAATCTATATAGGACGTGAGTTTAATCTATGTAGGGTGTGGGGTGTAAGGTGTGGGGTGTAAGTCTAATATATGTAAGGATACAAGTCTAGTTTATGTGAAGTGTAAGTTTAGTTTGTGTGGGTGCAAGTCTTACTTTGTATGTGGGATCAAACATGCCACTATTTTTTTTATTATATAATTATTTTGGTTTCAGTTATTATTTGCGTGGTTTGAATTAATATATTTTTATTTGCATTTGTGTTATTCTAAACGTTTTCTCCTACCAATATATATATATATATATATATTAATTAGAAAAGTAATTTATTATTTATATTAACTTAAGTCATACAAATTACTTTAATCCTATAAATTTTTATATATTTTAGATTATTAATTTAAATTTTTATTAAATATGTGAAATATTAGTTGCATTTTAAAATTTTAAATATATTTTTAGAACAATATCAATTTTATAAAAATAGAATTTGTATATTAAATATATTTTAATAAAATTAAAAATATAAAGATAAATTTTTTTTATTTTTGTTTTTTTTATTAAAAGAATGAGGTGAGTGTATGTGTGCAGGGATAGAACTGGAAGAAGATTATGAGGGGTCATGACCCTTCTGTCTCTGTGAAAATTTTATTTTCCGTAGTACTTCTAAATATATATATATATATATATATATATATGTATGTATTATTTTATAAATAAAATAGCATCTTAGTATAAAAGATATATACTTCATTCTTTTCTCATCTTTTATTCTCTGTTATTTTTCTAGAAAAAAATTTATTCGTTCTATTAGAGATTGTTTATATGATATTTAAATTTTTTTATGTGTATATATATAATTTATATATCATATTGTATTTATATGTGTATTTGTCTATACAGTAAAAAAATATTATTTATCTTTTAACCCCTGTAGTAATAAAATCCTAATTCCATCTCTGTATGAGAGAGAGAGAAAGAGGGAGAGAGAAAGAATGTGCAAGGCATTGTGATTTTAAGTATGGAGTTGTGAGTTCAGTTTTAAAGGAATAAAAATTTATTTGATTATGAGTTTTGAAAATATTTTTGAATTTTTGAATTTTGAAAAGAATTTTGAGTTTTGAAAAGAGTTTTAAGTTGTATTTTGAGTTTTAAATTTTTGAATTTTGAGTTGTATTTTGAAAATTTTCGAATTTATTTCTTTTAAATATTTAAAAACGTTTAAGAAAAATTTATTTTTCATTTTAAATATTTTATTTTATTTTTGTAAATTTTTTAAAGAAAAATGATTTTTTCCCCGAAAAATCATTCACCGAATCCCCCGTTTTTTTTTTCTTCTCTCGTTTACATCTGAAGAGAAAGGCAAGAGAGAGAGAGGGAGAAAGAGAGAGGAGAGGAGAGAGCGAAACAGAGAGAGAGAGGGAGAGAAGAGATGAGAAGAGAAAGAGGAGGGGAAGAGGGAATGGAGAGAGAGAGAGGCCCCTCCATTCTGCCGATCGCCCAGCCGACCGTCGTAGCTCGTCGCAGATCACCCAGCCGATCATCGCAGCTCGTCCGCCTCTGCTTCCGCTCGGCCGCCGTTGCCTCCGCCTCTGCCTCTTTCTTATTCTTCTTCTTCTTCTTTCTTTCTTTCTTTCTTCTTCTTCTTCTTTTCTAATTGAACAAAAAAAAAAAAATCAAAGCGACGAAACGACGTCGTTTTTAAATTTGGGGGATTCGGGGGCCTCTATTTCGAGGTACCAATCACTTCTGTTTTTTAAATTCAAAACACAACTGCACACTCAAATCATAAACAAACACATAACTCCAAACTCAATTCAAAAATTATTTTTAAAACTCATAACTAAACACATAACTCAAAACTCAAAACTCAATTCAAAAACTTTTTAATCAAAATATTTTTTTTATTTTTTTATTTTATTGAAAAATAATTTTATATGGCCATCTAAAATTTTTTGAAATTAAAAAAAAAAATTTAAATAATTTTAAAAATAAATCAAGATTTTAAAACATAAAATAAAAAAATATTTTTTAAAATTTTTCTTTAAATAAAATTTTAAAAAGAATTTAGTTATGAGTTTTAAAAATAATTTTAAATTAAATTTTGAGTTAGGTGTTTAGTTGCATTTGGAAAAGAATTTTGAATTTTTTTTATTCGAATTACAATTTTAAAAGAGTTTAGTTTTTAGAATTTTTATTAGAATTTTGAGGGTAGGGTTTGGTTACTAGCCAACAACGGCTATATTCACCACCGCCAACAAACCAAACAGAGCCAACAAACCAAACAGAGCCCAACGGCTCTTTATTACACTGAGGCATCACCGTCTGCCTCCATACATGTAGAATGATCTATCCTCATCCTCTCCCTCTACCTCTCACTCCTCAAACCCTTCTCCCTTCTCTCCTCCATGATCGAAACATCTCTCTCTCTCAGTCTGTCTCCCTCTCACTCTCTCACTCTCTAACTCTGTCTCCCTCATCTGAAACCACTCCCCCTTCTCCTCTATGGTTGTTGATGTGGATCGGTCTCTCCTTTCTCTCCTCTATGATCGAAACCTCTCTCACTCTCTAAGTCTGTCTCCCTCTCATTCACTCACTCTCCCACTCTGTCTCCATTTTCTGAAATCACACCCCATTCTCCTCCATCATCGAAACCCCTCTCTGACCCTCTCACTCTCTCACACTCGGTCTCCTTCTCAGTCTCTCACTGTGTGATGTGGATCGAAACCCCCCTTTTGGTTGTTGATGTGGATCGGTGATCGTGGTTGCTGATGTGGATCGGTGATCGTGGTTGTTGATGTAGATCGGTGATCGTAATCGGTGATCGGTGATCGAAACCCCTCCATGGTATTTTTTTTTTCCAAATTTTCTTAATTATTTTTTGTGATTGATTTTTGTTCATCTGATTTTCATATCATATCTGTCTTCATATCTGTCTCAATTTCATCCATATCTTCATTCATATCTTCATATCTGTCACTGTCACAATTTCATCAATATCTGTCTCGATTTCTTCATATCTGTCTCAATTTCATTCATATCTTAATGTTCATATCTGAATTTCTTCATATCTGTCTTCGTATTTGACTGAGATTTGGTGATAAATGAATTAAAAAAAATAAAATAAAATAAAATTTGAGAAACTGAATTTGGGTTTGTCTCAATTTCATTCTGAAATTTGTTTTCATCTCAAAATTGGGTTTGATTTTGAAAAATGGGTTCCCTACTGTTTAAATTCTTTTGTATTCAACTGAATTTGGTGCCAAATTGCTGTTCATTTTTGCTGATTTGGCAAGCTTGGCAGCTGCTATTTCACTTGCCATATTTGACAACACATATGGCATCTGTCTCTCTCTCTCTGTCTCTCCTTTGCGGTGTTAAAGTGATTCAAGAAGCAGGCATGTTGGGTTGTTATTGTTTTCTGTAATTGGGGCCTTTTCACTTTCTTGTTTTCAATTAGCTTTTCAGGGGTTAGAAATCTATGGTGATTGAAACTTATTGACACAGTTTGTTGCAAACTGAATCCATTATCAAGAACTGTTTCTATTTATATTTCTATTTCTATTTCAATGTTTTTCTTCCAAAATCGTTTCTTCGAAACTGCAGATATTGAATTTTCAGATTTCTTTCTTTATGCACCAATATATTTAGGACTGTACACAACTTTTGTTACTTTCTCTTTTATTGTTACAATCTTGTTCATGTATAAATATCGATATGTTTCTTCTGGAATATAACATCAATTTTAGATACCCTTTTCTATTTCTGATAATCAAATATGTTTGGCTGAACTTTGTTTGGATGATGAATTTGTGGAGGGAAATATATATATATATATATATAAAACTTTTTCCATTGCTTTTCTTGTTTCCTGTACAAATTTCTGCGTGAATTCAAGATCCAAACACAGCAGACCATGAATTATATTTTCATATTTATTCGCATTCATAAATCATGTTTGATAACTTTTGGGAATCATAGTGTTTGTACTTGTGAAATTCAGTTTGCTTTTATTTGGAATTTTTTTACTGGAAAATAATTGTGTTGTGACAAATTTAATGGAGGAACCCAATTTGTCAAACTTGATTAAGGCATTATTATAAGTTGTATAAAGATCCCTAGGGAAAATCTAAAAAAGGCTCTGTTTTCGTCCAAAGGAGAAAATAGTCATTTTAGAAAAGATGAATCGTGGGTTACTCCATTTGGTGCACTTTAGTAGAAGCTGCATTGTTTGACTTCCATTGGTCCCTTAAAGTATAAGTTAACTTTTTATAATGAAAATTTTGCATTAGGCAGCAATTTGCAACAGCATTGAGTGCCACATTGGAGCTAAATATAACAGTATTTAGTGTTGGGCATGTTTTGTGAAGCTTTTTACGAGTTGAAAGTTATTATTAAAAAAATTAAGCTAAAAATACCCATGTCCCAACTTCCCAATAAACAATTTTTTTTATAGCTTTTTTTGTCACATAAACTATAACCAGATGATGTAACAAACATACTCTGACACAAATTTCTAAAATAAAAAAAACTATAAGAAGAATCAATAAATTGCACCAAGAATGGGCATGGCCGTTGTACCCCAGTTCACTACATGGGAGATTGGTGTCATGTAGTTGGTGAGCCAATTTTCTACCTTTGCTAAGGAAACATAAAATAATTGAGAAAAAAATTATTATGCTGAATGGTGGGAGATACATGATATATCTAATGGTTGTAAGTTATGTCCAGTTATTTTGAATTGATCATTGCAGAATGTCTTTGAAATGGGATAATGTTAAAGTGGGACCACTTGGGGATATGAAACCTTAGGATCATGAGATGTGTAAGGCTTGCACAAAGATGATGATTGTTATCTCTTTCTGATATATTTTTATCTCTTTTGTTTCTTCCAAATAATGACCTTTTTTGGTCAGGAAATAATATCTTTTGAATTGTGAAAGATGATTTTAAATGATTATAATACCTTTCTATGCATAAGTTGTTGACTTTCTATTTTCTATTTTTATTTTTTTTTGCTTCAGATAGATTCACTCAGTTAGGCAAGTTTTTCTTGTTTGGACCTTCAAACAATGTACCCTGGTGGTTATACTGCAGAAGTAACAAACCTATCTCCTAGAGCGACGGAGAAGGTTGTTTATGAGTTCTTTGCTTACTGTGGTGAAGTTGAACATGTGGAGATCATCAGGTAGTTCTCAACTACTCTGTTTCTGGTTGCTGGATTTGAATCTGCTGTGTAGTTCTTACTGTAATTTGATCTTCTTTCCTTTTTCAAACTTCTTGGAAATTAGTTCTTTTCATGAAAGGTCAAATTTTTTATATTATTGATGTTTAGTTGTCCATTCAAAATTTTATGCTTATTGGGTAATAAATTCATTCATAATTAATGTCTCCGAAATATTCCTTTTACAAGTAGAAGCATGTGGATAAAGTTGAAGATATTACTTGGCTTATCAAACCAAATCTTATGGTACCAATATGTATCTCAAATCAAACGGTTCTGGTGCGATTCCTATTTCCTTGTGCGCTTCTAGCTTCCAACTTATATTTACTATTCTTGTATAGGTATTTTTATCACCACAACGAAATAATTGTTGTATTTTGTGTCATATAAATTAAGTTCTGCCCTCAAAGTTGTCTTTTATGGAGCCGTGTGTGACTTTAATTTGATTATCCACTTTTCCCATTCTGAATTATAAAATCCAGTAAACATATTTTGTTGTTGGTAAGCAATATTGATTATCCTTGGACCCTTCCGAGGTGTTTGGGGCATTTTCCGGTCCTTCTCGTGACTGTTACACGGTTTTGGCCCGCCCCCGGTAGTCCTATTTCCAAGCTTAAGTGTCGAAAAAGTGTCTCTTTCTAACTAAGTTTTCAAACTGGGAGTCCCGTTCTTGTTCCGTAATTTTCACAACTCGCGTTGGTCACTCCCAATGTGTTTGAGGTGTTCCCGGCCCTTCTTGCGACTGTTACATGATTTTGGCCCCCTGATGGCCTACTTCCAAGTTTAAGTATTAGAAAAGTGTATTTTCCGACCTAGTTTTCAAATCGGGAGTCCCGTGCCTCTTCGTTAAGTTTTCACAACTCAAATTAGTCCCTCCTGAGATGTTCGAGGTGTTCCCCGGGCCTTCTCGTGACTGTTACATGATTTTGGCACGCCGAGACCCATTCTCAAGCTTAAGTTTGAAAATAGTACCTTTTTCCACCTCGTTTTCAAACCGGAAGTCCCGCGCTAGTTCCGTAAGTTTCCACAACTTACATTGGTTTCTCCCGAGGTGTTCCATGGGCCTTCTCGGTACTGTTACAGGATTTTGGGGGGACCCCGATGGCCTATTTTCAAACTTAAGTGTTTAGGAAGTGCATTTTTTGACTTAGTTTTCAAACCGGGGGTCCCATGCGAGTTCCGTAACTTTTCACAACTCGCGTTGGTCCCTCCCTAGGTGTTTAAAGCGGTGTTCCCCGGACCTTCTCTTGACTGTCACACGATTTTGGCCTCTCGATGGACTATTTTCAAGCTAAGGTGCGAGAAAAGTGCCGTTTTGGACTTGGTTTTCCAACCCGGAGTCCCGTGCGAGTTCCGTAAGTTTTCACAACTTATATTGGTCCCTCCTGGGGTGTTTGGGGCATTTCCCGGTCCTTCTCGTGACTGTTACACGGTTTTGGCCCCCCCCGGTGGTCCTATTTCCAAGCTTAAGTGTGGAAAAAGTGTCTCTTTCCAACTTAGTTTTCAAACCGGGAGTCCCGTGCTAGTTCCGTAAGTTTCACAACTCGCGTTGGTCACTCCCGAGGTGTTTGAGGTGTTTCCGGCCCTTCTTGTGACTGTTACATAATTTTCCCACCCTGATGGCCTAGTTTTCAAATCGGGAGTCCCGTGCCTCTTCGTTAAGTTTTCACGACTCAAATTGGTCCCTCCTGAGATGTTCGAGGTGTTTCCCGGGCCTTCTCGTGATTGTTACACGATTTCGGCCCGTCGAGGCCTATTCTCAAGCTTAAGTGTGAAAATAGTACCTTTTCCCACCTCGTTTTCAAACCGGAAGTCCCGCGCTAGTTCGGTAAGTTTTCACAACTTACATTGGTTTCTCTCGAGGTGTTGGAGTGTTCCACGGGCCTTCTCGGGACTGTTACAGGATTTTAGGATTTCTCGATGGCCTATTTTCAAACTTAAGTGTTTAGGAAATGCATTTTCTTACTGAGTTTTCAAACCGGGAGTCCCATGCGAGTTCCGTAAGTTTCCACAACTCGCGTTGGTCCCTCCCTAGGGGTTTAAAGCAGTGTTCCCTAGACATTCTCTTGACTGTCACCCGATTTTGGCCCCCCGATAGACTATTTTCGTGCTTAGGTTTGAGAAAAGTACCGTTTCGGACTTAGTTTTCAAACCGGGAGCCCCGTGCTAGTTCTGTAAGTTTTCACAACTTACATTGGTCCCTCCCGGGGTGTTCGACGTGTTCCCCGGGCCTTCTCGTGACTGTTACACGATTTTGGTCCTTGACGGCTTATTTTCGAGCTTAAGTGTGAAAAAAGTGTATTTTTTGATTTAGTTCTCAAACCGAGAGTCTCGTGCTAGTTCTGTAAGTCTCCGCAACTTACCTTGGACCCTCCCGAGGTGTTTGGGGCATTTCCCGATCCTTCTTGTGATTGTTACATGGTTTTGGACCCCCCGGGTGGTACTATTTCCAAGCGTAAGTGTGAAAAAAGTGTCTCTTTCCAACTTAGTTTTCAAACCAGGAGTTCCGTGCTAGTTCCGTAAGTTTTCACTACTCGCGTTGGTCACTCCCGAAGAGTTTGAGGTGTTCCCGACCTTTCTTGCGACTGTTACATGATTTTCGCCCCCTGATGGCCTACTTCCAAGCTTAAGTGTTAGAAAAGTGTATTTTTCGATATAGTTTTCAAATCGGGAGCCCCGTGCCTCTTCGCTAAATTTTCACAACTCAAATTGGTCCCTCTTGAGATGTTCAAGGTGTTCCCTGGGCCTTCTCGTGACTGTTACACGATTTTGGCCCACCGAGGCCTATTCTCAAGCTTAAGTGTGAAAATAGTACCTTTTCCCATCTCGTTTTCAAACCGGAAGTCCCGCGCTAGTTCGGTAAGTTTCCACAACTTACATTGGTTTCTCTAGAGGTGTTAAAGGTGTTCCACGGGCCTTCTGGGGACTGTTACAGGATTTTGGGGGCCCCCGATAGCCTATTTCCAAACTTAAGTGTTTAGGAAGTGCATTTTCTTACTTAGTTTTCAAATCAGGAGTCTCATGCGAGTTCCGTAAGTTTCCACAACTCGCGTTGGTCCCTCCCTAGGTGTTTAAAGCAGTGTTCCTCGGACCTTCTCTTTTGACTGTCACCCGATTTTGGCCCCCGATGGACTATTTCGTGCTTAGGTTTGAGAAAAGTACCGTTTCGAACTTAGTTTTCAATCCGGGAGCCCCGCTGTAAGTTTTCACAACTTACATTGGTCCCTCCCGGGGTGTTCGACGTGTTCCCCGGGCCTTCTCGTGACTGTTACACGATTTTGGCCCCCGACGGCTTATTTTCGAGCTTAAGTGTGAAAAAAGTGCATTTTTTGATTTAGTTCTCAAACCGAGAGTCCCGTGCTAGTTCCGTAAGTCTCCGCAACTTAGCTTGGACCCTCCCGAGGTGTTTGGGGCATTTCCCGGTCATTCTCGTGACTGTTACACGGTTTTGGCCACGCCGGTGTTCCTATTTCGAAGCTTAAGTGTGAAAAAAGTGTCTCTTTCTAACTTAGTTTTCAAACCGGGAGTCCCGTGCTAGTTCCGTAAGTTTTCATAACTCGCGTTGGTCACTCCCGAGGTGTTTAAGGTGTTCCCGGCCCTTCTTGCGACTGTTACATGATTTTGGCACCCCGATGGCCTACTTCCAAGCTTAAGTGCTAAAAAAGTGTATTTTTCGACCTAGTTTTCAAATCGGGAGTCTCGTGCCTGTTCGTTAAGTTTTCACAACTCAAATTGGTCCCTCCTGAGATGTTCGAGGCGTTCCCCTGGCCTTCTCGTGACTGTTACACGATTTCGGCCCGCCGAGGACTATTCTCAAACTAAAGTGTGAAAATAGAACCTTTTCCGACCTAGTTTTCAAATCCTGAGTCCCGCGCTAGTTCCATAAGTTTCCCCAACTTACATCGGTTTCTCCCGAGGTGTTGGAGGTGTTCCACGGGCCTTCTCGGGACTGTTACAGGATTTTGGGGGCCCCCGATGGCCTATTTTCAAACTTAAGTGTTTGGGAAGTACATTTTTTGACTTAGTTTTCAAACCAGGATTCCCATGCGAGTTCCGTAAGTTTCCACAAGTCGCGTTGATTCCTCCCTAGGTGTTTGCGGTGTTCCCCGGACCTTCTCTTGACTGTCACACGATTTAGGCCTCCCGATGGACTATTTTCAAGCTTAGGTGCGAGAAAAGTGCCGCTTCGGACTTAGTTTTCAAACCGAGAGTCCCGTGCTTGTTCCGTAAGTTTTCACAACTTATATTGGTCCCTCCCAGGGTGTTTGACGTGTTCAGCGGGCCTTCTCGTGACTGTTACACGATTTTTGCCCCCGACGGCTTATTTTCGAGCTTAAGTGTGAAAAAAGTGCATTTTTTGATTTAGTTCTCAAACCGAGAGTCCCGTGCTAGTTCCGTAAGTCTCCGAAACTTACCTTGGACCCTCCCAAGGTGTTTGGGGCATTTCCCGGTACTTATCGTGACTGTTACACGGTTTTGGCACCCCCGGTGGTCCTATTTCCAAGCTTAAGTGTGGAAAAAGTGTCTCTTTCCAACTTAGTTTTCAAACCGGGAGTCCCGTGCTAGTTCCGTAAGTTTTCACAACTCACGTTGGTCACTCCCGAGGTGTGTGAGGTGTTCCCGGCCCTTCTTGCGACTGTTACATGATTTTGGTCCCCTGATGGCCTACTTCCAAGCTTAAGTGTTAGAAAAGTGTATTTTCCGACCTAGTTTTCAAATCGGGAGTCCCGTGCCTCTTCATTAAGTTTTCACCACCGAAATTGGTCCCTCCTGAGATGTTTGAGATGTTCCCCAGGCATTCTCGTGATTGTTACACGATTTCGGCCAGCCGAGAACTATTCTTAAGCTTAACTGTGAAAATAGTACCTTTTCCCACCTCGTTTTCAAACCGGATGTCCCGCGCTAGTTCCGTAAGTTTCTACAACTTAAATTGGTTTCTCTCGAGTTGTTGGAGGTGTTCCACGGGCCTTCTCGGGACTGTTACAAGATTTTGGGGGCCCCCGATGGCATATTTTCAAACTTAAGTGTTTAGGAAGTGCATTTTCTTACTTAGTTTTCAAATCGGGAGTCCCATGCAAATTCTGTAAGTTTCCACAACTCGCGTTGGTCCCTCCCTAGGTGTTTAAAGCAGTGTTCCCCGGACCTTCTCTTGACTGTCACACGATTTTGGCCCCCGATGGACTATTTTCATGCTTAGGTTTCAGAAAAGTACCGCTTCGGACTTAGTTTTCAAACTGGGAGCCCCGTGCTAGTTCTATAAGTTTTCACAACTTACATTGGTCCCTCCCGGGGTGCTTGACGTGTTCCCCGGGCCTTCTCGTGACTGTTACACGATTTTGGCCCCCGACGGCTTATTTTCGAGCTTAAGTGTGAAAAAAGTGCATTTTTTGATTTAGTTCTCAAACCGAGAGTCTCGTGCTAGTTCTGTAAGTCTCCGCAACTTACCTTGGACCCTCCCGAGGTGTTTGGGGCATTTCTCGGTCCTTCTCGTGACTGTTACACAGTTTTGGCCCGCCCTGGTGGTACTATTTCCAAGCGTAAGTGTGAAAAAAGTGTCTCTTTCCAACTTAGTTTTCAAACCGGGAGTCCCGTGCTAGTTCCGTAAGTTTTCACAACTCGCGTTGCTCACTCCCGAGGTGTTTAAGGTGTTCTTGGCCCTTCTTGCGACTGTTACATGATTTTGGCACCCCGATGGCCTACTTCCAAGCTTAAGTGTTAGAAAAGTGTATTTTCCGACCTAGTTTTCAAATCGGGAGTCTCGTGCCTGTTCGTTAAGTTTTCACAACTCAAATTTGAAAACTAGGTCGGAAAATGCACTTTTCTAACACTTAAGCTTGGAAGTAGGCCATCGGGAGGCCAAAATCATGTGACAGTCGCAAGAAGGGCCGGGAACACCTCAAACACCTCGGGAGTGACCAACGCGAGTTGTGAAAACTTACGGAACTAGCGCGGGACTCCTGGTTTGAAAAGTAAGTTGGAAAGAGACACTTTTTCCACACTTAAGCTTGGAAATAGGACCACCGGGGGTGCCAAAACCGTGCAACAGTCACGAGAAGGACCGGGAAATGCCCCAAACACCTCGAGAGGGTCCAAGGTAATTTTCGGAGACTTACGAAACTAGCACAGGACTCTCGGTTTGAGAACTAAATCAAAAAATGCACTTTTTTCACACTTAAGCTCGAATAGTCCCGTGCCTATTCGTTAAGTTTTCATAACTCAAATTGGTCTCTCCTGATATGTTCGAGGTGTGCCTTCTCGTGACTGTTACACGATTTCGGCCCGTTGAGGATTATTCTAAAACCTAAGTGTGAAAATAGTACCTTTTCCAACCTAGTTTTCAAACCCGAAGTCCCGCGCTAATTCCGTAAGTTTCCACAACTTACATTGGTTTCTCCCGAGCTATTGGAGGTGTTCCACGGGCCTTCTCCTGACTGTTACAAGATTTTGGGGGGCCCCCGATGGCCTATTTTCAAACTTAAGTGTTTAGGAAGTGCATTTTTTGACTTAGTTTTCAAATCGGGTGTCCCATGCGAGTTTGCGGTGTTCCCCAGACCGTCTCTTGACTGTCACATGATTTTGGCCCCCCGATGGACTATTTTCACGCTTAAGTGCAGAAAAGTGCCGTTTCGGACATAGTTTTCAATCTGGGAGTCCCGTGCTAATTCCGTAAGTTTTCACAACTTACCTTGGACTCTTCCAAGGTGTTTGGGGCATTTCCCGGTACTTCTCGTGACTGTTACACGGTTTTGGCACCCCCGGTTGTCCTATTTCCAAGCTTAAGTGTGGAAAGTGTCTCTTTCCAACTTAGTTTTCAAACCAGGAGTCCCGTTCTAGTTCCGTAAGTTTTCACAACTCGCGTTGGTCACTCCCGAGGTGTTTAGGTGTTCCCGGCCCTTTTTGAGACTGTTACATGATTTTGGCCCCCCGATGGCCTACTTCCAAGCTTAAGCGTTAGAAAAGTGTATTTTCCGACCTAATTTTCAAATCGGGAGTCGCGTGCTTGTTCGTTAAGTTTTCACAACGCAAATTGGTCCCTCCTGAGAAGTTTGAGGTGTTCCCCTGGCCTTCTCGTAACTGTTACATGATTTCGGCCCGCTAAGAACTATTCTCAAGCTTAAGTGTGAAAATAGTACCTTTTCCAACCTCGTTTTCAAACTGGAAGTCCCGCGCTAGTTCCTTAATTTTCCACAACTTACATTGGTTTCTCCCGAGGTGTTAGAGGTGTTCCACGGGCCTTCTCGGGACTGTTACTGGATTTTAGGGCACCCCCGATGGCCTATTTTCAAAGTTAAATGTTTTGGAAGTGCATTTTTTTACTTAGTTTTCAAACCGAGAGTCCCATGCGAGTTCCGTAAGCTTCCACAACTCCCTCCCTAGGTGTTTAAAGCAGTGTTCCACAACTTACATTGGTTTCTCCCGAGGTGTTAGAGGTGTTCCACGGGCCTTCTCGGGACTGTTACTGGATTTTAGGGCACCCCCGATGGCCTATTTTCAAAGTTAAATGTTTTGGAAGTGCATTTTTTTACTTAGTTTTCAAACCGAGAGTCCCATGCGAGTTCCGTAAGCTTCCACAACTCCCTCCCTAGGTGTTTAAAGCAGTGTTCCCTAGACCTTCTCTTGACTGTCACGCGATTTTGGGCCCCCCCGATGGACTATTTTTAAGCATAGGCGCGAGAAAAGTGCCTTTTCGGACTTAGTTTTCAAACCGGGAGTCCGGTGCTAGTTCCGTAAGTTTTCACAACTTACATTGGTCCCTCCCGGTGTGTTTGACGTGTTTCCCGGGCCTTCTCGTGACTATTACACGATTTTGGCCCTCGACGGCTTATTTTCGAGCTTAAGTGTGAAAAAAGTGCATTTTTTGATTTAGTTCTCAAACCGAGAGTCCCGCGCTAGTTCCGTAAGTCTCCGCAACTTACCTTGGACCCTCCCGAGGTGTTTGGGGCATTTCCCGATCCTTCTCGTCACTGTTACACGGTTTTGGCCACCCCGGTGTTCCTATTTCCAAGCTTAAGTGTGGAAAAAGTATCTCTTTCTAACTTAGTTTTCAAACCGGGAGTCCCGTGCTAGTTTCGTAAGTTTTCACAACTTACATCGGTCCCTCCCTTGGTGTTCGACGTGTTCCCTGGGCCTTCTCGTGACGATTACATGATTTTGGCCTCCGACGGCTTATTTTCAAGCTTAAGTGTGAAAAAAGTGCATTTTTTGATTTTGTTCTCAAACCGAGAGTCCCGTGCTAGTTCCGTAAGTCTCCTTTTCTGACCTAGTTTTCAAATCGGGAGTCCCGTGCCTTTTCATTAAATTTTACAACTGAAATTAGTCCCTCCTGAGATGTTCGAGGTATTCCCTGGGCCTTCTCGTGATTGTTACACGATTTCGGCCCGCCGAGAACTATTCTCAAGCTTAAGTGTGAAAATAGTACCTTTTCCCACCTCGTTTTCAAACCGGAAGTCCCGCGCTAGTTCCGTAAGTTTTTACAACTTAAATTGGTTTCTCTCGAGGTGTTGGAGGTGTTCCCACGGGCTTTCTTGGGACTGTTACAGGATTTTGGGGGCCCCTGATGGCATATTTTCATACTTATGTGTTTAGGAAGTGCATTTTCTTACTTAGTTTTCAAACCGGGAGTCCCATGCGAGTTCCGTAAGTTTTCACAACTCGCGTTGGTCCCTCCCTAGGTGTTTAAAAGCAGTGTTTCCCGGACCTTCTTTTGACTGTCAGACAATTTTGGCCCCCCGATGGACTATTTTCATGCTTAGGTTTGAAAAAAGTACCGTTTTGGACTTAGTTTTCAAACTGGGAGCCCGTGCTAGTTCTATAAGTTTTCACAACTTACATTGGTCCCTCCCGGGATGCTTGACGTGTTCCCCGGGCCTTCTCGTGACTGTTACACGATTTTGGCCCCCGACGGATTATTTTCGAGCTTAAGTGTGAAAAAAGTGCATTTATTGATTTAGTTCTCAAACCGAGAGTCCCGTGCTAGTTCCGTAAGTCTCCGCAACTTACCTTGGACCCTCCGAGGTGTTTGGGGCATTTTTCGGTCCTTCTCGTCACTGTTACACGGTTTTGGCCACCCCGGTGTTCCTATTTCCAAGCTTAAGTGTGAAAAAAGTGTCTCTTTCTAACTTAGTTTTCAAACCGGGAGTCCCGTGCTAGTTCCGTAAGTTTTCATAACTCGCGTTGGTCACTCCCGAGGTGTTTAAGGTGTTCCCGGCCCTTCTTGCGACTGTTACATGATTTTGGCACCCCGATGGCCTACCTCCCAAGCTTATGTGCTAGGAAAGTGTATTTTCTGACCTAGTTTTCAAATCGGGAGTCTCGTGCCTATTCGTTAAGTTTTCACAACTCAAATTGGTCCCTCCTGAGATGTTCGAGGAGGCCTTCTCGTGACTGTTACACGATTTCGGCCCGCCGAGGACTATTCTCAAACTTAAGTGTGAAAATAGTACCTTTTCCGACCTAGTTTTCAAACCCTGAGTCCCGCGCTAGTTCCATAAGTTTCCCCAACTTACAATGGTTTCTCCCGAGGTGTTGGAGGTGTTCCACGGGCTTTCTCGGGACTGTTACAAGATTTTGGGGGGCCCCGGATGGCCTATTTTCAAACTTAAGTGTTTAGGAAGTGCATTTTTTGACTTAGTTTTCAAACCAGGATTCTCATGCGAGTTCCGTGAGTTTCCACAAGTCGCGTTGATCCCTCCCTAGGTGTTTGCGGTGTTCCCCGGACCTTCCCTTGACTGTCACACGATTTTTAGGCCCCCCGATAGACTAAGCTTAGGTGCGAGAAAAGTGCCGCTTCGGACTTAGTTTTCAAACCGGGAGTCCCGTACTAGTTCTGTAAGTTTTGACAACTTACATTGGTCCCTCCCGTGGTGTTTGACGTGTTCCGCGGGCCTTCTCGTGACTGTTACACGATTTTGGCCCCCCGACGGCTTATTTTCGAGCTTAAGTGTGAAAAAAGTCAATTTTTTGATTTAGTTCTCAAACCGAGAGTCCCGTGCTAGTTCCGTAAGTCTCCACAACTTACCTTGGACCCTCCCGAGGTGTTTGGGGAATTTCCCGGTCCTTCTCGTCACTGTTACCCTGTTTTGGCCACCCCCGGTGTTCCTATTTCCAAGCTTAAGTGTGGAAAAAGTGTCTCTTTCTAGCTTAGTTTTCAAACTGGGAGTCCCGTGCTAGTTCCGTAAGTTTCCACAACTCGCGTTGGTCACTCCCGAGGTGTTTAAGGTGTTCCCGGGCCCTTCTTGCGACTGTTATATAATTTTGGCACCCCGATGGCCTACTTCAAAGCTTAAGTGTTAGAAAAGTGTATTTTCCGACCTAGTTTTCAAATCGGAAGTCTCGTGCCTGTTCGTTAAGTTTTCACAACTCAAATTTAAAAACTAGGTCGGAAAATGCACTTTTCTAACACTTAAACTTGGAAGTAGGCCATCGGGAGGCCAAAATCATGTGACAGTCGCAAGAAGGGCCGGGAACACCTCAAACACCTCGGAAGTGACCAACGCGAGTTGTGAAAACTTACGAAACTAGCACGGGACTCCTGGTTTGAAAACTAAGTTGGAAAGAGACATTTTTTCCACACTTAAGCTTGGAAATAGGACCACCGGGGGTGCCAAAACCGTGCAACAGTCACGTGAAGGACCGGGAAATGCCCTAAACACCTCGGGAGGGTCCAAGGTAATTTTCGGAGACTTACGGAACTAGTACAGGACTCTCGGTTTGAGAACTAAATTAAAAAATGCAGTGTATTTTCCGATGGTCTACTTCCAAGCTTAAGTGTTAGAAAAGTGTATTTTCCGACCTAGTTTTCAAATCGGGAGTCTCGTGCCTGTTCGTTAAGTTTTCACAACTCAAATTGGTCCCTCCTGAGATGTTCGAGGTGTTCCCAGGCCTTCTCGTGACTGTTACACGATTTCGGCCCGCCAAGGACTATTCTCAAACTTAAGTGTGAAAATAGTACTTTTTCCGACCTAGTTTTCAAACCCTAAGTCCTGCGCTAGTTCTATAAGTTTTCCCAACTTACATTGGTTTCTCCCGAGGTATTGGAGTTGTTCCACGGGTTTCTCCCAAGGTATTGTTTCACGGTACTGTAACAGGATTTTGGGGGGGCCCCGATGGCCTATTTTCAAACTTAAGTGTTTAGGAAGTGCATTTTTTGACTTAGTTTTCAAACCGGGATTCCCATGCGAGTTCCGTAAGTTTTCACAAGTCGCGTTGGTCCGTCCCTAGGTGTTTACGGTGTTCCCCGGACCTTCTCTTGACTGTCACACGATTTTGGCCCCCCGATGAACTATTTTCAAGCTTAGGTGCGAGAAAAGTGCCGCTTCGGACTTAGTTTTCAAACCGGGAGTCCTGTGCTAGTTCTATAAGTTTTCACAACTTACATTGGTCCCTCCCGGGGTGCTTGACGTGTTCCCCGGGCCTTCTCGTGACTGTTACACGATTTTGGCCCCCCGACGGCTTATTTTCGAGCTTAAGTGTGAAAAAAGTCAATTTTTTGATTTAGTTCTCAAACCGAGAGTCCCGTGCTAGTTCCGTAAGTCTCCCCAACTTACCTTGGACCCTCCCGAGGTGTTTGGGGAATTTCCCGGTCCTTCTCGTCACTGTTACCCTGTTTTGGCCACCCCCGGTGTTCCTATTTCCAAGCTTAAGTGTGGAAAAAGTGTCTCTTTCTAGCTTAGTTTTCAAACTGGGAGTCCCGTGCTAGTTCCGTAAGTTTCCACAACTCGCGTTGGTCACTCCCGAGGTGTTTAAGGTGTTCCCGGGCCCTTCTTGCGACTGTTATATAATTTTGGCACCCCGATGGCCTACTTCAAAGCTTAAGTGTTAGAAAAGTGTATTTTCCGACCTAGTTTTCAAATCGGAAGTCTCGTGCCTGTTCGTTAAGTTTTCACAACTCAAATTTGAAAACTAGGTCGGAAAATGCACTTTTCTAACACTTAAGCTTGGAAGTAGGCCATCGGGAGGCCAAAATCATGTGACAGTCGCAAGAAGGGCCGGGAACACCTCAAACACCTCGGGAGTGACCAACGCGAGTTGTGAAAACTTACGGAACTAGCGCGGGACTCCTGGTTTGAAAAGTAAGTTGGAAAGAGACACTTTTTCCACACTTAAGCTTGGAAATAGGACCACCGAGGGTGCCAAAACCGTGCAACAGTCACGAGAAGGACCGGGAAATGCCCCAAACACCTCGAGAGGGTCCAAGGTAATTTTCGGAGACTTACGGAACTAGCACAGGACTCTCGGTTTGAGAACTAAATTAAAAAATGCAGTGTATTTTCCGATGGTCTACTTCCAAGCTTAAGTGTTAGAAAAGTGTATTTTCCGACCTAGTTTTCAAATCGGGAGTCTCGTGCCTGTTCGTTAAGTTTCACAACTCAAATTGGTCCCTCCTGAGATGTTCGAGGTGTTCCCAGGCCTTCTCGTGACTGTTACACGATTTCGGCCCGCCAAGGACTATTCTCAAACTTAAGTGTGAAAATAGTACTTTTTCCGACCTAGTTTTCAAACCCTAAGTCCTGCGCTAGTTCTATAAGTTTTCCCAACTTACATTGGTTTCTCCCGAGGTATTGGAGTTGTTCCACGGGTTTCTCCCGAGGTATTGTTTCACGGTACTGTAACAGGATTTTGGGGGGGCCCCGATGGCCTATTTTCAAACTTAAGTGTTTAGGAAGTGCATTTTTTTACTTAGTTTTCAAACCGGGATTCCCATGCGAGTTCTGTAAGTTTTCACAAGTCGCGTTGGTCCGTCCCGAGGTATTGTTTCACGGTCCTTCTCTTGACTGTCACACGATTTTGGCCCCCGATGAACTATTTTCAAGCTTAGGTGCGAGAAAAGTGCCGCTTCGGACTTAGTTTTCAAACCGGGAGTCCTGTGCTAGTTCCGTAAGTTTTCACAACTTACATTGGTCCCTCCTGGGGTGTTTGACGTGTTCCGCGGGCCTTCTCGTGACTGTTACACGATTTTGGCTCCCGACGGCTTATTTTCGGGCTTAAGTTTGTAAAAAGTGCATTTCTTGATTTAGTTCTCAAACCGAGAGTCCCGTACAAGTTCCGTAAGTCTACGCAACTTACCTTGGACCCTCCCGAGTTGTTTGGGGCATGTCTTGGTCCTTCTCGTGACTGTTGCACGGTTTTGGCACCCCCGGTGGTCCTATTTCCAAGCTTAAGTGTGGAAAAAGTGTCTCTTTCCAAGTTAGTTTTCAAACCGAGAGTCCCGTGCTAGTTCCGTAAGTTTTCGCGACTTGCGTTGGTCACTCCCGAGGTGTTTGATATGTTCCCGGCCCTTCTCTCGATTGTTACAAGATTTTGGCCCCCCGATGGCCTACTTCCAAGCTTAAGTGTTAGAAAAGTGCATTTTCCGACATAGTTTTCAAACTTGAGTTGTGAAACAGTTTTCTAACACTTAAGCTTAAAAGTAGGCCATCGGGGGTCCGAAATCATGTAACAGTCGCAAGAAGGGTCGCGAACCCCTCAAACACCTCGGAAGTGACCAATGCGAGTTGTGAAAACTTACGGAACTAGCACGGGAGTCCTGGTTTGAAAACTAAGTTGGAAAGAGACACTTTTTCCACACTTAAGCTTGGAAATAGGACCACTAAACCGTGCAACAGTCACGAGAAGAACCGGGAAATGCCCCAAACACCTCGGGAGGGTCCAAGGTAATTTTCGGAGACTTACGAAACTCGCACAGGACACTCGGTTTGAGAACTAAATCAAAAAATGCATTTTTTTCACACTTAAGCTCGAAAAGTGCCGTGCTTATTCGTTAAGTTTTCATAACTCAAGTTGGTCCCTCCTGATATGTTCGATGTGTTCCCCAGGACTTCTCGTGACTGTTACACGATTTCGGCCCGCCGAGGACTATTCTAAAACTTAAGTGTGTGAAAATAGTACCTTTTTCGACCTAGTTTTCAAACCCGGAGTCCTGCGCTAATTCCGTAAGTTTTCACAACTTACATTGGTTTCTCCCGAGGTGTTGGAGGTGTTCCACGAGCCTTCTCGTGACTGTTACAGGATTTTGGAGGGCCCCCGATGGCCAATTTTTAAACTTAAGTGTTTAGGAAGTGCATTTTTTGACCTAGTTTTCAAACCAGGTGTCCCATGCGAGTTCCGTAAGTTTCCACAACTCGCGTTGGCCCCTCCCTAGGTGTTTGCGGTGTTCCCCGGACCGTCTCTTGACTGTCACATGATTTTGGCCCCCCGATGGACTATTTTCATGCTTAAATGCGAGAAAAGTGTCGTTTCGGACTTAGTTTTCAATCCGGGAGTCCCGTGCTAGTTCCGTAAGTTTTCACAACTTACATTGGTCCCTGCCAGGATGTTTGACGCGTTCCCCGGGCATTCTCGTTGATGTTACACGATTTTGGCCCCCGATGGCTTATTTTCGAGCTTCAGTGTGAAAAAAGTGCGTTTTTTGATTTAGTTCTCAAACCGAGAGTCCCGTGCTAGTTCCGTAAGTCTCCGAAACTTACCTTGGACCCTCCTAAGGTGTTTGGGCCATTTTCTGGTACTTCTCGTGACTGTTACACGGTTTTGGCACCGCCAGTTGTCCTATTTCCAAGCTTAAGTGTGGAAAGTGTCTCTTTCCAACTTAGTTTTCAAACCGGGTGTCCCGTGCTACTTCCGTAAGTTTTCACAACTCGCGTTGGTCACTCCCGAGGTGTTTGAGGTGTTCCCGGCTCTTTTTGCGACTGTTACATGATTTTGGCCCCCTGATGGCCTACTTCCAAGCTTAAGCGTTAGAAAAGTGTATTTTCCGACCTAATTTTCAAATCGGGAGTCGCGTGCCTGTTCGTTAAGTTTTCACAACTCAAATTGGTCCCTCCTGAGATGTTTGAGGTGTTCCCCGGGCCTTCTCGTAACTGTTACACGATTTCGGCCTGCCAAGAACTATTCTCAAGCTTAAGTGTGAAAATAGTACCTTTTTCAACCTCGTTTTCAAACCGGAAGTCCCGCGCTAGTTTCCTAATTTTCCACAACTTACATTGGTTTCTCCCGAGGTGTTAGAGGTGTTCCACGGGCCTTCTCGGGACTGTTACAGGATTTTAGGACGCCCCCGACGGCCTATTTTCAAACTTAAGTGTTTAGGAAATGCATTTTTTTACTTAGTTTTCAAACCGGGAGTCCCATGCGAGTTCCGTAAGTTTCCACAACTCCCTCCCTTGGTGTTCCCCGGACCTTCTCTTGACTATTACACGATTTTGGGCCCCCCCCGATGGACTATTTTTAAGCTTAGGTGCGAGAAAAGTGCCGTTTCGGACTTAGTTTTCAAACTGGGAGTCCGGTGCTTGTTCCGTAAGTTTTGACAACTTACATTGGTCCCTCCCGGTGTGTTTGACGTGTTCCCCGAGCCTTCTCGTGACTGTTACAAGATTTTGGCCCCCGACGGCTTATTTTCGAGCTTAAGTGTGTAAAAAGTGCATTTTTTGATTTAGTTCTCAAACCGAGAGTCCCGTGCTAGTTCCGTAAGTCTCCGCAACTTACCTTGGACCCTCCTAAGGTGTTTGGGGCATTTCCCGGTCCTTCTCGTGATTGTTACAAGGTTTTGGTCCCCCCGGTGGTCCTATTTCCAAGCTTAAGTGTGGAAAAAGTCTCTTTCTAACTTAGTTTTCAAACCAGGAGTCCCGAGCTAGTTCCGTAAGTTTTCACAACTCGCGTTGGTCACTCCCGAGGTGTTTGACGTGTTCCCGGCCCTTCTTGCGACTGTTAAATAATTTTGCCCCCCTAATGGCTTACTTCCAAGCTTAAGTGTTAGAAAAGTGTATTTTCCGACCTAATCTTCAAATCGGGAGTCTCGTGCCTGTTCATTAAGTTTTCACAACTCAAATTGGTCCCACCTGAGAGGTTCGAGGTGTTCCCGGGCCTTCTCATGACTGTTACATGATTTCGGCCCGCCGAGAACTATTCTCAAGCTTAAGTGTGAAAATAGTACATTTTCCCACCTTGTTTTCAAACCGGAAGTCCCGCGCTAGTTCCGTAAGTTTCCACAACTTACATTGGTTTCTCCCGAGGTGTTGGAGGTGTTCCATAGGCCTTCTCGGGAATGTTACAGGATTTTGGGAGCGCCCCGATGGCCTATTTTCAAACTTAAGTGCTTAGGAAGTGCATTTTTTGACTTAGTTTTCAAACCGGGGGTCCCATGCGAGTTCCGTAACTTTCCACAACTCGCGTTGGTCCCTCCTTAGGTGTTTAAAGCGGTGTTCCCCGGACCTTCTCTTGACTATCACATGATTTTGGCCCCCCGATGGACTATTTTCAAGCTTAGGTGCAAGAAAAGTGCTGCTTCGGACATAGTTTTCAAACCGGGAGTCCCGTGCTAGTTCCGTAAGTTTTCACAACTTACATTAGTCCCTCCCGGGGTGTTTGACGTGTTTCACGGGCCTTCTCGTGACTGTTACATGATTTTGGCCTCCGACGGCTTATTTTTGAGCTTAAGTGTGAAAAAAGTGCATTTTTTGATTTAGTTCTCAAACCGAGAGTCCCGTGCTAGTTTCGTAAGTCTCCGCAACTTACCTTGGACCCTCCCGAGGTGTTTGGGGCATTTCCCGGTCCTTTTTGTGACTGTTACACGGTTTTGGCACCCCCGGTGGTCCTATTTCCAAGCTTAAGTGTGGAAAAAGTGTCTCTTTCCAACTTAGTTTTCAAACGGAGAGTCCCGTGCTAGTTCCGTAAGTTTTCGTGACTCGCGTTGGTCACTCCCGAGGTGTTTGACATGTTCCCGGCCCTTCTCCCGACTGTTACATGATTTTGGTCTCCCCGATGGCCTACTTCCAAGCTTAAGTGTTAGAAAAGTACATTTTCCGACCTAGTTTTCAAATTTGAGTTGTGAAAACTTAACGAACAGCACGGGACTCCCGATTTGAAAACTAGGTCAGAAAATACACTTTTCTAACAATTAAGCTTGGAAGTAGGCCATCGGGGGGCCAAAATCATATAACAGTCGCAAGAAGGGCCGGGAACATCTCAAACACCTCGGGAGTGACCAACGCGAGTTGTGAAAACTTACGGGACTCCTGGTTTGAAAACTAAGTTGGAAAGAGACACTTTGAGCTTGGAAATCGGACCACCGGGGGTGCCAAAACCGTGCAACAGTCACGAGAAGGACCGGGAAATGCCCCAAACACCTCGGGAGGGTCCAAGGTAATTTTCGGAGACTTATGGAACTCGCACAGGACTCTCGGTTTGAGAACTAAATCAAAAAATGCACTTTTTTCACACTTAAGCTCGAATAGTGCCGTGCCTATTCGTTAAGTTTTCATAACTCAAATTGGTCCCTCCTGATATATTCGATGTGTTTCCTGAGCCTTCTCGTGACTGTTACACGATTTCTGCCCGCCGCGGACTATTCTAAAACTTAAGTGTGAAAATAATACTTTTTCCGACCTAGTTTTCAAACCCGAAGTCCGACGCTAATTCCGTAAGTTTTCACAACTTACATTGGTTTCTCCCGAGGTGTTGGAGGTGTTCCACGGGCTTTCTCCTGACTGTTACAGGATTTTGGGGGGCCCCCAATGGCCTATTTTCAAACTTAAGTGTTTAGGAAGTGCATTTTTTGACTTAGTTTTCAAACCGGGTGTCCCATGCGTGTTCCATATGTTTTCACAACTCGAGTTGGCCCCTCTCTAGGTGTTTGCGGTGTTTCCGGACCGTCTCTTGATTGTCACATGATTTTTAAGTGCGAGAATAGTGCCGTTTCGGACTTAGTTTTCAATCCGGGAGTCCCGTGCTAGTTCCGTAAGTTTTTACAAGTTACATTGGTCCCTCCCGGGATGTTTGACGTGTTCCCCGGGCATTCTAGTTGATGTTACACGATTTTGGCCCCCGACGGCTTATTTTCGAGCTTAAATGTGAAAAAAGTGCATTTTTTGATTTAGTTCTCAAACCGAGAGTCCCTTGCTAGTTCCGTATGTCTCTGAAACTTACCTTGGACCCTCCCAAGGTGTTTGGGGCATTTCTCGGTATTTCTCGTGACTGTTACACGGTTTTGGCACCCCCGATTGTCCTATTTCCAAGCTTAAGTGTCGAAAGTATCTCTTTCTAACTTAGTTTTCAAACCGGGTGTCCCGTGCTACTTCCGTAAGTTTTCACAACTCGCGTTGGTCACTCCCGAGGTGTTTAGGTGTTCCCGGCCCTTCTTGCGACTGTTACATGATTTTTGTCCCCCGATGGCCTACTTCCAAGCTTAAGCTTTACAAATGTGTATTTTCCGACCTAATTTTCAAATCGGGAGTCGCGTGCCTGTTCGTTAAGTTTTCACAACTCAAATTGGTCCCTCCTGAGATGTTCAAAGTGTTCCCGGGGCCTTCTCGTAACTGTTACACGATTTCAGCCCGCCAGGAACTATTCTCAAGCTTAAGTGTGAAAATAGTACATTTTCCAACCTCGTTTTCAAACCGGAAGTCCCGCGCTAGTTCCTTAATTTTCCACAACTTACATTGGTTTCTCCCGAGGTTTTGGAGGTGTTCCACGGGCCTTCTCGGGACTGTTACAGGATTTTAGGGCGCTTCCGATGGCCTATTTTCAAACTTAGGTATTTAGGAAGTGCATTTTTTTACTTAGTTTTCAAACCGGGAGTCCCATGCGAGTTCCGTAAGTTTCTACAACTCCCTCCCTAGGTGTTTAAAGCAGTGTTCCCCGGACCTACTCTTGACTATCACACGATTTTGGGGTGCGAGAAAAGTGCCGTTTCGGACTTAGTTTTCAAACCGGGAGTCCGGTGCTAGTTTCGTAAGTTTTCACAACTTACATTGGTGTGTGTTTGACGTGTTCCCTGGGCCTTCTCGTGACTGTTACACGATTTTAGCCCCGGACGGCTTATTTTCGAGCTTAAGTGTGAAAAAATTCATTTTTTGATTTAGTTCTCAAACCGAGAGTCCCGTGCTAGTTCTGTAAGTCTCCGAAACTTACCTTGGACCCTCCTAAGGTGTTTGGGGCATTTTTTGGTCCTTCTCGTGACTGTTACAAAGTTTTGGCCCCCCCTGGTGGTCCTATTTCCAAGCTTAAGTGTGGAAAAAGTGTCTCTTTCCAACTTAGTTTTCATACCGGGAGTCCCGTGCTAGTTTCGTAAGTTTTCACAACTCGCGTTGGTCACTCCCGAGGTGTTTGAGATGTTCCTGGCACATATTGCGACTTTTACATGATTTTGGCCTCCTGATGGCCTACTTCCAAGATTAAGTGTTAGAAAAGTGTATTTTCCGACCTAGTTTTCAAATCGGGAGTCCCGTGCCTCTTCGTTAAGTTTTCACGACTCAAATTGGTCCCTCCTGGGATGTTCGAGGTGTTCCCCGGGCCTACTCCTGACTGTTACACGATTTCGGCCCGCCGAGGCCTATTCTCAAGCTTAAGTGTGAAAATAGTACTTTTTCCCACCTTGTTTTCAAACCGGAAGTCCCGTGCTAGTTCCGTAAGTTTCCACAACTTACATTGGTTTCTCCCGAGTTGTTGGAGGTGTACCACTTGCCTTCTCGGGATTGTTACAGGATTTTTGGGGGCCATTGATGGCCTATTTCAAACTTAAGTGTTTAGGAAGTGCATTTTTTGACTTAGTTTTCAAACTGGGGGTCCAATGCGAGTTCCGTAACTTTCCACAACTCGCGTTGGTCCCTCTCTAGGTGTTTAAAGCAGTGTTCCCCGGACCTTCTCTTGACTGTCACACGATTTTGACCCCCCGATGGACTATTTTCAATCTTAGGTTGGAGAAAAGTGTCGTTTCGGACTTAGTTTTCAAACCGGGAGCCTCGTGCTAGTTCTGTAAGTTTACACAACTTACATTGGTCCCTCCCGGCCTTCTCGTAACTGTTACGTGATTTTGGCCCCCGACGGATTATTTTCGAGTTTAAGTGTGAAAAAGTGCATTTTTTGATTTAGTTCTCAAATCGAGAGTCCCGTGCTAGTTCCGTAAGTCTCCGCAACTTACCTTGGACCCTCCCAAGGTGTTTGGTGCATTTTCCGGTACTTCTCGTGACCGTTACACGGTTTTGGCACCCCCGGTTGTCTTATTTCCAAGCTCAAGTGTGGAAAAAGTGTCTTTTTCCAACTAAGTTTTCAAACCAGTAGTCTCGTGCTAGTTCCGTAAGTTTTCACAACTTACATTGGTTCCTCCCTAGATGTTTTACGTGTTCCCCGGGCCTTCTCGTGACTATTACACGATTTTGGCCCCCGACGTCTTATTTTCCAGCTTAAGTGTGAAAAAAGTGCATTTTTTAATTTAGTTCTCAAACCGAGAGTTCCATGCTAGTTCCGTAAGTCTCCGCAACTTACCTTGGACCCTCCCGAGGTGTTTGAGCATTTCCCAGTGCTTCTCGTCACTGTTACACGGTTTTGGCTACCCCGGTGTTCCTATTTCCAAGCTTAATTGTGGAAAAAGTATCTCTTTCTAACTTAGTTTTCAAACCGGGAGTCCCGTGCTAGTTCCGTAAGTTTTCAAAACTCGCGTTGGTCACTCCCGAGGTGTTTAAGGTGTTCCCCGGCCCTTCTTCCGACTGTTACATGATTTTGGCACCCCGATGGCCTACTTCCAAGCTTAAATGTTAGAAAAGTGTATTTTCCGACCTAGTTTTCGAATCGGGAGTCTCGTGCCTGTTCGTTAAGTTTTCACAACTCAAATTGGTCCCACCTGAGATGTTAGAGGTGTTTCCCAAGCCTTCTCATGACTGTTACATGATTTCGGCCCGCCGAGGACTATTCTCAAACTTAAGTGTGAAAATAGTACATTTTCCGACCTAGTTTTCAAACCCAAAGTCCTGCGCTAGTTCCATAAGTTTTCCCAACATGCATTGGTTTCTCCCGGGTGTTGAAGGTGTTCCACGGGCCATCTCGGGACTGTAACAGGATTTTGGGGGGCACCCGATGGCCTATTTTCAAACTTATGTGTTTAGGATGTGCATTTTTTGACTTAGTTTTCAAATCGGGATTCCCATGCGAGTTCCATAAGTTTCCACAAGTCACGTTTGTCCCTCCCTAGGTGTTTGCGGTGTTCCCCGGACCTTCTCTTGACTGTCACACGATTTTGGCCCCCCGATGGACTATTTTTAAGCTTAGGTGCGAGAAAAGTGCCGTTTCGGACTTAGTTTTCAAACCGGGAGTCCCGTGCTAGTTCCGTAAGTTTTCACAACTTACATTGGTCCCTCTCGGGGTGTTTGACGTGTTCCCCAGGCCTTCTCGTGATTGTTACACGATTTTGGCCCCTTATTTTCGAGCTTAAGCGTGAAAAAAGTGCATTTTTTGATATAGTTCTCAAACCGAGAGTCCCGTGGTAATTCTGTAAGTCTCCGCAACTTACCTTGGGCCCTCCTGAGGTGTATGGGGCATTTCCCGGTCCTTCTCGTGATTGTTACACGGTTTTGGCACCCCCGGTGGTCCTATTTCTAAGTTTAAGTGTGGAAAAAGTGTCTCTTTCCAAGTTAGTTTTCAAACCGGGAGTCCCGTGCTAGTTCCGTAAGTTTTCACGACTCGTGCTGGTCACTCCCGAGGTGTTTGATATGTTCCCGGCCCTTCTTGCGACTGTTACATGATTTTGGCCCCTCGATGGCCTACTTCCAAGCTTAAGTGTTAGAAAAGTGCATTTTCCGACCTAGTTTTCAAATTTGAGTTGTGAAAACTAAACGAACAGGCACGAGACTCCCGATTTGAAAACTAGGTCGGAAAATACATTTTTCTAACACTTAAGCTTGGAAGTAGGACATCGGAGGGCCAAAATCATGTCACAGTCGCAAAAAGGGCCGGGAACACCTCAAAAACCTCGGGAGTGACCAACGCGAGTTGTAAAAACTTACGGAACTAGCACGGGACTCCTGGTTTGAAAACTAAGTTGGAAAGACACACTTTTTCCACACTTAAGCTTGGAAATCGGACCACCGGGGGTGCCAAAACCGTGCAACAGTCACGAGAAGGACCGGGAAATGCCCCAAACACCTCGGGAGGGTCCAAGGTAATTTTCGGAGACTTACGGAACTAGCACAGGACTCTCGGTTTGACAACTAAATCAAAAAATGCACTTTTTTCACACTTAAGCTTGAATAATCCCGTGCCTATTCGTTAAGTTTTCATAACTCAAATTGGTCCCTCCTGATATGTTCGAGGTGTTCCCCTGGCCTTCTCGTGACTGTTACACGATTTTGGCTCGCCGAGGACTATTCTAAAACTTAAGTGTGAAAATAATTCCTTTTCCGACCTAGTTTACAAACCCGAAGTCCTGCGCTAATTCCGTAAGTTTCCAACACTTACATTGGTTTCTCCTGAGGTGTTGGAGATGTTCCACGGGCCAAACTCCTGACTGTTACAGGATTTTGGGGAGTGTTTAGGAAGTGCATTTTTTGACTTAGTTTTCAAACCGGGTGTCCCATGCGAGTTCCATAAGTTTCCACAACTCGCGTTGGCCCCTCCCTAGGTGTTTGCGGTGTTCCCCGGACCGTTTATTGACTGTCACATGATTTTGGCCCCCCGATGGACTATTTTCACGCTTAAGTGCGAGAAAAGTGTCGTTTCGGACTTAGTTTTCAATCTGGGAGTCCCGTGCTAGTTCCGTAAGTTTTCACAACTTACATTGGTCCCTCCCGGGATGTTTGACGTGTTCCTCGGACATTCTCGTTGATGTTACACGATTTTGGCCCCCGACGGCTTATTTTCGAGCTTAAATGTGAAAAAAGTGCATTTTTTGATTTAGTTCTCAAACCGAGAGTCCCTTGCTAGTTCCGTAAGTCTCCGAGACTTACCTTGGACCCTCCCAAGGTGTTTGGGCCATTTCCTGGTACTTTTCGTGACTGTTACACGATTTTGGCACCCCCGGTGGTCCTATTTCCAAGCTTAAGTGTGGAAAGTGTCTTTTTCCAACTTAGTTTTCAAACCGGGTGTCCCGTTCTACTTCCGTAAGTTTTCACAACTCGCGTTGGTCACTCCCGAGGATTTTTGTGGTGTTCCCGGCCCTTTTTGCTGCTGTTACATGATTTTGGCCCCCCGATGGCCTACTTCCAAGCTTATGGGTTAGAAAAGTGTATTTTCCGACCTAATTTTCAAATCGGCAGTCGCGTGCCTGTTCGTTAAGTTTTCACAACTCAAATTGGTCCCTCCTGAGATGTTCGAGGTGTTCCCCGGGCCTTCTCGTCACTGTTACACGATTTCGGCCCGCCAAGAACTATTCTGAAGCTTAAGTGTGAAAATAGTACCTTTTCCAACCTCGTTTTCAAACCGGAATTCCCGCGCTAGTTCCTTAATTTTCCACAACTTACATTGGTTTCTCCCGAGGTGTTGCAGGTGTTCCACGGGCCTTCTCGGGACTGTTAGAGGATTTTAGGGCTCCCCGGGTGGCCTATTTTCAAACTTAAGTGTTTAGGAAGTGCATTTTTTTACTTAGTTTTCAAACCGGGAGTCCAAAGCGAGTTCCGTAAGTTTCTATAACTCCCTCCCTAGGTGTTTAAAGCAGTGTTCCCCGGTCCTTCTCTTGACTATCACACGATTTTGGGCCCCCCCCGGATGGACTATTTTTAAGCTTAGGTGCGAGAAAAGTGTCGTTTCGGACTTAGTTTTCAAACCGGGAGTCCGGTACTAGTTCCGTAAGTTTTCACAACTTACATTGGTCCCTCCCGGTGTGTTTGACGTGTTCCCCGGGCCTTCTCGTGACTGTTATACGATTTTGGCCCCCGACGGCTTATTTTCGAGCTTAAGTGTGAAAAAAGTGCATTTTTTGATTTAGTTGTCAAACCGAGAGTCCTGTGCTAGTTCCGTAAGTCTCCGAAAATTACCTTGGACCCTCCCGAGGTGTTTGGGGCATTTCCCGGTCCTTCTCGTGACTGTTGCACGGTTTTGGCACCCCCGGTGGTCCGATTTCCAAGCTTAAGTGTGGAAAAAGCGTGTCTTTCCAACTTAGTTTTCAAACCAAGAGTCCCGTGCTAGTTCCGTAAGTTTTCACAACTCGCGTTGGTCACTCCCGAGGTTTTTGAGGTGTTTCCGGCCCTTTTTGCGACTGTTACATGATTTTGGCCCTCCGATGGCCTACTTCCAAGCTTAAGTGTTAGAAAAGTGCATTTTCCGACCTAGTTTTCAAATTTGAGTTGTGAAAACTAAACGAACAGGCACGAGACTCCCGATTTGAAAACTAGGTCGGAAAATACATTTTTCTAACACTTAAGCTTGGAAGTAGGCCATCGGAGGGCCAAAATCACGTAACAGTCGCAAAAAGGGCCGGGAACACCTCAAAAACCTCGGGAGTGACCAACGCGAGTTGTGAAAACTTACGGAACTAGCACGGGACTCTTGGTTTGAAAACTAAGTTGGAAAGACACGCTTTTTCCACACTTAAGCTTGGAAATCGGACCACCGGGGGTGCCAAAACCGTGCAACAGTCACGAGAAGGACCGGGAAATGCCCCAAACACCTCGGGAGGGTCCAAGGTAATTTTCGGAGACTTACGGAACTAGCGCAGGACTCTCGGTTTGACAACTAAATCAAAAAATGCACTTTTTTCACACTTATTCGTGCCTATTCGTTAAGTTTTCATAACTCAAATTGGTCCCTCCTGATATGTTCGAGGTGTTCCCCTGGCCTTCTCGTGACGGTTACACGATTTTGGCCCGCCGAGGACTATTCTAAAACTTAAGTGTGAAAATAATTCCTTTTCCGACCTAGTTTTCAAACCCGAAGTCCTGCGCTAATTTCGTAAGTTTCCAACACTTACATTGGTTTCTCCCGAGGTGTCGGAGATGTTCCACGGGCCAAAATCCTGACTGTTACAGGATTTTGGGGACCCTCCGATGGCCTATTTTCAAACTTAAGTGTTTAGGAAGTGCATTTTTTGACTTAGTTTTCAAACCGGGTGTCCCATGCGAGTTCCATAAGTTTCCACAACTCGCGTTGGCCCCTCCCTAGGTGTTTGCGGTGTTCCCCGGACCGTTTATTGACTGTCACATGATTTTGGCCCCCCGATGGACTATTTTCACGCTTAAGTGCGAGAAAAGTGTCGTTTCGGACTTAGTTTTCAATCTGGGAGTCCCGTGCTAGTTCCGTAAGTTTTCACAACTTACATTGGTCCCTCCCGGGATGTTTGACGTGTTCCTCGGACATTCTCGTTGATGTTACACGATTTTGGCCCCCGACGGCTTATTTTCGAGCTTAAATGTGAAAAAAGTGCATTTTTTGATTTAGTTCTCAAACCGAGAGTCCCTTGCTAGTTCCGTAAGTCTCCGAAACTTACCTTGGACCCTCCCAAGGTGTTTGGGCCATTTCCTGGTACTTTTCGTGACTGTTACACGATTTTGGCACCCCCGGTGGTCCTATTTCCAAGCTTAAGTGTGGAAAGTGTCTTTTTCCAACTTAGTTTTCAAACCGGGTGTCCCGTTCTACTTCCGTAAGTTTTCACAACTCGCGTTGGTCACTCCCGAGGATTTTTGTGGTGTTCCCGGCCCTTTTTGCTGCTGTTACATGATTTTGGCCCCCCGATGGCCTACTTCCAAGCTTATGGGTTAGAAAAGTGTATTTTCCGACCTAATTTTCAAATCGGCAGTCGCGTGCCTGTTCGTTAAGTTTTCACAACTCAAATTGGTCCCTCCTGAGATGTTCGAGGTGTTCCCCGGGCCTTCTCGTCACTGTTACACGATTTCGGCCCGCCAAGAACTATTCTGAAGCTTAAGTGTGAAAATAGTACCTTTTCCAACCTCGTTTTCAAACCGGAATTCCCGCGCTAGTTCCTTAATTTTCCACAACTTACATTGGTTTCTCCCGAGGTGTTGCAGGTGTTCCACGGGCCTTCTCGGGACTGTTAGAGGATTTTAGGGCTCCCCGGGTGGCCTATTTTCAAACTTAAGTGTTTAGGAAGTGCATTTTTTTACTTAGTTTTCAAACCGGGAGTCCAAAGCGAGTTCCGTAAGTTTCTATAACTCCCTCCCTAGGTGTTTAAAGCAGTGTTCCCCGGTCCTTCTCTTGACTGTCACACGATTTTGGGCCCCCCCCGGATGGACTATTTTTAAGCTTAGGTGCGAGAAAAGTGTCGTTTCGCACTTAGTTTTCAAACCGGGAGTCCGGTACTAGTTCCGTAAGTTTTCACAACTTACATTGGTCCCTCCCGGTGTGTTTGACGTGTTCCCCGAGCCTTCTCGTGACTGTTATACGATTTTGGCCCCCGACGGCTTATTTTCGAGCTTAAGTGTGAAAAAGTGCATTTTTTGATTTAGTTCTCAAACCGAGAGTCTCGTGCTAGTTCTATAAGGCTCCGCAACTTACCTTGGACCCTCCTAAGGTGTTTGGGGCATTTCCCGGTCATTCTCGTGATTGTTACAAGGTTTTGGCACCCTCCCCGGTGGTCATATTTCCAAGCTTAAGTGTGGAAAAAGTGTCTCTTTCCAAGTTAGTTTTCAAACCGGGAGTCCCGTGCTAGTTCCGTAAGTTTTCACGACTCGTGCTGGTCACTCCCGAGGTGTTTGATATGTTCCCGGCCCTTCTTGCGACTGTTACATGATTTTGGCCCCTCGATGGCCTACTTCCAAGCTTAAGTGTTAGAAAAGTGCATTTTCCGACCTAGTTTTCAAATTTGAGTTGTGAAAACTAAACGAACAGGCACGAGACTCCCGATTTGAAAACTAGGTCGGAAAATACATTTTTCTAACACTTAAGCTTGGAAGTAGGACATCGGAGGGCCAAAATCATGTCACAGTCGCAAAAAGGGCCGGGAACACCTCAAAAACCTCGGGAGTGACCAACGCGAGTTGTAAAAACTTACGGAACTAGCACGGGACTCCTGGTTTGAAAACTAAGTTGGAAAGACACACTTTTTCCACACTTAAGCTTGGAAATCGGACCACCGGGGGTGCCAAAACCGTGCAACAGTCACGAGAAGGACCGGGAAATGCCCCAAACACCTCGGGAGGGTCCAAGGTAATTTTCGGAGACTTACGGAACTAGCACAGGACTCTCGGTTTGACAACTAAATCAAAAAATGCACTTTTTTCACACTTAAGCTTGAATAATCCCGTGCCTATTCGTTAAGTTTTCATAACTCAAATTGGTCCCTCCTGATATGTTCGAGGTGTTCCCCTGGCCTTCTCGTGACGGTTACACGATTTTGGCCCGCCGAGGACTATTCTAAAACTTAAGTGTGAAAATAATTCCTTTTCTGACCTAGTTTTCAAATCCGAAGTCCTGCGCTAATTCCATAAGTTTCCAACACTTACATTGGTTTCTCGCGAGGTGTCGGAGATGTTCCACGGGCCAAAATCCTGACTGTTATAGGATTTTGGGCACCCTCCGATGGCCTATTTTCAAACTTAAGTGTTTAGGAAGTGCATTTTTTGACTTAGTTTTCAAACCGGGTGTCCCATGCGAGTTCCATAAGTTTCCACAACTCGCGTTGGCCCCTCCCTAGGTGTTTGCGGTGTTCCCCGGACCGTTTCTTGACTGTCACATGATTTTGGCCCCCCGATGGACTATTTTCACGCTTAAGTGCGAGAAAAGTGTCGTTTCGGACTTAGTTTTCAATCTGGGAGTCCCGTGCTAGTTCCGTAAGTTTTCACAACTTACATTGGTCCCTCCCGGGATGTTTGACGTGTTCCTCGGACATTCTCGTTGATGTTACACGATTTTGGCCCCCGACGGCTTATTTTCGAGCTTAAGTGTGAAAAAAGTGCATTTTTTGATTTAGTTCTCAAACCGAGAGTCCCATGGTAGTTCCGTAAGTCTCCGAAACTTACCTTGGACCCTCCCAAGGTGTTTGGGCCATTTCCTGGTACTTTTCGTGACTGTTACACGATTTTGGCACCCCCGGTGGTCCTATTTCCAAGCTTAAGTGTGGAAAGTGTCTTTTTCCAACTCGCGTTGGTCACTCCCGAGGATTTTTGTGGTGTTCCCGGCCCTTTTTGCTGCTGTTACATGATTTTGGCCCCCCGATGGCCTACTTCCAAGCTTATGGGTTAGAAAAGTGTATTTTCCGACCTAATTTTCAAATCGGCAGTCGCATGCCTGTTCGTTATGTTTTCACAACTCAAATTGGTCCCTCCTGAGATGTTCGTGGTGTTCCCCGGGCCTTCTCGTCACTGTTACACGATTTCGGCCCGCCAAGAACTATTCTGAAGCTTAAGTGTGAAAATAGTACCTTTTCCAACCTCGTTTTCAAACCGGAATTCCCGCGCTAGTTTCTTAATTTTCCACAACTTACATTGGTTTCTCGCGAGATGTTGGAGGTGTTCCACGGGCCTTCTCGGGACTGTTAGAGGATTTTAGGGCTCCCCCGATGGCCTATTTTCAAACTTAAGTGTTTAGGAAGTGCATTTTTTTACTTAGTTCTCAAACCGGGAGTCCCAAGTGAGTTCCGTAAGTTTCTATAACTCCCTCCCTAGGTGTTTAAAGCAGTGTTCCCCAGTCATTCTCTTGACTGTCACACGATTTTGGGCCCCCCCCGATGGACTATTTTTAAGCTTAGGTTCGAGAAAAGGGTCGTTTCGCACTTAGTTTTCAAACCGGGAGTCTGGTAGTAGTTCCGTAAGTTTTCACAACTTACATTGGTCCCTCCCGGTGTGTTTGACGTGTTCCCCGGGCCGTCTCGTGACTGTTACACGATTTTGGCCCCCGACGGCTTATTTTCGAGCTTAAGTGTGAAAAAAGTGCATTTTTTTATTTAGTTCTCAAACCAAGAGTCCCGTGCTAGTTCCGTAAGGCTCCGCAACTTACCTTGGACCCTCCTAAGGTGTTTGGGGCATTTCCCGGTCATTCTCGTGATTGTTACAAGGTTTTGGCATCCCCCCCCGGTGGTCCTATTTCCAAGTTTAAATGTGGAAAAAGTGTCTCTTTCCAAGTTAGTTTTCATTTCGGGAGTCCCGAGCTAGTTTCGTAAGTTTTCACAACTCGCGTTGGTCACTCCCGAGGTGTTTGATATGTTCCCGGCCCTTCTTGCGACTGTTACATGATTTTGGCCCCCTGATGGCCTACTTCCAAGCTTAAGTGTTAGAAAAGTGCATTTTCCGACCTAGTTTTCAAATTTGAGTTGTGAAAACTTAACGAACAGGCACGAGACTCCCGATTTGAAAACTAGGTCGGAAAATACATTTTTCTAACACTTAAGCTTGGAAGTAGGCCATCGGAGGGCCAAAATCATGTAACAGTCGCAAAAAGGGCCGGGAACACCTCAAAAACCTCGGGAGTGACCAACGCGAGTTGTGAAAACTTACGGAACTAGCACGGGACTCTTGGTTTGAAAACTAAGTTGGAAAGACACACTTTTTCCACACTTAAGCTTGGAAATCGGACCACCGGGGGTGCCAAAACCGTGCAACAGTCACGAGAAGGACCGGGAAATGCCCCAAACACCTCGGGAGGGTCCAAGGTAATTTTCGGAGACTTACGGAACTAACACAGGACTCTCGGTTTGACAACTAAATCAAAAAATGCACTTTTTTCACACTTAAGCTTGAATAATCCCGTGCCTATTCGTTAAGTTTTCATAACTCAAATTGGTCCCTCCTGATATGTTCGAGGTGTTCCCCTGGCCTTCTCGTGACTGTTACACGATTTTGGCCCGCCGAGAACTATTCTAAAACTTAAGTGTGAAAATAATTCCTTTTCCAACCTAGTTTTCAAACCCGAAGTCCTGCGCTAATTCCGTAAGTTTCCAACACTTACATTGGTTTCTCCCGAGGTGTTGGAGATGTTCCACAGGCCAAAATCCTGACTGTTACAGGATTTTGGGGGCCCTCCGATGGCCTATTTTCAAACTTAAGTGTTTAGGAAGTGCATTTTTTGACTTAGTTTTCAAACCGGGTGTCCCATGCGAGTTCCATAAGTTTCCACAACTCGCGTTGGCCCCTCCCTAGGTGTTTGCGGTGTTTCCCGGACCGTTTCTTGACTGTCACATGATTTTGGCCCCCCGATGGACTATTTTCACGCTTAAGTGCGAGAAAAGTGTCGTTTCGGACTTAGTTTTCAATCTGGGAGTCCCGTGCTTGTTCCGTAAGTTTTCACAACTTATATTGGTCCCTCCCGGGATGTTTGACGTGTTCCTCGGACATTCTCGTTGATGTTACACGATTTTTGCCCCCGACGGCTTATTTTCGAGCTTAAGTGTGAAAAAAGTGCATTTTTTGATTTAGTTCTCAAACCGAGAGTCCCGTGCTAGTTCCGTAAGTCTCCGCCCCGAGGTGTTTGAGGCATTTTCCGATCCTTCTCGTGACTGTTACACGGTTTTGGCCCCCCCCGGTGGTCCTTTTTCCAAGCTTAAGTGTGGAGAAAGTGTCCATTTCCAACTTAGTTTTCAAACCGGGTGTCCCGTGCTAGTTCCGTAATTTTCACAACTCACGATGGTCACTCCCGAGGTGTTTGACGTGTTCCCGGCGCTTCTTGCGACTGTTACATAATTTTTCCCCCCTAATGGCCTACTTCAAAGCTTAAGTGTTAGAAAAGTGTATTTTCCGACCTAATTTTCAAATCGGGAGTCCCGTGCCTGTTCGTTAAGTTTTCACAACTCAAATTGGTCCCTCCTGAGATGTTCGAGGTGTTCCCCGGACCTTCTCATGACTGTTACACGATTTCGGCCCGTTGAGAACTATTCTCAAGCTTAAGTGTGAAAATAGTCCGTTTTCCCAACTCGTTTTCAAACCGGAAGTCCCGCGCTAGTTCTGTAAGTTTCCACAACTTACATTGGTTTCTTCCGAGGTGTTGGAGGTGTTCCACGGGCCTTCTTGGGACGTTATAGGATTTTGGGGGGGCCCCGATGGCCTATTTTCAAACTTAAGTGTTTAGGAAGTTCGTTTTTTTACTTAATTTTCAAACCGGTAGTCCCATGCGAGTTCCGTAACTTTCCACAACTCGCGTTGGTCCCTCCCTCAGTGTTTAAAGCAGTGTTCCCCGGAGCTTCTCTTGACTGTCACACAATTTTGGCCTTCCGATGGACTATTTTCAAGCTTAGGTGTGAGAAAAGTGCCGTTTCGGACTAAGTTTTCAAATTGGGAGTCCCGTGCTAGTTCCGTAAGTTTTCACAACTTACATTGGTCCCTCCCTGGGTGTTCGACGTGTTCCCGGGCCTACTCGTGACTGTTACACGATTTTAGCCCCCGACGGCTTATTTTAGAGCTTAAGTGTGAAAAAAGTGCATTTTTTGATTTTGTTCTCAAACCGAGAGTCCCGTGCTAGTTTCGCAAGTCTCCGCAGCTTACCTTGGACCCTCCCGAGGTGTTTGGGGCATTTCCCAGTCCTTCTCGTCACTGTTACACGGTTTTGGCCACCCCGGTGTTCCTATTTCCAACCTTAAGTGTGGAAAAAGTCTCTTTCTAACTTAGTTTTCAAACCGGGAGTCCCATGTTAGTTCCGTAAGTTTTCACAACTCGCGTTGGTCACTCCCAAGGTGTTTAAGGTGTTCCCGGCTCCTCTTGCGACTGTTACATGATTTTGGCCCTCCGATGGCCTACTTCCAAGCTTAAGTTTTAGAAAAGTGAATTTTCCGACCTAGTTTCCAAATCGGGAGTCTCGTGCCTGTTCGTTAAGTTTTGACAACTCAAATTGGTCCATCCTGAGATTTTCGAGGTGTTCCCTGGGCCTTCTCGTGACTGTTACATGATTTCGGCCCGCCGAGGCCTATTCTCAAGCTTAAGTTTGAAAATAGTACCTTTTCCCACATCGTTTTCAAACCAGAAGTCCCGCGCTAGTTCCGTAAGTTTTCACAACTTACATTGGTTTCTCCCGAGGTGTTGGAGGTGTTTCACGGACCTTCTCGGGACTGTTACAGGATTTTTGGGGGGTCCTGATGGCTTATTTTCGAACTTAAGTGTTTAGGAAGTGCATTTTTCGACTTAGTTTTCAAACCGGGGGTCCTTTGCGAGTTCCGTAAGTTTCCACAACTCGCGTTGGTCCCTTCCTAGGTGTTTAAAAGCGGTGTTCCCCGGACCTTCTCTTGACTGTCACACGATTTTGGCCCCCTGATGGACTATTTTCAAGCTTAGGTGCGAGAAAAGTGCCGTTTTGGACTTAGTTTTCCAACCGGGAGTCCTGTGCTAGTTCTGTAAGTTTTCACAACTTACATTGGTCCCTCCCGGGGTGTTCAACGTGTTCCCCGGGCCTTCTTGTGAATGTTACACGATTTTGGCCCCGGACGGCTTATTTTTGAGCTTAAGTGTGGAAAAAGTGCATTTTTTGATTTAGTTCTCAAACCGAAAGTCCCGTGCTAGTTCCGTATGTCTCTGCAACTTCCCTTGGACCCTCCCGAGGTGTTTGGGGCATTTCCCGGTCCTTCTTGTGACTGTAACACAGTTTTGCCCCCCCGCGGTGGTCCTATTTCCAAGCGTATGTGTGAAAAAAGTCTCTTTTCAACTTAGTTTTCAAATCGGGAGTCCCGTGCCTGTTCGGTAAGTTTTCACAACTCAAAATGGTCCCTCCTGAGATGTTCGAGGTGTTCCCCGGGCCTTCTCGTGACTGTTACACGATTTCGGCCCGCCGAGGCCTATTCTCAAGCTTAAGTGTGAATAGTACCTTTTCCCACCTCGTTTTCATACCGGTAGTCCTGCGCCAGTTCCGTAAGTTTTCACAACTTACATTGGTTTCTCCCGAGGTGTTGCAGGTGTTCCACGGGCCTTCTCGGGACTGTTACAGGATTTTTGGGGGTCCCCGATGGCCTATTTTCAAACTTAAGTGTTTAGGAAGTGCATTTTTTGACTTAGTTTTCAAACCGGGAGTCTCATGCGAGTTTCGTAAGTTTCCTCAACTCACGTTGGTCCCTCCCTAGGTGTTGAAAGTGGTGTTCCCCGGACCTTCTCTTGACTGTCACACGATTTTAGCCCCCCGATGGACTATTTTCAAACTTAGGTGCGAGAAAAGTGTCATTTCGGAGTTAGTTTTCAAACCGGGAGTCCCGTGCTAGTTCTGTAAGTTTTCACAACTTACATTGGTCCCTCCCGGGGTGTTTGACATGTTCCGCGGGCTTTCTCGTGACTGTTTCACGATTTTGGCCCCCGACAGCTTATTTTCGAGCTTAAGTGTGAAAAAAATACATTTTTTGATTTAGTTCTCAAATCGAGAGTCCCGTGCTTGTTCCGTAAGTCTCCAGAACTTACCTTGGACCCTCCCGAGGTGTTTGGGGCATTTCCCTGTCCTTCTCGTGACTGTTACACGGTTTTGGGCCCCATCCGGTGGTCCTTTTTCCTAGCTTAAGTGTGGAAAAAGTGTCTCTTTCCAACTTAGTTTTCAAATCGGGAGTCCCGTGCTAGTTCCGTGAGTTTTCAGAACTCGCGTTGGTCACTCCCGAGGTGTTTGAGGTGTTCCCGGCCCTTCTTGCGTCTGTTACATGATTTTGGCCTCCTGATGGCCTACTTCCAGGCTTAAGTGTTAGAAAAGTGTATTTTCTGACCTAGTTTTCAAATCGGGAGTCCCATGCCTCTTCGTTAAGTTTTCACAACTCAGATTGGTCCCTGCTGAGATGTTCGAGATGTTCCCCGGGCCTTCTCGTGACTATTACACGATTTTGGCCTGCCGAGGCCTATTCTCAAGCTTAAGTTTTCAAATTGTACCTTTTCTGACCTAGTTTTCAAACCGGAAGTCGCTAGTTTTATAAGTTTTCACAACTTACATTGGTTTCTCCCGAGGTGTTGGAGGTGTTCCACGGGCCTTCTCGGGATGTTACAGGATTTTGGGGGGCCCCCGATGGCCTATTTTCAAACTTAAGTGTTTAGAAAGTGCATTTTTTGACTTAGTTTTCAAACCGGGGTTCCCATGCGAGTTCCGTAACTTTCCACAACTCGCATTAGTCCCTCCTAGGTGTTTAAAGCGGTGTTCCCCGGACCTTCTGTTGACTGTCACACGATTTTGGCCCCCCGATGGACTATTTTCAAGCTTAGGTGTGAGAAAAGTGCCGTTTCGAACTAAGGCCTCGTTTGGGGACTGACTGTTTTAGTCAAAAAGTTAAAAAGTCAACTAAAACTAGTCACATCACCTCTCTACTTTTCTGCACATCTTTTCGTAAGAAGCCAAAAAAGTTACTAAAATAGCCTATTCCCAAACGAGGCCCAAGTTTTCAAACTGGGAGTCCCGTGCTAGTTCCGTAAGTTTTCACAACTTACATTGGTCCCTCCCCGGGTGTTCGACGTGTTCCCCGGGCCTACTCGTGACTGTTACACGATTTTGGCCACCGACGGCTTATTTTCGTGCTTAAGTGTGAAAAAAGTGCATTTTTTGATTTTGTTCTCAAACCGAGAGTCCCGTGTTAGTTCCGTAAGTCTCCGCAACTTGTCTTGGACCCTCCCGAGGTGTTTGGGGCATTTCCCGGTCCTTCTCGTCACTGTTACACGGTTTTGGCACCCTGGTGTTCCTATTTCCAAGCTTAAGTGTGGAAAAAGTGTCTCTTTCTAACTTAGTTTTCAAATCGGGAGTCCTATGCTGGTTCCGTAAGTTTTCACAACTCGCTTTGGTCACTCCCAAGGTGTTTAAGGTGTTCCCGGCCCTTCTTGTGACTGTTACATGATTTTGGCCCCCCGATGGCCTACTTCCAAGTTTAAGTTTTAGAAAAGTGAATTTTCTGACCTAGTTTTCAAATCGGGAGTCTCGTGCCTGTTCGTTAAGTTTTGACAACTCAAATTGGTCCCTCCTGAGATGTTCGTGGTGTTCCCCGGGCCTTCTCGTGACTGTTACACGATTTCGGCCTGCCGAGGCCTATTCTCAAGCTTAAGTTTGAAAATAGTACCTTTTCCCACATCGTTTTCAAACCAGAAGTCCCGCGCTAGTTCCGTAAGTTTTCACAACTTACATTGGTTTCTCCTGAGGTGTTGGAGGTGTTTCACGGGCCTTCTCGCGATTGTTACAGGATTTTGGGGGGGCCCCGTGGCTTATTTTCGAACTTAAGTGTTTAGGAAGTGCATTTTTTGACTTAGCTTTCAAACCGGGGGTCCTTTGCAAGTTCCGTAAGTTTTCACAACTCGATTTGGTCCCTCCCTAGGTGTTTAAAGCGGTGTTCCCCGGACTTTCTCTTGACTGTCACACGATTTTGGCCCCCTGATGGACTATTTGAGCTTAGGTGCAAGAAAAGTGCCATTTTGGACTTAGTTTTCTAACCGGGAGTCCCGTGCTAGTTCTGTAAGTTTTCACAACTTGCATTGGTCCCTCCCGGGGTGTTCGACGTGTTTCCCGGGCCTTCTCGTGAATGTTACACGGTTTTGGCCCCGAACAGCTTATTTTCGAGCTTAAGTGTGAAAAAAGTGCATTTTTTTATTTAGTTTTCAAACCGAAAGTCCCGTGCTAGTTCCGTATGTCTCCGCAACTTCCCTTGGACCCTCCAGAGGTGTTTGGGGCATTTCCCGGTCCTTCTTGTGACTGTTACACAGTTTTGCCCCCCCGGTGGTCCTATTTCCAAGCGTATGTGTGAAAAAAGTGACTCTTTCCAACTTAGTTTTCAAATCGGGAGTCCCGTGCATGTTCGTTAAGTTTTCACAACTCAAAATGGTCCCTCCTAAGATGTTCGAGGTGTTCCCCGGGCCTTCTCGTGATTGTTACACAATTTCGGCCCGCTGAGGCCTATTCTCAAGCTTAAGTGTGAAAATAGTACCTTTTCCCATCTCGTTTTCATACCGGCAGTCCCGCGCTAGTTCCGTAAGTTTCCACAACTTACATTGGTTTCTCCCGAGGTGTTGGAGGTGTTCCACGGGCCTTCTCGGGACTGTTATAGGATTTTGGGGGGTCCCCGATGGCCTATTTTCAAACTTAAGTGTTTAGGAACTGCATTTTTTGACTTAGTTTTCAAATCGGGAGTCCCATGTGAGTTCCGTAAGTTTCCTCACCTCACGTTGGTCCCTCCCTAGGTGTTTAAAGCAGTGTTCCCCGGACCTTCTCTTGACTGTCACACGATTTTAGCCCCCCGATGGACTATTTTGAAACTTAGGTGCGAGAAAAGTGTCGTTTCGGACTTTAGTTTTCAAACCGGGAGTCCTGTGCTAGTTCCGTAAGTTTTCACAACTTACATTGGTCCCTCCCGGGGTGTTTGACGTGTTCCGCGGGCCTTCTCGTGACTGTTTCACGATTTTGGCCCCCGTCGGCTTATTTTCGAGCTTAAGTGTGAAAAAAGTACATTTTTTGATTTAGTTCTCAAACCGAAAGTCCCGTGCTAGTTCCGTAAGTCTCTGGAACTTACCTTGGACCCTCCCGAGGTGTTTGGGGCATTTTTCGGTCCTTCTTGTGACTGTTACACGGTTTTGGACCCCCCCTTGGTGGTCCTTTTTCCAAGCTTAAGTGTGGAAAAAGTGTCTCTTTCCAACTTAGTTTTCAAACCGGGAGTCCCGTGCTAGTTCCGTAAGTTTTCACAACTCGCGTTGGTCACTCCCGAGGTGTTCCCGACCCTTCTTGCGACTATTACATGATTTTGGCCCCCTGATGGCCTACTTCCAGGCTTAAGTGTTAGAAAAGTGTATTTTCCGACCTAGTTTTCAAATCGGGAGTCCCGTTGCTCTTCGTTAAGTTTTCACAACTCAGATTGGTCCCTGCTGAGATGTTCGAGGTGTTCCCAGGGCCTTCTCGTGACTATTACATGATTTCGGCCCGTCGAGGCCTATTCTCAAGCTTAAGCTTTAAAATTGTACCTTTTCTGACCTAGTTTTCAAACCGGAAGTCTCGCGCTAGTTCCTTCCTAAGTTTTCACAACTTATATTGGTTTCTCCTAAGGTGTTGGAGGTGTTCCACGGGCCTTCTTGGGATGTTACAGGATTTTGGGGGGCCCTCGATGGCCTATTTTAAAACTTAAGTGTTTAGGAAGTGCATTTTTTGACTTAGTTTTCAAATCGGGGGTCCCATGCGAGTTCCGTAACTTTCCACAACTCGCGTTGGTCCCTCCTTAGGTGTTTAAAGCGGTGTTCCCCGGACCTTCTCTTGATTGTCACACGATTTTGGCCCCCCGATGGACTATTTTCAAGCTTAGGTGTGAGAAAAGTGCCGTTTCGGACTAAGTTTTCAAATCGGGAGTCCCGTGCTAGTTCCGTAAGTTTTCACAACTTACATTGGTCCCTCCCTGGGTGCTCGACGTATTCTCCGGGCCTACTCGTGACTGTTACACGATTTCGGCCCCCGACGACTTATTTTCGTGCTTAAGTGTGAAAAAAGTGCATTTTTTGATTTAGTTCTCAAACCGAGAGTCCCGTGCTAGTTCCGTAAGTCTCCGCAACTTGCCTTGGACCCTCCCGAGGTGTTTGGGGCATTTCCCGGTCCTTCTCGTCACTGTTACACGGATTTGGCCACCTCGGTGTTCCTATTTCCAATCTTAAGTGTGGAAAAAGTATCTCTTTCTAACTTAGTTTTCAAACCGGGAGCCCCGTGCTAGTTCTGTAAGTTTTCACAACTCGCATTGGTCACTCCCGAGGTGTTTAAAGTGTTCCCGGCCCTTCTTGTGACTGTTACATGATGTTGGCCTACTTCCAAGCTTAACTATTTGAAAAGTGTATTTTCCGACCTAGTTTTCAAATTGGGAGTCTCGTGCCTGTTCGTTAAGTTTTCACAACTCAAATTGGTCCCTCCTGAGATGTTCGAGGTGTTCCCCCGGCCTTCTCGTGACTGTTAGACGATTTCAGCCCGCCGAGGACTATTCTCTAACTTAAGTGTGAAAATAGTACATTTTCCGACCTAATTTTCAAACCCTAAGTCCCGCGCTAGTTCCATAAGTTTCCCCAACTTACATTGGTTTCTCCCGAGGTGTTGGAGGTGTTCCACGGGCCTTCTTGGGACTGTTACGGGATTTTTGGGGGCCCCCGATGGCCTATTTTCAAACTTAAGTGTTTAGGAAATGCATTTTTTGACTTAGTTTTCAAACCGGGATTCCCATGCGAGTTCCATAAGTTTCCACAAGTTGCGTTGGTCCCTCCCTAGGTGTTTGCGGTGTTCCCCGGACCTTCTGTTGACTGTCACACGATTTTGGCCCCCGATGGACTATTTCAAGCTTAGGTGCGAGAAAAGTGCCGCTTCGGACTTAGTTTTCAAACCAGGAGTCCCGTGCTAGTTCCGTAAATTTTCACAACTTACATTGGTCTCTCCCGGGGTGTTTGACGTGTTCCGCGGGCCTTCTCGCGACTGTTACACGATTTTGGCCCCCGACGACTTATTTTCGAGCTTAAGTGTGAAAAAAGTGCATTTTTTGATTTAGTTCTCAAACCGAGAGTCCCGTGCTAGTTCCGTAAGTCTCCGCAACTTACCTTGGACCCTCCCGAGGTGTTTGGGGCATTTCCCGGTCCTTCTCGTGATTGCTACACGGTTTTGGCACCCCCGGTGGTCCTATTTCCAAGCTTAAGTGTGGAAAAAGTGTCTCTTTCCAAGTTAGTTTTCAAACCGGGAGTCCCGTTCTAGTTCCGTAAGTTTTCACGACTCACGTTGGTCACTTCCGAGGTGTTTGATGTGTTCCCGGCCTTTCTTGCGACTGTTACATGATGTTGGCCCCCCTATGGCCTACTTCCAAGCTTAAGTGTTATAAAAGTTCATTTTCCGACCTAGTTTTCAAATTTGAGTTGTGAAAACTTAACGAACAGGCACGGGACTCCCTATTTGAAAACTAGGTCGGAAAATACACTTTTCTAACGCTTAAGCTTGGAAGTAGGCAATCGGGAGGCCAAAATCATGTAACAGTCTAAAGAAGGGCCGGGAACACTTCAAACACCTCGGGAGTGACCAACGCGAGTGGTGAAAACTTACGGAACTAGCACGGGACTCCCGGTTTGAAAACTAAGTTGGAAAGAGACACTTTTTTCACACTTAAGGTTGGAAATAGGACAACCGGGGGTGCCAAAACCGTGTAACAGTCACGAGAAGAACCGGGAAATGCCCCAAACACCTCGGGACGGTCCAAGGTAAGTTGTGAAGACTTACAGAACTAGCACGGGACTCTCGGTTTGAGAACTAAATAAAAAAGTACACTTTTTTCACACTTAAGCTCGAAAATAAGCCATCGGTGGCCAAAATCGTGTAACAGTCACGAGAAGGCCCGAGGAACACGTCAAACACCCCGGGAGGGACCAATGTAAGTTGTTAAAACTTACGGAATTAGCACGGAACTCCCGGTTTGAAAACTAAGTCTGAAACGACACTTTTCTCGCACCTAAGCTTGAAAATAGTCCATCCGGGGGCCAAAATCATGTGACAGTCAAGAGAAGGTCCAGAAGGTCCAGGGAACACCGCTTTAAACACCTAGGGAGGGACCAACGCGAGTTGTGGAAATTTACGGAACTCGCATGGGACTCCCGGTTTGAAAACTAAGTAAAAAAATGCATTTCCTAAACACTTAAGTTTGAAAATAGGCCATCGGGGGCCCCCCAAAATCCAATAACAGTCCCGAGAAGGCCCGTGGAACACGGCCAACACTTCGGGAGAAACCAATGTAAGTTGTGGAAACTTACGGAACTAGCGCGGGACTTCGGGTTTGAAAACTAGGTCGGAAAAGGTACTATTTTCACACTTAAGTTTTAGAATAGTCCTCGACAGGCCGAAATCGTGTAACAGTCACGAGAAGGCCCGGGGAACATCTCGAACATCTCAGGAGGGACCAATTTGAGTTGTGAAAACTTAACGAACAGGCACGGGACTCCTGATTTGAAAACTAGGTCGAAAATACACTTTTTTAACACTTAAGCTTGGAAGTAGGCCATCGGGGGGCCAAAATCATGTAACAGTCGCAAGAAGGGCCAGGAACACCTCAAACACCTCGGGAGTGACCAACGCGAGTTGTGAAAACTTACGGAACTAGCACGGGACCCCCGGTTTGAAAACTAAGTTGGAGAGAGACACTTTTTCGACACTTAAGCTTGAACCGTGTAACAGTCACGAGAAGGGCCGGGAAATGCCCCAAACACCTTGGGAGGGTCCAAGGTAAGTTGCGGAGAGTTACGGAACTAGCATGGCACTCTCGGTTTGAGAACTAAATCAAAAAATGCACTTTTTTCACACTTAAGCTTGAAAATAAGCCGCCGGGGGCCAAAATCGTGTAACAGTCACGAGAAGGCCCGGGGAACACGTCAAACACCCCGGGAGGGACCAATGTAAGTTGTGAAAACTTACGGAACTAGCACGGGACTCCCGGTTTGAAAACTTAGTCAAAAAATGTACTTCCTAAACACTTAAGTTTGAAAATAGGCCATCGGGGGCCCCCCAAAATCCTGTAACAGTCTCGAGAAAGCCCATGGAACCCTTCCAACACCTCGGGAGAAACCAATGTAAGTTGTGGAAACTTACGGAATTGACGCGGGACTTCTGGTTTGAAAACTAGGTCGGAAAAGGTACTATTTTCACACTTAAGCTTGAGAATAGTCCTCGGCGGGCCAAAATCGTGTAACTGTGACGAGAAGGCCTGGAGAACACCTCGAATATCTCAGCAGGGACCAATCTGAGTTGTGAAAACTTAACGAACAAGCACGGGACTCCCGATTTGAAAACTAGGTCAGAAAATACACTTTTCTAACACTTAAGCTTGGAAGTAGGCCATCGGGGGGCCAAAATCATGTAACAATCGCAAGAAGGGCCGGGAACACATCAAACACGTCAGAAGTGACCAACGCGAGTTGTGAAAACTTACGGAACTAGCACGGGACTCCCGGTTTGAAAACTAAGTTGGAAAGAGACATTTTTTCCACACTTAAGCTTTGAAATAGGACAACCGGAGGGGCAAAAACCGTGCAACAGTCACGAGAAAGACTGGGAAATGCCCCAAACACCTCGGGAGGGTCCAAGGTAAGTTGCGAAGACTTACGGAACTAGTACGGGACTCTCGGTTTGAGAACTTAATGAAAAAATGCACTTTTTTCACACTTAAGCTCGACAATAAGCCGTTGGGGCCCAAAATCGTGTAACAGTTACGAGAAGGCCCGGGGAACACGTCGAACACCCTGGGAGGGACCGATGTAAGTTGTGAAAACTTACGGAACTAGCACGGGACTCCCGGTTTACGCCAATAAATTTCATCTAGGCTATTTGAAATGGACAAATCCAATTCATTTTTCATTTATTACACTTGACGTCCCACTGGGCGTGCTAAAAATTGTTGGCTTATTTTTCCTACGAAGGAAAATGTTATAAATGTGAGCGTGCCAAATTTAAGCCAATTGTCAAGCGATTGCGTTGACGGTTCTTTTGCCTCAATGAAGACGACTTCAAAATTGTCAAGTGTAGAGAAAAGATAAAGTAAAAGAAGAAAGAGGGACGGAGAAAGACGATTGGGTGAACAATCAAAGTAATAATTACTTACCTCTACTCCTAATGCTGCGAAAAGGAAGTGCATAAAATGCTTCGAAAAGAAAATGCTGAAAATAAATGAAATCTATATTAAACTACTCCTAAGATATGGAAAATGACAAGAAAAATAGAAATCAATTGTCTTTGATTTGAATTCTGGGTCCTTTACAATGTAGCCATGAATGGCTATTTATAGACAAATATTTGTAGGAAAAAACTTCCAGCAATAACTACCCAATAACCACCTAAAACTACCCACTCTTCCATCTTCATTCCCATAATGCCACATAACTCTCCATGCCTTCATAACTTCTCATAACCTCCAAATGAGTAGGAGAATGCCACATGTCCTGCAATTATATAAATAATAAATAATAATAAAAATTGCAGATTTATGGTGCTAACAACAATCTACTAGTCTTAAAGTTGCAATGTTTCAGAGGTATTTTCTCTTGCTCACTGTTCTTCATGTTTCTGTTTGGTTGTAGAGAAAACATGGGTTTTGAATTTTTGAGTGCTTTAAGACCCATATCAGTACCCAAATGATCAACATTTCCATTTTGGACAGTTGCTGTTTTGAGTGAGTGTGTTTGTATCTCCATGTTTGTTGTATATCCATTTTCTGAAACCAAAAACAACAGAAAATATTTCAATAGAGTTTTACTCTCTTGTACTCTCTTCTGTTTTCTAACTTTTTTTGGAAACCAAAAGAAGGGAGGGTCAAGTGGATACCAATGCCTGTTTGTTTGTTTTAGTTCCAAGTAGAGTTCAATTTATGCCAGTGGAGTTACAAGTTTGATTTTTAATATGCATATATATGACTTCTTCTTTTTTTATTAATTAATTTCAAGACTTTATGGTTTGCTATTACTGCAGAGCAGAGGTGCAGGGAGTTATTTCTGGAAGGATTGGATGAACAGAACACCCAATCAAATACCTAAAATACTCTACTACTTAAAATTATTTGAGCCTCTGGTTTGGTATTGTCAGCCAGTTAAAGGTGGGATTTGGGCAACAGTGACAGATAGTGCTTTTGGTGCTTATACACCATGTGGCATTGACTCTGTTGTGGTTTGTATATCTCATTTGGTTCTTCTGGGCCTGTGCTTCTACCGAACCAGAGGTACCAACTCAGATCAAAATACTACAATTATGTGTTGGGTCTCTTGGCTGGTTATTGTGCTGCTGAGCCTTTGTTTAGACTGGTTATGGGCATTTCATTGTTTAATTTGGAAGGACAGACAGGTCTTGCTCCCTTCGAGGTTCGTTGTTTACTATCATGCAGTTTCTATTTACAATTTTCTTTCGATTCTAGCATTCCTTTACTTTGAATAATATGCGATCTGGATTTTATAGTTACTTTTCTTGTCTTTTAAATGCATCTAACTAGTTAAATGTGTAATCTTGGCTCCTATGTGTTTCAACATGCAAGCTTATGAGGCATCCATAAATGTGCAGCTAATTGACAGCCAAAGTTAGACATTTGCCTAAGACGAGAGTAATTTTTTAGTATGAAAATATCTGCCATGGAAGAGCATTCATGTGTATTTGGTTCTAAAAGCAAATAAAGCTGAACTTGGGCTTTAAAGTGAAGTAAGTCCTAGTGAATACAGTTCTTCTAGGAAAAAAATCTTTTTCTCCATGTAAATCTTGTTCATGATTTACAATGTTACTTCCTTCAATTTTTTTTCCGCGCTTACAATTCAAAACATTACAACGCCAAGTAAGATTCAGTTAGCCATCCTCATGGACATTTACATTTACATTTGAGACATAGTTTGCATTCTCAAGATGATTTTACATGGCTGATGCAATGCCTAGCTCCAAATGGGGGTTTGTGGGAGGAAGGGTCAGGGAATCTTGATTCTGAAGTATCAAAATTTGTGGTGGCTGAGTTTATCTGCATTAATCTTAAGCATTCAAGAAACAAGAACATAGTATTGTGAAGATATGATATGATAGCTTGGTTTAAATCTTTAGAGACGAGAGAGTCACTAAATAGCATTTTGGTCTTGCATTTACCTCAATTAAAGGGCACTCCATTACTGGCTTTTCTTCTATCACGATCTTCTAAACGTGATTAGGTATTGCCCCCCAATGGCATTGCATATAGATTGCATGTTCTTCCCAGTTATGTACTGTACATCTCATGCATCTATCTTTTATAAAAATTCCATACTCTTCTTTTGTGCAAAAAGATGTTTTTAGGGATTAAAGGATTGGATGGAATGCTTCATTTCACATATAAACTGAAGTTGAGGCTCATAAGGATTTAGGAGTGTGATGCTATTGCTGAAGGAGAGTTATTATGATTAGAATGAGAGGGACAATTTAAAGACATTGGTTGTTAGATATCTAAATTTATTTTGCGATAACTTTATATCGATGATCCTTTTTTTATGCTTCTCTTTTTCCCTTATATGGGATCTTGGCTGTTACTGATTGACATTTGCCTTTGGTCATTGTGGTGCCTTAGTTTCTAATTTCTGCTATTTTGGTAAAGAGAGACTAAAGCTGATCTATAATGTCTTGGCAACCATGAATAAGCTGAACATTTTTCTTTTTCTTTTTTTCCTTCTGTTTTCAAATTTTCTGTGCTCAATTTCAAAATGACAAACTGACTGTAGAAATTATTCTTAGATCAGATGATCACTTCATTCTCACACTTACCAAAGAGACAAAAAGAGTAAAAGTAAAAGTCACAACTTTGAAATAAGACACACTTTATTATTATTATTATTATTATTGTTGTTGTTGTTGTTGTTGTTGTTGTTGTTGTTGTTTTTAAGGACTGCTTGGCCCAACAGTAAAGCTTGTCATTAGTACCCCCTATATGAAGCACGTGTACTTAAAAAAAATGCCATACCTGTACCACATCACATTGGATACACGAGACGAAACATGTTTCTTTTTCTTTGTTTTTTTTTTGGCTTCTTGAGTGTTCAACTTGGGTATGTAATGGTTCCAACTACAATCATTTTTTTGAAGTATATGAGTACCAAAATAGGGTGTTCTTTTATTTAGAGATGAAGTTTGCTTGATAGGACTTCCTTTACTGCTTAGCATGCTTTTAAAATTAAGTTTTGGTTTGTAGGTTTTCTAATGTAATGACATCAAAATTTGGTTTGCACTTTGCTTTTGGCATTAAAAGGTGTCGTGAGTTTGAGTCATCGAAATAGTTTAGAAATGGGAGTAAGGCTGTGGACGTCTTACCCTTCCCACCTTGTTGTAGCAAGAGTCTCATGCACTAGGTCGCCTTTTTTATTGTTGTTATTAATATCATTTATTTTATTTATTTTCTCATTAATGAATTGCAATGTTAGTTGGAATGTCTATCCCAGTTTTTATTTATTTATTTATTTATTTATTTTATATTTAATGGCATGTAGATTATAAATTGTTTAGGCGATGTGATGGTTTAATGCAACTTTATTTGTAAAATAATGTCTTATCTCTTACAGATGGTTTCATTGATCATTGTGGCTCTTGCTTGGTGCTCCATGTTGGTTATACTTGGAATAGAAACTGGAATCTACATCAGAGAGTTCCGGTGGTATGTTCGGTTTGGAGCTGCATATGGGGGATGCTCAATGCTCAATCTCATTCTACACAGGGTCAGTATACTTTTAATAAATTTGTAATCCTTTGTTGTTGGTACCTATGTATTGTGCTTGAAATTCATTTACTGATTGAAAAACTACTCCTAGATTGCTCACTTGTTGTATTTTGTGCATTTCCAAAACTTATTTCCATTTCCCTTAAGTTTTCAAACTCTTTCCTTCCCCAAGTTGATCAAAATGTCAGATCAGAAACAAAATCAATCCTTGTGCTTTGGCATATAAAATTAAAGAACTATTTGGTTAGGATGCATGTGGCTTTGGTGTGGAATTCCTCTTTTGTAACTTTCAGTGGCTTATGCATACTCATAATTGTATTTATTTGTGCAGATCTGTGCTGCATATGTACCTCATCACACTTTTCATTCAGGTTTGTTGCTTTTGTATCTATGTTGATCCTTCTAGGCTCATGGGATTCATTATTTCTTGCTGACACAAACTGGCCAATACTTGTTAGACACTAAAATTTAAATCCAGAAGGCTGATGCCAAATCAGGATGACTGCATTGTATGGAAGCATAACATTTTTCAAACCAAAATGGTTTTGATTTTAAAGTTTCTGGTTTTATTTTTAAGTCACTCTAAAGAAAATCTCTCTGATATTGGTATGCAATTTTTGTTCTAGTGCAGGTTCTCTTTGGAGTGTTTCTTTTTGTTTACATTCCTCAATTGGATCCTTATCCGGGGTACGTCCCAATACGGAATGACCCTCTTATCGACACCGAAGTATGAAGCACTTCTTGGAGGAGAGCATGTTTGTCCAGAGAGGGATGCCAGCATATTTTCCAGTAAGTAGTAAATATTATATAGTGTTTTTTCCAAGAATACCAAAGTGTTGAAAATGGCCTAGTTCTTGTTCTATAATAAAGAAATCTTACCAGTATGATTTTTTTTTGACAGAGAATGGACTTCAATTAGAAAATTAGTAGATGCTATCCATGTGTGTCTTGGAGGGTTAGTGTCTTACAATTTGATATGTTTAGAGATACACATAGCCAATACATATCTTACCATCTTATGCTAAATGTATCTTATGGGTACTTCTATTTACACCACAAATTTAATTCCTTCCACCCCTCATTTCCTTTTTGTTTTTTTAATTACAATTCTCTCCTTATGTAACATTACCAAAAACTCAATCCTACAAGTCATTGACCCTAATTTCTCAAACACCGCCTCAACTGCCTTTGTCGCACGCAACTGCACCAGCGCCACACACTCTTCCGCACTCGCCATCCCTCTTATGAACCACTACAACCCCCCCCCCCCCCCCCCCAACCCTACGAACCACCACTGCAACCATGCGACCGTCATGAACCACTGCCACTCCTCTCCCAATGCTTGTGAAACCACAACAATCCCTCCCCCATAACCATCAGCCTACCTTGTGGACCACTCCTTCCCTCTCGCCCTCCCTAACGAACCTGTTTGGTGGCTCCATAGTGAACCACTCCACCTTGTTTAGTGGTCACTCTCCGAACAAACACATTCTGTTCGGCATCAAAAAAATCAAACAAACACCATTCGTTCTGCTTCAATTTGCTAGATTCGAACATTGGGAATTTGTTCGGCACTATGAAGCTACATAGAGACAATTGGTTCAGCTCTGGTAGTCCGCTCCGCTGACAACATCTTATTAAAAAACAACGCCCAATTAATACACATTAATGTGTGTTTGGGAGGGAAAAGATTGAGTATACACCTAACCTTTGGCATAATGCACAAAGTAATGGCCCTAAGACTTGAACCCATAACCTCAAGGTTATTAGGCCGATGACATCTTATTCTTCTTTGAAAACCTTAGATCCTCTTCTCCTCCTTTCTAAAAACCCTAGATCTGAGTTTAGGGAGGTGTGTGGGGCTATGAGGTTGGGGGTCAGTGCGGTGGAGATGGCTGCGACACAGTGGCCACTAGGGTGAGCATGGCAATGATGTGGTGGTTGTCGGGCTTGGGAGTGTTGCAAGGGGTAGAGGCTGCAGTTGGTAGTCGCTGGGGGTGGAGAAAGGTTGTGGGGGGGAAAGGTTGTGGTGGAGGAGGGCTGCGAAGTTGTGTCTGCGGTGGTCTGAGACAGTAGCTACAATGGTCAAAGATCATGATCGGAGGTGGGCGTGTGAGTTGGGGTTTGGAAAGGTGCGGGAGGTTTAAAGAGATATGAAAGGTCAGTGATGATGGTTTGTTTAAATTATGAGATGTATAAAGAGATAAAGTGAAGATTTTTGAATTTTTTATGGGGTGTAAATGGAAAAAGGGTATAAGGAGATAAAGTTGTCATGTAAATAGAGCTACCTATATCTTGTGATACATGATGCAATATACCATACACAATACATTATGTAATACATCGTAGATACATTACATGAATGTTTAAATTTTCTTTAATTTTCTTTAACATTTAAACAAAAAAATAGCTGAACTTATTTTTTGAAAATTAATATTATTTTAGAAAGATTCTGTTAGATTTGCATAAGAGAAAGACGAGAATAAAATAAATGAGAAAAAAAGAGAATGGTTGAGTTTATTAACACTTTTTTTTTGGGTGGATAAGTCATAAAATAAAAGACAAAAAACTTACACCACGACAAGGGGCATACCCCAGGCCCTAACCAAGCACTATACAAGAACCAAAAGAAAACAGAACCTAAGCCAATCCAGAAATTACCCAGAAAGACTAACACCGAACCATTATCAAACTAGACAAATTAACAAAAAGCAGAAACTAAAATAAAGCAGACATACAAAATAGGAAGGAACCAAAGTGTGTTCATGTGCCGCATGACGAGTTTATTAACACACATTGATAATATTTGGGTTCTCCCCTCTTACACATATTTATTAAAAAAGACTAAATGAACGAAGGACGTAACTATCCTTAGACACTAATACTTATCACTCCCTCTTAAGTTGGTGCAAAGATATCTCTCATGCCCAACTTGTAGCAAATGGGGTGAAAAACCTTACTACTAAGACTCTTAGTAAATACATCAGCCAATTGGTGTTCAAATTTCACAAAAGGCATACATATTAAACCCTTATTCAATTTTTCCTTGATGAAATGTCTGTCGATCTCAATATGCTTTGTTCTGTCATGCTGAACAGGATTGTGAGCAATACTAATGGCAGCTTTGTTGTCATAATACAGTGCCAAGGGTTCACTGCAAACAAACCCTACATCACTCAACAAGGATTGAAGCCACATTAGTTCACATGTACCATGCGCCGTAGTCCTGTATTCTGGCTCTGCTCTAGATCTGGACACTACATCTTGCTTTTTACTACGCCATGTCACTAAGGGCTGGTTTGGCATAGACTATATAATCCATCTTTTTATCTTTTTATCTTTTTTTCATCACATCACCTCTCTACTTTTCTGCACATCTTTTCGTAAAAAGACAAAAAGTATACTTTTTAGAACATCCCAAACCAACCCTAAATTTCCCTCCACAAATGCACAGTAATCTGGAGGTAGATAGCCTATCATCTATAGAACTAGCCCAATCTGTATCTGTGAATGCCTCTAATCTCAAGTTACTATGATTGGAGAATAAAATCCCTTTTCCAGGAGCAGATTTAAGATATCTCAAAATGCAATACATTGCATCCAAATGAGGTGCATGAGGATCATGCATAAATTGATTGTGAGATAGATATACAAGCCTTCCTATCACGACCCGAACCCACCCCTAGAGGTTTGGATCATAACCGGCCAGTAATCATGAGATTACCTACGGCCTCAGAGTGAAATCAAATCATATTTAATTATATGGGGCCAGAAGTGGCAGTAGAATTATAAAATTTGTCCAATGAGCTTGTGCATAAACGGCATGAACAAAAACTTCTTATACATTAATAACTCACACCCATACATATATAGAGATCTCACATGTCTATGATCATTCATACATCATTATCAAACAAAACCAAAACTTATATACAAACATGGTAAAACATGACCAACAAAAGAAGATAAAAGATCAAAAACAAAGATTAAAACAAAAGCCTCATGTGTGAGGTGTTCCATGGCTAACTCCACAAAAATTAGAGTAAACTTCACAGATTCACTAGGGCTGGACATCCCGCTGCTCACGTACATACATATATATGACAGAGTGAGTGAAAGCCCAGTGAATAACATCAGAGTAAAGAGGTTATATGAATGAGTTCTAATACTTAAATAAAATCATTCACATATTAAATTCGTATCATAGCAGAACGACCTTGGGTTCAATACATGACAGAACGACCTCGGATCCAACATAAACAGAGATATAGAACAGAACATATCATACTTGTCGAAACGACCTTGGGTACAACGACCTTGGGTCTAATCAATTATCTGTATAATGACCATTGGGTTAACACATAACAGATATTCAGAAAAATCAAATAATCGGAACGACTTTAGGTCCTTCTTTTTCAGATATTCAGAACGACCTTTGGCCCATTTCAATTGTACAGAACCTTAGGTCCATCATATGCTTTCATGCCTGTCAATCACATTTACAAATCTTTTATGAATTAGACAGATAGAAGGCTCATTCATAGCACAAAATCTTACTACGTTGGTATCATTTAGAAAATAAGATATATAAAAATATCTTTACTAAGATAGTACTCACAAGAATTTGGTTCTGACACGTCCTCGTAGATGAACCTACAATTCTCATAAGCACATACACACATTGAATCATATTATCGAAGCGATCATTAACTTATTCAATTCTTCTAAGTCTCGTTCTAACTCGTTAATTCATTTAGGATGTTCAATACATGCCTAAGGCAGAAAGGGATGAGAATGGAATTATGAAGAGAGTATAACTTTTCAAAATATGCTGAAACAGGGCACTTTGCTCGAGCGCAACATTGGTCGCTCGAGCGGACCACATGGGCTGCAGAAGTACTGGATGGTTCGAATCTAGGCTCGATGATCACTCAAGCCAAAGTGCAAAATAAAAGGCGGTCGCTCGAGCCAACTGTAAATGTTTGCAAAACTATTAGATGCATGAGATGAACGCTTGAGTGACAACTTGTTCGCTTGAGCGATGCAGTCGAATTCTGGAATTTCCAAAACACAGTTTGAATTTCAACACACAAGTTCAATGCCAAAAACCTTTGCATGACATGTTCTAAAACACATGAACTCCTTCAAAAACATGAATACAAAACCCACTTCTAACCTTATGTTCAAAATTTCACGAATTCACCATGCAAGGCTCAATTGACTTCAAATTCTTTTCCAAAACTTCAAAACATGAAATTGAGTTCCAAACAACATAATTCATGGATGCATGTAGAATTCAATTTCTAAACTTAACATAGGTAATAAAACTCATGATCAAAATGATGATTCTACACTCTTCTATGCATGCATGTATGAATTAGCTTCAAATTCATCATTGTTAGCTCATTTCTTGTATTTTAGTTCATTATCTTCTTAATTACACATATTGATGACTTCAATTCATAAATTAAGGATTAATCACATACCTAGAGTCTTCAATTGTACCAATTCTAGCAAAATCTTGCACTCCTCTTCACAAACCTTCAATTCTCCAAGTTTTCTTGCTTCTCTCTCTCTAACTTGCTCTCACTCGCTCTCTAGAATGTAATTTCAGAATTTTTGAGTGTAAAAATGAGCTTAATAACCTTCTCAACATATATATATTTATATAGACTTAATTAACTTAGACTAATTAAGCATGCTTAAGGTTAATTAATCCCACTCAATTTTAATTAATTTAATCTGAATGAAATTTTCATCAAACTTCCCAGTAGGCTCTAAAAGCTATGCCATTCACATTAAACTAATCAGTTTTGGTTTCTAATGCCATTAACGCCTTCAATTTCAGGTTATAACAGAAATCATAACAGATATTCCTATGGCTAACAGATATGAATCTAACAATCATTTTAAACAATAATTAGCATTCAATTTCACACTAAACACATAAGCACATTCAAAATTAAAGGATTAAAAGCATAATAAGTGATGGGGTTGTCACACTTCCCACAAGTTTGTGGTACCTTTACTTCTCCACAAGATCACTAACACTACTACAAAGATAGTGATTAGCCTCCATTGGCGAATCAGTAGGTCTACAGCCTAACATGCCAGTTTCCCTAAGAAGGTCTGGGATATACTTCCTTTGAGAAATAAAGATGCCTTTGTCAAATCTGGAAATTTCAATCCCAAGAACGTACCTCAACAAACCAAGGTATCTCAAATTCCTTAGCCAACAGCATCTTAAGATGTGTCACTTCCTTTTCATCATTGCCTGTCACAACTATGTCATCCACATATACTATAAGCATAGTTGCCTTATTTGCATTGCATTCGACAAACATTGTGTGGTCTGCATTGCTTTGCTTATACCCAAATCTCAACATAGCCTTCAAGAATCTGTCAAACCAAGCTCGAGGAGACTGTTTCAAACCATATAAAGCCTTTTTCAACCTACAAACTTTCCCAACTGTAGACTGAGATGAGAATCCTGGTGGTACATCCATATAAGCCTCCTTTAAATCATCATGGAGAAATGAATTCTCCACATCTAACTGTTGTAAAGGCCATCCCAAATTAGCCGCACATGAGAGAATAGCTCGAATGGAGTTCATCTTTGCTACATGAGCAAAGGTTTCTTGATAATCAATGCCATATGTCTGAGTAAATCCCTTGGCCACTAGTCGTGCTTTGTACCGTTCAATTGTTCCATCTGTTTTCTACTTAATGGTGAACATCCACTTACACCCTACAGGCTTTTTTCCACTAGGAAGAAGAACCAACTCCCGAGTGTTAGTCTTGCTTAGAGCTTACATCTTTTCTACCATAGCTACTTTCCACTTAGGATCATTGATAGTTTCTTTCCAACCTTGGGGTATACACATAAAAGACAGAGACGAGACAAAAGCACGATATGTAGAGGAAAATGAATCATATGACACAAATTTAGAAATGGGGTGTTGAGTACAAGCCCTAACCCCCTTTCTAAGAGCAGTAGGAAGACTCAAATCATTAATAGACTGAGGTGCATTATTTGTAGAATCAGTCGAAACAGGATCTGGAACCGACATGAGGGACGATGATTGGTCTGGTGGCACAAGAGAAGTTTGTTCTTTCAAACGCCAAGAATAAGTTTTAAGATCAACCTTGTCCAAACGACCATCAATGTCAGGCTCCACATCAAGACTATTAGGCTCTCCCTCACCACAAATAACAACCCGCTTACTAGGAAGAAAAAATGATAACTCATGCTGATATGCCATCTCCTCATCCGCAATCTCATCCATAACACTCTCCCCATGAGGAGATTGCAGAGGAGAAGTAAAGGACTCAGATTCACGGAAAGTGACATCCATACTAACAAAAAAAAAAATAAAAAATCCTCTATGGTTGAAATTTGATGGGTTTTCACCCTCGAATTTTATTTTAATTTTTTTGATGATTGTTTGAGGGTTTTTCCAATTTTTGTTTATTTTTTGGAAAAACTGATTGATTTTTCGGAAGTCCTTGTTGGGGCTATTTTTTTTCCCAAATTTTTCCTTCCCCCCTCTCTACCTTGGGAGCAAAGGGTTGGGAGTCTTTTTGATGATTTGGCAAGGCTCAGCTTTATTTCTGTCGATTTTTCTCAGTTTTAGCAAGATTTCTCTCAATTTTTGACAGTTTCTACTTCTCCAACCCATGTTTCGGCTCTGTTTTTCTCTAGAGGTAACCTATTGTTCCTAAGTTAAGTTTATGGATTTGCCTCTGTTTGTTTTTTGCTGGTTCCTAGGCTGGTGTTTGTTTTTTTGTTGTGGGACTTAATTTTCAATGGTTGAGGGTGAGACTAAGGATACAGTTAGTGATGAGGGTGCGCTGTCATGTTATTACTCTTAACAATAGTCCCTCTCTTTAAATCAGTCCCGTCAAACTGGATGGTTCCAACTATCTGATTTGGTCACGCTCCTGTAGTCTTGCTATTGTTGCTCGCCATTTGACTGGCTACATTATTTGGTCTCTTCCCTTACCAGATGGTGATGACTCCTTGCGTACTCAATGGATTTCTAAGAATGCTCCAATACCATGTTATATTCGCATAAGAGAAAGAAAATAATGAAAGGAAGAAGAAAAAGAGAGAACGGCTGAGTTTATTAGCACACTGATAATATTAGGGTTCTCCCCTCTTACACATTTATAATAAAAGACTAAAGGAACAAAGGACATATGTTAGAATTTACCATCACCTACCACACACTTACCATCACCTACTCACACACTCACCTACTACACTCACCTACTCCTCACCTACCACCACCTAACCTACATCTATATAATCAATCCATTGTAACAGAACAAATCAATCAATTTCAATCAATAATATACATCAGTTTATTTTACATGGTATCAGAGCAGGTTTAGAACCTGGTATTTTCGCTTCCCCGGCGGGCGGCAATCTCACCTTAGCCGCCCGCCGGACCTCAACCTAGTCCGCTAAGATTTTTTTTTTTTTTTTTTTTACACATACCTCGCCAGAGCAAAACCTCCATACCTCGGCGGCGTCAGCTCATCTTCATCTTCCTCTTCCTCAGCCACTGCGGCGGCGCAACCCCCGGAGGCCGTAGCCGTCGAGTCGGACTTCGTCGTCATCCTCGCCGTCTCACAGCATCAATGAGTTTCCTTGCTGTATTAGGTGGAACACTAGAACCATCTCCCAATTCTTCAATCTCTTCTTCTGTCTTTGGTACAAAGAAAGGATCTTCAGCAAGTGCTTCCCAATGACTAAGAACAAGTGGAGCACTTGAAGCCCCAGAAGTCCATCTCCTCAGCTCATCTGCAAATCCAAAGCTCTCAGCAACAGGCACATAGGCATGCACAGTGAATAATGGAGACCCTTCCTGCATTTCTTCCTTCAAAACTCGAGCCCTCCTCCGAGCAAGCACTGCATACATAGGACCCAAATATTCAGTCGGCGTGTTCAACTCACAACAATACATGGCTTCCACAAGCCGGGGTTTCTTCTGAAGCACAGCGGCCCTACAGGGCCGCCGATTTCTTCCTCCGGTTCCGAACCTCCGATTCTGTATCTCATCGATGCTCTTCTCTGTCCTCACTTCCAACCATTCCTTCTCGCAATTGAACCGGAACGGTGCTCCTGCTTGTCGAATGCAGGTGTCGGCGACTTCAGCAGCTCAGGTTGTGGCCCAGTCGTCTAGTACTGCCACTTCCGCCGTTCCTACCATCGTCGATGTCAATTTGGGCGACCGGAGCTACCCGATCTACATCGGATCTGGACTACTTGATCAGCCTCATCTTCTTCAACAGCATGTTCATGGCAAGAGAGTCCTTGTGGTCACTAACACCACACTTGCACCAATCTACTTGGATCAAGTTGTTAGTGCTTTAACACATGGGAACCCAAATGTTTCTGTTGAGAGTGTTATTTTACCCGATGGATACTGATACATTGAACACATAGCCAAGAAAGATTCCCATACCCAACACACCACAGACTCTCTCTCTCAGCACAACGAAGAGTTTTTCAGACTCTCTCTCAGCACAACGAAGTTTTTTTTTTTTTCAGAGGTTTTTCGCAGCTTTTCTCTGCCTCAGCCTCAGCATCAACCTTGGTTAAATAGCCAAGGCAGCCACGCGCATCGCGCGCCTCTTGCCACCAGCCGACAACCAGGCACGCAAGCCAAGGCGCCCACGTGCCTCGCCATCATGTCCGGCACACCTTTTGATGAATTGGGCACGCCTTTTGATGGCACGCCTTTTGAAAGATTGGGCACACCTTTTGAGGGTGCGACTTTTTAAGGGGTCCGACAAGACTCTATAAACTGTCCCGACATTTGATACCAGTTAGCTTTTTCAAGGGTCCGACAAGACTCTGTAAACTGTCCCGACATTGATTCCGGTTAGTTTCTACAAGGGTCCGACAAGACTCTGTAAACTGTCCCGACATTGATTCCGGTTAGTTTCTACAAGGGTCCGACAAGACTCTGTAACGACAAGACTCTATAAACTGTCCCGACATTGATTCCGGTTAGCTCCCTTATGGGTCCGACAAGACTCTGTAAACTGTCCCGACATTGATTCCGGTTAGCTCCCTTATGGGTCCGACAAGACTCTGTAAACTGTCCCGACATTGTCTGCTACAACGGTCCGACATGACCCCGTAAACTGTCTTTTACAACGGTCCGACATGACCCCATAAACTGTCTTCTACATCGGTCTGACACCGCCATCCAGTGTCCTCTACACCGTTATGACACCACCATACAGTGTCTTCTACAACGTTATGACACCACCATACAGTGTCCTCTACAACGTTATGACACCCCCATACAGTGTCCTCTACCACGTTATGACACCACATTTCAGTGTCTTCACCAACGGTCTGACACGACCATACAGTGTCTCCTATCTTTTTTTATTTTTATGTATTTTCTTGTTTTGTTCCTCTCTTCAACCTCAAGTTGGTTAGTTTCTATCCTCCTTGAGTTTGCGGGGGGCTGTTAGAATTTACCATCACCTACCACACACTTACCATCACCTACCACACACTCACCTACTACACTCACCTACTCCTCACTTACCACCACCTAACCTACATCTATATAATCAATCCATTGTAACAGAACAAATCAATCAATTTCAATCAATAATATACATCAGTTTATTTTACAACATAACTATCCTTAGACACTAATACTTAACAAATTCTTTTACCTTGTTAAAGTAAAGAATATCGTTAAGATGATAAGTGTACTTTTTCTTTTGTTTCGTCCAATATTTTGTAGAAATATCTACTTGTTTAGTGTTAAGTATCTTATGCTATTGATTAATGGCCAGTTACATTGATTAAGCATCTCTACTATGGATATTTGAGAACATAAAATTTGTAATTTAGAAATTGAAACCTCAATGTTATTTTAAGACTACGAAAAACAAATTATACAATTATTACGAATGAGAAAAATTTTGATGGTAAGTTTGATTTGATGATAGCTTTTGTTATACTTACCTTCCTTCTGATAATCAAGTTAGATGAATCTATGAATGATTGAGCTGCATACCACTAATGTGATGCATTGGTATATGGTAGGGATTTGTTTCGGGTGGATGACCCCACTCATGCTGCAAGGCTATAAAAGACCTATCACTGAGAATGATGTCTGGAAGCTAGACACATGGGATGAGACTGAGACATTGATTAAAAAGTTTGCATTGTGTTGATTCTCTTAATTACACCTCTGCATACTTAATTGGATCATTGTTCTATGGTATGTAATAATTTTTGACTTTTGTAGGTTCCATATTTGTTGGGCTGAAGAATCTCAAAGGCCTAAACCCTGGCTTTTGCGTGCCTTAAATAATAGCCTTGGAGGAAGGTATTGTTTAAACAAAAACCATTCAGAATGATCTACATTTTTCTATTTTAATGAAACCATTAACCTTCCAAGCAATTATTATTTTCTAATATGAACATCCATGTGTTGTACCAACATATAGAAGCATTTTTATCTCATTCCTTCCATTCTAATTTTTTTTCTACAGGTTTTGGTTTGGAGGCCTTTTCAATGTAATGACATTATTCTCCCTACTTTTCTTTAAGAATTTCATTTGTTTAGAACTCTTCATATCCTTATATATGGCAAGTTGCTTGCTCTAAGCATTTGATCTCTTTAGAAATATTGTTGTTTAGTGTTACAAAACTGTGTTACCTGGAAGATGCTCTTGTAATATACAAGCTGGAGTGTGGCCTGTCATATATGTATTTGGCTTCAAATGTCATTCAATCTTAGGAGGCCTAGATGCAACTTTACCACGTACATATCCTAGACCATGATTGTCACTAGCACTAGGACTCTTGCCAACACTCAACATTGGTTTAGTTCTTCTGTATCACTAGTTAGCATCCTAGTAGTGACATTGCATTACTCAACTCCTTCTCTAAAGAAGACATGCTGCACTTTCTCTAAGGAAGTTATACTTGACTTGGCTTTGTTAGATCACCAATTCTTCTAAAAGCTTAAGCTATTAAAAAATGGACCGAACAATGTATATCAAACTATCCAATATCCTCCTTCACGTGCAATCCCATCTTGCGTGTTGAGAGACAAATAGAGAACCAAATAGAAAGCGAAGCAGGCAACTAAACATAAAAGAAGAAACCAAATGGGAACCAAATACCAAATGCTAAGAGAGAGACTTGAACACAAGATCTCTCTCAACCTGAGCTCTAATACTATGTTAGATCACTACTAATCCCAAAATCTTAGTTGACATACATTGTTGGGACCATTTTCTAACAAGTTAAGCTTTTGGGACAATTGGTGACTTAATATGGTATTCAAGCTCAAGTTGGGGGAGGTCTTGGATTCAAATTTGTCCATTTGCATTTGCTTCCCATTTGCATTATACTTCTCTATATGTATGTATGTTTGCATCTCCACATGCAAAATAGAGTTACATGTGAGGGAGGATGTTGAATAGTTTGACATACATTGTTGGGCCCATTTCCTAACAAGTTAAACTTTTGGGACAATTGGTGACTTAACAAGCTTGGCTACAAGACTCCAATCTTTCATTCATATCGTTTTTTAAGGAAATTATCCTTTTGGAAAAATGTCTTATTTGAGCTTGGAGTTGTTCTGTAGTGGCTTCTTTATCCTTCAAAGAAGACACAAAGGTATCTCTCTTTTTTTAAGGTTTTGAACTTGATCACCAAGTCCAACCTATTCTTTTTTGTCACACCCCGATTTTGAAAAATTAATTAGGTGAAAACTAATTAACCTAAGCATGAGGTTTTTAAGTGAAAACTCCCTGTATTACTTAGCTCATTATCATTTTCCTTAGCCAATTCTAAATTAATTCTCAAAATTAGGTTTGTCTCATAAAATGTGCCTAAAGGCCTTTGGTTGAATAATATTGCAAGATGTGCCTGTTATCCTTTTCTTAAACTTAAGTAGAGTTAAAGTGACCAAAAGAAGTGTTTTTGGAATATAACTGACTTGCCTTAGCAAACATGTCCAATTTATTATTTTTGAAGAAGTAATGGTTAAATGTTCTTTGAAAAACATGTGAAACACTCAATTTCATAAACCAATCTCACTGGCACACATTGCCATGAAATGCAATACAACATAAGGATGGAGTTTGTGAAAAATATATCCAGGTTTATGAAAAATATTCTTAGGGTGTGCAAATAGAATTTGCTATATGCCAAGTGTAAAATGATCAAAATTTCCCCAAGGACCCAAATTATAAACATACCCCAAAGGCTCAAATTACCATTATGCTCCTATGGCATAATTGACCTAAATAGCCCTAAGGCACAAATTACTAAGATGTCCTCAAAGCCTAAATTACCAAATTGCTCTCCAGGCACAAATTATCAAAATACCCTTAAGGCATCTATCACGCCCCAAAAATATACAGTCTGACCTGTGGTAAATAAACCCAAATAATAATGACAAGCAATAATAAACATAATTAAAATGGAATTTCTCTCGTATATATATACATGTGAATCATTCGATGCATGAGGTTTTTCAAATACAATACGAAATTCGAAAGCTCTAACTATCAAATGAAATTAAGATGCCCTTAGGCTTACATTAACAAAAGAAAAGGGTGTAACCCCGTTAATACACATATGGCATTCCACCTACAAATAAAGGCCCCGTGGCCACAATCAAAAGATCTCCTCTAGCTCGTGCTCATCTTCCAAGCCACTCATGGTCGTGGTACACCACCTGTACCTAAAAAGATTTTAACGTCGTGGGGTGAACATATAGTCCAGTGGGCAAAATCTTTAATTCCAATTATAATTCTATACATATATATATATATATATATATGATCATGATGCTCCATATTATACACATATATATGTCTTTTTCCATTTTTGTCCAAAAGCACTAAACATTTCCATGACGTTTCCATTTGATCTTACAATCTCACATTCATGCCTACTCAGTAATAAGTCTACTCAATTTATATTAACCTCCAATACGTACATGATTTACAACTAATCTCAATACATGTACATAACTCACAAAAGATTCCAACACACACATATACCTATCACAACACATGCATATATTCGTGGTCTCGCCAAGCCCCACATAAACAACCCCACTTTATCGGTTGGTAGCTGGAAGGAACATGGTACCTCTATGTAGCACACCCCCACTTTACCGGTTGCTAGCCGGAAGTAACGTGGTACCTCTATATAGCACAACTCCACTTTGTCGGGTGCTAACTAGAAGGAATGTGGTATCTCTATATAGCACACCCCAACTTTACTGGTTGCTAGCCGAAAGGAACGCAGTACCTTTATATAGCACAACACATTTCACATTTTGAGTGTATCTCAAATTATTCTCATTATCACCGTTTGAGTTACATAATCTCACGACTCATAAAATCACATTGTTATCATCACATTAATTTCTATATAACTAATCATTTACAATTGAGTTTCAGTTCACCTTAGGTTGACATATTTCTACAACAATGCAATCCTCCACCGATTGCAAATGATAGTTATCTCTATCAAAATATTCCAATAAGGTAATATTAGAGCATAACTAACAACACTATATAATATTAGTCTCAACGAATTTAATAATTTGAGATACACGCAATTGCCCAAAATATGAATTGTTATCACTCTTAATCAATTGCCCAACATATGTGTCCTCCATAATCATCATTCTTCAATTAGTAATATTCACTCCTTACTTCTCAAAATGATAATAAATTTCTAATTTCTCCAAGTTATACAATTTCAAGAAAAATTAAGGTTTCCTTTGGATTATTTGAGACTTTTCAATTTTAAAGAATTCATATACTCTAAAGCTTCTAAAACTCACATTTAATAGAGAAAGTTTAAGAATTTCACAACACACCAAACCCTAGGTTCTCATATACATGCTTTGAAATCTCTAAAAAATTCCTAAAATTTATGCAATAAAATACCACATATCCATCTATAAAATCATATTAAGAAAAATTAAAGAAATCCCTACCTCAAATTGAAGAGGGAGAAGGAAAAGCCAAAAATCCGAAAGTGCCAAAACGATGATTGGTTTGGTGAAATCGAAGCTCTCAATGTGTTCTACACTTTATGCTAAAGAACCAAGGTAAGATGAAGATCCTAAGTGGGGTGGATCAAAGGTTTTGTAGAGTTTGGTATTGATTCAGAGAGAGAGAGAAAGAGAGAGAGAGAGAGATATAGAGAATTTCGTAAGAAGAGAGAAGAAAGAGAGAGGGAAGGAATACTAAAATCAGATTTTAGTCAAAGCGATCAATTGCACTTGTAAGAGCAATTGATCTCTCCAAATGAGATCAATCGACTATCGATCAGAGCGTTCTGCTGAAAACACATCCAACATAAATAATCAGAGCGATTGATCGTGTTGAAATTGATGTATTATTGATTGATTTTATTGATCAATTACAATGATTCATGATTCCTATATATAGAAGAGGGTGAGTGTGTAGTAGGTAAGGAGTAGGTGAAGTGGAGGTGGTAGTGGTGTAGTGGGTTAGGTTTAGTGGAGTAGGTGAGATGGTAGTGGTGTAGTGGGTTAGGTTTAAGGAGTAGGTGAAGTAGGTGATAGGTTTTAACAGCCCCCCGCAAACTCAAGGGGGATAGAAACTAACCAACTTGAGTTTGGAGAGAGTTACAAAACAAGAAAATACACGAATACATAAAAGAAAAGAGGATAGGAGACACTGTATGGTCGTGTCAGACCGATGGTGAAGACACTGTATGGTGGTGTCATAACGTTGTAGAGGACACTGGATGGTTGTGTCAGACCGATGGTGAAGACACTGTATGGTGGTGTCATAACGTTGTAGAGGACACTGGATGGTTGTGTCAGACCGATGTAGAAGACAGTTTATGGGGTCATGTCGGACCGTTGTAGCAGACAATGTTGTGATAGTTGTTGTGACAGTTTACGGAGTCTTGCTGGACCCTTGTAGAAACTAACCGAAATCAATGTCGGGACAGTTTACAGAGTCTTGTCGGACCCATGAAGGAGCTAACCGGAATCAATGTCGGGACAGTTTACAGAGTCTTGTCGGACCCTTGAAGGAGCTAACCGGAATCAATGTCGAAACAGTTTACAGAGTCTTGTCGGACCCTTGAAGGAGCTAACCGGAATCAATGTCGGGACAGTTTACAGAGTCTTGTCGGACCCCTAAAAAGTCGCACCCTCAAAAGGTGTGCCCAATCTTTCAAAAGGCGTGCCATCAAAAGGCGTGCCCAATCCATAAAAAGGCGTGCCATCAAAAGGCGTGCCCATGTTTTCAAAAGGCGTGCCATCAAAAGGCGTGCCCAATCCATAAAAAGGCGTGCCATCAAAAGGTGCGCCAGACACGCGGCGAGGCACGTGATCGACAAAACGCGTGTCGGCCTCTTTGTCATGGTCTTTATAAACCGAAGCGGAGGCTGAGGCTTGGAAGCAGAGACAAAAAACCTGCTAGAAAAACTCTGAAAAACTCTTCGTTTTTTCTGAGAGAGATTTCTGAGAGAGATACTCTGTAACACTCTGTTTTCTGAGAGAGATTTCTGAGAGAGATACTCTGTAACACTCTGTTGTCTCTGTTTTCTGAGAGAGATTTCTGAGAGAGATACTCTGTAACACTCTGTTTTCCAGAAAATGGCTTCGTCTTCCCGTGGTCTGCTCACTCTCTTTCCAGACCTTAACGAGTCAACAAGAGAGATAACCAAGCACCCCAGGGTTTGCTCCGTTGAACTTTCCTATGCGGTCTGTGGAGCAAAAAATGGCAGTGCAAACTGACATTGAAGCCAATCAGTATACTTTGAAGTCCTGTGTGGAGACGATGACGGCAGTCACAAACTTGTCGCACCGGCTGCAGAGTAGGACAAATGAGGTGCAGCATTTAAACGGCCAACTGGTTCTGCTCCAGCGCATGTATAAGGATGCGCGAGCAGAGATAAGTGTGCTGAAGGCGGAAAACAAGGAGCTGAAGCGGAAGGCTACCGTGATGTTCTGATTTGGAGGTCCACCATATGCTGTAGTGGAGGAGCAGGGTGGAGTGAATGTGCTCGGTGGAGTGGGAAACACGGAGGCAACACCGTCAAGGACCGCCCAGGACGGAGGCAAGAAGAAGAGACCGGCAGCAGAGTAGAGAAGAAAAATCCCGCCTGTGGATGTGGTTGTTGTGGGTTGTTTGTTTGTTTTTTTTTTTTTGGGTGTAAAATTGTGATCGGGGTTGATCCCCTGATATGAAGAAAATAAATGTGTTGTGCAAACCCGATGGTAGAAAGAACATGCAGAAAAAAAGGGTTGAGAATGTGTGGGAGCAGACGGCGTGGTGTAAAGTGGATGAAAAGAAAAAAAAGATAAATAAATAAGCAAACCCGATGGTAGAAAGAACATGCAGAAAAAAAGGGTTGAGAATGTGTGAGAGCAGACGGCGTGGTGTAAAGTGGATGAAAAGAAAAAAAAGATAAATAAATAAATAAAGATTGGTTTAAAAAATAAAAAGGAGTATGGGTGTGTGCAAAAGGTAGTGAATGATGGGATAAAATAAAATTAAAAAAAAAATGATGGGATTTCAGAGAAAGAGAATGTAGGTTGGGGTTTGTGCCCGAGAGAGATTTCTCAATTTGTTCAGCTCATCTTTCTGGATGCCCCAATCCAATTTCCCATCTGGAGATCCCCAATCCGAAAGGTTAGAAGGCATTACATTTGCAGAAGAAGCAGGCAAAGGAAGCCCAGAGAGATGGTTCACAGTGCTTCTATCGATGAAGCTCTGGCTCCGCTTTGCAAAGGCAGCTGCCCTTGAACTCAGAACTGCTGCAGCTGCTGAAGCCCCAGATGGGTCAATCCCCATTGATGACGATGCACGGGCTGGTGAGGATGAAAGGCTTGTAGGATAGGTCGAGCGGAGCTGCTGGTTCATGTTCTGGCGCATCTGCATTCCAGTTGGAGACTGCGCTTGGGATGCGGAGGCATCTAGAGAGAGTCCCTGGAATTGAGGCAAAATTGCAGGATCAATAGATCCGAAAACATCATCAAGGTTAGTAGGTTTCACACCTCCGAGCCTATTGAAATCCCCACTTCGATCAAAAGACGAAGCTGCAAAAGCTGCAGCAGTAGCCAAGTTACAATTCCAACTGGTTGGGGAGGAGAGACTTGACATCTCATCCATCAACTGTTGCTGCTGCCTGCGACGATGACTTTCAAGCCCAAGTAATTCAGCATCTAAATCCATGTCTCTAGCACTCCATGAAGACTTCAACCGGCTACCAGGAAGCTGCAGTGTGGGAGGCACGATGTGTAGAACATGAAAGATTGGTAATGAGAGAGAGTATTTGTGCAATGATGGGAAGGTATGTGTAAAAAATAAACGGAATAGGTTGAGGTCCGGCGGACGGCTAAGGTGAGGTTGCCGTCCGCCGGTGAAGCGAAAAATTATAGGTTCTAAACCTGCTCTGATACAATGTTGAAATTGATGTATTATTGATTGATTTTATTGATCAATTACAATGATTCATGATTCCTATATATAGAAGAGGGTGAGTGTGTAGTAGGTAAGGAGTAGGTGAAGTGGAGGTGGTAGTGGTGTAGTGGGTTAGGTTTAGTGGAGTAGGTTTAAGGAGTAGGTGAAGTAGGTGATAGGTTTTAACAGATCGCATTATCAGTGCTGGTCGATCTTCCCAGTGTGATTGATCCCCTTTCGATTGCAACGTTGCTTTTTACACTAGACGAAATTCAACTATGGCGATCATCGCTCCTAAGTGCAGTCAATTGCTCTGCTACCATCAACACCAAACTCTTCTGCACCAATCCACACATGTGGCCACACCTACCTAAGTCTGAGTCCTATAGAGGGGCTTCTACACTTCTATTTTTCGTCCTTACGCCCGAAACTCGAATATTAAAGAAGTTATATGCTAAATAGGAATTTACACTCACTCAATCACAATCTTCAAAAGCGCAACCTGTTGTACCAAGGATCCGAAAACGTATCGGGACATCCATATAACTGGGTTTGAGTCGGGTTTTAGACTCGGGACACTACAACATCATTTACCATTTTACGCCAGTTAACCCCAATTTAATTTCTTATATGATAAATTCAAGAATTTCACCCAACTTACTTTTAATGGACTAATTTACCCCAAGTGGTCAAAATCACCTTTTAGTCTCTAAATTCATTAAATAATCCAACAAATCTGTAGTCTCTAAATTCATTAAATAATCCAACAAATCTGTAAAAGTAACTTCGACATTAAAATAATCATGGAAATATATTTATTCAAGAAACTAATAAGCAAACTAGTTTAAAAAAAAAATAAGAAAAATAGCGAGACTCAATCAAATCAAATCATCTTTTTAACTAGGCTATTTAACCCTATGACTAATCTAACAACATTATTTTCTCCAAATTTCCAATACTTTCAAGATTTAACAAAAATTTAAAGTTACTATGTTCTTTACATCAAAAGTTTTAGAATATGGCATAGATAACACTTTTTGAGATTCAAGCAAAAGCCGCAAATTTATTTAATATTGTATTGCATGAAATTAAATGAAACATGGCAACATTATACTCTAAATTGATGAAATCAACCAACTAAGATACTTTTCAAATTTAGAATATGACAACCTAACTCCAAACTCAATAGTAATTCAAAGTGTCATAAACTAACATGTATTTCATGCATTTAAATAAAAAAATTTAAATAATGCTTTTCATAACAAACCATGTCATAAACTCATGAAATCAAATGATTAACTTGAAATAAACCCTAACATGTTGTTCTAAGAAGAAAATGAGAAAACCCCTACCTCTTGAAGCTTGAAACCAAAGAGAAAGGAAGAGAAGAGGTAGAAATGGAGTGTAGGCTTCAAGAACACCAAGACCACCCAAATTCTTCAACAAAAGTCTTCAATCCAAGCCAAAAATCAATTTTCAAGTTCACTAATCTCTCCAAAAATCAAGGTATGAAGCTCACCAACACTAAACTTAACTCTTGATCCAACAACTAAGGATCAACAAGGCTTTTAGTAAGAGAAATCTAAGAAAAGCAAGAGACAGAGAGAGAGAGAGAGAGGAGGAGGAGGAAGGAAAATGAAATGTTTTCCTTCTCTTCCAATCCCTACACAACCCCTTTCGAATGATGACCAATTAGCTTCTTGATTAATTGTTAAAATTGAGATATTATTGATTGATGTCTTACAAGATTGATTAATTACAATTCCTATACAATCTATATATAGAAGAAAATGTGGTAGTAGGTGTAGTGGAGGTGATAGTGGGTTAGGTGAAGTGGAGTGTGTGGTGAAGTGGAGGTAGGTGAAGTGGAGTGTGTAGTGGAGTAGGTGAAGGTAAAGATGGGAAATTCTAATAGCCCCCCGCAAACTCAAGGAGGAGAGAAACTAACCAACTTGAGTTTGGAGAGAGTAACAAAACAAGAAAATACATAAAAATAAAAAAGGATAGGAGACACTGTATGGTCGTGTCAGACCGTTGGTGAAGACACTGTATGGGGTGTCATAACGTTGTAGAGGACACTGTATGGTGGTACTGTATGGTCGTGTCAGACCGTTGGTGAAGACACTGTATGGGGTGTCATAACGTTGTAGAGGACACTGTATGGTGGTGTCAGACCGATGTAGAAGACAGTTTATGGGGTCATGTCGGACCGTTGTAGAAGACAGTTTATGGGGTCATGTCGGACCGTTGTAGAAGACAATGTTGTGACAGTTTACGGAGTCTTGCTGGACCCTTGTAGAAACTAACCGGAATCAATGTCGGGACAGTTTACAGAGTCTTGTCGGACCCTTGTAGAAACTAACCGGAATCTATGTCGGGACAGTTTACAGAGTCTTGTCGGACCCATAAAGGAGCTAACCGGAATCAATGTCGGGACAGTTTACAGAGTTTTGTCGGACCCATAAAGGAGCTAACCGGAATCAATGTCGGGACAGTTTACAGAGTCTTGTCGGACCCTTGAAAAAGTTGCACCCTCAAAAGGTGTGCCCAAAGTTGTCAAAAGGCGTGCCATCAAAAGGCGTGCCCAATTCATCAAAAGATGTGCCATGAAAAGGCGTGCCAGTTTGTCGGGCGGCAAGAGGCGCGCGATGCGCGTGGCTGGCCCTGGCTATTTAAAACAAGGTTGAGGCGAAGGCTGTGCATACGAGTCTGAAACCTCTGAACGCTCGGAGAGCTTGTCTCTGCAAATCTTGAAACACCCGGAAACCAACCCTTCTCTGAAACACTTAGCAACTCAAAAAACATGGCCTCTTCTTCCCGTCCAGTTACCCAGAACCTGCTCACGCTCTTTCCAGAACTGAACGAGCCCACAAGAGAAATAACTGGTGCGGTGGCCAGTGAACCGCAACCAAACACCTCTGGTTTTGCTCCATTGAACTTTCCGATGCGGTCGGTGGAGCAAAAAATGGCGATGCAAACTGATATTGAGGCTAATCAGTATACTCTGAAGTCATGCGTGGAAACCATGACGGCGGTCACAAATTTGTCGAACCGGCTGCAGAGTAGGACAAATGAGGTGCAACATTTAAACTCCCAGCTGGCTCTGCTCCAACGCATGTATAAGGATGCGCGAGCAGAGATAAGCGTGCTAAGGACAGAAAACAAGGAACTGAAGCGGAAGGCCACCGTGATGTTCCGATTTGGAGGTCCGCCATATGCTGCAGTGGAGGAGCAGGGAGTAGTGATCATGCCCAGTGGAGTGGGAAACACGGAGGCAACACCGGCAAGGGCCGCCCAGGACGGAGGCAAAAAGAAGAGACCGGCGGCAGAGTAGGTCGGTGGGTGGCCGTCTGCAGAAAAGAAAACAAAGCTGTTGTTGTTGTGATGTTTTGTGTATTTTTTTTGTTGTTGTTGTTGTTGTTTTTTGTTTTTTGTTTTTTTTTTGGTGTAAAATGTGGATCGGGATTGATCCCGATATGAATAAAATGAGTGTATTGTGCAAATCCGAATGGCGTGAAGGGACAAGACGGAGCAGAAAAATTAAACTAGAATGAATGTTTTTTTTTTTTTTTTTTTTTTTTTGGTGGGTGTAATAATAATAATAATAATAATAATAATAGAAGAGAGAGTGGGGGACATGATGATGAGGATAAAAGGAATAAAACAAAAAAGTGGTTGTGAGGTGGTTGATGTTTGTGCTCGGTGGACTAGGATAGTGGAGGTTAAGATATTATAATGGATTGGTGTGATAGGAGAGAGAGAGAGAGAGAGAGACCAAGACCAAGGGGACAAACTCAGTGGCTTTAGAAGAAAAAGAAAAAAAAGGTATGGATTGGGGCAAAAGTTGGCTGCTTCGGGGTCTGTACAGTTTGTGGTGGCCATCTGGGTCATGTTTTTAAAAGTGTTTGTGGTGGCCATCTGGGTTTGAGAAAGCATAGTGAAAAAAGCAAGCGGAAGATGGACGGTTCTATGCTGCAATATGTGCAGCTCCTGTCGTGGCACTTGGATCATGGGGTTTGTTGAAGGAGAAAAAAAAAAAAAAAAAAAAAAAAAAAAAAAAAGCAACGTGCTATCCATCTTTTATGGAGCAACTATCATCTGCTACAACCGCAGTTGAATCAATAGTGCAGCAGGATGGAAAAGTTGTGACAAGTCGTGGGCCTGGAGAGTTTGCTCGACAGAATTCGATTTCGCCGGAGAGTTTCGGAGTCAGTGGAAGACGAAACACCGGTGGATGAAGAAGCCATGGTCGAAATACAGAGAGAGAGATGGAGAGACCATGCCCGAGGGAGGGGCTAGCACAGTGGCTGAGATAGAGGAAGCTAGGGTATGTGTAGAGGTCCGGCGGGCGGCCAAGGCGAGGTTGCCGCCCGCCGGTGAAGCAGAATGACCAGGTTCTTAACCTTGCTCTGATACCATGTTATAATTGAGATATTATTGATTGATGTCTTACAAGATTGATTAATTACAATTCCTATACAATCTATATATAGAAGAAAATGTGGTAGTAGGTGTAGTGGAGGTGATAGTGGGTTAGGTGAAGTGGAGTGTGTGGTGAAGTGGAGGTAGGTGAAGTGGAGTGTGTAGTGGAGTAGGTGAAGGTAAAGATGGGAAATTCTAACATTAATTTTAAATATTAGCTTCTTGATTAATTTTAAATAAAACTTACTCCAAAGGTCCTAACTTGATCTTGATAGAAGACATGCATCTACGCCTTTCATTTTGAATTCAATATAATTATATACATATAACCAATCTTATATACATATAATCCTAGTTAGCACAACTCTTGCAAACATTTCCTCTCTTGTGCATGTGTAAGAAAGGTACCAACTTTTGTAAGAAATAGAAGTCCATAAAAGAGGTAAAGTAAGAACACGTGCGAGGAGAGAGAGTGGGCTGCTGTTGAGGCTCCTCTAGGACCCCAAAAATTATGTATTCTGCGTTGTTTAAGGGTTTTGGACTTTCTCCCAAAACTCTAGCTCAAATTTGTATAGTTTCGAACCCAGAAAATGTACGTTTTCTGGACTAGAAATTCGTGAAATTCTCAAGGTCTACTAATAACAATAAAATACAAACTAATAACATAGAAATAATAAATATGGGGTCCGTAGAGTTCATATTTTGAATCTCAAATTGGATCGAGCCCACACGCGCGCAAACAAGGCGATACGTGCATTGGGATTCCTAATTTACCATAATACCTCCTAGATTAATTGATAACACTGAATTAATATTAAAACATATAATGCCAGCCCCAATGAGTCCATCTGTCGGTCTCGTGTCAATTCGGGTCTGGATGCACACAAATTGAGGCAATCGTCGCACTGCTTCTCAACAAGTAATTAAATTATAATTTAACAAGATTGACCCTATGGTCATATTAACATCGTACACTGGGCCCAAAGGGTCTATCCCTCGAGTCTCGGGTCAGCTTGGGAATCAGTGCACACAAACTGAGACAATCAGATGCACATAATATTAACCGACGTAGGTCTAAATTGAAGTGAATAGAAAAACTCAAGGGCTTAATTACAATTAATTAAACTTAATTGGGGCTCAATTACATTAATTAAAAGTTCATATTTTCCCTAGTCATTACATCTTTTTAGTTTAAGACACTCTTTATACTTGGAACATAGGCTCACAAATTGAATCCTCTTTCTCACCATATGAAACATCCGGCTTCTTTGAATGCCGTCTCTTGGGCTAGCATAGAGACCTCTTCATCATTAATGTTAAAAAAAATTTCTAATTGAGAAGGCTCTCTAGTCTACTCCATTACAAAATATATAAGATCTCACTCTGGTTGTTCGACAAAAAATGAGTGGGCTTTCTGGCTTTCTCTGATACCTGTTAGAATAGTTCTTTTAGTTATTTTTGTTCTCTTGTTAATATTTACTTAAGTTGAGGGTACGATGGTCATATTGCTACTTTAGGTTTTTTATATATATTTGAGTGATATAAAGTTGAGTGAATTAATTGGTTTCAATATATACAAAAGTTCTCTCTTCTTCTTCTTCCTTCTAACTTTCAACCCTAATTTCTCCATTTTACATTTTCACTTGGTATCAGAGCAATCTCTTCTTCATTAGAAAGGGTTCTACAGATTCTAAAGATTGATCTAAGGTGACCGAGACGTGCTGATGTCATCAACCGTACGATGACGTCAGCATGACGTAAGCAGTGTACGGACGGGTCCTTCACCCCTAGACTCGAAATTGCCTCCTGAGATTTATTTTGATTTTTGTGGAATTTGTGAAAATGTAAAATGGAGAAATTAGGGTTGAAAGTTAGGAGGAAGAAGAAAAAGAGAGAACTTTTGTATATATTGAAACCAATTAATTCACTCAACTTTACATCACTCAAATATATATAAAAAACCTAAAGTAGCAATATGACCATCGTACCATTAACTTAAGTAAATATTAACAAGAGAACAAAAATAACTAAAAGAACTATTCTAACACTCCCCCTCAAGTTGGAGCATAGAGATCGAACATGCCCAGCTTGGCAGACAAATGAAGAAATGAAGGCCGAGCCAAAGGTTTGGTGTGAATATCACCCAATTGATCCTCAGAACGAACATAAGGAGTCACCAGTTGCTTGCGGAGTAAGAGATCACGAAGAAAATGGCAATCAACTTCGATATGTTTGGTGCGTTCATGAAACACAGGGTTATTGGCAATGAAGATAACAGCCTGATTGTCACAAAACATGCGCATAGGAGTGGAAACAGAAAAGCCAAAATCTTGGAGAAGAGACTGAACCCAGAGCATCTCAGAAGCAGTATGAGCCATGGCGCGATATTCAGCCTCGGCACTAGAACGAGCAACGACGGTCTGTTTCTTGCTACGCCAAGTGACAATATTACCACCAACAAAAGTACAATAGCCTGAGGTGGAACGGCGGTCAGTCGTATTACCAGCCCAATCAGCATCACTGAAGCCAGTGACAGACAAGGAGGAAGATGGGCGATAGAGCAACCCCCGACCTGGAGCACGCTTTAAGTATTGCAAGATGCGACATACAACCACAAAATGGGGTTGGCGGGGAGCATGCATAAACTGACCGACCACACCCACAGCACAGGTAATATCTGGACGAGTGACAGTGAGATATATTAACTTGCCAACCAACCGACGATAACGACCAATATCAGGAAAGAAGTCGTCAGTGTCACCAGCAAGCTTGACACTAGAATCCATGGGAGTATCACTGGGGCGAGTGCCTAAGAGACCAGTCTCAGTAAGAAGATCAAGAACATACTTCCGTTGAGAAAGAAACAAGCCCTGAGAAGAACGGCCAATTTCAATCCCAAGAAAATACCGAAGATGGCCCAAGTCTTTGGTGTGAAATTGTTGTCCCAAATACTGCTTCAAATTAGCAATACCATTGGAGTCACTCCCTGAAATGATGATGTCATCCACATAGACAATAAGAACAATACTCCCAGTAGACGAGTGGCGAACAAAAATAGAGTGATCAAAAGTGGAACGGTGAAAGCCATAGGCAAGCACAACAGCACTGAAGCGATCATACCAGGCACGAGGGGACTGCTTAAGACCATACAAGGCCTTCCTCAATCGACAAACAAGATGCTCTTAGCCGGGAACAACATAGCCAGGGGGCTGATCCATATAGACCTCCTCGTGGAGATCACCATGGAGAAAAGCATTCTTGATATCCAGTTGATATAAAGGCCAAGACTGATTAACGGCAACAGAGAGAAGAATCTGAACAGAGTTAAGACGGGCCACAGGAGAAAAGGTCTCCAAGTAATTAACACCATAGGTTTAGGTGTAGCCTTTAGCTACCAGGCGAGCCTTAAGTCGCTCAACAGTTCCATCAGGAAGATACTTAACAGTATAAATCCAATGACAACCCACAATAGATTTGCCAGATGGCAGAGGGGTAAGGTCCCAGGTCCGATTTTGATGAAGAGCATGCATTTCCTCATCCATGGCAAACTTCCAACTAGAGATGGACATAGCCTCAAGATAGGTGCGAGGAATGGAAATACTAGACAAGCTACAAGCAAAAGAGTGAAGACCAGGAGAAAGGCGATCATAAGAAACGAAATGAGCAATAGGATGTTGAGTGCAAGTGCGTTTACCTTTGCGGAGGGCAATAGGAAGGTCATCAGATGGTAAAGCAGCAGGTGGAACAGAGGCCTCAGACGAAGGAGATGAACTGGTCGGGCCATAAGACACAATGCGACGAGCTTGAGACCGTTGATAAACCTGCAAAGGAGGGGTAGAAGTGAGAGGAGAGGGAGAGGATGGAGGAGTGGATGTGGAAGGAGCATAAGAGGGAAGAGTAGGAGTGAGAGAGGCGGGCTCCCCTTCATGAGAAGAGAGAAGATCAGTAGATAACTGTTGCCCAGAGGAAGAAAAAAATGAGTAGACTCAAAAAACGTTACATCAGCACTGACAAAGTAGCAACGAGACTCAAGATGATAACACCGGTACCCTTTTTGAGTGCGAGAATAACCTAAGAACACACACTTGCGTGCACGAGGAGATAACTTATCCAACCCAGGGTCAAGAACATGGACAAAGGCCACACACCCAAAAATGCGAGGAGGCAAGGGAAAAGGAGATGTGGTGGATATAACAGAGAATAGGGAGATGTGTGTACAACACTAGAGGGCATGCGATTGATAAGCAAACAAGCAGTGAGAACAGCATCGCCCTAAAACTGTTTGGGGACATGCATATTAAACATCAGGGTGCGAGCAACATCTAGCAAATGGCGGTGTTTCCGTTCTGCAACACCATTTTGTGGGAATGTATGAGGACAACTAGTTTGATGAATAATACCATGAGCATCACAAAAGGTAGTTATAATAGATTGCACATATCTTATTCTAAGGCATTATCAGATCGAAATATCTTAATACGTTTGCCAAATTCAGTAAAGATTTCATTATAAAACTTAGAGATGATGGAAGGCAAATTAGATCTTTGTTTCATTAAAAACAACCAAGTCATCCGAGAGTAATCATCCACAAAAATAACAAAATAAAAGAACCCATTAACAGTGGGAGTTCTAGAAGGACCCCAAATATCTGTATGGACAAGAGCAAAAGACCTGAACACGACTAACACTACGACGAGGAAAAGAACTACGATGATGCTTCCCAAATTGACAGGCTTCACACTCAATCTGAGAAACATGACTCAAACCCGGAACAGCTAACTTGAGCTTGGCCAAGGAGGGATGACCCAAGCGAAAATGCCACTGAAGAGGAGATACACTAGCACTCAACACAGCAGATGGAGGAGGAGACGTCTCAGCGTCCAAAAAGTATAAGCCATCCTTCTCATGCCCCGAACCAATCATCCTCTTGGTCTGGAGGTCCTGCAAAACACATGAAGTAGGAGAAAAGGTTATCAAACAATGGAGAGCTTGAGTCAATTAGCCATCCTTCTCATGCCCCGAACCAATCATCCTCTTGGTCTGGAGGTCCTGCAAAACACATGAAGTAGGAGAAAAGGTTATCAAACAATGGAGAGCTTGAGTCAATTGGCTAACAGAAAGCAAATTAAATGGAAATTTAGGAACATAAAGACCAGAAGGTAAGGACATGGATGGAGTGGGATGAAGAGGACCTTGACCACAGACAGGCCGAGAAGATCCATCAGCAAGTATAGTGGTATGATCAACAGGTCTAAGAGTATCAAAAAGAGAGGAATTACCAGAGACATGAGAACTAGCACCAGAGTCTAGGAGCCAAGGCTGAGAGGACTTAGCCACACATGCAATATTACCTGAACTAGCCATGGTAGCAGTAGAGGAAGAAGGTAGACTAGGCCGGAGAGACTGGACAAGGGCAGTAAGCTCACTAATTTGAGTAGTGAGTGTCTCATGCGAAGTACCCGGAGAAGCATCCGAGCCAATGGACAACAAGGAAAACTGTGAGGAGGGGACATCCATAACCTGATGGACATGATTAGGTCTGCCATACTTTTGCCAACACCAAGGTTCAGTATGACCTTGGGAACCACAATGAGTACACTTGCGATCGCCACGTATACGAGAACCAGGTCCACTACTACTTCCACCACGGAAACCACCACGTGAGCCACCACTACGAGAACCACCTCCACGAGAGCCCCGTGAACCAGAAGAAGAGCTCCGGGAACCAGAAGAACTATGAAAACCCCCGCGAGTAGACCCATGATCACCACTACTAGAAACCAATGCAGAAGATGATAAAGAAGAGGACCCAGCAGTGGATTGTGCTTGTCCCAATGAAGAGCGTAACAGCCTAGAATAGGCATTGGCAGCTGAAGGTAGAGTGTCACTGGCAAGAATCTGATCTTTGAACCCTCGCAACTCAGGATCTAAGCCAGAAAGTAAAGAAGCCATCATAAACTCCTCCCAATGTTGTTTCTGGGTGGTCACATCAGTAGTGAAAGGTCGATGCTGCAGTAACTGATCCCACAAAGTCTTGAGACTACTAAAATAATCAGGGAGAGACCGGCCAGATTGACGCATAGCAAAAATCTGTTCATATAACTCGTAGACCCGAGAGACATTACTTTGATTTGAAAAAGACTCAGCAAGGGAGTCCCAAATGGCCTTAGAGGTATCACAAAATTCCACGGTAGTAGCAACCTGTGGTTCCAGACTATGCTAAATCCAACCCATCACATAAGAATCCTCACAACACCAATCATCATAATCCTTATCATCAGTAGGAGGAGGGAGCTCACTAATATAGCGGGACTTCGTCTTACCTCATAAGAAAATCTTGACAGCATGGGCCCAAGCCAAATAATTAGTACCATTCAATTTCTTTGTAGTGATAGATTTAGGCATGCCATCATCTTTACCCATAGTTATAGCCTTAGCCTCAATCTCAACCATAATGATCAACCAGACTTGCAAATAGCCAATACCCACACCCACAATCACCAATATAAACACAGAACTAGCTCAACAACCAAGTTTGGACCCAAATGAGACCAACACATCAACTCAACAGTAGCAATCAATAAAGAGAGGACAAATATCCCCTGCTAGAAGGGTTAACCCTTATAGAGGAGCCTTCAATAGGTAGAACCGAAGAACACAAGGTGACTGGACCAGAAACAGCCAAAAATCGAACAGAATATCAACCCAACAGGAGTAAAACGACAAATTAAGATCAAGGACCCTTGGAGGGGTAATTGAAACTGCATAATGGATGAGGTAAATAGCCTAAAGGGGAGGGAGGTGAATAGGCTTCAATGGTAATTATACCATTCAATTGAAATTTCTATGATAATTGTTAGGAAAGATAGTAAACAGTAAATCAAAGCATCCACATGAATGCACAAAAGATTAATAGAAAAACCCTCCAAAATAGAAAAACCAAAGACACCTTTCCGGTTAAGATAATACACTATTCAAAAGATTAATACAAGACCGAAGTTAAGTGACTTATAACTAGTACCTCAGATGCACGCACTTACCACATTTGAACTCTTGTAGTCCACGAAAACTCATTTCCTCCCAAACACAACGAATCTTATAGCCACAACGCACATGACTTTGAAACCCTTTTTCTTGAATGTGAACTCATCTACCATGGATTTTGCAAAATTCGATCCTTGTTGCAACGTCTCTAACCAATGGCAATCAATGGTGCACTCCGATGATTTTCTCTTTCAACTCTTGTTGCCTTTGGAGTATAACTAAGACACCTCAATTTTGTTACAAATGGTGATGAGGTGAATTGGAAGAATTTCGGCATAGCTCCTCTCTAAAAGATGAACGCTTCGAAGAATATAGAGAGGTTGGAAAAACCTTGGTTGGAGAGGTAAATGTGGAGTATCCTTATCATGTGTTTCTCTCACCGAGTTTCTAGAGAACCTCCATTTCTTTTCTCTCTGTCTCTCTCTCTCTCTATATATATAGAATGTCCATCTCACAAATCTCCAAGACAAGGCCATTTGGACTTCATAGATTCTACAATAAAAGCTTTATTCATGACTCCATAGATTTTACTCCATGATTCATGACTCCATATGCCACGTTCCATGATGGCTTTACCCCATCCTTCCATCCACGTGTAGGGAAACATTCATTAGATTTTCTCTACTCCTAGTGAAAGACAAATTAAAGTTGTGTCATAAATCCATCTTTACCTCATGTTCCTGTGAAATCCACCTTTGTTTTTTCACCGTACGGCTTTGTCTTCATAGGCACGCGTGGAGACATTTTTATAGAGAATATCAATATCTTAGCTTCAAAAGATGTCATAAATATGATAAATAGCTCTATCGCTTGGCACTACAACAACAGTACAAGTAAACATTTCTATGGTACCTGAATAGTGTCATCGCTCAAGCGACTATCTAATGTAATTTGAGCAATGTATGTGGGCTCACGTTTTTATTGAGTTGAAGTCCACAACTTGAGCAATTGATCCACCTTTTGAGCGATTGCTCTTTATCCTAGGCTAAGGTGTTGCTCTTCTAGTAGGAGAGACACTTTCCTGTTTGTGCCCCATCTCGCTTTGTTAAGTCTTCCAGGCACATTTACAACTCACTCATGCATCTACAAAAGTACAATTGAACAACCAATGCTCATTTCAAACAGAAATTGAGTCATTAACAAAAAGTTTTGTCCCCTGAAATTGTTATCTCCATTTTCTATGATAAAACTTGACTCAACCAAATACCAATACATATTTACGTAGACTAAGTGTTCTCAAATACAAATGAAAGGGAAACAATACATGACAGTGTACCATGTTTGTTCTTCGAAATGAATCCTGCATAATAAGTTAGAAACTCAACACAACAACACAAGTGAGTATGTCCAATGTAAACATCATATAAATCAAATCAAAGCAGATTAAACAAGACAAGTAGAACCTATAACAAAACATGTGAATAATCAACACAAAGATTTGTCCACGCAAATTTGCCAACCCAGAAAAACTAACAGAGCTCGTATCATGTGCATTCATTATGGTTATTTAATTTTGTTGTAAAGTATGGCTAGAGCTTGCATTACATTTCTTCAATGTAGTTGTCCTAGGACAAATAGTCAACCTTGGTGAAATTTTTATTAATTTGCTCTTTGTTTTTCTTCATATTTTGAAAATCTTATGATTCGTATGATAATCACTTATATTATGTTTGTTGTCTTACTCATCATTCTTCAACAATCTTGTAGATTGGGGATGATCTTTCTCAGTTTGTTGGGCCAATTTTGTTGAATCATCTCTTACAGGTTAGTCTTACCATTCAAATGCATAGTGATGCATCCCATCTTTGTTCCTTTGTGATCCAAGGCCCATAAAAGGGCCTTTGACTTATTTGTACACTAGCAAATTACTCGTGCCTAAGGCACTTACGACACAATTTGATCCCAGGTAAATTAAACACCCTTTCATGCCTTTGACCAATCCTAGCCCCCACAGCTGAAACCAAACCAACCACTACTAAAACCCAGATAAACCACCAGACTCTTGAAATCCGGTTTAATCTGCCGCTGATGAAAAAGGCTGTACCATTGCTTGACATCGTCAGCCATCACTGCTATTGTCACATCTACTACTATCACCTAGTTGTTGGAAAAGAGAAATCACAAGTAGAAGAAAAAGACGAGAGTTCAAAAATTAGAATTTAGGGCACAACCAATTATCAAGTAATTACTAGAAATTTAGGTTTTACAATTTAGGAAAGTGGATGTTAGTATTGAGTTTAATTCGACTCATTAAAATATTTAAATGAAATTTTATTATCACATATGGGTTTTTTTATTATTATTATTTATTTTTTATGGAGGAGAGGCCTATTAATTTGAAAGAAAATATTAAAAATAGTTTTAATAATTGATAGTAAAATATTAGTATTTGAACTAAGAAGGTTCATTAATTGTTAAATTCTAAATTTGAAATGTATAACTCATTTTCTACATAAAAGTTTTGGAATAACAATTATTTAAGAAAAGTGAAAAATTAGCATATATCAAAGAACCCGACACATAATTCATGTTGAAAGGCCATAAAATTTAAGAAAACTTGAAAATATTGCCTTATAAAAGGGTTGAAAGTTGAAAGTGAACAAACTACATTAACAGTAGAATTGAAAGCAAGATTAATCCTACATTCTAACCAATTGTATTTCATAGACATTTCAAAAAGTGATGAGTTTTATTATATAAATTTTCAATATAAAAGTTTTGGAATAACTACTATTTAAGAAAATTAAATTTTTATTTACTTTTATTGTATACATGTTGAAAGTCTGTAATTTAAGAAAATTTGGATCTATTGCCTTATAAATCAATTGATCAATAATATCAAGATGAGTCTAGATTTGCTAAAGTTGAAGATCGCAACTTCATTGTGAAGTTGACCCATTATAGGACAAACTTGGACCTACTTCGGTAATCTAAACCGTTCATCTCATACAACTAACAGAGAAAATTATCCATGCAAAAAATCAATTTGATCCAACATCGATTGTCATACCATTATATTGTTTTTATCCATATGACATACATGTTTTTTAGAATGGACTGTTCATTTGTTATAATATATATGTGATTACTTACGTTTGATCAACCAAATTTTTTGCATGCATGTTCTTCTCTACTTATCATATGAGATGAACGGTTCAAATTATTGTGATGAGTACAGATTGGTCCCACAATGCACCAACTTCATCTATGGAGTTGAGATCTTCAACTTCAGGAAATTCGAAAGGACATATTTATTTATATTTTATAAATTCAAAATTCTATTAAAATTGATTAAAAACTTTCAATTCCGAATAACTAAAAATGTTTTGTAATAATCTATTTAATTTGCTGAATTAACAAATTTGTTGAATTGGCATGGGTAACTATAATCTATAATTTATATTTGTACCAAAAAAATTAGTTCCTGAAAATTTGCTTTTTTATCAAATTTTATAGTGCTTAATACTTTCCTAAAAGTATTCATTTTAATCCTAACACAACCAATAATGCAATATGAAGCACTTCCACTTTGCTTTTTGAGATATAATATGGATCTTGTAATTCTAAGCAATTTTTCAAAATTCCATATCATCTTATTGATGCACATGCTTTTTGGATGTTTGTCCATCTCCTCTTTTTACTTTTTTTGTATTATTATTTATTAATCCCTTATAAAAGATTGTGCAAAAATGTACCTAAAAATAGTTTTGTAGCCAATTAAATCATTCACAGTTAGGAACACTTATATATTGAAAAAAGTAGGTTGAGCTCATGAAGTCAATATTCACTGAAATAAGAAATTATAATATATACTTACTGGGTAAGCTCATAATTTCTTTATAATACTATAAATCTTGTTTATTTTTTTCCCACTCTTGTGTTCGCTCTTTACTTCTCATTTTTATGTATGCAAAGGATGCCATTTGAGCTTTATAGTTTGTATTTGGCCTACAAAGTTTATGATACTACTGATTACAGTCAATGGAACGAGGTGATCCAGCATGGGTTGGCTACATTTATGCCTTCTCAATCTTTGTTGGGGTGGTATGATTTCTATCCTTCTTATTTTTATGAAGTATTTATGTTAAAAAAAATATAGATTTATCTCATATTTATTTTTCTCAAGGGAGTAAATTGCTCTTCCTTTAGTATTTCTTTTTCTTTTTCCTCCTTTGCATGCTATTAATTTCATTAAATAATCACTAATAAATATTACATGTCATTTGGCATTCTAGAGATATCACATGTACGGGTTTAGTATTAATTATCTGGGTCATTTTTCTTCTTTAATTTAATTTCAACTAACATCACAAAATTTATAATTGAAATTAAATTCAAAATCCACTAGGAAATACAATATACATAAAAAAAAGAGAGGAAATCATTCGAAACAGGACCAACACCAGCCAAAGATGTGGAGATGCCATTGACAGCCATCACATTAGTAGAAGAATGAGGAGAGAAAATAGAAATAAGCAAAGAAGGATCATTTTCCATATGGTGTGTAGCACCTGAATCAAATACCCAAGTGGTGTGAGATGCGGAAGACAAACCTAGAGGTGAAGAGAGAGATAAATCATTAGATGAATTGGGATTGATCCTCTACAGATGGGGCAGTAGCTGAAAATTCTGTCAAAGATACCTATCCTCTACAGATGTCCAAGATACCTATCTCTGTTGCTGCCCAAAATTCTGTCAATGTAAAAGTTTAGGACACTGAGCCTTCCAGTGACCTTTCTGGTGACAAGAACGGCATTCATCCAAATGTGAATGAGTGAATGATTTGCCTTGTGTACTAATTCGATGGCCAGTAAACAGTGTCTAAACTTTTTATATCATGACCATAGGATGGGCTTGGATTGAACTTGAAATTTTGAGGAAGAATAGTATCTTGCAATTATCTTTCAGACTCAACATCATAAGGCATACAATTAGGTGTTTCAAATATTTAAAGCAATTACTCATTTGAAGTTGCCAGAAGCTGTCTAAGTCTTGAAATGGGAGATGCACCCTAAAAGATATACGAAAATGGCAATGAGACATGAATGGGAAGACAATCTGAGACATTTGTTGAAAAATAAAAAGGAAAGGGAAGAAAGAGATCTATATTCAGACGTTAATGATATTTGACGTTTTTTTGGGAACTAAGTGAAACTCAGGCTCTTTCCGAGGACTTAAAAATTTCTTGGGAGAAGTTTTTGGAGGTTTTATCTTTCTTTTATTTTGACTGTGCAATCTAACCCCTTCCAGACCCCCATCAAATAGAAACTAAATTGGTTGTAGTTTTTATTCTCTTCCACAATTTATTAATTCTGTCCTTATATTTATGTTGTTGAATATTGAAGTCACATTCCACAGTTTTCTGATGAGAGCAAAAAGTTCTAGGACTGCATATTCTTGAATATGTTATTTTGAATGTTCTCTATGCTGAACATTAAAATGCCGTTGTTAATCTTTGTTACTACAAGATTTAAGAAGTTGCTTTCTATAAGCATTCTTTTCTAAGATGATTTATGCCTAGAGTACAACTGATCATGGAAGTTGTACTTGTAGTTTGTGATCATTGCATTGACTAGATGATTTTCCATGCTTCAGTCGGTTGGAGTGCTTTGTGAAGCTCAGTATTATCAAAATGTTTTACGTGTTGGTTTCAGGCTAAGATCAACTTTGGTAAATTCTCTTTCTCCAATAACAGTGTTCAGATCTGCATGTGGTTTATTTCTGTATTTCTCTTTCAATTTTGGTTGTTTTTTGTATCACCTAACATGTTTCTTTTACTGCATTAGCATTACTTGTTTGACCCGGGGCGGCCACAAATACAAGAAAACCAACAGTACACTGCATACCATATCAGATTTTGGGGATAAAAACTAGATTTATATAATCGGATTAGGGGTTTCTTCTAGCATACCGAGGGCTTGGGTGGAGAGTTTGAATGAATCTGCTTGTGGCAGAAGTTTGTTCTCTATTCAATTTGCATCATCCGGCATGTCTATTTATCAAATTTTCTCTAGGTTTTGATATGAACAGACCAGGATTCTTGAGCATGTCTTATGCCTGAGGTTTAAAACTTTCTGATTTTTGGTAAAAAACTTTGGCTCAAGGAGGAGGCTGAATGATATAGTTTAGAAAAGTCAATGACCAAGAGAAGAAGTATAAGATAGAAAACAGCTGGTATATTATTCTAATTGTGTGATAGGTATTTTATTTATTTTGGTGAGAATGGCGCTCTTGAAATAAGTAATGCATCTCTTTTACAAGAGGAAGAAAATAAAACTCTACGTAAATTGTGGGCCCTTCAAATGCCAGAATAGATATTAACCATGGTCATATTATTAGTTTTCTCATGAAAACTTCTTGATCATATTTCCCTTTTTCAAACTTTTGTGATGCCTGACCCAGACACTTGTCCAAATGCTGTCAAATATAGCTCACAAAGAATTTTCATTTCCCATTTTTAGATGTCAATGAAATGTTAATCAGTTGTTATGGTTGGTGATATTGGTAATGTTCAATGTAGATTCTTTTGGAGTTCTATGATGTCTTGCCAATTTGAAAGATAACAAATTTGATGACAACCGATGCTAATGCACTTCAGGCATGCTATTTTTAATAATTATGCACATGCACACAACCTCACATGTAAATAAACCTTATTATGCCCAATGCTAAATTCATTATGCTTTTATATTATACTCTATTTGAGGACACTACAAGTATGAAATTTTGATGAAGTTTTGGGAAGTCAAACAATGGTTTGTCCTCTTTCTATTCTGAATAATATTATGATATCATCAATTTCACCATGACTGTTTCCAAAGAGAATAAGTTGACAATTCTCAATTGTCAGAACTTTTCATGGGACTTCTCTGTATGTATGAAGAAAACTAGTGATGATTCACATGTAATTGCATTATTTGGGAAATGTGTCTGCAACAAGTATGCCATGTCTGAAAGTACACGTGTCAAGTAAAAAAATTCTTGGATTTTCATTTTTTTGAAATTCAGCTGGTAATTTTTTTCTTTCCAGTCCGTTGTTTTTTATTTTAAGTTGGGAATCGGAACCTAGTTGGTCTCTCAAACAAAATATCAGGGGCTCTAGTCCCCTTGTCTTTTGAATACAAAATAATAATAATATTAATAATAATAATAATAATAATTGTTATAATAATAATAATTTTGACCTTATAGTTTTAAAATGAAGTCCAATTTTCTGTCCCCCACCAAGGGCTATAAATCTGCAGTAGTACAACTTATATAAAAAATTAAAGACAATCTGCAATAATACAGACTCGTTATAGTTAGAAATTTTGATTTGCAAGGTATGCATTTTATGATATGACTGACTTTGGTCTATACTTGATTTTGGTACCAATCATGTCTGCATATTTTGGTAGTCTTTTGCAGTTGCTTGGATTGAATTATAAACTCGTATGTCCTTTGTTCAGCAAATATGCCAACAACTTCATGGTTTATGGTCAGCTCCATTTCATATCATTATTGCTATGGTTCTTCTTTATCAGCAATTGGGTGCTGCATCACTTCCTGGTTCCCTAATGTTAGCTCTAATGTTCCCCATACAGGTAACCATAGTTTTTCCTGCTGCTTTGAAGCTGCATATGGGTTTTGTCTTAATGGTGTGTTGCATGTGATGATCTTTCTCTTTCAAGTCTTGTCATTACTTATTAATGTTGTTTCTGACTTCTTTTTTTCTTTTTTTTTGTGTGTGTGTGTGTGTGTGTGTGTGTGTGGGTGGGTGTGTGTGTTTTGAAAATTTTTGGATTCCATGTGCTTTGAATAAAATCTTAACCATCTTTTTTGGTTGACCGTGTTTAGCATTTTCTATTCCCATTCTATTCTGTCTAGGGAATGGTTGTTAAATGGCCTCAGCAGCTAGGAAGGCACCCAGAATTTCATAAGCACTCCTCTTGTTCATCTATTTGAATGTTTTTCTGATATTATACTATTTTTGATGATTTAACATTTCAAAATATTTTAAGGAACAAAAGTCATGCTTGTGTGAGTGTTCTTAAATCGAGGAGCTACAAATTTTAGAAAGAGATGAAAGTTAGGCATGGCTCAAAATGAAATATTGGGGGGTTCTAAAAGAAATAATAGAAAAAAGAAAAGAAATAAAGGAGGTAGGAGTAGTGTGCGTGTGTCCACGGTTTTGAAGTAAACAGTTCAATTAAAGTCCAATTATCCAATCTACTAAATTATCATACTTCTGTATGCTTCAGTTTAATTGTTTTCTACGTCTAAATCTGCTTTGTTTATTCATTTGAGCTGATAATATTATCTCTATTATCTCTCTATATTCAACCTTAATGCCTTATTACAAAATTCAACTGTCAGTTTATTTTATGGAAGAACCCCTGGTGCCTTTGAAGGCAGATATAGTAGTAATACTCAATAGGGGCCACCACCGCCCTCCCCTCCCCTCCCCCCCACCCAACCAAACTTTTGGAAAATTGCATTTTGGCCATGCAATTTTGAATATTTATACAAGAAGTTTGTATTTTGGCCCCTTCAAAATATATATAGTTTTACTCCGACCCTTCCAAAATCTAAAACTTTTTACTTTTGCTATCCTAAATTTAAAAAAAAATTCATTTTTTTTATGCAATTTTTAGTAATTGTAGAATACATTAGTATTTAAGTCACCCCAAACCTTTGACAAATCTCATACTTTCATGTCATTTTGAGTTTCTGTAAAATAAATTAATATTCTGATTTCCAAAATCTATATAATCTTATGTCAATTCCTCTAAAATTTAAATAATTTTGCTTTAGCCCCCCCACCCCCTTGCACAATTTCTGCATCCCCCACTGAGTACAGCATACGTCTTTGGTTGGAGCTAAAAGTACTTGTTTTAATATGGATGACTTTAATTATTGTAGTATGGTTGTACACTGTGTTGAGATTGAAGAAACAAGTGTTGTGTAGAGACAGAACAGTCAGACACACTTTTCATCAACATCTACTGCAGAAGAGTCCCATACATGTAAAATAGCATTTTGTAGGACTTAAAAGAGTAAGCTTAATCTTATTCCTAACCAATTTTCTTTTTGGCAGCAGATGCCCATTGACTGGTCCACAATGGCCAATTTTAACTTACTCTAAATGTGATTCTTTGATTCAAAAGTTATATTGATGGGCAGAATGGGTCACTTTTAGACCTCAGAGTGCTTTTAGTTCTATGCTTTTGAAACCTGATTAAGTTTAGGGACCATAGGAAATATTGCAGTTAATGTTTGAGCATTGAGATAGATGTCACAAGATCTTGGAGATATTAAGGAAACATTGTTCTTTACTTTGTTCAGTGCCCATGAATTTAAGATTTATAACTATTTTACTGTAGTCACTGTATCTTCCACTCTTTTGCTCAGAACTCTTATACATTTAATTTATCTTGTGGGAACAGACATTTATCATAAGCAAAATGAGAAAACTGTCAAAGGAAGGATTGCAACGTACTGATAAGAGAGTTGGGCTGATGAATGAAATCTTGGCTGCCATGGACACTGTGAAGTATAGTTTAATCTTTGCTAGCTTTTACTTAAGCTTAGTACATTTAGGCTGTTAACAATGATTATTTTGATTTTATGCTAAACTAATTCAGATGTTATGCGTGGGAGGAGAGTTTCCAATCTAAAGTTCACAACATCCGGTTTGATGAACTCTCATGATTCCAGAAAGCACAGCTACTGTCAGCGGTATGACATGAATCATAATCTTGGAAACCATCTTCTTGGCGCTACAAATTTTGCAAATGGCACCATAATTTGTGATAAGTTTCTTTACTGTTGTACTCTCTACAATTGACTGAAATATTACATTTTTAGTAGATGTGCCTGCCCGTTTGCATTAGTGAGTTCTGAACTCGCTTTAGTTACTTAACATCTTATAGGACATGCGGTGTAGAACCAAAAGACGAAGAATGGCATAACCAAAAAATAGGGTTTTTAGTCAAGAAGAATAAATAGGGATTTCACTCCCAAAATGTCTCTCAGAAATCAAACTCAACATCCAATCATTAATCATCAAAGTCTAGGTATCCAAACTACTACATAAAAGGCCATATATGTAGGCATAAGCACCATCTAATTAGGAAACTCATAAATAGGAAACTATGGAATTGGAAACTACTAATAAAGATACAAAATCCTAAAGACATAAAATCTTTTTAAATCATAACTCCGAATAATACCAAAATTCAAAGATTCTTCAATTTATTGTCATCCAATGCCTTTACGGTCCTCATCAACATGGCTAGTATTAATTGTTTTCTTTTTTGCCCATGGAGTGTTGAAGCGAGGGGTATTTAGACTTAAAACTTAAGGCTTATCTATTACATGCTGGTAAAGGGGAAAAGTGTTTTAGTATTAGTGGAGGCAAATCCCAAGTTTAATGGCTGAAGATGTGTAACAAACTATACTTACAAATATATTTATGGGCAAATTCCATTTTACCACCTTATGGTTTGGCTTCACCCCGTCTTTTAAAAATATGCCACTCACACTCACATGGTTTGGGACAAAAATGCACAGTTAACAATGTTAACAGAAAATGCAAAAGATCTTTATTCCATTGTCTTCCTCCCCTTTCATTATAAAAATCATCAAGAGGCTAGAATTCGAATGCGACAGAAAAGCAAATCGGCCAAGGCTGCAAAAGGGAATGTGATGGCCCTAAGAAAGCAATTAAAAGAATTTTCTAAACTAGTGCTGCACATATATCCTTATCAGTATGGAAAGCACCATTTTTCATCTCAACTTAGCACATGTAGAGCTCTGTATCAACTCAAGTTAAGTTAATAGAAACAAAACCCTTTCTCTATTGATCTTATGGGACATGTTTTTGCTCACCTGGTGCAGGAAACTTCGACTCAGCACACGGAGCATAGATTAAACTAAGCATAATTTGGGGTTTTGTTCTCATGAAATACAAAGTTTCAGACTTTTCTATATTCATCATGATCTATCTTAAAAAAAATAAAATTTAAAGCACAAAAACCCAAAACTAATTACAAATCTCTTCAAAGAGCTTTAGACTCCAAACCCTGGCACCTTGGGGTCGTTGTATATGATCTTGAAGAAATTGCAACAGAAAGGAAAGGATGACTATAGGAATGAAGATAGAGAACGGAATTTTTGTTTTCTTAATGGTTAGGGTGGGGTTGGCTTGTGTTCGACCAGTTGCAATCAATGAACTCATTCAATTTCATGGGGCATCCAAACATCCAGAGATTGAAGTGCAAACAACCAATTAGAGTTCTCAGTGCTTATATTCTGATGGTCACATACCAATGCCCAAACACAGGAGGCTAATTTAGAAGCACTTATCATGCAATATTGATTTAGCAGGGGAAGAGGTCGGGGGTGGCTAGGAGGTTGGGGAGCAGAATGGGAGGAGGGACAAGGATGGGTCTAGAGGAGCCGCCGGACGCCGGGGGGGGGGGGGGGGGGATTCGCCCCCCCAAAATTTCAATAGTTCTCACCCTCAAAATTATAAAGATTCACCCCCCAAATTATGTACATTACAAAATTTAAAAAATAGTTTCTAAATCGAGTTTTATCAAATATTGATCTATTCTATTTGTTATATGTGTTATTTGTTATATTTCAATATTGTTTAGAGTTAATTATATTCTTCTAGTTGTTCTTATTTGTTGGTATTCTTCTCTGTTTATATGTCATTTTTTTTTTGTTTTTTATATGACATTCTTGAAAATGAGTTCATAAATTTTAATTTCGCTTATTGAAATGAATTATCATGTTACTCATAAAAACATACATTATCCACTTTTTTGTGCTAGTATAAATCAAAATTTAAAATTTTATAGTACTTTTTTCCAACGAAAAGTTATGTGTGTTTTTACCCTCCCAAAGTTCAAGTCCTAGATCTATCCCTCAAAAGAGAGGTAGTGGCGGAGGAGGTTAGGCAGTAGTGGAAGAGGAGGCTAGAGGGGGTGGGACGGGTAGGTGCATCAGGGTTAGGATTTGGAAGATGGGTAAGACAATATCATCAAATTCAAGTTCTATTGTAAATGACGTTCAATTGGTGGAGGAATCAACAAAATAATTAAGATCTTATATTATTGAGGCAAACATAATAACAAGAAAATTAATGAATGACGTCCTTGCAAAATTGTGCCAAACCCCTAAAGTTTGAGTTCGGTTAATCTGTGACAAAAAGTCCATTACAATTTCCACAGGATTCCAAGAATAATGTCAAAAAATGTAATCATAATGATGAGGCAGTAGGATCGAGCCCTTGAGACTACAAATGGATCTCACAAATGTGAACAATAAATTTCAATGTGAAAATAACCAAGAGGGCTTTGATGGTTCGGGCCTGTTAGCGGGGGAAGAGAAAGCAGAGTGAGACTAAATGTACCCGGCATATACGATAAGTGAGGCATAATCAAATTTTGTTGTCTCGGTCTCAAGCGAGAATGTACTCTTTGTGGCCTTCTTTGTAGGAAAGGGTTATCATATCAAGATTGACCCGTTCTCCCTTTCCCTTCAGCATGCTTTCTACTTTCACCTTCCTTTTGGATCGTCGTTTGTGAGATCTATATAATGGAATGGACTTTGGGACAGTTAGCTAGTTGTAAGCTCGGTAGTCAAACCAGAGGGTTAGTTGTAAGCTCGGTACTAAGACTAAGATAAGCCACTAAGCGATTTCGGACAGAACTTTTGAGATTTTTCTTGAGTCTTCTCTTTAGAAGTGTAAGGGTCCAGGATGAGAGCTTGAGCCCAATTCTATCAAGCCAGAGCCCCTAGTCAATGTCTCTGGGTGTTGAAGGCAGTGTCAAGGCAGGAAAAGAAAAAGAAAGAGTAGGGTGAAGCAAAGGGCTTTTTCCTCAATAGCAATATATAGGAATAAATAAATAAGACAGTCATTCCTCTCTGGTTTACCTCAAAATAAGACTGCCCCTGCCAATGGCAAGACTTGGGGTCAAGGCATCAAGCCACCTATATTTATAAAGGCTATCCTGATATTGATTCAACCCTGGAAACTCTAGATGTCTATCAACGTGCTTATGCTACTGGATGGATGATACTCACATGGATTTCTTTGTAATTTCATCAATCCATCTTGCTCTTTCCCCAAGATCATATACAATTTCTGTGCATGTGTAGAAGACTATATAAGATTAGCATGACACTGAAATATATATATGGTATCGATCAAAAATGTTCATCTATTATTACTTCTTTTTTTTTAAAGCCATTGCACTTTGGGCCACCCCCAAGATTGCATATGCATCTATATTTGCACATAGAATTACTTGCATATCCAGTTCTATGCTGTTATATAGTACTGCATTTGATTTATCTTTGGGCAAGACTATAAATATGTATAGTATCTTAACCTGATTCATCTATTTTATGACTCAATGTTCAACTACAATTTGCTTGTGCTTTACAGAAGTAGACTAATTGCATTAATGATTCAAAATTTTGTCCTACCTATCATTTTTATAATCTTTGAATGGATCAGCTTCTCTAAAGGCTATTTGTCGACCATAAGTGATTCATGACACTGTTAATCTTGTTAAACGCCATTCTTAACTTGATTTTTTTCTTATGTAGTGTAACAGTTTCATACTAAACAGCATTCCAGTGCTTGTGACAGTGACATCGTTTGGGATGCTCACTTTTCTTGGAGGAAATTTGACTCCTTCGAGGGCTTTTACATCACTTTCTCTGTTTGCAATGCTACGTTTTCCGTTAAACATGCTTCCAAATTTAATAACACAGGTTTTGCCTTCTTCAGCTTGGTTATAATTTTATTCAGCGTACAATCGAGACTTTGATATTTTGGATACTTGAAAGTAGAATAAGCAATTAATCAATTTATTCAATTTGTAAACTGTGCAATATGTTATCCAATATCATTTTCTGCCACCTCCTGAACTTTCCATTTTATTCAATTGAGGAGCCATGATCAGCTTGGAAACTGAACAATTGAGAACCGCATCAAAATGGTATAGAACTTTAGGAGCATTTTCAAAATGTGTTAGGTCAATTGTCTTGAGCTTGGGATCCGAATGTCGGATTTGAAAGTTGACAGCGTTGACTCTCACGGCCTTGCAAATATTTCATGAAAAGTTTTCTAGAATCTTAAGATAATTAGTCACTTAAGGGATTTCGATTTGAAAGCAAGATAGGAAGGCAAAAATGGTTAGGGTTGAATTACACCTTGATATGGTAATCTAAGAAGCAAGTACATGGGAACTGACAATTTTCAAAAAATTACGGGCATGGCGGTGATAATGATTTTTTTTTAAAAAATATTTATTTACAAAAATTATAATAATAGTAATAATAAAAGAAAAATAAAAATAAAAATTACCACTAATTTTAACATGAAAACAGCTCAATCTACAATTTAAAATTTGAAATATCAATTAACATATAAAATGGGAGCTTCTATTTGCACACCTCATATTCTCTCAATTCACACCATTATGGGAGCTTCTATTTGCACACACACATTCTACTCTGTGCACACACTTAATGATGATTATTTTTATTACAATTTTATTCCTAAGTAAAATTACTATTATGGACATCACACTCAATTCAAATAAACACATTTGGAAGTTGAATGTCGAAAAAATGAAAAAAAAAAATCGAAATTCTACTGTCGAAAAAAATGATAATTTTCGGAATGGTACTTCCGAACAAGTTGTTTATTTTTGCAATACTACTTCCAAACAAGTTATTTATTGCGAAGGATGTGCATAGAGTGTAATGGGTGTGTGCAAATAGAAGCTCCTCACCATTATCCCAATTTTTTTTAATTACCATTGTATCCTTTAATTAAATTACCTACACACCCCTTCCTCCCTCTCAACACCGCCGGCTACCACCTCCTCCCAACCCCGCGACCGCCGACTGCCACCTCCTCTAACCCCACCAGCACCGGTTGCTACCCCTCACCTCCAATAGCACCATTCCCACCCACCTCAACCCCACCACCGCCGGTTGCCATCTACCCCACTTCCACTGCCTCCATCGCTGCCCTTTACCTTTGGTACCATCTTTCCTCTGCAACAACTCTCCAACGCCTCCTTTGGCGAACCCCTCCCATTGCGACCTCTTTTTCTCTTCTTCACTTGCTCTCTCTCTCTCTCTCTCTCTCTCTCTCTCTCTCTCTCTATTCGATTGATCATTCATCGATCTTAGTCAATCGCGAGGGTTGGGGGTGGCGGTCACTAAGGCTGCGGTAATGGCGAGGTGTGGTTGTGGAGGTGTCGGAGTGGGGCAGAATTGATGCAAGGAAGGGTTGAAGGAGTCTGAGGGAGGAACAGTGGTAGTCGGGATCGGTTGTGGAGGGTGGATGAGGGCGTGGGTGGGTCGCCGGATCTGGTGGTGGCTGGGTTGGGGGTAGGTAGGGTTAGGTATTTTGGGCATAAAGGGTGTGAATTGAAAAAATATTAAAAAATGAAGATGGTGTGGAGGTGTGAACTAGAAATGGTGTGTATTGAGGTAAACTATGGTGTGTAAATAGAAGCTCGACATACAAAGTACTATTTCATCAATCATGACCCGTACTATCATAGATCTCATAAGCATTTAGGTTCTATTAGGACAGAAAAAAAATACCATACTTAATTATGAAAAAACCCAATGAAGAAGATAACCAAAACCATCGCGTGCAAGAAAAACACCGCTAGCCGCTAAGAAAATAGGGTACCTCATCCTGTGGGGGTGTTGGTTTATTTATAATAATCCGGTATCTTGCCTAGCAAGTAACATAATTGATCTAGAAGTCTTACACTACATAATCTCTAATTGGTCGGGACTTCTATAATGATAAGATTTCATCTCACGATGAGTTTTACTCCACGTATATTACTGTTGTTGTGTTTGACTAGGATTTGACCGCCGCCTTACGCTTTAATATAAAAAATAGTCATACATATACGTGAAATCATATCATGTCAAAACCATAATCTGTCATTTTTAATATAAAAATATGAACAAAGTCCTTATCTCAAATATGAAGAAAAGCTAATCCGAAAATGCAAACATCATCCGGTCATGAATCCGAGAACACTATTGCGAATATCACGACGAGCTCTCCAACTTTCATTTACAACAGTTTTGCAAAATCTCACTCTAAGGACTTCCATTTGAAGCTCAAAGATTGAGCAACAATAGAGAAAAGAGAAAAGGAGAGAGAGAGAGAGACACGTTGAGATAGAGAGAAAGAGAGCCAAGCTCTCTGCCAACCCAACAAGAAATGAAATGAGATGAAAAGGAAAGGAAGGTGAATGATGGCCAACACAAAAAGAGGGGCAACCCATGTGAGTTTGTCTTCCCAAAGCTTGGTATTTTTAAAAATATATATATATATATATATATATATATATTACTTTTGTAATAATACTTTCAAATTTTATAATATAAATTATAAAATGATATAATTTTTCTCACCACAAAATATAATATTTTGATCACTATGAAATATACAAATTTTCATTATTTATAAAATATATAATTTTTTGCCATATGGTACACACCATAAAATCAACTATCAAATATTTATTATAATCCTATATAATAAATAATTACAACTCCTAAGGCGGTTACTATCAATCACCTAATTAAAAAATAACCAAACAGTTAAAGATGAGTCATTAAACAAATTTAAATTAAATTAAATTTAAATCATGGGTCTCACCCATAGATCAAACATGGTCCAATTATATACTAAAATAGTCCTAACAAATTTATCTCAAATCCTGGTTCGAGCACCCAAAACTCAATTTCAAATTCTGTTATAAATTAAACTGAACACCAATCAGTCCGTGAATTTTCATAAAATAAATACTCATCATTTAATTCTGAATTTTTTATACAACGTGCTAGACTCATATGGGAACAATATATAAAAATTTCATAAATTTCTGAGATCGGAAACTATTACTAAAAAATACAAAACCGAACTGTTTTTGCACAGAATTTACACAACAATCAAATTCGAAAATTTGCTCAATTAAATTATGCACTGGCTATTTAAAAAAAAAAAAAAATAGAGTCATTACAATAATGAATAGATCATCCATAAAAAATATGTAAATCATACTATTATTCTTGAGAAATAATAATATAGTATTTACATATGCCAAAAGTTTGCACCAAAATTTCTACAAACCAATGTACATAAAAAAAGATTATACTTAGAAAATATGAAGAAGAAGAACTCCGAAAATATGAGGAAGAAGGAATATATTTCTGTTATATTCAAAACTTCTTATCTTACAAGACCAAATGACACTCCTTATATAGGAGATATTACAAACATCATCATAACCCATTATATGCCACTTACATATTATATATTACCACTATCTACCACTATCTTATTATATACATGCCACTATCTACCACCAACACCACTATCATATTCTATACATGCCACTATCTACAACCAACACCACTATCATATTCTATACATACCACTATCTACCACCAACACCACTATCATATTCTATACATGCCACTATCATATTATATGCATGAACACAATTTCCAGCACTCCCCCTCAAGCTGGTTTGAAGATATCTTCCATAGCCAGCTTGCTAGTCAGCTTATCAAATTGCTTCTTGTGTAGTCCCTTCGTTAGCACATCAGCTAATTGTTCACCTGTTGGAAGGTAGGTCATACAGATTATGCCAGCATTGATTTTCTCCTTGATGAAATGTTTATCCACTTCTATATGTTTTGTGCGATCATGTAGAACTGGATTATGAGCTATAGATATAGCTGCTTTGTTGTCACAATAGACCTTCATAGGTGTCGGGTGAGAAAGCTTTAATTCTTCAAGAATTCTTTTAATCCACATTACTTCACAGATTCCATGGGCAACAGCTCTGAACTCTGCTTCTGCACTACTTCTAGCTACCACATTCTGTTTTTTACTCCGCCATGTAACTAGGTTCCCACCTACAAAGGAGCAGTATCCGGATGTTGATCTCCTGTCTGTAACACTTCCTGCCCAGTCTGCATCTGTGTATACTTCAACTTGAAGATGTCCATGTTTCTTGAATAGTAAGCCTCTCCCTGGAGTTCCTTTCAAATATCTTAAGATCTTATAAACGGCCTCAAAGTGCTCTGCCCCTGGTGAGTGCATGAACTGACTTACCATGCTGACTGCAAAGGCAATATCAGGCCGCGTATGAGACAAGTAAATCAATTTCCCTACAAGTCGCTGATATTGTTCTCTCTCTTTGACTTCTTCAGCCTTAGCAGCTTGTAACTTCAAGTTAGGCTCGATCGGAGTCTCCGCCATCTTACAACCAAGCATACCTGTTTCTCCAAGGAGATCAAGAACATATTTTCTCTGATTAACGAATATACCTTCCTTGGATCTTGCAAATTCCATTCCGAGGAAATACTTGAGGGCTCCCAGATCCTTAATGTGAAATTCTTTGGCGAGTTTCTCGTTGAGGGCTGCTAACTCTGCTTCATCATTACCAGTTAAAATGATGTCATCAACATAAACAATCAAAATTGCAATTTTACTGTTTTTTGAATGTTTATAAAATATTGTGTGATCTGCTTGACTCTGCGAGAAGCCACAACTGATAACTGCCTTCCCAAAGCGTTCAAACCACGCTCTTGGTGATTGTTTGAGTCCGTATAATGACTTGTTCAATCTGCATACTCTGTCACTTCCAAGTCTCTGCTCAAATCCCGGCGGTAGGCTCATGTACACCTCCTCTTCAAGATCACCATTGAGAAATGCATTTTTAATGTCAAGTTGATGTAGAGGCCAATCTGAATTTACTGCAAGAGATAACAGTACTCTGATGGAATTTATTTTAGCAACAGGAGCAAACGTCTCCTGATAGTCGATCCCATAAGTTTGAGTGAAGCCTTTAGCTACCAGTCTCGCCTTGTATCTCTCAACGCTTCCATCTGCGTTACATTTTATCGTAAACACCCATTTACACCCAACTGTTTTCTTGTCTTTGGGTAGATCAACTATCTCCCAAGTACCACTTCTCCTTAAAGCATTCATCTCCTCCATGACTGCTAATTTCCAATTCGGATCATCCAATGCTTCCTGTATATTCCTTGGAACAAACAAGTGTGAAATCCTAGATGTGAAAGCTCTATGGTTTTTAGACAGTCTTTGATAGGAGAGGTAATTTGCAATAGGATGTTTAATGCAATTTCGGACACCTTTCCTAATTGCTATAGGTACATCAAGGTCGGAAATAGAAGGAATAGGATTACCTAAAATTTCGATGCCAGAACTCGGGTGGACATTCGGGTCATTAGGATGGACATTCGGGTCATTATTCCTCAGATGAAATCGCTTCCTAGTATAAACCTGAAGCTCAGGATTTAGATCATTTTGTAGTACTTCTCCCCCTAAACAAGAATCTTCTTGACTAGGCACCATAGAACTTGGTTCTCCTAAGTGATCATTATCAGACAGATGTGGTTTTTGTGTAGGATAAATGACATTGGGGAGCGGGATAGAAATATCCCAAAAACGGTCTTCTACTCCACTTGTCTCCCCCTGAAGAGAAGTGTTGGGGAAATAGGATTTTGTTTCCACAAATGACACATCCATACTCACATGAAATTTCTTGTTTTGAGGATCGAAGCACTTATACCCCTTTTTGTTTGAGGAATAACCCAAAAAAACACATTTTATAGCACGGGGGTCAAGTTTTGAACGAAATTGACTGGGAACATGAACATAGGCAGTACATCCAAAAACTTTGGCGGGTAAATCAGAAAACAACCTCGTGTCAGGAAAAAAAGTTTTGAGACAATCAAAAGGTGTTTTGTATGTTAACACCTTTGTAGGCATCCTGTTTATCAAATACGAGGCTGTTAAAATTGCTTCACCCCATAAATATTTAGGAACATGCATGTAAAACATTATAGCACGTGCTACTTCAAGTAGATGTTTATTTTTTCGTTCTGCAATGCCATTTTGTTGAGGGGTATCCCGACATGTAGATTGATGAAAAATCCCCTTTTTTTCCAAAAACTCACCCAACTGCTCATTGAAATATTCTGTTCCATTATCAGAATGTAAAATACCAATTTTGGTTTGAAATTGGTTTTCAATCATATTGTAAAAATTTGTGAATAAATTTTTCACGTCAGATTTTTTATTCATCAAATAAATCCAACATAAGCGGGTATGGTCATCAATAAATGTAACAAACCATCTTTTACCAGAAAGAGTAGTGATTTTAGAAGGGCCCCAAACATCACTATGAATCAAATAAAAAGGTTTTGAAGCCTGGTAAGGTTTTGGCAAATAAGTAGAGCGATGAAATTTTGCAAAAATACAACTTTCACAATGAAAAGAAGAACAATCAATCCCTTTAAATAATTCTGGAAATAAATGTTTCAGATAAAGAAAACTAGGATGTCCTAGCCTATAGTGCCATAGCATTATTTTTTCTCGAACAGAGATTGAACTGGTACTATTAAAGCTCTGAGCTTTTTTATTACTAACAGGTACTTCATCAAAGTAGTAAAGACCTTCAAGCATCCTAGCACGCCCAATCATCATCCCCGAGTTCTGGTCCTGAAATTCACAATGGGATTCAAAAAATGTAACACGACAATTAGAATCCTTAGATAGTTTACTGACAGACAAAAGGTTACAGGCTAAGTTGGGGACGTGAAGAACAGCATTGAGATTAATTTTCTCAGTTAGTTTAATAAATCCTTTTCCTGCAATAGGTGAAAAACTACCATCGGCTATTCTGATTTTGTCATGACCAGAACAAGGGAAATAGGTACTAAATAAATGGGAAAAACTAGTCATGTGATCGGAGGCACCGGAATCTATGATCCACGGAGAGAAGTTTAGGCAAGAGAAGGCTTTAGGATTTCTACCTGTTTGTGCCAACAAAACACTAGGAGTACCGGTTGAGGAGTTGGATTTTATCAGCTTTAAGAGTTGATCAATCTGCTCTTTGTTGAAGGGACCTGAATCGGCTTCATTAGCGGTAGGAAAGCCACGATTCTTCTCTCCTTGTTTGCTGCTTTTCCAGTTGACAGGTTTGCCATGAATCTTCCAACACGTTTCGCGTGTATGGCGAGGCTTGTTGCAAAAATCACACCAGACCCGTGGCTTATCATCAAACCTGCGCTGGTAATTTGCAGCCTTGTTGGCCGCAGCATCGCTAATTAAAGCAGAAATTTCAATTGATTCACCATTACCTTTTTTCTTAAGCATGACGCTCCTTCGGCTCTCTTCCCTTCTGACTTCGGCAAATACTTCGCCAATGGATGGGAGAGGAGGTCTGCCAATAATTCTTCCTCGCACTTCATCGAACTCAATGTTGAGGCCGGCAAGAAACTTGTAAATACGGCTGTCTTCCACAGTTTTCTTGTGGTGGTTGCAGTCGTCAACTGATTTCCATTCGTATGTGTTGAAGATGTCAAGATCCTGCCACAACCTTTTCAACGAATTGAAATATTTGGTGACGGAATCATCTCCTTGACGAATCTCTCCCAACTTCAAAGTTAATTCGAAAACTTGAGATTGATTTCCTAGGTCAGAATACATCTGACTAACATTATCCCACAATTCTTGTGCAGTAGTATAGCACATGTAATTAGAGCTTATATCCTCCTCCATGGAATTGACCAACCATGTCATAACCATGGAGTTTTCAGCGTCCCAATTGTCGAACAGCGGATCATTAACCGCAGGAGCCTTCTTGTCACCAGTGATGTAACCGATCTTTCCTTGCCCACGGATATACATCCGGACAGATTGTGACCAGCGGAGAAAATTATCACCATTTAGGCGGATGGTGGTGATTTGGACAGAGTGAGAGTTGGACGTTTTCACCGGAATGGCAGCGGCAGGGGTTGAAGTGGTTCCGGACGTGACTTCCGACATGGCTATGACGGTTTTAGGGCTGCTGTGTTTTTTGTTGCTCTGATACCAACTTAGAAAATATGAAGAAGAAGAACTCCGAAAATATGAGGAAGAAGGAATATATTTCTGTTATATTCAAAACTTCTTATCTTACAAGACCAAATGACACTCCTTATATAGGAGATATTACAAACATCATCATAACCCATTATATGCCACTTACATATTATATATTACCACTATCTACCACTATCTTATTATATACATGCCACTATCTACCACCAACACCACTATCATATTCTATACATGCCACTATCTACAACCAACACCACTATCATATTCTATACATACCACTATCTACCACCAACACCACTATCATATTCTATACATGCCACTATCATATTATATGCATGAACACAATTTCCAGCAATTATAGTAACACACTGAAATTGATTTTTTCAAAGACATGCTTTCTGCCTATATTAGTTGAATTTTAGGACACATTACAGATATCAAAGATATAACGTATTAGGAGAAATGTTTTTTTCTGCCACCATCTTGTTTCGAAATGCAATACTTTGACCACCAAACCAACTTTCTAAAATTATAAATAAAAAAAAATAAAAAACACAAATGTGTAATGTGGAGTATCTAGGCACAAGACACGCATGTGCTTGATGTGTCCCCCTAACTTGTCCAGTGAAAAAATAATTAAAAAATTGACATGCCATATGCTTTGTCCATAAATATCTCAATTAGACACTGCTATGACTACTAAAATGAAGTAGTTGTGTTTCATAAATGCTAATTTAGAGCTAACTCAGTGTTGTTTTGAGGGATCGTTAAGGTTTCTTAGCACACCCTTAGGGTGGCCCCTTGCTAGCCTCATAGATAGAAAGAGGCATTAACCATGCGACACCTCAAAGAGTGTATTACTTCCTTTGAAAAGTCGTGATACACCCCCTGAGGGATAAATGATTGAAGGATCTGAGTGAAAACTGCTTTGCAATTCACTTTTTATTTATTTATATTTATATTTTATATTCTGATGTATTGCAGCCTAATTGTTTTCATTTCTTTACCTTTTATCTGTTACATAGAATGTTCCCCCTACATGTTCAGAGTAGTGCTCAAGTGCCAGTTTTGCTCTAAAATTTAAATATGGATATTGCTTACAGGTTGTAAATGCAAATGTATCATTACAACAACTGGAGGAGCTATTCTTCGCTGAAGAAAGAATTCTGTTACCGAATCCACCTCTTGAGCCAGAACTTCCTGCCATCTCAATCAAGAATGGATACTTTTCATGGGATTCTAAGGTTTGCTATCAACATTAAATTTACAAGTGTGTTTTGTGTTTATGGTGTGTGTTGCTTTCTGCTTTTCAATTCTGTGTTTGTGCTTTAATTTTATGATTTCTTATGCATTGCTCAAAGTTATGATGTAAAAATATGTAAAACTATGATTAGGGTTAGAGAGAAAGAGAGGAGAAGAAAAGAAGACTCTGTTATATTGAATATTATTTGTAGGTTCTTAAAATAAACCTAAAACAATCAGCACATATTTAAAAAGAGTGCTACTATTAGCACCTACCTAATTTTTTTGAACCCTCCAATTTTCAACTTTTTTTTTTTATTATTACAATTATATCCTGAAGTAAAATTACATTAAATGACAATTTTTAATGAAATACCCACCCACCAAATGAAAACAATTAGAATGACACTCTACAATATTGTACAACCTTCATCCCCATCTATACGTATTCGTTACCAACCTAAAGCCTAACCGTATTCTTCTTCATCACCATCTTACACCCACGTATTCATCTTCAATGAAAAACATTTGAAACCACCTAATCAGTTAACGTTTTGTTCGATGGTTTCAAATGTGTTCAGTATTCCAAATTAGTTAATGTTGCAAACAATCCTATTACAGACTCCGAGTTTCTACATTTGTGATCTTTTTCACCATTTGTTGGTACTTATAGAGCAATGGAAGACGATGACAAAAACTCTGATGAGGTTGGCATTGCATAGGTAAGTTTATCTATCTTGCATTTACGATTCTGGGTCATTTTCGATTCGGTATTGGTTTGTCAACTGTTAAGGTTCGGTTCAGTAATACAGGTTCGGTTCAGTAATACAGTGCTGAACAAAAACATTTAGTTCAGTAATGCAGTGCTGGATATAAACATTTTGTTCGGAACTGGAATGCCGAACGGTTCTATTTTGCAAAATTTTTCTCCTATTTCTTTTCTAAGGGTTTTTCCCTCTAAAACCCCCTGTATCGAGGGTATTACCCTGAAATAAACCAAGAAAAAAAAGTGATGGGGAGTTGGAGGTTACCTAAGAGAAGAAGAAAGAGATCGTAGAAGAGATTTTCGACTGAGATACCGTCGTTCATGGTGACAAGGAGAAAGAGACCATCGTTTATGAGAGAAGAGAAGAGAGGGATATTTGATTCGTCTCTCAATCATTTGTTGTTCTCAATCGTTCATTGTTCACTGAGAGAAGAAGAAGAGAGGGTGTGCAAAATTAGGTGAGTGTACGAGAATAACCAAAAAAAACACATTTGCGAGCATGGGGAGATAACTTATCCATTCTTAAATCAAGGACATGGACAAAGCCCACACAACCAAACACACGAAGAGGAAGTGGAAACAGGGAACAATTGGGGTATAATTGAGAGAAATGAGACTAGTTTTGTAAAACAACCGAGGGCATGCGGTTAATAAGAGAACAAGCAGTGAGCACAGCATCACCCCAAAACTGTTTGGGTACATGCATGTTAAACATTAAGGTGCGGCCAACAAATGGCAATGTTTCCGCTCAGCAACACTACTTTTTTGGGAGGTGTGAGCACAACTAGTCTGATGTATAATACTACGATCATCACAAAAATTATTCACAATAGATTGCACATATTCTAAGGCATTATCTGGCCGAAATATCTTAAAGATTTCCCAAACTTAGTAAAAATTTCTTTATAAAACTTAGAAAGTATTTGGGGCAAGTCAGACTGTTGTTGTAATAAAAACAACTACGTCATTCAAGAGTAATCATCCACAAAAATAACAAAATAAAAAAAAACCATTAATAGTAGGAGTTTGAGAGGGACCCCATATATCTGTGTGGACTACATCAAAAGACGTAGACACGCGACTAACACTACGACTAGTTAAAGAACTACGTCGATGCTTACCAAGCTGACACTAGTTAAAGAACTACGTCGATGCTTACCAAGCTGACACACTTTACACTCAAGCTGAGACATGACTCAAATCAGGAATAGCTAACTTAAGCTTAGCCAATGATGGATGACCCAAGCGGAAATGCCATTCTAGGAGACGCGCTCAAAACAACAAAAGTAGGATGAGGAGAGCCATTAGTATCCAAAAAATATAAGTCATCTTTCTTATGTCCCGAACCAATCATCTGCTTGGTCTGGAAGGCATGCAATACACATGAAGTAAGAGAAAGTGAAGAGCTTTAGTTAATTGACTAATAGAAGGCAAATTAAATGGAAAGGTGGGAACATGAAGACTAGAGACGGATTGAAGAGTACCTTGCCCACTGACAGGTTGGGAGGATCCATCAGCTAAGATAATATTATTGGTAACAAGGATGAAGAGTATTAAAAAGAGAAGAATTATCAGAAATGTTGGAACTAGCACCGGAGTCTAGGAGCCAAGGCTTAGAAGTTTGAGCCATACGTGCAATATTACCTGTACTAGCCAATGTAGTTATGGAGGATGACGGGAGAGCAATGTGAAGAGAATGGACGTGGTCAGTAACCTCACTAATCTGAATAGTGAGTGTATCACGAGAATCAACTGGGGAAACCACCATATCAGAAGGAAAGGATGTCGACGGCAAGGATGGAGCATCCATAACCTGATTCACATAATCAGGTTTACTATACTTCTTCCAACACCAGGGTTCAAAATGACCCAAGGAACCACAATAAGTACACTTCCGATCACCACGGGACATGGAACTAGTACCACGCCGACCACTACCATGAGAACCATGAGAAGAACGACCACCATGAGAACCACGTGAACCAGCATGAGAGCCGTGGTGACTAGAGTGGCCATGAAAACTCCTAGGGGTAGGCCCACAGTCACCACTGCTAGAGATCAATGCAGAAGAGGACAAGGACTAGGAGGAGCAACCAGATGTAGAATGACACTATCCCAAAGAAGAAAGCAATAGCTGAGAGTAGGCATTAGCAGCTGAAGGAAAAGTCTCACTAATAAGAATCTAATCTTTGAAATCCCGTAAATCAGAATCTAAACCCAAAAGTAAGGATGCCATCATAAACTCCTCCCAATATTACTTCTGTTGGGCCAAACCAATAGTAAAGGGTCTGTGCTGCAGTAATTGATCCCACAAGTTCTTAAGTCCACTATAATATTTAGGTAGAGGACAACTAGGCTGTCGAGTAACAAAGATCTATTCATACAACTCATAGACATGAGAAATGCTACTTTGATGTGGAAAAAGAATCAGCAAGGGAGTCCCAAATTTCATTAGAGGTTTCACAAAACTCCACCGTAGTAGCAACATGGGGTTCCAAACTATGCCAAAGTCACCCCATAACACATGAATACTCACTTAACCAATCATCATAGCCCTTATCATTATTAGCTAGTGGAAGTTCAGTAAGAAAGCGTGACTTTTCTTGCCACACAAGAAAATCTTAACTGCATGGGCCCATGCCAGATAATTCAGTCCATTTAATTTCTTAGTTGTAACAAACTTGGGTAAGTCATCATCATTAACCAATGAAGATTTTGCATCAGGTTTTGCCTCGGCCGTGACAATGAGATAAAACAACAATACAGGAAATAACAATAGATGGCAGCACAAAGCAAAGACCAACACCAGCCACCAATAAAGCGCATGCACACACACAAAAAAAAAAAAACAAACAAACAAACAAGCCAAAGAAATTACCACTACTAGTAATCACCAAGCTAAATTACCAGAATCACCAGAATGAACAAATAGGTACAGTACTGGAACAAAATCAGCAATGCTGCGCCAAACAGATGAACAAAATCACTCGAAAATCCAACAAAACAGCAAAGCCAGCTCTGAAACAGCTCTCTAGGGCAATTTCGGCTCCTACAGAGTTGATTGCAAGAAGAAACTTCAGCTAATGGGCTATACCACAGATTGAAGAAAATACCACCAAAAACTCGAAAAACATTCAAAAATTGAAAACTTGCATCAAATGGTCCCAAAAATTCCACAAAAGTCATCATCATCATCAGAGGGAGAAAATGTCCTTGGGAGGTCTATCTGGTCCGTACAAATTATGATGTCATGCTGATGTCATCGTACAGAGGATGACATCAGCACATATTGTCACCTCAGAATAATCCCAAGAGTCTAATGAACACTTGATAGGGCAGAATTGATGCTCTAATACCAAGTTAGAATGTAAAAATATGTAAAACTATGATTCGGGTTAGAGAGAGAGAGAGAAGAAAAGAAGACTGCGTTATATTGAATATATGTTTGTAAGTTCTTAAAATAAACCTAAAACCATCAGCACATATTTATAAAACACACCACCTAACAATATGACCACAGTACCCACAACTTAACACAAAAATAACATAGAACATATAACTATTCTAACACTCAACAAAGTAAATTTTGACATTCATAGCACTTTTTAGTCCTTCGTGCTTACTTATTTTGGTTTGTCTAAGCATTGTGTTCTCTCTATTATAGAATATATAATGGAGCTGTCGAAGCATCATGTATCTTTTGGGTGTTTATAAATATAGCATATTTGTATCAAAGATAATCATAAGAGGTTCATGGGGAATCTATAGGAAGTAGCAGTTATCTAAAGAAACTTGCTAGTGACGTGAACAGATTAAGAAAGCAATCAAAAGAAAAAGTGGCTGTCATGAATCTCTACATACAAATAGTTCGAACTTAACTTGTATTGCCCAGGAATAATTAGGATTTAAAAGCATTTGGACTTCAGAAAGATGAGAGATATATTCCAAGTTACTTAACATTCATAATGATTTTTCACTTTTTATCTTGGAACTTTTTCTAATCAGCATCTTTACAAAAAGGTTGGGGGAAGGCTGTCTACCTAGTACCTACTCTCTCTCCCACACCTACTGTAAGCAAGAGCCTTGTGCACTGTGTATAACCTTTTCCTTAGTCCCCTGATAGGGAAAGATGGACGGTGAATGTTGTTATGTGTACTAGAGTGGAACACAGAATTTTATGACATATTTCAGCCCTATTTGTCTAATGGTCAAGGTTTACCATTTATGCATCAACAAGAATATGTTACAGTTGCCTGCCAAAAAATAAAGAAGTGAAAATAAAATAAAGGAAACGGTAAACTACTTCAGCTGTGAAGCCATTACCTTTCCACTGGATAGTTACACGAGTTCAATCTTCTCATATACTGATAACATTAGCAATCCTGTGACTTTTAGGATTTATGTTTCCTGTATTTTTATGTATATATATACATATTTTTTTCAGGCAGAAAACCCCACATTAGCAAACATCAATTTGGACATCCCAGTTGGTAGTCTAGTTGCAGTTGTTGGTGGTACTGGAGAAGGAAAGACGTCTTTTATATCGGAAATGATTGGGGAGCTTCCGCCGGTAGCAGATGCAAGTGTTGTCATCAGAGGATCTGTTGCTTATGTTCCCCAAATTTCATGGATTTTCAATGCTACTGTGAGTTACAGCATGCTCATCCTCAATCAAAACTATGTCCTGTAGCTGAAAATTTGTTATATTAAAAATGCTCAGGATTTATGATCATTCACATTTTTAATGAGCAAATCTTATCCTTGCAGGTACGCGAGAACATATTATTTGGATCTAACTTTGAACCAGCCAGATACTGGAAGGCAATAGATGTAACTGCATTGCAGCATGACCTTGACTTACTTCCTGTTAAGTATAATGTTATATGATTGTGATTAGTTTTCATTAACATGATATGTGATGGAATGCTGTCATTACATTAAAATGGATCCTGGACCTGAATTTCTTGTGTATTTAATGCTTTTTCAGGGTCACGATCTTACAGAGATTGGTGAAAGAGGGGTAAATATTAGTGGGGGACAAAAGCAAAGAGTTTCCATGGCTAGGGCTGTATATTCAAATGCAGATGTATACATATTTGATGACCCTTTAAGTGCTCTAGATGCCCATGTTGGTCGACAGGTAAACATTGCATGTTTAAGCAATATATTGTCACCTACCTAGTTAGAGAGTACGAAAATTTTTATATTTAAAATGGTTTACTTTGACTTAGAGCGTCATTTGTGCTGAGATTATACCATATACTTTATGGAAAAAGGTCTCTGAAACTCTTTGTTGCTAACTCTTCGTACTTGTAAACAAGCTAAATTTACTGAAATATACCTTCCGGAAGAATAATCAGAAAACTGAGATGACTTTCTGTTTCATCTCTCCTTTATTTCTCTTCAGAATATTGCTCATGTTTTCTAAACATCTAAACATTATCTTGGGTCATAATTATCACTGAATTGGCTCTTGAATCTTCTCAACTTTGTTAATCATTAGTTTTTTTTTTTTTTTGGTTCTTGGTCTAATCTCCAGTATCAATTTCCTCCAGGTTTTTAACAACTGTATCAAAGGCGAGTTGCAAGGGAAAACCAGAGTGCTTGTCACAAACCAGCTACATTTTCTTCCTTAGGTGGATAAAGTCATATTAATATTGAAGGTATGGTCAAAGAGGAGGGAACATTCGAGGAGCTTTCTAGAAGTGGAACATTGTTCAAAAAGCTCATGGAGAATGCAGGGAAAATGGAAGAACATGTGGATGAAAAGGAATATGGTGATGAAATGGAAGATGGAATTAATCTTGATTATAAATCCTCGAAGCCTGCTGATAATGGTGTGCAGAATGCTTTTCCAAAAAGTGTGAACTCAAAAAATAAAAGGAAAGAAGGAAAATCTGTTCTTATAAAGCAGGAAGAACGAGAGACAGGTGTTGTCAGTTGGAAAGTCTTAAAGAGGTAGTATGCTGTATCATGAAGTTTTAGTATTACATTTCTATCATACTTTGTTGTTTCTTACTGTTCAGTTGAAGTGGAACAGTATGAAAAACTTTGATTAGGGCTAGAGAGAAAGAGAGAAGAAACAAAGAGAAGACTGTCTATTAAACGTATGTTTTTAGGTTCTTGAATAAACCTAAAACCATCGGCAAATATTTATATAAAATACAATATAACCATATGACCATAGTACCCTCACTCAACACAAAAATAACATATATCACTATATATTCTAACATGCTCATTGATTTCTTGATTGCTTCTAGGGAAAACAAAATTAAATGACCAAAATTAATATGAATCTTTTCTTGAATAGGTTTGCAATTGCATGTTATTGTATGAACTTATATGACTTTAGGTAAAGTATACCTGCCTGCAAGTGATTTTGTGGTAGTTTTAAAGAAAGGAAAGGTTGTAGGTTTTGGGTTCAATAAGGTAGTCAGAATGAGTTTCACTGCTATAATAAATTTTCAAACACATTAAATAACACATTAAATAACTCATTCTGTTTCAACCTCTATGTTTCAGCTCAAAAAATAAGAGTCCTAGAATACTTGATCAAAATCTCATGTTGTATGCTGGACATGTGACTGACAATGATTGAAAAGGATATCCACTGATACTGCTATATTTTTCGTATTTTCTAATAAAAACATGTGATGTTAGGGGAAAAAATCCTATTTTATAAATCCAAAACATTGACCATGATTAAAAAAATATAGAAGTAAAATACAATGATGGTTCAAATAGGAGATCAACTTAAAACGTGTCCTATTCTTTTGAATCTTTTTGTTGCTTATCCAAGTGACAGTTCTAATTTTTGTCTGGATTTCTTCAACGCTATTCTGACAAAATAACAGTTCCTGTGAACCTGATAAAAATCATCTTCTTTCCTTGTTTTGTGTAATCAAAGCTAAAAGTTGCAAGTTTCATTGATGTCATTATGACATAGATGTCCAATCTGAAGCTATTTTATTTTTCTAATTATAGTTTATACAGTGATGAGTCATTTAAAAAATATTGTGAAGCTTTGATTAATGGTTAAGACTTGGCCTAATAACCTTAAGGTTATGGGTTCAAATCTTGGGGCCATCACTTTGTGGATTATGCCAAAGGTTAGGTGTATACTCAATTTTTTCCCTCCCAAACACATTAATGTGTACTAATTGGGCGTTGTTTTGTTATCCAACATCGTTAGGGATGCTTCTTTTTCTTTTTCTATTCTTCTTTTTTTGATGTAAAGTGGAATTCTTCGCTTAAGCAAAATGATATAGAAACATGTTTTTTAATGAACAAATTTGAGTCTTCTAACTGATATTTGGTTAAATCACTCAAATAGAGACCCTACATTCATCTTTGTCACCTTCTTGGATGCCCAGATTGTACTCAAGACAAAGATATTTTTAAGTTTACACTGCTTAAGATTAGATGTTCTAGGTTAACCTTCTTCAAGGCCAACATAAAGAAGTCCATGTGATTTTATTTGTCTTCTGCATGTGCGTCATAGCAGCTGAAGACTGTTCCTAATGAGATTGGCATTTACAGCAGTGGCAAAATTGGTAAAGCACACTGGATAATGAAAAACAGCTGAAGAAAATAGACGGAAGTATAAAGTTGGAACTTGGTTTTTGTTGGATATAGAAATTAGAGTACATAGAATCTTTTTATTTTTAGTATTATGTATATAATCTGTGATTGTGTCAATCACTGATTTAGTATTGTTTTTTTATTTATATCGTTTCCTAAATTGTATCATAAATATATTATATATACATGGCTTCTACCTCATTCATGGGTAATCCAAATAATACTTTCATCCTTCTTGGTATCAGAGCTAGATTAAGTACCTACTAATTTTACTTCACCGGCAGGCGGCAACCTTGCCTTGGCCGCCTGCCGGATCGCAACCCATTCCACTGACATATTTTCTTTCAATATCATTTCATGGTGATCTCTTCCTTTACCCACTAGTTCATTCTTATCCCAAATATCTCTAACATATTTTTTTTATTCGCAATCTATTTTTTTGTGTGTTTCTGTTCCACTTTGTCTTTCCCTCTATTTCAATCTCAAATAGGTTTCTATTTTCAAACGTATTTGAGTTTAAGGGGGGGAGGGGGTATTATACCTATATCATGGTGAGCATGGTGATATACTATGTGAACCATCTAAACTGCCCCCTCTGGCGCACAACCCAAGTCGCCCCCTTGGCGCACCACCTAAGCTGCCCCCTTTGGCGCACTGCTAAAACTGCCCCTTTTGGCGCACAACTAAAGCCGCCCCCTGGCGCACTTTCTAATCAGCCGTCCTTTGGCGCACTCAGTCATTTGTTGCCATCATCATTCAACACGGCGTCATAAGTTATGTGTGTGCCACGCTAGATGGTTCAACATCTAGTTCTCTACATCGGTCCGGCATGACCCCTTTAAATTATCTCGACATTGATTCTGGTTAGTCTCTATAATGGTCTGACATGACCTCTTAAACTATCCTGACATTAATTCCGATTAGTTCCTACAACGGTCCGGCATGACCTCGTAAACTATCCTGACATTGATTCTAATCAGTTCCTACAACTGTCTAGCATGACCTTAAACTGTCCCGACATTAGTTACGACCAGTTTCTACAATGGTCCGGCAAGACCATAAACTATCTCCCGACATTAGCTCCGGCTTCTGATGCCGACCAGGGTGTTTCCTAGCCATAGATGCTTCAGTAACTCTTCTAGGGCAGTTCAATCCCTATGTTTTTTTTGTCCTTTTCTAGGGTGTGGTGCTGATGTATTAAGCACTTTTTGGCTTTTTTTATTTAGTGGACTGCCAGATTTGTTCGGTAGCATTTATTTGGACTAACCATTGAGTTTTTCTGGCTTCTTCTAGTCATCCATTGACAAGCTGCGATTGTTGAATATTTTCACACTAGCTTGAGAGGGAGTGTTGAATATAGAAATTAGAATACATAGAATCTTCTTATTTTTAGTATTATGTATATAATCTGTGATTGTGTCAATCACTAATTTAGTATTGTTTTCTTATTAATATCGTTTCCTAAATTGTATCATGGATCTATTATATATACATGGCTTCTAACTCATTCATGGGTAAGCCAAATAATTCTTTTCATTCTTTTGTTTTGCGTTGATTCCTAGCCTCAATTTTCATAGTCATATCTACTCAGCTGCATAACAATAGATGAAACATCATAATTGATTCTTTGAAAAGCAGTTTGTAGATCAGTTAAACTGACACACTACACAAAGCCATTTCCAAAAAAAAGCACATTAGAAAAAATTGAATGAAATTATGGAATCTTTTTTCAACTAGATTCATTATCATTTATCCATGGGGTGGAGATTAAAAAAAGGCACTACCCTTTAATTTACTGTGAGATAGATATAGGTTAGGACATTCTTCTTATCTTCCTTCCTGATTGATACATACATACATACATATACCAAACCAAACCAAACATACATATATGCCTATATTTTTATAAACTCAACAATAAGAACTTACCTTATCCCTCTAAATGCCATTATAGCAATGTTACTATGGTGGGACGAAAATTATGCTCCTGCTTTCCCTTGTCGGCCAATAACTCTTCTTGACTCTACACCTGCACACACAAAAGCAATGAGGCCCCAACGAGTTGTTTTCACCGGGTAAGTCCTCCGACGATCAGATTAGTTCTCTTTTCCTTTTCTTTCTTGCTTTGTGTTAATTTCTACTACTTGCATCTATATTTTCACATACCTCTTCCTTCAGTTCTGAGTCCCTATTCATAGAATTCCTTCCTTTCAATTCTTCATCATAACCTTTAATTTTCATTATCATGTCAATTCCACTTTTTTCCTCTTGATGGGACGTCCTCCCTTATACGATATTTTCATACACCTTTTTCTCTTCAGTCGACCTCTCTTCTTCGGAAATCAAATGTTGCCAAAGAAGATGGATTTTCTTGTTCACCACAGTTACAGTAGCAATAAATGTCAATAGAGTAAGTACAGCCATATGGTGAATATTATCTATACATTGGAGGCAACTAGTTGTGCTGTACAAGGTCTCTTCCAATGTTGCCTCTTGAATCAAACCTGTTCGGAAATACCCTGCATTAATGTGTTTATATTGCTTCTCTTCCAGGTATGAAGATGCCTTAGGAGGTTTGTGGGTTGTCATGATACTGTTTATGTGCTACATTTTAACTGAAGTTCTTCGAGTCTTGAGTAGCACGTGGTTAAGTGTTTGGACAAAACAAAGCGGTGGAAGCAGTTTTGGAAGCAGTTTTGGACCAGGTTTCTTCATTCTGATTTACACACTTTTGTCATTTAGTCAGGTATTTTGACAACTTCATCTTGCAACTTACCTTCATCCTCCTGCAATTGATTATCCCAATTTTCTTTTCTGTATTGTTTATCTTATTTAACTCAATAATTTCATGTGTTTCTAATCATCTTTCCAGATATTATGTTCTTGGTTGGTAATAGTAAAACCAAGTAGGAAAGAATATCACACACACACAACATGTATATATGTTATGCACAACAATGCCTATGCACTGGCTATGTTAGTTGAAAATAGAAAATGAGGTTTCTTACTCTGCATGTGTTGTATTCGGGTGATTGTGACACTGACAAACTCCTTTTGGTTGATTACATCAAGCCTTAAGGCGGCTAGAAAATTACATGATACCATGCTACAGTCTGTACTCAGAGCTCCTATGTTATTCTTCCATACCAATCCAATTGGGCGGGTAATCAACAGATTTGCAAGGGATGTGGGTGATATAGATCGCAATGTTGCCAGTTCTATGAATATGTTTCTCAGCCAAGTTTGGCAGCTTCTGTCAACTTTTGTGCTGATTGGCATAGTGAGAGCACGATCTCCCTCTGGGCCATAATGCCACTTCTGATTTTGTTTTATGCAGCCTATCTATATTATCAGGTTGGTTTTCTTTCTCTTCTGTTTTATTTTTTGATTTGTTGGTTTCCAAGTTGATAGCCTAAACCTACAATCCTGAGCTAACTTCTTTACCTGAACTAATTCAAAAAAGTACAGGGAACCTAACTTATTTTTCACCGATGCAGCGCCCCTTGTCCATTTTTTGAAATGTCTGAATGCAGGCACAAAGCATCGCTTACAGGAAACGCCCTAGCCCTTACTCATCTATTCATATTAGGATTCATGTTACGAGAAAGCTGGCTAACACAAAACCTCCTTATCCAGGCTTGACGGCTGTGTAAAAGATGAAGAACTAAGCATGACACAGGCAGAGTTAGAAATTTTGTTTAGCCAAAACCAGTAAAAGTGTCTATACTAGGCTAGCATATGTAGCAGCTTAAAACCTCTCAAATTGAACTTGGGATTTCCTAAAAATTCCTACTAGAAAAAGGATTTCCAAAACTAATTAAGACACAAACATAATCCAATTAAGAACACATGTGAGCTTCTATTTGCACACCAAAAAAATTCTCAGTTCACATTATTTTTCCTTTTTGATATCAACTTTCGAACAAAAAATTAATTTTTCAAATATCAACTTCGGAACAAAAACACCATTTGGTATTAGATATCCAAACAATTGATTTTTGTTCAGAAGTTGATTATCCAAAAGGCAGAAATGGTGTGGATTGAGACAAAGTACAGTGTGCAAATAGAAGCTCCCAAAAAATATAGGCCCAAATAATAAAACAATTACCGAATGACCCCTGGGTTTGAAAAATTATAGAAATACCCCTGATCTGGGAAATTGCCAAAGTACCTTGATCAGAGAACTTATCCCTATTTCCATCTTTTAACTTAGATTTTTAGGGGCTGATCCTCATCAAAATAGGAGGTACATCTTTGGTCGCCATGGGAAATGTGTAGTGAGGGAAGGCAAAATAAAATAAGAAAATATGGAGATAGTATCTTAAATCTGTTCAGCCATTCCTTATACTGTATTTTTTGCAAATCAAACATTTACATAGCTTCTACATATGCTTGTCATATCAAAATTGAAAATCATCAAATATTTCTCACATTGCTCATTTCATGTCAATTGAACCCTTGACTACAAACAATATATACGTCTGTTTCGCAGAGCACAAGCCGGGAAGTAAAACGCTTAGATTCCATTACCAGATCTCCAGTTTATGCACAATTTGGAGAAGCACTAAATGGTTTGTCAATGATTCGTGCCTACAAAGCATATGACCGGATGGCCAACATTAATGGAAAATCTATGGATAAGAATATCAGATTCACTCTTGTCAACATAAGTTCCAACCGCTGGCTTACCATAAGATTGGAAACATTGGGAGGCATCATAATATGGTTTACCGCAAGCTTTGCTGTCATGCAGAATGGAAAAGCAGAAAACCAGGTGGCATTCGCATCTACAATGGGTTTGCTTCTTAGTTATTCTCTAAACATCACTAATCTACTGAGTAATGTTTTAAGACAAGCAAGTAGGGCTGAAAACAGTCTAAATGCTATTGAGCGTGTTGGCACATATATAGATTTACCTTCTGAGGCTCCAGCCATCATCGAGAGCCATCGTCCACCACCTGGATGGCCTTCATTAGGATCGATTAAATTTGAAGATGTTGTCTTACGTTACAGGCCTGAACTTCCTCCTGTCTTGCATGGACTGTCCTTCACTATCTCACCAAGTGAGAAGGTAGGCATTGTAGGAAGGACTGGTGCCGGGAAATCTAGCATGGTCAATGCTTTATTTCGGATTGTAGAACTGGAAAGAGGAAAAATCTTGATTGATGATTGTGATGTTGCAAAGTTTGGGTTGACAGATCTGCGTAAAGTTTTGAGTATTATTCCACAATCACCAGTTCTATTCTCAGGCATGCATTGTCCATAAACTGGATTGTAGAGAATATAAGTTCCAAGTATACCTTACATTTTTTTTAATTATTATATTTCTCTTGAATTGGCCCCATTTTCTTTCCTCTTTGCGTAATTGGCACTTTCTCAACATAAAAGTCATATGTCCAGTATTATTCTGTCCTCGGTTTTAAAAAATTGTTCAAGTTGATATCAGCCTTGGGATGAATAGAATGCCTCTCCTGTGGTTCAGGAAAAACTAAGATCTTGACACTCTTTCTAGAATTTCAATTTCTTACCTTATAATTGTAGAATATTGAAATTCCCTAGATACTTCTGATAAATTAACTATCTTCTGCCTATTGGCAGTCTCCCAATCACCTTTTTCTATATGTGGGTGTTGCAGCTGTTGTCTACCTATTGCATCTTAGTAGAGGGCAATATAATGACATAGAAAACACAAGAAATGGTTGTTTGCTAGGTTGTGCATTATCATGCCACCTCAGGCAAATATATATTTTCATGTACGTTTTCTTGCTTATGGTATTCTTTTGTTAACTTTTGTACATAAGGACATAAAAACGTTCTACAATTATGACATGGCTGGTATTAGTTTTGCACACGGTTCATATTTGTCACATAAATCCTATGAAAAGGATGCTAGGATGCTATGTAATATATTTGTGTATGGAAGTGCAGGGTTGGCCCTGGCCCAAGGCAAGGCCGCCTTGGGCCCCCAAATTTTGTCAAATTTTAACTCTTATGAGATTTGTGGGTTTAAAAATTACAACCTAAATTATCTAATTTAACTTCACAATCGAAATTAAAGATCCTTAGAGCATCTCCAACCCTTCATTACTTTTATTCTAAATTTGAATGAAAAACTTGAATTAATATAAACTCCCTTTCATCAAAGTTTTTTCATAATCTCAAAAAAAAAAAAAAAACTTCTCTTACCGCAAATTTCCATTTTCATCAAATTTGATGAAAAAAAATATCTCCAATGCTTTATCTTTTTGAATTTTCATCAAATTCAAATTTGATTAAAAATAAAAATAAAATAAAAAATTCTCCATTGATTTAATAAACATTTGATGAAAGGGTGTGGGATTAGTAAAAAAAAATTACGAGTACTAAATTACCATTTTTCGACAACTTTTTTTTTAATGATTATGTATACATACATTAATACTATACTCTTAAAAATTAACTCAAAAAATATATTTATATATCTCATTCATTCTAGGTATGGCTCACATTAAAGTAACTTTGAATATACATTATACACCTTCAAGGTAAAATTTTGAATAAATAGTTTTTTTTATACATAAAGGGCCCCAATTTTAAGATTTCACCTTGGGCCCCAAAAATCTCAGGGCTGGCCTTGATGGAAGGCCTTCCATTATAGATACCACTCAAGCTAGGCATATGTGAATATGCACAAACTCAAGGAAAAAAAGTGTCAAGTAATGAAACTTATGGATTTACAATAACTTAACAACTGACAATTTACAGAAGTCTGATCTTGAAATGTCTGGATCAATGACAAATTATTGTCTATGTTAACTAAATTGACAATCAAATAGTTTGATAGTCTGCAGTGCTCCTCAATCTTTCCATTAGGCATCTTGAGTACAGCTCTATGGCTATACCAAGTTACACTTGTTTATAATAACTTCCCACTATATTTTTCAAACTAATATTTGTTAATGTAACTTATTCCTTTTTTCCTTGTCACAAAAATGTGTCGTGAAAAAAACTTCCAATAGTGACTAATTAACACTCATTTTATTTGGCTAGGGACCATCCGATTTAATCTTGATCCTTTCAGTGAACACAATGACGCTGACCTTTGGGAGGCTTTAGAGCGTGCTCATCTAAAGGATGTCATCAGAAGGAATGCTTTTGGTTTGGATGCTGAGGTATAAGCTTAATTTCTCTTTGCTCAATCTTTTTTATTTTTTTTTACCTAAATGCTACTAGATATTGGATAAAAGGTGTTCACGCAAGGAGATTCAATCTTCGTACTGATAATCTTGTTTTTCTCTTTTTGTGATCAGTGCAAATGTTTAAAGTGTCTAGGTTGTAGGCATGAACAACTTGATTTTTTCTTGTTCAATGCATTTTCTATGCTCTAGATCAATGCTCTAAGCCATGGATTGTTCGACAAACCGGAAAAGGTACTAGGCCAAGGGTCACTAGTTCAACGTCAAGTCAAGCGAAATCGAACCGTGATGTCATAATTATCTCATAAATATATTAAAAATAAATTTAAAAATATAAGCATTAAAAACATTAATTATTTTATATTTTAACGTACATATATGCTACGTTACATGGACTCAGGTATGGGTGTCAAGTGTGGGTATGTATCTAGAGGTCAGACTCATCAAACCACAAATTTAAGGATACGTGGACTCGGCAAAAAAATGTAGTATTTTTATATTTTTAATCAAGTATGTGAGATAAAATAGTGTTGTAAGTAATTTATAGTGTCAAAAAGGCATTTATAGCAATTATACAATAATATGTTCATAATAATAGTGTTAAATACAATTATATAAGAAGTGTCTGATTAAAATTATCCGACACATATCCCATACCCTAGTCTAAGTGTCGTGTGTCCTACACAGGTATTTAATTTATATTGAAGAGTTCGTGTAACATAGCATATATGTTAATCAAATATATAAGTTTATACATATATATTGTTTGTAGTCAAATTAATTGAAGTTGTGTTTAGACAAAATGGGCATAATGTAATAAATAAATTATATTTGCCATAGCTAAACAAAGCAAGGTGATGGCTTGGTGGTCAAAATCCAAGCTTATGTTTTTGTTTGTACCCTATTTGGCACGACCAATAGGAGGCCGCCACGTGGCATGAAGTTACAAATAAAAGAGTGGTGGTTATGGGTCAACCCGTGGGGCTCAATGTGAGAATATTAGCTTGATTGTGTAAATATATTAGATTGATTGTGTGAATATTAGATGTGTTCTTATTTCCCATTTTAGTCTTGGGTCTAGAATTACTATATAAATCAGATGTACTAGCCGTGTGCGAAAACCCTAGCCGTGTTTTCTGTTCGTTCAACCTCTTTTTTGATCCTCCTAACTTGCACATATCAAAATTGGGATCAACCTTTGATCTCATCGGAATCGCCACCCACCCAATACTGGAATGTTGATTCAACCCCTTTGCTCTCAAACCCTGAATCACGATCCCTCAGAACAGTTTGCCTCAAATCGCCACCCATCTGGTGTTCATGACCTCCGTGTCTCACCTCTGCTTCTTGCATCTAGCGCATCTGGCTTGCCGACTTGGGATTATCTCTTTGTGTGGTCTCTCTGTGTTTGTGACCCCTGATTGACCCACAAATGTTGACTCTATTGGTAAAGTTTTTAGTTTATTACAAATTGCCACATTTGTAGGTCTAATTTCAATTGAGCCCCTGTTGAGAGATTTTACACTCTTTGTTTACTACCACTCTTACGATGTCGGACAACAAAATTCAAGCCATCAGTTGCAAACTCATTGCTGTCAACTATGCTTATTGGGCTTATGAAGAATTTTCTTCTCGGTCGAAAAAAATTAGGGTATGTCTCTGGTTCTATTTCTCGTTCATCGGATTTGAAAAATGAAGGATATCTAACTGCTTATGACACTTGGGATTGTGACAACACCCAAGTTCTGACTTAGTTTCAGAACTCTATGAAAGGTTGTAGTGGGATGATATTTTTCAAATATACTACTACTAAGGAGGTGTGAAACTATTTACTGGGAGTTTATCAGCAGTCTAACTTTGTCAAGCAGTATGAGTTGCAATCAGCCATTTAGAGTGCTAGTTAGCAATATCGGTCTATTCAAGATTTCTACATTGAGATAATGGGTCTCTGGGATCAGCTAACCCTCATGTAACCATCTAGCATTAAGGTACTTGATGCTTATTTGCAGTTTCGTGAGGAACGTTGTTTGGTGTAGTTCTTAACAGCTCTTTCTCCTCAGTTTGAGGCCATCTAAGGTGGTATCCTTAACCGTTCTCCTCTCCCTTCTGTGGATTCTATAGTTCGTGAGCTCTTGTCAGAGGAAACTCTTCTCAAGACGGCCAGTCAAGCTCTATCTCCATCTGTCTTCTTGGCTTGTACTTAGCCTATACTATTGTCGACCCCATCTACACATCTGCTGCAATTGGAAGTATGACTGTCCCAAGAAGGGACGTCTGCTTGCTTTGTCTTCTCAACAGTCTCAGACCCAATTCTACGCTCTTTCTCTGAGTACTTTTCAGCCTCCCGAAGCTTATACTGCATCTGCTCTTGCTCTTGATCTTGACTTGGCTTCCTTGAGTGTTCAATTTACTCAGCTTTAGCATATATTGACTACTTCCCAACTATCCCCGTCTACCTCCACTCTTCCTTCTCTTCCGCACCTTCGAAATTAAGAATCTGGGCCCATTGCGGATTTTCTTAGTATTATTAAGGTAGTTTTTTCTCCCAAGAGTTATTTTGGCTTAGACCAAGTATGTGAATGAAGTTATTCACCGTGTCGGTCTCACTGATACTAACCAATTGAGCTTAATGTAAAGCTTCATTATACTGTTGGTGTCCCAGTGGATGATCTTACCTCATATTGCAAGCTTGTTGGTTCCTTGGTCTATTTAACTCTCACTCGTCCTGATCTTTCATATGTTGTTCATGTGATCATCTAATTTGTCTCTGCTCGTTCCATGCATTAGGCAGCCTTGGTTTGAATCCTCCACTATCTCTGGGGTACTATCTCTTAGGGTTTGTTGTTGTCATCCACTTCTTTTTTAGATTTGGTAGCCTATGCTAATTTTGATTAGGATGGTGATGTCATTGACCGCAAGTCCATTTCTAGTTTCTATATGTTTTTTGGTGATCCTTGATTTCTTGAAAAAGCAAGAAACAAACTATTGTTGCTCATTCTACTGTCGAGGCTGGGTATTGTGCTATGGCCCATGCCACTACTGAGATTGTCTAGCTTCGTTGTCTCTTGTATGATTTAACTGTTCCTCAATCCTCTTTGACTTCTCGCTACTGTGACAACCGCAATGCTACACAAATTGTTCATAGCATTGTTTTTCATGAGCACATGAAGCACATTGAGATTGATCGTCACTTTGTCGGCCAGTATCTGTAATTTGGCTCTACTTTGCTTCCGTTCGATCCATCTACGCTGCAACTTCTTGATTTCTTTACCAAGACTCACATTACTGCTTGGTTTTGATTTTCTCTTGACAAACTCTTCGTGTGTTCTTCTAAAACACCTTAAGCTTGAGAAGGGGGGAGGAGGGGTTGTATGAGAATATTAGATTTATTGTTTCCTATTTTAGTCTTAGGTCTAGGATTGCTATATAAATCAGATTGTACTCTTTGTATTTTACGCATTGAAATATACAAGTTTATTCAGAAACTTACACTCAAATGATGATTGGGTCAACTCGTAGAAGTTGCACCCTGGTCTATCCATAGCAACAAACAAAGGGTTAGACTTGGTCAAAGAGGCAATTACGGATCCTTGGTTTTCAAGAAGCAACTAGAGATCTTGTCCCAATTTTCTCTCTACACTTTTAGGCAGCTATAAATAGAGAAGTAAATTACTGTCACAACCCCAACCCACCCCAAACAGGATCGTGTAATGACCGGACAATAGTTCTTGACTACCAAAGGCCTACTAAACAAAAAACAAGTTGGACTCTTAACATAATTGGGGCAAAATTAATTAAGAGAGTGTGGAAGCCTTTAATTTCTTATATTGAGTCCATTTAGAACGTCCATTCAGAGCAGTGAATATCTATATGAAATGAAAGCATACATTCTTCTTGAATAATTATTTGTACTATTAAATGACTAAATAATAAAATAGAATACAATACTCAACATAACTTTACAAATCCGATACAAGAAACGTAAAACCGGCTTCTAACTAAACTTTTCCTTGGTGCTCAAACTCTTCTCACCTAAGGGAGAGGGGTGAGCCATTGCCCAGTAAATAGTAATACAATAAAGTGGTAAATGAATGAACACTAACAAATTTTATCAAAACCAAGAACGTGATCATTTTGAACATAATATAGCTTTGCACATGAAAATAAAGCTTAACTTGCAAGCATATACATAGCGACGAACATTCTCAAGGAACTTCAAATCAAATACAAGGTGCCACAGTAGGTGGCGAAAAGCTCAGTTGGCAAGAGGTTATTGGCATGATTCCCAATAACAAACAGGTTCCAAGATGTCATCTTAATACATGATACAAAAATATATGATGTTCATTCATAGCAAAACAATAATTAGCTTTCATAAGCATACCATACGTTTGCATTTCGAATCATAGTTTTTAAGAAACACAACTTACTATACTACTACTCACAAATGGCTCCATAGACAAGGGTATAGACTTCTTCAAGCTTGACCTATACGAAAAGGAAACAAACATTGAAATACTAGATAACTTGTAAGCTTCTTATATTCACTTAAACGTATGATTTAGTAGTTCTCTTTTCTACTTATACATAATTCAAGTGGGTTTCTAATTATGTTAACCTTGTGTCCAGGTCTAAAACATGTATAAAAGTATCCAAAGAGAGAAAAATGAGTGAAAAGTAGTTCAGGACTTGCTAAATTTGGTCAGTCTGCTCAAGCGAACTTTCCACCACTTGAGCAGTGAAATGATTTCCCCAGAATTACAGGCCTGCAAACAAGATTCTGAGGACCCTCTCATGTTTGCTCGAGCGGTGCCCTAACTGCTCGAACGGTTAACCGACTTCTTCAAACTTAACCAACTTGCAAAACTCAAAGTATTGAGAGTTCAACATCTTCGCTTGAGCAGTCTTCATACTGCTCGAGCAGTCTGAAACAAAAACCTGCTGTATGAAAAATCCAGCCCTGTTCTAAGTGTTCTACCTACATTTTTCCTTGAGCTAGGCTTGTGAAACTTAATCTAAATCATGCAAAATCCTCAAAAAACTTGAAAATAAGATTGTTTTGTAAATCAAAAACATTAAAACTTCCTTCATTTTCAAGAATCAAGGATGAGACTTTGAAATTTTCCAAGTATTTGAGAAAACTCTCTTTTCATGCAATCTATCTCTTTCTTTCTTCCTAGCGAGGATTTCAGCCACCAAACTCATCAAAACCAAAGAAACAACCAAAAGTAGATGTCGAAATACATCAAGAACACCATAAACTATCTCAAACAAGGATGAATACCTAACTTTCTTTTTAATTCCTCACCTAGCTTAACTTTTCTTATTCTTTTCCATATTTCTCCATTTTTAAACCAAATTGATCCTAGTTTCTTCCAATTGTTAGATGTTAGGAGCGTTTACTACAAGAATTAGGGATGGATTCATACCTTAGAACACTTCTTGGTTGAGTTTTTGGTTGATTTTTCTTAACATTTTCCTTTTTCCCTTCTTTCTTTCTTTTCTCCTCCTTTCTCTCTTTCTTTGGACTTCTATAGGTTCTATACCTCTACAAAACTCATCTCCTTTTATTTGATTAGAACATAAGGCTTTATTCAGTGTGGCAAAAATCGTACAAGGTTACTGTTAAAATATTATTATTATTTGTTGGGTTATTATCAATTGTAATTATTCTATGCCTTAGGGCCCCTTTGTAATTATTAATATTTATTAATATAAAAAGGGGATGATATCACAATCATTTCCTAATCTTGGTATTCTCTAAAAATCATCATGGTATCAGAGCCTAACCCTAAAATCTAAACCCATCTACATCCATCCATACAGTTCTGTTACCCACCGAAGCAACCAATCACCCGCTAGAGATAACCCACTTCAGCAGCCGAGAAGGACCCAGGTTGTTGCAGCTGGGTTGATGTCAATCTAGGGCTTGAAAACCACCCTGGTTGGTCGCACAAGGGTTCGCAAATCACCCTGGTTGGTCGCCTTCAGTGCTGAAGGCCATCCTGGCTTTGCCGACCACTGCTACCGGCTCTTTTTGCCTAGCCGACTGCCACTGACAGCCTCTATGCCTCTTTGGCTTCATACGATAGCCTCTCTACTTCTCCCTCTGCTCGCCTCTCCCTTCTGCCGTCATATGTCTGTCGTATGTCTCTTGTTTCTGTCACCTCTCTCTTGTCGTTGACTAGGTCTTTGTTTGAGTCTTTGTATCTGTCGTCTCTCTCCGTAGTTTGAGTCTTTGTTTAAAAAAACAAAAACAAAAACAAAAACAAAAAGGAAAAAAATATATATAAGTTCTTAATTCTTTCTATTGTTTTTCCCTTCCACCACCATCTTCCGAATTTGTGATTGGCACTAGTTTTGTTGAGGGTTTGGTAACACAGTATCCAAGACAAATTTCACTAGTGTGTCCACTACTTCTTAGACACCTAGGAGTGAGAGTTTCATTATACGTACTACTATAATTAATAACCCCAACCCTAGTGTTAAAATCACCACCTCTCTATTTAATGGTCAGAACTATCTACCGTGGTCACAGAGTTTGACTATGTTTTTGAAGAACAGAGGGAATATGCGGTATGTTGATGGCAGGATATAGGCACCCAGCACCACTGGCCCGGGTTATGACCAATGGGAGATTACTAACTCTTTGATTATCAGTTGGCTTATTCATTTGATGGTACCAGAAATTAGCGAGAGCTACTTGTCTATGGAGACTGCCCAGGATGTTTGGGATGCTGTGGCTACCACCTATTCCCGCAAAGGAAATTTCTCACAGGAATTTGAATAGCGTCACTCTATTGAGAGCTCTGTTCAAGGGGAGCAAACGGTTCTTCAGTACTTCACCTTCCTCACCAACGGTTGGAAATGCCTTGATCACCTGCAGGACTATAAGCCTGTTTGCATTGCTAATTCAGTCGGGTATAGGAAGTTCATTGCATAGGAATGGGTCTTCAAGTTTCTGTCCAGTCTCAATGTGGAGTATGATCGCGTTCGCAGTCGGGTTCTAAGTATAGACATTCTTCCTTCACTTCAGGAGGCATTTGCCTATGTACAGAATGAAGAGAGTCGCCGGTCTACTATGATGTCTCTTGTCTCTACTGAGCGCTCAGCAATATTGTCTACCCCTAGAGATGGCCTCAGCCTGACTCCCATCCCTCTGTCTGCCACTAAGGAATCTATATTCTGTGATTAATGTAAAAAGCCATGGCATACTCGTGAGACGTGTTGGAAGTTTCATGGAACTCCATCTGGGGGTCGAGGTGATCAGTCTGGTTCTAGGGGAGGTCAGTCAAGCCAGTCTAGAGGACGTAGCTCTCATCCACGGGCTCACCAGTCTAGTGTCATTGATACACCTAATTCTACTTCCGCTTCCATTGGCCAGGCTTCTAATGGTCTATCTGGCATGACTACTCATGAGCTTGAGGATGTTCTACGCCACTTGCTGGACCGCCGGTCTTCTACTACTCTCAATACATCTTCCTCGTCGTTTGTCCGTTCAGATAACTTAGCCTCTTCTCCTCGTGTTTTCCTTTCTCATAAGTCTTTGCCCTGAATTATTGATTCTAATGCCTCAAAATCATATGTCTGGATCCTCTGACCTTTTCTCTGCCTGTAAGCCCTCTTTAGGTCAGGATAGATTTAGGATTGCAGATGGTACTGTTTCTTCTATTTCTGGGAAAGATTTAGTCCATGTCACTCCTACCATTCCTCTATCTTCTGTTCTCCATGTTCCCAATTTTTCTATTAACCTGTTATCCTTGAGTCGTATTACAAATGATTTGAATTGTAGTGTGACATTTTTCCTTGATCATTGTCTTTTTCAGGACCTTGTCACGAGGAGGACGATTGGCAGTGGTAGTGCAAAAAATGGTCTCTACTTCCTAAATCAACCGGACAAGCTTGCTCATTCTTCCACCATGAGTCCTACTACAAAAGATGATTTATGGTTGTGGCATCGGCGTCTTGGGCATCCTTCTTTTTATTTACTTAAGCATTTATTTCCATCTATTTTTGCAAACAATAATGTGTCTAAGTTTCTTTGTGAGTCTTGTCAACTTGGAAAACAACACAGAGCTTCTTTCGCTCACAGTTTTGATAAAAGTTTAGTTCATTTTTCATTAATACATTCTGATGTCTAGGGTCCATCTCGTGTTATATCTATGAAATGTCATCGATGGTTTGTTACATTTATTGATGATTTTTCTCGTACTGCTTGGGTGTATCTCATGAAAGACAACAGTGAGATTTTCTCTGTGTTCCACAATTTTTATAAGATGATTTGTACTCAGTTTGCAGCCACTGTCAAAATCTTCCGTTCTGATAATGGGAACGAATACATAGATTCTGGGTTAGGGCAATATTTTTCTGTCCATGGCATTATCCATCAAACCTCTTGCACCAATACCCTTCAACAAAATGGGGTGGCGGAACGCAAGAATCGTCATCTTTTTGACATGGCTTGGTACATGTGTTTTTCTATGAGTGTGCCTCGGTCCTACTGGGGCGACGCTATTTTCACTGCTGCCCATCTTATTAATCGTCTTCCTACCCAGGTCTTGCAAAAACAAGCTCCCCTTTAAGTCCTCCTAGGTTCTGAGTCCTTGTTTTCTATTCCTCCAAAAATATTTACTGTTTTGTCCATAATCACTCTGCTACTCGTGGTAAGTTGGACCCTCGCTCCCTCAAATGTGTTTTCTTTAGGTACTCTCCTACTCAAAAGGGGTATAAGTGTTATCACCCTCCTTCTCATAAATGGTTTGTGTCCATGGAAGTCACCTTTTTTGAGTCTTCTATTTCTTGTCCTCTTCGGTGTCACAGTCCTCCCTTTAAGGGGAGCCTTGTTGTGAAGTGATTCTTGTGATTCCTATGGTGGAACCAATTGTTCTTGCCCCACCACCTCTTACTGGGACTACAGAACCCAATGTCACCAAGGATAGGGAAGGGCAAGGGCAAGGGCAAGGGCAAGGGCAACTTTATGTCAGGGATAAAGACAGACATAAAGTTGACTGGATATAAGGGACCACTTTTGCTCACCCACTGCCATCTCCTGCTTTTGATGAGAGTCCAGGTAACTTTGAATCTCTTGAGTTCACTGATCTTAATACTCCTATTGATCTTGATGTTCCTATTGCCAAGAGAAAGGGTGTGAGATCTTGTACTCAACATCCTATCTCAAATTTTGTGTCCTACTCTCTCTTGTCATCCTCATATAGAGCTTTTGTGTCAAATATTTCCTCTGTTGGCATTCCTAACCATTTTCAGGATGCTGTTGCTACCTCTGAGTGGAAACTTGCCATGATTGAGGAAATGAAAGCACTTAGGAAGAATGGCACTTGGGAATTGACTGAGTTACCTAAGGACAAACGATCTGTGAGATACAAATGGGTGTATACTATGAAACACAAAACGGATGGTTCTATTGAGCGTTACAAGGTTAGACTTGTGGCAAAATGGTTCACTCAGACATATGGCGTTGACTATCAGGAGACTTTTGCACCCATTGCTAAGATGAATTCAGTTAGAGTACTTCTCTCTCTAGTAGCTAATCTAGATTGCCACTTCATCAGTTTGATGTAAAGAATGCCATTCTCCATGTGACCTCGAAGAAGAGGTATATATGGACATTCCCTTTAGCTTTGAGGATCATCAGATAGAGGATAAAGTATGTCAACTTAAGAAGTCATTCTATGGTGTCAAACAGTCTCCAAGGGCTTGGTTTGAGAGATTCACTCAGGCTATGCTTAAATATGGCTTCAAACAGAGTCAAACAGATCACACTTTATTTGTGAAAATTCCTCACGTGGTAAGACTACAGCGCTCATTGTTTATGTGGATGACATAGTTCTTACAGATGATGATAGTGAGGAAATTACCTCTGTTGAAGAAATATTTAGCGAGTGAGTTTGAAATCAAAGACTTGGGGAGCTTGAAGTATTTTCTGGGAATTGAAGTTGCTTGCTCAAAGGATAGGATATTTATTTCACAAAGGCAGTATGTGCTTGACCTGTTGAAGGAAACGAGGATGCATGGCTGTAAGGCTTGTGACACTCCACTAGAACCTAATTAGAAACTGGGGAATGATGAAGGGGAAGCAGCTGTTGATATATTAGCGATTAGTGGGTAAGCTCATCTATCTATCTCACTCCCGTCCTAATATTGTTGTTGCTGTCAGTGTGGTCATCAGATTCACTTCGAGGTTGTCATGAGAATTTTGAGGTATTTGAAGTTTGCTCCTAGTAAGGGTCTTTATTTTTCAAAACATGATCATCTTCGTGTAGAAGCCTATACAGATGCTAACTGGGTTGGGTCAGTAACTGATTAGAGATCGACTTTAGGGTATTACACCTTTGTTAGAGGCAACCTAGTTACTTGGAGGAGTAAGAAACAGAATGCAGTTGTCAGGTCAAGTGCAGAAGCTCAGTTTAGAGCTATGGCACAAGGGGTGCGTGAGCTGTTATGGATCAAGTTATTGTTGAGTGATCTTGGTAATGATCAGACGGACTCCATGCAGTTATACTGTGACAATAAGGCCGCCATCAACATTGCTCACAATCCGGTTCAACATGACAGGACAAAGCATGTTGAGATTGATTGTCATTTCATTAAGGAGAAACTCACTAGTGGCACAATTTGTACTCCATTTGTGCATACTGGTGAACAACTCACTGACATCCTCACCAAGGGAGTTAGGAGTAAACCATTGCATGACATCCTAGGCAAACTGAGCATGAGAGATATCTTCGCACCAACTTGAGGGGAGAGTTAAAATATTATTATTATTAGTTGGGTTATTATCAATTGTAATTATTCTTTGCCTTAGGACCCCTTTGTAATTATTAATCTTTATTAATACAAAAAGGGGATGATATCACAATCATTCCCTAATCTTGGTATTCTCTGAAAATCATTAGTTACTAGGTTCATTAATTCACTAATCTTGTTTATTTAGTTTAACTAATCTAGGTTAGGACTAATTAATTGTGAGGTTTATACTTAATCCTACTTAACTTAATTAATCCCAATTAAGGTTCACTATTCACGCTTAATTAACACTAATCCTGATTAGTAAAATTTTTATTATATGAGTTGATCAAGCACATTAGACTAGGATCATTAAGCTCCTCAATTAGTACTAAAGCTCATGCTATGATTCTCAAATCAAGTCTTAAGTCTTCCCCTAACTCTTTAATAATAAATATTTATATTCTTGGATTATCTTATTAAAACATATTTCTATTTCCAATTTGTCTGAAGTTTATTCATTGATCATAAATATTCCAAAGTTCTTCTTCTTATTCTTTCCTCAAAGCTTTCTAGCTATTTACTTTTATTCATTATTTTAAATATTCTACATATTGAAATAATTAATTTGACATAGGATATTTAAAGTTGATTATTACTATAATTAATTTGGGGTATCTCACAATTACGCTTCAACAAGTGGGCCGTGTGTACCCTTTTCCAGGATGGTTCACCTGTTATACAAATGGTCTCATGGGATGTAACAACCCACTAGGTTTGGCTCACTCCTAAATCTTAGGAAATAGCCATATGACCTAGGAACATAGGGAGATAATGGTGACATGGAAGAGAGAATCATAACCTATGAACATGGGGATAATGGTGTCAAGGAAGAGAGAATGCAGGATGTCATGCAAGAATTCAACACCAATTATCCACAAATGCAGCCCCTTTTCCAAGATGGTTCAACCGTTATACAAATGCTCCCATGGGATGTAACAAACCACCAGGTTTGGCTCACTCTTAAATCCTAGGAAATAGTTACTTGACCTACAAACATGGGATAATGGTGACATGGAAGGGAAAATGCAGGATGTCATGCAAGAATTCAACATTAACTATTCACAAATGCAGCAAGTGATCAGTTTCAGATATGGAATCATGGGACACATGGCAAGCAATCATGGGACCTTGACGGAGAAAGCTGGATCGAATAAACTGCCATCGGCAACAACTATAAATACCCAAGAAGTGATCATGGCAAACGGTCTAGTACCAACCAAACAAAAAGATTATTTTCATACTTCAATTTGGCCCAGCGCCTTTATCTTTTACATTTCCTAGTTTCACTAACTTAGAATGTCTTAACTTATTCATTTCAATTTATTCAAGCCTATAAGCTACTATACTTCCATTCATCAATAGAATAGTTTATTTTGTCTTTCATGTCATATGAGTACTGCACTCACTCACACGTAAGAAATAGTTAAGCCCTCTTCATTGAGGCGAAGAAAGAACCTCGATGGTGTTTCCCCTTTCATCACCAACTTTCGTTGGTATTAGAAGTTAGATTGAGCGCATCACTCACTTTAGATCGCAGTCCTGCATTTCCATTTTGCAAGTTAGTTGTTGTTTTTAGCATAAACAGTTTTACATTGTCTTGCATTGCAGTTATCACACATGAGGGCTTGGCCGGTTTCACTGAACTGGCTCCGGGTTGAGCGGATGATGGGTTTAACCGTGGCTTTATCTCGTTTTAAGAAAATAAGTCGGTTTTCAAGTTAGAATGGGTTTTAGGGTCTATCCGGACCGGAACTTGAACCGGTCAATGGGTTGACCGGTCGAATTAGCCAGCCCAATCCGGTTTTAAAAACAGCGCTCTAGATCTCACCATGGGTTGGCCCATGATTACAGATGGCCGGCCCACATGTGGGTCATTTTTGACAACCTAAGGACTTGATTCTATCTTGGTCAACCAACCTATCTGGATAGTTGCTGGTTGTTAAGATATGTAGTATTTTTTGTATTAATGATGGAGGGCAGTTTAGTCATTTACTTCTATTTATTAGGATAATCATTGTTTATTAGGTTTCTTTGTATTTTTAGTGGGTATTATTATGCAATAATAGCAGTGCATAGCAATTCACATGCCGATGAATCTCTCCCATAGCAACTCACATGCCGGTGAAGAACTTCCATAGCATCCTTGCTTCCACGGCTTCAAGACTTGTCCACTATGCTCTCCAAAGTGTTAGTGGCTTGGACTCTAACTAAGGCACACATTACATAGCTATGAAATTGCCAACCTATGCTAGTCCTACCACTAACACGAGAAATTAGTATTTTTGGCCAAAAGCCAGTTTTGATTTATAAAAAAATAACTAAATAAATAAATAAATGATTTCTCTAAAATATCACACAAGTATGATATTCCAGAATCCAGTTTGTCCAGAAAACCTCACCTATAAGCTTTGGTTCCATTAGTTTCTTACATCTGCAGGGTTCTGTGATAATGAAACATGTATGATATTCGTATCTCCTCTGAAAGTTGACTAAACTGTTAGTGATTGAAGTGAAGTCAAAGTTTGACAGAGTTTTATATTATTTTATTGTCCTTTAATATGATTACAATAGTTTGAATGACATTTTTACAGCATTTAGAGTGAAGTCAATGTGTACAAATTAAATGGAATTATTTATGTGTACAAATTATTATTTTCTAAGGTTTGACCCATTATCAAATATGTTTTACTGTCCAAAAGAAGGAAATTGACAATTGATTAACAAAAAAAAGAAAGTAATTTTTTTTTTTTTTTTTTTTTTTAACTGTAAAGGTTTCAGAGGCTGGGGAAAATTTCAGTGTTGGACAGAGGCAACTATTGAGTCTTGGGAGAGCATTGTTACGCAGATCAAAAATTCTTGTTCTTGATGAAGCCACGGCAGCTGTTGATGTTAAAACCGACTCACTTATCCAGAGAACCATTCGAGAAGAATTCAGATCACGCACAATGCTCATCATTGCTCATCGACTTAATACTATTATAGATAGTGATCGAATTCTGGTGCTTGATGCTGGTCAGGTGTGCCCTCACATTGAACATTCATCAGTCTTTGAGTTGGAGTTGTTTTGTATGAATGTCAGTAGTAAGAAATTGTCAACACCTATTTTTCAGGTTATGGAATATGATGCCCCGGAGAAACTATTGTTGAATGAAGCAAGTGGTTTCTCGAAGATGATTCAGAGTACAGGGGCTGCAAACGCTCAGTATTTACACAGCTTAGTACTCGGAGGAGGAGGAGAGAATAAGTCCTCGGGAGAAGAGATATTTAACGGGCAGCAGAGGAGACGGGTAGCCTCTTCCCACTGGGCTGCTGCTACGCAGTTTGCACTTGGTGTTTATATGGCTTCCTCACAGAATAGCCTTCTTCAACCGCCCTTGGAAATGATGGAAGATGAGAACAATATCGTCAAGAAAACTAAGGATGCGGTTGTAACCCTTCAGGAAGTTTTACAAGGGAAACATGATGAAGTCATCGAAAAGGCGCTAGATCAATACCAGTTTCCTAGTGAAAGATGGTGGTCAGCTCTCTACAAGGTCATTGAAGGTACTAAGATGCATACATGCATACACACATCTGCACTAATTCTACAAGTGGTGTGCTTTTTTTTATTTTATAAAACAAATAGTAAAAATTTAAGTGAATTTGCACAACAATGTTTGGATGCCCATTATGTTTTATTCATTGCCAGATGCAATAGAGGTTGATTTGGCTAATTGTTATGTTCTATGTTGCCTATTATACTATTATTAGTAATGAAATTGGATGAATATGGAATCATTTTGTATAAGAACTAAGATAAAACTGAATAGGCCCCCGGCAACCTTGCAACTAGCATGATTTTCTTTGATTAATTAATCTTAACTATTTAATGACTGTTCACTTTGTGGCGATATATTCTACACATAATTTGGAAGGGCAAAATTCACTTTATCCCGTTACGGCTTGAGCTTGGAGCACTTTAACTCCCTATGGTTCAAATATAGCAGGCAACTCCCTCATAATTTTGGACTAAACTCCAATAGTTAGTTAAAATTAACAAAAGGTGTAATGCACTTGCCTGCTTTGAAAGTGGATATAATTTTTTAAAAAACTAAAGTAAAATAAAAATGCAAAAAGCCATTTTTACCCTTCATCTTCATCATCTACCTTCAAACCCTAAAAATTCTAATTCTATAAACTCTAACCCTAGCACTAATACCAACCACCGCTGCAGCCCCCTCCCTCCTTCCCCCACGTCCTTGCCTCTCCCCGACCTCTCCTATCACCGCCTCCTTCCTCCTGAATTCACACACAATTTCGGCCATAGCTACAATTTACACTTATAATAGTCCCTTACACAACCATGGGTTGCACAGTCACGGTTCTACACCTCGCACAGCCACGTTTCACACCATGTTTCTTCTTTCAATTATTGGGTTTAGTTATAGGCATATTTCAATTTCCAGATATATATACATATGTATAACTTTAATGTTGTGTGTATATATGCATAGTTTTCATGAGACATATATGTATTTATTTTTAAAATTATTTTATGTATATTTTTTATCCATTAAAATAAATGGTGGCAATTGGGTTGAATACAATAGTGATAATGGTTTATTTTTTGTTAATAAAGAAAGAGACGGAAGACAATGATGAGGGTATAAAGGTCTATTTTTCATTTTCCATTAACAGCGTTTACAGTGCAGCTTGGTCCAAAACTACGAGGGAGCTCTCAGCCTATATTTGAATCATTGGGGGTAAAATGCTTCAAGATCAAACCACAATGGGTAAAGTGAATTTTACCCAATTTGGAAAGATATATTTTTTCCCTCATGCCAGTTAAGATGTTAATCCAAAATGACACTGTTCTAAATTACTAGCATTGTCTTGTTAGTTCTCGCTGAGCTCTTTAGTAAATTTATTTTCTTTGGCAACAGCATAGATGGAAACCACCAATAGGAGGCAATGTCCTTTCACTGTTCTTTTTCTTTTTTTGTTTCCTAATCTAAAATTGGCCTTTTTTTGTGTGTTTATTTCAGGTCTTGCTATAATGAGCAGATTGGCTCACAATGAGGTTCAACGATTAGAAAACAATTTTGAAGACGGATCATCTGGTTGGGACCATGTTGAAATGTAGGGAGCAAATATTAATCTAATTACATGGGAACTCTCAATAATTAAAATTAGAGAATATTTATGTAGACAATCAATATCCTGATAATATAACTATATATATACATTATTATGTAAGTAATATGGATATTTGTGCCTTGTGGCACAACTGCATCCCCATATCCATCTGTCTACAGTCCTGAAGGCTCTTCTTTCTTCCCCATGTTGTTAGAGGAGCTTTGTAACATTATTTGAGAGAATAGTCACTCAAACCAGCATGTTAAGGTTGATTGGCCCTAGATATATTGTAAGGGTGCTTCTAAATGCATCCCATTTTTATGTTTGGACAAGGGTAATTTCATTTGCACATCATATTTGTTTAAAAATTAATATCTGAATTATATAAATTGTGTATTGAGATATAGTGTTGCATGCAAATCGAATTACCCTGGACACACTAAGTTTAATAATTTTTCTATGGGTAATTCTATTTACACAACATAATTTCTTTCTTACGCCCCCCTTCTTTTTACAAAAATTTGAAATTTTTCTAATTTTCCAAACCTAACTCACATCCACCATCATCTCCAACCATTGTCTCAACCCCATATGTGTGATACCCATGTCCCGTAATATGTTAATTGTCTCAACCCACTGAGTTCGAAATGATCAACTCAGTGTGCAACTCAGATTCAAGGCTTCGCAGGAGATCGCAAAAATCAGTTAGGTTCGTAAGGCTGATCTGATGATTGTGACACTAGAATCTACTTAGAGTTGAAGGTCAAACTGCAACTAAACTTGGATTCAAAGTTGTGGACAATGCCTGTACCCCATTTGAAGTCTAGATTCATAATAGTGTACCTTTATTTGAACCACAAATGCAAGAACGAATTCAAGAATGAAGATCTTTAGCAAGGAGTTAGATCACAAATTGAGGGTTTCAATTTGTCAAGAAATCAGATCACAAGCACAGATCGATTGAAGGTTCTCAGACAGAATTTTGTTTTTAACTCAGCAAAGTTGACAAACTAGGCCAGAACAGAAGTTGATTTACCAGAACAGAGGTCAATCTAGGGTTACGATGTGAACCTAGTTGCTGTTAACCAGAAACAAACAGGAATCCTTCTTCATCCAGTTGAAATTGATGATCAATGGGCAAGAACCAGGTTAGATTCTCCGGCTCTGATACCAAAATGATGAAACCAATCAAGAAAGAGACCAAAATGATGAAACCAATCGAGAAAGAGATTTCATTAGAGAGAGAAAATCCCAAAATGGGTACAAGAGCTCTCAAGCTCTGAAATATTCAATGTCAAAATATCATAAAACTGAATACTAGAAGCCTAATCTTATATTTATAGGATAAAGACCCAACTAACTCTAACTAACTCTTATGGTGCTAAACATAACAACCATACTAACTCTAACTAACTCCTATGGTGCTAAACATAACAACCATACTAGTTCTAACTATATCATGATCTCATGCCATTATGCAAGGACAGGAAGGCCATCAATGTAGGTGCTTTTATCCCTCATAATTCCTTCTTTGCTACCATTAAAATTTGTAAATAAGAAATTGTAATTTTTGTCACAAAAATAGGTAGTTTTTGAAATGAATAATAGGGAAACTTCCCTAAATAAAACAACCATGAAATTCAAAAAAGATGGAAGCTTTCGTGAATATATAAATTGTTAACTTACAGGTCGGGTAGGTGCAGCGGCATATAAGCGTCCAAATCTGGTGGAGTTGCAACCAATCCATGCATAGATCTATAGAAATAAAAGAAAACAATTGTCATTAATCTAAATGATACTTGATTTTTCGATTTTACAAACTCTAATCCAGTATCAATTTTAATTAATCCATTTGGTGATATAACCATACATACAATCCAATTATGTCAAGACATGATCTATGCAGCCTTACATGGCATATAAAAACTGTACAATATCTAAATAATCACATAACCTTGCATATTATTTTTCTTTTCCCTTTTATTTATTTTTTTCTTGATAAGTAGCACTAATTTATTTGTCCACATGGAAACACCCCATGTCAATTAGAAAAAACAAAAACAAAGCAATGCTTCTTAACAACAACAACAACAACAACAACAAGAGAGAGAGAGAGAGAGGAAAAAGGACCAGACTTGTGCTAAAACAACTATCCCTGATCAGGTATTACAATCAGTCGAGAATAGAAAGCATTTTCACTTATCACAAAATCAATTGAGTATCAGCATTACATACATACAAACATATTCTAATTTTGTATTCCCGGCTGACTTTGAAAATTATTGTTTCTCACCTATAGCTAAAATAATATTAAAAAAATCCAATTTATCCCCTCTTAAATTTCATATATGCCCTTAAATCTTCTATAACTCCCATTTTCTTTTTCATTTTTCAATAAAATCCTACAATTTGACCCCCTTTAAATGTTTATTTTGCTGAAAAATTACTTACACAATTTCACATCTCTCCCATCGATGATAATATTAGTAAGCACCATAGGAATAATTAATACTAACTATTTCAATTACAAAATTGTGAACATAAAGAGTGACAAAACCTAACCTGTTTGTGAAAACATATGATCTGAAAATGAAGGGTAACATCCTCTAACACCTCAATGAAGCACGTGACCTGCACACCACCACCATCACCATTGTTGGAGTTGATAACCTCGGAGCTTCCATCTGAAGATGTTCCCCCTCCTCTGATTCCCAAACCACCTACTCCTTCCACCACCACATCAACCGACACTTCTTCTACTCCCGCCGCAAGCCCACAACGATGCTTCGTCAACTCAACATCCAACCCTTCACTCCCCATTTTCACACACACTTCACGGAATTCGGAGCTTTTAATTGAGATGTTTTTAATGCATAAACTTGAATTTCACTGAGTTGGGATGAATTGTGCTAGGGTTTTGCGATTATATCCTCGTTGCAGAGTATAGAGAGGCCGATTTATTTAGGGTGACTTATTGGAAAAGAAATGTTTCCTGCAAAAAACAAAAAAAAAATTTTTTTTTTTAAATAATGATATTAACATTTTTTTTTATTATCATACTAATAAGAGTAAGAGCATCTCCAACAGTTCATCTTTTTTTTTATAATCAAATTTGAGTAAAAACTTTATTTGATATCAGTGAAATGGACTCGAAGAATATTATTGCTGAACTTAATAATGGTAAATTGGACGGAAACAACTATGATATCTGGCACAGGAAGGTTCAGTACCTTCTCAATGAGCAAGAGTTGCTCAACCATTTGACCAACATCATGGCCATTCCTAAGGCAAGGAACACAACGCAACATCGTCGTGACCACGATGCCTATGCAAACGGGTTTAAGAGGGATAGGAGTATGGGCTTTACCTTGTTGAGCTGCATGAATTTGAGAAATTCCCAACTGCCAAAGAAATGTGGGATCAATTGCGCTTAAAGTATGAAGGCACGGCAGCAACTAGGTTGCGTGCCCTTACATTGAAGTTCAATCAATTTGTGATGGACCCAAAACATACTATGGCTGAGCACCTTAAGGTGATGTCTGCCATAATTAAAGAGAAGAAGGTAGCTGACAATGATCCCACTAATGAGCAATAGATTTTGTCAGTCATCAGATCCCTACTTGACCCTTCGTGGGGACGTGTGAAATTGGTGCTCACGCACAATGAGGGAATCAAAACTTTTGATGACATTTCTTGACACCTTGAGCTCGAGGCAGATGGCAAAGATGCAAACTACTCTGCTACACTTGTCGCTAAAGCTGGAAAGCACAAGAGATACAAGCCTCAGCGCAAATGACAACAAAAAAAGAGTAGACAAGTAAAGGCTAAGAATCTGGTGCCAAGAGATGGCAGAGTAACCAAGCGTCGCAGTGGCAAGCGTGCTGGAAAGAATGATAGGTCCAAACTCAAATGCTATAACTGTTGATAAAAGGGTCACTTCACTCAAGAGTGTACTGAGCCGAAGAAGGTACACCTTATTACTAGCTGTCTAAATATATTTGTTTGTTCACATGTTTTTATTGATCACTCTCTCTTTGGTTGGATTGTAGACACGGGAGCAACCAAACATGTAACTAGAGATCAGGCTAGATTTGTAGATTATCATCGGATACCAGTTGGTAGGAATTATGTAATAGTGGGAAATGGAGCTTAAAAAGAAGTCTCAGGAGTTGGTAGCTTTCAGCTCAAGTTGCGTACTGGGGGGCAACTTGCTCCTTCATGATGTGCTTTATGCACCCACTCAGTGTTTTGAAAAGCGCGCTTAGGCGCACGCCTAAGCTTAAGGCGAGGCAAGGCGCAGCTTTGCGCCTCAGGCATGGTGAGGCGAGGCAACATAGGGGAAGGGCTGCCTAGGCGATGAGGCGAGCGCCTTATTACGAAGCACAAGGCGAGCGCCTTGTGCGCCTCGGCTTTCTGTGTGGATACCCACATGGGATGAAATCACATTTACATTATAAAATTTTCAAAACGTGAGTCAAAAGAGCAAAAACATTAAATTAAAAAAAAAAAAAACCTAGTGGAGAAGAAGAAGATGACGCGACGAGTACACGCCACGCCACGTAGGTTCTGCTCTCTTCTCCTCTTCTTCTCTTCTCTACTTCTCTTCTCTCTCTGCTTCTTCTCTTCTCTTCTCTTCTCTTCTCTTCTTTCATCGTCTCCTCTCTCGCTTTTGTGTGTGTGTGTGTGTGTCTCTCTCTCTCTCTCCTCTCCCTTTCTTTATCTTCGCGATTCATATATATATATATATATATAATATTATATAATACCTATTATATACTATATTTTTTTTATCAGCACCTATTATATAATATATAATATATATTATACTTACAGATATTAGATAATATATATAAAATATAATTGATTCATATATATATAATATTATACAATATCTATTATATAATATATAATATACTTATAGATAATATGTAAAATATAATATATACTTATACATAGTAATAAAAAAAAATACACATATATACAAAATAAAATAAAAAAATGAACTGAAACACATTATTTAAAAAATATAATAAATAAATAAAATAATATATATATATTTAAAAAATTAATTATTTTTTTTCTTCTTCTCTTCTTATTAAAAAAATTAATAATATACATATTAAATATTTGCTAATGTTGAAAATTGTGCTATATTAATATTTTGCTTAACTTCTATAACTTGCGCTTCGCTTTGGTGAGACGCGCGCCTCGATGCTTAGGCTCCAGGTGACCTTGGCGCCTCGATGCGCCTAGAGCTTTTTAAAACACTGCACCCACTATCCGATGTAATCTGCTTTCAGTTTCAGCATTTTTGAAGTTAGGTTTTTCTTTTCATTTTGAGGACATTAGTTTGTCAATTTATCTTGGTAGAACATTTTATGGTCATGGTAATTTGAGAGATGATTTCTTTATGTTAGATTTAGAATCAAAATCGAATAATAATTCCCTTATTTGTGTAGCATCTTCTTCTTCTTCTCACTACTACAAAATCATAAATAGATCACGGATTTTAAGTGTGATGTATGTTATTTAATTATGGATTTTTTATTTTGCCAAAGTGTGATCTTTGAAAGTGTGATTGTTCAGGGTCATTTTTTATCATACTTTTTGACCGTCATTAAAAGATAATTTCATCACATGTTTTGACCGTGATAATAAACATTTAGATCACGAATTTTAAGTGTGATCAATAACTAATAAAACCTGAGATTAATCCATGATTAATAGTGAGATAAGATCACAGTTATATGCATTTCTCATCACGATTAGTACATGTGATAAAAAAAAAAAAAAGTTCGACCACAAAATGTGACTATCAATCACAACATATCAACCGTGATTAAAATCCAAACAAAACTAATATCTAAAATATAATCAATATTATTTGTACAAAAATTTCCTTTAAAACAAATTTCCTTTGAATCACAACATTGACCACATATGAATAGCTAATAATATCATATATTTCATAAATGAAAGTCTAATGTTGGAAAAATATATACAAAGAAAGTTCAGGAATAAAAGGTTTTTTAATGTGATTACACAATAAAAATCTCATTAAAAAAATGAAAAAAAAAATTAAGAATAGGCCAATTTATAGGAAAAAAGGGAAAAAATAATATATAGATGCAATATGGTATAATACAAAGAGTAGGGAAAGAGCTTGAAATTCTTATAACAAGCGTAAAAAACAATTAGCAGAAATTGTAAGCAACTCTAGGAAAACATATGTAGATGCATATGGTATAATATAAGAAGAAGAAAAAGAAGAAGAAGAAGAAGAAGAAGAAGAAGAAGAAGAAAAAAAGGGGGCCAGTTAATAGGAAAAAAAGTAATGATACATTATACATTCAACTTAGAAGCTGTGGATAAATGAACAATATAGATGTGGCAATCATATAAGCCTAATTAGATAAAGAACTCGAAAATCAACACCATTATATCCCACCCCCCAACCCCCACCCCCCACCCCACCCACCCCCGGGGAAAAAAAAGGCCCTTTGACAAAGAAACAAAAAGAGGAATCGCACAAGGAGAAAAGAAACGAAGGCTCCTAAAGATCAATTTCCTGGATGATTCCAAAACAAAGTAAAAAATGACAGATAAATCAATAGCTGCTAATTCTTAACCATATGGAGAACAAGGCAACAATGGGTTAAGGCTATCACAACTCAAAATCAACAATACCCTACAAAAAAAATACTAAGCCAAACTTAGTTTAAGATGTTAGTGCTCGAACATCAACATTATTCACATTAGTGACAATTAAATAGATTAAGTTATAAGCAAAATATCAATAGATAGCACTCATGACAGGGCGAAAGAGAAAACTAACCAAAACTGGATCTCCTTTTGTTGAATTGACAATGGTGTTCATATGGGAAATAGCATCAGCCTTATCTTCCTGCAATGGTGAAAAATAATGAAGAAAAGTTAATGAATTATATGCTCAGTAAAGACTATTGAAACATTTAATATTGCTGCAGCTACACTACATGAGAAACAGCTAGCAAGCAATATAGAGCACATATTGGGATTCAAGTTTACTCTTTGAAATGATATGAGCCTTTCCTGAATAAGTTGTGTTTGAATCCCAATATGTTTCCCAAGTAAGTTTAATGGATGAATCCCAAATTTTTCCCTGAGAAAGTTTAATATTTGATATGTTATATAGGTCTTCCCTCAATCTGCTCCTCATGAATTTTATATAAGTAGTCAATTGCATTTTATTATCAATCCATTACTTGCATAAATCTTTTTTAAAAATAACTGAGTGAGGAAAGAAATGGGGCAATTTTATTTTATTTTATTTTTTTTGTTTTATCACTAAATTTTAAGGAATTAGAATACAAATCTACCATGTTTCAAAATGTGCATTCCCAACTGAAAATCACAATGAACTTTTCAGTAACTTTCGTCATCACTATAACAGTTTAGGGGTGTGAAAAATTAGGGATTTTTGTTGTATGAGAACAATAGTTTTTCTATGAATTTGGAGATTCAATCACAGATGACAAATTAGGTAAAATCATGTGGTTCTTATTCTCTACAAAGACAAATTTTTATCAGACCTTTCCAAATAGTTCTTGAAAACTGAAGCATATATATATATATATAAATAAATGTGTTCACCTTCGCAATGTTGTGTGAGGCTAAGATGGTGGCTACCGTAGTTGTTGCGATCGAGATGTAGACGAAGGGTCGCTAAGGAGGGAAGAGCAGCGACGGTGGTGAGGAGTGTGGGTGTCGATGAAAAGGAAGAGGCAAAGTTTCTGCTGTGGTCGCGGTGGAGAAGTGAGAGAGAGAGAGCGAGGCACAGATTGTGCTGGAAGGAAAGAAATAGTAGGAAGTTTCTTGGTGGTAAACATAGGTCAAGTTAACCACCCATTAATCTTAGGACAAGTTTGGTAAGATGTCAAAAAGTTAAAAAATTATTCAAAAAATTAAAAAATTATCATTATTTATCAAAAGTCAAAAATTATGATTGCATAATTTTCAATTTCAATTTTAATTTTTTTCTACATACTAATTTATATAATTTTTTAATACATATTTTCTCATAAAAAGTCAAAGAGTTAATCCAAACATCCATATTTTTTTCTCAATTTTTTATTCTAAAAAGATAAAAAGTACATTTATTTAGGACATCTCAAACAACCACTTACTAGCGGTCGGACACATGATGTGTGTGCAAATAAAAAAAATATTATTTTTTAAAAAAATAACTACACATCACAAACTTATTAAAAAAAATAAATAAATAACACTTATAATTTTGATATAAATAAAATAAAATAATAGTATTCTTTTTAAAAACTATAAATCCAAGATTCTTAGAATATTTATATTCAAATAGATTTGATATATACAAAGAAATATAAACAATTACATTGAATTTTTTTTGATATAAACGAAGTAAAATAATAGTGAAATTTTTTCCCTAAGGAACTTGATAATATAATGAAACTTTTCATCTCCTTTTATTTTTTAATGAAGAAAATTAAAAGTACAATTAAATTAGTACACACAAAATACAAAAATACAAACCCAAGACTGTTAAAATACTTACAATCAAAGTGATTTATACAACTGTAACAAAAAAAAAGATTTATACAAAAAAAAAAAAATAACCATAGCCAAAACTCAGAAAAACTATTTTTTTATAATTAAAAAAAAACATTAAAAGCACTGGACACTCAAAAAAAAGTTACGTGAACAAACAAATCAATTTTTTAATAATAGAATTTATATATAAAAACAAAATAAAATTTATATATAGAAACAAACAAAAGCTTAAAAAGGTGAAATAGGAACAAAAAAAATTGAATATAATTTTTTTATAAAAAAAATAATATAAGAACATAAAAATACATAAAATAGAAAAATACAAACTCTACTCTTATAACACTTATAATCAAAGAAATTTTATAAAAAATTAAACAATTTTTTTACTTATTTTTTTATTTATACTAAGAATGGTCCCAATTTAAAACCCAATGCACCTCAGTCCTCTATGGTTTGATAAAGTTGAAAATGATACAAAATTAAACACATTTTAAAGTTAATTTAAGTTTTTAATGTAAGGTTGAAGAATCTATTAATATACACATTCATATATAGAAAAGGCAAGAGTACCAACATACATCATCCATTCTTACATACATATATAAATTGATGGACCGTATACATGCATTAAAAAAAAAGAAGCAAATTGGCATTGAGCAAGCCTTCAGAGTAAGCGCCCTCAGCAAGAGACCCGTTCTCAATTGCAAAGATGTCATCTTTGTATCACAATAACAGTATAGTCTCCCCAGCCTGAATTATCACGCACCGCTCTCCCTTCGACAACACTGCCACTGGGCACCACCAGTACCCAGTTCTTCCCCTTCTCATCACTCACTCCGCCTCCGCCTCCGCCTCCGCCGCCGCCTCCCTTGTCCTCGGCCACTGAGGCTTCAGTAGCCTTACACGTAATTTTACAGAGAGAGATTGGGGATGAAATCAAAATTAATGGATTTACTGGATAGGCGGTTAGGTGGCGCAACGGCAGCAATAGCGGTAGTTTCCGGCAATGCGGCGGCGAAGGGAGAAAGAGGACTCCGGAAGTGAGCTTTGGGGATGCAGTGGCCATGGAGTATTTGGGAGTGGTAGAGAGAGAAAGCTTTGAGCCAAGAAATGTGAGAACAGAGAGAGAGAGAGAGAGAGAGAGAGAGAGAGAGGGAAGAAAAAGGAAATTGTATTGGGTAGTTGATTAAGGAAGAAAGTGGCAAACGTGGAATATGTTTTTTTTTTTTTTTCAAATCACATAAATTCCACGTGGTAGCATTGGTAGAGGTTTCAAGAGACTAAATTCAAGCCTCACTTAATATAATAATATAGATGATGGATTGATCTTGACTGTTGTAACCAATTATAAATATAAACACTTTTAAAAATAGTGTTGTTTTTATAGAGATATAAAAATAAAATTAAAAATATATATATATATCCAATTACATTTATATAAAAATTGTGATTAAAAAATATATATATATAATCAAATTTATTTGGAAGGTAAGATTAAAAATAAATATTATCTCATTTAATTAGATTAATTGTGATTAAAATATCATTCTAATTTTTTTAATCATACTTCTACTAAAAGTGAGATTTTTTAATTCCTTGTGTGTAATCTTTAAGCATTATTGTAGCAGTGAAAATACATATTTAACTCAAAAAAATTGAAAATTTGTATAATTTTCAATTTAACTCCGATTAAAGCCTATTTTATATCAATAAAAAGCTTATGGAGACTACAATCTAAATATGTAAATTTCATTTACAAAAAACGAAATTTTATTTTTTGTTTTTGAGTACCAAAAAATCTGCTTTATGCAAAAAATACATATTTAACTCAAAAAATTTGAAAAATCATATATTTTTCAATTTAACTCCGATTAAAACCTATTTTATATCAATAAAAATCTTATGGAGAGTACAATCTAAATATGTCAATTTCATTTACAAAAAGCAAAATTTAATTTCTGTTTTTGGGTACCAAAAAATCTGATGTATGCAAAAAATACATATTTGACTCAAAAAATTTGAAAAATCATATATTTTTCAATTTAACTCCGATTAAAGCCTATTTTATATCAATAAAAAGCTTATGGAGAGTAAAATCTAAATATGTCAATTTCATTTACAAAAAATGAAATTTTATTTTCTATTTTTGAGTACCAAAAAATTTGCTGTATGTGCATTATCCAAAAAAAAAACTTTGAATATGCCATAATATAAAACAATATTAATGATACATCAATCTAATAGTATAAACAATAAACAAATCAATGTCATACTAATCAAGAGGCGAAAACAAGCAATAGGCAGAAAAGAGTTAGTAATATGCTGTGATAGAGAATCAACAACCTTGTCAATTTGGAGTGTGTGCTCTTGTAGGAAAAATATGAAATAATAATCAATGGAATAAACGGATTCGGACATAACTGTCGCGTTCAAACCGAATCCATGGATCATGTGGGTAATCACATGCCTCTATTGATGTCTTCGAATAATTCCTAGTAGTAGAGTAGAACTACTAGTGAACTACCACACTATTCACACTACTAGTGAACTACCCACACTATTCATAGTACAAAGGCGGAATGGTTTATGGGAAGAGAGAACGTATTGTTTTTTTGTTGTATGAAATACAGAACCCAAAATCCGTTTATGTAGGAGAGTTAAGAGACTCATAGGATAGACGTATTATCCCAGATAATATCTATCACATATTAATAATTATTATCTAATATATTGACAATTATCCATATCAAGATTATCTCATATCTTCAAATATAATCTATTATTTTATTTGGATCTCTCCTAATCGGGTCATGCCACCACGGGCGACCCAATTAGGTTTGAATTCTAAACTCGACCCAATTTCCAACAGCTCCATAAGGGAAACTCTAGTAGCCTCTCCATTGACGTGAGTTTGCAACAAGAAGGACTTGTAATTCAAACTTTCAGATCTTACTGTGTGGGTGTTTTTCCACCTAAGGTAACCTATATTTTTCTAACAGTAATATCAGAGCATTTTACTAACACAGCATATTAATAAACATTTTACTAAATAAATATCATCAATTAAACTACTAAAAGCACAAAAATGAAGCTAGTAATATGCTGTGATAGAGAATCAAAAAATATCCTAGAAAAATAATTGGAAGCAAAAAATATAGCGATTTCGGTTTTGACCCATCACTTATTGTATTCCGGACTTGGGCTGATATGGTTTAGAATGGTTATCCATGTCTTGTTTCACTTGTCTCCTCTCTATCTTGCTTATCGGGTTGTATTTGTGCGTTTGGAACAGGTTGGTTACTTGGTTTTCCAAGCCTGTGATGCCCAGATTTTGGCTCTTCCGCTCGAGCGGGCATTCTTGCGCTCGAGCGGGCTTTACAACTTTTGCTCCTCCGCTTGAGCGGCCATTCTTGTGCTCGAGCGGGATCTGTCAACTCTCAGTATTTTCTTTTGCAAGTCTGCAAATACTATGAGAGTGCATTGGACGCTCAAGTGTCCAGTCCCACACTCGAGTGGGGTCCTTCGTCTACAAAACTTCTAGAAATGTGTATTTCATGCTCGAGCATAACTTTCCACGCTCGAGTGGGCCTTTGTGTCTGACGCTCGAGCGTCATTTTCTACGCTCGAGCGCACTGCGTGTATAACTGTCCGTGAAGATGACATCTTGAATCACTTTTTCTTCTCTCTCTCTTTCTCAAACTTCCTAAAAAAACCTAGATCCACACATTCTCTCTCTAAAACTCACATTCTCTCTAAGATTTCATCTAGATCCGTTGGGATTTCCACACTAGTGTCTTTGAGAAAAAGCTAGAGTACCTCAAGATCTACATTTTGATCCGAATAGAAATGGGTTTCGGTGTTCTTGGAGTTTCTCTATTGTTTAGCTCATCTTCTTCCTTTGAGGTAGGGATTTTTCTACACTCTCATACGGTTTTTAGCTTTGTTATTTGTTATTGTGTAACAATGGTGGGATTTTGGTGGGATTTGACCAAACCTAGGGTTTGGGGATGAAATGTAAAAGAAGAGTTTTTGGTAAATATGAAATAAATGAGTTTGGGGACTAAAAATATGTTCCTGTTGTGTCGAAATAGTAGATTTTGGTACTTGGATTGGGTATTTAGAAAAAGTGGATTTTTGCCCTAATTGAATCAAATTGTTAATTTGTATAAATGATTGAAATTGGCATTAAAAATGTGAAATTGGATGATCTTTGATATAAATTGTGAAATTGAATATGTATTACTTTACACCTTTGGAAGTTTGGAATAAACTATCTGTTTGAGATCAAATATCTGTTTAGATATAACTGTATTGGGCTATCGGTGGAGGATAGCTTTGATTGTTGTAGAAATTGCATGTGGATTAGGTGAATTGAAACTAATCTTTTGATGGTTGTCATTGAATATGGCCATGTTTAAATACATTGTATATGTATGTTTGTTTGGGAGGAGAAAGGAGATGTACTCCACGTATGACTATATGTTTAAATACATAGTATATGTATGTTTGTTTAGGAGGAGAAAATGGATGGACTACATTGTTTGGGAGGAGAAAGGGGATGGACTCCATTATAATTAAGTTGGTCGGAGTGTCCTGGGTGAGAGTCCCGAAATTATACATGGGTGCCTAGCCGCGGACGAAATATCTGCAAAATGGCAATTGTAATGCTTACATAGCCTACCTTTACATGAGTTTCGTATAGCCTACCTTTACATGAGTTTCGTTTGATGGTTGCCCGCGAACGAAATATCCGTGAAATGGAAGTTTGAAGTGTTTTATGCATATGTGTTGTATGATTTGAAAATTATTGAGTTGTAGCCTCAGTTCGGTTGTTGAGAAATAACCAAATTGACTCATGAATTGAGACAGATAAGTGAATGGAATATGAAATGAAAGTAAATGGATTAAGACTTGGAATTGATATCTTATGAGTATATAAAGTTGTGAAAAGTTTCAATGCTCTAACTTTTGCCTAGGTCGCCCTTTCAGGTTTTCGGCCTAGCGAGCCTCTTAGGGGTAATATTTTTTCAACTTGTCTATGTTGATCGGTTGTGAGAACTCTAGGCCATCTAGGTCTATCAGAACCACAGCTCCACCCGACCAGATGGACTTGATGATGTAGGGACCAGTTGTAGACGTCCCCGAATGCTCCGGGAGGATGAGTCCCGTTCTGTTCATATTGGATTCACTATAGTTCAGGACTCTCAAATTGTCACAGTTCTTAATCTGAACCAAAGAGTCCAAATCCGGCAAATCGTTTTGAGAAACAGATTTTTGAAAAGAAGTGCCAAACATGGACTGCTTTGCCAGATACAGAGTCACCACCTAAATATTTTTTAAGGGGGAATTTAGGGAACCCTGACTCGGTGCCAAAGGCCACGTGTCCGTCATCACCAAAGTTGCCTCAGCTTGGGAGCTAGGGTACGATTGGGGAAGGTTAGCTATGAGCACCCCCTCTCGCCCGATCCGAAGATCGGCCTCTACTAACCGTGATATCCATTTTTGAAAACGTTATGTGTTCTTATCCCGATTATTAGCCTAGAATTACTATGTTATGCGCACAGCACAAAAGTATAGACTAGATTGCCTAATTTGGGAATAAGCATTGCATATCCGTTTGTTTTGGAAAAATGTTTTGGAATTTGCTACTCGCAAGTAGGCTAAAACACGGATTTCAATGAGCTATTCCAACTCAGACAATCCAACCTTCACCCACAGGCATTCAAGCAGTTATATCACATAAGCAGCTAGCCTCATGGTAATCATGCTATCATGGCAACACTCACACGCATGCAAGGATGCTAAAGCATAAATACTTACATCGTACTTCGTGCCAAAACAAAGAACTCATTAGCAATCAATGCCTGATCCAAGTCCATGTTTAAATGTCTAATGCAACGCATACGGAATGTCACTAGAGTAGGCTCGGCTAGTCTATGAATGACATGTGAAAATGCACAAGTAGCATGTATTCAAGTTAGATTTGAAATACTAATGCAGTTAGCATGATGCGCCGAGCCCGGTGCATGCAATACTGATGAATGATGCACGCATGCATAGCATAAGGTATGCTAAATTAAACATGACCTATTACTAACCATCAAAGCAGGTAAGTAAAAGGGAGAAAGAAGTGGGGGTTGGAAGACATGCGCACACTCACCCACACTTATTACAAATTCGCCCTCGCACGGAGGGACCAAAAGAATAATACAATTCGAATAATGAATTAACTATCCTAGCTAATTAATTATTACAGACCAACTAAATTAATTAAACAAATTAATTAATTTAAGAAAGCAAGAAAAAGGGCCTCGGGAAGAGGGCTCAATGCACGCGTGCTCGGGTCTTGCTCGGAAGTCCACTGCCATGCGTAGGCTGCCTTTGTTTTCCCTGCTCTGCCCCTCTGAAAACTACAAAGTCTCAGAATTGCTTCCTTGGACATTGGGAGACACCACCGGCTGAGGAGAATGGCCACCGGCATTAAGATGTGATCATCGGCTGTTGATGAAGCTATCGGCCACAGATTTATGGTCGGTCGGCACTGAACACTGCCAGTCGGCCAAGAATGTTTGCAGAACCTGCAATTGACAGCAGTAGAGGGCAAGGCACAGCATGGCAATGCATTTCAAGCAATGTATGCACCAACCATATCCCTTATCATGTTTATGACTCAAAGGGACATGGTCCTTGGTTCTCGGACCATCAAGCGCGCATTTCAATGCGTGATAGCCCAAGAGACCACGTTGTGCATTTTTCATTTCAAATGTAATGCAATGCACATAGTCAAACCAAGGGGCTTCTATCTCTATCATGACTCACTTCAAGAGGTGAGGCAATGCATGCACAATGCAATGCAACCTAGGCATGCGAGCTAAGGATGCAACATGGCAATGCAATGTGTACATGCAAGTATGCAAGCAACCATGCGAGGTGAGCATGCAAACAAGCAAAGAGATGGACTTAAACATGATTAGGCAATTCTCAAACAAGCCTAAATCAGTGGCCAAAGTGCTCAAACATGGAGGCCAACACACGCGCACACATGCACATGTTAAGGGGCTAATACTTAAGCACAAAAGGGGCGACTCTCAAGCACACTTGAAAGAGGCATAACATGGACAACTAGCATGTAAATTAAGCTTTGCAAATCATGCAAGAACATGGTGCCAAACCAACCCAAACAATGCAGTCAAGGTATGTAAGCAAAGTCCAAGATTCAAAGCAAGCTAAAGGGGTATTGAACCACACTTAACAAGACCAAACATGACATGAATTCAATGACCCAAAACAGAGTTTTAGCACATAAAACAAGGCCCAAAAGATTACTTAGATGGCATCTAAATGACTTGAATTCAAAAGCATGCACAATGACCAAAACATGGAGCGTGCAACACAAGCCTTTGACACATCAAAGGGACCATGAAATGCAAGCATACAAGCATACTAAGTGGACTGAAATGACATGGAAAATGGTTCCAATCCACTAAATCAAAGCAAGTAATGCATGCTATACACTCACACCCTTAAGGCCAACAAGCCAAAAATGCAAAGGGGCTATACAATGCATGCCAAAGTCGACCCAAACAACTAAGGACAGACCCTAATCATGGCAAAATAAACATGACAGCTTCACAAAGCCAAGCCTAAAACATGCTAGAACAATGGTTTACAACCTAAGGCATGTTAAGGCAACAAAATGACATTACAAGGCATGTATGCTAAGCAAGCATGGTGTACCAAAACCAACTTAAAACAATGCTATTTCATTGTAAAATAAGCATAAATAATAGCTAAGGCATGGTCAACAAGAGCCTAAGCTAGGTGCTCCCTCAAGAGGTAAAAATGGTCCTTTTCAAGGACAATAAGGAGAGGGGGTGGCCCTCTCCTTCTTGGGACCTCAAGGTACCATCCTTACCACTGAAATCCCTCAAGATTTCAGTGGTGAGGAGGCCCAAACACCAAAGTCCCGAAGCTCACACAAAATAGCACAAAGCAAGGGCCAAACAAAGCTTAAGAGGGGTCAAACAACCCCAAAGCCTAAAACACTCTTAACAAACTATTTAGAGGCCTTAAAAATAAAACTTTTATGTATTATATGCAAAGCCAAAAAACAGTTGAAAGATAGGTAAAAGTAGTGTGCAAAAATGGGGTAAAAAGGGACTAGTTTCTTACCCTTGAAGTCCTCCTTCACATATGATGATCTTGTTGCCTCCTTGAGCTCAAATCCAGTCAAGAACACCAAGAACAACCCTCTGGTCCCTCAACAACCAAGAGAAGGTGTAACACTATGTGTTTGTGTGCAATAGTATGGACAAACACACACTAGACACACACAAGAGAGAGATATAGAGATAGGAAATATGTATCAACCCTAACCCTAATCCAGAACTCCCTCTGAAATTTTTGTAACCCTAATGCCAAGAGAGGAAGCCTCTTCTTATAGGCAACTCCCTCTTGTAAGGCTTCCAAAACAAGCCATCCAAGAGGGAAATCCCTCCATATAGGTATATGGAGGGGAACAGAGTGGGTGCCAGCTATCACAGCTGGCACAAAATATCTACTAAAAGTAGATGAACAGTGATCGGCCATTTAAAATTGCCATTTTAGCAAAATAAATGGCCGACCGGCAACAAAGAGTGCCGACCGGCAATATACATTGCCGATGGCATAAAATCACTGGCCGGTGGCCTCAAGCCATGGCCGGTGATGTGTGGGGATGCCTCACAAGGCATTCCCTGCCCCTCCAAGGCAAAACACAAGTGTTTGGTGCAAAACCAGACACAACACGGTCGAGTCAAGAGATCCTGAGGCAAGGCGCACAACCGAGACCTCCGGGAACTCAAGACGAACACAAACAAGGGTAATCACCAAGTGTTCCAATGGTGACGTCCAAGTCTTGAGGACGGTCAAAAATGAGGTATCTACACCAGTCCAATTGGGTCTGAACTTACCCCTAAGGTCGTGGATGGGAGCTCGGTTATCCTTGAGCACCAAATCTCCTTCTCTTAGATTCCTGGATTTAACTTTCTTGTTGAAAGCCTTGGCAATTCTACGCTGATAACTTTGAACATGGTACAGTGCTTTCAGTCTCCTTTCATCAAAGAGCATGAGTTCCTCAAATCTGCTCTGCTGCCAATCTGCTTCGGCTATTTGACACTCAGCTAGTACTCACAAAGACAGAACCTCGATTTCAATAGCTAGGACGGCCTCCATCCCATAAACCAATGAATACGGAGTCGCCCCAGTAGAAGTTCTAATTGAAGTCCGGTAGCCCCACAGAGCAAACGGCAACTTATCTGGCCAGTCCCGGTAGGTTTCCACCATCTTCTGTAGTATGTGTTTGATATTCTTGTTGGTGGCCTCAACTGCTCCGTTGGTTTGCGGCTGATATGTGGATGACTTATGAAAAGCCACATTATACTTCTCCAACAAATCAATCACTTTCTTCTTGAAGTGGGAACCATTGTCTGAAATAATCTCGTTTGGGACCCCATAGCGGCAGATGATGTTGTTTCTGATGAACTTCGCAACATGTGAAGCCTTCAACATCGCATAGGATTGGGCCTCGACCCATTTCGTGAATTAATCTATTGCGACCAGGATGAACTCATGCCGATTTGACCCCTTCGGGGTGACAGCCCCGATCACATCGATTCCCCAAATTGAAAATGGCCATGGCGAAGTCATGTTGTACAGCTTTGATGGCGGGATGTTCTTGTGGTTTGCCTGGATCTGACATTTGTGGCATCGCCGAACAAAGCCGATACAATCTTCCTCCATGGTGGACCAGTAGTAACCCTGTCTGAGGATCTTCCTGGCTAGCATTACCCCGTTCATATGTGCACCGCATTCCCCTCCATGGATGGCCCCCATCAGGCACTTCGATTCTCCAGCTTCAACGCACAGCTTATGCATTCCCAAATGACCTCTCTTATACAGCTTACCCCCACAGATGATGAATTGAACGGCCATTCTTCTGATTGCCCTTTTATCTTTGGCATTTGCCCTTGGTGGATACGCCTCCTTTTCCAAGAAGTTCCAAATGTCGTAATACCAGGGGTTCTCGTCCTGAACCTCATCTATAGCAGCAATTGACTCGTAGGCTGGAGCAAATTTCTGGTCAATGATGACTGGACGCATCCAGACTCCAAACGGGATGTCTATCATAGAAGATAGGATTGCTAGTGAATCTGCGAACCTGTTGTTCTCTCTTACTAGATGAGCAAAGTTTAGCTTCTCAAACCGAGGAATCAACAACTCCAAGGTCTGGTAGTACATTATCATCTTTTCTTCTTTGACTTTCCAATCTCCTTTCGCTTGAGACACAACAAGGTTCGAGTCCCCGATGATGTCCAACCGTTTTGCCCCTAGTTCCAGGGCTGCTTCTAAACCGGCAATGCACGCCTCATATTCTGCTTCGTTGTTTGAGACTTTGAATCAGAGTTTGAAGGCTAGAGGGATACGGGAATTGTCGGGTGCTATCAGCAACACCCCTATCCCATACCCGTGCTGGTTTGACGCTCCGTCATAGTACATCGTCCAAGTTTCATCGTCGATATGCAAAATGGCCTCATCTGGGAATAAGTACTCAACTGCTTCACCCTCTCCCACCGGGTGATCGGCTAAGAATTCTGCCACTGCTCTTCCTTTAACTGACTTGCGCGTCTCATATTTTAGCTCGAATTTAGAAAGCAACAACAGCCAACGAGCCGGCCTACCCGTAAGTGCTGGTTTCTCGAAAAGATATTTGATGGGATCCAGTCGTGAAACCAACATTACGGAGTGAGCTAACAGGTAGTGCCGCAGCTTCCTGGTAGCCCATACCAAGGCTAAGCAGGCCTTTTCCAACGGTGTGTAACGGGTCTCATACTCTAGCATCTTCTTGCTCACGTAATAGATGGCTCTCTCCACCTTGTCCTCTGATTCTTGCGCGAGCATGCAGCCCATTGTAGTCTCAGTCACTGAAAGGTACAATATCAACGGTCTCCCCGGCTCTGGTGGTGACAACACGGGTGGGTTCTGTAAGTATTCCTTGATCTGTTCAAAAGCAGCTTTGCATCGGCCGTCCCACTGGAACTTCGTTCCTTTCTTCAGAAGACCAAAAAGTGGTTCACAAGTCAAGGTTAATTTTGAGATAAACCGTTTTATGAATTCCACTTTACCCAGAAAGCCTCACACCTCCTTTTTAGTCCATGGTGGTGGCATTTCTAAGATGGCCTTGATTTTGGAAGGGTCGACTTCGATGCCTCTCTGTGTAATCAGAAACCCCAGCATCTTTCCCACTGTAACACCAAACGTACATTTCTGAGGATTCAGCCGCAACCGAAATTCTCTGATCCTTTGAAAGAACTTTCGCAAGGCGGTGTAGTGGCCCTCTCTTTCTTTGGATTTGACAATCATGTCATCCACATACACCTCAACCTCTTTGTGGATCATGTCATTCAATATTATGGTCGCAGCCTGTTGATATGTAGCTCCAACATTCTTCAACCCAAATGGCATCACTCTGTAGCAGTAAGTCCCCCACGGGGTGGTGAAAGCAGTCTTCTCTCGATCTTCAGGTGCCATCATTATCTGATTGTAGCCTGAGAAGCCATCCATGAACGAAAGCAAAGCATGCCCCACTGTGAAGTCCACCAACTCATCGATATGGGGCAAGGGAAAGTCGTCATTCGGACTAGCTCTGTTCAAGTCCCTAAAATCTACGCATACCTAGATTCTGTCATCCTTCTTCGGCACTGGAACAATGTTGGCCAACCAAGTCAGATATTCGGATACCAGTAGGAAACCTGCGTCAAATTGCTTGGTGACCTCTTCCTTAATCTTGATGGCCCAGTCGGGGCGGATCCTTCTGAGTTTCTACTTGATAGGTCGGGCCTCGGGGTCAAGAGGGATCCGGTGCTGTACAATCTCAGGATCGATTCCAGGCATGTCTTCGTAGGACCACGTGAAAACATCTTTGAAATCTTTTAATAAAACGACTAAGCGCTTGCGTTCCTCCGAAGACAACGTGGACCCGATCTGGACCAGCCGCGAGCCCTTCTCAGTACCAATATTCACAGTAGTGATTTCATCAACTAAAGGTTTAACAAATCTTTCCTGCTCTTGATCAATTAATCGTTGCAAAATCGGAGGAATTTCTTCCTCGTCGTTTTTGTCAAAATTTTGAAAGTCTTGATTCAAGCAATAAATCAAAGGTACAGAAAAGTACTCAGAAACCACATCCACATCATTCTCATTAAGCACTTCCAAACCATTCGATTCTTCTGTTACAAAAGACTCGAAAGAGAAAGAAAAAGACGACCTAGACAGGACTGTGGCATCCGGGTTATCACCCCCAGGAATACCAAACTTAGACTCAGTCGAGTTGGAACCTGATTCGGACTCACAAGACTCGGTGGAATCAGATTCCGGCTCACTACCTGACCCGGTGCTGCTTGACAAAAATCCCTCTTCATACTGCCAAATGAGAGAGGGTGCGATAGATGCATTCAAAATGTTTGCTGGTGGGCCCGTAGCCGTTTCATTCCCGATCATGGACACCGAGAAGTTATCCCCCAAGCAGTTCTGTTCAATCGGAGGATCTGAAAGTAGACAAGCCAGCGCTACCCCCATTTCACTTTCGGCATCCTCAGACTCCACTTTCTTGCTCTGCTTAATCTCAACTGTTGGGTCTGTTTGCTCTTCGGCAACATCATCCCCGGATAATTGCAGGTCAAAGAAGATCTCAAAACCTGGCACGTGCTTCCTCTCCGCATTCAGCCATGGCTCTGGGAAGCCACAAAATGGAAAATCCTCTCCCTCCCGGACGAAACGTCCGTTCAGGGTACCCTGGATAGGCCGGTGCATTAATTTAAAAGGCTTCCCTGCTTGCTTTGCTTTGGCTCTCCCAGCCATCTCCTTGCCTTTCCTTATCTAATCCTCTTTGGTGGGCAAATAGCCCAAGCCAAAGGTATGTGGGTTGTGTGGCACTTCGGCTAATGCTGCGACGCCCTTCTGGCCACTCTTTCCCAATCCCATCCCGGGGATGTGTTGGAGCTTATTCATGAGGTATACTGATTAAGCACTGACATACACCCCCTCATTAACAGCTATGATGTTCTGAACCACCTGAGCCTCGGCCAAGGTAAAACCCGATATGAACACATCCTCCATACCGTGCTCAATTTCCAAAACTAGTGTAGATACTTCTGGCAGTGGATGGATCGATGAATTTCCAAAAACAATGGCTACTCCCTTTCCACGGGGGTATTTCACCACCTGATGCAAGGTAGAAGAAACTGCCTTCACTTGGTGTAGCCACGACCACTCCAAGAGTAGATTGAAAGTGGCGGGAACCTCTAGGACGTGAAAGTCAATTTCATGCTGCCCCGGCCCAACCTTGGTCTGAATTTTCACTGTTCCCATTACTTCTCTGCTCGTGTTGTCATATGCCCGAATCACCTGGGCTGTCGGCACAAAGTCTGCGGTCTTTAAACCGATTGCATATGCAGTTCTTTCCGAACACACATTAATGGCGGATCCTGTGTCGACAAGTACCACAGGTATCTATTTGTTTCTACACTCTATAGAGATGTAGAGTGGCTTGTTGTGATTCACACCCTCAGGTGGCAATTCCTTGTCGGAGAAAGTTAACATCGGGGTAGCTCCTCCCGGAAAAACTAAGCCCACCAGTTGCTCGGGCGTGGTGTCTATTGAGAGCTTGGCCTTGTCCATGGCCGATAAGACAGCTTGTCAATGTACTCGCGATGCCATAAACAGTCCTCAGATGGAGATGTCTGCCTGTATCCTTTTCAATTGTTTGAGCACAACCTTATCTTCAAGTTGCTTTTCTTTATGCTCCTTTGCTTCCTTATCTTTCCCAGACGCCTCTGGTTGATCTAGGTGTGGAGGCTTGAAATATCGTCCACTCCTAGTCATGTGATCGACTTCACCGATATACCAGGTATCATCTGGTTGGTTACTTCCTCAATCCTCGTCCGTGTGGGCAAGACATAAATCATCGTCCTCCCACCACATTCCATCGGCAACCGACAGACACCTGTCTGGCTCCGGTATGACCGTTCTCGTACTCGCAGTACCCTTCATCTACATGCTCGCAGCATTCGCTGTCCCTGTGCACATAGTAGTTTCAGTTCCCACATGGGCTTTAGCTTTCCTGATCCTCTCAGAATCCCCAAACCTTTCCTGTTCCAACTGCGTCAGTACAGCTGTCTGTTCAACGATTCATGTATTCAAACTACTCAGACCCTGAGCGAAATTCTTGACACCGGTGCTCTCCGGCGATGTATCCTGATTTCCGGCCTTTCCGGACACAACTATTATTCTTGCCCCTACCGGGCCCTGTCCCAACTGAGATTCTTCAACACCGTCCGGTAGGTCATCAAGCCACCCGATAACTTTCACTGATTCCTCGAAATCTGACCAGTCGACTGCCACGTCCTCTGGGCCTTGTTCGTTGAAAAATTAGAAGTCATCAAAGTCTCATTCCATGGCCGCTAAGTCCTTTGATCTCTGATCCAACCCATCTCCCTGTATCACACAAAGTTCTGCCCTTTATGGCGACTCCACACTCGATCTATCTTGGCCTGCCGACAAAATGTAGTCGCTCGGACTGTACACTTTCCAGGCAAAAATCCTAGACTCCTCAGATTCTATCCCAACAATCTCATTCTCCTCAGTAAACTCCCCTGTTTTGTCTTCGACAGTCACCACCATTGGTTTGGGTTGGGTTCTGGAGATGTCCATCATGCACAAGTCGATGCAGTCAGGAAGGAGCATCTCCGGCTTGGGTAGGTGGGAAGGAGTGATATATATGTGTAACAAGCCCGCGGGGGGACCTCGCTACAGCTCGGACTCGACTTTGTAGTCACGGTTCTAAGTCTGAACCAAAGAGTCCAAATCCGGCAAATCGTTTTGAGAAACTGATTTTTTGAAAAAGTAGTGCCAAATATGGACTGCTTTGCCAGATACAGAGTCGCCACCTAAATATTTTATTTTGGGAAATTTAGGAAACCCTGACTCGGTGCCAAGAGGCCACGTGTCCGTCATCACCAAAGTTGCCTCGGCTCGGGAACTTGGGTACGATTGGGGAAGGTCACTTCGTGAGCACCCCCGCTCGCCCGGTCATAGACCGACCTCTACTAACCATGATATCTAGTTTTGTAAACATTGTGAGTTCTTATTCCGGTTATTAGCCTAGATTTACTATGTGATGCGCACAGCATACAAGTATAGACTGGGTCGCCTGAATTGGAACGAAACATTTCATGTTTGTTTTTTTGAAAGATGGTTTTCTACTCGCAAGTAGGCTTAAAAATGAAGATTTTGCCACCCTCGGGCGGGCTTAGAAGAGATGGTTTTGCCACTATCTAGTGGGCTTAAAACTCACAATCAATGATTTGTTCCAATCCAAACAACCCAACCTTCACCCACATGCATTCAAGCAGTTATATCACATAAGCAAATAGCCTCATGGTAAGCATGCTATTCATGGCAGTCACTCACACGCATGCAAGGATGCTAAAGCATAAAGCTTACCGAGTACTCCAAGCCAAAATAAGAATTCGTTAGAAATCATGCATGATCCTAATTATACAGAAATGCCTAATGCAACACATGCAAAAGTGCAACTATAGCAGGCTCGGCTATTCTAAACATGGCATATGAAATACTACAGCTAACATGTATTCAACTTGAAATTGAAAATACAATGCAGTTAGTATGATGCGCCGAGCCCGGTGTATGCAAAACAGATGAATGAATGCAAACATGCTATCATACTGTATGCTAATGAAATATGCCCTAATCTAACCATCATAAGTTGGTAAATAAAAGGGAGAAAGACGTGGGGTTGGAAGACATACATCACACACACGCACACTTATTACAACATTGCCCTCGCGCAGAGGGTCCGAATAAATATACAGTCCAAATATTACAGTCCCGAATAAAAGAATATTACAGTCCAAAATATTACAAAATCCTAATTAGTTAATGAATTAACTAAGAAAGCAAATAAAACTGGCGTGCAAGCCAGGGACTGTCTTGCTTCTGATGGATAATGCATGTCCGGATTGTCTTGCGCGGAAATCCACCGGAATGCCCCAATTAGCCTCTGTTTACACATGTTCTTGAAATGCGTGCCGAGCCCCAAAAAGTTGCTGATTCTTTGTTTTGCTGCAACAGAGAGCAGGAAAGGGGCATAGTAATGTATTTTCACAGATATATGCATGTCTCGATCCTCGTGCCACCAATCACGCATACCGAGGCATGATGGCCGAGGAGTCGAAATGCACAACACAATATAGGATGAATGCACATGAAACTACAGTTAAAACCTAACTCCATCATGGATAATCCGGAGTGTCGGTGACTGGGAAATTGAGACACATTCCGTCACTCGGAGTACGAAATGTACCTCGTTTCCCGTGCCCGGGCTAACTCCTATTCCGAACACGATGCAATATGCATGATATGCATGAAATGCAACTAAGATACAACCCTAACATACACAATGCTATGGAATGACATGCCTCGAAATACGTGCACACGGGCGCGCACATCGAGAAAATGACAGAATGTAATCTAAGACACAACCTAGTATGTATTATGTTATGAAAATGAGATGTCTTGAAATGCGTGCACACGGGCACGTAAACCGAGAAAATGGTAAAATACTATGAAAATGAGAATGTCTCGAAATGCGTGCACACGGGCACGCAAACCGAGGCGATGGCAAAATGCTATGAAAATGAGGTGCCTCGAAATGCGTGCATACAGGCACGCAAACCGAGGTAATGGTATATGCAATGAAAATGAGGTGCCTCGAAATGCGTGCACACGGGCACGCAAACCGAGGCAATGGTATATGCAATGAAAATGAGGTGCCTCGAAATGCGTGCACACGGGCACGCAAACCGAGGCAATGGTATATGCAATGTAATGATATGGAAACATGATATGGGCTTATACCAACACGAGTGAGCCTCAGCCACACTCACATAGGATGCCGGCGGATAAAAAAAGGAGTGCCTCGAAATGCGTGCACACGGGCACGCAAACCGAGGCAATGACAGAATGTGATGCAATGACATGAAAACATGATATGGGCTTATACCAACACGAGTGAGCCTCAGCCACACTCACATAGGATGCCGGCGGATAAAAAAAGGAGTGCCTCGAAATGCGTGCACACGGGCACGCAAACCGAGGCAATGACAGAATGTGATGCAATGACATGAAAACATGATATGGGCTTATACCAACACGAGTGAGCCTCAGCCACACTCACATAGGATGCCGGCAGATAAAAAATGAAGTGCCTCGAAATGCGTGCACACGGGCACGTAAACCGAGGCAATGGTAGAATGCGATGAAATGACATGGGAAATGATATGCAAACATGGTAATGGAATTTCAGCACTAAAATATGGGGGAAAACAGTCCCGAAATGAGGCGAAATGACATGAAATGCATGGAATTGTCTCGAAATGCGAATTTAGGTACCCGAAATGACCTATAGCTATGCCAAACATGCACAATATGGACATGCAATGCAAAGACAGAAGCTAGACAGTCCCAAAAGATGCACTTTCACAGTTATAAACATGGCCAAACGGCAAGCATAGGTATGGCAAAAATAGCATTCAAGAATAGGGGCCAAAAGAGGGGTAATGAAGCAAGTGATATAAGAAAAACCCAAACTGAAAAATTTCCTTCTACAACATTGAAGAGCGACCAAAAATATGAATATTTACAGTATATGGCAGCCTCAAAATCAGTATACAAACATGATAGAAATGTGATGCAAAATAAGGCTCAAAAGTGACTATAACATGAGGTATACAAAATAATCACCAAACAGCCAAAGACCCTTAATAAAACATGTAGAATGGGCCAAAATAAGCACTTTTCCAGAACTGTAAAATGGCCAAAAACAAAAGCATGGTAGGCCAGATAGATAGTGAACACGCAGCCCACAAAAACACACAGCCCACACTTTAAATTTTCTGAACACGCAGCCCAGATTAGATAGTGAACACGTAGCCCACACTAGTTGAAATTTGAACACGCAGCCCAAACTTTAAATTTTCTGAACACACAGCCCAGATAGATAGTGAACACGCAGCTCACAATTTAACTGAAAGTTGAACACGCAGCCCAAACTTCAAATTTTCTGGACACGCAGCCCAGATTAATAGTGAACACGCAGCCCACAATTTAACTGAAAGTTGAACACGCAGCCCAAACTTCAAATTTTCTGAACACGCAGCCCAGATAGATAGTGAACACGCAGCCTACAATTTAACTGAAAGTTGAACACGCAGCCCAAACTTCAAATTTTCTGAACACGCAGCCCAGATAGATAGTGAACACGCAGCCCACAATTTAACTGAAAGTTGAACACGCAGCCCAAACTTCAAATTTTCTGAACACGCAGCCCAGATAGGTAGTGAACACGCAGCCCACAATTTAACTGAAAGTTGAACACGCAGCCCAAACTTCAAATTTTCTGAACACGCAGCCCAGATAGATAGTGAACACGCAGCCCACAATTTAACTGAAAGTTGAACACGCAGCCCAAACTTCAAATTTTCTGAACACGCAGCCCAGATGGATAGTGAACACGCAGCCCACAATTTAATTGAAAGTTGAACACGCAGCCCAAACTTCAAATTTTCTGAACACGCAGCCCAGATAGATAGTGAACACGCAGCCCACAATTTAACTGAAAGTTGAACACGCAGCCCAAACTTCAAATTTTCTGAACACGCAGCCCAGATAGATAGTGAACACGCAGCCCACAATTTAACTGAAAGTTGAACACGCAGCCCAAACTTCAAATTTTCTGAACACGCAGCCCAGATAGATAGTGAACACGCAGCCCACAATTTAACTGAAAGTTGAACACGCAGCCCAAACTTCAAATTTTCTGAACACGCAGCCCAGATAGATAGTGAACACGCAGCCCACAATTTAACTGAAAGTTGAACACGCAGCCCAAGCTTGAAATTTTCTGAACACGCAGCCCAGATAGATAGTGAACACGCAGCCCACAATTTAACTGAAAGTTGAACACGCAGCCCAAACTTCAAATTTTCTGAACACGCAGCCCAGATAGATAGTGAACACGCAGCCCACAATTTAACTGAATTTGCATGTAGCTTATTCCACTTCATCGGCATACAGCCCATTTCATTCCATTATTGACACATATAATCATTCTGAATGCAGGTTGGTTCCCGTAGTGTGCGGGGGTATGGTTCCACCATCGCGCGGGACTGGTATGCCGAGCTCCCGGAGGCCGTCCGAGACTTAGTAGACTTGGCAGGGTTCGGGCCCTTCTGCGTCGGGTTGTCACGTTGTCCTGCCAGGAGGACACTGATGGCAGCCTTGGTAGAGAGATGGTGGGACACCACCAACTCCTTTCATTTCTCTGCTATCGGGGACATGACTATGACCCCTTTTGACTTCGCTGTATTGACCGGCCTTGACATCGGAGGTTGGTCCATCCCCTACGATGAGGATATGGGCGAGTGGGAGGCCGCCTGGATGTATCTATTGGGGGCTCGCCCACCTGTTGACAGGGTCTCTGGGAGAGTCCGATACACTTGGTTCTCTTCCCATTTTCGGCGGGCAGAGATGGTGCCTGAGACTCCCGAGGAGACAGAGCAGTATGCCCGTGGTTTCCTTATGTTCCTCTTCGGGACTACCCTGTTTGCCGACAGAGGGAACACAGTTGGGCTATACCTGCTGAGCGCTCTGGTTGACCTATCACAGGTCCATCGATATGACTGGGGTGGCGCCGGCCTGGCTACCCTTTACTTTTATATGAGCGCGACCTCCCGCGGGCGGGGTGATTTACTTGGCAGCTACTGGAGAGCCTGGGAGGTACTTTTCTGTCCCCTTGATTTACATTTCTGCTTTTCATTACTTGTACATTGCACACACAGCGCACTTTTACAGTCTGTATTTTGCTCTCAGCATTTTGTACTTACATTCAGCACTGCTTTTCTCAGCTATGGGTCTATGTATACTTCCCATCATTAGCCCCAGAGTTGGAGGTGGCGGGGATTCTCATGACCCCATATTCATTGGTGTTCGAAGGCCCGCACCGGCCGAGACCTCGAGAGACCCTCCTTAACCTGCGACAGTACTTTGACACTGTGCGACATTCAGAGGTACCTCAGAACTTTCAGTTCCTTTCATTTTCATCTTTGATTTGCCCTGTATATTCTCGATTTCTGAATGGTTTATGCATTTATCATCCGCAGATCACATGGCAGCCCTGGGTGTCCCTGGGTGATGGTCTCCGACTTCAGTATACCGGAGCGTCGGACATCTCCCAGTATAGGGTCCTGCTTGAAGGGCCGGTTGGCAGGGCATGGTTCCTGGGGGAACGCTTTCTGCGCCAGGTATGGGGGTATCTTTCTCAGGATCCTCCCGCAGTACCCCCAGCCAGTATGCGGACTGCTGATAGGCTCTCTTATTCGGAGGTAGTCGGCGCCATGCTGGGCAGTGATGCTTTACTTTATGTTGAGGAGGGGGACTACGCCACTTACCGTCACATATATTTGATGCCTCCATTGACGGGAGCTCATATCCCGATGATGAGGCCTGCCGGTATGTCATCCTCGGGCCAGGCTCGGGCTCGGGCTGCAGACGCCCCTTCTACTAGCAGGGCCGGTACATCTAGAGGTGGGAGTAGACCGGTTCCTCCGGTTCCGTCGACTCATCCTCATCCCGGATGGCCAGATATGCCTACTGAGTTGATGGCGTGGCAGTATGGGGCTAGCTTTCCGACTCCGATTCCACTAGAGCCTCCGATGCCCAGTGATCGATACGCCATTGATCCGGACTCACCGCCGGTATGCTCCACTTTTTTCATTCATCATTCAGATGTTTAGACACTCTTCTGTTCACTGATGATTATGAGCTCATTTTTGCAGCCATCGCGAGGGTACATGGAGGAGGTGGTTAGACCGGTGGCCACACTCGAGGGCATGGTCCTGCGGAGGGAGGCACAGTTGTCTGTCGCGGGCATTCAGGTACCCTTCAGTTTTCTGGCATTTATCATACTTCTGATGACATGCTGATTTCTACTGCATCGATAGACTATTTGTGTAGAGCACATCTGATACACACCCCACTTGTATTCTGTATTTACATGCACCCACTTCATGTAGCCTTTGCTTGTATCTGCATCTGATGTATATATTTGGACTGATGCATTTGAATTGAACTTTTTGTTTTCAGATGCCTTCATGGTCCGGTCAGCCGCAGGCCAGGCCACCTGGGCCTCCTTGGGGAGCTGGGCTATCTGGGTCTTTTCAGGGGGCGGGGCCATCTCGGCCTTCTCGAGGAGCTGGGCCATCTAGGCCTTTTCGAGGAGCTCGAGGAGGGCCTGTCCGCAGACGCAGGGCTCACGTTGTGGAGGTGGAGCCTGATGAGGAGGAGGAGGATGCTGAGGAGGAGGAGGAGGCTACCGATCGTCAGTCAGAGACATCTGCTGAGGAGGGGGGCTCCGGTTTTGGCTCGGGGAATAGAGGCGAGGCTGAGGGGGATCCTGAGGATGACAGCTCCGACTCAGATGGTGATGATGGTGCGGAGGTTGTCCTGCAGAAGAGGATGAGGAGTGCTTCTCGTTCCCGTTCCCGAGGACTTTGATATTTCTATTTCCTGCTTTATTTTTCTTTTTGCTAGTAGTTTGTAGCACTTTGCACATTGTTAGGCAGTTTTATTTTTGTAAAACTTGTACCTTTGTTTGTTGTAAAGCATGATGGAATGAAATAGCTTTTGAAAAGGTGTTTGTATTTTAAACTTTTAGCATCGTATCGCATCATTTATTTCGCACAAAAATGAAATTGAATGGGAATGTGCATTGTGTAATCACCAAGTCAGGTAGTGAACCGACGTAACAAACTAAGCAATTCAACTTACTAAGATATAACAGAATCTTTAGCAAGTTTACAACTCGATAAGCAAAATGCAACAATGTTGACAATACAAATAAACAAGACTTTAAACAAAGATTGCTTAAACAGAGAGCAATGACTCAAAAACACAAAACACGTCCGCTCGACAAACAACTCGATAAGCAAAACAACAACTCGATAAACAAAACTTGGCAACAACAGAGTGTACTTCTGACAATCTGGGCACCGGAACGCATCCGAAACGGAGGGAGATGAAGGCCTTTGACTTTCCCGTTGCATGGGAACGCTTGAAACTTTCCTCAAAGAGTAAAACAGGGCCAGGGGGATACACTGCAGCATTGCCGGCCATCCCTGGGAGCTGGCCGACCATTTTTGTGGAGAGAGACAGCTGGCCGACCATTTCTGCAAAAAGTAAATGGCTGGCCAGCCAGAAAAGGTGGCCGGCCGGCCACTCAGTCCTGCAGCCACCTGTTTTTTGACATGTGTCCCCGTGAATAGTGTTCTTCCTTCTATAAAAGCCTCAACTTCGGGAACATTCATTTCATCTTAGTTTTAGACAAAGATGGAGGCGTTTCTCGCAGAAAATCTCATATCTTGGATCTCTTCTTTAGATGGCTCAGAAAAGCTGAACTTCCGGGGTTTCGGCTTGAATGCGCTATTCACGCTGAGCCGTACTCCGCTACAGCTCCCTTTTCTCCATGCCGCGGCAAGGTTCTGGAACCCAGTGACGCACGTTTTTAGCTTTGGCGGCCAAGAGATGTGTCCCACTTTCGAAGATTTTCAGGTTTTGATGGAGTCTGAATGCTCTGAAGTGATCTTGCCCCAGCTCCGTTTTGGCCACACTCAGGCTTTAGGGCGGATGTGTGGGCTCACGGCGCATGACGCTCGATCTCTGATCTGCAGTGGGGAGCTGGACATCCTCAGCTTGATCCATCGTTTTTCCGACGCCGGTGACCGCAGCAACCATTATTGGCAGGGTTTCCGGCAATACGCCCTCTGCTTATGTTTGTTGTCTCACTTTCTGCTTTCCTCGGGCTTCGGGGGGGCTAGCATTCGCCTGATTGAAGTCGCCCAAGGCTTGAGGGAAGGAAAGAGCTGTATTGCCATGACCTTGGCCGAGACACTGATGGGCTTAGATTCTGTCTATCGCCGGGAGGCGACTAGGTTCGCCGGGAGTCCACTGCTGCTACAGGTAATGTTTCCCACCCAACCTTACATATATATTTGCTCACATCACTCGACCCTCAGGCTCGGTTTTTCTCACAAAACCCTTGTCTTACTTTTCTCTCATCGTACATCTATCTGTTCTTTATTCTCTCATTTTCCATCCCTCCCCTAGGTATGGTTAATGGACAAGTTGCAGGTTGTGGACTCTTGCCCGGCCTATTCAGCTCGAGGCTACTTCTTTCGGCAGCGCCTAGTCAATGCTCTTGACGAAAGGTGGTGGTTCGATTGGATGTGCAATTTGTCCGCAGACGGCATTGCTTGGCGTTGTCCTTGGCTCAACCTCCCGGCAATGAGCTATAGTATGTCCCGGCTGATTGGGATCCAATTGATTGGTCTAACCCACTGCGTATTTTATTTTTCGTTCCGGTTCCTGCGTCAGTTTGGCCATGATCAGACTTGTCCACCGGAGGGGATTGAGTACCCAGCCGCTTTCCCAATCCGGGGTGCACACCTTGCCCGATATGCCACAGCATGGAGGACTAGAGAGCTCCTGGCCCCTGCTTCCACTTTCAGTTGCACTTTATCCGATGAGTGCTTGGATTGGCTCAATGAAGAGGCACAGGTTGGGCCTAGCTTGGCATCAGATGCTCCGTCCAGCTCTGGGAGGGGACGCAGAGATACTTGATTCAACTATGCCCCAAATTTATTGCTTATTTAGCATTTTCAAGTTTTCTTTATGAATGTACTAAAAAGCAACCTCGATTGTAATGCAAGAGCAGGAGAACTCGGTTTTGAAATCAAAGAAATTGAAAGTTATGGTACTGAAAATTTTCCGCTTTTGGTCCAAAAATGGTCTTAGTCGTAAAAAGATTAATTTGAGCAAAGTCAACTTTTATTAAAACTTTTCAAAACTATTTTCGACGTGGATCAGAACTGGACACACCGAAAATCTGTCACTGAGATGCACAACCCCAGATCCCTGCAACTGGAAAGTTGCCCCTAGTCTGAAGAACAATGCAGCACTCCAAAGCAACGGAAAGTTGCCCCTAGTCTGAGTAACTTTGCACCGTCGCGGCAACGGAAAGTTGCCCCTAGTTTGAACAGCACTGTACCGGAGATCACGATAAATGCTGATGGATAAAGAAGACTGAGATGATCAAAATGGACAGAGTTGATCGGGGAAAAGTTTATGGCTGAACTTCGAGGTGAAGTTGCCTACGTATCCCAAAGATGGGAATCAAGCCTTACGTAGTTCAGGCTAAGGTTCACTCGAGTATTTTCACTCTTCTTTTGCGCTCTAACTTTTGCCAAGGCCGCCCTTTGCGGGTTTTCAACCTCGCGAGCTCAGTTTTTATATTTTCTAATTTTTTGTGCTCTGACTTTTGCCTAGGTCGCCCTTTCGGGTTTTCGGCCTAGCGAGCCTCTCAAGGATAGTATTTCTTCAACTTGTCCATATTGATCGGTTGTGAGAACTCCAAGCCATCTAGATCCATCAGAACCACAGCCCCACCTGACCAGATAGCTTTGATGATGTAAGGACCAGTCCAATTAGGTTTGAACTTGCCCCTTGGGTCGTGGATGGGAGCTCGGCTGTCTTTGAGCACCAAATCTCCTTCTTTCAGATTCCTGGACTTAACCTTCTTGTTGAAAGCCCGGGCAATTCTTCGTTGATAGCCTTGGATGTGGTACAGTGCTTTCAGTCTTCTTTCATCAAAGAGCATGAGTTCTTCGAATCTGCTTTGCTGCCAATCTGCTTCGGCTATCTGGCATTCAGCCAATACTCGTAACGACGGAACCTCAATCTCAATGGGTAGAACAGCCTCCATTCCATAGACCAATGAATATGGAGTTGCTCCAGTAGAAGTTCTGATTGAAGTTCTGTAGCCCCACAGAGCAAATGGCAGCTTGTCTGGCCAATCCCGATAGGTTCCCACCATCTTCTGCAGTATATGCTTGATATTCTTGTTGGCGGCCTCAACCGCTCCGTTGGTCTGCGGCCGATATGTAGATGACTTATGAAAAGCCACATTGTATTTCTCTAACAAGTCTATCACTTCTTTTTTGAAGTGGGAACCATTATCTAAAATTATCTCGTTTGGCACCCCGTAGCGACAGATGATGTTGTTTCTGATGAACTTTGCGACATGCGACGCCTTCAACACCGCGTATGATTGGGCCTCAACCCACTTTGTGAAATAATCTATCGCTACTAGGATAAACTCATGCCCGTTTGACCCCTTCGGGGTAACAGCTCCGATTACATCAATTCCCCAGACTGAAAAAGGCCATGGCGAAGTCATGTTGTACAGCTTTGACGGCGGGATGTTCATGCGGTTTGCATGAATTTGACACTTGTGGCATCGTCGAACAAAACTAATACAATCCTCCTCCATGGTTGACCAGTAGTAGCCTTGTCTGAGGATCTTTCTAGCCAGCATTACTCCATTCATGTGTGCACCGCACTCTCCCCCATGGATGGCTTCCATCAGGCGTTTCGACTCTTCAGCTTCTACACAGAGCTTATGCATTCCCAGATGACCCCTTTTGTACAGCTTTCCCCCGCAGATAATGAACTGAGCGGCCATTCTTCTGACGACCCTCTTATCTTTGGCATTTGCCCCTAGTGGATATGTCTCCTTTTCCAAGAAGTTCCAGATGTCGTAATACCAGGGGTTGCCGTCTTGAACCTCATCTATGGCGGAAATTGACTCGTATGCCGGCGCAAACTTTTGATCAATAATAACTGGACGCATCCGGACTCCGGACGGGATGTCTATCATAGAAGATAGAGTTGCTAATGAATCTGCAAACCTGTTGTTCTCTCTTACGAGGTGGGTGAAATTTAGCTTCTCAAACCGAGGAATTAACAGATCCAAGGTTTGGTGGTATATTATCATCCTTTCCTCCTTGACTTTCCAATCTCCTTTTGCTTGAGACACAAGTAGGTTCGAGTCCCCAATGACGTCCAACCGTCTTGCCCCTAGTTCCAGGGCTGCTTCCAGGCCAGCAATACATGCCTCATACTCTGCTTCATTGTTGGAAACTTTGAACCGGAGCTTGAATGCTAAAGGGATACGGGAATCGTCAGGCGCTATCAGCAACACCCCTATTCCATACCCATACTGGTTTGACGCTCCATCAAAGTACATCGTCCAAGTTTCATCTTCGACGTGTAGAATGGCTTCATCTGGGAATAGATACTCAACCGCTTCATCCCCCTCAACCGGGTGGTCGGCAAGGAACTCCGCTACCGCTCTTCCTTTTACTGACTTACGCGTTACATACTTCAAATCAAATTCGGAGAGCAACAGCAGCCAACGAGCTAGCCTACCCGTAAGTGCTGGTTTCTCGAAGAGATATTTGATGGGATCCAAACGCGAAACCAACATTACAGAGTGGGCTAACAGGTAGTGCCGCAGCTTCCTGGTTGCCCATACCAAGGCCAAACAAGCCTTCTCCAGCGGTGTATAGCGGGTCTCGTAATCCAGCATCTTTTTGCTCAGATAGTAGATGGCTCTTTCCAATTTGTCTTCTGACTCCTGTGCAAGCATGCAGCCCATGGTAGTCTCAGTTACCGAAAGGTACAATATCAACGGTCTCCCCGGCTCTGGTGGCGACAACACGGGTGGGTTCTGTAGATAATCTTTGATCTGCTCAAAAGCTGCTTGACATCGGCCGTCCCACTGGAATTTCTTTCCTTTCTTCAGGAGACCAAAAAGTGGTTCACAAGTCAAGGTTAATTTAGAAATAAACCGTCTTATGAATTGCACTTTACCCAGAAAGCCTCACACCTCCTTTTCAGTCCTTGGTGGTGGCATTTCTAAGATGGCCTTGATTTTGGAAGGGTCGACCTCGATGCCCCTTTGTGTGATCAGAAACCCTAGCATCTTCCCTGCTGTAACACCAAACGTGCATTTCTAGGGATTCAGTCGCAGCCGAAACTCTTTGATCCTTTGAAAGAATTTTTGTAAGGCGGTGTAGTGGCCCTCTCTATCTTTGGACTTGACAATCATGTCGTCCACATACACCTCGACCTCCTTATGGATCATATCATGCAATATTGTAGTTGCTGCCCGTTGATACGTAGCTCCAGCATTTTTCAACCCGAATGGCATCACTCTATAACAATATGTCCCCCACGGGGTAGTGAACGCAGTCTTCTCCCGGTCTTCGGGTGCCATCACTATCTGATTATAGCCTGAGAAACCATCCATAAACGAAAGCAAGGCGTGTCCTGCCGTGAAATCCACCAATTCATCGATGTGCGGCAAGGGGAAGTCGTCCTTCGGACTGGCCCTGTTCAAATCTCTGAAGTCTACACAGACTCGAATTCTGCCATCCTTCTTTGGCACCGGAACTATGTTGGCCAACCAAGTTGGATATTCAGATACTAGCAGGAACCCTGCGTCAATTTGCTTGGTGACCTCTTCCTTAATTTTGAGGGCCCAGTCCGGGCGAATCCTTCTGAGTTTCTGTTTAACAGGGCGGGCCTCGGGATCAAGAGGGATCCGGTGCTGTACAATCTCAGGATCGATTCCAGGCATGTCTTCGTAGGACCACGCGAAAACATCTTTGAAATCTTTTAATAAAGCGACTAAGTGCTCGCGCTCCTCCGAAGACAACGTGGACCCGATCTGGACCAGCCGCGGGTCCTTCTCAGTACCAACATTCACAGTAGTGATTTCATCCATTAAAGGTTTAACAAATCTTTCCTGCTCTTGATCAATTAATCATTGCAAAACTGGGGGAATTTCTTCCTCGCTGTTTTCATCAAAATTTTGAAAATCCTGATTTAAACAATAAATCAAAGGCACAGAAAAATACTCGGAAACCACATCCACATCATTCTCATTAAATATTTCCAAGCCGTCAGATTCCTCTGTTACAACAGACTCAAAAGGAAATGAAAATGACGACCTAGACAGGACTGTGGCATCCGGGTTATCACCCCCAGGAATACCGGACTCAGACTCAGTCGAGCTGGAATCTAATTCCGACGCACAAGATTCGGTGGAATCAGATTCCAGCTCACTACCTGACCCGGAACTGCTAGATAAAAAGCCTTCTTCATATTGCCAGATGAGAGAAGGTGCGATAGATGCATCCAAGATCGGCGCTGGAAAGCCCGCAGCTATTTCATTTCCAATCACAGAAACCGAAGAGTTATCCCCCAAGCACTCTTGGCCGATCGGAGGATCTGATAGTAGACACGCCAGTGCTACCCCCATTTCAAGCTCTGTGCTCTCAGGATCCACTGCTTCACATTGCTCAACCTCAGTTGGTGGGTCTATCTGCGCTCCGGCAACGTCATCCCCAGATAATTGTATGTCGAAGAAGATTTCAAAACCAGGCACGCGCTTCCCCTCCGCGTTTTGCCATGGCTCCGGGAAGCCGTAGAATGGAAAATCTTCCCCCTCCCGGACGAAACGTCCGTTTAGGGTACCCCGGATGGGCCTGTGCATTAACTCAAATGGCTTCTCGGCCTTCTTTGCTCTAGCCCTTCCGGCCATTTCTTTTCCTTTCCTCACCCAATCCTCCTTGGTGGGCAGATAACCCAGTCCAAAGGCGTGAGGGTTGTGTGGCACTTCGGCCAACACTGAGACGCCCTTCCGGCCACTTCTCCCTAATCCCATCCCGGGGGTATGTTTTAGCTTGTTCATGAGGTAGATAGATTGTGCACTAACATACATGCCCTCATTCACAGCCATGACATTCTGAACCACTTGAGCCTCGGCCAAAGTGAACCCCGATAAAAACACATCCTCTGTGCCGTGCTCAATCTCCAAGACAGGTGTGGACACCTCCGGCGGCGGATGGATTGATGAATTCCCGAAAACGATCGCTACCCCTTTCCCGTGGGGGTATTTTAGCATCTGATGTAGGGTGGAAGAGACTGCTTTGACCTGGTGCAACCACGGTCGCCCCAAAAGTAGGTTAAAGTTTGCGGGAACGTCCAAGATATGAAATTCGATGTTGTGTTGTCCTGGACCAACCTTGGTTTGAATTTTAACAGTCCCCATCACTTCTCTGCTGGTATTGTCGTATGCTCTGATCACTTGGGTGCTTGGGAGGAAGTCCGCGGGTTTTAACCCGATTGCATATGCCGTTCTGGTCGGGCAGACATTAATCGCAGACCCGGTATCAACAAGTACCACTGGTAGCCACTTATCTCTACATTCCACAGAAATATAGAGAGGTTTGTTATGACTTGTGCCCTCAGGCGGTAGCTCCTTGTCCGAAAAGGTTAATGCCGGGGAACCTCCTCCCGGAAAAACCAGCCCAACCAGCTGTTCAGGCGTGGTGTCTATGGAGAGTTTGGACTTGTCCATAGCAGATAGGACAGCTTCTCTGTGTACTCGTGATGCCATTAGCAGTCCCCAGATGGAGATGTCTGCTTGTATCTTTTTTAACTATTTCAGCACAGCTTCATCTTCAATCTGCTTCTCCTTCTGTCTCTCCGCTTCTCTATCCTTCCCGGATGCTTCGGGTTGGTCCAGGTGTGGGGGTTTGAAGTACCGCCCACTTCTTGTCATATGGTCAACCTCATCGAGGTACCAAGTATCATCCGGCTGGCCACTTCCCTAGTCTTCATCGGTGTGGGCAAGACACAAGTCGTCATCTTCCCACCACATTCCGCTGGCAGCCAACAGACACCTGTCTGGCTCCGGTTTAGTTGCTCTCTCAATATCCCCTGTCCATATGCTCGCAGCATTCTCCATTTTCGTGCACGCAGCACTTTCGGTCCCCTCAGGGCCTTTAGCTTTTCTAATTCTCTCAGCCTCCTCAAACTTTCCTTGTTCTAGCTGCGTCAGTACAGGTGTTTGTTCAACAGTTCCCATATCCATAATGCCCATGTCCCGAGCGGAATTCTTAGCACCGGCGCTCTCCGGCGATACAACTTGACTTTCGGCCGTTCCGGCCACAACTGATATTTCTGCCCCCGCCGGGCTCTGTTCCGATTGGGCTTCCCCCACTGCATCCGGTTGATCTTCGAGCCATCCAGTGGCCTCCTCTGATCCCTCATAATCGTACCAATTGATTGACGCATCCCCCAGTTCCTGGTCATCGAGAAATTGCAGGTTGGCAAAGTCCTCCTCTACGGCTGTCAAATCATCTGCCCATAGCCCAGATCCATCCCCCCGGATCATGCATAGCTCTCCTGCCTCTGGCAATTCTACACTTAGCCCAATTCGGCTCGTTGATAGGATGTACTTGCTTGGATCATAGGCTCCCCCAGCAAAACTCTGTCCAGTCTCAGATTCAACAATCTCATTCTCTCCCAAAATCTGCCATGCCCTATCTTCGACGGTCACCACCATCGGTTCTGGTTGGGTTTTAGAGATGTCCACCATGCACAAGAAATCAGTGCAGTCGGGGAGGAGCACCTCCGGCTTGGGTAGGTGGGTGGGCGTAATATAGATGCTAGGATCGTAAGATGCGACCCCAGTCTGGATAAAATTAATTCTTTTGGGAGGAGGAGCTTGGTTATGTGGTGGGAGAGGGTTGGTTGTGACATTGGGTTTATCAGGAGGCGCGATCACCTGTTTGTCAATAAGATCTTGGATCTCATGACGCAATCTGTAACAACGGTCGGTGTCATGACCGTGTTGTTGGTGGTACGCACAGTATTTTGACGGGTCGTAAGAGGGGGGGAGTGGATTTGGTAATGGCTTTGGTTCCAGGGGTTTTAAATGATTTTTTCTGATCAATATTCCTAGAACTTTGGTCAGAGGCATATATAGTGGGGTAAAGGTTCTTTGGCCTCGCGGTTGGAATCTGTTGGCTTGTGTGTTGCTTCCGGACGCGCCGGAGAAGGGTGTGGCAGTCATGGGCCTTGGAGGGGGAGGGGGAGTGGTGGTGACCATACTAACTTCCGAGGCTCTCGTATTTGCAGCGCCACTCGGGCCTGCATTGTTGTTACGGTTAAACGTCCTCCTCGGTTGTTCTCTGTCATGGTCAAACAGACCTTGTTTCATTGCGTCTTCGATTTGCACCCCCATCTCATGTAAATCTGCGAAAGTAGGGAAGGGGACTACAATCATTCTCTGCATCAGTTTTGGGTGGAGATTGCGCACAATCATCCGGATTTGATCTTTGTCTGTGGGCCTTAAAGTCATCATTGACGCCTTTGCCCTCCATCGGATCACAAAGTCCGAGAAAGTTTCTTTAGGCTCTTGCCTTGTCGTTTCGAGATCACGAGTTGTGATCTCGATCTGAGTGTTGTATGAATATTGTGCGACAAAGGCCTCAGCCATTTCATCCCAGTTCCTCTTCACTTCGTCTTGTAACTTTGCATACCAATGGAAGGCCACACCCGACAGGGTTCGGCCGAATAGTGAGAGCTTCTGTGGTCGTGTTAGGCCCATTGGCCGCAAGACGTCTGCGAACAGTCGGATATGGACCATGGGGTCGTCGGACCCATCAAAACGGTCGATTTGTGGCATTTTGAACCTATCGGGGAGTGTTACGGCCTCCTCGGTATATCCATCTTCGATATCCGGCATAGCCTTGACCCCTTGGGATTTCTTGAAGAGCTTCTCCAATTTGCTCAATTTCAGAGCTGTATGATCAACCTCGACCTCGAATGGAGAGTCCGGGTGATTGGATGTATGGACCTTGGACAGTTGTGGTGGAAGCGGGGGCGGAGCTGGCCCCGTTGGAAGACTCGTGTCCTCTTGTAAATTTTGGACATGCGGCAGGGTATTCTGGGCATTTGGTGGGGCGTTCTGAACAGTAGGTGCCTGCTCAGGTAACGGAGCCCCTGCCGGAGGAGGAATTTGTTGTGAAGCAGACGCTGTATTCTGTTGTTGCAGCCTGGTGATTAGTTCGGCCTGTTGGGCCATGATCGCGGCCTGCTGTTTGGAAAACTCCGTTTGACGGGTGGCATCATCATGCATCTGTCTCATGCTCTCCTGCATCTGGCGCATTAGAGCCTCCATCCCTGACGTATTTTGTTGATCCATCTGTCTAACTGGTATGCCTATTTCTACAGCAGTAATTGAGACCTCAGTCCTATAGTCCTCGGATGAAGTAACCCACTGCTCTGACAACCTCTGTTCTGACACACTGCGCCTTTTCGGCTTCCTTCTGGTAACAGGGGGTAGAGAATGGAACACTGGCTGTCCGTCGATTAGATCCTCAGATCGATGGAGTCGACGACCTCGTGTCCAAAGTGCTTGGGGAATGCCTGCTGGGTTGGAAGCAATCGTGCTAAAACTGACCTAGCAAAAGATAAATAAAGCGAAAAGGAAATAAATAAACAGACAAACGGGCAGCATAACAGCTTAAAATAAAATGCAAGACACACAGTCGGGCATAATCAACACACAGTCAATAAGCTGAATACATACTGTCCTCAAACACTGATTATTATCCCTGTATCACTGTTCCCTAAAACAGAATCTGATATCCGCAGATAACTCGTTCTCAAATACTGGTTGATGCCCGCAGGCCTGATACCCATAATACTGAACTGATGCCCGCAGGCTTGATGCTGAAACCCATGTACTGAACTGATACCCGCAGGCTTGATATTCAAACTCATATACTGATCTGATGCCCGCAGGCTTGATACTGTCAATACTGAACTGATGCCCGCAGGCTTGATACTGATAATACTGAACCGAAGCCCGCAGGCTTGATGCCCAAACTCATATACTGATACATGCATTCCTGTAGAGACGCACTCTAAAGTACATAACAGATAAGTGAGAGCCAAAACACCCCTATGTTGGGGTAGGGTTTCCCTGTCCTATTGTGTCAGGAGCTAGGGTTTTACTATGCACACAGCGGTTTCAAACAACCTATAAACGGGTAAGCAACCTGTCCTAATTTGGAATGGTCACTATGGATCCGAATATGCACTAGGTCGAATGGTCAAAGAGGGTGCCCCGGTAAAACCGAGGTTTGTGTTCCCATACTGGCAGAGCCCACAACCGGTCAGCCTTATGGTCATGCCTTGACAAGACAAGCCTCCGGCAAACCGTTCAGGAATAGCAGATGGAAAACACGGTGTCCTAGGCGAGCCAATGCAAATGCAATGCAAAGAAACACACAAGTGTAGTCAAAAACAGATATCATGAGTTCGAGTCAAGTTCTCTAATTCCCCAACAGAGTCGCCAGAAACTGTAACAAGCCCGCGGGGGGACCTCGCTACAGCTCGGACTCGACTTTGTAGTCACGGTTCTAAGTCTGAACCAAAGAGTCCAAATCCGGCAAATCGTTTTGAGAAACTGATTTTTTGAAAAAGTAGTGCCAAATATAGACTGCTTTGCCAGATACAGAGTCGCCACCTAAATATTTTATTTTGGGAAATTTAGGAAACCCTGACTCGGTGCCAAGAGGCCACGTGTCCGTCATCACCAAAGTTGCCTCGGCTCGGGAACTTGGGTACGATTGGGGAAGGTCACTTCGTGAGCACCCCCGCTCGCCCGGTCATAGACCGGCCTCTCCTAACCATGATATCTAGTTTTGAAAACATTGTGAGTTCTTATTCCGGTTATTAGCCTAGATTTACTATGTGATGCGCACAGCATACAAGTATAGACTGGGTCGCCTGAATTGGAACGAAACATTTCATGTTTGTTTTTTTGAAAGATGGTTTTCTACTCGCAAGTAGGCTTAAAAATGAAGATTTTGCCACCCTCGGGCGGGCTTAGAAGAGATGGTTTTGCCACTATCTAGTGGGCTTAAAACTCACAATCAATGATTTGTTCCAATCCAAACAACCCAACCTTCACCCACAGGCATTCAAGCAGTTATATCACATAAGCAAATAGCCTCATGGTAAGCATGCTATTCATGGCAGTCACTCACACGCATGCAAGGATGCTAAAGCATAAAGCTTACCGAGTACTCCAAGCCAAAATAAGAATTCGTTAGAAATCATGCATGATCCTAATTATACAGAAATGCCTAATGCAACACATGCAAAAGTGCAACTATAGCAGGCTCGGCTATTCTAAACATGGCATATGAAATACTACAGCTAACATGTATTCAACTTGAAATTGAAAATACAATGCAGTTAGTATGATGCGCCGAGCCCGGTGTATGCAAAACAGATGAATGAATGCAAACATGCTATCATACTGTATGCTAATGAAATATGCCCTAATCTAACCATCATAAGTTGGTAAATAAAAGGGAGAAAGACGTGGGGTTGGAAGACATACATCACACACACGCACACTTATTACAACATTGCCCTCGCGCAGAGGGTCCGAATAAATATACAGTCCAAATATTACAGTCCCGAATAAAAGAATATTACAGTCCAAAATATTACAAAATCCTAATTAGTTAATGAATTAACTAAGAAAGCAAATAAAACTGGCGTGCAAGCCAGGGACTGTCTTGCTTCTGATGGATGATGCATGTCCGGATTGTCTTGCGCGGAAATCCACCGAAATGACCCAATTAGCCTCTGTTTACACCTGTTCTTGAAATGCGTGCCGAGCCCCAAAAAGTTGCTGATTCTTCGTTTTGCTGCAACAGAGAGCAGGAAAGGGGCATAGCAATGTATTTTCACAGATATATGCATGTCTCGATCCTCGTGCCACCAATCACGCATACCGAGGCATGATGGCCGAGGAGTCGAAATGCACAACTCAATATAGGATGAATGCACATGAAACTACAGCTAAAACCTAACTCCATCATGGATAATCCGGAGTGTCGGTGACTGGGAAATTGAGACACATTCCGTCACTCGGAGTACGAAATGTACCTCGTTTCCCGTGCCCGGGCTAACTCCTATTCCGAACACGATGCAATATGCATGAAATGCAACTAAGATACAACCCTAACATACACAATGCTATGGAATGACATGCCTCGAAATACGTGCACACGGGCGCGCAAACTGAGAAAATGACAGAATGTAATCTAAGACACAACCTAGTAGGTATTATGCTATGAAAATGAGATGTCTTGAAATGCGTGCACACGGGCACGCAAACCGAGAAAATGCAGAATATGATGAAAATGAGATGCCTCGAAATGCGTGCACACGGGCACGCAAACCGAGGCGATGGTAAAATGCTATGAAAATGAGAATGTCTCGAAATGCGTGCACACGGGCACGCAAACCGAGGCGATGGCAAAATGCTATGAAAATGAGGTGCCTCGAAATGCGTGCATGCGGGCACGCAAACCGAGGTAATGGTATATGCAATGAAAATGAGGTGCCTCGAAATGCGTGCACACGGGCACGCAAATCGAGGCAATGGTATATGCAATGAAAATGAGGTGCCTCGAAATGCGTGCACACGGGCACGCAAACCGAGGCAATGGTATATGCAATGTAATGATATGGAAACATGATATGGGCTTATACCAACACGAGTGAGCCTCAGCCACACTCACATAGGATGCCGGCGGATAAAAAAAAGAGTGCCTCGAAATACGTGCACACGGGCACGCAAACCGAGGCAATGACAGAATGTGATGCAATGACATGAAAACATGATATGGGCTTATACCAACACGAGTGAGCCTCAGCCACACTCACATAGGATGTCGGCGGATAAAAAAAGGAGTGCCTCGAAATGCGTGCACACGGGCACGCCAACCGAGGCAATGACAGAATGTGATGCAATGACATGAAAACATGATATGGGCTTATACCAACACGAGTGACCCTCAGCCACACTCACATAGGATGCCGGCGGATAAAAAATGAAGTGCCTCGAAATGCGTGCACACGGGCACGCAAACCGAGGCAATGGTAGAATGCGATGAAATGACATGGGAAATGATATGCAAACATGGTAATGGAATTTCAGCACTAAAATATGGGGGAAAACAGTCCCGAAATGAGGCGAAATGACATGAAATGCATGGAATTGTCCCGAAATGCGAATTTAGGTACCCGAAATGACCTATAGCTATGCCAAACATGCACAATATGGACATGCAATGCAAAGACAGAAGCTAGAAAGTCCCAAAAGATGCACTTTCACAGTTATAAACATGGCCAAACGGCAAGCATAGGTATGGCAAAAATAGCATTCAAGAATAGGGGCCAAAAGAGGGGTAATGAAGCAAGTGATATAAGAAAAACCCAAACTGAAAAATTTCCTTCTACAACATTGAAGAGGGACCAAAAATATGAATATTTACAGTATATGGCAGCCTCAAAATCAGTATACAAACATGATAGAAATGTGATGCAAAATAAGGCTCAAAAGTGGCTATAACATGAGGTATACAAAATAATCACCAAACAGCCAAAGACCCTTAATAAAACATGTATAATGGGCCAAAATAAGCACTTTTCCAGAACTGTAAAATGGCCAAAAACAAAAGCATGGTAGGCTAACTAAACATGCAAGAATGGGGAATAAAAGAGGGATATAACATGAAGTGACCTATGGAGGTCCCAAAACATGAAGAGACCTAAATGAAACATGAAGAATGGACCAAAATAAGCACCTTTTCAGAACTGTAAAATGGCCAAAAACAAAAGTATGATAGGCTGCCATTGCATGCAAGAATGGGGAAGAAAAGAGGGGTATAAAGGTAGGTATAACATGGAAGTCCCAAATGGTGTTGAGCCCTTCTTCAATGTTGAATAGGGGCTCAAAATAAGCCTAATATCAGTTTACAACATGCTCAAAAACAGATTTCTCATGGGCCAAAAATAGCATGCAAAATTATGACATATAAGAGGATAAATGAAGCAAGTGTATCATGGAGGGCTCAAACAGGGTTGAGCCCTTAATGAAAAGTGAAGATGAGCTCAAAATAGGGCCCTTTTCAGTTAGGGCCGGAGCTTGAAACAAAAAGCAAGTGGGGCTTACAAATAAATCAAGAAAAAGGGTCAAAAGGGGAAAAGTATCACTTACCCTTGAAGACTCAAACTTTTGTTGCTTCTTGGATCAATTTGCAGCTTCTTTGGCCTTTGAGAAACCTTCCTTGTTGCTGGAAATGAGGTGGTGGTGGTAGAGCTTGGTGGTGTAGAAGGAATGATGGTTAGGGACTTAGAGATTTTTCAAGAAATGAGAGGTATGGAGATGGAGTTGTGTATGGAGGCTTGAAGAAGAGTTTTTCTAACCTCAAAATACTACAAGGCTTGCTTGCTATATAGGCCAACAAGGGGGTGTAAAGGTGGGGGAAAAGGAGAGTAATATTCCCCCACAAAATATCCCCCGGATAAAGATCTTTTCTGGGGGATAAAGCCTCACAGCTGTAAAGGGAACAGTGCAAGGAGCTCGGCCGGCCTGGTACTTTTGTTGCAGGTGGCCGGTCGGCCACACCCCCTAGCCGGCCGGCTAGGGGTCAAAAGGTTCAATGAGATTTTCTGGCCGGCCACCAACTGATGGTGTTCTCCTATGTGTGTACAACACAACCATGTGGTTAAAATTCCAAGAAAGTGGGTCCAAGGGGTTCAACATTAGCCCGGAAGGAGGGGGTCAAAAGGGTCAAGTTGAATTAATGGCCGGCCATGAACTTTTAGGGTCCTCTCATGTGTGTACATCACAAATATGTGGTTCAAAGTTCAAGAAAATGGGCCCAAGGTGTTCCACATTAGCCCGGAAGTGCGAAAAACGGGCGCCGGAGGGCGTCGGAGGATGTATAACTGGTTGCTGCAACAATTGCTGGCCTCCCACCCTTCAGTGACCTTCTCGCTGATAAAACAGAGGTACCTGCCAAAAATGAACGAAAACCGTTGCAAAACGAATGCTCGGGGACCGAAACACGCAGTTCGGGGTCCCGAAAATGGGCTGTTAAGCACCGAAAGTGGCGTTCGGCCACGAAGTGGGTTTCTCAGACCCCAGTGTCCCTAAAACGGGAGCAAATAGGAAGTATGCCAAAAATTAGAGCAATAGGAGATGGTTAAGCGATCCCGAACCGAGGCACACGGCCTGACGGCTCCGAAAATCGGAAACCGGACTCCGAAATGGGAAAAATGGCCTACGGCCACCAAATGTAGCCTACGGACATTGAGAGATGGTCTACGGGACCTCTCCCTCCCCTCAGGAAAAGAAACAGAGAAAACCGAGTCTGGTTCGCAAACCGAGACAAGGCACAGAAGAGGGTTCGGAAGTCCGGAGGCAGGGCTCACGGCCGCGACTCTGAAGCTTCTGAACAAGCACATTATGCAACATCACCAAGCGCTCAATCGGTGACGTCTGAGTCTTAAGGTCGGTCAAAAATGGGGTGTCTACAATATGCTAGGATCGTAAGACACGACCCTAGTCTAGATGAAATTGATTCTTTTGGGAGGTGGAGCTTAGTGGTGCGGTGGGAGAGGGTTTGTCGTGACATTGGGTTTTTCTGGAGGCACAATCACTCCATTATCAATGAGATCCTGAATCTCATGACGTAATCGGTAGCATTGGTCGGTGTCGTGACCGTGCTGTTGGTGGAATGCGCAATATTTGGTTGGGTTGTGGGTAGGGGAAAGTTTTTCCGGCAATGGCCTCGGCTCTAGGGGCTTCAAGTGCCCTTTTCTGATTAAAAACCCCTAGAGCTTTGGACAGGGGCATATATAGTGGAGCGAAGGTTCTTTGGTTTTTGGGTTGGTATTTGGCTGCCTGTGTGTTGCTTCCGGACGCACCGAAGAATGGCATAGTTGCCATGGTTCTTGGGGGGGGAATGGTGGTGACCATGCTCACTTCGGAGGCTCTTGTAGTTGTAGCGCCACTCGGGCCCGCATTAGTGTTGCGGTTAAAGGTTCTTCTGGGTTGCTCTCTATCATTATCGATCAATCCTTGCTTCAAGGCATCCTCAATCTGTACTCCCATCTCATGCAGATCTAAAAAGGTAAGGAAGGGGAGCACGATCATCTTTTGCATCAGCTTGGGCTGGAGGTTACGCACAACCATCTGTATTTGATCCTCATCTGTTGGCCTAATGGTCATCATTGAGGCCTTTGCCCTCAATTGGGTCACGAATTCTGAGAAGCTCTCCTTAGCCTCTTGTCTCGTCGTCTCAAGATCACGGGTCGTAATCTCGATTTGTGTGTTATATGAGTATTGTGCAACGAAGGCCTCAGCCATCTCATCCCAGTTCCTCTTAACATCATCCTCCAATTTTGCGTACCAGATGGCCGCCACACCCGACAGGGTCCGGCCAAACAGAGACAGCTTCTGTAGTCTGGTGAGGCCCATCAGCCTTAAGATATCTGAAAACAACTTCAGGTGCACCATGGGGTCCCCGGACCCATCTAATCGGTCAATTTGTGGCATCTTGAACCGATCTGGCAGCGTCACAGCTGCGTCTGTATATCCGTCCTTAATGTCGGGAATGGACTTGACTTCTTGGGATTTCTTAAACATCTTTTCCAGCTTACTCAGCTTCAGCGCTGTGGGGTCCATTTCGAACTTGAAGGGAGAGTCCGATACATTGATAGGCGTGGGCGCCTTGGATAGTTGCGGTAGAATCGGGGCGGAGCCGGCCCCGTTAGAATGTCTGTATCCTCTTGGACATTTTGAACATTTGGTGTCTTCTCGGGTATCGGAATCCTTGGTGGGGGAGGGGCTTGATGCGAAGCAGATGCCCCGGCTTGCTGCTGTAGCCTTATGATTAACTCTACTTGTTCAGTCATAACCGTGGCCTGTTGCTTGGTGAACTCCGCCTGTCGGACAACATCTTACTGCATAACTTTCATGCTCTCCTGGAGCTGGCGCACCATCTCCTCTAAGCTTGCCATACTGCTTTGTTTTGATTGAATTACTGGTATATATTCCCTCTTTGGGGTGAAATTTGAGACCTCAGCCTGATTGTCCACTGGTAGGGTCGACCACTGCTCTGGCGATCTCTGCTCAGACACACTGCGTCTTCTCGGCTTTCGTCTGATAACCGGGGGTAGAGAATAAAACACTGGTTGTCCGTCAACCAGATCCTCAGATCGATTGAGCCGGCGACCTCTAGTCCAGAGTGCTTGGGAAATATCTACTGGGTCGGAAGCAATCGTGCTAAACTACCTAGCAAAAAGATAAATAAAGCAATAAGGAAATAAATAACCAGACAAACGGGCAGCATACCAGCGTAAAATAAATACACACAACACACAGTCGGGTATCACAACACACGGTTGATAAGCTGAATACACTATTCCTCAATACTGATTATTGTCTCGAATCACTGTTCCCAAAATTGAACCTGATACCCGCAAATAACTGATTCTTAAACACTGAACTGGCGCCCGCAGGCCTGATGCCCAAACTTGTAAATTGATACACGCATTCCTGTAGAGACACACTCTAAAGCACATAGCAGATAAGTGAGAGCCAAAACACCCCTATGTTGGGGTAGGGTTTCCCTGTCCTATTTTGTCAGGAGCTAGGGTTTGACTACGCACGCAGCGGTTTCAAACAACCTAACATCGGGTAAGCAACCTGTCCTAGTTTGGAATGGTCACTATGGATTCTGAATATGCACTAGGTCGAATGGTCAAAAAGGGTGCCCCGATAAAACCGGGATTTGTGTTCCCATACTGTCAGAGCCCATAACCGGTCAGCCTTATGGTCATGTCTTGACAAGACAAACCCCCGGCAAACCGTTCAGGAATGGCAGATGGCAAACACGGTATCCTAGGCGCACCAATGCACATACAATGCAAAGAAACACAAAAGTGTAGTCAAAACAAGATATCATGAGTTCGAGTCAAGCCCTCCAATTCTCCCCAGTAGAGTCACCAGAAACTGTAGACGTCCCCGAACGTCCCGGGGGAGATCCCCATTCTGTTCATTTTGGGCTCACTACAGTTCGGACTCAAATTGTCACGGTTCTTAATCTGAACCAAAAAGTCCAACTCCGGCAAATCGTTTTGAGAAAAGAAGCAGATTTTTAGAAAAGAAGTGTCAAACATGGACTGCTTTGCCAGATACAGAGTCGCCACCTAAATATTTTATTTTGGAAAATTTAGGAAACCCTGACTTGGTGCCAAAGGCCACGTGTCCATCATCACCAAAGTTGCCTCGGCTTGGGAACATGGGTACGATTGAGGAAGGTCAGCTATGAGCACCCCCTCTCGCCCGATCAAAGATCGGCCTCTACTAACCGTGATATCTTGTTTTGAAACATTATGTGTTCTTATTCCGGTTATTAGCCTAGAATTACTATGTTATGCGCACAGCAAACAAGTATAGACCAAATTGCCTAAATTGGAACAAAACATTGCATGTTTGTTTTGAAAATGATTTGCTAATCGCAAGTAGGCTAAAATGCAGGTTTTACCACCCTCAAGTGGGCTTTAGAAAAGATGGTTTTGCCACTATCTAGTGGGCTTAAAAATCACAGTTTTAATGCATTATTCCAATTTAGATAATTCAACCTCCATCCACAGTCATTCAAGCAGTTATATCACATAAGTAAATAGCCTCATGGTAAGCATGCTGTCATGGCAACACTCACACGCATGCAAGGATGCTAAAGCATAAGAACTTACCGTGTACTCCGAGCCAAAACAGAAACTAGTTAGTAATCATGTGCATGATCCTAGTTCGTGTGAAGATGGCTAATGCAACACATGCAAAATGCAACTAAGATAGGCTCGGCTAATCTATAATGACATGTGAAATGCTACAATTAACACGTATTCAATTTGGAATTGAAATACAAATGCAGTTAGAATGATGCGCCGAGCCCGGTGCAAGCAAAACGAATGAATGGATGCAAACATGCTATCATACTGTATGCTAATTGAAACATGCCCTAGACTAACCATCGAAAGCTAGTAAATAAAAGGGATGGAAGACGTGGGGTTGGGAGACATACACACACTCACGCACACTTATTACACAATTGCCCTCACTCGGAGGGTCTGAATAAATATTACACAACCAAATGAATACCGCTAAATTAATTATTATAGAATTCCTAACTAATTAACAAATTAAATGCAGAAGAAAAGTGGCCGCAGCCCTGCCTCGGAATGTGTGAATGATGCATGCTTGACTCGTCTCGCCCGGAAACTCGTTACCATAGCACTGCTGCCTCTGTTTTCACTGCCTTGCTCCTTTGATAATTTTGAAAGTCTCTAGACCCCTTTTGAATCATCCTTTGAGTGCTCTGGGATGTCACCGGCTGGAATTAAAGTTCACCGGCCATGGTAATGGGCTTATCGGCCAACTGTTGTACCACGGGCCAGCCACTGATGGTCGGTCGGCACTGTAGGTGGTCGGCCGGCCATTGCTTGCTGCAGAATCCTGCAGTTGACAACAGCAAAGGGCAAGCAGTGTATGGCATAGAATTTTTAAGCAAATGTGAGCATGGCTGCACTCCCTATCATGCAATGGACTCAAGGGAGCATAGCCCTCGACCCTCGGGCCATCAACTACGCAATTCGATGCATGATGGCCTAAGAAGCCAAGTTAGCAACTTAATCTAGATGCAGGCAACAAACAAATGAGTGCTAACACCCTATCATGTTGAGATCAAGGGTATTGGCGACCGAGGGTTGAGACGTGTATCGTCACTTCGGGCACGAACACACCTCTCCCCTCATGCTTGGTTTGACACCCCAAACTAAGCGATGCAATGCATGTATGCCATATACAATGCAAAGTGATGCAACTCATGCAAGGCTACACTAATGCAATATGAACATGTCAAGAATACAACAAGACTATATAATGCAACTTAGCTAAGTAACATGCAAACATGCAAACATGATGCAATATAAGCATGCAACCAATGCAATGCAACATGTCAAACATGCAAAGTATGCACGGATGGACTTATACTGAAACGAGAAGGCCTCAGCCCACCCCAAAACAGTGGCCAAAAATGCCCAAAATGGAGGTGCTTACATGCAAAACAAATATGCAAACCAAAGGGCCTAAAGTTAAGGCCTGGAAGGCAATTTTCAAGAGCACCCAAAAAAGGGTAAGCATGGATATCAAGACCTACAAAATTAGAGATATGGTATGGTAGAATAAGCCCCAAAACCCACATAAATGACATCCCAAATGACTCAAGCAAAGAGGCATACACCAAAGCCAAAACATGGAGCATAAGACTACACCTCTTTAAGGCATTGAAAGGAGAACAAATCCCAGTATGCAAGCATCAAACATGGACTGAAATGGCATGGCAAATGATTCCAAATCACCGAAAATAGACCAAATGAGGCATGCTTATGGCTTGCACACTCAAGGCTCACAAGCCAAAACACATAGAAACTATACCAAACATGGCAAACATGGTCAAACCAGCACCCAATAGTCCTTGATCATGGCAAAATAATGCTAAAACCTTCATGAAGTTAAGCCAGAACATGCAAGCATCATGGCTTAAATGCAAGGCACATTTCTAGGCAAAATGGGGGAATGCAAGGCAAGTACAATATGCATGTAAAGGGCCATAAATCCGACCAAAGGCAGAGGCAACATATGACCAAATAATATCCAAGAACCTCTGAAATGGGGCCAAAAACAACCAAGCACATATGCTACCCTTATGGGACAAAACATGGACAAATGAGACACAAAGGGGAGAGGGGTGTCCCTCCCCTCTGCAAGACTTCAAACCCCCTTCTTCACCACTGAAAATCCACTGGATTTCAGTGGTGAGAAGGCCAATACACCAAAGTAACCAAAGCTTAACAATGGAAGCACAAAAACGGCCAAACAAGGCCTTGGAGGGAGAGGTCGACCCCCAACACCAAAACAACCTTAATGAAGTATCTTAAGAATGAAAATACAAGACTTTTTTTAGTTATACACAAAGTCTAAATCAGTAAGCAAGATAGGTTAAAGACTAGTGCAAGAATGGGAAATCTAAAGCAAAAGTGTTACCCTTGAAGAACACTTCAAGAACAGCAAGCTCAGCCTCTTCCTTATGATCAAAACCACTTCAAAACTTCAAGAAAAAACCCTCAAGACCTCCCAAGTCAAAGTATGGTGTGATGGTGTGTGTTTTAGTGCAAACGTAAGAACAAATCACCCTTTTAGGCCCTGAAACACACACCAATGAAGAGAGGGAGATATATAGATGTAGACACCCCATTTTTGACCGACCTTAAGACTCAGACGTCACTAGTTGAGCACTCGGTGATATTACATGTTGTGCTTGTTCAAAAGTCTCAGAGTCGCGGCTGCGAGCCTTGCCTCCGGACTTCCGAACCCTCTTTTGTGCCTCGCCTCGTTTTGCGAACCAGGCTCGGTTTTCTCTGTTTCTTTTCCTGAGGGGAGGGAGATGTCCCGTAGCCATCTCTTAGTGGCTGTGGGCTACATTTTGTGGCCGTAGGCCATTTTGCCCATTTCGGAGCCCGGTTCCCGGTTTTTCGGAACCGTTGGCCGTGTGCTTCGGTTCGGGACCGCCTAACCACCTCTGTTTGCTCTGATTTTTGGCATACCTCCTATTTACTCCCTTTTGAGGGACACTGAGGTCTGAGAGACCCACTTCGTGGTCGAATGCCACTTTCGGTGCTTAACAGCCCATTTTCGGGGCCCCGAACTGCGCGTTTTGGCCCCCGAGCATTCATTTTGCATCAGTTTTTTTCATTTTTGGCAGGTACCTCTGTTTTATCATCAGGAAGGCCGTAGAAGGGTGGGAGGCCAGCAATTGTTTCAGCAACCAGTTATATTCCTCCTGCGCCCTCCGACGCCCGTTTCTCTCACTTCCGAGCCAATGTTGAACAACCTGGGGCCATTTTCTTGGACTTTTAACCACATATTTGTGTTGTACACACATGGGAGGACCCTAAAAGTTGGTGGCCGGCCACTAATGTTGCTTGACCCTTTTGACCCCCCCTAGAAATGGCTTGTTGTCCCTCCTGTTTTGTAGTTGCCAATTTTGAACCACAGGGTTGTGTTGAGCACACCTGAGAGGACAGTAATTTGTGGTGGCCTGCCACTAATTCAACTTGACCTTTTTGACCCTTGGCCGACCAGCCATGGGAGGTAGCCAGCCGACCACCTGCAGCTTTGAAAACCAGCCGGCCATGTTCCTTGCAAAGTTCACTTTACAGCTGTATAGCTGTTTCCCCCAGAAAATATCTGTATCCGGGGGATATTTTGTGGGGGAAAACTTGCCTCCTTTTCCCCCACCTTTGCCCCTCCTTTGCTCCCCCTTTTTTGTCCATATAACCAGCAGGCAACATGGCACATAAGGGTTAGAAAAATTGGTCTTCAAGCTTGTATACAAAAATCCTCCTCCATCTCTCTCATTTCCTTGAAAACCTCCAAGTCCTACACCACAATTTCTTCTACACCATCAACCCCCACCGTTCCATCCTCCATTCCAGAAGTTTGAAGGTGTTCTCCAAGGCCTAAGGTGCTATAAACTCAAGCCAAGAGTTGCTAAAGACTTGTCTTCAAGGGTGAGTTTCATTTCCCATTTTCTTGGTCCATTCCTTGTATCCTTTGTAAGGCATGCATGTTTAATGTTTTGAGCTCCGGCCATAACTGAAAGTGGCCTTATTTTGAGCTCCTTTTCACTTTTTCTTAAGGGCTCAACCCTGTTTGAGCCCCCCATCTTGCACTTGCTTCAATATCCTTCTTGAATGCCATTTTCTTGCATGATATTTTTAGTCTATATGTGATCTGTTTTGGAGCATGATGTAAACTGTAATTAGGCTTATTTTGAGCCCCTATTCAACATTGAAGAAGGGCTCATCACTGTTTGGGACCTCCATGTACCCCTTGTCATTATATCCATCTTTGGTCCCCATTTTTGCATGACTTGGCAGCCCCTTGTGGTTTTGTTTTTGGTCATTTTACAGAGCTAGAAAAGGCCTTATTTTGGCCATCTCTTCATGTTTCATTAAGGGTCCTTCACTTTTTGAGGCACCGTTCCTATACTTTGTGTTGTATCTCTCTTTTAATCCCCATTTTTGCATGATTTATTAGCCTATTGTGCTTCTGTTTTTGGTCATTTTATAGAGCTAGAAAAAATCTTATTTTGGCCCATTCTTCATGTTTCATTAAGGGCCTTTCATGATTTGAGGCATCTTTTATACACTTCATGTTATATCTCTCTTTTGGACCTCATTTTGCATAGCATTTTTGACATATTTGCATACTGTTTTGGGTCTGACCCTCAACTGTAAAATGCCTTATTTTTGGCCCCTCATAAGTATTGTAGAAGAGTCGTTTTCTGTTTGGGCTTTGCATCTACCACTTCCTTCTTTGGCCATCTTTTGGCTCATTTCTTGCATGAAAGCTTAGCCATACCTATGTTTGTTTTTGGGCTATTTTCAGAACTGTGAAAGATCATGTTTTGGGCCCTCTTCAACTTTGTTGAAGGGCCCTAATCTGTTTGAGGGCAGCAGCTGTGAGTTGCTTCGTAATCTCATGTTTAGGGCCATTTCTTGCATGCTAGTTTTGCCCTGTTTTTGTTTGCTGTTTGGCCATGCTTTGAACTGAAAAAGTTCTTATTTTGGGGCTGACTTGCTTCTGTCTATTCATTGCATGTCCATATTGTGCATGTTTGGTATAGCTATAGGCCATTTCGGGTGCCAAAATTCATGTTTCGGGACTATTCCATGCATCGGGTGTACTTTCGCCTCATTTCGGGGCTGTTTTCCCCCACATTTTAGTGCTGAAATTCCATTAGCATGTTTGCATATCATTTTCATGCTATTGCATTGCGTATGCTATTGCCTCGGTTTGCGTGCCCGTGTGTACGCATTTCGAGGCACTTCATTTTCAACCATCGGCCTCTTATGTGAGTGTGGCTGAGGCTCTCGCATGTTAGTATAAGTCCATGTTGCATTCTATATGCCATTTTAGCCATATTGCATTGCGTAAGCCATTGCTTCGGTTTGCATGCCCGTGAGCACGCATTTCGAGGCACTTCATTTTCATCCATCGGCCTCTTATGTGAGTGTGGCTGAGGCTCACTCATGTTAGTATAAGTCTATGTTGCATTCTATATGCCATTTTAGCCATATTGCATTGCGTATGCCATTGCCTCGGTTTGCGTGCCTGTGTGCACGCATCTCGAGGCATCTCATTTTCACAGCATAGTGCATACTAGGTTGTATCTTAGATCGCATTCATGCATTTCCTCTGTTTGCGTGCCTGTGTGCACGCATTTCGAGGCATCTCATTTTCATAACATTGTGCATGCTAGGCCGTATCTTAGTTACATTCATACATGTCATGCATATTGCATCGTGTTCGGAATAGGAGTTAGCCCGGGCACGGGAAACGAGGTGCGTTTCGTACTCCGAGTGACGGAACGTGTCTCAATTCCCCAGTCACCGACACTCCGGATTACCCATGATGGAGTTAGGTTCTTGTTGTGTTTTCATGTGCATTCATCCTATATTGAATTGTGCATTTCGGCTCCTCGGCCATCATGCCTCGGTATGCGTGATTGGTGGCACAAGGATCGAGGCATGCATATATTTGTGAAAATACATTGCTATGCCCCTTTCCTACTCTCTGTTGCAGCAAAATGAAGAATCAGCAACTTTTCGGGACTGGGCACGCATTTCAAGAACAGGTGTAAACAGAGGCTAATTGGGGCATCCCAGTGGATTTCCGCGCAAGGCAGCCCAGGCATATATCATCCATCAGAAGCAAGGCAGTCCCTGGCTTGCACTCCTGTTTTACAGCTTTCTTAGTTAATTTGTTAATTAATTAGGAATTTGTATATTATTTGGACTGTAACATTGGGACTGTACTATTCTTTTATTTGGGACTGTACTATTCTTTCATTTGGGACTGTATATTTATTCGGACCCTCTGCGCGAGGGCACAACTGTAATAAGTGTGTGTGTGTGTGTTGTATGTCTTCCAATCCCACGTCTTTCTCCCTTTTATTTACCAGCTTATGATGGTTAGATTAGGGCATATTTCAATTAGCATACAGTATGATAGCATGTTTGCATTCATTCATCTGTCTTGCATGCACCGGGCTCGGCGCATCATACTAACTGCATTGTACTTTCAATTACGAGTTGAATACATGTTAGTTGTAGCATTTCACATGCCATCTTTAGAATAGCCGAGCCTGCTATAGTTGCATTTTGCATGTGTTGCATTAGGCATTTCTGTATACTTAGGATCATGCATAATTTCTAATGAAGTCTCTGTTTTAGCTTGGAGTACTCGGTAAGTTCTATGCTTTAGCATCCTTGCATGCGTGTGAGTGACTGCCATGACAGCATGCTTGCCATGAGGCTATATGCTTATATGATATAACTGCCTGAATGCCTGTGGGTGAAGGTTAGATTAGTTGGATTGGGACAATTCATCAAATGTGAGTTTTGAGCCCACTAGACAGTGGCAAAACCATCTTTTCTAAGCCCACCCGAGGGTGGCAAAATCTGCATTTTAAGCCTACTTGCGAGTAGCAAACCACCTTTCAAAAACAAACATGAAATGTTTTGTTCCAATTCAGGCGATCCAGTCTATACTTGTATGCTGTGCGCATCACATAGTAACCTAGGCTAATAACCGGAATAAGAACATACAATGTTTTCAAAAATAGATATCATGGTTAGTAGAGACCGGTTTCTGACCGGGCGAGCGGGGGTGCTCACGAAGTGACCTTCCCCAATCGTACCCAAGTTTCTGAGCCGAGGCAACTTTGGTGATGACGGACACGTGGCCTTTGGCACCGAGTCAGGGTTTCCTAAATTTCCCAAAACAAAATATTTAGGTGGCGACTCTGTATCTGGCAAAGCAGTCCATGTTTGGCACTTCTTTCAAAAATCTGTTTTCTCAAAACGATTTGCCGGATTTGGACTCTTTGGTTCTGACTTAGAACCGTAACACGAATCGAGTCCGAGCTGTAGCGAGGTCCCCCGCGGGCTTGTTACAATAGAGAGAAGATGTATATCAGATATATATATGTATTTTGCTCTGGTTTTTGCTGAACCCATCAAAGGAGAAGAGGGGTCTCTTATATAGACAATGCAAAGACTAAGCTTCCAAGGGAAGCTATTCAAAAAGGGGCAAGGCTTCTCAGGGAAGCTAAGCTAAGGGTGCAAGGCTTCCTTAGGAAGCTGGGACAGGTGTCCAAGCTTCTTGAGGAAGCTAAGACAAAGGTCTAAGCTTCCTCAAGAAGCTAGACCAAAAAGGTGCAAAAGGGGCAAAACAGCCACACTCGTGCATGGGGAGGAGGGTCCGTGCATTCCAGCTGGCACAGCTGGCTTGCACCATGCCTGAAAAAGGAAAAAATGTGGCACCGGCCAGAAAAGGAGGCCATCGGCCAAACAGATGGTCGGCTGACCATACTAAGTGCCGACCGGCCAATGGTATATTTCACCAATGGCCAGTAGCAAGAATACACGGCCGATGGCCTCAATCCAAGGCCGGTGGGTGTCAGGGGTAGCTAACAAGCTACTCTCTACCCTCAGGTACAAAACACACAAGTCCGTGGTGCAAAACCAAGCACAGAACAAGTAAGTCGAGAGACCCTGAGGCAAGGCACGTAGCCGAGACCTCCGGGAACTCAAAACAAACACAAACATGGATGATCACCGAGTGTTCAAATGGTGACGTCCAAGTCTTGAGGACGGTAAAAAATGGGGTGTCTATACACACCTCCACCACTCATCTAAGGTTCTTGGAGGGTCTTGTGGGGACTCAAGACTTGGTTTTGACTCAGAAAAATCTGCTGGAGTGCTGGTTTTGAAGAAGGTCTTCAAGGGTGAGTTTCTAAGCCTTAAATCCCCCTTTCTTGCACAAGCTTTTAGCCTATCTTTCATGCTGTTTTGGGCTTTGCCATAAACTGAAAAAAGTCTTGATTTTGAGTGCTTTAAATAGTTGTTTAAGGTCACTTTGTTGTTTGGGGTTGTTTGACCCCTCTTAGGCCTTGTTTGGCCCCCATTTTGTGCTATTTTGGTGAGCTCCAGGACCACCTTGTTTGGGCCTCCTCACCACTGAAATCTTGAGGGATTTCAGTGGTGGGGATGGTGCTTTAAGGTACTAAGAAGGAGAGGGCCATCCCCTCTCGTTATTGTCTTCAAAATGTGCCATTTTAGCCTCATGTGTGAGCACCATTCTTGAGTTCATGTTGGCCATGTCTTAAGTGTTATTTGTGCTTATTTTGCCATGATATACCACTGTTTTAAGTTGGTTTAGACACACCATGATTGCTTTGCATACTTGTCTTGTAATGCCATGAAATTGCCTTAACATGTATCTGGCATTTAGACCACTATGCTTACTTGTTTTGGCTTGGCTTTGTGAAGTTTTTATGCATGTTTTAGTGTGCTTGAGGACTATTTTTGGTTGTTTGGGTCATCCATGCTTTGCTTTGTATAGCTACCATGTAATCTCCCTTGTAGGCCTTGAGTGTTGGACCCTCTAGCATGCTCTATTTGCATTATTTTAGTGGTTTGGAACCACTTGCCATGTCATTTCAGTCCTTATGGCATGCTCATATGCTTGCATTTGATGCTCCTTTAATACTTTAGGAGGTTGGTGTCTTATGCTCCATGTTTGGCCCCTTTTGCATGCCTTTAGAATTAGGCCATTTAGATGCCATCTATGTGTGTCTTTGACCTTGTTTTGGCATGATTTGGGGCTGTTTTGTTTCACTTTGGTCATTTGCTTCATGTGTCACATGGCCATAGTTTAAGTCCTTGGACTTGGTTCCGTGCCTTGCATGCTTGTTAGCTTAGGTCGTGTGCCTAGTATACATTGCTTGCGCCCATGCTCATGCTGCATACTTAGCTCACATGCTTAGGTTGCATTTGGCATGCATGCCTTGCCTTTTGATTAACCATGATTGAGGTTGGGCCCCTTATTTGTTTGTATGCATTTCATTCTAATATTGAATTGCATGCTTTGGCTTCTTGGGCCATCACACATTGAAATGCGTGATTGGTGGTCCGAGGGTTGAGGACCATCCTCCTTTGAGTCACGAACATGATAAGGAGGGTGTTGGTGCAAACATTGCTTTGAAAATACTTTGCCATGCCTTGTCTGTCCTCTGCTGCTGTCAAAACAGGTTTCTGCAGGAATCTTTGGCCGGCCGACCATCTATACTGCCGACTGACCAAATATTTGTGGCTGAGAGATCCATAATTGGTCGATGACCAACTCCCTTTGGCCGGTGGTGATTCCCCTTGGTCGGTGGTGTTCCACAGTGTCCATGGAGTGTACCTTGGGACTTGTGCAATTTTCAGAGGAGCAGAGCAGGGAAAACAGAGGCAGCTTGTGCATGGCGACGGATTTTCGAGCAAACCCGAGCACACATGCATCGGACCCTCTTCCCAAGGCTGTTTATTGCTTTCTACTAGTTAGGTGGTCTATAATAATTAATTAGTTTGTAGGTTAATTAATTTGTATATTCTTTTGGTTCCTCCGAGCGAGGGCGAATTTGTAATAAGTGTGGGTGCATGTGTGCATGTCTTCCAACCCCCACTTCTTTCTCCCTTTTACTTACCTGCTTTCAATGGTTAGTATTAGGGTATTGTAGACACCCCATTTTTGACCGACCTTAAGACTCAGACGTCACCGATTGAGCGCTTGGTGATGTTGCATAATGTGCTCGTTCAGAAGTTTCAGAGTCGCGGCCGTAAGCCCTGCCTCCGGACTTCCGAACCCTTTTCTGTGCCTTGTCTCGGTTTGCGAACCAGACTCGATTTTCTCTGTTTCTTTTCCTGAAGGGAGGGAGAGGTCCCGTAGACCATCTCTCAATGTCCGTAGGCTACATTTGGTGGCCGTAGGCCATCTTGCCCATTTCGGAGTCCGGTTCCCGGTTTTCGGAGCCGTCAGGCCGTGTGCCTCGGTTCGGGACCGCTTAATCATCTCCTTTTGCTTTGATTTTTGGCATACATCTTATTTCATCCACTTTGAGGGACACTGGGGGCTGAGAAACCCACTTCGAGGTCGAATACCATTTCCGGTGCTTAACGGCCCATTTCCGGGACCCCGAACTGCGTGTTTTGACTCCGGAACATTCGTTTTGCAACGGTTTTCACTCATTTTTGGCAGGTACCTCTGTTTTATCACAGGGAAGGTCACTGAAGGGTGGGAGGCCAGCAATTGTTGCAGCAACCAGTTATCTCTCCTCCGGAGCCTCCCGGCGCCCGTTTTTGCAACTTCCGGGCTAATGTTGAATACCTTAGGGGTAGTGTTGCCAACTTTCAACCACATATCTGTGATCTACACATCTGGGAGGCCACTAAAAGTTCATGGCCGGCCATTAAGGTCACCTGACCCTTTTGACCCCTTTCTTCCGGGCTAATGTTGAACCCCTTGGACCTTTTTTCTTGAACTTTGAACCACATATCTGTGATCTACACATCTGGGAGGCCACTAAAAGTTCATGGCCGGCCAGTAAGTCAACTTGACCCTTTTGACCCCCTCTTTCCGAGCCATTGTTGAACCCTTTGGGCCCACTTTCTTGAAATTTCAATTACATGGTTGTGTTGTACACACATAGGGCTACCTCCCCAATATCTGGCCGGCCAGAAAAGCTTGTTGACCCTTTTGACCCCTAGCCGCCCGGCTAGGGGGTGTGGCCGGCCGGCCACCTCCAGCCAAAGTGAGCGGCCGGCCGTGCTCTCCTCACTGTACCCTTTCCAGCTGTGGGGCAATATCCCCCAGATATTTTCTGTATCCGGGGGATATTTTGGGAGAGAGGATTCCTCTCCAACTCACCCCCCTTTTACACCCCTTTCTTGACCTTATAACCAGCTGAGGGTCTTCTTCATGAGGGTTAGAAAAATTCTTCTCCAAGGACAAACCCTAAACTCCATTGTCTTCTTCTTCAATTCTTCAAAAAACCCTAAGTCTATAATCTTCATTCCTTCTACACCACCAAGCTCCACCACCACCATCTCATTTCCAGCAGCTAGGAGGGATTCTTGAAGGCTAAAGAAGCTGCAAATCAACCCAAGAAGTAACAAAAGCTTGGATCTTCAAGGGTAAGTTACACTTTGATCCTTTTGACCCTTTCCTTTGATCTATTTCTAAGCCTCATTTCTTTTTGGTTTCAAGCTTCAGCCCTAACTGAAAAGGGCCATATTTTGAGCTCATCTTCACTTCTCATTAAGGGCTCAACCCTGTTTGAGCCCTCCATAATACACTTGCTTCATTGACCATCTTGTATGTCATAATTTTGCATGCTATTTTTGACCCATGAGAAATTTATTTTCGAGCATGTTGTAAACTGATATGAGGCATATTTTGAGCCCCTCTTCAACATTGGAGAAGGGCTCAACATTGTTTGGTGTTTCCATATGTCACTTGTAGTTATATCCCCTATTTGGCCCCATTTTTGCATAAATTAATAGCCCTCTTTGCTTCTGTTTTTGGACCTTGGTCCGAACTGAAAGTGGTCTTATTTTGGCCTATACTTCATGTTTCATTCACATTTTTTTTCTGTTTGGTGATTATTTTATACACTTCATGTTTTAGCATCTTTTGAGCCTTATTTTGCATCATATTTTTAGCATGTTTGTATACTGATTTTGAGGCTGCCATATACGGTAAATGTTCATATTTTTGGTCCATATTCAGTGTTGTAGAATGAAATTTTTCAGTTTGAGTTTTGCTTATACCACTTGCTTCATTACCCTTCTTTTGGCCCCTATTCTTGCATGCTATTTTCGCCATACCTATACTTGCTGTTTGGCCTTGTTTATAACTGGAAAAGTGCTTATTTTGGGACTGTCTAGCTTCTGTCTTTGCATTGCATGTCCATGTTGTGCATGTTTAGTATGGCTATAGGCCATTTCGGATGCCTAATGTTGCATTTCGGGTCATTTCCTTGCATTTCATGTCATTTCGCTTCATTTCGGGACTGTTTTCCCCCATATTTTGTTGCTGAAATTCCATTAGCATGCTTGCATATCATTTTTGCCATGTTTCATTGCATTTTATCATTGCCTCGGTTTGCGTGCCCATGTGCACGCATTTCGAGGCACTTCATTTTCTGCCATCGGCATCCGATGTGAGTGTGGCTGAGGCTCACTCATGTTGGTATAAACCCACTTGTCATTTCCATGCCATTTCATTGCATTTTATCACTGCCTCGGTTTGCGTGCCCGTGTGCACGCATTTCGAGGCACTCCGTTTTTATCCGCCGGCATCTTATGTGAGTGTGGCTGAGGCTCACTCATGTTAGTATAAGTCCATATTGCATTCTGTATGTCCTATGCATTGCGTATGCATTGCCTCGGTTTGCGTGCCCGTGTGCACGCATTTCGAGGCACTTCATTTTCTGCCATCGGCATCCGATGTGAGTGTGGCTGAGGCTCACTCATGTTGGTATAAGCCCATTTGTCATTTCCATGTCACTTTAGCACCGCCTCGGTTTGCGTGTCCGTGTGCACGTACTTCGAGGCATCTCATTTTCATTACATCTGGCATTGCCTCGATTTGCGTGGCTGTGTGCACGTACTTCGAGGCATCTCATTTCCATGTCACTTTAGCACCGCCTCGGTTTGCGTGCCCGTGTGCACGTACTTCGAGGCATCTCATCTTCATTACATCTGTCATCGCCTCGGTTTGCGTGCCCGTGTGCACGCACTTCGAGGCAGCTCATTTTCATTGCATCTGTTATTGCCTCGGTTTGCGTGCCCGTGTGCACGCACTTCGAGGCATCTCATTTTCACTGCATTTACCATTACCTCTTTTTGCGTGCCCGTGTGCACGCATTTCGAGGCATCTCATTTTCAACATCCCGTCACTTTCTCGGTTTGCGTGCCTGTGTGCACGCATTTCGAGGCATCTCACTTTCATAGCTTTGAGTATGTTAGGATTGTATCCTAGTTGCATTTCATGCATATCATGCACGTTGCACCATGTCCAGAATAAGAGTTAGCCCGGGCACGGGAAACGAGGTACATTTCGTACTCCGAGTGACGGAATGTGTCTCAATTCCCTAGTCACCGACACTCCGGATTATCCATGATGGAGTTAGGTTTTAGCTGTAGTTTCATGTGTATTCATCCTATATTGAGTTGTGCATTTCGACTCCTCGGCCATCATGCCTCGATATGCGTGATTGGTGGCACGAGGATCGAGACATGCATACATTTGTGCAAATACATTGCTATGCCCCTTTCCTGCTCTCTGTCGCAGCAAAACGCAGAATCAGCAATCTTCCTGGGCTTGGCACGGATTTCAAGAAGAGGTGTGAACAGAGGCTAATTGGGGCATTCCGGTGGATTTCCGCGCAAGACAGTCCGGACATGCATCATCCATCAGAAGCAAGACAGCCCCCGGCTTGCACGCCATTTTATTTGCTTTCTAGTTAATTCATTAATTAATTAGAATTCTGTAATATTTTGGACTGTAATATTCTTTTATTTTGGGACTGTAGTATTTGGACTGTATTATTTATTCGGACCCTCCGAGTGAGGGCACAACTGTAATAAGTGTGGGTGAGTGTGATGTATGTCTTCCAACCCCACGTCTTTCTCCCTTTTATTTATCTGCTTTTGATGGTTAGATTAAGGCATATTTCAATTAGCATACAGTATGACAGCATGTTTGCATCATTCATCTGTATTGCATGCATCGGACTCGGCGCATCATATTAACTGCACTGTACTTTCAATTCCAAGTTGAATACATGTTAGTTATAGCATTTCGTATGCCATCTTAGAATAGCCGAGCCTACTATAGTTGCATTTTGCATGTGTTGCATTAGGCATTTCTGTACACTTAGGATCATGCATGATTTCTAATATGGTTTCTATTTTGGCTTGGAGTACTCGGTGAGTTTTATGCTTTAGCATCCTTGCATGCGTGTGAGTGAATGCCATGATAGCATGCTTACCATGAGGCTATGTGCTTATCTGATATATCTGCCTGAATGCCTGTGGGTGAAGGTTGGGTTATCTGAATTGGAATGAATCATCAAAATGTTTCAAACCTACCTGCGGGTAGCAAACCATTTTCAAACAAACAAACATAAAATGTTTTGTTCCAATTCGGGCAACCCGGTCTATACTTATATGCTGTGAGCATCACATAGTAACCTAGGCTAATAACCGGAATAAGAACTCACAATGTTTTCAAAAATTGATATCATGGTTAGTAGAGGCCGGTCTATGACCGGGCGAGCGGGGGTGCTCACGAAGTGACCTTCCCCAATCGTACCCAAGTTCCCGAGCCGAGGCAACTTTGGTGATGACGGACACGTGGCCTTTTGGCACCGAGTCAGGGTTTCCTAAATTTCCCAAAATAAAATATTTAGGTGGCGACTCTGTATCTGGCAAAGCAGTCCATGTTTGGCACTTCTTTCAAAAATCAGTTTTCCTAAAAACGATTTGCCGGATTTGGACTCTTTGGTTCAGATTTAGAACCGTGACTGCAAAAGTCGAGTCCGAGCTGTAGCGAGGTCCCCCCGCGGGCTTGTTACAGTTTCTGGCGACTCTGCTGGGGATTTAGAGAACTTGACTCGAACTCGTGATATCTGTTTTTGACTACACTTGAGTGTTTCTTTGCATTGCATTTGCATTGGTGCGCCTAGGACACCGTGTTTGCCATCTGCTATTCCTGAACGGTTTGCCGGAGGCTTGTCTTGTCAAGGCATGACCATAAGGCTGACCGGTTGTGGGCTCTGCCAGTATGGGAACACAAACCCCGGTTTTACCGGGGCACCCTCTTTGACCATTCGACCTAGTGCATATTCGGATCCATAGTAACCATTCCAAACTAGGACAGGATGCTTACCCGTTTATAGGTTGTTTGAAATCGCTGCGTGCATAGTGAAACCCTAGCTCCTGACAAAATAGGACAGGGAAACCCTACCCCAACATAGGGGTGTTTTGGCTCTCACTTATCTGTTATGTGCTTTAGAGTGCATCTCTACAGGAATGCATGTATCAGTATATGAGTTTGGGCAACAGGCCTGCGGGCATCAATTCAGTATTGTCAGTATCAAGCCTGCGGGCATCAGTTCAGCATTGTGGGTATCAGACCTGCGAGCATCAGCCAGTATTTGAGAATCAGTTATCTGCGGGTATCAGATTCAGTGTTAGGGGACAGTGATACAGGGATAATAACCAGTGTTTGAGGACAGTATGTTATTCAGCTTTTTGACTGTGTGCCCGACTGTGTGTCTTGCATTTTATTTTAAGCTGTTGTGCTGTCCGTTTATCTGTTTATTTATTTCCTTTTCGCTTTATTTATCTTTTGCTAGGTCAGTTTTAGCACGATTGCTTCCGACCCAACAGGCATTCCCTAAGCACCTTGGACACGAGGTCGTCGACTCCACCGATCTGAGGATCTAATCGACGGACAGCCAGTGTTCCATTCTCTACCCCCTGTTACAAGAAGGAAGCAAAGGAAGTGCAGTACATCTGAATTGAGAGCACCAGAACAGTGGTATCCCCCACCAGTGGACAGTTGGACTGAGATCCCCCTTGAGACAAATCTGCCAGTAGTTCAGACAAATCGAAGCAGTATGACAACACCGACAGGAGTTGAGGAAATGATGCGCCAGATGCAGGAAACCATGCGGGCTATGCAACAAGATGCCGTCCGCCGAGATGAACTCGCTAAGCAGCAAGCTGAAATTATGACTCAGCAGGCTGAACTGATTACTAGATTGCAACAACAGAGTACAGCATCTGCTTCACACCAGATTCCTCCTCCAGCAGGAGCCCCATTACCTAAGAAGGCTCCTGTTATTCAGGACGTCCCTCCTAACACCCAGAATACCGTACCGGCTGTCCAAATTCTGCAAGAGGACACGAGTCTTCCAACGGGGCCTGTCCCGCCCCCGATTCCACCACAACTGTCCAAGGTCCACACATCCAATCACCCGGACTCTCCATCCGAGGTCGAGGTTGATCAAACAGCTCTGAAATTGAGCAAACTGGAGAAGCTTTTCAAAAAATCCCAAGGGGCTAAGGCTATGCCGGATATCGGAGATGGATATACCGAGGAGGCCGTGACGCTCCCCGATAGATTCAAAATGCCACAAATAGACCGTTTTGACGGGACTGGTGACCCCATGGTCCATATCCGACTGTTTGCGGATGTCTTGCGGCCAATGGGCCTTACACGACAACAGAAGCTCTCATTATTCGGCCGAACCCTGTCGGGTGTGGCCGAACCCTGTCGGGTGTGGCCTCACATTGGTACGCAAGATTATCGGATGAGGTGAAGAAGAATTGGGACGAGATGGCTGAGGCCTTTGTCACACAATATTCGTATAACACTCAGATCGAGATCACAACCCGTGATCTTGAAACAACAAGGCAAGAGCCTAAGGAATCTTTCTCGGACTTTGTGATCCGATGGAGGGCGAAGGCGTCGACGATGACTTTAAGGCCCACTGACAGAGATCAAATCCGGATGATTGTGCGCAATCTCCACCCCAAGTTAATGCAAAGAATGATTGTGGTCCCCTTCCCTACTTTCGCAGATTTACATGATATGGGGGTGCAAATAGAAGATGCTATGAGGCAAGGCCTGTTTGACCAGGACAGAGAACAACCGAGGAGGACCTTTAACCGTAACAACAATGCAGGCCCGAGCGGCGCTGCTAATACAAGAGCCTCGGAAGTTGGCATGGTCACCACCACTCCCCCTCCCCCTCCAAGACCCATGACTGCCACACCATTCTCCGGTGCGTCTGGAAGTAACTCACAAAACAACCGATTCCAACCCCGGGGCCAAAGAACCTTTACCCAACTATACATGCCCCTGTCCAAGGTTCTGGGGATACTGATCAGGAAAAATCATTTAAAACCCCTGGAACCAAAACCATTACCAAATCCACTTCCCCCCTCATATGACCCGTCAAAATATTGCGCATACCACCAACAACACGGTCATGATACCGACCGTTGTTACAGACTACGTCATGAGGTCCAAGATCTTATTGACAAACAGGTAATTGCGCCTCCTGATAAACCTAATGTCACAACTAACCCTCTCCCACCACATAACCAACCTCCCCCTCCCAACAGAATTAATTTCATCCAGACTGGGGTCGTGTCTTACGATCCTAGCATCTATATTACACCCACCCACCTACCCAAGCCGGAGGTGCTCCTCCCCGCTTGCACTGACCTTTTGTGCATGGTGGACGTCTCCAAAACCCAACCGGAGCCGGTGGTGGTGACCATCGAAGACAAGGCAGGGCAGATTTTAAGAGAGAATGAGTCTGTTAAATCTGGGACTGGGCAGAATTTTGCTGAGGGAGCTTATGATCCGAGCAGGCACATCCTATCAACGAGCCGAAGTGGGCTAATTGTAGAATTTCCCGAGACAGGAGAACTGTGCATGATCCGAGGGGATGGATCTGGGCTATGGGCAGATGAGCCGACAACCATAGAGGAGGACTTTGCTAACTTGCAATTTCGCGATGATCAGGAGTTGGAGGATGCGTCCATTAACTGGAATGATTTTGAGGGATCAGAGGAGGCCACTGGATGGCTTGAAGATCAACCGGATGCAGTGGGGGAAGCCCAACCAGAACAGAGCCCGGCAGGGGCAGAAACATCATTTGTGGCCGGAACGGCCGAAAATCAAGTTGTACCGCCGGAGAGCGCCGGTGTTAATAATTCCGCTCAGGACATGGGCATTACGGATGTGGGAACTGTTGAACAAACAACTGTACTGACGCAGTTGGAACAAGGAAAGTTTGAGGAAGCTGAGAGAGCTAGAAAGGCGAAGGGCCCTGAGGGGACCGAAAGTGCTGTGTGCACAAAGACAGACAATGCTGCGAGCATTTGGACAGAGAGCACTGAAAGTGCGAGTAGACTGGAGCCGGACAGATGTCTGTTGGCTGCCAACGGAATGTGGTGGGAAGATGACGATTTGTGTCTTGCCCACACCGATGAAGACTGGGGAAATGGCCAACCAGATGATACTTGGTATCTTGATGAAGTGGACCACATGACGAGAAGTGGGCGGTACTTCAAGCCCCCACACCTAGACCAACCCGAAGCATCTGGGAAAGACAGAGAAGCGGAGAGACAGAAGGAGAAGCAGATTGAGGATGAAGCTGTGCTGAAACAGTTAAAGAAAATACAGGCAGACATCTCCATCTGGGGAATGCTAATGGCATCACGAGTGCACAGAGAAGCTGTCCTATCTGCCATGGACAAGTCGAAACTTTCCATAGACACCACGCCTGAACAGCTGGTTGGGCTGGTTTTTCCGGGAGGAGGTTCCCCGGCATTAACTTTTTCAGACAAGGAGCTACCGCCTGAGGGCGCAAATCATAACAAACCTCTCTATATCTCTGTGGAATGTAGAGATAAGTGGATACCGGTGGTACTTGTTGATACCGGGTCTGCGATTAATGTCTGCCCAACCAGAACGACATATGCAATCGGGTTAAAACCCGCGGACTTCATCCCAACCACCCAAGTGATCAGGGCATATGACAATACCAGCAGGGAAGTGATGGGGACTGTTAAAATTCAAACTAAGGTTGGTCCAGGACAACACGGCATCAAATTTCATATCCTGGACGTTCCCGCAACCTTTAACTTACTATTGGGGCGACCGTGGTTGCATCAGGTCAAAGCAGTCTCTTCCACCCTACATCAAATACTGAAATACCCTCACGGGAAAGGGGTAGCGATCGTTTTTGGGAATTCATCAATCCATCCACCGCCGGAAGTGTCTACACCTGTCTTAGAGATCGAGCACGGCACGGAGGATGTATTTTTGTCGGGGTTCACTTTGGCCGAGGCTCAAGTGGTGCAGAATGTCATGGCTGCGAATGAGGGCATGTATGTCAGCGCACAATCTATCTACCTCATGAACAAGCTAAAACATACCCCTGGAATGGGATTAGGGAGAAGTGGCCGGAAAGGCGTCTCAGTGTTGGCCGAAGTGCCACACAACCCTCACACCTTTGGACTGGGTTATCTGCCCACCAAAGAGGACTGGTTGAGGAAAGGAAAAGAAATGGCCGGAAGAGCCAAGGCAAAAAGGGCTGGGAAGCCATTTGACTTAATACACAGGCCCATCTGGGGTACCCTAAACGGACGTTTCGTCCGGGAAGGGGAAGATTTTCCGTTCTGCGGCTTCCCGGAGCCATGGCAAAACGCGGAAGGGAAGCGCGTGCCTGGTTTTGAAATCTTCTTCGACATACAACTATCTGGGGATGACGTTGCCGAAGCACAGACAGACCCACCAACTGAAATTGAGCAATGTGAAGCAGTGGATCCTGAGAGTACAGAGCTGGAAATGGGGGTAGCACTGGCGAGTCTACTATCAGATCCTCCGATCGGCCAAGAGTGCTTGGGGGATAACTCTTCGGTTTCTGTGATTGGAGATGAAATAGCTGCGGACTTTCCAGCACCGATCTTGGATGCATCTATCGCACCTTCTCTCATCTGGCAGTATGAAGAAGGCTTTTTATCTAGCAGTTCCGGGTCAGGTAGTGAGCCGGAATCTGATTCTACCGAATCTTCTGCGTCGGAATCAGATTCCAGCTCGACTGAGTCTGAGTCCGGTATTCCTGGGGGTGATAACCCGGATACCACAGTCCTGTCTAGGTCGTCTTTTTCATTTTCTTTTGAGTCTGTTGTAACAGAGGAATCTGACGGCTTGGAAGTATTTAATGAGAATGATGTGGATGTGGTTTCCGAGTATTTTTCTGTGCCTTTGATTTATTGCTTAAATCAGGATTTTCAAAATTTTGATGAAAACAGCGAGGAAGAAATTCCCCCAGTTTTACAACGATTAATTGATCAAGAGCAGGAGAGATTTGTTAAACCTTTAATGGATGAAATCACTACTGTGAATGTTGGTACTGAGAAGGACCCGCGGCTGGTCCAGATCGGGTCCACGTTGTCTTCAGAGGAGCGCGAGCGCTTAGTCGCTTTATTAAAAGAGTTCAAAGATGTTTTCGCATGGTCCTATGAAGACATGCCTGGAATCGATCCTGAGATTGTACAGCACCGGATCCCTCTTGATCCAGAGGCCCGCCCTGTCAAACAGAAACTCAGAAGGATTCGCCCGGACTGGGCCCTCAAGATTAAGGAAGAGGTCACCAAGCAAATTGACGCAGGGTTCCTGCTGGTATCTGAATATCCAACTTGGTTGGCCAACATAGTTCCGGTGCCAAAGAAGGATGGCAGAATTCGGGTCTGTGTAGACTTCAGAGATTTGAACAAGGCCAGTCCGAAGGACGATTTTCCCTTGCCGCACATCGACGAATTGGTAGATTTCACGGCAGGACACGCCTTGCTTTCGTTTATGGATGGTTTCTCAGGCTATAACCAGATAGTGATGGCACCCGAAGACCGGGAGAAGACTGCGTTCACTACCCCGTGGGGGACATATTGTTATAGAGTGATGCCATTCGGGCTGAAGAATGCTGGAGCTACATATCAACGGGCAGCGACTACAATATTGCATGATATGATCCATAAGGAGGTCGAGGTGTACGTGGACGACATGATTGTCAAGTCCAAAGATAGAGAGGGCCACTACACCGCCTTACAAAAATTCTTTCAACGGATCAAAGAGTTTCGGCTGCGACTGAATCCCCAGAAATGCACGTTTGGTGTTACAGCAGGGAAGATGTTAGGGTTTCTGATCACACAAAGGGGCATCGAGGTCGACCCTTCCAAAATCAAGGCCATCTTAGAAATGCCACCACCAAAGACTGAAAAGGAGGTGCGAGGCTTTCTGGGTAAAGTGCAATTCATAAGACGGTTTATTTCTAAATTAACCTTGACTTGTGAACCACTTTTTGGTCTCCTGAAGAAAGGAAAGAAATTCCAATGGGACGGCCGATGTCAAGTAGCTTTTGAGCAGATCAAAGAATATCTACAGAACCCACCCGTGTTATCACCGCCAGAACCTGGGAGACCGTTGATACTGTACCTTTCGGTAACTGAGACTACCATGGGCTGCATGCTCGCGCAGGAGTCAGAAGACAAAGTGGAAAGGGCCATATACTATCTGAGCAAAAAGATGCTGGATTACGAGACCCGCTATACACCGCTGGAGAAGGCTTGTTTGGCCTTGGTATGGGCAACCAGGAAGCTGCGGCACTACCTGTTAGCCCACTCTGTAATGTTGGTTTCGCGTTTGGATCCCATCAAATATCTTTTCGAGAAACCAGCACTTACGGGTAGGCTAGCTCGTTGGCTGCTGTTGCTCTCCGAATTTGATTTGAAGTATGTGACACGCAAGTCAGTAAAAGGCAGAGCGGTAGCAGAGTTCCTTGCCGACCACCCGGTTGAGGGGGATGAAGCGGTTGAGTATCTATTCCCAGATGAAGCCATTCTGCACGTCGAAGATGAAATTTGGACAATGTACTTTGACGGAGCGTCAAACCAGTATGGGTATGGGATAGGGGTGTTGCTGATAGCGCCTGATGATTCCCGTATCCCTTTAGCATTCAAGCTCCGATTCAAAGTTTCCAACAATGAAGCAGAGTACGAAGCATGTATTGCTGGCCTGGAAGCAGCCCTGGAACTAGGGGCAAGACGAGTGGATGTCATTGGGGACTCGAACCTTGTTGTGTCTCAAGCAAAAGGGGATTGGAAGGTCAAGGAGGAAAGGATGATAATCTACCACCAAGCCTTGGATTTGTTAATTCCTCGGTTTGAGAAGCTAAATTTTACCCACCTCGTAAGAGAGAACAACAGGTTTGCAGATTCACTAGCAACTCTATCTTCTATGATAGACATCCCGTCCGGAGTCCGGATGCGTCCAGTCATTATTGATCAGAAGTTCGCGCCGGCATACGAGTCGATTTCCGCCATAGATGAGGTTCAAGACGGCAACCCCTGGTACTACGACATCTGGAACTTCTTGGAAAAGGAGACATATCCACTAGGGGCAAATGCCAAAGATAAGAGGGCTGTCAGAAGAATGGCTGCTCAATTCGTTATCTGCGGGGGAAATTTGTACAAAAGGGGTCATCTGGGAATGCATAAGCTCTGTGTAGAAGCTGAAGAGTCAAAACGCCTGATGGAAGCCATCCATGGGGGGGAGTGCGGTGCACACATGAATGGAGTAATGCTGGCCAGAAAGATCCTCAGACAGGGCTACTACTGGTCAACCATGGAGGAGGATTGTATTAGCTTTGTTCGGCGATGCCACAAATGTCAAATTCATGCAAATCGCATGAACATCCCGCCGTCAAAACTGTACAACATGACTTCGCCGTGGCCTTTTTCAGTCTGGGGAATTGATGTGATCGGAGCTGTTACCCCGAAGGGGTCCAACGGGCATGAGTTTATCCTAGTAGCGATAGATTATTTCACAAAGTGGGTCGAGGCCCAATCATACGCGGTGTTGAAGGCGTCGCATGTCGCAAAGTTCATCAGGAACAACATCATCTGTCGCTACGGGGTGCCAAACGAGATAATTTCAGATAATGGTTCCCACTTCAAGAAAGAAGTGATAGACTTGTTGGAGAAATACAATGTGGCTTTTCACAAGTCATCTACATACAGGCCGCAGACCAATGGAGCGGTTGAAGCCGCCAACAAGAATATCAAGCATATACTGCAGAAGATGGTGGAAACCTATCGAGATTGGCCAGACAAGCTGCCGTTTGCTCTGTGGGGCTATAGGACTTCAATCAGAACTTCTACAGGGGCAACTCCATATTCATTAGTCTATGGAATGGAGGCTGTTCTACCCATTGAGATTGAGGTTCCATCGTTACGAGTATTGGCTGAATGCCAAATAGCCGAGGCAGATTGGCAGCAAAGCAGATTCGAAGAACTCATGCTCTTTGATGAAAGAAGACTGAAAGCACTGTACCACATCCAAGGCTATCAACGCAGAATTGCCCGGGCTTTCAACAAGAAAGTTAAGTCCAGGAATCTGAAAGAAGGAGATTTGGTGCTCAAAGACAACCGAGCTCCCATCCACGACCCAAGGGGCAAGTTCAAACCCAATTGGACTGGTCCTTACATCATCAAAGCTATCTGGTCAGGTGGGGCTGTGGTTCTGATGGATCTAGATGGCTTGGAGTTCTCACAACCGATCAATATGGACAAGTTGAAGAAATACTATCCTTGAGAGGCTCGCTAGGCCGAAAACCCGAAAGGGCGACCTAGGCAAAATTCAGAGCACAAAAAAATTAGAAAATATAAAAACTGAGCTCGCAAGGTTGAAAACCCGCAAAGGGCGGCCTTGGCAAAAGTTAGAGCGCAAAAGGAGAGTGAAAATACTCGAGCGAACCTAAGCCTGAACTACGTAAGACTTGATTCCCATCTTTGGGATACGTAGGCAGCTTCGTCTTGAAGTTCAGTCATAAACTTTTCCCCGATCAACTTTGTCCATTTCGATCATCTCAGTCATCTTTATCTATCAGCATTTACCGTGATCTCCGGCGCAGTGCTGTTCAAACTAGGGGCAACTTTCCGTTGCTTTGGAGTGCCACATTGTTCTTCAGACTAGGGGCAACTTTCCAGTTGCAGGGATCTGAGGTTGTGCATCTCAGTGACAGATTTTCGGCATGTCCAGTTCTGATCCACATCGAAAATAGTTTTGAAAAGTTTTAATAAAAGTTGACTTTGTTCAAATCAATCTTTTTACGACTTAGACCATTTTTGGACCAAAAGTGGAAAATTTTCAGTACCATAACTTTCAATTTCATTGATTTCAAAATAGAGTTCTCTTGCTCTTGCATTACAATCGAGGTTGCTTATTTTAGTACAGTCATAAAGAAAACTTGAAAATGCTAAATAAGCAATAAATTTGGGGCATAGTTGAATCAAGTATCTCTGTGTCCCCTTCCAGAGCTGGACGGAGCATCTGATGCCAAGCTGGGCCCAAATTGTACCTCCTCTTTGAGCCAATCCACGCATTCATCTGACAAAGTGCAACTGAAGGTCGAAGCAGGGGGGGGCCAGAAGCTCTCTAGTCCTCCATGCCGTGGCATATCTCTGGCTGGCCAGCCATTCACTTTTTGCAAAAATGGCCGGCCAGCTCCCCGGGATGGCTAGCAATGCTGCAGTGTGTCTCCTCGGCCCTGTTTTTACTCTTCGAAGGAGAACTCCAAGCATTTCCATGCAACGGGAGAGTCGAAGGCCTTCATTCCGGATGCGTTCCGATGCCCAGATCGTCAGAAGTACACTTTGTTGTTGTTGTTGAGTTTTGCTTATCGAGTTGTTGCATTTTGCTTATCGAGTTGTTTGTCGAGCGGACGTGTTTTGTGTTTTGAGTCATTGCTCTCTGTTTAAGCAATTTTTGTTAAAGTCTTGTTTATTTGCGTTGTTGCATTTTGCTTATCGAGTTGTAAACTTGCTAAAGATTCTGTTATATCTTAGTAAGTTGAGTTGTTTAGTTTGTTGCGTCGGTTCACTACCTGATTTGGTGATTACACAACGTACATTTCCTTTCAAATTCATTTTTGTGCGAAATAAATGATGCGATACGATGCTAAAAGTTCAAAATACAAACACCTTTTCAAAAGCTATTTCATTTCATCATGCTTTACAACAAACAAAAGGTACAAGTTTTACAAAAAATAAAACTGCCTAACAATGTGCAAAGTGCTACAAACTACTAGTAAAAGAAAAATAAAGCAGGAAATAGCAACATCAAAATCCTCGGGAACGGGAACGAGAAGCACGCCTGGTCCTCTTTTGTGGAACAACCTCCACACCATCATCAGAGTCGGAGCTGTCGTCCTCAGGATCCTCCTCAGCCTCGCCTCTGTTCCCCGAGCCAAAACCGGAGCCTCCCTCCTCGACAGATGTCTCGAACTGACGGTCGGTAGCCTCCTCCTCCTCCTCATCAGACTCCACCTCCACAACATGAGCCCTGCGTCTGCGGACAGGCCCCCCTCGAGCTCCTTGAAAAGGCCTAGATGGCCCGGCTCCTCGGGAAGGCCGAGATGACCCCTCCCCCTGATAAGGCCCGGATGGCCCAGCTCCCCAATGAGGCCCAGGTGGCCTGGTCTGTGGCTGACCGGACCATGAAGGCATCTGAAAACAAAGAGTTCAAATCAAATACATCAGTCCAAATATGTACATCAGATGCAGATACAAGCAAAAGCTACGTAAAGTGGGTGCATGTAAATACAGTGTACAAGTGAGGTGTGTGTCAGATGTGCTCTACACAAGTAGTCTATCGATGCAGTAGAAATCAGCATGTCATCAGAAGTATGATAGATGCCAAAAAACTGAAGGGTACCTGAATGCCCGCGACAGACAACTGTGCCTCCCTGCGTAGGACCATGCCCTCGAGTGTGGCCACCAGCCCAACCATCTCCTCCATGTACCCTCGCGATGGCTGCAAAAATGAGTTCATAATCATCAGTGAACAAATGAGTGTCTAAACATCTGAAATGATGAATGACGAAAGTGGAGCATACCGGCGGTGAGTCCGGATCAATGGCGTATCGATCACTGGGCATCGGAGGCTCTAATGGAATCGGAATCGGAGAGTTAGTCCCATACTGCCACGCCATCAACTCAGTAGGCATATCTGGCCATCCCAGATGAGGATGAATCGACGGGTTCGGAGGAAACGGTCTACTCCCACCTCTAGATGCGCCAGCCCTGCTAGAAGAAGGGATGTCTGTAGCTCGAGCCTGAGCCTGATCCGAGGATGATATACCGGCAGGTCTCATCATCGGAATACGAGCTTCTATCAATGGAGGCATCAAATATATGTGACGATAGGTGGCGTAGTCCCCCTCCGCAACATATAACAAAGCATCACTGCCCAGCATGGCGCCGACTACCTCTGAGTAAGAGAGCCTGTCAGCGGTCCGCATACTAGCTGGAGGTACCGCGGGAACATCCTGAGAAAGATACCCCCGTACCTGGCACAGAAAGCGCTCCCCCAGGAACCAGACTCTGCCGACTGGCCCTTCGAGCAGGACCCTATACCGGGAGATGCCTGATGCTCCGGTATACTGAAGTAGGAGATCATCACCCAGAGGTGCCCAAGGCTGCCAAGTAATCTGCGGATGATAAATGTATAAACCAATCAGAGAACGAGAATATACAGAGCAAGTCAAAGATGAAAATGAAAAGAACTGAAAGTTCTGAAGTACCTCTGAGTGTCGCACAGTGTCGAAGTACTGTCGCAGGCGAACCAGGGTCTCTCGAGGCCTTGCCCGGTGCGGGCCCTCAAATATCAATGAATATGGGGTCACGGGAATCCCCACCACCTCCAGCACTGGGGCTAACGATGGGAAGTATACATAAGCCCATAACTGAGAAAAGCAGTGCAGAATGTAAGTACGAAATGCTGAGAGCAAAATGCAGACTGTAAAAGTACGCTGTGTGTGCAATGTACAAGTAATGAAGAGCAGAAATGTAAATCGAGGAGACAGAAAATACCTCCCAAGCTCTCCAGTAGCCACCAAGCAAATCGCCCCGCCCGCGGGAGGTCGCGCTCATGTAAAAGTAGAGGGTAGCCAGGCCAGCGCCACCCCAATCATATCTACTGACCTGTGATAGGTCGACTAGAGCGCTCAGTCGATATAGCCCAATGGTGTTCCCTCTGTCGGCGAACAGGGTAGTCCCGAAGAGGAACATCAGGAAGCCACGAGCATACTGCTCTGTCTCATCAGGAGTCTCGGGCACCATCTCCGCCCGCCGGAAATGGGAGGAGAACCAAGTATACCTGACTCTCCCTGAAACCCTATCAACAGGTGGGCGAGCCCCCAACAAATACATCCAAGCGGCCTCCCACTCGCCCATATCCTCGTCATAGGGGATGGCCCAACCTCCGACATCAAGGCCGGTCAATACAGCAAAGTCAAAAGGGGTCATGGTCATGTCCCCGGTAGCAGAGAAATGAAAGGAATTGGTGGTGTCCCACCATCTCTCTACCAAAGCTGCCATCAAGGTCCTCCTGGCAGGACAGCGTGACAACCCGGCGCAGAAGGGCCCAAACCCTGCCAAGTCTACCAAATCCCTGACGCCCTCCGGGAGCTCAGCATACCAATCCCGCGCCATGGTAGAACCATATCCTCGCACACTACGGGAACCACCCTGCATTCAGAATGAATATATGTGTCAATAATGAAATAAATGGGCTGTATACCAATGATAATGAAATGGGCTGTGTGCCAATAAGATGAAATGGGCTGTGTGCCGATGAAGTAAAATAAGCTACATGCAAATTCTATCTACCTGGGCTGCGTGTTCAGAAAATTTGAAATTTGGGCTGCGTGTTCAGAAAATTTGAAATTTGGGCTGCGTGTTCAACTTTCAGTTAATTTGTGGGCTGCGTGTTCACTATCTACCTGGGCTGCGTGTTCAGAAAATTTGAAATTTGGGCTGCGTGTTCAACTTTCAGTTAATTTGTGGGCTGCGTGTTCACTATCTACCTGGGCTGCGTGTTCAGAGAATTTGAAATGTGGGCTGTGTGTTCACTATCTACCTGGGCTGCGTGTTCAGAAAATTTGAAATTTGGGCTGCGTGTTCAACTTTCATTTAATTTGTGGGCTGTGTGTTCACTATCTACCTGGGCTGCGTGTTCAGAAAATTTGAAATTTGGGCTGCGTGTTCAACTTTCAGTTAATTTGTGGGCTGCGTGTTCACTATCTACCTGGGCTGCGTGTTCAGAAAATTTGAAATTTGGGCTGCGTGTTCAACTTTCAGTTAATTTGTGGGCTGCGTGTTCACTATCTACCTGGGCTGCGTGTTCAGAGAATTTGAAATTTGGGCTGCGTGTTCAACTTTCAGTTAATTTGTGGGCTGCGTGTTCACTATCTACCTGGGCTGCGTGTTCAGAAAATTTGAAATTTGGGCTGCGTGTTCAACTTTCAGTTAATTTGTGGGTTGCGTGTTCACTATCTACCTGGGCTGCGTGTTCAGAGAATTTGAATTTTGGGCTGCGTGTTCAACTTTCAGTTAATTTGTGGGCTGCGTGTTCACTATCTACCTGGGCTGCGTGTTCAGAGAATTTGAATTTTGGGCTGCGTGTTCAACTTTCAGTTAATTTGTGGGCTGCGTGTTCACTATCTACCTGGGCTGCGTGTTCAGAAAATTTGAAATTTGGGCTGCGTGTTCAACTTTCAGTTAATTTGTGGGCTGCGTGTTCACTATCTACCTGGGCTGCGTGTTCAGAAAATTTGAAATTTGGGCTGCGTGTTCAACTTTCAGTTAATTTGTGGGCTGCGTGTTCACTATCTACCTGGGCTGCGTGTTCAGAGAATTTGAATTTTGGGCTGCGTGTTCAACTTTCAGTTAATTTGTGGGCTGCGTGTTCACTATCTACCTGGGCTGCGTGTTCAGAGAATTTGAATTTTGGGCTGCGTGTTCAACTTTCAGTTACTTTGTGGGCTGCGTGTTCACTATCTACCTGGGCTGCGTGTTCAGAGAATTTGAATTTTGGGCTGCGTGTTCAACTTTCAGTTAAATTGTGGGCTGCGTGTTCACCATCTATCTGGGCTGTGTGTTCAGAAAAAAAATTTGAAGTTTGGGCTGCGTGTTCAACTTCCATTTAAAGTGTGGGCTGTGTGTTCACTTTCGAATTCGGGCTGAGTGTTCGACAAATCAGTGTTTGAGCCATGTGTTTTAATGTGGGCTGTGTGTTCGCAATTAATTAATGAACCGAGTGTTCGAAAATTCAAGTGTTGAAACTACATGTTCAAGATGTAAGGAAAGTACTATGTCACAAGCTAAATGTTTAAGCATGGCAAGGGTGCGAAATGTAAAAAAAAGAAGATGAGGTAAATACCTCTCGGGCCTCGTGAGAGAGATGCTGCTCCGGCTCTCTGAGAAGCAGATCCGCAGGTGCTCTCTCGTCGAAACTGGTAAAATGACGGAAAACGGCACGAGGGAGGACGTGCACTGCCGGACGGTACCTCTCGGGCATGAAAGGTCGGGTCCTCGGAGGTAGAGTCATGGGATCGAAATCATCTCCGGCACCTGGAAAACCTCCGCCATGGGAAGAAGTACCCGCCATTTTCAGGAATCTGCAAAAGGGGAGCAAAAATGAGCAAATTGGGCCAAAATTGGAAAAAGTCAACAAAAGTCAACTCTCGGGAAATAAAAAGTCAACAAAAGTCAACTCCCGAGAAAATATTCCAAATATTAAGATAAACTTACCTCAAGTGGTGAAAATGCAAAAGGAAGCTCCGAAGCCGGAATTTAATCGCTCCAAAGTGCTTAAAACTAAGTGTTTTTGCGAAAACAATTTGCGCGGGGCGTTGGAAAACGCGCGTAAAACTCAAAACTGGAGAGAAAAGTGTTGAAAGAGGCAAGAAATGAAGTGAAGTTCGGCTGCCATTTATAGGCCTCAAGCCTTGAATTGCAAGAGCATCAAAAAGGAGGGAAAAAGACCAAAATGCCCCCGGAAAAAGGGCATGGCCGGCCGGCCCCTATTTCTAGCTGGCCAGCCATCTGCTTTTTGCAGAAATGGCCGGCCAGCCATCTACTTTTGTGGAAACCGGTTGGACACCCCCCCTTGGGAAGATAAGTGGCCGGCCATGCTCTCCACATGCTCACCTAGCTCTCTGCAAATTTTGAGGAAGATCGGAGTTCCCGGGACCTGAAAAAGTTCAAGAAAAGTACACTTCCGTTCGCGAAATTGCTCCGTCAGGACTTCGGTTTCAAGTTCTGACATGTCTCTCATCATCATTCATTGAAATCAAAGTGTATCCCTTTTGAATGAGTTGTAACCTTTCAAAGAAGCAGATCGGAGGCCGCGATCGAGTTACCTTCGCCGAAACACGCACTTCCGTACTCGTTGTTTCACGACGAATGAACACCCTGATTCATGCTCATTTTGTACTTTCATGCACATATCTTGCATTCTCATGGGCATACTCACATTGTCATGTACATTTCTTGTCATTTGTATACCTCTGTGTTTGAGCATGCGTTGTCGCGCATGTTCCACTCTTGCATTGCGATGCATACACTCACCGACGCCGCGTGTGTCGAAACTTTCGGAATCGCGTTAAATATTTGTTGTTAGCATATTGTACTTGTTGCAATTTCTCTCTTTTGCAGGCACGATATTGTATGTACGGTTCAATTGAGGCTGGCGCAACCAGACGAATCGCGCAGGTATCGTATCTTCTCCGTGTGAGACATGGCGGAGATTGAATAATCCTCCGCATTCTTAACTGCATGAAATGTAGTTGTTACTTTGCATTCTTGCTTAAAACTGTTGCATCTATTTGCGAATACTTGCTTCATTACAGCTTGCTGCATTTGCATAATCATTGGGTTACCTTCGGCTTCTTGCATATCATTTGCATTTTGCCCCCTGCCTGCGGGCCTGCCTGCGGGCACATCTCTGTCTATCTTGTATGTTTGTCTGAGTCTTCGGCCTTGTCAAAAATAGGTCGTCTCGGGGCTTTGACATTCACTCCCGTCACTTGTGACTTCCGAGTTCTGTCAAAGAGGGGCAACTGTTGACACCCCATTTTTGACCGACCTTAAGACTCAGACGTCACCGATTGAGCGCTTGGTGATGTTGCATAATGTGCTCGTTCAGAAGTTTCAGAGTCGCGGCCGTAAGCCCTGCCTCCGGACTTCCGAACCCTTTTCTGTGCCTTGTCTCGGTTTGCGAACCAGACTCGGTTTTCTCTGTTTCTTTTCCTGAAGGGAGGGAGAGGTCCCGTAGACCATCTCTCAATGTCCGTAGGCTACATTTGGTGGCCGTAGGCCATCTTGCCCATTTCGGAGTCCGGTTCCCGGTTTTCGGAGCCGTCAGGCCGTGTGCCTCGGTTCGGGACCGCTTAATCATCTCCTTTTGCTTTGATTTTTGGCATACATCTTATTTCATCCATTTTGAGGGACACTGGGGGCTGAGAAACCCACTTCGAGGTCGAATACCATTTCCGGTGCTTAACGGCCCATTTCCGGGACCCCGAACTGCGTGTTTTGACTCCGGAACATTCGTTTTGCAACGGTTTTCGCTCATTTTTGGCAGGTACCTCTGTTTGATCACAGGGAAGGTCACTGAAGGGTGGGAGGCCAGCAATTGTTGCAGCAACCAGTTATCTCTCCTCCGGAGCCTCCCGGCGCCCGTTTTTGCAACTTCCGGGCTAATGTTGAATACCTTAGGGGTAGTGTTGCCAACTTTCAACCACATATCTGTGATCTACACATCTGGGAGGCCACTAAAAGTTCATGGCCGGCCATTAAGGTCACCTGACCCTTTTGACCCCTTTCTTCCGGGCTAATGTTGAACCCCTTGGACCTTTTTTCTTGAACTTTGAACCACATATCTGTGATCTACACATCTGGGAGGCCACTAAAAGTTTATGGTCGGCCAGTAAGTCAACTTGACCCTTTTGACCCCCTCTTTCCGAGCCATTGTTGAACCCCTTGGGCCCACTTTCTTGAAATTTCAATTACATGGTTGTGTTGTACACACATAGGGCTACCTCCCCAATATCTGGCCGGCCAGAAAGCTTGTTGACCCTTTTGACCCCTAGCCGCCCGGCTAGGGGGTGTGGCCGGCCGGCCACCTCCAGCCAAAGTGAGCGGCCGGCCGTGCTCTCCTCACTGTACCCTTTCCAGCTGTGGGGCAATATCCCCCAGATATTTTCTGTATCCGGGGGATATTTTGGGAGAGAGGATTCCTCTCCAACTCACCCCCCTTTTACACCCCTTTCTTGACCTTATAACCAGCTGAGGGTCTTCTTCATGAGGGTTAGAAAAATTCTTCTCCAAGGACAAACCCTAAACTCCATTGTCTTCTTCTTCAATTCTTCAAAAAACCCTAAGTCTATAATCTTCATTCCTTCTACACCACCAAGCTCCACCACCACCATCTCATTTCCAGCAGCTAGGAGGGATTCTTGAAGGCTAAAGAAGCTGCAAATCAACCCAAGAAGTAACAAAAGCTTGGATCTTCAAGGGTAAGTTACACTTTGATCCTTTTGACCCTTTCCTTTGATCTATTTCTAAGCCTCATTTCTTTTTGGTTTCAAGCTTCGGCCCTAACTGAAAAGGGCCATATTTTGAGCTCATCTTCACTTCTCATTAAGGGCTCAACCCTGTTTGAGCCCTCCATAATACACTTGCTTCATTGACCATCTTGTATGTCATAATTTTGCATGCTATTTTTGACCCATGAGCAATTTATTTTCGAGCATGTTGTAAACTGATATGAGGCATATTTTGAGCCCCTCTTAAACATTGGAGAAGGGCTCAACATTGTTTGGTGTTTCCATATGTCACTTGTAGTTATATCCCCTATTTGGCCCCATTTTTACATAAATTAATAGCCCTCTTTGCTTCTGTTTTTGGACCTTGGTCCGAACTGAAAGTGGTCTTATTTTGGCCTATACGTCATGTTTCATTCACATTTTGTTTCTTTTTGGTGATTATTTTATACACTTCATGTTTTAGCATCTTTTGAGCCTTATTTTGCATCATATTTTTAGCATGTTTGTATACTGATTTTGAGGCTGCCATATACGGTAAATGTTCATATTTTTGGTCCATATTCAGTGTTGTAGAATGAAATTTTTCAGTTTGAGTTTTTCTTATACCACTTGCTTCATTACCCTTCTTTTGGCCCCTATTCTTGCATGCTATTTTCGCCATACCTATACTTGCTGTTTGGCCTTGTTTATAACTGGAAAAGTGCTTATTTTGGGACTGTCTAGCTTCTGTCTTTGCATTGCATGTCCATGTTGTGCATGTTTAGTATGGCTATAGGCCATTTCGGATGCCTAATGTTGCATTTCGGGTCATTTCCTTGCATTTCATGTCATTTCGCTTCATTTCGGGACTGTTTTCCCCCATATTTTGTTGCTGAAATTCCATTAGCATGCTTGCATATCATTTTTGCCATGTTTCATTGCATTTTATCATTGCCTCGGTTTGCGTGCCCGTGTGCACGCATTTCGAGGCACTTCATTTTCTGCCATCGGCATCCGATGTGAGTGTGGCTGAGGCTCACTCATGTTGGTATAAACCCACTTGTCATTTCCATGCCATTTCATTGCATTTTATCACTGCCTCGGTTTGCGTGCCCGTGTGCACGCATTTCGAGGCACTCCATTTTTATCCGCCGGCATCTTATGTGAGTGTGGCTGAGGCTCACTCATGTTAGTATAAGTCCATATTGCATTCTGTATGTCCTATGCATTGCGTATGCATTGCCTCGGTTTGCGTGCCCGTGTGCACGCATTTCGAGGCACTTCATTTTCTGCCATCGGCATCCGATGTGAGTGTGGCTGAGGCTCACTCATGTTGGTATAAGCCCATTTGTCATTTCCATGTCACTTTAGCACCGCCTCGGTTTGCGTGTCCGTGTGCACGTACTTCGAGGCATCTCATTTTCATTGCATCTGGCATTACCTCGATTTGCGTGGCCGTGTGCACCTACTTCGAGGCATCTCATTTCCATGTCACTTTAGCACCGCCTCGGTTTGCGTGCCCGTGTGCACGTACTTCGAGGCATCTCATCTTCATTACATCTGTCATCGCCTCGGTTTGCGTGCCCGTGTGCACGCACTTCGAGGCAGCTCATTTTCATTGCATCTGTTATTGCCTCGGTTTGCGTGCCCGTGTGCACGCACTTCGAGGCATCTCATTTTCACTGCATTTACCATTACCTCGGTTTGCGTGCCCGTGTGCACGCATTTCGAGGCATCTCATTTTCAACATCCCGTCACTTTCTCGGTTTGCGTGCCTGTGTGCACGCATTTCGAGGCATCTCACTTTCATAGCTTTGAGTATGTTAGGATTGTATCCTAGTTGCATTTCATGCATATCATGCACGTTGCACCATGTCCAGAATAAGAGTTAGCCCGGGCACGGGAAACGAGGTACATTTCGTACTCCGAGTGACGGAATGTGTCTCAATTCCCTAGTCACCGACACTCCGGATTATCCATGATGGAGTTAGGTTTTAGCTGTAGTTTCATGTGTATTCATCCTATATTGAGTTGTGCATTTCGACTCCTCGGCCATCATGCCTCGGTATGCGTGATTGGTGGCACGAGGATCGAGACATGCATACATTTGTGCAAATACATTGCTATGCCCCTTTCCTGCTCTCTGTCGCAGCAAAACGCAGAATCAGCAATCTTCCTGGGCTTGGCACGGATTTCAAGAAGAGGTGTGAACAGAGGCTAATTGGGGCATTCCGGTGGATTTCCGCGCAAGACAGTCCGGACATGCATCATCCATCAGAAGCAAGACAGCCCCCGGCTTGCACGCCATTTTATTTGCTTTCTAGTTAATTCATTAATTAATTAGAATTCTGTAATATTTTGGACTGTAATATTCTTTTATTTTGGGACTGTAGTATTTGGACTGTATTATTTATTCGGACCCTCCGAGTGAGGGCACAACTGTAATAAGTGTGGGTGAGTGTGATGTATGTCTTCCAACCCCACGTCTTTCTCCCTTTTATTTATCTGCTTTTGATGGTTAGATTAAGGCATATTTCAATTAGCATACAGTATGACAGCATGTTTGCATCATTCATCTGTATTGCATGCATCGGACTCGGCGCATCATATTAACTGCACTGTACTTTCAATTCCAAGTTGAATACATGTTAGTTATAGCATTTCGTATGCCATCTTAGAATAGCCGAGCCTACTATAGTTGCATTTTGCATGTGTTGCATTAGGCATTTCTGTACACTTAGGATCATGCATGATTTCTAATATGGTTTCTATTTTGGCTTGGAGTACTCGGTGAGTTTTATGCTTTAGCATCCTTGCATGCGTGTGAGTGAATGCCATGATAGCATGCTTACCATGAGGCTATGTGCTTATCTGATATATCTGCCTGAATGCCTGTGGGTGAAGGTTGGGTTATCTGAATTGGAATGAATCATCAAAATGTTTCAAACCTACCTGCGGGTAGCAAACCATTTTCAAACAAACAAACATAAAATGTTTTGTTCCAATTCGGGCAACCCGGTCTATACTTATATGCTGTGAGCATCACATAGTAACCTAGGCTAATAACCGGAATAAGAACTCACAATGTTTTCAAAAATTGATATCATGGTTAGTAGAGGCCGGTCTATGACCGGGCGAGCGGGGGTGCTCACGAAGTGACCTTCCCCAATCGTACCCAAGTTCCCGAGCCGAGGCAACTTTGGTGATGACGGACACGTGGCCTTTTGGCACCGAGTCAGGGTTTCCTAAATTTCCCAAAATAAAATATTTAGGTGGCGACTCTGTATCTGGCAAAGCAGTCCATGTTTGGCACTTCTTTCAAAAATCAGTTTTCCTAAAAACGATTTGCCGGATTTGGACTCTTTGGTTCAGATTTAGAACCGTGACTGCAAAAGTCGAGTCCGAGCTGTAGCGAGGTCCCCCCGCGGGCTTGTTACAGGTATGTTTCAATTAGCATACTTATGCTCGCATGTTTGCATCATTCATTTGTCTTACATGCACCGGGCTCGGCGCATCATACTAACTGTATTGTACTTTAATTCCAAATTGAATATATGTTATCTGTGCATCTCATATGCCATCTTAGAATAGTCGAACCTATATCTTAGTTGCATTTTGCACGTGTTGCATTAGCCATCTTAACATGAACTAGGATCATGCATTGATTACTAACTAGTTTCTGTTTTGGCTTGGAGTACTCGGTAAGTGTTTATGCTTTAGCATCCTTGCATGCGTGTGAGTTACTGCCATGATAGCATGCTTACCATAAGGCTATATGCTTATGTGATATACCTGCCTGAATGCCTGTGGGTGAAGGTTGGGTTATTTGAATTGGAACAATGCATTGATTGTGAGTTTTAAGCCCACTTGAAAGTGGCAAAACCTTGTTTTCTAAGCCCACTCGAGGGTGGCAAAATCTACATTTTAGCCTACTTACGAGTAGCAAACCGTTTTCAAAACAAACATGAAATGTTTTGTTCCAATTCAGGCGATCCCGTCTATACTTGTATGCTGTGCGCATCACATAGTAAATCTAGGCTAATAACCGAAATAAGAACACATAATGTTTTCAAAACAAGGTATCATGGTTAGTAAAGGCCGATCTTTGATCGGGTGAGCGGGGGTGCTCATAGCTGACCTTCCCCAATCGTACCCAAGTTCCCGAGCCGAGGCAACTTTGGTGATGACGGACACGTTGCCTTAGGCAAACGAGTCAGGGTTTCCTAAATTTCCCAAAAATAAATATTTAGGTGGCAACTCTGTATCTGGCAAAGCAGTCCATGTTTGGCACTTCTTTACAAAAATCTATTTTCCAAAACGATTTGTCGGATTTGGACTCTTTGGTGATTTATCAATCTCACATTGCACATTGTGAGATCAGATTAAGAACCGTGACAATTTGAGTCCGAATTGTAGTGAGCCCAATTAAACAGAACGGGGATTTCCCTCCCGAGGCATTCGGGGACATCTACAGCTAGCTGCGTCCCTCCTTCTATGTACCGGTCTAGGTGCCCAGCTGCCACTAAATCCTCCAGATACTGCCTCAATGGTGCGCAATTTTTAGTGCGGTGCCCCTTTTCCTTATGGAAGGTGCACCGAGATCTTTCGTCGTAGTCCTTCTGTGTTTCTCCCAATTTAGTTGGCCATTTGACGAAAGGTTCATCGCGTATTTCACTGAGAATTCGGTAGATTGGTTTCTTGAATACTGTGGTAATGGCAGTGCAGACTCTCAACCATCTTTTATCTCGGTCCTCTTCGTTGTCTCGCCTGCCTCGTCTATTCTTGCTTTGACGTTCTACTGTATTGACCTTTGCTGCAGTCTTCTTGTCTGGTATTGCTGTTGCACCAGATTTTGCCTTGGCACGGGCGCCATCTTCCTCCGCCTGAATATGTTGGTGCACTCTCTCTATCAAGGCTTCCATCGTGAGGGGTGGAGTCATGGTAATCGAATCCCTCAATCTGTTTCCAACTGGAAGTCCTCTTTTGTATTGTGCGATGGCGAGATTGGTAGGGCAGTCCCCTATCTGGTTGAACGTCTCCCAGTAGCGACTATTGTAGGACCACAATGTTTCTTTGTCGCCCATGTCAATGGAGAGTAGCTGATCGATCTCCACTAGCGTCTTGGTGTTCGTTCTGAATCTTGTCATGAACGCCTCTGCTAATTGCGCCCAGGACGCTATGCTGCCTTCTGGTAGCCTTTCGAACCAGGTTAAACCTAGGTTGCCAAGGCTGGATGGGAATAGGATGCACATCAAAGCTTCGTTCTGCCGGTATACTGCCATAACCTGGCGAAAGTGGCTTAGGTGCATGTAAGGGTCTGTCTTCCCTTCGTACGTAGTAAATTTAGACTGGATGAAGCCTGAGGGTAATAGTGCGTTCTCAATCGCCGGAACGAACGGCGAGCTATGTAGTCTTGCCAACACTTTATCTGTTGGTTCGTAGGCAAGGTGCGATATTGGCATTCCAACCTCGATGCTTCCGTGTGTCCAAGGAGCCAACCGCTGAAGGGCTGAAATTCTGTGCGGGTCGCGTGCCCTGGCATCCTCCTTCTGTCGGGTCCTTTCTTCAAGCACAGTCTGCAAATCGGACGATCTAGGCAACTCCGTTTGCCTGGATGACGTCTGATGCGTATGTAAGGGCCGATAGGTACTTCCCTCAGTGTAAGACCTCAATGATCTCGTTCTCTCGGACCTGGAGTAACGAGTTCTGGAAGTCCTTAATTGAGTGTCGCCTGTCCTGAGGCTTCTACTCTCTGATTGTGATGGCGTGGTATGTCTGAGTGGCGAGGAGGCGTATTGCCTTTGCGCCCCTCCTGTCGCCACCTATTTTCCCTTGATCTGGCGCTTCATGGCCTCCATGTCCGTCGCCATCTTCTTTATTAATTCATCTTGCTCTTTTACGCGATCCTCCAAAGCTTGAGGGTCGACTCTTCGCCTTTGCCTTTCAGGACTTTGTGAGCGAGAGCGACGGGGGCTGTTGTTCCGCCTCTCCCTTGCATCCCTCTGGGGATTCTGTCGCTGGGGCTCTAAGTCCACCATGGGAGGGATAGAGGGCAATCCTTCGCGCCTCCCATCCCCCTCTGGGGTTTGTCCATCGATGGCGGACTGCGGCAAATCTTCGTTGTGCGCCATTCAATTAGCGAGGGAAACTTGATCAAGAGGTTTTGTTCTTTGTCTGGTATTCCCACAGACGGCGCAAATTGTACGGGAAAGAGATAAACCTTCTCGTATAATCCTGTTGATCAAGTCTGCGCTCCTCTGTACGACGTCGCTTTCCTCCCTGAAAACACAAACGTGAGCTAGCCGGCGGGTGTGTGCCGGATACCTCTCCGATGCCTAAGTCAGCAAAATAGACAAATAGGCAAAAACTCTGTGTATTCGAGAATCAAAGTTGTGTTACTTCTCCATAGGTGATGTTGTGAGCTTTTATAAGTTCCACGTGGCACAATCCTAGTAGGACTTTTACTCCTCCATGTAGAGTCCTCCTAGGAGTCCTACTCCTGAAAGATAATGCTTATCCTTCAACACCCCCCTTACTGCTCAAACCAAGCGAGATGGTTTTACCATGGTCGAATTTCAATATGACCGAGGCAAGCATGGCCATGCTAAGCCGCAGAGTAGACCAAACTATGCCTAGTTTGGTTCTTCCTTTTACTGCTCTTACCTCGGTTTCCCCTGTACAAACCATGGTGTAGACACCCCATTTTCGACCGTCCTCAAGACTTGGACGTCACCATTGGAACACTTGGTGATTACCCTTGTTTGTGTTTGTCTTGAGTTCCCGGAGGTCTCGGTTGCGCACCTTGCCTCAGGACCTCTCGACTCGACCGTGTTGCGTCTGGTTTTGCACCCAACACTTGTGTTTTGCCTTGGAGGGGCAGGGAATGCCTTGTGAGGCATCCCCACACATCACCGGCCATGGCTTGAGGCCACCGGCCAGTGATTTTATGCCATCGGCAATGTATATTGCCGGTCGGCACTATTTGTTGCCAGTCGGCCATTTATTTTGCCAAAATGGCAATTTTGAATGGCCGATCACTGTTCATCTACTTTGGGTAGATATTTTGTGCCAGTTGTGGTAGCTGGCACCCACTCTGCTCCCCTCCATACACGTGTATGGAGGGATTTCTCTCTTGACAAGCTTATTTGACAAGCTTTACAAGAGAGAGCTCTATAAGAGAGAGTCTCCTCTCTTGATATTAGGGTTAGACAATATTTCAGAGAGTTTTGATATTAGGGTTAGGAATTTGTATCTATCCTATATCTCTCTCTCTCTCTCTTGTTAGTTTAGTGTGTTTTTGGTCATACTTTTGCACACAAACACCCACCATTACACCTTCTCTTGGTTATTGAGGGCCAAAGGAGTGTTCTTGGAGTTTTGAAGCTGGTTTCAACCTGAAGAAGCTGCTGGAGCTCCATTGTTGAAGAAGGTCTTCAAGGGTAAGAAGCTTGCTCCTTTTTATCCCTTTCTTGCATTGTATTTTTGCCTACCTTGCAATTGTTTTTGTGTTTAGTATATAACATAAAAAAGTTCTATTTTTAGGCCCTCTAAATAGTTTGTTTAGAGTGTTTTGTGGTTTGAGGTTGTTTGACCCCTCTTTAGACTTGTAAGGCTCCATTTTGTGCCATTTTGAGTGAGCTCCGAGACCTTGGTGTTGGGGCCTCCTCACCACTGAAATCTTGAGGGATTTCAAAGGTGAGGATGGTGCCTTGAGGTCCCAAGAAGAAGAGGGCCAACCCCTCTCCTTGTTGTCCTTGAAAAGGACCATTTTTTTGCCTCTTGAGGGAGCACCTAGCTTAGGTTCTTGTTGACCATGCCTTAGCTGTTTTTTGTGCTTATTATGTCATAATATGCCTCTGTTTTTAGTTGGTTTTGGTACACCATGCTTGCTTAGCATACATGCCATGTAATGTCATTTTGTTGCCTTAACATGCCTTAGGTTGTAAACCATCATTCTAGCATGTTTTAGGCTTAGCTTTGTGAAGCTTTCATGCTTATTTTGCCATGTTTAAGGTCTGTCCATAGTTGATTGGGTCGACTTTGGCATGCGTTGTATAGCCCCTTTGCATTTTGGGTTGTTGGCCTTAAGTGTATGAGTGTGTTGCATGCATCACTTGCTTCGATTTAGTGGGTTGGAACCATTTTCCATGTCATTTCAGTCCATATAGCATGCTTGTATACTTGCATTTATGGCTCCTTTGATGCTTTAAAAGGATTGTGTTGCATGCTCCATGTTTTGGCCTTTGTGCATGCTTTTAAATTTGAGCCACTTAGATGCCATCTAGAGGGTCCCTTTGCATGGTCTAGGTCTGCCTTGGACCTGTTTTAAGCCTTCTTGGCCTTGTGAGGCTTGGTTGGCATAGCCATGGTTTAAGTCCCCTTTGACTTGCTTTAAATGCTTGGACCATTTGCATGTTAATGTTTGTCTTGTATAAGTTGGTTTGACACCTCTTATAGCATGATTTTCAAGGCTTATAATGCATGCCATATGTCCATGATTATTCCCTTTTAAGTGTGCTTAAAAGTTGTCCTTTGATGCTTAAGCGTTAGGCCTTAACATATGCATGTGTGTATGTGTGTTTGGTCCCATTTTCTTAAGCTTTTGGCCACTGTTTTGGACCTAACTTAGAGCTGTCCAATTAGTGTAAGCCCATCCCATGCATGCCATTCAAGTGTTGTTACATCATCCCATGTTTGCATGCTTTGGTTGCACATGTTACATGCTTGAAATCACTTGCATTCGCCTTGCATTCCATTGGTCAAGTTGCTAGCATGTTGCGTGATTGGATTACATCTTGCATGCTCTAGTGGTTTGCATAATTGTGGCATGCTTGTTTGCTTCGTTGCTTAGGTTGTGTACCTAATGGGCATTGCATGTTTGTATGCTCTCTTTTATGCCATGTTGCATACTAGCTAACATGCTTAGGTTGCATCGCATTGAACATGTATGCCTTGCCTCTTGAAATCAAGTGATAGAGGTTGGGCCTTTATGTGCTTATTTGGTTTGCATTTCATTTGACATGAAAGTGCATAACTTGGTCTCTTGGGCCATCACGCATTGAAATGCGCGCTTGATGGTCCGAGAACCAAGGACCATGTCCCTTTGAGTCATACACATGATAAGGGGTGTGATTGGTGCAAACATTGCTTGAATTGCATTGCCATGCAAAGCTCTGTCCTCTGCTGCTGTCAAACAGATTCTGCAAGGACTTTTTGCCGATTGACTGCACAGAGTGCCGACCGGCAATCCATTGGTGGGCGATAGCTTCATCAACAGCCGATGATCACATACTACTGCCGGTGGCCATTCTACTCAGCCGGTGGTGTCTCTCAATGTCCAGGGAAGCAATTCTGAGACTTTGGCAGTCTTCAAAGAGGCAGAGCAGGGAAAACAGAGGCAGCCTATGCATGGCAGTGCACTTCCGAGCAAGACCCGAGCACGCGCGCATCGAACCCTCTTCCCGAGTCCCCCTTTTATTGCTTTCCTTATGCTTAGTTAATTTGTTAATTAATTAGGTGATTTGTAATAATTAATTAGCTTGCGAGTTAGTTAATTTGTATTATTCTTTCGGTTCCTCCGAGCGAGGGCGAATTTGTAATAAGCGTGGGTGAGTGTGTGCATGTCCTCCAACCCCCACTTTTTTCTCCCTTTTACTTACCTGCTTTGATGGTTAGTAATAGGTCATGTTCAATTTAGCATACCTTATGCTATGCATGCGTGCATCATTCATCAGTATTGCATGCACCGGGCTCGGCGCATCATGCTAACTGCATTAGTACTTCAAATCTAACTTGAATACATGCTACTTGTGCATTTTCGCATGTCATTCATAGACTAGCCGAGCCTACTCTAGTGACATTCCGTATGCGTTGCATTAGACATTCAAACATGGACTTGGATCATGCATTGATTGCTAACGAGTTCTTTGTTTTGGCACGGAGTACGATGTAAGTATTTATGCTTTAGCATCCTTACATGTGTGTGAGTATTGCCATGATGGCATGATTACCATGAGGCTAGCTGCTTATGTGATATAAACTGCTTAAATGCCTGTGGGTGAAGGTTGGATTGTCTGAGTTGGAATGGCTCATTGAAATCCGTGTTTTAGCCTACTTGCGAGTAGCAAATTCCAAAACATTTTTCCAAAACAAACGGATATGCAATGCTTATTCCCAAATTAGGCAATCTAGTCTATACTTTTGTGCTGTGCGCATAACATAGTAATTCTAGGCTAATATTCGGGATAAGAACACATAACGTTTTCAAAAATGGATATCACGGTTAGTAGAGGCCGATCTTCGGATCGGGGGAGAGGGGGTGCTCATAGCTGACCTTCCCCAATCGTACCCTAGCTCTCGAGCCGAGGCAACTTTGGTGATGACGGACGCGTGGCCTCTAGCACCGAGTCAGGGTTTCCTAAATTCCCCCAAAATAAAATATTTAGGTGGTGACTCTGTATCTTGCAAAGCAGTCCATGTTTGGCACTTCTTTTCAAAAATCTGTTTCTCAAAACGATTTGCCGGATTTGGACTCTTTGGTTCAGATTAAGAACCGTGACACAAATCGAGTCCGAACTGTAGCACGAGGGCCTCACGCGGGCGCGTCTACAGTTTCTGGCGACTCTGCTGGGGAAATTAGAGAGCTTGACTCGAACTCGTGATATCCTATTTTGATTACACTTATGGGTTTCTTTGCATTGCATGTGCATTGGTGCGCCTAGGAACACCGTGTTTGCCATCTACCATTCCTGAACGGTTTGCTGGAGGCTTGTCTTGTCAAGGCATGACCATAAGGCTGACCGGTTGTGGGCTCTGACAGTATGGGAACACAAACCCCGGTTTTTACCGGGGCACCCTTTTCGACCATTCGACCTAGTGCATATCGAAATCTATAGTGACCATTCCAAGCTAGGACAGGTTGCTTACCCGATGTTAGGTTGTTTGAAAACTGCTGCGTGCATAGTGGAACCCTAGCTCCTGACAAAATAGGACTGGGAAACCCTACCCCAACATAGGGGTGTTTTGGCTCTCTTTACTTGCTATGTGCTTTTAGAGTGTATCTCTACAGGAACGTACATATCAGTTTGCAAGATTGAGTATCAGGCCCGAGGGCACCAGTATCAGTGTTATTGAGAGATCGGTTATCTGCGGATATCAAGTTCAGTTTCGGGGACAGTGATTCTGGGGAACAGTGATCAGTAATAGAGTGCAGTTGTTCGGCTACACCTGTGATTGATCTGTTTGGGCTGAAATGCTGTGTGTTTTTCCTTTTAGTTTAGAGTGTCCAGAGAATTGATACAGAATAGCTAGTGTTCCCGCTTGTTGAGGCAGGACTTATGACGATGCAGAATTCAGAAGAGATTATGGTTATGACAGCTACGCTGGATCAAGGGATCACCCTACAAGATGAAACCAATGTTGATGTATCGCATCCGCCCAGGTCGTCTGTCGCGCACCCGATCTGGACTCTCCAGTTGTATCAGGCTCGCGAGCCCACCACATTTGAATTGATGGGAATGATTGGTGACCTCCAGAGATTCGTGGCCGACCTGGCCTATGGAATGTCGGCTTCGCCGCCAGCAGCACCGTATACCGGGAATTTCATACCACAGGAGCCCCCGCTACTGGGGCGGATTGTGATAGAGCTCAGCCAACCAGAGGTTGCCTCTAGCTACAGCAACGACGTGTCAGCAACAACCGGGCTTCGCTCTGAAGTAGCAACCCAAACCCTTGACCAGGCTGAGGCCAGAGGCAAGAACAAAATGATGCTGATCCCATTGAACAACTGCTGCGGGCAGTCGAGGCTTTGAAAGCCGGGGGATGAACAAGCAACAGATATCCGCAGTTGTGGCAAAAACTGTGGAGGATGCTTTCCCCACTCCACCTGAGGGTAGTTCAAGTCAGTCAGAAAATCGGGATAGGCCCCGTCATGCCAGAACAGTTCCTCCTATTCCCAACCCTGCACTTGGGAAAGATCAGAAAGCCAAAGCAGTGCCTGTCGACCCTTTTGCTTGTGCGTCTAGTAAGAATACTCATACTTCAAAGTACCTGCCCCGAGAGCGCAGGATCTTTCATGCTCTCTACATGCCTCTGTCTAAGGCACTTCAAATTCTTGCCGAAAGGGGGCACCTCAAACCCCTTGAACCTCGGCCTCTCCCGAAGAATCTCCCTCTTACACATGATGCTGCTTTGTACTACACATACCACCAACAGACCGGTCACGCCACCGACAACTGTTTCCGCCTTCGCCATGAAGTGCAGGATCTGATCGATAATGAGGTCATTCTTCCACCTACCTCAGCGAAGTCTGTTACCACCGAGCTGTTGGACTTTGAGGATACCGCGAGTATGTGATCAAGGGTTGGACCACCTGCGGGCGGCGCTCGGTATATTTCAGATGTGGCGTCTGGCACGCACTTTTTGAGCATTTGTAAATGCAGTTTTGTAGCTTCTGGCTTGGGTTTGAGTCAGTTCTCTATTTTGTTTTTGAGTCTACCTCTTTGCTTTGAGTCGGTCTTTTTGTTTTTGGGTCTGTCTTGTGGTACCGAGTCAGTCCCGTTGTATAGGATGTCGAGTGATTCTGGGGTTGTTGCCTTGAACACTGTTTTTGTATTTACCTTTTTGCTTTCTTTTTGAGTCTGTCTCTGCTGTGGAGCCAGTTACATCCGAGAAACCTGAATGAAATAGCTGCGGCTATCATGTTTCCGTGCCTATTGTTTGTTTTGGGCTAGTTGTGCCAGAAGTTTTGAATGGAACGGCCCTGCATTCTACCTGCTCTTCTGTGCCTTGAGAATTATTGCATTGACCTAAGTTCTTCAAAACTCTTTTCGAAACATTGTGATAAAAACGAAGAGGAAGGAATTCCTCCGGTTTTGCAAAAATTTGATCAATTGAGAGAAAGAGAGGCATGCTAAGCCCTTAATGAATGAAATCATGCTTGTCAGCGTGAGTACTGAGAAGGACCCTGACTTGACCCAGATTGGTTCCACACTATCTTCGGCGCGAGCGTTTTGTCGCTTTCTTAAAAACTTTCAAAAACAAATGTTTTGTGCGGCCCTGTGAAGTCCTGTGTGGAATCGCTCTTGAGATTGTGCAGCCCAGGATCGCTCTCAGCCTCAAGATTTAACCCGTCCGTTTTCGAACCTTGAACCCATTCAGAAAGTTCAACGGTCAACCGCCATGTGAGGCCCGTGTGGCCAGTTTTGAAGCAGCTCTCGAACAAGAGGCATCAAAGTCGAATAAAAAAGATTAGATCTCGCCAAAAGAAGCTCGTGGAGCAACCATGATGGATTCTTCTGCAAATCATTGCAACAGCCGTTCTCCTAGATATAAAGAGGCTTCAACTTCAAAAATCATTTGGCATGGACTTGTTACACTTTTACCCTTTGAGAGGCTTGCTGGGCCGAAAACCCGGAAGGGCGACCCAGGCAAAAGTTAGAGCAAGAGAAAAATACAAAAAAAACAAAAAAATGCAAAAGAAAAAAGAAAGAAGAAAAAGAAATGAAAAAAAAGAAGAGAAAAAGAAATAAGAAAAAAAGAAAATGAAAAGAAGCTCGGAAGGTCGAAAACCTGCATCGGGCACCTTGGCAAAAGTTAGAGCCTAAAAAGTAAAGGTTAATACCCGAGTGTACCTTAACCGGAACTACGTAAGGCTTGATTCCTATGTTTGGGATACGTAGGCAACTTCATTCTGAAGTCCAGCCCCCAACACTTTCATAGCATCTCGGTCCATACAATGGTTTAAATTTCATCCCAAAGTCCAGTCGCCAACACCTTCAAAGTGACTGTGTCCATATATTGGTTTTGACCATCTTCGTCTTCTCTGTATCCAAGAAAGTTCGGTCGGGATCATCACTAGTGAAGACTGTTTACAACATGTTGCGGCATCATCCAGACAAGGGGGCAACTTTCCGTTGCCATGAGTCGCCGTTCAAACCAGGGGCAACTTTCCGCTGCCATCCACCCCTTTCAAGCCAGGGACAATTTTCCATTGCCTCCGCTCTGAGGTTGCGCATCTCAAAGAGTAAGTTCCATGCTCGTTGAGTATTGACTGTTTGCAAAATAGTTTTTGAAAATTTTTACTGAGGTTGACTATTTTCTCGAAAACTATTCCATTTTCCAAAACTGGACCATTTTCTTGGACCCAAAAAGGAAAATTTTCAGTGCTTATAGTCTGACTTGCATGGTTTTCAAATCAAAAATCGAACAAGTACGTTAATCCGACTCTCATCTTGATCAAAACTGTTTTAGTAGAAAACCAAAACAAAAAATGGTCAAAATAATGAACTAGGGGCACAGTTGAGTCAGGCGTTCTGTCTTTCCCCCGTCGTCAACATACTTGCCAGGAGGGCACACTACCCACCAAAGGAAATAACTGTGAGCTAACGGCATTGGGCATGAACCCGCAACTTCCTATTCATTCATCAATCACCTTGGGGAGGGACGAAAAATGAGAGAATAAAGAATAGAGAGGTGTAAGTTGAGAGAAAAGTAAGAAAAAGGGTTTTGAAAAAAAAAAAACCGAGCCTGAGGGCCGAGTGATGTGAGAATCACAAATCAGAAAGGATGGGAAACATACCCGGAGGAACTGGCTCCTCGAGATTTGAGGTCTTTCGTCGAACATGTCCGCGTGTCGTGTCTTTCGTTTTGTTCACCTCAGGTCTTTTCCGAGCGTGTCTCGTTGTGTTAAGGTCGTGTACCCTTTTGCTTGAGTCCTTTCCGCCGTGTTCAGTTGTAGGCTCGATACCCTGGTTAAAAATCCTTTTTTATTTCGAAAATTGTTCATGCTCAGAGTGTTGTGCCATTCTCTACATCTGTGCGAAGCCAAAGAAGAAAAAAAAAATTTTGGGCATCTGAGCGTGCTTCAACTTCAACTGGTCCCGTCTTTGTGTTCCGTCTTGTCAGATTGGGCCGTTTGCTCAGGATTTGCTGTGTGCAGAATGAACCGAGTGTGGTGTTAGGGGCTGTATGCAGACTAATCCCCAACAGAGTATGGGCTGTGCGTTCAGTTTGAGCAGTGTGTTGCTTGGGCTGTTTTGCTATGAAGTCGTTTGGTTATCTGATCATTACAGTACAAATGCTCGATTTTCCAGACAACAGGTCAATTCCATTCACATTGAGGTGTAACATGATGTGATGCGATGCAATACATGAGATATGTACATGTAACACTTTTTAAGCAAAAAGTTTGTTCATTTCATTATCTTTTTCAAGTACATAGCTTTGAAAACAAAAAATTGCCTGCGGCAGTACAGGGTAATCTAACTACCAACAAAGAGAAAGAAAAAAGAAAAGAAAAAAGAAAAAGTATAAAAGGAAGAAAAGCGGCAATCTGGATCATCATCAGTAGTCTCGGGCCCGGGGATCTGTCCTCACCCTCTTCCTGGACAAAGGTCCAGGGGCATCGTCATCAGCATCGTCATCTGAGCCTGAGTCTGAGTCGTCTCCAGCCTCCTCAGATGACCCGGCCTCTGCCTTTGCCTCGGACTCATCATCATCATCATCGTCATCATCAGGGGTCGGCGCCCGAGAGCTACTTCTGACATAAACACGCCCTCCCTGGTACGGGGACGTATAGCGTCTCCACGCCCCCCTCGAGCAGGAATAGAGGGCCCAGCCGGAGCACCACCCACCAGAGGAATCTGGAAGGGAGGCTGAAAAGCACAAAAGGCAAATACATCAGAATACTGTGAGCAGTGTATCAGTGCAGAATGCAGTGTACAGTGTGAGAATGCCGTGAGCAGTGTATCAGTGCAGAATGCAGTGTACAGTGTGAGAATGCTGTGAGCAGTTTATCAGTGCAGAATGCAGTGTACAGTGTGTGAATGTCGTGGGCAGTTTATCAGTGCAGAGTATAGTGTATAAATGCAGTGTATGCAGTGTATCAGATGCTGTGAGATCAGTGTATCGGGTCTTGTGTCGTGCATCAGATTACATGAATTAGCTTGTGAATGGTTTGAGACCGTCGTCAGAAGGATATACCAGAATACTATAGAGGGCCAGGAGGTCGAAGGTCCATTGTGGCATCCCCATCATGGAGGCATTCAACTCCACGGACTGTCGGGTGTACTCGGAGGACGCCTGCAAGAGTACGAGATATATCAGTATTCCGCGGAATATCAAATAAATTGAAATGAAATGCCAATTCAAGATGCAAAATGAAGTAATACATACCGGAGGCAAGTCGGGGATACCGGCTAACTCATGACCAGCCGGGAGAGGAGCAAAGGGGATCTGGTAGATCGCCCCATCCTGCCTTTTGTATGTCAGTAAAGTGGGCAGAGCAGGCCAGCTGGTCCCCTGCCCTCTCTGAACTCCACCCTTACCGCGCACTCGAGCTCTCCTCGACGCTCCTGCTCCAGCCCTCGCTCCCGCTCCTGCTGTCGGCGCCGCTGGCCTCTCCCCCTCAGCTCGGCGACCACCGCTCAAGGGTCGCATAATGTAGGTTCGGACGTACTCTGCGTAGTCATCCTCGCCTCTGTGATGCTCTGCACCCCAGCCGACGGTGTAATCCCTCATCTCCTGGGCGGCGAACCTCTCGGTATCTCTCATATGGGAAGGAGGTGGACCCGGCACTATCTACTCCGGTAAACCCAGGGTCTGACGCAAGAAACGCTCGCCCAGGTACCAAGCCCGACAGACCGGGCCCTCTAACAAAATCCGACAACGGGCAGTCTCCTCCGCGCCCTCATAATGATCCCTAACCACGGCCAGCAACGGAGCCCAGGGCTGCCAGGTGATCTGAAAATAATATGCAGTTTGTTATCTATCTGTTATTGAAAACATACAGTGCTAAGCGAAGCCTAAGCAAATTCTAGAGATGAACATACCTCCGCGGCGGTGATGGTGTCGAAGTAGCGGCGGAAGAAAATAAAGGACTCCCATGGTCTCCACACGCATCGCACATCAAAACGGTGGGAAAAGGGGACACCAAGTGGGGTCTCCACATCAGGTACTGGGGCAAGCCTGGGAAAGTAGGCATACACTCACAACTACAGAACAGATATAAGTATGACTATCAGATAAAGCAAAATACAGAATAAAGCAGAAATGGCAGAGCCGTGTGTTGTGCAGTGTATTGTACAGAGTATACAGTGTGTGCAGTATACAGTCAAAGTAAAGAAGAGTATATGTGTGCCGCGTGTGCAGTATATAGTCAGTGAGAGGCAGACCGTGGTGTGTGCCGTGTACGGAATACAAAAAACGTGAAGCAGAAATGTAAAAAGGGAAGAAGATGTACCTCCCAAGCTCGCCAGTAGCCGCCGAGAAGCTGTCCGCTGAGGCGGGAAGAAGAGCTCATGTAACCATACAAAGTGGCCAAGCCGGCGCCACCCCAGTCATAGTGGTGGATCCGCCTGACATCCACCAGTGTGCTCAACAGGCATAGAGGCACTGTGTTCGCCCGATCGGCGAAAAGAGTCGTCCCGAAGAGGAACATGATGAAGCCTCGTGCATACTGATCCACCTCCTCTGGGGTCATCTGCGCCTCCTCCGCCAAGGCTGGCTGGATCCGGAAATGGCTCTCAAACCAAGAGTACCTGACGAACCCTGCTCGAGCGAGGGGAGGCTGAGTGCCAGGGAGGTACAGTTGGGTGGCGTCCCACTCACCCATATCGGTGTCGAAGGGGATCGGATCACCCCCTATCCCGATGCCAGTGAGCATCGAGAAATCATAAGGGGTCATCTTCATGTCCCCCGCAACGGAGAAGTGGAAGGAGTTGGTGGTATCCCACCACCTCTCCACTAAAGCGGCGAGCAAGGGCCTACAGGTCGTAAGCCGGGAGAGCCCCCTGCAGAAGATGCCGAAACTGGCCTCGTCGATGATATGACGAACCGCGTCTGGAAGCTCTAGGTACCAATCCCGAGCGACGACATTCCCATACCCGCGGATGGTATGGGAATCCCCCTGTAATCAAAAACAATTGCGAGGCAATATTCAAAACGCAGTTTTAAGAAGCATACAGGTATACAGCATGTGTGCATGTTTTCAAATTCAAACAGACATCGGGTGCCGGTGTACTTACAGTGAACTACAACGTGTGATGTGTCAGCGTGTTTGAGTGGTTCAGGGCAAATACAGCATGAGTGCATGTTTTCAAATTCAAACAGACATCGGGTGCCGGTGTACTTACAGTGAACTACAACGTGTGATGCGTCAGCGTGTTTTAGTGGTTCAGGGCAAATACAACATGTGTGCATGTTTTCAAATTCAAACAGACATCGGGTGCCAGTGTACTTACAGTGAACTACAACGTGTGATGCGTCAGCGTGTTTGAGTGGTTCAGGGCAAATACAGCATGTGTGCATGTTTTCAGACTCAAGCAGATACCGGGTACCAGTATGTATGCAGTGAAATACAGTGTGCGCCGTGTGTTTGGGTGATTCAGGGTCAGTGCAGTGTGTGTGCACGTGTAAGTTTCAAATAGATATCGGTTGTAAGTTTGTTTGCTATCAACTACAGTGTACACTGTATCGGTGAATCCGGGCAAAGCAATTAGAGAACAGAATCAACTAATGGCAGTTATGTTCTACATTGCGGAAATTAAAACAGAAGAAAGAATGTTACCTCGGAAGCGCCAAAGGACAGATGGAAGGCAGGCTCACGCAGGAGAAGCTCGGGTGCCACGCTCCTCTCGAAGCTCCGGAACTGGCGTAGTCCATCGGGGAGCATCACATGAACCGCAGGCCTGTAGGTCTCCGGATCGAACGGCCGGATATGAAGTGGCAAGGGGTTGGCCTCGGGATCCATCTCAACCTCGGGAGGGGCTCCGCCCTGTGGAAGATCGTCCGCCATCTCGAAGAGGATGTGAAAATTGCCGGAAGACGAAAAACCGGGCGAGAATGTGAAGAGTCAACAAAACAAGTCAACCCTGAGAGGGCCGGAAAAGGCCGAAAAAGCCAAAGTGCGCAAAAGGCACGGATATCGAGAAGAACTCGAGGGAAACAAGCCCTGAGTGGCGGAAATCAAAAAAATAACACCGAAATGGAATTTCAATCGGTTCAAAACGTTCGAAACGCGAAGTTATTCGCGAATCGGACAACGAAATGGGGGCTAGAACGCACGAAAATGAGAGAATCGAAGGAGGAAAACACTCTAGAGAGAGAGGGAGAGGATTTTTGAGCAAAAGGAAGTGAACAAAATAGGGCTAGAAGCCTTATTTTAAAAGACCCGTAGCGAAATGACAGAACTGCCCCGATACAGGGACTTTTTACCGGTCGGCCACACTCTTTGCCGGTCGGCAAAATAGTGTGCCGATGGAAATTGTATGATGGCCGATGGATGGCCGGTGACGCATTCTGATGGCCGGTGGACATTCGGCAGTCTCCCAAAGTGGTTTTGAAGCCTCCTACACCTTTGTTTGAGTTATGTGTGGGGTCCAGGGCCTTTAGTGTTCAAAACAGTGCAAAACAGCGCATTTTCGACGCTCAACCGGCCTCCGTTTTGACCTCGGGTCGTGTCTTCTGTGCGTGGCACTCGAATTCGTGCAAGGTGTATCCTTTTCGTATCCTTTTGGCTTTTACAAAACTCAAAAGTTGCCCCATGCGTATCGCATATCAATCGCACTGTCTTGTGCGCTCGCGTTGTCTAAAACGCATTGCGCGGTGTTGCGCATCTTATTGCATTTTGCATGTTTGCAATCAATTTCACTACTTGCGTAAACCGCATGTTTTCCTTGCGTAGACCGCATGTTTGTGATCAATTTCATTACTTGCATAGACCGCATGCTTTCCTTGCGTAGACCGCATGTTTTGCTTGCGTAGACCGCATGTTTGTTCAAATTCATTACTTGCGTAGACCACACGTTTTGCTAGCGTAGACCGCATTTTTTACTTGCGTAGACCGCATGTTTTACTTGCGTAGACCGCATGTTTGTTTATAATCAATTTCATTACTTGCGTAGACTGCATGTTTTGCTTGCGTAGACCGCATGTTCTGCTTGCGTAGACCATATGTTTTTGCTTGCGTAGACCGCATGTTTTCCTTGCGTAGACCGCATGTTTATAATCAATTTCATTACTTGCGTAGACCGCATGTTTTGCTTGCGTAGACCGCATGTTGATAATGAGTTTCATTGCTTGCGTAGACCGCATGTTTTCCTTGCGTAGACCGCATGTTTGCATTCAATTTCATTACTTGCGTAGACCGCATGTTTGCATTCAATTTCATTACTTGCGTAGACCGCATGTTTTTGCTTACGTAGACCGTATGTTCTGCTTGCGTAGACCGCATGTTCTTGCTTGCATAGACCGCATGTTTATAATCAATTTCATTACTTGCGTAGACCGCATGTTTTGCTTGCGTAGACCGCATGTTGATAATGAGTTTCATTGCTTGCGTAGACCGCATGTTTTTGCTTGCGTAGACCGCATGTTCTGCTTGCGTAGACCGCATGTTCTGCTTGCGTAGACCGCATGTTTGTTCAAATTCATTACTTGCGTAGACCGCATGTTTTGCTAGCATAGACCGCATGCTTTGCTTGCGTAGACCGCATGCTTTGCTTGCGTAGACCGCATGTTTTGCTTGCGTAGACCGCATGCTTTGCTTGCGTAGACCGCATGTTTGTAATCAATTCCATTACTTGCATAGACCGCATGTTCTGCTTGCGTAGACCGCATGCTTATGTTCAATTTCATTGCTTGCGTAGACCGCATGCTTATGATCAATTTCGTTGCCTGCGTAGACCGCGTGCTCCACTTACATGTTTGTGCCTTCACAGCATTGTTATGCTTCCCACTTGCTTTGCGTTGTCACGCATTTTCAAGTACATTATTGTGCACGTTGTTAATCACATTGTACCTGTTAAGTTTGTTTTCTTTGCAGGCACGATATTGTATGTACGGTTCATTTAAGGCTGGTGCAACCAGACGAACCGGACAGGTATGATATACTTCGAGTGAGACATATCGAGGATTTCCACGGTCTAGGAGACCTTAAATCCTTGGAAGGTGCAAGACCTTTGACGGTCTAGGAGACCTTAAATCCTTGGAAAGTGCAAGACCTTTGGTGCATTGATGTACACAGTTCGTTTGCATTGTTGTGCATCTCAAAAGCCACGTGTTGTCGCGCATTCCCTGCAACATGCATTTCATACATCATTTGCATTTCAAAAAAAACAAATAAAAAAATATATAATTGCATTGTCATGCATCATCGTAAATAGTTGCATTGTTATGCACCATTGCATATAGTGTACATTGCATTGTAGCTTGCATGCATTCACTGCATCACCTTCCATTTATGGCTCGCGCCTTTCCATGATTGAGCTTGGTCTGGTATGTGCCCATACTTTTCACATCGAAACATAGTTCAGTGGACCGTTCTATGTTAGACGCAGCTTGTACGTGTACATTCCTTTCCTAGGCAAGATTTGGTTTAGCCCGCAAGCCATATCCATTGTATCCATTTCCATTGCATATTTGTAGATATTGCATTGTAATTTGCATACATTCACTGCATCACCTCCGCCTATGGCTCGCGCCGTTCCATGATTGAGCTTGGTCTGGTATGTGCCCATACTTTTCACGTCGAAACATAGTTCAGTGGACCGTTCTATGTTAGACGCGGCTTGTACGTGTACATGCTTTGCCTAGGCAAGATTTGGTTTGGCCCGCAGGCCATATCCATTGTATCCATTTCCATTGCATATTTGTAGATATTGCATTGTAGCTTGCATGCATTCACTGCATCACCTTCCATTTATGGCTTGCGCCTTTCCATGTTGAGCTTGGTCTGGTATGTGCCCATACTTTTCACGTCGAAACATAGTTCAGTGGACCGTTCTATGTTAGACGTGGCTTGTACGTGTACATGCCTTTCCTAGGCAAGATTTGGTTTGGCCCGCAGGCCATATCCATCGTATCTTTTCCATCCCAGTGCACATTGCATTGTAATTTGCATGCATTCATTGCACCACCTTCCATTTATGGCTTGCGCCTTTCCATGTTGAGCTTGGTCCGATATGTGCCCATACTTCTCGTGTCGAAGCATAGTTCAGTGGACCGTTCTATGTTAGACGTGGCTTGTATGCGTACATGCTTTGCCTGGGCAAGATTTGGTTTGGCCCGTGTGCCATATCCATTACCATTTCCCCAGCATTTTTATTATATATTACATTATAGTGTAATTGTCGCATCCAGCATTAGGATCGTAGTCCTTTCCCCAGCGGGTCGTTTCCCCACCTTTGTCATCCCCCCCAATACTTGTTCTTGTGTCCGTCTACATTACTCATAGTTCTGTTGACCGTTCTATGGTAGACGGACTTGTTACCTCCATCAATCTATTTGACATAGGTGTGGTTTTGAACCGCTCATGATTGGATCATGATTCAATTGCTTTGCATATAGTTTGCATTGTTTCAATTACATTGCATTTTCATTTGCATTGTTTATACATTGTTTTGTATATATTGCATATCATTTTGCATCCATTTTTGCATTGTCATGCATGTTGCTAATAACATCGTACCTGTTGAGTTATTTTCTTTGCAGGCACGATATTGTATGTACGGTTCATTTGAGGCTGGTGCAACGAGACGAACCGCACAGGTATTGTATCCTCCGAGTGAGACATATCGAGAATTGCATAATTCTCTTACATGCTTTCTGCATTGTAGTGTAGTTTGGTGTATGCTAGCTTAAAACTGTCGCATGTTATGCTTCGTTACAGCTTTCTTTGCATGATCATAAGTTATGTCCGGCTCTGTGCATTGTCTTGCATCTTGCCCCTGCCTTCGGGCGCATATCTTGTTTGTCTTGCATGTTTGTCTGAGCCTTCGGCCTTGTCAAAAATGGGTCGTCTCTGGGCTTTGACATTCACTCCCGTCATTGTTATGACTTTCGAGTTCTGTCAAAGAGGGGCAACTGTAGACACCCCATTTTTGACCGTCCTCAAGACTTGGACGTCACCATTGGAACACTTGGTGATTACCCTTGTTTGTGTTCGTCTTGAGTTCCCAGAGGTCTCGGTTGCGCGCCTTGCCTCAGGACCTCTCGACTCGACCGTGTTGTGTCTGGTTTTGCACCCAACATTTGTGTTTTGCCTTGGAGGGGCAGGGAATGCCTTGTGAGGCATCCCCACACATCACCGGCCATGGCTTGAGGCCACCGGCCAGTGATTTTATGGCATCAGCAATGTATATTGCCGGTCGGCACTATTTGTTGCCAGTCGGCCATTTATTTTGCCAAAATGGCAATTTTGAATGGCCGATCACTGTTCATCTACTTTTGGTAGATATTTTGTGCCAGCTGTGATAGCTGGCACCCACTCTGCTCCCCTCCATACACGTGTATGGAGGGATTTCTCTCTTGACAAGCTTATTTGACAAGCTTTACAAGAGAGAGCTCTATAAGAGAGAGTCTCCTCTCTTGATATTAGGGTTAGACAACATTTCAGAGAGTTTTGATATTAGGGTTAGGAATTTGTATCTATCCTATATATCTCTCTCTCTCTCTTGTTAGTTTAGTGTGTTTTTGGTCATACTTTTGCACACAAACACCCACCATTACACCTTCTCTTGGTTATTGAGGGCCAAAGGAGTGTTCTTGGAGTTTTGAAGCTAGTTTTAACCTAAAGAAGCTGCTGGAGCTCCATTGTTGAAGAAGGTCTTCAAGGGTAAGAAGCTTGCTCCTTTTTACCCCTTTCTTGTATTGTATTTTTGCCTACCTTGCAATTGTTTTTGTGTTTAGTATATAACATAAAAAAGTTCTATTTTTAGGCCCTCTAAATAGTTTGTTTAGAGCGTTTTGTGGTTTGAGATTGTTTGACCCCTCTTTAGCCTTGTAAGGCTCCATTTTGTGCCATTTTGATTGAGCTCCGAGACCTTGGTGTTTGGGCCTCCTCACCACTGAAATCTTGAGGGATTTCAGAGGTGAGGATGGTGCCTTGAGGTCCCAAGAAAGAGAGGGCCACCCCCTCTGTTTGTTGTCCTTGAAAAGGACCATTTTTTTGCCTCTTGAGGGAGCACCTAGCTTAGGTTCTTGTTGACCATGCCTTAGCTATTTTTTATGCTTATTATATCATAATATGCCTCTTTTTTTAGTTGGTTTTGGTACACCATGCTTGCTTAGCATACATGCCTTGTAATGCCATATTGTTGCCTTAACATGCCTTAGGTTGTAAACCATCATTCTAGCATGTTTTAGGCTTAGCCTTGTGAAGCTTTCATGCTTATTTTGCAATGTTTGAGGTCTGTCCATAGTTGTTTGGGTCGACTTTGGCATGCGTTGTATAGTCCCTTTGCATTTTGGCTTGTTGGCCTTAAGTGTATGAGTGTGTTGCATGCATCACTTGCTTCGATTTAGTGGGTTGGGACCATTTTCCATGTCATTTCAGTCCATATAGCATGCTTGTATACTTGCATTTATGGCTCCTTTGATGCTTTAAAAGGATTGTGTTGCATGCTCCATGTTTTGGCCTTTGTGCATGCTTTTAAATTTGAGCCACTTAGATGCCATCTAGAGGGTCCCTTTGCATGGTCTAGGTCTGCCTTGGACCTGTTTTAAGCCTTCTTGGCCTTGTGAGGCTTGGTTGGCTTAGCCATGGTTTAAGTCCCCTTTGACTTGCTTTAAATGCTTGGACCATTTGCATGCTAATGTTTGTCTTGTATAAGTTGGTTTGGCACCTCTTACAGCATGATTTTCAAGGCTTATAATGCATGCCATATGTCCATGATTATTCCCTTTTAAGTGTGCTTAAAAGTTGTCCTTTGATGCTTAAGCGTTAGGCCTTAACATATGCATGTGTGTATGTGTGTTTGGTCCCATTTTCTTAAGCTTTTGGCCACTATTTTGGACCTAACTTAGAGCTGTCCAATTAGTGTAAGCCCATCCCATGCATGCCATTCAAGTGTTGTTACATCATCCCATGTTTTCATGCTTTGGTTGCACATGTTACATGCTTGAAATCACTTGCATTCGCCTTGCATTCCATTGGTCAAGTTGCTAGCATGTTGCGTGATTGGATTACATCTTGCATGCTCTAGTGGTTTGCATAATTGTGGCATGCTTGTTTGCTTTGTTGCTTAGGTTGTGTACCTAATGGGCATTGCATGTTTGTATGCTCTCTTTTATGCCATGTTGCATATTAGCTAACATGCTTAGGTTGCATCGCATTGAACATGTATGCCTTGCCTCTTGAAATCAAGTGATAGAGGTTGGGCCTTTATGTGCTTATTTGGTTTGCATTTCATTTGACATGAAAGTGCACAACTTGGTCTCTTGGGCCATCACGCATTGAAATGCGCGCTTGATGGTCCGAGAACCAAGGACCATGTCCCTTTGAGTCAAACACATGATAAGGGGTGTGATTGGTGCACACATTTCTTGAATTGCATTGCCATGCAAAGCTCTGTCCTCTGCTGCTGTCAAACAGATTCTGCAAGGACTTTTTGCCGATCGACTGCACAGAGTGCCGACCGGCAATCCATTGGTGGGCGATAGCTTCATCAACAGCCGATGATCACATACTACTGCCGGTGGCCATTCTACTCAGCTGGTGGTGTCTCTCAATGTCCAGGGAAGCAATTCTGAGACTTTGGCAGTCTTCAAAGAGGCAGAGCAGGGAAAACAGAGGCAGCCTATGCATGGCAGTGCACTTCCGAGCAAGACCCGAGCACGCGCACATCGAACCCTCTTCCCGAGTCCCCCTTTTATTGCTTTCCTTATGCTTAGTTAATTTGTTAATTAATTAGGTGATTTGTAATAATTAATTAGCTTGCGAGTTAGTTAATTTGTATTATTCTTTTGGTCCCTCCGAGCGAGGGCAAATTTGTAATAAGTGTGGGTGAGTGTGTGCATGTCCTCCAACCCCCACTTCTTTCTCCCTTTTACTTACCTGCTTTCATGGTTAGTAATAGGTCATGTTCAATTTAGCATACCTTATGCTATGCATGCGTGCATCATTCAACAGTATTGCATGCACCGGGCTCGGCGCATCATGCTAACTGCATTAGTACTTCAAATCTAACTTGAATACATGCTACTTGTGCATTTTCGCATGTCATTCATAGACTAGCCGAGCCTACTCTAGTGACATTCCGTATGCGTTGCATTAGACATTCAAACATGGACTTGGATCATGCATTGATTGCTAACGAGTTCTTCGTTTTGGCACAGAGTATGATGTAAGTATTTATGCTTTAGCATCCTTACATGTGTGTGAGTGTTGCCATGATAGCATGATTACCATGAGGCTAGCTGCTTATGTGATATAAACTGCTTAAATGCCTGTGGGTGAAGGTTGGATTGTCTGAGTTGGAATGGCTCATTGAAATCCGTGTTTTAGCCTACTTGCGAGTAGCAAATTCCAAAACATTTTTCCAAAACAAACGGATATGCAATGCTTATTCCCAAATTAGGCAATCTAGTCTATACTTTTGTGCTGTGCGCATAACATAGTAATTCTAGGCTAATAATCGGGATAAGAACACATAACGTTTTCAAAAACGGATATCACGGTTAGTAGAGGCCGATCTTCGGATCGGGCGAGAGGGGGTGCTCATAGCTAATCTTCCCCAATCGTACCCTAGCTCCCGAGCCGAGGCAACTTTGGTGATGACGGACGCGTGGCCTTTGGCATCGAGTCAGGGTTTCCTAAATTCCCCCAAAATAAAATATTTAGGTGGCGACTCTATATCTAGCAAAGCAGTCCATGTTTGGCACTTCTTTTCAAAAATCTGTTTCTCAAAAGGATTTGCCGGATTTGGACTCTTTGGTTCAGATTAAGAACCGTGACACAAATCGAGTCCGAACTGTAGCACGAGGGCGTGTCTACACATGGTGTGCTTAGACCAAGCTAACTAATAGCATGGTTCTGACCGAGCTAACAATAATACACCATGACCGGGCTAACTCTGAGCGTGGCGATCGAGCTAACTGCAAAGCCCTCTTGGACCGAACTATCTTGAAGGCCATCTTGGACCGGGCTAACTCCAAGGCTATCTTGGGCCGGGCTAACTTCAAGGCCTTTATACTCAGCCCTTCTTACCGTGGCCCACAACGGCCTACTACTCAACTCGGCCCAATTTAGATATAAATTTCCCTCTCAATATGAATTAATTGAAATACAAATACTTTTTAAAAAAAATCTTAATAAATCCCTCAAAAAATAAAAAAAAAGGAGAGAAATATTTTTTGAAATAAAATTTGGTACCTTGGAAGTTTGGAAGAGATATTTGTTGGTCAAAATTTCCAATTGTTTTGTAAGGTGTAAAAATTCTCCATTCAAACATGGTTTCCACCTAACCTAACGGGTGGTTTGAAAAAAAATTGAGGTAGTTTTGGTGGTTTGGGTAGGGCTTGTTTTTTTAATTTTGGGCAAATTGCATATACTTCCCTCGAGGTTTAGCTAAATTACAGATACCTTCCTGAGGTTTTAAAAATTACATCCCGCTCCCTGAGGTTTATATTTTTATAACAAATTGTTCCCTGAGATTTATATTTTCATAACAAATTACCTCCTAATTTGGTATGCAAATATAACATTCAGGGGGAATTTGTAATTTCTCAAACCTCAGGGGTATCTGTAATTTAGCTAAACCTCAAGGGGTATATGTAATTTGCCCTTTAATTCTTTAATCTTTTATGAAAAGATATATAAAAAAATAAAAATAAAAAAGTGATACAAAAAACTCAATAATTGTTTATTTGGGTTGTTGCCAAACTACAATGAGATACTTTGTTTGATTTTGAAACTCAAAAATTGTTTTCAAGTTTTTTGTTTTTCATATTTTTTATTTTTAGTAATTTTTTTTATATTTTAATTAAAAAATTGCATTTTAGATTTACTTGATCTATATTAACTTCATAAGTAGTGTGGGGATATATTTTCTGAGTACCAACACGTGGCGAAGGTAACGTCGACATGTCAGCCGAGGTGACACGTGTCCTGGTCATGACGTCGAGGTTATCTCGGCAAGGCCGAGGTAATCTCCGAAGATATCAGAATCCGAGATGAGCGGATAAGGCACAAGAGTCTTAGAATGATGAGGGAACTTAGCCTGGATAAAGATAAAGCTCTTAGGGAGTTTATCTCTATCTATAGAAGAGTCTAGGATAAGCACTGGGCAGAAGTCCATTGAAGCTAGGCTTCTATGGGGACTAGGATTGAGGTAACTATAAAAGAAAGGCACCCCCGATGGGTCTAAAGTACGCAATTTATATTCTGAACAGTGAGTTTAGCACTATTGATTATCTTTGAGAGATATACTGACTTAATCGTCAGAGTTCCCCCGGGTGGACGAACCACCGCCGGAATCTTCTCTTTCTGTTGCAGGTCAGCTAGGTGTCATCTTTTCAGCCAGTACTCTCCAGCTGAATACTAAGTTGGCAGTGTGATCGGAAAATCACTCACACAATTTGGCACCGTCTGTGGGAAAAAGAGGAGAATAGATGGCCAGCGACGGACAGAAGGATATGGTTGGGGACGAAATCCTTGCTGGGAGTGGAAAACACGTTGACCCAAACGTAGAAGAAGATGGTCGCAATGAGGAGACTCAGAACCAGAATCACGGCAAGAAAGACGTCGGCCAGGATGGCGACGTGCCAAAGAAACCAGATCGAAGCGGATACTACAACGAGGACGACCTCCAGGTATGGAAGGATAGATGCCTGCGGAGGGACGAAGAGGTGAAAGAGATGGAAAACAAATTGGTAGACCTGCAATTGATCGTCAATTTTATGATGCAAAATAACGTCATGCAGCCACCATTCCCGCTGCAGGACACGCCAATTCCAGCGGCCAATGCCTAGAAGGGAGGGCAGAAACCAATCCCAATAGCCCCTCAGCACACCAGAAGCGAGAAACACTCTCACCAGCCTTCCAAGGAGGTCGAGCGAGGAGAGTCGATGAGAGAAGAGTCACGAAGGACACATCGCACTAAAGAAGCAGACCCAAGAGAACATCGGCACGTTCAAAGACAGGAGCTGTGCTTTGACACAACTCATGGAGAAAGGTCGAAAAGGGCCCACAACGAATCTGAAAGTAGTTTGTCGAAAAGACTGAAGTCGGGAGATAGCCGAGCTCCTGGGCGGACAAAGGAGGACTTGAGAGATTACCTCAAGAGGAAGCAACAGAATGCCGATGCCGAGGTAACTTTCCCTGATAAGCCGAGAACACCCTTCTCAGTGGAATTGGACAAATTTGAGGCGCTGAAGAGATTCAGTATGTCGAGATTCCAAATATACGATGGTAAGTCAGACCCCAACTTCCACGTTGAATTATACTTGAACTCAATGGCATTATATAGTGGGAACGAGCCATTGCTCTGTAAAGTGTTCCCCTCATCCTTCGGGGAGATTGCATCAGATTGGTTTCACAAACTACCGAAGGGAAGTGTGAAGACCTGGGAAGGCCTGGCCGAGATGTTTGTGGCTAGGTTCGTGACAAACAAGCTGCAGCCATTAAGGGTGGACGCATTGATGGCTCTGAAGATCAGTAAGGATGAAGGCCTTAGGGCCTATACAAAAAGGTACTATGAGGTGTTCAACTGAATACCAGAGTGTAATCAAGAGGTGGCGGTCGTATCTTTCAAGAACGACCTAAAAGACGACTGTCCACTACGAAAATCTTTGGCAAAGACATTGCCAAAAAGTATGGAAGAGCTCATGGTGAGAATCGAGAAGTATGCCAGAGGCAAGAAAGATACATCGGGGACTAAAGAGGCAAAGCAAGAAAAAGGAAATGGCTTGCCGAAGCGAGGCCGAGGTAACAATGGATCCAGCAAGCAAGAGATAGGACTAATGGCTACACAGGCAGTTACGACTGTGTTCCGAATCCGAATTCATAAAGTCCTGGATACAATTCGGAACCAACCCTATTTCAGAACGCCAGCAAGAGCACCAGGAGAGTTTATGGGAAGAAACCTTGGCAGACATTGTGCTTACCACAATGAAGATGGACACATGACTCAAGGTTGTAGAGCCCTGAAAACACACTTAGAAGACCTGGTAAGGCAAGGCCATCTGCGAGACCTTGTTGATGAGGCTAGGACAAGGGAAGAACATGCAAGATTGCCTCAGGCAACAGCAGCTCCACCTCCCCCAGCACAGCAACCTCAAGCAGGAGAACCTCGGGTAATTAATGTAATTCACTCGAAGGTCAACAAAAACGAGATTCAGGGGGAGACCCAGAAGGTAAAACACCTACAACATGTCTACCAAGTCGGGGAGAAGAGATATCGGGCAGAGGAGTGCGAAGGACCAGTAGTGTCCTTCACTAAAGCCGACTTTGAGATGGTGCAGCATCCACATAACGATGCCTTGGTAGTATCCCTTCAAGTTGGGGAATGCCAAGTGAAATGCATCTTAATCGACCAAGGCAGCTCTTGTGACATCATGTACGTCAAATGTTACAAGGAGCCTGGCCTTCACCCAGACGATATGGAGCAATCCAATAGCCCAATGATTGGGTTCAATGGGATGCCGACATGGCCACTGGGAACAACGAGCTTGGAGGTGCAGGCTGGCACCAAGAGGATAAAGACAGAGTTCACCGTAATCGACACACCCTCCCCTTACCATATCATCTTGGGAAGGCCGTGGTTGCATGCGATGAGGGTTGTTCCTTTAACATTGCATCAACTATTGCGGTTTCCAACAGAGTATGGGATTGAGAAAGTCAGAGGAGATCAACTGCAGGCAAAGAATTGCTCAATGGCAGCAATGAAATCCACCTGCAGCATAAGAGAACCAGAGAAGGCAGAGATCAAAGACGAAGGCGTGGAGATCTTAGAGGATATCGGCAAGGAGCCAGCCGAGAAGAGTTTAGAAGCACTGAAGAAAATCCTCATCCAGGAGGGAGATAAAGAACGCTTCTTTCTTATTGGCTCAGGCTTAGCTGAAGAAGAGAAAAAAGAGTTGGAAGTTTTTTTGAGAGCAAATATTGAGGTGTTTGCTTGGACGCCTTACGAAATGCCTGGCATTGACCCCAAGGTCACTTGCCATAAACTGAATGTTGATAGGTCGGCAAAACCCGTAATCCAACGAGAAAGAAGACCGACATTGATACACGTCGAAGCAGTGGAAGAGGAAGTAGATAGACTTCTGGAGGCCAGAGCCATTCGAGAGGTAAATTACCCGACATGGCTATCAAACACAATGGTGGTGAAGAAAAAGAATGGTAAATGGAGGGTCTGCGTGGACTTTGCCAGCCTGAACAAGGCCTGTCCCAAAGACAGTTTTCCTCTACCCAAGATTGACCAGCTGGTAGACGCCACTTTGGGGCATGGTAGGATTTGCTTCCTGGATGCCTACAGGGGATACCATCAGATAGACATGCATCCCCCAGATGAAGAGAAGACTGCGTTTATCACCTCAAAAGGTCTGTACTATTATAGAGTGATGCCTTTTGGATTGAAAAATGCAGGAGCAACTTACCAAAGACTGGTAACCAAGATATTCAAACACCTGATTGGCGGAACGGTGGAAGTTTACATCGATGACATGGTCGTAAAGACCAAGGAACCTAAAGGTCATCTGGCCGACATGAAAGCAGTCTTTGACATCCTTAAAACATATCGGCTCTGACTCAATGCAGCAAAGTGTGCATTTGGAGTGGGATCTGGTAAGTTTTTGGGATACCTGGTGACTAGAAGGGGCATTGAGGCCAGCCCAGACCAGATTAAGGCCATCCTGGAATTGAAGAGCCCAACATCGGCAAAATAGGTACAAATATTGACTGGAAGGGCCCTAGCCCTGAATAGGTTCATAAGCAGAAGCTCAGACAAGTGCAAACCTTTCTTCAACTTAGTAAAGAAAGCCACAGATTTCTTATAGACAGAAGAATGCGAGGTCGCCCTGGCCAACTTGAAGAAGTATTTGACCACAACTTCAGTTCTTTCAAATCCAGAACCTGTGGAGGAATTGTTTTAGTACTTAGCAGTTTCAGAACACGCAGTAAGCGCAGTGGTAATCTGAGAAGAAAAAAGGGAGCAAAAGGCTGTTTACTATGTAAGCAAAACCCTGGCCGATGCAGAAACAAGGTATCTACCCTTAGAGAAATTGGCACTGGCTTTAGTAATGGCTTCAAAGAAACTGAACCATTACTTCCAGGCCCACAAAATTGTAGAACACCCCTTGAAGTCTTTGCTGTAACAAGGAGACCTAACATGAAGAATAGCCAGATGGGCAGTGACCTTGGGATAGTATGACTTGGAGTACAGACCCAGAACAGCAATCAAAGGCCAAGTTTTGGCCAAATTCGTGGCTGAGTTGACACCAGAATCCATTGTACATCAGGCTCCGTTGAGCCGAGATGAACGATGTCCAAGCATGCAAGAAGAAGCTCAGCCGAATGCAACAGAACAAAAGAAAAAGAAAAAATTCAGACCCTGCAACATTTACATCGGTGACTCCTTTCGACTGTTTGTCGATGGGAGCTCAAATTGGCAAGGAGCGAGAGGAGTAGTACTAGTATCTCCAGATGGAGAGATTTTGGAACAGTCCATTCGATTGGGGTTCAAGGCCTCAAACAATGAAGCAGAGTATGAAGCATTGATTGCAGGACTAAAAATGGCGGTAATAGTAGAAATAGATGAAGTGATAGTCTTCTCTGACTCCCAGCTCATAGTCAACCAGACAACGGGCGAGTTTGCAGCCCGAGATGAAAGGATGTCAGCCTACGCAAAGGAAGTCAACAGGTTAGTGGCCTTGTTTCAGAATTGCCGACAACATCAGGTTAGCCGAGATGATAACAGTCACGCCGATGCACTGGCCAATCTGGCTAGTGCAATACAACCTAGAAAAGTAAGGACGATAATGGTCGAATACCTGTCGGGCCCGAGCATTGAACCATCGATCGCAGACCACGAATCAATGTGTGTGGATATAGGACCAAGCTGGATGGATGCAATTGTAGCATTCTTAAAGGAAAAGAAGCTGCCAGATGACCACAAAGAGGCACACAAGATCAGATTGAAGTCGGCAAGATTCAGTTTGACAGCGGAAGGACATCTCTACAGAAGATCCTTCACTGGACCCCTTTTGAGGTGTGTACATCCTTCACAAGTTGAAGATTTTTTATATGAAATACATGAAGGAGTCTGGGGGCAGATCACTTGCCCATAGGGCCATTACACAGGGGTATTGGTGGCCCTACATGCAGAGAGATATAGAAGCCTATGTGAAAAAGTGTGAAAAGTACCAAAGGTTTGAATCCCTGATACACCAACCAGCAGTAGACCTGAACCCAGTATCCAGTCCTTGGCCGTTTGCCCAATGGGGCATGGATCTCGTTGGGCAACTGCCCCAAGCAACTGGACAAAGGAAGTACTTGCTGGTAGCAACAGATTACTTCACCAAATGGATAAAAGTTGAGCCCCTGGCCAAGATCCGAGATGTGGACATGAAGAACTTCATATGGAGAAATATCATTACCAGATTTAGGATTCCAAGAGCAATAGTTGCCGACAACAGAGCACAATTTGACAGCAAGCTAATCAAAAGCTTCTGTGCAAAATTCAAGATCAAGAATTATTTTTCAACTCCAAGCTTTCCTCAAAGTAATGGACAAGCAGAAGCATCCAACAAAGTTATCCTGGATGGAATAAAGAAGTGGCTGCAAGCAGCGAAAGGAAAATGGGTGGATGAACTGCCAAGTGTACTCTGGGCATATTGGACTACGCCGAGAAGATCAACAGGGGAATCCCCCTTCGCCATGGCTTATGGCATAGAAGCTGTCATTCCACTAGAGGTCGGCATCCCAGGGATCAGAACCCAGGGAGTAGAGAATGGGACTAATGATGTACTCTTAGCCCAAGATCTGGATCTTTTAGAAGAAATAAGGGAGAAAGCTGCAATTCAGCTAGCAGCATACTAGCAGCAGCTTGCCAGGGCTTACAATAAAAAGGTTAACCCAAGGGAGTTCTAAGTTGGCGACCTAGTCTTGAGAAAAGTCGTCAGCAACAAGAAGGATCCCAGGGAGGGCAAGCTTGGCCCAAATTGGGAAGGACCCTACAGAATCACTTCGATATTGGGCAATGGGGCATATCGACTTGAAGATAATAAGGGCAAAGGGTTGCCAAGACCCTAGAATACTTGTAATCTGAAATTTTTCTATAATTAGATTATCCTTGTTTTTTGCCGACGTAATGAATAAAATTTTAGCAGAATTCTTTTACATTTACGACTGATAAGATACTTGCTGATGTTTCTAGAATACATGCGTAATGAGAACCCAAGTGGAACTTAAGTTCACATTAGGGGGCAGAGTGTTGGAAAGCGGTTCTAACACTTGTTGAAACTTGAGAAAAGTTTACAAGTTGAAGTTAAGACCGAGATTATGTTTAACACTTGTTGAAACTTAAAAAGTTTACAAGTTGAAGTTAAACCGAGATTATATTTAACACTTGTTGAAACTTAAAAAGTTTACAAGTTGAAGTTAAAACCGAGACTATGTTTAACACTTGTTGAAACTTAAAAAGTTTACAAGTTGAAGTTAAACCAAGACTATGTGTAACACTTGTTGAAACTTAAAATGTTTACAAGTTGAAGTTAAACCAAGGTTAAACACTTGTTGAAATTTTATGAAAAAATTTACAAGTGAAACCAAGGTTGTACCAAGAAAGATACTTGGGTACTTGCCGAGGTAAATCATCAGTTTGTATAACCGAGGTGTGTCACCTCGAGAAGGTTGCACAAGGATTGAAGTGTATATTAAAGATATACAAAATATTCTAAGTATGGAAGCATACAAGGCAAACATGCAAGCATTCAAAACAAAAGAGTTGAATTAAAGGCACATCGGCAATGTAAAGAGTTACATTACTTCAAAAAGAAAAACAAAGTACAAAATACAAAGGAAAAAGACATCAAAGTCAAGACTCTTTGACGACGACAGATAATTGGGTCTGAAGTTCGGACAACTGCTGGGAAGACACCTCGGCAGCCTTTTCCACTGCAAGCTCAGCATCAATTTCTTGAAGGGTTTCGTCAAGGCTCTTGTCGGCAAGAAGCACGTCGGCTGATGCCTTCTCAGCTATAGTATCTTTGGGAACCTCCTCACCCTCCTCATCTTGAGTCAAGTCCAAGACTTGCTCATTCAGAGAAGGGGACTTGGTCCCAGCAGCCTCCTTTGATTTCCTCACCAAGGTCTCCTCCTCGGACTCAGATTCGTTATCGGATTGAGTTGGAATTGGGGGGAATGGGAGAGGAATGACGTCGGCGTTCCTAAGGGCCGAGTCCTCGGGGACTTCAAGCTTTTTTAGAAGAGACATCCAACCCAGGGTGAAACCCTTGTTGCATGCCTGCTTCACTTGCTTTTCATAGTTAGCCGTGACATCGGCCACTCCCTCATTGTAGCCCTTCTCATCAGCTACCTTGAGCTCAGCGTCTTTGGTGGCCAAGGTATCCTGAAGTTCTTTTTAGGCTTGGGCCATCTTTTCCTCAGACTCTTTCCTCTAGGCCTCAAGAACCTTGTTAATGGCCTCTGCAGCATCTGCTTTTTCATCGGCATCATCCTTAGCTTTGATGGCAGCCTCGGCCTGGTCTTCTAACTTCTTAATTTTGATTGTAAGCTTTTGTTGGCCTTTTGCAGACTGGCAACTTCTCTCTTCTTATCAGCCAGTTCTTTGTGGTTCTCAAAGGATTGTATTGAGAAGGAATGAGCATGATAGATGGCCTGAAAGTGAACAAGACAAAAGTTATTAGAAAATTTTCTAAGTACAAGAAAGAAAGAAAAATGACCAAATAAAGACACTCACTTGGACAGAGCTGGACCATCAGAGCATAGTTTTTATATTCACTCAACTCGGCGTTTCGGTCGAGATCGCCGGAAAGAAACAGAGCAGTACTAAGGGCAACGCCGACATTAATGTCATCAGCACTGTCGCTAGCCCTAACTGGCTTGTCCTCCAGTGTGATTTGGGGAGCCCAGGGGGAATCCTAATTTCGAGACCCCGATGTGGTTGTAGCGGATGACCCCGGCTTCTTTGATTTTGGGGATTTGGATGGTTGGCCCTCGGCAGGCCTCTTCTCGGCGGCAGACTGGGACTTGTCACTCTCAGCCAATTTTGAGATTGGCAAAGTATCTTCAGTGTCAATTTGAGTCACCTTTGTCTTTGGCTGAGCCTTCTTAATCCTTTTTGTCTTCAGCTTTGGCTGGGTTGGCGCTGATTGGGCATCAACTGAATCAGGAATATCGGCCAAAAGATCCTTAGCAACTGCTCTTTAGCGGCCCATTTCAGCAGCAAAAATTGTTCGGCGTCGTCAACGGCGCTGGGATATTGGGATCAGATATGGAGCCAAAGTTGATGGCTGATCTGCCAGGTTAGAAGTTGATCCTTGATCTGGCCGAGATGTGGAGGCAGCTTGAGGAGTTGTAGCGGAAGGCGGAGAAAGTCTTTTCTTCTTCTTCTTCTTAGGGACGTCGGGAAAAGCTGACTTGTAGGTAGGAATGAAATTGAGTAGAAGAGGGGCCTTCCGTTTGAGGACTGGCAAATCCAATAGTTTCCTCAAGCCTTTGCTGGGAAAGAAAGACTAACGGAAGCCCTTTGGTGGCTGAGGAAGAGCTACAAGAAAAACTGACATTAGAAACAAATAGAGTATTGAAGACTTTAAAACAAACAAGTTAATATGGACACAGGGCTCTTACCATTGCCCTGTACAAAAACTGTTCGAGGAAGAGGGTAAAGATGGAGGTCCTCATCTGGAGCGAACTCCCAGTTCCCCAAGGTAATGAAGTAATCGTCTCCAGCTCCCTTGTTGGAGTTTGGGAGGTCGGCTACGATTTTGTATTCTGTGGATCTTGGCTTGAGGTAGTAAATGTAGTCCGTGTCTTTTTTGACGCCATACATGGTGTAGCAATACTGGATATAGGCTAAGGTAACCCTAACGTTTTCTTGTTTGGCTAAGGCTATGATGCCATTAATGACTCGGTAGGAGTTGATGGCAAGCTGCATTGGGTTCAACTTATAATAATGGATGATCTCACGAAAAAGGATATTGAGTGGGAGCTGAAGTCCGCACTCGATAAAAGCTACAACAGGAAGGGGCATGGAATCAGCTGTGGGCATGATAGAGTCTTCCTCCCCAGCCAACCTCAGATGGACGTCGGCAGGGATGTCAAACTCACGCCTAAAGTGATCTAACTTGGTGGGGGTGTCTACCCTATGTTTCCACATACCCATGATATCGACCTAACTAGGAGGAACTGAGTTTCAGAATGAAGGTGTTTTAAAAGGGTTATTGGGACCTCAGCAAAAACCTAAAAATTTGTTGGGTAGGAATTTATAGAAATAGTTTCAGTTTTTCCTAAAAAATTATGGGTTCTACAAACAAATCCCAAACCTAGATCTATGGAAACGAAGATTGAAGGCACGAATCTAGAAAACAGAAAAGCAAGAATGCGATTCAGAGTCAAGAACAGTGAAGGATCATCAAGAAACACAAGACAGGTGTGACAGGTCAAGAACAGTGGCAAAAGTGCAGAAAAGTTGTGAGCAGTGCGAGTATTCAAGACATGGGCAAAGAACAAAATCGTGAAATAAATACGCTCAGATGCATGATTCATGAATCAAATATTTGAGTAAAATAGCAATGGCGACTAAATGATGAAGCAAAATTTCTTGGAGCACAACAAGAACTAAAACCAGGAGGAATGGTGACTTACCAGAGAAAAGAAGCCGATGTTGAGATCGCCGAAGTAAGAAGAACGGCGGCAACGGAATAGATTGGCAAGAACCTCACCGGAGGAAATGGACGGAGCAAGTTGCAGAGCTTTGGAAGCTTGAGCAATGGAGGATCTTGAAGGGAAAAGTTAGAAAGAGAAAAAAGCTTCAGACGCGAAAGTGAAAAGTGAAGAGACGAAGAGAGAGGATACTAATTTTGTCAAAAAACGCGAAAAGACGGCAGAAGGGAATTGATAACCCTAGAAATATGGATTCGTCAGACGGCGCACGCAGGCGTGAGACGACTTACAAGCACGTATGGAGTACGATCCAGTAAAAGGAAGACGCGTGGCTGAAATGGTTGAGTTATTTTGCATAACAGCTTATACGCGTGAAGGAAATCTTGGAAACTTTTAACCTTAAAGTTACATGTCGGCCTATATGATGATCTCCGCTGAGAGACTTTAAGCTGATGTATTGACAAGAAGTTCTGATATAGGTTCCATCACCTCAGGATGCCGAGGTAATAGAACCTAGGGGCAGTTGTGGGGATATATTTTCTGAGTACCAACACGTGGCCAAGGTGACGCCGACATGTCAGCCGAGGTGCCACGTGTCCTGGTCATGACGCCGAGGTTATCTCGGCAAGGCCGAGGTAATCTTCAAAGATATCAAAATCTGAGATGAGCGGATAAGGCACAAGAGTCCTAGAATGATGAGTGAACTCAGCCTAGATAAAGATAAAGCTCTTAGGGAGTTTATCTCTATCTATAGAAGAGTCCAGGATAAGCATTGAGCATAAGTCCATTGAAGCTAGGCTTCTATGGGGACTAGGATTGAGGTAACTATAAAAGAAAGGCACCCCCAATGGGTCTAAGGTACGCAATTTATATTCTGAACAGTGAGTTTAGCACTATTGATTATCTTTGAGAGATATACTGACTTGATCTTAGGAGTGCCCCCGGGTGGACGAACCACTGCCGGAATCTTCTCTTTCTGTTGCAGGTCAGCTAGGTGTCATCTATTCTGCCAGTACTCTCCAGCTGAATACTAAGTTGGCAGTGTGATCGGAAAATCACTCACACAAGTAGAATATTTGTGAACAAATCTAAAAATAAATTCATTAAATACGAAATAATACGAATAAATCAGTACACTTTCATATCTTTTGTATTTAGAAATTTGTTTTTTAGATTTCTTCACAAATTTTTTACATTTTAAGTGTATTTTAATTAAGTACATCTAAAAAACAATATATATATATATATATATGGGGACAAATTTTTGGGTAGTCCACGTGGCTGAGGTTGTTAGCCGAGGTGCCACGTGGACGGACCATGGTGCCGAGATATGGTGTGATAATATTAGAATTTGAGATATTTGGATAGAGGACTGGAGTCCTAGATGATATCAAATTACCTATTTGGATAGAGATGAGACTCTTGAGGAAATTCATCTTAATCTGAATAGTGTGAGTTGTGATAGATGTTATCCTTGTAAAGGATAGAATTCCATGAAGTAAGACTTCTAGAAAAAGCTGGACACTGATCATTATAAAAGTAAGGCACCCCGGTGGGTCTAAGGTATGCTTTTTATGTTCTTTCTTGTAAGTTAAGTACTATTGGTTATCTTTGAGAGATATTTGTTCATTGACTTGATTGTCGGAATGCCCCCGGGTGAACGAACCACCGCGGTATTCTCATCTTCTTGTGCAGGTTGTTGGGCTTAATCTATTCTGCTGGAGCTTTCCAGCTGAGTTTCCCATTTGGTTGTGTGGTCAGAAATCAACACCCATAATTTGGCGCCGTCTGTGGGAATGTAAGGAGAATAGATGGCCAATGATGAGTAGAAAGAAAAGGTCAGGGACGACATCCCTAGTGGGAGTAGCAAACACGCCGATCCTAATGTGGATGAGGAAAACTGTAATGAAGGACCTCGAGATCAAAATCCCGGGGAAAAGGATGTCGTCCAAGAGGGAGACACATCGAAGAAAGCATGTCAAGGCGGGTGTTACAACGAAAGCGACCTCCAGGTATGGAAAGATAGATGCTTGAGGAGGGACGGCGAGATGAAGGGAATGGAAAACAAGTTGGCAGACCTACAATCGGTTGTCAACTTCATGATACAGAACAACGTCATGCAACCATTGTTTCCATTGAAGGACACGCCGATTCCAGCGGCCAAGAACGATGCCTAGAAAGGGGAACAGAAAGCCATCCCAGTAGTCCTTCAGTATGACAGGCTGAAGGAACGCTCACATCGACCTTCACGGGACGCTGGGCAAGCAGAATCAATGAAAGGAGAGTCTCAAAGGACGCCTCGTACCAAAGGAACGTATGTCAAGGAACATCGACATGTTCAAGGGAAAGAACTTTGTTTTGATACGGTGAATGAAGAGAAGTCCAAGAGGACTCATAACGACACTGAGAGCAGCGCACCAAAAAGGCTTAAATCCGTTGACAGTCGAGTTCCTGGTCGGACTAAGGAGGATTTGAGGGACTACCTCCAAAAGAAGCGGCAGAATGCCAAGGTCACATCCCCAGTCAAGCCGAGAACACCATTCTCAGTGGAGATAGATAAGTTCGACGCCCCAAAAAGGTTCGATATGCTGAGGTTCCAGATATATAACGGTAAGTCCGATTCGAACTTTCACGTCGGCTTATATTTGAATTCAATGGCACTATATACCGGGAACGAACCGTTGCTCTGCATGGTATTCCTCTCATCCTTTGGGGAAATTGCATCAGATTGGTTTCACAAGTTGCTGAAAGGAACTATGAAGAGTTAAGAAGGCCTGGCCGAGATGTTTGTGGCCAGGTTTGTTAGACTTATTTATTTTGATGATTTATTTCATTATGTTTTTAATTTATTTGGAAGAGAAAAATAGAATCAAAATTTATTTTGATGATTTATTTGAAAGAGAAAAATATAATCAACATTTATTTTGATGATTTTATGTTTTAATAAAATCAAAATTTATTTTGTCCCATTATTTCTCACCTAAACCTTTATCCTAAATGTTGTTAAAATGTATTTAATATTTGATTAAATCAGGAGTTCAAATAGCCCAAAACAGAGGTTCAAACAGCTCAGCACAACAACAGTTCAAAAGGTTCAAAAGGTTCAAGTAGAAGATATTCAAATTTGTAATGATGGAGTGGAAGATATTCAAATTGGTAATGATGGAACTACAACGGTTATAAACGGCTATAAATTTAAATGAATACAACGGCTATAATTTTCATTATATATACCAAAGCCTCTAATGTAAACAAGTTACAAAAAAACCTCAAAATATTCTTTGATCTATAATCATTTACATCTATTCTCAGAAATTATAAACTGAGTATTATTGCTTTAAGTCCATCTTTCCTGTGTGAGATTTACAGAAAAATCAAAGTTTCATTTTATATATCTATCTTTGAGAGATATTTATTGTAAGCTTTCTTTGAAAACAAAAATACCATTTCATCTTGTAAAAATGTTGCAAACACTGTATTCTTGAAATCTTGAGAGTGATTGTGAATCACTTAAGATTTGCAAGGGCTTGGGCTTGTGAAGTCTATGTAAAATCCGTGAAGGATTGCTCCATTTGTAAAGAGGTTGCTAGCACCCCTGTGAAGTTAGAAGATAGTGAAAAATCTCAAGTGAAGCTTGAGGAGTGGATGTAGGCTTGGTTGAAGCCGAACCACTATAAATCTGTTTGTCTCCTCTTCCCTAATCTCTTTACTTTCCTACTACTACTTTAACTATCTAATATTCATGTGTTAATCATTTGATTTACCCTGTATGTTAATTATACTTCATTGTTATTTTGCTTGATAATTTACTGCTAAGTTTATTATTGTGCTTGTTAATAATTTGTTATACTAGTAGTTAATTTTATTGGGGTATTATTAATTTTAATTATAGAAACCTAATTCATCCCCTCTTAGGTTGCTTTTTAGGTAACAATTGGTATCAGAGCCTGGGCTCTTGTTTAGATTTAACAATCTTGAGTTTTTGATCCATAGCAACCATGTATTCTACTTACTCTGCTGTAGGACAAGCTAGCAATAGGCTACCTCTCTTTGATGGTAGTAAATACATTCATTGGAAATAAAAAATGACTTTGTATCTTCAAGCTACCAATTATGCTTTGTGGCTCATTATCACTAAAGGTCCTAAAATCCCTACCAAGGTAGTAGACCATATCAGTGTGCCTAAACTTGAGGATGAATTTGATGAGCGTGATTATAAACTCCTTCAAGCTAATGCTAAAGCCAAGCTTATTCTTGTGTATGGATTAGATGCAAGTGAGTACAATAGAATTTCTGGATGTATTACTGGTAAAGAGATTTAGGATGAACTTGAAATCACCTATGAAGGAACTAGCCAAATAAAAAAGTCTCGGATTGACATGCTTATTTATGATTATGAACTCTTCACCATGGAATCATTTGAATCTATTTCTGAGATATTTTTATAAATTTACCAATATTATTAATGCTGCAAAATCTCTTGGTAAATCTTATACTAATGATGAGCTTGTAAGAAAAAAAACTTAGGTCTTTGCCAATTGAATGGAAAGCTAAGGTTACAGCTATCCAAGAAGCAAAAGACCTAACAAAATTCGGCATTGAAGAATTCCTAGGCTCACTCATGGCTCATGAACTTTTAATAATGGATGGTAACAAAAAGGAAACCATTTGAGGAGAAAATGATGGAGTAGCCAACCTGTGTCTCATGGCTCTTAGAGAAAAAGAATTCACTCAAGATGAGGTAATTTCTAATTATGTAGAACTTGAAAGTGCTTTTAATGAATTACATGACATATTTAGAAACATTTGTGTTGAGAATTCTAAATTAAAAAAAATTAGTTACTTCTCTTTCAAATGATGTGGATGTTTTAAAAATGGAAAATGCTACTTTAAAAAATGGCTTTACATCTATTGCCAATGAGAAAAACATTTTGAAAAACAATGTTGATGATTTAAACAAAACTCTTGAAAATTTGTAAAAGGAAAAGAAAACATCAACAAACTTCTTGGAAATAAAAAATGTGTTTTTGACAAAGTAGGCATTGGTTTTGATCTTCCTAAACTTTTTATGAGATTAAATGTTCTTGAGACTAATCCCCATAGACCCAAGAAAGTATGGGTACCAAGAAAAAAATCAAGATATTTTGTAGTTGGAATCTCAAAGAACACCAAGGACTTCGAGAGGAAATGCACAACAAGAGTGTTCAATCTAAAGAGCAAAATCAGCTCCTACAAGAAGAAGAATGATGAAATGAAAATCACCAAGATAAACAATAGAGGTAATGTAAGGGTGAAGATTCCAAAAAGGTAAATGAAGGTATAACTCCTAACACACCTTTAAGCTTAAAGTTCTATATTCTTTAAGGTGTGATTTGTGTACAATAGGTTGTGTCTAATCATTGCTTCCATGTAACCTAATTGTTCTAAGTTTGCTAAGTCATGTTCTGTTGGTTTCTTTCAAACATTCATTGAACTCAAAAATGAGAATTATATTATTTTGATGAATGCTTGTTAGAATATGAATGATTCATGCATTCATTAACATTTTATATCATGTCATCTATTGCTATGAAAAAGAGATAAAAAGTGATAAAAAAAATTTGTGAGCATACTTTTCACATCTTATAGATGACTTCATACTAATATATTAATTCCTTTTTGAGTCATATCTTTGTAGAATCAATTTTGATGTCATAGCATGTTTTTGAGATGTATACTGTCTATATTTTGAATTCTACATAATGCTCATGGTTCATACAGAAATATTTCTCATCTTTTGAGTTTGCTTACCATGCTTCCTTCATGAGTTTAAATGTGATTGTGCTATACAATTGCCATATCTCTACAAGATCACAATAGAAAACGGAAGCACCAATTTAGGAGGAGAAATCATCTTTGCTAACATACTTGTTAAACCTCTTTGAGATGAACTCCTAATGAAAGAAAATTGAAGATTGAAAAGCTTCCATCTCTTGAACCTAAGGTATGCCTCATATACTCTCTTAAGCTTTTGAGGTAAAAATTCTATCTTATATCTGTTGAGCTAATACTGTTATTACTTTGATATGAAAAAGATTGATTATACTTCATATGATTTGCAATGTATACTCTTTGATGATGCTCTTACCTAAAAATCATGCCTATGCTTAAATGTGTGGTACATATTGAAATTCATGATTTTTCTTGGCATATGGATTGCTATACCTTTAACATGCTTCATTTTTTTGGGAATTACATTAGCTCAATGAGATTATATTGAGTTTAACCTATTATGAGCAATATTTGGTCTTCTACATAATGCTTGAGCTATGATTGTTAAATCTTCTAGATTGCATATTAGTATCCTTGGTAGATTGCATGTTGGTATCATTTTGGCATCCTATTTGATATTATTGACGAGAACATTTCAGTTATGAGCTTTCATTTATCATATCTCCTATTGATTTTGCCAAATGAAACAAGGGGAAGAATATAAACTTGATTATTTTTTAAAATCCCCTCAGTTTCTATTATGTTTTTGATATCAAACTTATGGGCTTGCACCTTCACATGTTACTATTTTTTTTGCCCATTATTGTCAAATGGTATGAGCTTCAATTGTATGATCATTATGTGCTATCATTTTTTTGGTATCATAGAACTACCTTGATATGTATGATTATTTGTGCTATACTGAGACTCACATTCTTTCATCCTATATGCTGTACCATACTTCCTTCTTGTGCTTGATTTTGTTGAAAATGTCATCGGGGGAGAAAAAAAGACTTGCATGCTTTGGTATCTCTGATTATTTTGGTATTTCTATGCTTTTGGTATCTTAATTCTTACAACATGACCTTTGAGCTGATTAGTTGTTGATAATGTAAGAGGAAGATCGTTTTCCTCAAGGAAGAGTGACTTGAACTTTAGCTCCATATTTATGCTCTTGCTTGGCAACCTTGTTTGATCTATGCATTGTTATGTCTATTATAGTCTTGAGATTGGTATTCTCTTGCTAAGAAATTGGGAATTAGATCATGCTCAAATACTTCTCATATACTCATTAACAATTTAGTCTCTCATTATTATTTTTTGTTTGGGCTTAATTTTCTTATTTGTTTTCTCTACTTTTTAATTTCATTTTTCAGAACTTAAACATAAAAACCAAAACAAATCAAAATAAAAATATTTATATATAAAAAAAACAAAACAAAACAAAACACCTATCATTTTTTTACGGCCACACGCCGATCAAAATAAACATGAAAAAAAAAATCCTTCATTTTTTTTTCGGCCATACGCCGATCTTACTTACTCGCCTTTTCCATCGTTTTCTTCTTCTTTTTATCACCTTGGGCGACCCTTGACGCCCCTGCCCCTGTGCTTTCGTCAAGAGCGACGACTCTCCGCTGACTGTCAAAGGCCAAGAACGACGTTGCTCCAAATCGGGCCATTGAGGTGGTCTTTCGTTTAAGCTCTTTATTTTCAGCCTTCAGTGCACCTATTTCTACTCGCGCATCCTTGTACATGCGCTGGAGTAGAGAGAGTTGGGCATTGACCTGATGGAGCTCACTCGTCCTATTTTGCAATCGGTGAGCCAATTTTGTGACTGCCATCACCGTCTCCATACAGGACGTCAGTGTGAAATGATTGGCTTCTATGTTAGATTGAGCTGCCATGATTTGCTCAATCGACATCATCAGAAGGTTAGGAAGAGGAATAACAGGAAGAGTAGGAGTAGGGGCACTCGGTCCAACAGAGCTTATGGGATCGTTCAGGTCTGGAAATAGAGTGAGGGGACGGGATGAGGAAGCCATGGTTTAGAGGTGAGAGTTGTAAACGAAATGAGTTGCAGAGAAATAGAAAAGAACAGACTGATGTTTGGCCTCCTCCGTTCAGTTTTTTTTTGTCTCTCGATGAGGAAGAAGAAATAGACAAGAGTAGTGAAAAAGAGATAAAAGAGAATGGTGAAGAATAAAATGGAAGAGTGTGTGATTTATAAGAAGGTTGAAGAGAAGAAGACAAGGAGGGCAAGATAGCCAAGGCGAGTGGATATCGAGGAGAGCTGCTTTTGTTGGCCAATGAAGCAAAAGCCAGGCTGCGTGGCAACTGCATTTTGCGAAAAACGAGAGCGATGCGGGAGAGTTGTATATGTAATATATATATATATATTTGTTGATGCCATTTATCACTATCATTTTCTTCCTCCTCTTCCAGATTCTGACCCATGATTTCCTTTTGATAATGTAACAGGAGGAGAAAATTATATGATGTTATGTATTATGGTATTATTTTCAAACTAATCTGATGTTATGTATTTATAGTTTGATATCTTAATCTTATATCATGTTATTGATTAAAGCTTATTTATTACACATGTGCTAACCTATGTATTTAGAAATGAATTCAGGGAGCATGACTTGAAGGGGAGCCCTTGTTACTCCCAAATCAAATCAAAACATCATTGTGTGCCATCATAAAAAAGGAGGAGATTGTTAGACTTATTTATTTTGATGATTTATTTAATTATGTTTTTAATTTATTTGGAAGTGAAAAGTAGAATCAAAATTTATTTTGATGATTTATTTGAAAGAGAAAAATAGAATCAACATTTATTTTGATGATTTTATGTTTTAATAAAATCAAAATTTATTTTGTCCCATTATTTCTCACCTAAACCTTTATCCTAAATGTTGTTAAAATGTATTTAATATTTGATTAAATCAGGAGTTCAAACAGCCCAAAACAGAGGTTCAAACAGCTTAGCACAACAGCAGCTTAAAAGGTTCCAGTGGAATATATTCAAATTTGTAATGATAGAGTGGAAGATATTTAAATTGGTAATGATGGAACTACAACGACTATAAACGGTTATAAATTCAAATGAATACAACGGCTATAATTTTCATTATATATACCAAGGCCTCTAATGTAAACAAGTTACAAAAAAACCTCAAAATATTCTTTGATCTATAAGCACTCACATCTATTCTCAGAAATTATACACTGAGCCTTATAGCTTTAAGCCCATTTTTCCTGTGTGAGATTTACAGAAAAATCAAAGCTTCATTTTATATATCTATCTTTGAGAGATATTTATTGTAAGCTTTCTTTGAAAGCAAAAATACCATTTCATCTTATAAAAGTGTTGCAAACACTGTATTCTTGAAATCTTGAGAGTGATTGTGAATCACTTAAGATTTGCAAGGGTTTGGGCTTGTGAAGTCTATGTAAAATCCGTGGAGGATTGCTCAATTTGTAAAGCGATTACTAGCATCCTTGTGAAGTTAGAAGATAGTGGAAAATCTCAAATGAAGCTTGAGGAGTGGATATAGGCTTGGTTGAAGTCGAACCACTATAAATCTGTTTGTCTCCTCTTCCCTAATCTCTTTACTTTCCTACTACTACTATAGCTATCTAATATTCATGTGTTAATCATTTGATTTATCTTGTATGTTAGTTATACTTCATTGTTATTTTTCTTGATCATTTACTGCTAAGTTTATCATTGTGCCTGTTAATAATTTGTTATACTAGTAGTTAATTTTATTTGGATATTATTAATTTTAATTGTAGAAACCTAATTCACCCCCTATCTTTGGTTGCTTTTTGGGTAACAAGGTTTGTTATAAACAAATTGTAGCCGTTGAGGGTAGACTCCCTAATGGCTCTGAAAATTGGCGAGGGTGAAAGCCTCAAGGGTTATGCCAAAAGGTATTACGAGGTGTTCAACCAAATACCCGAATGTAACCAGGAGTTGGCGGTCGTATCTTTTAAGAACGGCATGGAGGATGATTGCATGCTTTGAAAGTCACTGGCAAAGACTCTACTGAAGAGTATGGAGGAGCTCATGGTCAGGATCGAGAAATATGCGAGCGCAGAAGAAGATACGCTAGGAATGAAGGCATTAAAGTAAGAGAAGAGGAACGACTCACCAAAGCGAGGCCGAGGTAATACAAATTTTAATAGACAAGAAACAAGACTAAGGGCTGCACAGGCAGTCACCACTATGTTCCGGATCCCGGTTTATAAAGTCCTGGAAAGGATCAAGAACCAGCCGTATTATAGAGCACTAGAGAAGATTCCTTGTGAATTTATGGGAAGAAGCCTTGGGAAGCACTGTGCCTACCATAATGAGGATGGGCACCTAACTCAGGGGTGTAGAGCCTTGAAGACGCATTTGGAAGATCTGGTTAGACAAGGTCACTTAAGGGACCTAGCAGATGAGGCCAGAATGAGGGAAGATCAGGTAAGGCTGCCCCAGACAACGGCAACACCACCTCCACCGACACCACAACCGCAAGCAGGCGGACCTCGAGTGATCAATGTGATTCAATCGAGGGTCAATGAGAACGAGGTATGTGGGGAGACTCAGAGGGTGAAGCACTTACAACATGTGTACAAGGTCCAACAAAAGAGGCCTAGGATAGATGAGTATCAGGAACCAATGGTGTCCTTTACTGAAGCAGACCTAGACATAGTGCAGCATCCACACAACGATACTCTGGTAATAACCCTCAAGATTGGAGAATACCAAGTAAGGCGTATTCTGATTAACCAAGGCAGCTCTTGTGACATCATGTATGTCAGATGTTACAAGGAGCTCGACCTTCACTGAGATGATTTGGAGCAGTCCAACAGCCCAATGGTCGGGTTCAATGGAATGCAGACATGGCCCCTAGGAGCAATAAATTTGGAGGTGCAGGCAGGCACCAAGAAGGTAAGCACAAAGTTCACAGTAATTGAAACCCTCTCCCCCTATAATGTTATCTTAGGAAGGCCATGGTTGCATGCAATGAGGGTTGTTTCCTTAACATTGCACCAGCTATTGCGATTTCCAATGGAGCATGGAATTGAAGAGATTAGAGGGGATCAAGTGCCGGTGAAGAATTGTTCCATGGCAGCAATGAAATCCACCTGTAATGTGCGAGAACCAGAAACAACAGAAACTGAGGATGGAGACATGGAAGTCCTAGATGATGTCAGCAAAGAACAAGTCGAGAAAAGCGAGGAAGCTTTGAAAAAAAATTCTGGTCCAACAAGGAGATGAAGAGCGATTCTTCCTTCTCGACTCAGGTTTGGCCGAGGAGGAGGAAAAAGAGTTAGAGGCATTCTTGCGAGCAAACATAAAGGTGTTTGCCTGGACGTCATATGAGATGTCTGGCATCGACCCCGAGGTCACTTACCATAAACTCAATGTAACGACCCGACCCTCATATGTGCTTGTGATATATGTTAGTCTTTTATTCTGTGCTATTAAATGACTAAGATGAAGCTGTATAAGGGAATGAGGGCAAGTAACTATGTTATAATGCCTTGTGGAAGGAACTCTATCTGTTAGGAAAGAAATGTATCTGTTCTTACTCGAATGATAAAGTAGAAATTGAGGGCCTTAGCAGCTTAATAAACCAAAATTGAACATATATTTGGAATCAGCATAATTTTTAAGTAATATTAAGCACTTCCGTGAAATTTCAATTTCGGACATGTAAACGATCGATTTTTGTCTTATTCTCTCCTTATGGATGTACATATATATGATCTTGGTTATTTTGACAAATAAAACAAAAAAGAAGAAGAGAGAGTTCATCACCCTAGACTTGAGAAGTGAAGGGATAGAGAAAGAAGATCCTTACAAGGTTGAGATTTGGGTTTAAGGTATGTATATGTTTGTCTAATTTCTATCCACACCCCTTCTTGTCATAATTTATGTGAAGATGTTCCTATGATCTTGTTCCTAAGAGTTGGAATTGTGGTGTTATGAGTATGAAGAGTAAATGTGACCTTACCTTGCATGTTTTGACTCAACTTGACTATGTCTTCACTTGACTTGTTTAACTTCAAGTATGTGATATGCATTTGTGTTATGAGTTGAGATGTGAGAACAAATAGAAATCTTGTGAATTAGAGTAAATTTAAGTTGTGAATTTATGATTTGATTTGTTTTACTCAAATGAAAGATGTAATTTGATCCTTGTTCACATGTAATTACATGCTTTGAGCTTATATATTGGTAATTTAAAGCTAGATTTTTGAGGCCTAAACATGTCTATAAGAAGAAGAAAATTGTGCAAAAATTTCAGACCTTTAGTGCAGAATCGCCGCACGTGCGGGGCCTAAGGCCGCACGTGCAGGAACCTCAGCCGCACGTGCGGGAGTCACTGCCGCACGTGCGGGAAAATGGCAAAATTCCGGGCTTCAACACTGCAAAAAAAGCACGTGCGGGGCCTCAATGCCGCACGTGCGGGAGGTGTGCCGCACGTGCGGGAGATCCTAGCCGCACGTGCGGCTCAAGGCAGAAAAGTTGGGATGCTCCGTTTTGCGTGTTGGGTCCTCTAATGTGGTCAAACCTGCAATTTATATTATTTGAATGTTCGTTAATTTAATCAAAGTAAGTGAACCGAATGTTAGTTTAACAAGAAAAAGGGGCTAATGTAATCTTTTATATGTTCATGTGTGTAGGAAACACCTCAAAAGGAAGTGCACCGCCACAACACAGTGAGTAATAGTGCTTCAATGTATCCCTACTCAGTATTTATAATTAATGACGTTGTGACCTTGTAGAAAGTATCATCGTATGATATACTGACGTTATATTTTGACGTTATGAATGTCACTATTAAACTTGTGTTGGCATGAAATGATTGGTATGAAATGACATATCTGCTATAAATAATTTGATACGAAATTGTGAAAACATTGAAAAGGTTGTGAAGTTGTACGCATCCTATATGAAAGTTGTGACTACCGGAATGTATCAAGGCAATATGAATTTGTGACCAATGTGGCTTAGTGCCATTTGTGAACCAATGTGGCTTAGTGCCATTTGTGACTCAATGTGGCCTAGAGCCATTTGTGAATTAATGTGGCTAAGAGCCCTAATGTGAAACTACGTGACCAATGGTCAATTGTGAATTGTGAACTAATGAGGCCAAGAGCCATTTGTGAATAAAGAAATTATGAGGCCAAGGGCCGATGTGTGAAATATGAATGTCACTATTGTGAGCTTGTGGATTGAACAGAACCAAAAGTTTGTGTGAGGAATTGTAAGTTGTGAACCCAAGAACTCTTCCCGAACGTGTGAAATTCTTAGGCCAGGGGCCACACTGTGACAATTATAAACCGATCATGTTATCCCTACAAGCCGTACAGAGACAGACTAATGGCATGATTACAGCATTAAATATATTTACTAGCATATTAGTACTATTATTCACTGAGCTTGGCTCACCCTATGTTATGTCTATTTCTGTAGGTAATCAACCAGGAGGTCGATCTTAGCTCGGCATCGTCATACTTTTGTCAGCCTAGGCACAGCCAAGCTTGGGGTCGGGACCCTACTTTTGTGAAGTTGTTAGATGATGACTCACACTTTTGATATTGGCTTAAGTTGTTATGTACTTAAGGACTTTGTTACATACCCCATCTCGGGGTTAGTTCTGTATATGTCTGTAAATAACTAACTCTTAAGTGTACTTTGGCTTTTGATGTACTTGTCCTGTGAAATGTGTTGATCCTGGCATGACTTAGTAGCTCAATGGATGTCATACTTTCTGGTTGTTATCAATTATATTTTATAGCTTCCGGGCAGGCCCCTCTATGGAACCAGGTTAAGTGTCATCTCCTGTTCAGGTCATGCCCAAACTTTTAGGGGCAAGTTAGGGGCGTGACAAGTGGTATCAGAGCACGAGTTGCTGTCTCACACACAGATCCATTGAGCCTTAGGATGTCTAGAAAAGACTTAAGCATTATGCATGGCATCCTAAGAATGTATGAAAGATCGATGGCAACGAAGAATGTACTCTGCTAACGCTAACAATTTGACCTTTGTTTGCTGGATATAATTGAATGTTATGCAGGTTATGGTTAGAACCAGGATGGAAGAGTCAGACGAGGCTACCTCGGCACGGTTGGACCGAATGGAAAGAATGATTATGGACATGGCGGAGACCCTAAGGCAACAACAGCAACAACCGCCACCACCACCAGTACCTCCACCTGCAGTACAAGATGTTCATGTTGAGGACCGAACCATCACACTCACAAAGGAGTTCAAAAAGATGAAACCACCGTCATTCAACGGGGGAATAGAACCTATGAAAGCTGAAGCATGGGTGCTGGGAATAGAGAAATTGTTCGAAGTGTTTCCATGTACTGAAGCTCAGAAAGTGCAACTTGCCGCCTTTACTCTTGAAGATGAGGCGCGAAGATGGTGGATGCTTACAAGAACAGTGCATCGGGACTTAACATGGGGTAGATTTCTGGAATTTTTCTATGATAAGTATTTTCCTCAAAGCATGCGAGATAAGAAGGTGACAGAATTTGAGACTCTTAGACAAGGAAATAAGACTGTGGCAGAATATGAGGCCCAATTTGCTGAATTAGCTCGGTTTGCCCCTCATATGGTAGATACAGACTATAAGAAGGCACGAAAATTTGAAGGAGGATTGCGGGGTGCCATTTTGGACCGGGTTAATATGCTAAAATTACCCACGTATGTTGAGGTGCTAGAAAGGGCTGTTATCGCCGAAGGAAATCTTGCGGCCCAGAATCGAATTTCCGAGTGGAAAGGGAAGAGACAAAACAACCAATGGTCAAAGGGATCCGTTACTCCACCCGCGAAGAAGCACAATTCAGGGAACTTCAGCACCACTATTTCTGCTCAAAATGCCACACCAATGTGTCCAGACTGTGGAAGGCAACATCGAGGAACTTGTCACTGGAGGACTGGAGCATGTTTTAAATGTGGGAAAACGGGACATTTGGTAAGGGATTGTCCACAATTGGTTCAACAAAAAGGCAATAGACCTGCTACAAGTTCCGCGGGGTCTACACTGACCCCCAATGCGAAGATGGCGGCCAAACCGAGTAATAACAAAGACACTGCAAGACAAGGTAGGGTGTTCGCTTTGATTCCCGGTGATGTACAAAATACAGCAACAGTGGTGTCAGGTACATTTATTATTTATGGTCACTCTGCGCATGTATTGTTTGATTCTGGCTCCACTCACTCTTTTGTGTCGAAACTCTTCGCTCCTAAATTAGATAAAATGGAAGAAAACTTACCTTACATGTTGTGTGTGTCCTCCCCTTTGGGAGAGCCTATGATTTGTGCTACTATATACCTAGCTTGTGAACTTCAACTTGGGGATATTCGGGTGTATGCTAATTTAATGCCTCTCGATATGACCTATTTTGATGTTATTTTGGGAATGGATTGGCTAAGTGCTTATGGTGCAACTATAAACTGTGTGACTAAGCAAATTAACTATTATCCTCCGGGGCAATCGGAGTCTGTGGTTCAAGGGCAGGAAGTGATTTCACCACCTTATCTAATATCTGCCGTGAAGGCTTGTAACTTAATACGAAAGGGCTGTCAGGGGTATTTATGCAGCGTTTTAGAAGGGCAAGGGATGAATGGGAACATTGATGTGATTCCAGTGGTCCGTGGGTTTCCGGATGTTTTTCCCGAAGAATTGCCGGGCCAACTAATAGACCGAGAAATCGAGTTTGTAATTGAAGTGGTGCCTGGAACCCAACCTATCTCGAAGACACCCTATAGGATGTCACCAGCTGAAATGAAAGAGTTGAAGATTCAATTACAGGATCTGCTTGGCAAGGGATTTATCCGCCCGAGTGTATCCCCTTGGGGTGCGCCAGTATTGTTTGTGAAAAAGAAGGATGGAACACTCCGGTTATGTATCAACTATAGGGAACTGAATAAGGTGACAATTAAAAATAAGTACCCCTTACCACGGATAGATGACTTATTCGATCAGTTACAAGGGGCACAAGTTTTCTCAAAAATTGATTTACGGTCTGGCTACCATCAATTGAAAGTTAAAGCCGATGATGTGGAGAAGACAGCCTTTCGAACCCGGTACGGCCATTATGAATTTTTGGTTATGCCCTTCGGGGTTACAAACGCACCAGCAGCATTTATGGATCTAATGAATCGCGTCTTTAAGCCCTATCTAGACGAATTTATGGTGGTTTTTATCGATGACATCCTTATATACTCGAAGAGTGCAGAAGCTCATGAGAATCATCTTCGTTTAATACTTCAAACACTCCGGGAGAAGAAACTGTATGCAAAATTGAAGAAATGTGAATTCTGGTTACAAGAAGTGGCATTTTTAGGGCATGTGGTGACAAAGGAAGGAGTCTCTGTTGATCCACGTAAAGTGGAAGCAATTGTGAACTGGCCAACTCCCACTAATGTAACTGAGATACGAAGTTTCATGGGATTAGCTGGATATTACAGGAGGTTTGTTCAAAATTTCTCCAAAATCGCTGTGCCACTTACTCAACTGACACGAAAAGGAGTTGCATTCGAATGGTCAGAGGAACGGGAATCCGCTTTCCAAGAATTAAAAACAAGATTGACAACAGCACCAGTTCTGGCTTTGCCATCCGGTACCGAAGGATTCATAATTTACAGTGATGCTTCGCACAAGGGGCTTGGTTGTGTGCTAATGCAAAATGGAAGGGTTATTGCCTATGCTTCTCGACAGCTGAAACCTCACGAGAAGAATTATCCCACACACGATCTCGAATTGACGGCAGTAGTTTTTGCTTTGAAAATATGGCGGCACTATCTTTATGGTACAACTTGCGAAGTTTACACTGATCATAAAAGCCTCAAGTACCTGTTTACCCAGAAAGAGTTGAACATGCGACAACGGCGATGGCTTGAATTGATTAAGGATTATGACTTACAGATCCAATATCATCCTGGTAAAGCCAACATGGTGGCAGATGCACTTAGTCGGAAGAATATGGGGGACTTGGCAAATCTGTTAGCAGAAATGAAGGAGTTGAGGATTGAACTGGATGAAATAAATATGGACCTAATGGTACGTGAACAGGAGGTCATACTCGCAACACTAAGAGCTCAACCCACCTTGCTGGAAGAGATTAAGTTACATCAACTGGAAGATGAGACTTTACGGAAAATCTATGAAGAGTTAGAGGCAAAACCAAAATCGGGATTCAGTTACGTAGATTCGATATTAAAGTTTCAAGGTCGTGTATGTGTCCCCAATGTGTTGGAGCTTAAACGGAAATTGCTAGGAGAAGCGCATGCCTCGAGATTATCCATACACCCGGGAAGTACTAAAATGTACCGAAACTTAAAACAAAATTTTTGGTGGCCAAATATGAAAAAGGAGATCGCGGAATTTGTTTCTAAGTGTCTACAATGTCAACAAGTAAAGGCGGAACATCAAAGACCAGCAGGGTTATTACAACCCCTTCCAATCCCGGAATGGAAATGGGAGCATTTGACCATGGATTTCGTTGTAGGGTTACCGAGGACTCCCCGAGGTATGAATTCGATTTGGGTCATTGTGGACTGATTAACCAAGTCTGCTCACTTATTGCCTGTGAAGACTCAATACAATGCGGATAAGCTAGCAGTACTGTATATAGATGAAATTGTAAGGCTTCATGGTGTACCAGTGTCGATTGTTTCAGATAGGGACCCCAAATTTGTTTCAAGACTTTGGCAAAGTTTACAGGAGGCTATGGGTACCGAACTTACATTCAGCACCGCTTTTCACCCTCAAACTGACGGTCAATCCGAGAGAACCATACAAGCTTTAGAAGATATGCTCCGACTGTGTGTATTGGATTTTCAAGAAAGCTGGGAAACCCATCTACCGTTGATAGAGTTCGCCTACAATAACAGTTACCATTCGAGCATTGAGATGGCACCTTATGAAGCTCTGTATGGAAGACCATGTCGTTCCCCTGTATGTTGGGCTGAAGTCGGGGACAGGGCATTGTTGGGTCCTGAAATTGTGCAACTAACAACTGAAAAGGTTAAAATTATCCGGGAGAGGTTAAAAACGGCACAAAGCCGGCAGAAGAGCTATGCAGATAACAGACGAAGGGATTTGGAGTTTGACGTGGGCAGTTATGTGTTCGTGAAAGTCACCCCGTTAAAGGGACATCCGAGATTTGGGAAAAAGGGTAAATTAACGCCCCGGTATGTTGGCCCTTTCCAAATTCTAGAAAGAGTGGGTTTGGTAGCTTACCGAGTGGCTCTTCCGCCAAGTATGAGTCAAATACATAATGTGTTTCATGTTTCCATGCTTCGGGGATACCTACCGGATCCATCTCATGTCATAGACTATCATCAACTTGTGCTAGATGATAAATTAAACTATGAAGAGAGACCACTTCGAATTTTGGAGCGACAAGTGAAGCAATTGCGCAATCGGGAAATTCCAATGGTAAAGGTGGAGTGGCAAGAACATTATGGCACCGAAGCTACTTGGGAAAAAGAAGAGGATAAGCAGCAACAGTATCCATATCTGTTTCCATTTTGAGGTAAAAACAAGTTTGAGGGACCAAACTTTTTTGAAGGAGGGGAGAGTGTAACGACCCGACCCTCATATGTGCTTGTGATATATGTTAGTCTTTTATTCTGTGCTATTAAATGACTAAGATGAAGCTGTATAAGGGAATGAGGGCAAGTAACTATGTTATAATGCCTTGTGGAAGGAACTCTATCTGTTAGGAAAGAAATGTATCTGTTCTTACTCGAATGATAAAGTAGAAATTGAGGGCCTTAGCAGCTTAATAAACCAAAATTGAACATATATTTGGAATCAGCACAATTTTTAAGTAATATTAAGCACTTCCGTGAAATTTCAATTTCGGACATGTAAACGATCGATTTTTGTCTTATTCTCTCCTTATGGATGTACATATATATGATCTTGGTTATTTTGACAAACAAAACAAAAAAGAAGAAGAGAGAGTTCATCACCCTAGACTTGAGAAGTGAAGGGATAGAGAAAGAAGATCCCTACAAGGTTGAGATTTGGGTTTAAGGTATGTATATGTTTGTCTAATTTCTATCCACACCCCTTCTTGTCATAATTTATGTGAAGATGTTCCTATGATCTTGTTCCTAAGAGTTGGAATTGTGGTGTTGTGAGTATGAAGAGTAAATGTGACCTTACCTTGCATGTTTTGACTCAACTTGACTATGTCTTCACTTGACTTGTTTAACTTCAAGTATGTGATATGCATTTGTGTTATGAGTTGAGATGTGAGAACAAATAGAAATCTTGTGAATTAGAGTAAATTTAAGTTGTGAATTTATGATTTGATTTGTTTTACTCAAATGAAAGATGTAATTTGATCCTTGTTCACATGTAATTACATGCTTTGAGCTTATATATTGGTAATTTAAAGCTAGATTTTTGAGGCCTAAACATGTCTATAAGAATAAGAAAATTGTGCAAAAATTTCGGACCTTTAGTGCAGAATCGCAGCACGTGCGGGGCCTAAGGCCGCACGTGCGGGAACCTCAGCCGCACGTGCGGGAAAATGGCAAAATTCCGGGCTTCAACACTGCAAAAAAAGCACGTGCGGGGCCTCAATGCCGCACGTGCGGGAGGTGTGCCGCACGTGCGGGAGATCCTAGCCGCACGTGCGGCTCAAGGCAGAAAAGTTGGGATGCTCCGTTTTGCGTGTTGGGTCCTCTAATGTGGTCAAACCTGCAATTTATATTATTTGAATGTTCGTTAATTTAATCAAAGTAAGTGAACCGAATGTTAGTTTAACAAGAAAAAGGGGCTAATGTAATCTTTTATATGTTCATGTGTGTAGGAAACACCTCAAAAGGAAGTGCACCGCCACAACACAGTGAGTAATAGTGCTTCAATGTATCCCTACTCAGTATTTATAATTAATGACGTTGTGACCTTGTAGAAAGTATCATCGTATGATATACTGACGTTATATTTTGACGTTATGAATGTCACTATTAAACTTGTGTTGGCATGAAATGATTGGTATGAAATGACATATCTGCTATAAATAATTTGATACGAAATTGTGAAAACATTGAAAAGGTTGTGAAGTTGTACGCATCCTATATGAAAGTTGTGACTACCGGAATGTATCAAGGCAATATGAATTTGTGACCAATGTGGCTTAGTGCCATTTGTGAACCAATGTGGCTTAGTGCCATTTGTGACTCAATGTGGCCTAGAGCCATTTGTGAATTAATGTGGCTAAGAGCCCTAATGTGAAACTACGTGACCAATGGTCAATTGTGAATTGTGAACTAATGAGGCCAAGAGCCATTTGTGAATAAAGAAATTATGAGGCCAAGGGCCGATGTGTGAAATATGAATGTCACTATTGTGAGCTTGTGGATTGAACAGAACCAAAAGTTTGTGTGAGGAATTGTAAGTTGTGAACCCAAGAACTCTTCCCGAACGTGTGAAATTCTTAGGCCAGGGGCCACACTGTGACAATTATAAACCGATCATGTTGTCCCTACAAGCCGTACAGAGACAGACTAATGGCATGATTACAGCATTAAATATATTTACTAGCATATTAGTACTATTATTCACTGAGCTTGGCTCACCCTATGTTATGTCTGTTTCTGTAGGTAATCAACCAGGAGGTCGATCTTAGCTCGGCATCGTCATACTTTTGTCAGCCTAGGCACAGCCAAGCTTGGGGTCGGGACCCTACTTTTGTGAAGTTGTTAGATGATGACTCACACTTTTGATATTGGCTTAAGTTGTTATGTACTTAAGGACTTTGTTACATACCCCATCTCGGGGTTAGTTCTGTATATGTCTGTAAATAACTAACTCTTAAGTGTACTTTGGCTTTTGATGTACTTGTCCTGTGAAATGTGTTGATCCTGGCATGACTTAGTAGCTCAATGGATGTCATACTTTCTGGTTGTTATCAATTATATTTTATAGCTTCCGGGCAGGCCCCTCTATGGAACCAGGTTAAGTGTCATCTTCTGTTCAGGTCATGCCCAAACTTTTAGGGGCAAGTTAGGGGCGTGACACTCAATGTAGACAGGTCGGCTAAACCTATCATTCAACGAGCAAAGAAGCCGATGTTGGTTCATGTAGAGGCAATAGAGGAGGAAGTGGACAAATTGTTAGAGGCCAGAGCCATTCGGGAGGTAAACTACCCAACTTGGTTGTCAAACACAGTTGTTGTGAAAAAGAAGATTGAGAAGTAGAGGGTCTGTGTGGACTGCACCAGCCTGAATAAGGCTTGTCCCAAAGACCGTTTCTGGCTCCCCAAGATCGATCAATTGGTAGATGCCACTTCAGGGCATGGAAGGATGAGCTTCCTGGACGTTTACAGGGGATACCATCAGATAGCAATGTATCCCCCTGAGGAGAAGACTGCATTTATCACGCCAAAAGGGTTGTATTGCTATAGATTGATGCCTTTCAGGTTGAAAAATACAAGAGCAACCTACCAGAGGTTGGTATCCATGATGTTCAGACACCTGATTGGCAAAATAGTGGAAGTGTACATTGATGACATGGTCGTGAAGACCAAAGAACCTGAGAATCACTTGGTCGACTTAAAAGCAGTTTTTGATATCCTTAGAACATATCGACTCTGACTCAGTGCTTCGAAATGCACATTCAAAGTTGGGTTTGGTAAGTTCCTGGGATACTTGGTTACCAGAAGGGGCATTGAGGCAAGCCCAGATCAAATCAAGGCTATCCTGGACTTGAAAAGCTCGACATCGGCAAAATAGGTACAGATGTTAACTGGAAGGGCTGCAGTCTTGAACAGATTTATAAGCAGAAGTTTAAATAAGTGTAAACCATTTTTCAGTTTGTTGAAAAAGGCCACATATTTCTTGTGGACAGAGGAATGCGAAGTCGTCTTGGCCGACTTGAAAAGTACCTGACAATAGCTCCAGTTCTGTCAAATCCAGCACCTGGAGAGGACTATTTTTATACTTGGCCGTTTCAGAGCACGCAACAAGTGTGGTGATAATCAAAGAAGAGAAGGGAGAACAAAGGGCAGTATACTATGTGGGTAAAACCCTAGCAGACGCATAAGACCAGACTGAAGTCGACAGGGTTTAGCCTAACAATAGAAGGACATCTCTACAGAAGGTCTTTTACTGGTCCCCTTTTGAGGTGTGTGCATCCTTTCCAGGTTGAAGGCTTCTTGTATGAAATACATGAAGGGCTATATGACAACCATGCTAGGGGCAGATCACTTGCTCATAGGGCCATTACTCAGGGATACTGATGGCCCTACATGCAGAAGGATACTGAAGCCTACGTCAGAAGGTGCGAGAAGCGTCAGAGGTTTACATTTTTGATACATCAACCAGCAGCAGATTTGAACCCAGTATCTAGTCCTTGGCTATTTTCCCAGTGGGGCATGGATCTTGTTGGACAACTGCCCCAAGCAACTAGACAAAGAAAGTTCCTACTGGTAGCAACGGATTACTTCACAAAGTGGGTAGAAGCTAAACCCCTTGCGAAGATTCAAGATATTGATGTGAAGAACTTTATATGGAAGAACATCATCACCAGGTTTGGGATCCCAAGGGCAATAATAGCAGATAACGGTACACAGTTTGACAGTAAGCTAATCAAGAGCTTCTATGCAAAGTACAAAATCAAGAACTACTACTCTACTCCAAGTTTCTCTCAGAGTAATGGTCAGGCAGAAGCATCCAATAAGACTATCTTGGATGGGATCAAAAAGAGGCTGGAAACAGCAAAGGGAAAATGGGTGGAGGAGTTGCCCAATGTACTCTGGGCATATCGGACTACGCTGAGAAGATCAACTGGGGAGTCTCCGTTTGCCATGGGTTATGGCACTGAAGCAGTTATCCCGCTAGAAGTCGGCATTCCAGGGATCAGAACCCAGAGAGTGGAAAATGGTACTAATGAGGCATTTGTAGCTCGAGATCTAGACCTACTGGAGGAGAAAAGAAAGAGAGCAGTAATTCGGCTGGGGGCATACCAGCAACAACTTGCTAGGGCTTACAACAAGAAGGTCAACCCAAAAGAGTTCAAAGTACGGGACCTTGTGCTGAGAAAAGTGGTCAACAACAAGAAGAATCTTAGAGAGGGCAAGCTAGGCCCAAATTGGGAAAGGCCCAAATTAGGAAGGGCCTTATAGAATCATCTTGGTCGCGAGCAACGGGGCATATCAGCTTGAGGATAGTGATGGCAAAGAGTTGTCAAGACCCTGGAACACTTGCAACTTGAACTTTTTCTATCATTAGGTTTTTGTTTTTCAAAGTTTATGTCATTAGTCGAAGTAATAATGAAATTTTAGTTTGATTGTTATCGGCTTAATCTATTCTGTCGAAGATCTCAGCCTAGATGATTAGGTTCGAGAAGACAAGAGCTTAGCCCAAGTGAGCAGATCCCGGATCCCAGATCCCAGAAGACAAGATCTCGGCCTAAATGATTAGGTCCGAGAAGCCAAGAGCTCAGCCTAAGTGAGCAGATCCCTGAAGACAAGATGTCAGCCTAGATGATTAGGTCCGAGAAGACAAATGCTCAGCCTAAGTGAGCATATCACAAATCCCAGAATACAAGATCTCGGCCTAGATGATTAGGTTCGAGAAGACAAAAGCTCAACTTAAGTGAGCAGATCCTAGATCCCGGAAGACAAGATCTCAGCCTAGATGATTAGGTTTGAGAAGATAAGAGCTCAGTCTAAGTGAGCAGATTCCAGATCCCAGAAGACAAGATCTCGGCCTAGATGATTAGGTCCGAGAAGACAAGAGCTCAGCCCAAGTGAACAGATCCCAGATCCAGAAGACAAGATCTCGGCCTAGATGATTAGGTCCAAGAAAACAAGAGTTCAGCCTAAATGAACAGATCCCAAATCCTGGAAGAAAACATTTCGACCTAGATGATTAGGTACGAGAAGACAAGAGTTCAACCTAAGTGAGCAGATCACAGAAGACAAGATCTCAGCCTAGATGATTAGGTCCGAGAAGACAAGAACTCAACTTAAGTGAGTAGATCATAGATCCCAAAAGACAAGATCTCAGCCCAGATGATTAAGTCCGAGAAGACAAGAGCTTAGCCCAACTGAGTAGATCCCAGATCCAGAAGACAAGATCTCGGCCTAGATGATTAGGTCCGAAAAGACAAGAGTTCAGCCTAAATGAACAGATCCCAGATCCTGGAAGATAACATCTCGGCCTAGATGATTAGGTCCGAGAAGACAAGAGCTCAGCCTAAGTGAGCAGATCCCAGATCTCAAAAAACAAGATCTCAGGCTAGACGAGTAGGTCCTAAAAAAGAAGATCTTAATCTAAGTGAGCAGATCCCAGATCCCAAAAGACAAAGAGGAAGCACACAAGATCAAACTGAAGTCGGTCAGGTTCTGTCTGTCGACAGAAGGAGATCTATACAAAAGAACTTTTACTAGGCTTCTATTGCGATGTGTACATCCTTTCCAGGTTGAAGACATTTTATATGAGATCCACAAAGGAGTATGTGGAAGCTATGCAGAGGGCAGATCTCTTGCCCACAGAGCTATATTACAGGGATTCTGGTGGCCCTACATGCAAAAGGATACCAAAGCTGATGCAAAGAAGCATGAAAATGCTGTTGGAATCTATGATTGTGCGATACGACCGAATAGTCTTATGACGATGTTCCTATGGTGAACATGACGAATAACTTAGACTTGCCATATGGTAGAGTTGAATTACACTTTCCATATAATAAAGTTGAACTAAGTTTGCGATGTTTCCGATTGAAATATGACAAATAACTTAGACTTGCCATATGGTAGAGTTGAACTAAGTTTGCGATGTTTCCGAATGAAACATGATGAATAACTTAGACTTGCCATATGGTAGAGTTGAATTACACTTGTCATACGGTAGAGTTGAACTAAGTTTGCGATATTTTCGATTGAAACATGACGAATAACTTAGACTTGCTATATAGTAGAGTTGAATTACACTTGCCATATGGTAGAGTTGAACTAAGTTTGCGATGTTTCCGATTGAAACATGACGAATAAACTTAGACTTACCATATGGTAAAGTTAAATTACACTTGCCATATGGTAGAATTGAACTAAGTTTGCGATGTTTCCGATTGAAACATGACGAATAACTTAGACTTTTTGTGATGGTAGAGTTGAACTAAGTCTGCGATGTTTTAGCATGAAACAAGGCGAAACTAGCCATGACTTGGTCAGTTTGAAAAGAAAGCTAAGGAGTATGGTACTCTCGGTGTACTAAGGTTAACCCTTAAGTGCTTCATTTAGGCGAGCCAAACATGATGACCTCGGCCAAAGAATGTCTAAGAGAGACTTAGGTGATAACCATGTGATGCGTCCTTAATGCGAACATAAGTGGTACTCAGGTTCACATTAGGGGGTAGGAAGCGAGAATGAGCATAACACTTGTGAAATTTTTTGAAAAAATTTGCAAATTGATGTTATCCAATCCGAGATCATTGACAAGTGATACTATCCGAGAAGATATAGAAAGCATACATGAAAGCAATATTCAACACTTAGAAGAAAAGAGAAGACTTGTATTGAAAATAGACAGCTTGTTCAAGTACATAAACAGGCATATCGGCTCAACAAAACAGATACTGTTCAAAACAGAGAAGAAAATACAACTACAAAGAAAAAAGTATAATGGGAAGAAAAATTCCTAACTACTAGGACCTTATGCATTGATCTCAGATTGTTCAACCTCGGCTATTGAAATTGTTTCGACCTCAGCAGACAGCTGGGCAGACTTCTCAGCCGTGATTTCGGCTTTAATTTCTAGAAAAGTCTGGTCCAGGCTCTTTGCAGCAGCAGTGATCTCAATTTTCGAAGTGTCGGCCTTCTTTGGCAAGGTGCTCTTGAAGACCTCATCTCCATCCTCCTCTGTCAAGTCCAAGACTTAAACATTTAGAGTAAGGGACTTGGCCCCAGCAGTAGCTTCAGATTTTTTCTCGGCAACTTCAGCCTCGACCTCTTCCTTGTCTCCGGCCTCTTCGTTGTCGGTCTCTTCTACTTCCTCGGCCTCATCCTCAGATTAATTGGGAGAGGGAAGGAAAGGGACATTGAGCTAATAGCACGGAGAGGTGAGTCCTCGGGGACATACATCTTTTTGAGGGCTGTCATCCGGCCGAGATAGTAGCCTTTGTTGCAGCCCATGTTGACTTATTTTTTTGGCCTTAGCAATGGCACTGGCTTTGGCAGCAGTAACTTGGTCGACTTGCTTCATGTGCTTCTCTTTCGAGATATTGAGTTGTTGGAGGCATGAGCATGTTAGATTGACTACAAGGAGATGGAGTGGATTGCACAGTTATGACATCAGGGATATCAACAAGAAGGTCTTCTACGACAAGAGTTCGGCGAGACATGTCGTCATTGGCTACGACGATGGTTACTCATAGATAAGGCGATTGGAAAATTATCAAGGTCTAAGGTTGGGAGCTTAGGACCTCGACGTTTCCTGTTCCTGGTTCTAGCTGCAAGATTGTCGCTATTTTCACTGCCATTGAGATAGTGGGTTGATGTGTGGAGCAGCTGATGAATTGCTTGGCTGCTAGTCTGGTTCAGCTGGTAGAGTTTGAACCTTGGGCACAAAGGGAGTCTTCATAGTAATGAATGCTTCAAGAACAACGATGATGGTTTGTAGAGGCCAAGAGAAAGAGAGTCTAGGGTTACAGATAGAGACGAAATGGGAAAATGAAATGGTTTTGATGGAATTAGAAAAATATGGCAAAAAGTTATGATTTCGAGTCCCGACATGCCCGTGCTGACGTCAGGCGGTAGGGGGCAGAACTGATGCGACATGATAGGGACGTGGTTGGTGCGCTCCAATCTAATGATGATCTTGATTGAGAAGTGCGATCTCAGTTGAGATATTGATCTCGGTAGAGATGATGACCTCAATTGACATGACGATCTCGGTTGGGATGGTGATCTTGGTTGACATGATGATTTCAGTTGAGATGTTGATCTTGGTTGAGATGTTGAATTTGGATGGGGGCAGAACTTGTTTATTCTTGGTTTCTGATGAGTTGATACTAGGATCTTGATGTTCTTGAACTAGCAAGTCATGATCTCTGCTAGCAGTGCGATCTATGTTAAGATGTTGGACCTAGATGAAATGGAACATGATGGTTCATGGTTCTTAATTCTTGATTCTTGACGAGTAGACATTTGAGTCCTTGTTTTTTGGTGCCAACGAGTCACGATCTCGGTCGGAGAAGTACATGTATATTTTCATCACCTCAGTTTGCCAAGGTAATAGAACCTAAAGGACAGTTGTGGAGACAAATTTTTAGGTAGTCCACGTGGCCGAGATTGTTAGCCGAGGTGCCACGTGGGCAGACCATGGTGCCGAGATATGATGCGATAATACTAGAATTAGAGATATTTGGATAGAGGACTAGAGTCGTAGATGACATCAAACTACCTATTTGGATAAAGATGAGACTCTTGAGGAAGTTTATCTTAATTTGAATAGTATGAGTTGTGATAGATGTTATCCTTGTAAAGGATAGAGTCCCATAAAGTAACACTTTTAGGGGAAGTTGGACATTGATCATTATAAAAGTAAGGCACCCTGGTGGGTCTAAGGTATACTTTTTATGTTCTTTCTTGTGAGTTAAACATTATTGGTTATCTTTGAGAGATATTTGTTTACTGACTTGATCGTTGGAGTACCCCCGTGTGGACGAACCACCGCGGTATTCTCATCTTCTTGTGTAGGTTGTTGGACTTAATCTATTCTGTCGGAGCTCTCCAGCTGAGTTCCCCGTTTGGTTGTGTGATCAGAAATCAACACCCACAATATAATTATAAAAATATATTAAAGACAAAAAAAAAAAAAAAACACTATAAAAAAGCTTTAAAATAGTTTTCAAAAATTAAACTAAACAATTTTTTGTTTTTTTTGAAATAAAATTTGATACATTGGAGGTTAAGAGGAGAGTTTTGTCGGTGACATTATTTGAATTATTAACTAATTAAGCAAGGTTTTAACACTTGGTTTTAAAATAAAATTTAGAGGATATAAAATTTGAAGAAAGAAAAAAACTAAAGAAATAGTTTGTACAAATTATATGTTTTACTAACTGTGTGTGCGAGACAACAATTAAACTTAAGATGATATTTACTAATAATAATATTATAGTTGTTATATTAAAATTAATAAAAAATGTAAATCTATATTTTTGTAAAATATTATTTGTACCTTTTTAAAATTCAAGGACTATTTTGGGAAGTAAGAAAAAATTAAAATATTATTTTTTTTAAAAAAAATAAAAAGATGAAATGATCTAAATAAGTCAATAAATTAATAAATTAATTTTTTTTAATTGTCAAAATATCCCTAATTTAAAAAGAAAAAGAGATGAGTATGAGATTGCTACGCGGACGATCCACGTAAGGTTTAATTAGACAACAGCGTTTACACCAGTCAACCCTCCAAGGTCCAGCTAGGCTAACTTTCATTGGTGATGATCCTCTAGAGTTTCTTCTCTGCAGTTAGATCCAATGGTTAATATTAAGGGATAGAAAACGACGTTGTTTTAATATTAAAAAAAAAAAAAACCAACAGACCATACATTGTCTCTATTCTCTTCTTCTTGTTCTTCCCCTAAACACTTAGATCCTGGAAGATTATACTTAGGGGTTGTTTGGGGTGTCCTAAATAAGTGCACTTTTTGTCTTTTTTGACTAAAAAATTAAGAAAAAAAATATGGATGTTTGGGTTAACTTTTTGACTTTTTATGGAAAAATGTGTATTAAAAAATTGTATAAATTAGTATATAGGGAAAAATTAGGATTGGGAGTTGTGCAGCCGTAATTTTTGACTTTTGGTGAATAGTGATAACTTTTTAACTTTTTGAGTAACTTTTTAACTTTTTTGCTTTTTTTAGAGTTGCCAAACTTGGCCTCAGTAGGAGGTTTATGTATGAAACAAAAAGGATGACCAAAAACTACATAGCAATCCCACAAGGCAAACCCACTTCTGTTTTGATTTTTTTTTTATTATTAAATTTTGAATTAAATGAAAATGAATTTTGATCTGTGAGATCTAAATAAAAAAGAAGATTAAATCAACACAAGCATCCTTCAATTTCTTGAAGTGCTCTTGTATTCTCTGCACAATCAACACAAACCTATACGAATATGTATATCTATATGCATATATGTATATTTACAGACCCCATGTATATATGTATATTTACAGATTGAATCAAATGAAAATGGATTTTGATCTGTGAGGTCTAAATAAATAAAAAAGAAGATTAAATCAACACAAGCATCATTCAGTTTCTTCAAGACAGAATCAAAGACGATGGAGATTGGCGAAGGAGATCAAAGACGACGGTGTGACTAAAGTTCAGCTCGTCGACGAATCTGTGGTGTGTTGGAGGCGGCGACGGAAGAGATCGAAGATGAAGGCAGCGACAAAAAGTCTTCCAGATCTCCGCGACAGCGGCGGAGCCATGCCGACGACGTCCTCCTCTTCTCTCCTTCTCTCAGCCCTTCTCTTTCTCTCTTCTCTCATCCATTCTCTTTGTTTTGAAATCTTTTTTTTTTTTTTATTTTTCAAATTACACACCAAAACAACGTCGTTTTGGTGAGAGAGAACCTAAACCCTTCGATGGATCACTTTAGGAGATCACTCTAGAGAAGAAACTCTAGAGGATCCTCACACAACTTTCATATGTTGTGCATTCAATGTCGATTGATGGTCCCTTTTTTGTAAAAAAATTGTTTATTTATTTATTTAAAGGAAAACTTGTTGTTCAGTAGAAATTTATAAATAAATAAAATTATATATCAATGGTAAATTTTATAAATATTAAAAATAAAAAATTTAAACTTTTCATATATCTGAAAATAATTTTTAAAAAAATTTATTGATTTGTAATTATCCCTGATCTAAATCTAATTGTGAGAAAATTTAAAATTATATGAAACCATCACAGGTTTCATTTTGATAATATAAATTATTCATTTTATAGAATCCTTCATATATGCATGGTTCATTAAAAAATTAGATTGATATGATAATTATAATATTTTTCTTTTATCGTGTTTAAAAAAAAAAAATAATTGATGATAATTATATTTTTTAAAATGGATCATATATTTTTGTACAGACAAATACATTAAAATAAAAATGTTACGATTATCAAATTGATATAATTTTTTAATTGATAATATATATGAAGGATCCAACAAAATAAATATATCATCAAAACAGGGCCGGTATTGAACCCCAAACCTTCCAAGCTCTCTCAAATTCAAAATTATTTTTTTACTATATTAGGTTTCGAATATGCTTTGGGGGGCTGATGTAGGCAAAAATTGATTGACTCTTGCGTTTTTTTATGTTTTATTTGAAGTAAATTAGAGTGGCTATCTTTGAAATTTTAAAAATAACCAGTAGAGTGGTAAGTTTTCTTATCAGTTTTTAGCTGTTTGTGTTTTACCATTTTAGACTGCATGAGTGGATATTAAATGTATGATAAAAGAATAAAAATTAGCATAAAAATTTCAAATATTATCTTATATTATTATATTAATGTTTAAGTATTAAAATTTTGAAAATAGATCGAAACCAATCACATAAAATGATTGTAATCCATGCCACATTATTGGACTTATTAGTATCAAATATATAATTAACCAGATTGTTTCACTTTTGTTATATGTATATATGTAAAAATCGCTTGGTTATTAAAAGATGCAGAAATAAAACATCCAACTAACATAGTAGTAATACTATTATCAAAGGTGAAGAAATAAAACATCCAACTAATATTGTAATATTATTATTATTTTAAAATAAAATAAGTAAAGGAAGTTAAAAACTAAAGTATTTTTATAAAATTCATTTATTCTCGAGTTTGACCCTCCTTGCAGTTAAATTTTGGAAATTTGTTATATTGTTATCTTTCATTTCATATTGATCTTCCCTATTTTGTACTTTTTATGCTATAATCTTTTTAGATGTGCGATCCTTGTCATTCATCATGCCTAATAACCTTGTGAAAAATATGTATGTATGTTCATCAGTAAGTTTTAGCGACTCAGAATAGGGAATACTGATTGTAGAATCTATTTTAGATTGCGAAACAGAATTGTTTTGAATTCTCCGAAGCAAAGTCAATTATTATTTGTAAAAGTGTTACAGTGGATTGTAATCAGCAATTGTTCTGAATCCTTTGAAACAAAATTTATTATTAATACACAAAATCCAATTGAAAAAAACAATCCAAGGGCTATCAGTTTACCAGTAAGATCACTTGGAATCATTACTACTCATTCAAAGTAGATAAACTGCAAAAATATTTATTTATTTTATTATATATTTTTATGATTTTTCTTGATTTGAATCTTACAAAAATTATTATTCATTGTTCACGAGAAGATAATGGAGAAAACAAATATTGAACATGCCACAATAGTGGAATTATTAAAAAAATAATAATCATATTATGGTATTTGATGGTGTTGATGTTTGAATACTCACCGTTTATGAGAAGGTAATCGAAGAGGTAAATATTGAACAAGCCACAATAGTAAAATTATTAAAAAAATAATCATATTATGATTTTTGAAGGCATTTAAATTTCAAAGAGTGTTTGGTTATTCGGTAAATGAAAGTTGATATTTGATATTAGGGTTCGTTTGGCATTGGCATTTTTAGCCAACTTTTTTATGTTGGAGTTTTTTTAAGCCTCGTTCGGTTTTGTTTTGGGACTTTTCTGATTTTTGTGAGAGAAAAAATATAATGATTATAGGTAAAAAAATAGTATTTTGTCTTATTAGTTTTTATAGTCAATTTTGTCTTTTTGTGATTATTTAGCCCCAAAAAGTTTGCCAAACCAAGGCTTAAGCTATGTTTGGTTTTGGCTTCTTGGCTAAAAAAAACAAGAAAGACAAAATTGGCTACATAAGCTAATAAGACAAAATGTCACATCCAAATCATAATCATCACACTTTTTTTTCTCACAAATGTCAAAAAAGCCAAAAACGAAAACCAAACAAGACTAAAAAAGTTAGGTTAAAACAACCAAAAAGTTAAAAAGTCATGCTATTTTAGTTCTTCCCAGATGAAGACTTAATAAGTTTGGGAGGTTATTTTTGAGATACGTAAAAAGTAAAAAACATGGCAATTCTTCACCCTTTTATAATAATAGTAGATAGTATAGATACACCTAGTTTTATAAACTTAGCATAATCATATTAATATCATTTTTAGTAAAATTAAAACGAAAAAAACAACTACCAAGGGATCATCTTAATTAGTAAGGGAGTTTACTCCTCTCCTCTCTGATCAGGGTTCGAATCTCTTACTACTCAAGTAGAAGTCTGACAATTTAGGTGGATTGGCTAGCTTCTCCTAATTTGGCTTGTAAGGGTGGATTCTAAAGATCCTGCCTTGGGAATGTTTTGGGCAAAAAAAAAAAATGTGGATAGTACATGAACATATGAATAGTGAAATAGTTTTTATATTTTTATTTAAAATGGAGTGAGCGACTAATAAAAAAGAAAAAAAAGGTTATACATTTATAAAATTAAAAAAAAAACATTAAAAGAGTATAATTTATTTATGTCATGGTGTAATTTTTATTTATTTTGTTTATAAATATTATTAATTATTAATTATTTATTGGGCCTCTCTGTGGACCCTGAATTTCATAAATCCGGAAAGTTAATGATGATACAACAAAAAAGGCCTGAACGCATAAAAGTACAATGGAATCCATGGATGGGTTTTGACAGTGAGAAAACAGCTCTGAATTCTTTGGGCCCATTTGGTCAATAGTTTGGTACGTTGGGCCTCCCAATTCACATTACACTTTTCTTATTTTGCTTGGTGAAGATTCACATTCAATTTTTTTTTTTCATTTTTTTTAATATGCATGGAATCTAGGCTTTAAAATTGGAATTGGAGAATGTCATAAATCAGAATTTGTTTCAAGATGACATTTTATTTTAAGAAAATTTAGTCAAAACTTCTCTATTTATTATAAGAAAATTGACCTATAACAACGTTTTTGATAGGACGTTTTTTAAAAAAAACGTTGTTTAAAAGGATTTTAAAATATATATATATATATATTTTTTTTTGGTAAGTAACTCATTTTAAAAAGCACGCGTGCCTACCTGGTGTACTTGTATATTTCCCTTTTAATACCCACGCATTTTTCATTTTTCCATTTCTCTCAGTCCCGATATAGATCTAGGGCTTCATCACTCCTTTTTCCCGATATAGATCGTAGATCGTAGATCGAGCATCGTAGGCTCCGATTTACGATCGTAATCTCTATCCGGCTCTCGTCATCTTGGCTCAAAGCTCTCGATCAGTCTGATTTGAAGATTAATTTTGTGAGTCTCATTATTTGATTTTTTGATTTTGTTTACATATGAACTCAGATCTGTATCTACGATCTCAGATCTGTTTGATATATATACTAATTTATGTTAAAGAGAACACAGATCGATCGATCGATTGATTTTTAGTCTATTAATCGCGATCGAACACTCTTTCTTTGATTTGATCAATTGACTTCTTTGGTTCAGATTTGTAAGTTTTAGTCCCTATGCGCATATTAACATCCTTAAACCGACTCTATTTCTGACTCTTTCGTGGTGATCTTTGTGTTTGTGCTTCGTATGCAATTCTAGGGTTAGTCTATTGAAGCTAATGGCTGCTCATAGACTATATGGAAACAAGTGGGCTATGATTGCTAGACTCTTCTCTGGTAGAACTGAAAGTGCAATGAAGTATAAGCCCTGTTACAAGCCTTACACCAAAATTGTAAATGGCTTTGCAGGTAATTGCCATTCCTTCTACTTTTGGTGCTCTGTAATCTCATAATGTCACATTTCTCTGATTTTATTTATTTATTTGTTAACCATTTGCCTAAATTGCAATGCAAATTTGTGGTAACTATATTGTTGTCAAATCGTGAATCGAATAGTTAAAAAGTGAATCACAAATCATTTCAAATGGTAAATCATAATATTTATATTATTTAATATAATATATAATACAGTGTATAAAATCGAAATGTATATAATGTTTAATAAAAACTAAATTATAAATATATATACACATAAAATCACATATATCAATTTAAGTAATTACATTCTTCTATATATTTTTATAGTTTGGTGAAAACGACGATGTTTCATGCATTATATAAATAAAAATAGAAAAAAGAATTGAATTGCAGTGAATCGTGTGAATCTCAATGAATCATAGTGAATCATAAATTGAATTGTATAATTCACTCAATTTCCGATTGAGCAGCACAATTCGAATCGTTTTTGTTGAAACTCGTATATGTTTGGTTTTGCAAATGTCGTTTTTAAAATGTTTAATGTAATTATGTGTGAATCAGAGTCTGATACCTAAACTCTGTATAATTAAACAACCTACAAAATTTTTCTTAGCTTCTTATTAGAGTCAACAAAAAAGGCCCCGTTTGGTGTAGCTGTTAAAACAGCTTATAGATTATACCTTAACAGATTATAGATTATGACTTTAATCAGAAGTTGTTAATCTGTTTGGTGTAGCTGTTGGATTATAGATTTAAGTTGCTGAGTAGTGTTTGTTAAATAAGCTGTGAAATAGCTTTTTCAATTAATTTTTATTTTTTGTTTGTCTACATTTCTCATAAATAATAATAATAATAATAATCTATAGTCCATTTGGGTCTTTTTCTATTTTTTTTTTAAAAAAAAATTAAGAGTATAACCATAAATTAACATGTCCACAGCAGAATCTGATAATCAGAAACAAAGGGTGAGCATCTTCTCAGAATCAACTTTTTTGAGTTAAAATAAGCTGTTAGAATCAGAAGCTGTTTGAAATAAGTTTAACCAAACAGTCCAAAATAACTTTTTCAAAGCTAAAAGACATAAGTTAACTCTGAAAAGCTGAAACAAACACACCCAAAGTCAGTGTTGGTTAGCTTTTGATCATTTGGGTTCTTTATTTATTTGGAATTTTTCAAATATATTTGTCCTCTTCTTTTCCTTCATATAAAATTATACCCATTACTTTGATGTTTGGGTGCAAGCATATAACTTTCGATACTTGTTTCTATTTTTGATGTTTTCAATAGCAATTTTGGTTGTGGCTAACGCAGCAAAGGCCATAAGTATGGAGAATATTATGGTGAGAACTTGTTGTTAGCTTTAGCCATCTTGTTTAAATTCAGTTAATGTTTAAACTAAGTCTTTTTTGTTTTTTTGATTTGTTAATCATGCTTAGACAGAAGTATATAGTAGATCATTCCCAACTTTTCCGAGTCCTATATGCAAGTTTTGCTTATTTTTTTCTCTCCCATATAATCTCTGGAAATACGATTATTTTTCTTCAAGTCAGGAAGGAGCTGCTTTTGTTTATACTTTAGCAGATGGAAGTGTTGCAGATTGGTTTGGAGGCTTCCTATATTCAGCTGGACAACAGGCTAACGAAGCTGTTCAGGGCCAACTATCGGCTCTCAGTTTTACTAGGTTCATATTCTGCATACTATTTCTAAGTTTGAATTTGGTCATTTGGGGACTTTATACGTATAGTTTTATCTGTTGTTCATGCATGTTCCTTTTTACAGCTTGGCTGTTATATTTGGCGCAGGGCTTGTAACAAGTGGGCAATGATTACAAAGAATGTTACATAAATTTTCAAGTTATGTTGATATATATTACTGTTATTAACTAGTGAAGTAAGTTGTTATCTTAATTGATGTGTAGTGAAATTTGCAGGTGAAAACTTCTATTCAAGAGGCTTGTCTGTGAAATTGCTCAGGACTTCAAGGTAATTGAAGGGTCGTAATTGTTAAACATTGTCATATTTATTGTAATTATTTATTACCTTAACTTCACTTGCCTTGTATTTTTTGTTAGACACTCTACATTTTAATCTTGACATTGGGAAATTCTACTGTATTCTTTGAGGATAATTTAAGTTTTGGTCTATGTTCATCTCAAAATTTGGGCTTATTGAATCTTGATTATTTATAAATAACCGACTGTGATAGGTTATGAACGTTTTTATTTTCTTTTCCAAATCTCTACTCAAATCCACGATTGAAACACTACCTTACACCCTCGGGGTTGATTAGTTTTTGGTCTCACTACAAGAAAATCTGTTATATAACACGGAGGCTTTTGCGACGGGGAACCTGCCGTCGCAAAAAATGAGTTTTTGCGACGCAGTGTAGTTACCGTCGCCAAAAAGTGGTTTTGCAACGGGGTTTGCCTCCGTCGCTAATACATTTCACCGAAAAATGCAGGAGCATTTGCGACGCACGTATACCGTCGCAAAAAGTATTTTTTAGCGACGGTAAAGAGTTGCGGTCGCAAATGGTGGACCATTTGTGACGGTATAAGCCCGTCGCAAAATTTTTTTTTTGTAAAACGACGTCGTTTTACTTTGTTAATCAAGTATCATTTGCGACGGTGGTATATATTCCGTCGCAAAAAAAAAAAAAAAAAAAATTCACACATTCGCGGGGATTTCTCCCATTCGCGGTCATCCTAAAATCCCCAAAATCCCAATCCCTAAACTCACCCAACCAAAACCCCCAAATCAAAATCCCTAAACTCTCCAAACCAAAACCCCCAAAATCCGAATCCCAGAATCCCCAAAATCCTGAGATGAAAATCGTTCAGTGCCGTGGTGAAGGAGGGTGAACGACGGCATTCGCAGATTGACGAGGGTGAACGACGGCCTTCGCCGGAGTGACAGGCAGCGACTGTGAACGACGAGTGACGAACGACTGTGAACGACGAGTGACGAGGAAAGAACGAGGGTGAACGACGGCTTTCGCCGGAGTGACAGGCAGCGACGATAAAGATTTTTTCTTTGTTATTTTTATACATTTACATTTCTGGCGTAATATTGGACCTACGGCCTTGACAATGTGTTTGTACATGGGAAGGTGATTTTCAATTTTTCCAGAGTCAATGTATCTTCTATATGTTTCCTTTGTTTATCCCTTTTGTTTTTATTTTTCTTTCCTTTCATTCTTAAATTTTCTTTCTTCATTTTCTTTGTTAGATTTGGCAAATTTTTACACTTTCAAGTTTTATTGTTCCTTATGTATCTATTCAGTACCTTTTGGGGTTTTTGGTCTTGTTTACTTGATTTTAGTTTTTGTTATAGTTTTCTTAGAATGTCCCAGAAAGTTGGACTTCGTAACTCTCATTATTTATGAGATGATCTTCTCATTTTTACTTGCATCTCAAGTTCCTAAGATATTCAAGCTTGAATATTTTGATGACACCACCTTCTCGATTTATATCCCGTCTGTAGTTCTCAATCAATCTCAAATTTTTCAAATGTATTTAATTTGACTTTTTAGTTTTTTTTTTTTTTGCTGACCTTTTAATTTCAGTTGGTTTAATAAAGCTGATGGTCTTATATTTCCAAACTTGTTTTGTGGTACATCATTTATTTGCTTTAATTTGTCAAAATTTACTGTTATTTGTTTTTCTCTAGTTTTATTTTGAAAATCAGAAATTGAATAATTGGTGATTGATTTGTACTTAATGACTATATTGTGACAATATTCTGCCCACGTCTCATGATTTCTTGATTCCTGAGTGCTATAGAAAGGCTATGTTTGCAATATGATTGAAAAGATTGTGCCAAATGCCAATAGAGAATGATATATGGTTGACATGCTTGTAAATGATTTTGCAAAAAATGTTGGTGGCTGGAATGATTTTGTTCTGGAGCATTATGCATGCAAACAGTAAGCATATCAATTACTTCTATTTTTGTCAATGTATTCTATGGCTCAATTATAAATGATATATTATAGGACATTTTAATGTTGGATATTATTAATGCATGGAACTAATATCCTTTTCAATTCAACCTTGGTGGAAACTGAAACAAATCGACATGGGAATCTCGAAATTCCTTAGGTTTGAACAACACGAGTTTCCTCTTTTTTCTTTTTTGTTTTTTTAACAAAGAAATTACAACCAAAGTCAAAACAAAAGCTAACAACTACCAACCAAAATTGTTGTGGGGGAACAGAAACCCAATCAAGAGGAAGTTGGTCCTTGAGGAAAGTATAAGCCACCCAATGAGCCATCGAGGGAATCCTTGCTAGTAGGAGGAATATAATCTTTTATCCCCTTCCCTCCCCCTATATATATATACTCTTTTTATGTTTGGTGAAGATCAAAGGGGGAGAAGCTAAGATCCTTCATCTTACTAAAATGATGCTTGGATTTTTTTGAACCAAGTATTGGGGGATACCTGTAATAACTCTGGCAACAAGCCCCCAATGAGGATAGCATTTGGCCCAATAGCGCATGCCCTTGGTTGTTTCCTCACTAATCCGGATTTGAAGCCCACCAATCCCCTCTTCTCTTACGATAATTAATATGTGATATTATGTCTTGTAATTATATTTTTACCCTTACATCTCATTATGACTCTTACATTTGTTGTAATTATATTTTTTTCTAGGGCATATTTGTTTTGTATGTGAGATGTATATCTCCCAGTAAGTTTGCCTGAACCAAATTAATAGTGGGAAACACATATAAGGGAAGTACAGATGATGGATAAGAGTTGGATTGATTTGCCAAATAGGATGTCGAGGGAATACATTAATGGGATTGATCAATTCCTTGTGTTTGCCTACACCAATAGGGTTGAAGGCTCGATGATTAGTTGTCCGTGTAGAAAATGTGAGAATCGATACCATCTTGTGCGAGAGGGTGTACGGAAGCGTCTGATTTTGAATGGTTTTTTTTAAAAAGTACAAACATTGGATTAATCATGGGGAATCTTATGTATCTCTGCATGCTAATCGAGGGAATAAAACATTGGCTAATTTAGACATTGGCGACGATATGGTTGGAATGATACAAGGGGCTGTGGGAAATCCACATGTCGGTACAAGTGTTGACGGTAATGAAGCACAGAGCACTGATCCCCATGCATCTGAACCCCAGCTCGGTCCAAATGCAGAGACTGCAAACTATTTCAAACTTCTTCAAGATGCACAAAGTGAATTGTATCCGGGTTGTCAGAAGTTCACTTCTTTGTCATTCATTGTTCGGCTTCTACATTTGAAGGTGCTTAATTAGTGGAAAGACAAGTCTGTTGACATGTTGCTTGAGTTATTGAATGAGACGTTCCCGTTGGGTGTGAAACTCCCGGACTCATATTATAAAGCTCAAAAGGTCACAACAGATTTGGGCTTCACATATGAGACATGGGATGCATGTCCCAACAGTTGCATGTTGTTTCGAAACGAGGACGCAAATCTTGATAAATGTGTCATATGCAACAGTTCAAGATGGAAATCAAATGGTGATGGTGGTTCAAATGGTCCTCACAACGGTGGCAAACAAATAGCTGCAAAACAAATGAGGTATTTTCCTTTAAAGCCAAGGTTGCAGAGGCTGTTTATGTCATCCAAGACGGCTAAGTTAATGAGATAGCATGCAGAGGAACGAACTAATGACGGTGTCTTTAGGCATCCTGCAGACTCCCTTGCATGGAAAGATTTTAATCATCGGAATATTGACTTTAGTAATGATTGCCGAAGTGTAAGGCTTGGCTTAGCATCTGATGGTTTTAACCCATTCAGGACGATGAACATAGTTCATAGCACTTGGCCTGTTGTACTTATTCCATACAACTTGCCGCCATGGATGTGCATGAAACAACCATTTCTAATTTTATCTGTGCTTATTGACGGCCCGAAAGGACCTGGTGACAAGATTGATGTGTATATGCAACCGTTGATTGAGGAGTTGAAAGAACTATGGAATGACGGTGTCTTCACATTTGATGCATCAACAAATCAAATGTTTCAAATGCATGCAGCTTTACTGTGGACAATTAGTGATTTTCCTGCATATGCAAACTTGTCAGAATGGAGTACTAAAGGCGAATATGCATGTCCTTGTTGCAATAGAGAAACTACATCGTGTTGGTTGAAGCATAGTAGGAAACAATCATACTTGGGTCATCGCAGATTTTTACCTAATGGCCATAAATTTCGAAAGGATAAAGTATCATTTGATGGTAGTCGGGAAGTCAGATTCAAACCAAAATTGTTGTCTGGAACTGAGATGCTGCTACAATTAGAATCTGAGGGTATTTTAACCCAATACAAGAGGGATGACCTTAAGGAGAGGCATAGGAGACAAGTAGAGAAAGAGAAAGTTGGACATCGCACCCATAGCTGGAAGAAAAAGAGTATCTTCTATGAACTGCCATATTGGGAGCACAATCTAATTAGACACAACCTTGATGTGATGTATATAGAGAAGAATGTTTGTGATAATGTGTTGTGGACAATATTAGGGGTTGCAGGAAAATCGAAGGATGGTGTTAATGCTCGGCGTGATTTACAAGAAATGAATATTAGAAAACCCCTACATTTGCAAATAAGAGGGTCGAATAAAGCTTATTTACCACCGGCACAATTCACGATGACCAAGGATGAGAAAGATTTGTTCTTGAAAGTATTGAAGGAAGTTAGAGTTCCCGACGGGTATTCATCCAATATATCGCGTCGTGTGCGCTTACATGATAGAAGTATTGGGGGTCTTAAGAGCCACAATAGTCATATTCTGATGCAACAACTAATTCCATTGGCCATTTGAAGATCGTTACCGAAGAATGTAATTGAACCTTTGATTGAATTGAGCAATTTCTTTAGACAATTGTGTTCCAAAGTCAATCGTGCGACAGATTTGCAATATATTCAAGATCATATCTCCATAACACTTTGTCATCTAGAGAAAATATTTCCTCCTACTTTTTTTGATATAATGGAGCACTTGCCTATACATCTAGTTGACGAAACATTATTGGGTGGAGCGATTCAGTTTCGATGGATGTATCCAATTGAGAGGTATCTTCTTACTTTGAAGCAATATGTGCGTAATAGAGCTCGTCCAGAAGGTTCAATTGCTAAAGGATATCTTATGGAAGAATGCATGAATTTTTGTGCACAATATCTCAATGATGTGGAAACTAAATCTAATCGACCCATGAGGAACTACAATGGTGATGATAATCTAGGTCGTGCTGTTGGTGAAATCATAAGCTTTTATCTTGATAACACTTCTTGGGTACAAACTCATCGGTATGTCTTATTCAATACAGCCGCGGTTCAACCATTCATAAAGTAAGTTATGTCACTCACTCAATATTTTATTATGTTCCATTGAATTTTGAACCAAATTTTGTTTTTTGATAAAAATTCAATTTACACAGCAAACACCTTGAAGAACTTAAGGTCAAAATGCCTCGTGTTGACGATCATCAGCTTCGGCGTGAACATTTTGAAACTTTTCACATTTGGTTCAAGGAACATGTATGTATTTAAATCTACAGATTCTATTTACCTAAGTCGAACTATATTTTAAATTTTACAATTTTTATTATTTAAAATAGGTTCAAACTTTGCGAAGGACTAGTGATGTCACATTTTCTGAAAAGATTACTGTATTGGCAAATGGTCCTCATAACCTGGCAAGGAGGTTCAACGGGTATATAATGAATGGGTTTCGGTATCGAGTAAAGGCCATGGATGACCGTCGAGCCACACAAAATTGTGGTGTAGCTTTGAAGGCAGATACTATAAGTTATGCTAGTCGGAAAGACAAGAATCCTCGTGTGGGGTCTGTGTACTATTATGGACAATTGACAGATATTGTTGAGATTCGGTATTCCAATGAGAAGAAGCATGTGTTGTTTAAGTGTGATTGGATTGACAACATTCATGGGAAGATACAAGATGTCTTCAATTTCACGTTAGTCAACTTCAATCATTTGTTGTATCGAGATGATAGAATTACTAATGAACCTTTCATCTTGGCATCCCAAGCAGAGCAAGTTTGGTATGTTGTAGACCCGTTACAACCAGACTGGCAAGTGGCGGTGAAGATGTCTCAAAGAGGTTTATTTGATATGAGTTCGACTGATCCACAAATTGAGCCATATATGAGCCAACAATTGGAAGAAAATATAATGCTTCGTGATGAAGAAGTTGGTTGGGTGAGGGAAGCCGCAGAAGGGGAAACAGTTGATGTTCAAATAAGTTGATATTTAATCAACATCAGTAATTCACTTAAGGCCAAGGTTGTAGTTAATCATCAGTTTCTTAATTTACTTTGTCTTTGGAATTGTATTAGTTCAATTAATGTCATATTATAGTTGATGACAAACCATTATCTATGTTTCTAATCAATGTTATATTGCTTGCAGATTATTATGGGAAGGAAGAGGAAACCTAATCATCCCCGGCGCATGATGTCCGACGTGGTACGTAAGAGGACATCAGCGGCACCACCATCAGAGGAGGCATCGCATCGACCACCATCAGAAGGGCCATTAGTGCTACCATTAAAGGAGGCATCACAGCGAGCACCATTAGTGCCACCGCATCGACCACCATTAGTGGCACCACAGCAGCTATCATCTACTCAGCTATCACAGCGAGCACCATCAGAGGGGCCATTAGTGCCACCGCATCGACCCCCATCAGTGGCACCACACCAGCTATCAGCTACTCAGCCTCTAGGCTTACCATCGGTGCGTCCACCATTAGTGGCACCGCAGCAGCTATCATCCCGACTAGAGTCATCGGCTTATGAGCCATCCGCAGGTATATAAATTTGCTTTTATTTGTATGAAAATTATTTAAATATATATTTATTTGTTCTCATTACATATAACTTGTTTATTTTCATTGTATTTTTCAGATCCTTCGACTTCTTCACAGCCTCACTCAGGTATAAGAAATTGATTTGTATTAACATTATTTAAATTTGCATTTGTTTATTATCATTGCATATTGTTTATTCTTATTGTATCTCACAGGTCATGTTAGTTCTTCAGCAACCTCGAGTAGGCGTGGTAGAGGATGTGCCAAGGGCATTAGGGAGTGGGGTACCGGTACCAAATTGGACATACAATTTGATGAAAATTACTGTCCAATAGGGGATAACGTGTCTAAGTTAACTACTCAACTTGGCATTATTGTGCGAAATGGTAACATTGTTCCTCTTACTTTTCTTGACTGGAACACTGTGCCTGATGATATTCTTGATACTATCTGGAAGGATGTGAAGGTAAAAGTATATTTTTGTCCAAAAATTTAAATTCCAAAATTGTGTTATTATTATTTAAACCTTGAAATTGTGTTTTATAGGACAATTTGAATATATGTCCAGAGGAGTACAAGCCAATCTGCATGAATAACTGTAACAGCATATGGAAGGATCACAAGAATAAGATTAAGTGTAAGTATTTCAAGCCTAGAAGTGAAGATCCTAATCTGAAGGCTGATGTTCCTTTGCACATTGTGCCAAGCCAGTAGGAAGAACTTGTGGAGTATTGGCGTACTTCCGATGCTGAGGCATACAAATAAGTTATATGTATGATATGTAAACATACAAATCATATTTATATACTTACATTTGTTGAACCTATTATAGAAAATTAAAACTAGGAACGCTAAAAATCGGCGAGCTCACGGCATAGCTCATACCACAGGGCATACTACTTTCGCTCAGATACGGCACGAGGTTTATATTTTACTGTTTTATTTTTGTATACAAATAAACATTGTATATTTACAAATTATTTGGATTCTAATTTTCATATTTCTAAAAAAATGTAGATGACCAATAAGGGGGAGTCTACTGATAAGATGAATGTTTGGCTTATGACACGTAGAGCAGATGACCCAGAGGTTATCCAGACCTTGGTAGTTTCCAAAGACCTTTGATTGCATTTAAAGTTTATTTTTTATTTTTTGTGTTAACTATCTTAATTTGGCATATACTTGTATCTCTTATTCAATACAGGATGAGTTTAATGGCCAACTCTCTATGCTACCTGAGGATTGTCGGACTTTGGAGGCTAGGAATGCCATTTTCCATGAGTTGATAGGTCATGACAATCATGGATATTGTCGCACATACGGGAGAACTGTGCCTCGGAGAGCAGTGTATAAAGATGGTGCAGGGCTATCACAGTCAGCACCCCAGCCATCGACTATTGTTCAGATCACCCAGCAGGTTCGTGCGGAGCTAAGGGATGAGTTGAGGGAGGAGCTGAGGGAGGAGATGAGAGCAGAGTTCTCTACACATTTACAGCAGCTGAGAGCTGAGATGATGGCCTTTGTGTCACAGGGGGCAAGTGTGGATCCTAACAGACAGGTTCGATATAAATTAAATTGTTTGATAGTTAAATTGTCACACAACATTATGTATAAAAGATTAACACATTATGCGTTGACTATCATAGGCTCCTGATGCATCGAGTGGCCACCGGGCATTTAGGGAATCTGCAGAAGACGAGAATCCATATACACCACCACCAGAAGATCAGGTATAAAATGTAACTTTACATTCTAAGCTAAAATGAATTCGAAGAGTTAACGTCCCAAAATCACCAAAAGGGTTCGGTTTAGCACGGAACTTGGCACACACGACCGCCTAGGCATGAGAGACTTGAGGGAGAAAACGGAACTCCAATCGGGTTTCTGGTTTGGGAGTTAGAGACGAATTTCACTCTAGGCAAACTAGTTCTTTAAGAAACTAGAATTCGAGGTGTTAACGTCCCAAAATCACCAAAAGGGGTCGGTTTAGCACGGAACTTGGTACACACGACCGCTTAGGCACAAGAGACTTGTGGGAGAAGACGGGACTTGAATCGGGTTCCTGGTTTGGGAGTTAGAGCCATATTTCGGTTTAGGCAAACTAGTTCTTTAAGAAACTTAAATTCGAGGTGTTAACGTCCCAAAATCACCAAAAGGGGTCGGTTTAGCACGGAACTTGGCACACACGACCGCCTAGGCACGAGAGACTTGAGGGAGAAAACGGAACTCCAATCGGGTTTCCGGTTTGGGAGTTAGAGACGAATTTCACTCTAGGCAAACTAGTTCTTTAAGAAACTAGAATTCGAGGTGTTAACGTCCCAAAAACACCAAAAGTGGTCGGTTTAGCACGAAACTTGGCACACACGACCGCCTAGGCACAAGAGACGTGTGGGAGAAAACGGGACTCGAATCGGGTTCCCGGTTTGGGAGTTAGAGCCATATTTCGGTTTAGGCAAACTAGTTCTTTAAGAAACTTAAATTCGAGGTCTTAACGTCCCAAAATCACCAAAAGGGGTCGGTTTAGCACGAAACTTGGCACACACGACCGCCTAGGCACGAGAGACTTGAGGGAGAAAACGGAACTCCAATCGGGTTTCCGGTTTGGGAGTTAGAGACGAATTTCACTCTAGGCAAACTAGTTCTTTAAGAAACTAGAATTCGAGGTGTTAACGTCCCAAAATCACCAAAAGGGGTCGGTTTAGTACGGAACTTGACACACACGACCCCCTAGGCACAAGAGACTTGTGGGAGAAGACGGGACTCGGATCGGGTTCCTGGTTTGGGAGTTAGAGCCATATTTCGGTTTAGGCAAACTAGTTCTTTAAGAAACTTAAATTCGAGGTGTTAACGTCCCAAAATCACCAAAAGGGGTCGGTTTAGCACGGAACTTGGCACACACGACCGCCTAGGCATGAGAGACTTGAGGGAGAAAACGGAACTCCAATCGGGTTTTCGGTTTGGGAGTTAGAGACGAATTTCACTCTAGGCAAACTAGTTCTTTAAGAAACTAGAATTCGAGGTGTTAACGTCCCAAAATCACCAAAAGGGGTCGGTTTAGCACGGAACTTGGCACACGACCGCCTAGGCAGAAGAAACTTGTGGGAGAAGACGGGACTGGAATCGGGTTCTCGGTTTGGGAGTTAGAGCCATATTTCGGTTTAGGCAAACTAGTTCTTTAAGAAACTTAAATTCGAGGTGTTAACGTCCCAAAATCACCAAAAGGGGTCGGTTTAGCACGGAACTTGGCATACACGACCGCCTAGGCACGAGAGACTTGAGGGAGAAGACGAAACTCCAATCGGGTTTCCGGTTTGGGAGTTAGAGACGAATTTCACTCTAGGCAAACTAGTTCTTTAAGAAACTAGAATTCGAGGTGTTAACGTCCCAAAATCACCAAAAGGGGTCGGTTTAGCACGGAACTTGGCACACACGACTGCCTAGGCACAAGAGACTTGTGGGAGAAGACGGGACTCGAATCGGGTTCCCGGTTTGGGAGTTAGAGCCATATTTCGGTTTAGGCAAACTAGTTCCTTAAGAAACTTAAATTCGAGGTGTTGACACCCCAAAATCACCAAATGGGGTCGGATTGGCACGAAACTTGGCACACACGACCGCCTAGCCACGAGAGACTTGTGGGAGAAGAAGGGACTCCAATCGGTTTCCCGGTTTGGGAGTTAGAGCCATATTTCGGTTTAGGCAAACTAGTTCTTTAAGAAACTTAAATTCGAGGTGTTAACGTCCCAAAATCACCAAAAGGGGTCGGTTTAGCACGGAACTTGGCATACACGACCGCCTAGGCACGAGAGACTTGAGGGAGAAGACGAAACTCCAATCGGGTTTCCGGTTTGTAGCGACGGTATTTTTATCGTCTCAAATAAACCCTTTTGCGACAGTATTTTCCCGTCGGTATTTAGTGCCGTCTCAAAAACTTCAGATTTTTACACATTAATTGCGACAGTATTTTTCCGTCGCTAAAAGGCATTTTTGCCGTCACCAATACTTTTGCGACGGCGTTTACCGTTGTTAAAGACCTTTAGCTACCCCTTTTTTTGCGACCCCCCCAGTACCGTTGCTAAAAGCTATTTACCGTCGCAAAAAAGCATTTGAGACGGCTTCTTTGGTATTGGCGACGGTATTTTACCGTCACAAAAAAGCGAATTTTTTGTAGTGTCTTTCTGATTCTGGGACTATTTCTTGGATTGATGACGTACTGTTGGACTTTACGTAGTTCATTGCCTAGTTTGATTTAATTATTTTCATATTTGTAAATAATAATCTAGTGATTGAAACCCCCTCCCAAAAAAAAAAAAAAAATCATTTTTAAAACAATTTATGTTCCATTTCCTCTCCCTAGTGGCTAATTAAGTTTCACAAACTAATTTTGTAGCCGGTGAGTTTTGCCTTTTGTAACTATCTACAACAATAGAATGGAAGGGGGATATACTTATTGGTGGTTTGAAGAGATTTAAAATTTCATCGGTTAGGGGTAATCTTAGAAAATTTTGTATTCTTAAAAACTCCACTTGGATTGAATTAATAGATTAGTGGCCTTGTTCGTAGGAGAGACCAAAGATTTTACTTACCTAAGCCATTTTGCATGACAGTGAATTGGGCTTGAGAGTTTTTCACCTAAGCCATTTATAACATATAGGGATATTAAGAGAACCAAACAATTTTGTACCACCCCACTAAATCATTCACACATCTGATTGCCTGCGCAAGTGACTTGTTTTCCTTGACACTTGTATGCCTTGCAATCTTAGAAGCAATGTTCTATTCATACTGCTAGAGATAGAATTTAGTTGGTTTTGATATAAATCTCTTAATGGGTGTTGGATTTTTTGTCCTTTTCTGTTTTGTCAAGCATTTCATCAGATTCCAAGTTTTTGCATCTGCCCGAGACTGAAGAGATATGAGAATCATACTGGAAAAAGGAAAACACCTTTTAGTGTTTGACATATGAACTGTGTTTGTGACTTTTCTATTGAAATTAAGATGGTATTAGTTTGGTTTAATTGATTATTTTAGATGCACCAATGAGTTTTTCAGAATTTATTATACTTAGTTTTTGTTTCCTCACATGGGTTCCTCATTTATTATTACTTTGCTTTACAATAATTTCCTTAGCATTAATTGATGCCTTTGTGATGTGCTTGTTTGATCTATGACATCCAGCTCCTGTTATAAGTGGGGAACGGCTGAAAAAGTATGTTTTTCACAAAATATATACGGAGATGCCAGACGGACAGTTCTGCATCATTTACATGCACAGTACAGTGCAGAAAGAGGACAACAATCCTGGCATAACGATCTTGAGGTGGATCTATGAAGAACTTCCCCCTGCCTGTAAGGATATGCTACAAGTTGTGTACTTCATTCATCCAGGGCTCCGCTCGAGACTGGTCTTTGCCACACTTGGCCGTTTCTTTTTAAGTGGAGGGTGAGTTTTTTTTTTTTTCTCTTGATATCTTACTTATCCCAAAAAATAATTAATAAATAAACAAACAACTCAGTTCTGATATCTTCTTGGAGCAAATAATTAGAAATCCTTAATACTTGTTTTATGCTAGTTAGTTACAGAACGTAGACAACTATGTGAACTTTCAAAACCTGAACTATGCTTGAATTGTGTGGTCTCTATTTGGCTGCTGAGAGACCTAAGGGGATGAGAACGTGATGAAAATTTGAATTTGATGTTTTATGTTGTTTGGGGAAATGTTGGCATGCGAGTCTTTGTTTTTTCTGGATGTGGAATTGTAGTATAATGAGCTATTATAGCATTTGAGATTTTTCTTCCGTTCTCTTGGCAATTAATTAATGGAACTTTAATCACCAAGGATCCTCTAGAGTTAAATTTCTCTAAAGTTTCCTAGAGTGCTACATTGTGTGGTTGAGATTTACTGGCAAGTCACATCAGAAAAATTGATGTGACTTGCCAGTAAATCTCAACCACACAGTATAGCACTTTAGGAAACTTTAGAAAAAAATCACTCTAGAGGATCCTTGCTCAACTTTAATGTGCCAAACCTTCCATATTTCTTCGGTAGAATATGCTAAGTTGTGAAAAGTTTATAATGTTTGGTTTTTAATTTCTTTCCATGTTATACATAGACATAGAGTTCTCAAAACTATAACTTAATGCTATATTTGGGTGAACTTTTTTTCTCACAAATATTGAGGCAGTGTATGGTTCTGTTGGCTTATTTTTCCTACGAAGGAAAATATTATAAATGCGAGCGTGCTAGCAAGGATTGAAAAATCCTTACAGATTAAATTCAAGCCAATTATCAAGCGATTGCGTTGACGGTTCTTTTGCCTCAATAAAGAGGACTTCAAAATTGCCAAGTGTAGAAAAAAGAAAAATTAAAAGAAGAAAGAGGAAGACGGAGAAAGACGATTGAGTGAACAATCAAAGTAATCATTACTTACCTCTACTCCTATGCTTCGAAAATGAAGTGCATAAAATGCTTCGAAAAGGAATTGCTGAAAATAAATGTTTCGAAATATAAATCTATGTTAAACTACTCCTAAGATAAAGAAAACGACAAGAAATATTGAAATCAATTGTTTTTTATTATGAATTCTGGATCCCTTTACAATGTAGCCATTAATGGCTATTTATAGAGGAAAAAATACAGCAATAACTACTTAATAATTATCCATTTCTTCCATCTTCATTCTTGTCTTGTCATGTGTCATTCTACTCCCCCACTTTGTCCTTCATATTCTCCATGATCTCCATAACTTCTTTTAACTTCCAAATGAATAAGAGGATGCCACGTGTCCTACAATTATATAAAAAATAAAATTGCAGATTTATGGTGCTAACATTACCTCCCGCGGCCCTTAAAAATGATATTTACTTGAATTTTAGAAAGGCCGAACCAAGCACATGACTAACCTAAGTAGCAAAGTGCTTTGAATGATATAATAACACCAATAAAGTTCTTCGAATGAGCATGAAATTATGACTAGATGACTCGAATGCTAGTTATTATGGACTAGTAGCAAGCTTTGAAGGTGGTATAAAGGACCAAAATCATCTTTCGAAGGTTGAAAGTGCTGACAAAGGACAAATTACATTCTTAGAAATACTCGGTAAAGTTTCGAAGGTTCACAACCACCATTATTGTTTCTTCGAAGCTGTTAATGCAAGATGAAGTGCTTCAAAACTTACAAAATTATGGCAAAAGGGCCTTCGAAGCAACTTTTGGCCAACATTGTGGTTATTCAAATTTTGTATGTTCTAGTTCATACATAATTAATGAAAACATTAATTTTGCGTTTTGAACAAATTATTAATTCTTCAAAGACACCAAAATTGTTGTTCTTCGAACCAAATTATCATGCCAAAAATAGGCATTATTCGACAACTAATTAATTGTCATGTTACATATATTTGAAGAGAGATACACATTTCGAAAATTTTCTCGCCCTATGTTACATTTCGAAGCTGTTTATTGATGACAAAACCACCATTCGAAAGTCACATATGTTACTAAAGGATTAAAGTCGTCATTCGAAAGTGCTCACGACACTTCTTCGAACTATATCCAAAGAGTTGAATTATTATGAAATTAGTTTGGCATTTTAACATGCCATTAATGGTTATAAAATGATATTTCAATGAATAATCTACTTCGAAGTGTCTTGAGACATGCCTCGAAGGTAACCACAAAACCAAATAGTGATGGTTTTATGGATCAACTAATAACAACATTTTTGGCTCAATATATTGCAATAACGAAATATTATTTGTTAGTCATTCCATCAAAGTCAACGTTTGATGTGATCCACAAATCCAAAATGGATTTCGAACAACAAAAATCATGGTATAGTGTGACCATGAAAATTCATACTTTTTGACATTTTGAAAAATGTCAAAAAATTTGAATTCATGAACAGTGGCTTGTTCATTATTTTCGACTATGTTTGTTTTAAAAACATGACTTTTGCCGAATAGATTTTCATAATTATTTGGCAAAGTGGGTTATTTTTCCATGTTAGCCATTAATGGCTTATGAAAATCACCCATGGATATGTTATTTTCATGATTTGACTCTCTAAAAATTGGTTTTGAGACCCCCCGAGCCATGCATGGAACATCATTCTTAGCCAAATTTGGCTCAAGAACATGCTCTTTCGTTTTGTTAATTTCATAAGTTGGCTCTTTAGAAACGGACTCTTGAACCCCCCGAGCCATTGATGAAATCAACTCTTTGCTTTTGCAATTTTTAACCATGAAAAAATTCTGAAAAAATTCACCAATTCCGGCCATTAAGGCCTCAGTTAAAGACTTGGTAGTGAGAGTTGATAACTCATCATTCCATTGGAAAATTTCCATATCAAGTTGATGAATTTCTCCAATTAAATGGTGTCTTTTTTCTTCCACCAAATAATATTGTAATGGATGAAAATTTATTTCATCAAGAAAATGGATCTCTTCTTGACGATCCAAAATTTCTTGTTTACGCCAATAAATTTCATCTAGGCTATTTGAAATGGACAAATCCAATTCATTTTTCATTTATTACACTTGACATCCCACTGGGCGTGCCAAAAATTGTTGGCTTATTTTTCCTACGAAGGAAAATATTATAAATGCGAGCGTACTAGTAAGGATTGAAAAATCCTTACAGATTAAATTCAAGCCAATTATCAAGTAATTGCGTTGACGGTTCTTTTGCCTCAACAAAGAAGACTTCAAAATTGCCAAGTGTAGAAAAAAGAAAAATTAAAAGAAGAAAGAGGGAGACAGAGAAAGACGATTGAGTGAACAATCAAAGTAATCATTACTTACCTCTACTCCTATGCTTCGAAAAAGAAGTGCATAAAATGCTTCGAAAAGGAAGTGTTGAAAATAAATGCTTCGAAATATAAATCTATGTTAAACTACTCCTAAGATAAAGAAAATGACAAGAAATATTGAAATCAATTGTCTTTGATTATGGATTCTGGATCCCTTTACAATGTAGCCATTAATGGCTATTTATAGAGGAAAAAATATAGCAATAACTACTTAGTAACTACCCATTTCTTCCATCTTCATTCTTGTCTTGCCATGTGTCCTTCCACGCATCCACTTTGTCCGTCATATTCTCCATCATCTCCATAACCTCTTTTAACTTCCAAATGAATAAGAGGATGCCACGTGTCCTACAATTATATAAAAAAATAAAATTACAGATTTATGGTGCTAACAGGTTCACTAGAACGATTTTGGTTAAGAAAATGGAATGGCTATTCCTTGACCTCTCAATGGAATGGTCAATCTCCTAAATTGGTGAATTGTGATTCTATATGTACTTTTCTTTACTTTTTACGGAACCAAACATGGGAAATGGGATTTCCAATAGAATGACTGTTCTATTCCAGCCTTCACTCCAATGTACCAAACATGTAGAGAATATTCATATTCTTGAGAAGTTTGGATAGTGTACTGAAAAGTAAATAATCATTATTAAGGAACAAAATGTTGTTTTTTATTCATTATGTATTTACTCTTGTTACTTGAAGGGACTGAATATATTTTTCTTTGGTGTGCTTTTGTGTTTGTAGGTATATTCATGAAGTAAGTTTGCTGCATTTGGATTGGATGTAAAGCCATTCATTGTTTGGTTGTTGTAACAACTCATGTGAATATTTAAGTTCGTTTAATTTATTTTTTGGATTTTGTGTACTGTGATATCATTTTTTGTGGTAGTTGTATATATTTCCAATTATTATGCTTGTGGTTTACATTTGTTAGATATTTCTGTGTCCTATTTTGTAAGGATTTCCTGCTCTCTGCCAGACCAATCGCGATGGCTGAGAGCCTGTGAGCCTGCAAGACCAATCGCGAGACAAAAGACGGAAGTCTTATTCAATATGGATTTTTGACATCAGCTAGTTCAGGTAATGAATTTTGTCAGAACTCAACAAGTTTTACACTTGAATTACCATTTCTACGCTTATTAATTAATTTCATTGAAAAAATTAAACTACAAGCATGAGAAACACACATTCAAGTTAGAGATTTTGTTCCTCCCTGTTTCTCTGATCTCTACTAGTGTGAATGAACCTCTATGGTCCAATAGTTCTGGTATATGCACCTTAAAAGCAGAAGTGTTCTCTTTTTCTTCTTCTTTTTTCTTTTTCTTTTTTTTTTTTTTGAATTGTTGAACTTACATAATATGCTTTTCATAATTTGATTATATTAAATCTGGAACAAGCAGGGGATATTCATGTTCTTATTATAATGGCGATTTATGTATTGGCTTTGATCTCTTTATGCTTTTGATAGTATTTATTGCTTTGTTCTAGATTTTCTTCAAAAGGATTATAATTTACAATTGTTATTTATTTATCTGTAGGTCAAAAGGATAGTTTTGCTGAGGGAAAGATTTGATTCATGATGTAAAGAGGAATTTGCAGCTTGCTTTTTTTTTTTTTTTCGGGCCCAAAATTGAAATCTTGTTAGAATTTTTTTTTTTATTTTATTTTTGGTAAGAGTATTAAAATATCCAAGTGTGCTGATTGGTGATTTTAGAACTTTTTTTTTTTTAAAAGGCTAGTGTAACGATTCCAAAATGCGCATCAGAAATTATCTTTATTTCATTCTTGGTTAATGTGCTTTAATTTAATGATATCTGTTTGAAATGAGGAATTATCTGTTGAGTTACGACTTTAAATCGAAAATTGCCGACTTTTGTGGGTTCAGAAACCGAAATCGAGTACATAGATATGCTAATAGGAATTTTTAGAGCTATTTGGAAAGGTTAATTGAAAATTTATTTCGTCTGATTCGTTAAGGTATGTTTGGACGGTTAACTTTGCACTGCAAATTGAAGGCCTTAGAGGCTTCAGAAACCATAACAGAGTACATAGTTATGATTAGCATGATTTTTAGAGTCATCTGATAAGTTTAATTGAAATTTGATTTCGTGCGATTTGTAAGGGTGCGTTTGGCTCCCTAAATGTGATAAGCATATGTATATATATAGATATATGAGCTTTTCTTGACTCAACAAAAAAGAAAGAGAGGAGAGACAAAAACGTGAAGAGAAAAGAGAGAGAAGAAGATGATTCAACTTTAAGCTTGGGGATTAGAGGGAATTAAAGAAAGTAACTCAAAGATTGGCCCAAGGTAAGTGTTTATCAACTCAGATACTTGAAATGTCTCTTCAATTGCTTGGAATCAAAACCTAAGATGGAGCATTTGCACTTATAAAAGTTAGGGTTTTGAGTTATGATCTTGGTTGAACAAATCTCATGAAAATGAACATGTAATTTTTGCATTTTCTTGATTTATGAGTTGATTCCTTTATTTGGAGTTTGATTTGAGTTAGATTGTGGAAATTGTTAAGTAATCTGGAGCCTTTGCATGATTTAAACTCTTGTAGTTATATATATAAATATATAGTGTGGAAGGATGGAAAATGAAGGAAATATGAAGAGTAGGGTTTTATATGTCAAATTAAAAGAAGTTTGATCTCATTGGGCTTGAATTTATGGTTATTATGATCATATATTGTTCTTGAAATGAAATTACTTGAAATAGGGCCTTGAAATGCCTTTGGAAAGCTTGAAATTGTCGAGTTTTCGGACTGCTCAATCAGAGCCTAGGACCACACGTGTGGGATGCATAGCCGCACGTGCGGGACTTACAACTGCAAATATGGAAAACAGGGGAGATAGATTGAGGCATACCGCAATAAAAGCACATGCGTGCCGCACGTGCAGTGGGGACTTCCCCACGTGCAACCAATGAGGAGAAATTCTGTCAGCCTCCTTTCCCCTGTTTGACCCTCTGGATCTGTTAATGTGTACACGTGATCCTTCTAAAATGCTTAGAACTGAATAAGAATGTACGAATCAGACATAAAAACAAGACTACAGAAAAGTGAATAACTTATAAGTTATGTGTGTGCCTTGTGTAGGTCACACGCCAGAGGGAATCGTTGCTCATCCACATCACTGTGAGTAATAGTATTGTAAAGATATTTATTGTGATATATAAATGATATGATTTTCGAAAATTATGCTTTATTTGAATGAATGATTTTCAAGGAATTATAATACAGAATATGGATGTAAAGTTTGAATTGTTCATGCTACGATAAGTGGGCCCGAGGCCGTTCTGTTTACCTGTTCCGGTTATGCTATGATGTGATATGAATTGTTCGGTCTTGAAGACCTATTGATTTTTGGTATATAGCGATCCCGGTTGTCCCTTTACTGTTCTGTTGTATTCCGGACTTAGTTCCGTGGAGTTGGTAGTTGTATCTATCTTGTTGTCGTCCTTTAATTCCATTTGTTTGAGTTTTAGGATGTGGTGGGCATGTTTCGAACAGGTGGGTTGAACCTTGGTCTAAAATCTTGTTGCCAGGTTTTTGGTTGTTCCGCTCGAGCGGGCCTTGTTGCGCTCGAGCGGAGATTGCACACTCCCAGTATTTCGTGTCCCTGCAAAACTTCTACAGGTGTGATTTTTACGCTCAAGCGGGTTTCTTTACGCTCAAGCAGTCGCGCTCGAGCGGGTACTCTGGCGCTCAAGCGGATAGTACTTTCTGGTGTAGGTTCTGGGAGGGAGAAATCTACGCTCGAGCGGACTGGTTTTCGCGCTTGAGTGAATGTACTTTATTCTTGTGTCTTGGCACTCGAGCAGGCCTTCTTGCGCTCGAGCGTACCTAATTTTTTGTTCTTGACGCTCGAGCGTTGTGTTCTCCGCTCGAGCGGGAATGTCGTATATCAGTTGGCAGCTGGGCATTTTAAAATCACTTTTTACATTCTCTCTCTCTCTCTCTTACTTTCTAAAAAGATATTTTGAGAGCTCCTCTCTCTAAAAACTCCCTTCTCTCTAAGGTTTGATCTAGATAGAGTGCTTTCTTTCCCTTTGGTCTTTGTAAAAGTCGTGTTGATCGTCAAGGGCGTCGTTTTGATCCGAAAAGTTTGGAGTTTGGAGCATTTTGATTTTCTTCAACTTCCCCGTTTGAGCTCTAACTTCGAGGTAGGGATATCATACTCCTCTTTATGAGCTTTGTCTTTGAATTTTAGCATTTTGATATGTCGGGGGTTGTTGGGTAATTTTGAGAAAGTTTGGGCCTTTGTGTAATTTTACAAAAGCTAGGGTTTTGTTATATAAACTTATATGCATGTTTGCATAGAGAAATGAGATCAATATGGGATTATTGGTGAAAATGGAACCTTAGGGTTGTGATGTTAATTATGGGAAATGCTCTAATTACATTGATAAATTAATTGGCATAATTAATTTGAAGAAAAGAAGAATTAAATTGAGAATGTTGGAATTGGATGTGTGTGGGACTAAAAGGTGTAGTTTGATTCGTTCATCACTCACCTAGTTGAAATGTTGATTATATATCCATTTGGTGCATTTATTTTCAGTATAGAAATAATTGCTTTGGGCTATCGGTGAAGGATAGTCTTGATTGTTGTAGACACTGCATGATGATTAGGCAAACTAAAACTAATCGATTGAGTATGCTATTGAATATAGCAACTGGAATAATACATTAATTCTATGTATTGATTGATTGTATATGACCTATGTTTATATACATGTGTTGTGTGGGAGGAGATAGGGGATGTACTCCACGGTTTAGGGGAAGATAATTGATGGACCTCTAAACCGGATTTTGTGTGACATTGATACAGCGCTACAATGTGTATCAAGTGTTGATTATGGAAGTGTTTGAATTGATTTGATATAGCACTAAAATGTATATCGTTATTAATTGTGAAGTATAGAAGTGATTCTATGTTATGTTGATACAGCACTAAAATGTGTATCTTTCGCAAAGTGTGAGAATGGTTTATGTGTTACTGATACAACATTAAAATGTGTATCCCTCATGAATTTTGAAAGTGTTTTAAAGGTGAGTCTAAATCTCATTAAGTTATTTGGCTAGGTGTTGAGCCTTGTTTTCAAACTCAAAGTTGGAAAAGACATGGGAAATGAAATGTAACATGGACTTAATGTCATGAAATCGAAATGTGATATATGTGGATGTATCTGTGTTGACCATCTGTCAACTGCTAATCTCTTAGTCATTGTTCATACCTGGTTTAGTGTATCTCTATTGGGCTATGGCTCACCCTTTATGGGACATCATTTTCAGGTACAGGTAGCATGCCACCTCCAAGAACATAGCTTGGGAGGCAAGAGGTAGTCAGGCTTTTGTCGTTTTGCGATCTTTTGGATGTATTACATGTAGATTCAAGCCAAGGGCTTAATGTGTAGTTGAGTTAGTACTCTTTTTTTTGTAACCAAGTGTTAACTTGGAAAGGTGTAAGCCCGTAGGGCATTTCCTTTTGTTGTTAACATGTAACACTCATTGTAAAGAACTACTCTGATAAATAGAAGAATATTTATTTTTTTTTACCAATGTATGTCTAAATTGATGGGTTTTAATGTTATTATTTTGAGGGCGTTACAACTTGGTATCAGAGCGTACCGGGTTCGAATACTTTGGGTACGTGGGAAGTGATTAGTATCACAATGGGTTTGTCTCGCTTGTTAGAGACTTATGTGTGACATTATGTGTTTATTTGATAACATGTTTATGTGACTGCTTGGGTATGAGATTTAGTTTCTAGGATGTTGATTGGATCCTTGGGTTTCTGTGAGTCTTGTTGGAAAAACACTTGATCAATGCTGTTTCTAACCGGAACTCTAGTAACGCCTTGGGACTATCATTATCCGGAAATGAAATTCGTAAGTGCTTACGTGTTTATGTGCTTACGTGGAGTGAATTACAGTTGTCCATGTATTAGGACGCGAGTGTTTAGTTTTGGCACATTTATGAATGTGCTAACGTTCTTCGTTACCTTTATTAGGATGTCAGGACGAGGACGTGGTAGACGTGGCAGACGTGGTAGGCAGGAGATGCCTTTACCGGATGATATTCCGGCACAGCAGGAGGGGGTTGGTCAGGCCAATGTGGCCGAGCCAGCAGGTCAGGAGGCTATGGGCGCTTTAGCCCGAGGGATAGCCGATGCTTTGAGGGAGTCTGTGGGTATTTTCCGAGCTGAGAATCCGGTTCAAGCTCCAGTTCAGGCCCAGGTTGTTGAGGTAGGGCCTTCTTTCTTGAAAAGGGAGTTCTTCCGGTCTAACCCGGATGAATTTATTGGGGATCCGAAGGAGCCACTGAAGGCTGATGAGTGGTTAGAGCAAATAAGTAAGACGTTCAAGATGCTTGGCATCGAGGACGGAGTGTTGAAAGTGACCTTGGCATCCTTCCAGCTTAAAGGGGGTCCGGGTCAGTAGTGGAAATACATGACGGGCCGTATTGTTGGCACATGGGAGGCTTTTATGGAGGCCTTTCAGGAGAAGTATTTGTCTCCATCAGTCAGGGAGAAGCTGAGAGACCAGTTCTGTCAGCTTTTGCAGTTGAGTTCTTCAATAGTCGAGTATGAGGCTGCTTTCACTAGCTTGTCCAGGTTCGCACCTGAACTTGTGGCGTCCGAGGAACGCCACTGTATTGAGTTCGAGAAGAGGTTGAGGCACGGCCTCAAGATGAGAGTTGGAGGTTCGATGATCCGAGATTATGGGCGCTTGGTTGACGCTGCAGCCCATATGGAGATCATGATGCAGGAAGAGGAGGGACAGAGAGGCTCCTCTTGGAGCCAAGATGGTCAGGGTGATGGCAGGAGACAGAGGGGTGCTAACCCTCAGCAGTCTCAGGGTGGTGTTGCTAGGTCGACCTTTCCAGTGCCAAGTGCAGGCTCGGGGAGAGGTAATCAGGGGGAGTTCAGCTGTTACAAGTGTGGTCAGTTGGGCCACAAGGCTTCAGTTTGCCCACAGAGGGGAGGAGGTCAGAGAGCTGCTTCATCTTCAGCTAGACCGTAGAGCCAGAGTCAGGGCAGGGGTCAGCCCTTGTCTTGTTATCAGTGCGGTCAGCCTGGGCACCTGAAGAGGTTTTGCCCACAGTTGAGTGCCACTTCGGGCGCGTCTGGTTCTAGGCAGACGCAGGGTTTTCAGCCAGCTTAGTCTGTGCAGGCCTCAAGGGCCAATCCGAGAGCTTCGTCGTCCCAGTCAGTGCAGCAGTCGTTTGCTTCGAGGGGTGAGCAGTTGGATCAGGGGTCTACAGGGCGCGTGTATGCTGTTACCGCGCAGGACCTAGTACCGGTTCCATCAGTAGTGAGAGGTACCTTTCTATTTTGCAACTCGGTTGCTAGTGTATTGATTGATACGGGTGCATCTCATTCTTTTGTATCTGCTGCATTTGCATCTGTTTGGGAATTGGAGTTGGCACAGTTAGCATCTCCTATATGTGTATTATCGCCTGTTGGTGGTGAGTTGATCTTGAAACAAGGTGTTAGAGGTTGTGATATAGAGGTCGCCGACCATAGGCTTCCTTTTCCTTTTGTTGTCATGCCCATGAAGGGTTTTGATGTTATTTTGGGTATGGACTGGCTATCGTCATACCGGGCTGTTATTGATTGCTACCGCCAGAGGGTCACAGTTTGTACCTTAAGCGGGGAGTGTTTCCATTTCTTGGAGGATCGGGTTGGTAGTGTGTTGCTACCGATGTATGATCTGCGAGGGCGGAATAAGCTTAGTGGTCTACTTGCTAGCTTTATGAGTGGTGAGTGTGATGAGATCCAGATTGTATTGCCAAGGGTGGTTTGTGAGTATTCGGATGTTTTTCCCGAGGATCTCGTTAGTTTGCCACCTCACCGAGAGATAGAGTTCTCTATTGATTTAGTGCCCGGCACAGCGCTGATTTCTATGGCACCTTATCGTTTTGCCCCAGCCGAGTTAAGTGAGTTGAAGATTCAGCTCCAGGAATTGCTAGATAAGGGTTTTGTTCGCCCTAGTGTTTCGCCGTGGGGAGCACTGGCCCTCTTTGCTAAAAAGAAAGATGGTGCCTTGAGATTGTGTATCGACTACCGAAAGTTGAATCAGGCTACGGTTAAGAATAAGTACCCTATGCCCCGTATAGATGATTTGTTCGACCAGTTGAAGGGTTCCCGTTGTTTCTCTAAGATAGACTTGAGATCGGGTTACCACCAGTTGAGGGTCAGGGAGGAGGATATTCCTAAGACGGCATTCCGTACGCGGTATGGCCATTATGAGTTTCTGGTGATGCCATTCGGGCTTACCAATGCACCGGCAGTCTTCATGGACCTAATGAACCAAATTTTTCGGGAATTCTTAGAACGATTTGTAGTCGTTTTCGTGGATGACATCCTTATCTATTCGTCTTCTGAGAAGGAGCACGAGGAACACTTGAGAGTGGTGCTTGAGTTGCTTAGAGCCCATAGGTTGTATGCCAAGTTTGGGAAGTGTGAGTTCTGGCTAGGGGAGGTCAAATTCTTAGGCCATGTGGTATCCGGGAAAGGGGTGTCTGTTGATACATCCAAAGTAAAGGCAGTGCAAATTGGGCACAGCCTAAGAGTGTGTTTGAGATCCACGTTTTCTGGGATTAGCTGGGTATTACCGTTAGTTTGTGAAAGATTTCTCCAGGCTAGCTTCGCAGTTGACTAGATTGACGCGAAAAGGGGTCAAGTTTGTGTGGAGTGAGACTTGCGAAAAGTCGTTCCAAGAGTTGAAGGTTAGATTGACCACCGCTTCGGTTTTGATTATTCCAGAGAGAGGGTTGGGTTACGTGATTTACTGTGATGCCTCACGAGAGGGTTTGGGTTGTGTGTTGATGCAAGAGGGGAAAGTTGTTGCCTATGGCTCACGTCAGTTGAAAATACACGAGAAGAATTACCCTACACATGACCTAGAGCTAGCAGCAATGATCTTTGCCTTGAAGATTTGGAGGCACTACCTTTATGGTGAGAGGTTCGAGGTGTTCTCGGACCACAAGAGTTTGAAGTATCTGTTTACACAGAGAGACTTGAATTTGAGGCAGAGGAGATGGATGGAGTTCATTGAGGACTATGATTTTGAGTTGCACTATCACCTGGGAAAGGCCAATGTTGTGGCCGATGCCCTTAGTAGGAAATCCATTAGTGATGTAGCTTGTATAGCTATCCGGGAATGGGAGATATTGGGTACACTTGGCGAGTTTGATTTGCTTCTGGGCGAATCTGTTGAGGTTGCGGCCTTGTTTTCTGTTGTTGCGCAGCCTACACTTATGACACGAGTGTTAGAGGCACAAAGAGTTGACCTTAAGGTAGAGTCCCTCCGAGAGAAGATCTCTAGTGGGAAAGTTGAGAAGGGTTTGACGGTGTATCCCGACCAGAGTGTGAGATACCGAGACCGTTTGTTTGTGCCAGAGTCTTGCCGAGAGGAAGTACTCCGATAGTTCCATCATTCACGCCTTGCGGTGCATCCGGGAGGCACTAAGATGTATCGGAATTTAGGTCGCCAGTTTTGGTGGCGGGGTATGAAGAGAGATGTGGCTGTTTTCGTATCGAAGTGCCTTACTTGCCAGCAAGTGAAGGCCAAGCATCAGCGGCCAGCGGGTTTGTTGCAACCCTTGCCTATTGCTGAGTGGAAGTGGGAGCATGTCACTATGGACTTCGTTGTAGGTCTTCCGAGGACTCAGCGGGGTAGTGATGCCATTTGGGTGGTTGTAGATCAGTTGACTAAGTCGGCGCACTTCATTCCCGTGCGCGTGAGAGATTCGGTAGATCATCTCGCCGACTTGTATATTCGGGACATAATGAGATTGCACGGGGTCCCAGTGACGATCGTCTCAGATAGAGATCCTCGTTTTACTACTAGGTTGTGGCAGAGTTTGCAGAGGGCCTTGGGCACTAAGTTGACCTTTAGTACGGCTTATCATCCTCAGACTGACGGGCAGTCCGAGCGTACTATTCAAATCTTTGAGGATATGCTTCGAGGTTGTGTCCTTGATTCTATTGGGATGTGGGAGAGGAACTTGCCCTTGGTGGAGTTTGCCTACAACAACAGTTTCCAGTCTAGTATCGGTGTGGCACTGTTTGAAGCCTTGTATGGCCGACCGTGTAGGTCTCCAGTTTGTTGGGCTGAGGTGGGTGATGCACCTTTGTTGGGTCCGGAGTTAGTGAGGTAAACGACGGAGATAGTTGAGCTTATCCGTAAGAGGCTTGTTACAGCCCAGAGTCGTTAGAAATCTTATGCCGATCGTAGGAGGCGAACTTTGGTATTCGAGGTGGGTGATCATGTCTTTCTGAAGATATCACCTAGGCGGGGATTGATGAGGTTTGGAAAGAGTGGGAAGTTGTCCCCTCGGTTTATTGGCCCTTTTGAGATCCTTGAGAGGATTGGCGAAGTTGCCTATCGTTTCGCTTTGCCACCGCAGTTGTTCGGAGTTCATGACGTGTTTCATGTGAGTATGCTTCGAAAGTATGAGCCGGATCCGTCCCATGTGTTAGATTGGACCGACTTAGAGGTAGATGAGGATGCCTCGTATGAGGAGAGACCAGTTCGGGTCTTGGATAGGCGGGATCAAGTCTTGCGAGGCAAGACCATTCCCTTGGTAAAGGTTTTGTGGAAACATCACGGAGTGGAGGAAGCCACTTCGGAACGTGAGGCGGATGTCCGTGAGAAATATCTGGACTTGTTTGTTAATGTGTAACCATGCATTGGTAATTTTGTGATATCGTTGAACTTTAAGAGCATTATATATGTCTTAAGTTGTAAAACATTATGAATGTTTTGGTTAATGGAAGTTTGTTTTAACATTGCGTATGTTAAGTATATTGTGGAAATGCAAGCATGATATTAATGTTCCATGTGTTAATAAATTGTGGGAAACAGGTTGAAACTGGTAATTTTCAAAGGAATGCCTATTGATAATGCAGGCTATTATGTGTGATCTGAAATGCCTCTTGAAAGAGATGGGATTGACCGGTAATGGGTCGGATTTTTTAATATTATGTTGTAATATTGTTGAGAATGGAGAAAACCTATTTTTGAAAAACTTGTGTTTAATTTCGGGGACGAAATTCTTTAAAGGGGGGAGGTTATAGTGATCCCGGTTGTCCCTTTACGGTTCTATTGTATTCCGGACTCGGTTCCGTGGAGTTGGTAGTTGTATCTATCTTGTTGTCGTCCTTTAATTCCATTTGTTTGAGTTTTAGGATGTGTTGGGCATGTTTCGAACATGTGGGTTAAACCTTGGTCTAAAATCTTGTTGCCAAGTTTTTGGTCGTTCCGCTCGAGCGGGCCTTGTTGCGCTCGAGCGGAGATTGCACACTCCCAGTATTTCGTGTCCCTGCAAAACTTCTGCAGTTGTGATTTTTACGCTCGAGCGGTCGCGCTCGAGCGGGTACTCTGGCGCTCGAGCGGATAGTACTTTCTGGTGTAGGTTCTGGGAGGGAGAAATCTACGCTCGAGCGGACTGGTTTTCGTGCTCGAGCGGATGTACTTTATTCTTGTGTCTTGGCGCTCGAGCGGGCCTTCTTGCGCTCGAGCGTACCTAGTTTTTTGTTCTTGACGCTCGAGCGTTGTGTTCTCCGCTCGAGCGGGAATGTCGTATATCAGTTGGCAGCTGGGCATTTTAAAATCACTTTTTACATTCTCTCTCTCTCTCTCTCTTACTTTCTAAAAAGATATTTTGAGAGCTCCTCTCTCTAGAAACTCCCTTCTCTCTAGGGTTTGATCTAGATAAAGTGCTTCCTTTCCCTTCGGTCTTTGTAAAAGTCGTGTTGATCGTCAAGGGCGTCGTTTTGATCCGAAAAGTTTGGAGTTTGGAGCATTTTGGTTTTCTTCAACTTCCCCATTTGAGCTCTAACTTCGAGGTAGGGATATCCTACTCCTCTTTATGAGCTTTGTCTTTGAATTTTAGCATTTTGATATGTTGGGGGTTGTTGGGTAATTTTGAGAAAGTTTAGGCCTTTGTGTAATTTTACAAAAGTTGGGGTTTTGTTATATAAACTTATATGCATGTTTGCATAGAGAAATGAGATCAATATGGGATTATTGGTGAAAATGGAACCTTAGGGTTGTGATGTTAATTATGGGAAATGCTCTAATTACATTGATAAATTAATTGGTATAATTAACTTGAAGAAAAGAAGAATTAAATTGAGAATGTTGGAATTGGATGTGTGTGGGACTAAAGGGTGTAGTTTGATTTGTTCATCGCTCACCTAGTTGAAATGTTGATTATATATCCATTTGGTGCATTTATTTTCAGTATAGAAATAACTGCTTTGGGCTATCGGTGGAGGATAGTCTTGATTGTTGTAGACACTGCATAATGATTAGGCAAACTAAAACTAATCGATTGAGTATGCTATTGAATATAGCAACTGGAATAATACATTAATTCTATGTATTGATTGGTTGTATATGACCTATGTTTATATACATGTGTTGTGTGGGAGGAGATAGGGGATGTACTCCACGGTTTAGGGGAAGATAGGGGATGGACCTCTAAACCGGATTTTGTGTGACATTAATACAGCGCTACAATGTGTATCAAGTGTTGATTATGGAAGTGTTTGAATTGATTTGATATAGCACTAAAATGTATATCGTTATCAATTGTGAAGTATATAAGTGATTCTATGTTATGTTGATACAGCACCGAAATGTGTATCTTTCGCTAAGTGTGAGAATGGTTTATGTGTTATTGATACAGCATTAAAATGTGTATCCCTCATGAATTTTGAAAGTGTTTTAAAGATGAGTCTAAATCACATTAAGTTATTTGGCTAGGTGTTGAGCCTTGTTTTCAAACTCAAAGTTGGAAAAGACATGGGAAATGAAATGTAACATGGACTTAATGTCATGAAATCGAAATGTGATATATGTGGATGTATCTGTGTTGACCATCTATCAACTGATAATCTTTTAGTCATTGTTCATACCTGGTTTAGTGTATCTCTATTGGGCTATGGCTCACCCTTTATGGGACATCATTTTCAGGTACAGGTAGCATGCCACCTCCAAGAACATAGCTTGGGAGGCAAGAGGCAGTCAGGCTTTTGTCATTTTGCGATCTTTTGGATGTATTACATGTAGATTCAAGCCAAGGTCTTAATGTGTAGTTGAGTTAGTACTCTTTTTTTGTAACTAAGTGTTAACTTGGAAAGGTGTAAGCCCGTAGGGCATTTCCTTTTGTTGTTAACATGTAACACTCATTGTAAAGAACTACTCTGATGAATAGAAGAATATTTATCTTTTGTACCATTGTATGTCTAAATTGATGGGTTTTAATGTTATTATTTTGAGGGCGTTACATGGTATGGATCAAAGTGTTATACGGAACTAAGTGCTACAGTGGGAGTCACCTCTAGAATCCGTATAAGTCACCTCTTGGGTCCAGACATACATGAATTGGGCCCAAGGAGAGGTGGAGACGTGTCGATGTTCCATCTACTCCATGATAAGATACAATGATATGATTTCATTTGATTGAGCCTGAGGCCGTTTTGATATTTGATTTAGCCCGAGGCCGTTTTGATATATGTGGGCTCGAGGCTATTTTGCTACATGGCGGGCCTAAGGCCGTTTTGTAAAAATGATTATGAATAGCATTGTGGGTGATATAATTGTGGATGAGTATTGTGTTATGTTTCTTTTAAATTTAGATTATTCATTTGATTCTCTTCCCTTATTATTACACATTGAGCTTCGCTCACTCCGTATTTTATATGTATATAGGTGATCAATTGAGAAACCAACCTTAGGTCAACCTCAGGAGTTCTTTCGTGAATCTGCTATGTCAAGTCACTCCGAGATGCGCCTCTATGTCGAGGCTTTAACCTTGTATTGTTAGAATTTTGTATTTTATTGAATTTATGTATATGTGTGTGAGATCCATATAAGCCTTGTTATGGTATATGTAAATATGGAAAGTGTAGTTAAATGTTTTAATTATTTTAGTCGTCATCTTTGCACAAGCTCAATGGACATTATTATTTTTATTTTGCTTTCGCTTTAGGCACCGATATGATTTTAATAATGTGAAATTTTGTTTCTGAGGTCTAAGTACAGGCCGATTATGACCTAAACTTTTAAGGGTGGGTTTTGGTCGTGACAGTTGGTATCAGAGCACGAGTTACTTCCACACACATTGGTCCATTTGAGCTATAGGTGTTCTGGAAAGACTTAGAGACATTGCATTGGCATGTGTGTGTGTGTGAAGATATTGGAAAATGAAATGAGAACGGAAACTATGGGAATGAAAGTTATATGCACTTGTGTTATGCTTATATTGCATAAGACCTATGTGGAATATATGTAGAAGTATGATTATCGTTTCGATATGAAGACGAAGGTTATGTAATCACTTGTATGATTCTAGTCATATCGTCTATGCGAATATGAGATATGAATCGTCATGTGAATGTGTACAAGCATGTGTTGTTATTGTTATAATGCAAGTATATGAACCTATGAAGTATCATTGGTTGCGTATATGCATTTTGATTTCATAATGAGGTGAATATGTGGACTACGAATATGGTTAGGTGTGCACTTATCTCATACGTAATCAGCATGCGATATCTACTAGATATGCAATTATCTGTTATGCATATGTTTATTCTGTTTTATCAGTATGTAAAATGTGTGGCTATGTGCAAATACACCGATGTGTAGCTATGGTTATTTCTGTACTTGGCATGGTGTGATACGAGCTTGCTTAGATCATGAAGGAACCAATGGCAAATGAGTTAGAGGACCTTTCCATAGCCCGACTTGCTAGACTGGAAGGTATAGTACAAGAAATGGCAGAGATTTTAAGACAACAACATTAGTTACCGTTACAACAAGAATCTTTGTCACCATCACTACAAGAGCACCAAGTGAATATATTGAAAGTCACAAGGAAAAGACCATTTAAAATGAAAAAGATGGGATCATCAAGCACTTCAAACTCTACAAGGAATACAATATTGTGCGATGAATGTGGTAAGAAACACCGAGGGGCTTACTATAGGTGTGGTGCAATGGATCATATGGTAAGGAATTGTCCTCGGATTGCTAATTAGGATAGAGTGACTACATTTGTGCCAGAAAACACTCAGAACACTGAACTCGCTTCTTTACGTATTTATACTGTTCATAACTGAATTCCTATGTGTTGATTGATTCTGGGTTAGTGCATGTGTGTATTCTTACTTGGGATATTATTGGGTACGGATATCTGTGACACGTGTATTAGATTGGTTAGCCTAGAGGATTAACCTCTTGTTTATATGTGATGTTTATGTGTATAAAAAAATAAAAAAATAAAAAATAAATTGTATATCACTTGGCATGAAATGCGATGGTAAAATGATGATTGATTTTACGTGTGACACTTTGATATTACTGATGCGAAGTGGTATTAGAATTGCACTCTTGAACTTCTATTACTTGACAACTTTTATGTTTGACCTTGTGGGTATGTAGAATAGGTTGATTAGCCCTCACACTATAATTGGCAAGTTAATATGATGCTTATTGATATGACTATGAGCATAAATGAAACAATTGACGTAGATTACGAGTACAATGGTTATGTAGTAATTAGAATGAGAATTGAACATTCGATAAAACTTGAGGGTGTACTGACTGAACTTAGAAGCTTATTAGACTTATAAACTTGACTTGTGTAATGTGGAATACTCCATATGTAGAATTTTGAGAATGTGTTTATGTGTTGAGTATGATCTTGAGGCTAAGGTTGTGAAAGATATGGAATATTGGTGTTATAATTAAATTGGTAGTATAAGCTTGTTTGTAGGAACATTGATGTGAAACAGATTAAACTTCGCTTCTATATGGGTTACATGTGGAATTAGACCATGAGGAATTTTGGGAAACTGAGGTTGTTGTCAATCAATAAAGTGTATGGAATTGTGGCAATTGGGAAATGTGATGATTAATAACGAGTATGGGACTTGAGAGTTATGGAATGGTTTGATATAAGAAGTAGAGATGAAGAAATTGCCCCATGTATATCGTTCTATGCTTGTATGTGCCATGATTAAGGATGTGACACTATGTGTTATGGTGTAGTTAGTATATGATACCCGACGTGTTAATGGTCTACATCTTATGACCTTAAAAATAGATGATGAGAAGTAAGGATGAAATGGAAATTGAATCCTCGTTGAGACAACTGGATAAAGTGGAAGGAATATTTCCAAATATGATAAGACTTATGTGGACGCGTCACGAGAAACACTAAGATCAAAAGAAGAGGTTAAGTGTGAACTCAACAAAAGAATTAAAGAATGTGGTAGGAAGTTTTATGTATGCTCGAATGACTATTGGAGAGTGTAGATTCCTTTTAAGTGGATAAATGGAACTTGAGCTAAATGTTATGATAAGTAGGGACACTTCGATGAGTGTTTATGTGTTTAAGCTATTTCTGAGCAACATGTTAGTTAGAGCCCATTCGTTTATTTGAATCATTTAACTATGGAACGAGTTGATCAGTGGGCTAATAGCATGTGTTAAGAAGTTCTTTATTACTTAAAGGATCTATTTTATTAGAAATGTTATACGGATTTGATTTAGTGCCTTAACGTAAAATATTGGTAAGGTAAGAAAACATTATTAGCATGCCTGTATAAGTTATTTGTGACCTTCGACTTTCGGACCCACCTAATTGATTATCAATGAGGTATATTAGTTGTGTGAATCTATTATTTGGACTAATGTGGTTAAAAAAAAATTTTGAGGACCAAGGTTTGCGTCTGATATTAAGGTTGTGTTAGATGTTTAGTTTTCTTTGAAGTTATGGAAAACAAAAGAGATTTGAGGTTGAGCTGTGATTATTGGGAATTATGTGAATTTGAACTATGTGGATAGTGACACAAAATTATATAAGTTTATAGACAATGTATTTTGTGTTTTGCTATTATGTAATTGTGTTTTGCTACTATGAGGTTGACTTTGTGATCATTATGGCATTGCAAGATAATTTTTGGTGACCAAATCAATTTGGATTAATAATCTATACAGATATGATAATGAGTTAAACTCCGGTGATGTGAAAATCAACTGGTAAGAACTGTTAAGTAGACTGCAAAAGGAAATTCTATGGTCAAAGTAATCGATAAGTATATATATTGAGTGGAGATAAGAGAACTTGAACCTAAATTTGGTTGGTAGACAGTTTAGACGTCATTTATCATATCCATTATGAAAATAAATAGACAGGGGATACCTTGCATTATCAAGATCATTGTTGTGAATATCTAAATCACTAGTGAGCAAAGAGCCATAAAGTCGTTGATTTAGAACTCATTTGTCTATTTTGATTTAATTGTTGTAGAATGAATGTGTCATGGGGAGCACGATTGAGTAGTAAATATTTCTTTATTCTTCGAAGAATTATAATATTTGGGACTGTTTGTGGAACTAATGAATTGAATTATGATTGATGGCTTACGAGTTGCATGAAAATGCATACTTGAAGAGAATTAGATTATGAACACTCTTGGGGTTAAAGTTTCACCATTTGGGGTATACGACTTGTGACTTATGGATCAATAAATTGAAATGCATGAGGGTTGTGAATAATAAGATGTTTTGATATTGCTGAGTATTATTATTAATTGAGTTACCAATTGGCCAGTGAATGACAAATTAATTGTGATTCATGGAACAAACCGTATTGAGATTAATTGCATAGGACTGTAAACTGTTGAATGATTGAGGGGTATTGTATATCTGAGACGAACTAAATAATGATAAGAGACTGAGATTTATGAACTAGACTTGTAACAGGGTAAATCAAGTTTGGAGGACCAAACTTCTTAAGGTGGGAGAATGTAACGACCTCAAAATGCGCATAAGAAATTATATTTATTTCATTCTTGGTTAATGTGCTTTAATTTAATGATATATGTTTGAAATGAGGAATTATCTGTTGAGTTACGATTTTAAATCTAAAATTGCTGACTTTTATGGGTTCAGAAACCGAAATTGAGTACATAGATATGCTAATGGGAATTTTTAGAGCTATTTGGAAAAGTTAATTGAAAATTTATTTCGTCTGATTCGTTAAGGTATGTTTGGACGGTTAACTTTGCACTGCAAATTGAAGGCCTTAGAGGCTTCAGAAACCATAACAGAGTACATAGTTATGATTAGCATGATTTTTAGAGTCATCTGAGAAGTTTAATTGAAATTTGATTTCGTGCGATTCGTAAGGGTGCGTTTGGCTCCCTAAATGTGATAAGCATATGTATATATATAGATATATGAGCTTTGCTTGACTAAACAAAAAAGAAAGAGAGGAGAGACAAAAACGTGAAGAGAAAAGAGAGAGAGAAGAAGAGAATTCAACTTTAAGCTTGGGGATTGGAGGGAATTAAAGAAAGTAACTCAAAGATTGGCCCAAGGTAAGTGTTTATCAACTCAAATACTTGAAATGTCTCTTCAATTGCTTGAAATCAAAACCTTAGATGGAGCTTTTGCACTCATAAAAGTTAGGGTTTTGAGTTATGATCTTGGTTGAACAAATCTCATGAAAATGAACATGTTATTTTTGCATTTGCTTGATTTATGAGTTGATTCCTTTATTTGGAGTTTGATTTGAGTTAGATTGTGGAAATTGTTAAGTAATCTGGAGCCTTTGCATGATTTAAACTCTTGTAGTTATATATATAAATATATAGTGTGAAAGAATGGAAAATGAAGGAAATATGAAAAGTGGGGTTTTATATGTCAAATTAAAAGAAGTTTGATCTCATTGGGCTTGAATTTTATGGTTATTATGATCATATATTATGTTCTTGAAATGAAATTACTTGAAATAGAGCCTTGAAATGCCTTTGGAAAGCTTGAAATTGTCGAGTTTTCGGACTGCTCAATCAGAGCCCAGGACCGCACGTGCGGGATGCATAGTCACACGTACAGGGCTCACAGCCGCACGTACGGAAAACATGGTAGACAGACTGAAGCATACTGCAATAAAAGCACATACGTGCCGCATGTGTGGCACATCTTTCCGCACGTGTGGTGGGGACTTCCGCACGTGCGACCAATGGGGAGAAATTCTGTCAGCCTCCTTTCCCTTGTTTAACTCTCTGGAATTGTTAATATGTACACATGATCCTTCTAAAATGCTTAGAACTGAATAAGAATGTACGAATCAGACATAAAAACAAGACTATAGAAAAGCGAATAACTTATAAGTTATGTGTGTGTGCCTTGTGTAGGTCACGCGCCAGAGGGAACCATTGCTCATCCACATCACTGTGAGTAATAGTATTGTAAAGATATTTATTGTGATATATATAAATGATTTGATTTTCAGAAATTATGCTTTATTTGAATGAATGATTTTCAAGGAATTATAATACGGAATATGGAAGCAAAGTTTGAACTGTTTATGCTACGATAAGTGGGCCCGAGGCCGTTCTGTTTACCTATTTTGGTTATGCTATGACATGATATGAATTGTTCGGTCTTGATGACCTATTGATTTTTGGTATGGAACAAAGTACTGTATGGAACTAAGTGCTACAATAGGAGTCACCTTTAGAATCCGTACGAGTCATCTCTTGGGTCCAGACATTCATGAATTGGGCCCAATAAGACGTGGAGACATGTCGATGTTCCATCTACTCCATGATAAGATACAGTGATATGATTTCATTTGATTGGGCCTGAGGCCATTTTCATATATGTGGGCCCGAGGCTATTTTGCTATATGGTGGGCCTAAGGCCGTTTTGTAAAAATGATTATGAATAACGTTGTGGATGATATAATTGTGGAGGAGTATTGTGTTATGTTTCTTTTAAATCTAGATTATTCATTTGATTCTCCTCTCCTATTATTACTCATTGAGCTTTGCTCACTCCGTATTTTATATGTATATAGGTGATCAATCAGGAAACCAACCTTAGGTCAACCTCAGGAGTTTTTTCGTGAATCTGCTATGTCAAGCCACCCGAGATGCACCTCTGTGTCGAGGCTTTAACCTTGTATTGTTAGAATTTTGTATTTTATTGAATTTATGTATATGTATGTGAGATCCATATAAGCTTTGTTATGGTATATGTAAATATGGAAAGTGTAGTTAAATGTTTTAATTATTTTAGTCGTCATGTATGCACAAACTCAATGGACATTATTATTTTTATTTTGCTTCCGCTTTAGGCCTCGATATGATTTTAATATTGTGAAATTTTGTTTCTGAGGTCTGAGTACAGGCCGGTCATGACCTAAACTTTTAGGGGCGGGTTTGGGTCGTGACAATCGGGGTGAAGTTCAGAACTTAAATATGCTTCTATGAACATGTATTTATTTATTTATTTTTCTATCAAATATCAAATTTGATGGTTTTATTTCATCAATTTCTACTTTTATTTTTATTTTTATTTTTTGCTATGTTGTGCTTTATGGTTTTGTGCAAATTGGAATGTGAATAATTAACCAGCCAGCTCAACAACATATTTTATATTAATTAAATTATGAAATAAAGAAGAAAGATGGTGTTTTTGTTCAAAATGTCACTATATCTCTTAACATCATCAATTACAATTTAGACAGATTGCATGTTATACCGACATTTATGAAAACGCCACTGCAAGTATCAACAACATTTATAAAGCACCTTATACCTATGGTGACGGCCACATCAGCGACGTAAAGTAAAAATGCCGGTATATCCTTTTGGCAACGTTTTTGCCACTTATAACGGCGTTTTTGCTACTATTTGGTGAAAATGACAGCTCAATTTATTTTGTTTCATAAACCTCGTAAGTAGAAAACACATAATTGAGCAAGGATAAAATAAAATATCTTCTTTTTTTTTTCCTTGGACAATATTACCAGAGGAACATGTTACTGTGAACTAGAGTAACATGTTACTGTTACTGTTACTGTTACTGTTACTGTTTACATCAATTTCGACGGTAATAATTTTTTATAAAAAAAAAATCGTAGTCAATATGGATCTTAATTGATAGATCTTGATGAGAAAATTTTAAAAATACTAATTTTATTAAAAACTGACATTTACATCAAAAGTTCTATTATTTTAAAATTTAATATTTTGAGACTAGTAGTATTTGTTGGACTTGTTAAAAAAAACTTTTTGTGCTTATCCTTAATGTATTAAAATTTTATTATGAAAGGGTTTTGACCAAATCCCATTTATTTCATTTGGGTTTCACAAGAATACAAATACAACTATGAAAGAGGGAGAAGATTCACACGTAAATAAAAATTTTAAATTAATTATTGATCTTATAGACTTTGTTTAAATTTTAAATTCAGATAGTGATTTATGGAAACAAATGAAAGGGAAGAGAAATTGAATAAAATAGAAGTTAAAACTTTCACTTTTTGTTTCCTTCTATATTTGCCCTTGGCAAATAAATGCAAGGATAAGTTGAGCTAGTTTCAAATTCATTTTTTTATGAATCGTGATTGGTTGCTCGAAACCCAGCCCCCCGAATCGCCCGAATTTGAAAAATAACTTCGTTTTTGCATTTTTTTTTTTTTTGGTTCAATTAGAAACGAAGAAGAAGGAAGAAGAAGAACAGAAGAAAGAAGAAGAACTGGAGGGGCTATCAACCAGGGGAGAAGGAAGAAGAAGGAAGAAGAAGAAGAAGAAGAGAAGGGAGGGGCCATCAACTAGGGGCGGAGGCGCGGCGGAGGCCGAGCTGCTGCGACGATCGGCCTGTGACGGAGAGCTGCGATCGGTCGACGATCGGCCAAGCTGCGACAAAGAGCTGCGATCGGCCGATCTTCTCTCTTCTCTCCCTCTCTCTCTCTGTTTCCCTCTCTCCTCTCCTCTCTCTTTCTCCCTCTCTCTCTCTCTTGCCTTTCCCCTTTTCATTTTTTGGGGAATTCAGGGAGGGATTTTCGAGGAAAAAATAATTTTTGTTTTTTTATTCAAAGCTAGTTTCAAATTCTACATATAAATTCGGGGCTCTTAAATTTCGAGCCCCCAAATTTGACATTATGTAGTACTAAAAAAAATATTTTTGAATAGGAAACAAAGAATAATTACATTAACAATAGTTTAGTACACAGTTAAATTTTAGATACAGATCTTAATAAGAAATACCCAATAGATCTGGCAATAAAACTGACTCCAGGAATAGGGAATCCAAAATTATTTATGAGAAAATTTTAAACATATATAAAATTTATACAAAAAATTTGATAATAATAATGTGACAATATCATTATTATAAATAAATTTATTGAGAATTTGTTTTAAAGTGAAAAGTTCACAATGAACTATATCATTAGCTATAAAAATTATACATAAATTCTTTATTTGTATATAGGATTACTCTTATTTATATGTGTTTAGCCAAATTATTGCAATGATTTAAACGTTTCTGATAGAACTAGGTTGTCTAGAAAAAAGTTACGACATAGTTATCCCAAAAAAAAAGGAAGTTGCTTACACTTGCGGTATCGAACTACTATCTATAAAAAGCATGAAAAAACTATGGATAAACAAACGAGGGCGACTCCCCGATCCCATCAAGTTATATAAATATTTAATTTTTTTATATTTATATTATCAATATTTTATTTAATATAATTTGATCTCATTAAAAAAATTACGGGATCCCATCAAATAGGGATCCACACCCATTAAAAATTATTGTTTGAGAAGTTTAAATCATTCTATTTGATTAGTAGTTTTTAAAAATAATTTTTGAGTTTTTTTTATTTTTTGTAATTTTTTTTTATTTTCAGTAATAATTTTTTTTTTTTTACCTTTTAGATCCACTTTATGTAGATACATTTAAAAAGTAATATTTTTCTGAAAAATATTTTAAAAATTCACTAAATACAAATATATATATATATATAAATCAGTATATTCTATTCATTTTTTATTGAACTTTTTTTTAGATTTTTTAAAAAATATTTTACCTTTTAGATACATATAAGTTAAGTTAATTTTTTTTAAAAAAAGAGAGACTAAAATATAATATTTTTTCCCCTAAAGACAACAAAATATGAAAAATAAAAAATTCAAATTATTTTTAAAAATTCAAAATTAAACAGCGTGAATATTTTTTAATTTTTAAAAATAATTCTGATAGAATTTGTAGAACTTAACCTTATGTAGTGACCTCATTCTGAAATCTCCATTGGTTGAATCCATTTTATGCCTCTTGCTTTGGGCATGTACAAGACCTCGTATTTGCCACATATGTCATTGCATTTTTGGAAATAAAAGAAAGTGGTCTAAATTATGTCGCAGTGTTGTTGGTAGGGACATATGATATGAAGGCCCATAATTTGGTTACGGTATCAAGTTCTGCCTGATATCAATGGAGCATTGATACCCCAATTCAACACCCATCAATATGTTGGTGAAAAAAAAACACCCATCAACATGTTAAAAGTAGGTCCTTGTTAGGAGTGTAAAAATGACTCGTGACCCGTGAATGGTCTGAAATTCGCCCGCGGCTCGAGATGGCCCCGGCTCATTTCGGTCCGTTTGGGCTCAGGCCCGAGCCTAGCCCGACCTCCTGGGCCTGGGCCTAAGCCATCATTTTGAAGCCCGGCCCGTGGCCTAGTCTATCAGCCTGCTTAAGGCCCACTCAAGGTCTGCCCCAAGGTCCGACCCGCTCAGGCCACCCGAGACCTAATGTTTTTTTTAGTGGAAAATAATAAAAGTTTGATAGAAAAAATTAGAAAAAAAAAAAAGGTTAGGCCCGCCCAAGCCTGGCCCAAACCCGAGGCTAGGCCCATCAGAGCGCCCAAGGCCCGAATACCCCTGGGCTTGGGCTTAATTTTTTGGTTCGTGACCTGGCTCGAATTTTGGTGGGAGCTTGCGAGATCCGACATGGGTCGGACCGGGCCGGGCCGGGCCGAGTCAGATTTACACCCTAGTCCTTGTTGGTGGGTCCATAAGTACCAACATTTGAAAAAGCTAACCATATGATGAAGAGATGTTGTTTAGTTTAATTTTATAATTTATTTATTTTTAAATATTAAAATTTAGTTTGATAAAATGAAAAATTAAAAATATTAATCTATTGATATAGATTATTCTTTTTTTTTTTGGGGTGTAAATTCATTTTTTTATTTAAAAATATTTTTTGATGTTTATTTTTAACAAATTAGTTTCATTTTTTCAACAAAAAAAATCTCAAAATAATTTCTAAAAACTTAACCAATATTGGTTGATGTCTATTTTTGTCTGGGTTGGTAATTAATATCTGATCCCCCTCCAAAAGGTTTTTAGCAAAATTGTTGAATATTTGCATTGTTTAAAGTTTTAAACATTATTTTGATCATAAAATCCATTGGAGGAGGTCTAGATTGTTTCATTTAAATTTTAAAAAAATATATATATTAATATTTTCACATTTTCTATGAAAGCTTATCTATTAACTTTATGGACTCATATTCATTAATAGAATTGAACCATCTCTAGTCAAGTCTTTTGAGTTCACCATAAGTACTACAAAAAAAAATTAGGTTTTAGAGATCAAAATTTAAGGATAAAATTACTTTTTAGGGACTAAATATTTTTGTTACGAAAAGTATCATCATTATATTTTTAGCAATGAAAATTAGACATTAGTAATGAATTATTATAATTTTGGGATCAAATTTTTTGTCTAAAAAAATAGACCATTTTGAAACCAAATTATTTTGTCCCTAAAAACCTATATATTAGTAGCATTTTTAAAATTTTGTCGCTAAAAGCCTTGTTTTTGACTTTTCAGGATGACTTTTTAGTGACTATCCTCACGATGATAGATATTGGTCCTTAAATGTCTTTTGCAACAAAATTTTTACTTTTAAAAACTTTTATATGTTATAGTGAAGGTCCACTTCATTCATGTGATTTGTTTATCTTTTGGACTTTTGTATGTGTGGGGACATATTTTTTGAATACCAACACGTGGCATGGTGACGCCGACGTGTCAGCCGAGGTGCCACGTGCCCTGGTAGTTAAGCCGAGGTCATCTCCGAAGATGTCGGAGTCCGAAGATAAGGGACAAGAGTCCTAAGGCAAAGAGGGGACTTAGTTAAGATAAGGATAAAAGCTCTTAGGGAGTTTATCTCTATCTCTTAAAGAGTCCAGAGTAAGCACTAAGATTGGAGTTCATAGAAGTCGTACTTCTAGTTGGACTTGGATTGAGTATATTATAAAAGAGAGGCACCCCCGTGGGTCTAAGGTATGCAATTTATACTTTGAGTATTCAATTTAGTACTTGATTATCTTTGAGAGATATACTGACTTGATCGTCGGAGTGCCCCCGGGTGGAAGAACCACCGCCGGAGCTTTTCTTTTCTGTTACAGGTTGCTGGAGCCATCTATTCTGCCGGTGCTTAACTGCTGATCACTAAACGGGCAGTGTGGTCAGATTTTTACCCACACAATTTGGCGCCGTCTGTGGGAACGAAGGAAGAATAGATGGCCAGTAACGGACAACAAGGAAACGCGGGGGACGATGCTCCTTCTGGAAGCAGCAGACCGATTAACCTTGACACCGAAGGAGACAATCGCAATACAGAAGCCCGTGACCAGGGTCACAGGGAGAACGACGATATCCAGGAAGGTGACACAACAAAAAGATCAAACCAAGGAAAATACTACAATGAAGACAACCTCCAGGTATGGAGGGACAGGTGCCTACGCAGAGACGAGGAAGTAAAGGAATTAGCAAACAAGTTGGCGGACCTCCAGTCGGTCGTCAACTTCATGATGCAGAACAATGTTATGCAACCACCATACCCGCTGCAAGATACGCCGATGCCAGCAACCAACACCCAGAAAGGTGGAGGAAAAACAATCCCCGACGTCCCTCAACATACCAGGAGCGGCAGGCATTCTCACCGGTCTTCCAGGGAAGTCGGACGAGAAAGGCCAAGGCAAGAGGAGTCCCGAAGGACGCAACACATGAAGAATCCAGACCCCAAAGAACATCGACATGTTCAGGGGCAAGTACTCCACTTTGACACAACCCATGAAGAAAGACCCAAACGGACCCACCTCGAGGCCGAGAGCAGTATACCAAAAAGACTAAAATCAAAAGACAGCCGAGCCCCAGGGCGGAGCAAAGAAGACTTAAGGGACTACCTCAAGAGGAGGCAGCAAAATGCAGAGGCCGAGGTAAACTCCCCAGTAAAACCAAAGACAGCCTTCTCGGTAGAACTGGACAAATTCGAACCACCCAAGAGGTTCAGTATGCCGAGGTTCCAAATCTATGATGGTAAGTCAGATCCAAACTTTCATGTCGGGCTGTACCTAAATTCAATGGCATTATATAGCGGGAACGAGCCGTTGCTCTGCAAGGTATTTCCCTCATCCTTTGGGGAAATTGCATCTGATTGGTTCCACAAGTTACCAAAAGGAAGTATAAAAACATGGGAAGGCTTGGCCGAGATGTTTGTGGCCAGGTTCGTGACCAACAAGCTACAACCCCTGAGGGTTGACGCTTTGATGGCTCTAAGAATCACCAAGGAAGAAGGCCTTAGGGCCTATGCGAAGAGATACTACGAGGTGTTCAACCGAATACCTGAATGCAACCAGGAAGTAGCAGTCGTGTCTTTCAAGAACGGCCTGAACGATGACTGCCCACTACGGAAGTCTTTGGCAAAAACATTGCCAAAGAGCATGGAGGAACTCATGGCAAGAATTGAGAAATACGCCAGGGCCGAGGAAGATACGTCGGGAAACAAAGAAGTGAAGCAAGAAAAGGGAAACGGCTCACCGAAGCGAGGCCGAGTCAACAACGGACTCACCAGGCAAGAAATAGAATTAAGAAATAAACAGGCGGTAACCACGGTATTCCGGATCCCCATCCATAAAATCTTGGATCGGATTCGGAATCAACCATATTTCAGGGCTCCAGAAAGAGCACCAGGGGAATTCATGGGAAAAAACGTCGGCAGACGTTGTGCCTACCACAATGAAGGAGGGCATCCAACTCAAGGTTGCAGGGCCTTAAAAGCACACTTGGAGGACCTAGTAAGGCAAGGCCTTCTGAGGGACCTGGTCGATGAGGCCAGAACAAGGGAAGAACAGGCAAGGTTGCCTCAAGCACCAGCAGCACCCCCTCCCCCAGCACAGCGACCACAGGCAGGAGAACCAAGGGTGGTCAATGTGATCCACTCAAGGGTCAACGAAAACGAGGTCAGAGGAGAAACCCAGAGGGTAAGACATTTACAGCATATCCACCAAATTGGGGACAAGAGACATCGGCCAGAAGAATGCCAAGGGCCAATGATAGCCTTTACCGAAGCTGACCTAGAACTGGTCCAACATCCGCATAATGATGCCTTGGTAGTATCCCTCCAGGTTGGGGAATGCCAAGTAAAACGCATCCTAATAGACCAAGGCAGCTCCTGTGACATCATGTACGTCAGATGTTACAGAGAGCTAGGCCTTCACCCCGATGACCTAGAGCAATCCAGCGGCCCGATGGTCGGCTTTAATGGAACGCCAACATGGCCACTGGGTGCAACAAGCTTAGAGGTACAAGCCGGCACTAAGAAGATCAGGACAGAATTCCTGGTCATTGACACACCCTCACCATACAACATCATCCTTGGAAGACCGTGGTTGCATGCAATGGGGGCAGTTCCCTCGACGTTGCATCAACTACTCCGGTTCCCAACGGAGCATGGGATTGAAGAAGTCAGAGGGGATCAACTACAAGCCAAAAATTGCTCCATGGCAGCAATAAAGTCCACCTGTAGTATACAGGAGCCAAAGAAAGCAGAAGTTGAAGATGGAGACATGGAAGTCCTGGAAGACGTCGGGAAAGAACCGACCGAGAAAAGCGAAGAAGCACTAAAGAAAATCTTCGTCCAGGAGGGCGACGAAGAACGATTTTTTCTTCTCGGCTCCGGCCTAGCCAAAGAAGAAGAAAAAGAACTAGAAGATTTTTTAAGGGCAAACATAGAGGCATTTGCCTGGACACCCTATGAAATGCCTGGCATTGACCCCGAGGTCACTTGCCACAGTTTGAATGTCGACAGATCGGCAAAACCAGTGATTCAACGAGCCAGAAGACCGACGTTATTACACGTCGAAGCAGTGGAGGAAGAGGTAGACAAACTCCTTGAAGCCAGGGCAATCCGAGAAGTCCAGTACCCAACGTGGCTGTCCAACACAGTAGTAGTAAAAAAGAAAAATGGCAAGTGGAGGGTTTGTGTGGATTTTACCAGCCTCAACAAAGCTTGCCCCAAGGACAGTTTCCCTCTGCCCAAAATCGACCAACTGGTTGACGCCACTTCGGGACACGAAAGGATGAGTTTTTTAGACGCATACAGAGGGTACCACCAGATTGCTATGTACCCTCCAGATGAGGAGAAGACCGCGTTCATCACCCCGAAAGGCCTGTACTGTTATAAGGTAATGCCTTTTGGGCTGAAAAACGCAGGAGCAACCTATCAGAGGTTAGTAACAAAGATGTTTAAACATCTGATCGGCAAAACAGTAGAAGTTTACATTGATGACATGGTCGTAAAGACCAAGGAGTCAAAAGGTCATCTTGCCGACCTAAAAGAGGTCTTTGACATACTCAAAAGATATCGGCTCCGACTCAACGCCACAAAGTGTGCCTTCGGAGTTGGGTCAGGTAAATTCCTAGGCTATCTGGTAACAAGAAAGGGCATAGAGGCCAGCCCAGACCAAATCAAAGCCATCCTAGAGCTACAGAGCCCAACATCGGCAAAGCAAGTCCAAATGCTCACTGGAAGGGCCGCAGCCCTGAACCGATTCATCAGCAGAAGCTCGGACAAGTGCAGACCCTTCTTTAACCTGGTAAAAAAAGCCACAGACTTCCTGTGGACCGAAGAATGTGAAGCAGCCTTAGCCGATCTGAAAAAGTACCTGACCACAACCCCGGTCCTTTCTAACCCTGTTCCAGGAGAAGAATTATTTTTGTACTTAGCAGTCTCTGAACACGCAGTCAGTGCAGTGCTAATCCGCGAGGAAAAAGGGGAGCAGAAAGCTGTCTATTATGTAAGCAAGACTTTGGCTAACGCAGAAACAAGGTACCTACCACTGGAAAAATTAATGCTAGCCTTGGTAATGGCCTCAAAGAAACTAAGCCATTACTTCCAGGCACACAAGATTGTGGTTCTAACAGAGCACCCATTGAAGTCCTTATTACATCAAGGAGACTTAACAGGAAGGATAGCAAAATGGGCAGTAACACTGGGACAGTTTGACCTAGAATTCAGGCCAAGAACAGCAATAAAGGGCCAAGTTTTGGCCGACTTCGTCGCAGAACTCACACCTGAAGCCATCGCACCTCAGGCTCCGTCGAGCCGAGATGAGCATCACCCCGACAAACAAAAAGAAACCCAGTCAAAGACAAAACAGCAAGAGAAAGAAAGGCTCAGACCATGCAGCATCTACATCGGCGATTCGTTCAGACTATATGTCGATGGAAGTTCAAACCGCCAGGGAGCAGGAGCAGGAGTACTGCTGATATCTCCAGATGGAGAGATTGTAGAACAATCCATCCGACTGGGGTTCAAAGCCTCCAATAACGAAGCAGAATACGAGGCATTAATTGCAGGACTAAAGCTAGCAGCAGCAGCAGAGGCAGACGAGGTAATTGTTTTTTGTGATTCGCAATTAATTGTTAACCAGTCAACAGGAGAATTTGCAGCCAGAGACGAAAGAATGTCGGCATATGCAAAGGAAGTCATCCGACTGGCGGCCCTATTTCAGAACTGCAGATTACTCCAAGTCAGCCGAGATGACAACACCCATGCCGACGCATTAGCCAACCTGGCCAGTTCAATTCAAACTGGAAAAACAAGGACAATTATGATCGACTACATGTCGGCCCCGAGTATAGATAAACAGAGCACCAAACAAGAAACAATGTGCGTGGGCCTTGGACCAAGCTGGATGGATGCAATCATTGCGTTCCTAAAAGAAGGGAAGCTGCCAGAAGACCACAGAGAAGCACATAAAATTAGGCTGAAATCCGCCAGATTCAGCCTAACAGCGGAAGGCCATCTTTACAGGAGGTCCTTCACTGGACCACTTTTAAGGTGCGTACACCCTTTGCAGGTTGAAGATTTTCTTTATGAGATCCATGAAGGAATTTGTGGAAGCCATGCCGGGGGCAGATCGTTAGCCCATAGGGCCATTACCCAGGGGTATTGGTGGCCCTACATGCAAAAGGATGCCGAAGCCTATGTAAAGAGATGTGAGCAATGTCAAAGGTTTGCACCTTTGATACATCAGCCAGCTGCCGACCTAAACCCAGTATCCAGCCCCTGGCCGTTTGCCCAATGGGGCATGGATCTGGTGGGACAACTTCCCCAGGCAACTGGGCAAAGAAAATATTTACTGGTAGCAACGGACTACTTCACAAAATGGATAGAGGCAGAACCTCTTGCCAAAATCCGAGATGTGGATGTCAAGAATTTTATTTGGCGAAACATAATCACCAGATTTGGGATCCCAAGAGCAATAGTTGCCGACAACGGAACACAGTTCGACAGCAAACTTATCAAAAACTTCTGTGCGAAATTCAAGATCAAAAACTATTTCTCAACTCCAAGTTTTCCTCAAAGTAATGGGCAAGCAGAGGCGTCCAACAAAGTAATCCTGGATGGGATAAAGAAGAGGCTCCAAGCAGCAAAGGGAAAGTGGGTGGACGAGCTGCCCAACGTACTTTGGGCATATCGGACCACGCCGAGAAGATCAACGGGAGAATCCCCTTTTGCCATGGCCTATGGCACAGAAGCAGTCATCCCATTGGAGATCGGCATCCCAGGGATCAGAACCCAGGGAGTAGAGAATGGCACCAATGACATACTCTTAGCCCGAGACCTGGATCTACTGGAAGAACGAAGAGAGAAGGCTGCAATTCAGCTTGCAGTATACCAGCAACAGCTTGCCAGAGCTTACAACAAGAAGGTTAATCCAAGGGATTTTCAAGTTGGCGACTTAGTCCTAAGAAAAGTCGTCGGAAACAAGAAGGATCCCAGGGAAGGCAAGCTTGGCCCGAACTGGGAAGGACCCTACAGAGTTACTTCAGTATTGGGCAATGGAGCATATCGGCTTGAAGACAATGAGGGCAAAGCACTACCCAGACCTTGGAATACTTGTAACTTGAAATTCTTCTATCATTAGATAAACATCATTGTTTGGCCGATATTATCAATAAAGTCTTTTCAGAATTCCCTCAACACGTATGATTAATGGTTATTGAAGACATATCAAACTCAGGCAAACTAAGCCGATGTTATTCCTTGATCCACTTGTTGAAATTTGTAGCAATTTACAAGTTGGAATCAAGCTGATTCCTTATCTTCACTTGTTGAAATTTGTAGCAATTTACAAGTTGAAGTTAAGCCGATATTATTCCTTGATCCACTTGTTGAAATTTGTAGCAATTTACAAGTTAGAATCAAGCTGATTCCTTATCTTCACTTGTTGAAATTTGTAGCAATTTACAAGTTGAAGTTAAGCCGATATTATTCCTTGATCCACTTGTTGAAATTTGTAGCAATTTACAAGTTGGAATCAAGCTGATTCCTTATCTTCACTTGTTGAAATTTGTAGCAATTTACAAGTTGAAGTTAAGCCGATATAATTCCTTGATCCACTTGTTCAAATTTGTAGCAATTTACAAGTTGGAATCAAGCTGATTCCTTATCTTCACTTGTTGAAATTTGTAGCAATTTACAAGTTGAAGTTAAGCCGATGTTATTCCTTGATCCACTTGTTGAAATTTGTAGCAATTTACAAGTTGGAATCAAGCTGATTCCCTACCTTCACTTGTTGAAATTTGTAGCAATTTACAAGTCGAAGATAGGCCGAGGTTATTGCGTAAGATCTCATAGCAATATGTGGGTTGTCTGAACCCTAGAGAAGATGCTTAACACTTGTTGAAAGTTGTAGCCATTTACAAGGTTATGTTAAGCCGACGTATGATCACCCGCTGAGGTATACAGAAAATTAACGGGTCGATGCAAAGGTTAAGTATATTATTTAAACACTTGTTGAAATTTGTAGCGATTTACAAGTAGGTTAGAACGAAATCATTGTTTAAATACTTATTGAAAACTTAAAAGATGGCAAAAGTATACATTGAGTAGTATATGTTTAGTTCTTGACAGAATTTATACAAGGTTTGCAGGTCAGTATCTTGCCGAAGTAAAAGCCTTGCAGTTATACCCAGGGTATGTAGCCCCGAGAAGATTGCACAAAGAAAGCATGCAAAAATTTCTAAGTATAGAACTATGCAGAAGCAAGCAACAGAACATCACAAGATCAAAAATATCCATTGCAAGAACAGTTGCAATTACATACTGAAAAAGGCACATCGGCCATAAGAAGGAATGTACATTGTTCAGAAATTAAAAGAAAAAACAAAGTCCAAAATCCAGAAAAGAAAGAAGGGAAAATCAAGACTCTTGAACATCAGCAGCAGCAGAAACTGGAACCTCGGATGATTCAGCTGGAATATCCTCGGCCACCTTCTCCGCTCGTATCTCGGCATCTATCTCTGCTAAAGTTGTGTCAAGACTTCTGTCAGTCAGAAGAAGGTCAGATGATGGACACCCCTGAACAGGTTCCCTGGGCACTTCCTCAGCCTCATCACCCACTTCATCTTGAGTTAAGTCTAAAATTTGCTCAGCTGGAAAGGACTTGGCCTCAGTAGCGCCCTTGGGTTTTCTCACCAAGGCTTCACCTTCATCTTTCTCTTCGTCTTCACCCTCAGCTTCTACCTCGGTCTCTGATTCATCCTCAGCTTGACTTGGAGGAAGAAATGGTAGAAGATTAGCATCAACCTGGCGCAATGGCGAGTCAGCAGGGAGATCAAGCTTCTTTATCAGAGACATCCAACCAAGGGAAAATCCCCTGTTGCATGCCTGCCTGACTTGAAGTTTGTATTCTTCTGCAACGTCGGCCATGCCTTGAGCATAGGCCTTTTCATCGGCCTCCTTGACTTCGGCCTCCTTGGTGGCCAGAACTTGTTGAAGTTCTTTTTGCGCTTGGACCTTCTGAGCCTCGGCCTCCCTTTTCTCGGCTTCAGCTACTTTTTTAACGGCCTCAGCAGCTTCGGCCTTCTCAAGAGCTAAGGTTTGGTTCTTCGTCGCAGCCTCGGCTTGATCCTCTAGTTTCTTCATTTTTACTTCAAGAGCCCTTAATTCTCTCTTCATTGAGGTCGCTTCCCTCTTCATATCAACCAATCTTTGACGATTCTCAAAGGATTGCATTGAAAATGAGTGGGCATGTTGGATAGCCTGAATGCAAACAGAAGTATCAGAAAATTTTCTCAGAAAGAAAAAGAAGGAAGAAACATAAATACAAATAGAAATACTTACTTGAGCAGAGTGTTGGAGCATCAGAGCGTAATTTTCATACTCACTGAACTTGGCATTTCGCTCCAAGTCATTCGGTAGAAGAAGAGCGGTGCTAAGGGCGACAGCAACGTTGATATCATCAGCACTTTCACTAGCCATGATAGGCCTGTCCTCCAGAGAAAGATCAGGGGCCCATGGGACGTCGGGCTTCTTTGAAGCCGAGGTCGTCGCAGACGATGACCTTGGCCTCTTTGTTTGTGTAGATCCTGAGGGTTGGCCCTCAGCAGACCTTTTGGTTGAAGTAGAGGTTGATTTTTTGCTTTCAGCTAGCTTCAAAATCGGCAGAGCATCCTCAGCCTCGGCGTCTGTAGCCTTGGCCTTAGGCTGAGCCTTTTTTACTCTCTTTTGTTTGGGAGGGAGCGTTGATTGCGCCGGCGCGGCTTCGGCATCAGTTGGAATATCGGCGAGAAGGTCTTGGACGACAGGCCTCGGACGAACCATCTCGGCAGTCTTTACTAGCCTTCGTCGACGTTTACGTTCAGGAATTGGTATTAAGAAGGGAGCCGAAGTTGATGGAAGATCGGCTGGGTCAGATGTGGACTCTTGATCTGTCCGAGATGTAGAAGCAGTTAAGGTTGTGGCTGTTGGTGGAGAGAGACTCTTCTTCCTTTTTCGAGGGACGTCGGGTAAAATGGATTTGTGTGTGGGGACAAAGTTTAATAATACTGGGGCTTTTCGTTTAAGGATTGGAAGACCAAGAAGTGTTCTCAGATCTGGTCCTGGGAAGAAGGATTGACGAAAATTTTTCGGTGGTTGATGAAGATCTGCAAAGAATCAGACGTCAGAAACAACAAAAGTATTTAAGTGTTGAATGAAAACAACTAAGTGTTGACTCAGGGCTCTTACTCTTGCCCTCTGTAAGTGTTCGAGGAAGAGGGTAAAGGTGGACATCTTCATCTGGGCCAAATTCCCAATTTCCAGAGGCAATAAGATAGTCATCTCCAGCCCCCTTGTTGGAGTCTGGAAGGTCGGCTATAATCTTGTACTGAGTGGATCTCGGCTTAAGGTAATATACAAAACCCCTATCCTTCAGATCAAGAGGGCACATGGTATAACAATATTGAAGGTCGGCGAGGGTGATTCTGAGGTTTTCTTGCCTAGCTAAGGCTATAATACCATTAATTATCCTATAGGAATTGATAGTAAGTTGCATGGGGTTTAGCTTATAGAAATAGAGAACTTGACGAAAAAGGGGATCGAGTGGAAGCCGAAGTCCACATTCGATAAAAGCAACTACTGGAAAAGGCATTGTATGGTCTGTAGGCACGATAGTGTCATTATCCCCAGCCAGCTTAAGATGAACGTCGGCTGGGATAGAGAATTCTTGCCTAAAGTATTCAAGACTTGTTGGGGTATTTACCCTGTGCCTCCACATACCCATTGTGTCGACCTAAATTAAGAGGAATATGTTTCAGAAGACTGGCGTTTTTCAGGTTTCCCTAAAGATTAAGGGTTCTACAGACAAATCCCAAATCTACGAACTATTAAGATAAAGATCGAGGGCACAGATCTGGGGCAGATACAAAAAAGAGAAAACAAAAACGAGGTTTCAGATTCAAGAACAGAGGTATAATTTTCAGAAACAATAGAGGTACAGGAAAAAATCAAGAACAGCGGCGAAAAGAATGATGGAAAAGCATAGAGGTTCAAAATATAGCCACAAAATTCAAGATACAAATAGATCCCAGACCTCGAGTAAGATCAGCAATGGCAACAGACTGACAATAGCGCATAAAGAAAATAAAAGAAATTAAAGGAAGGGGTCTTACCAGGAGAAGTGAAGCCAAGGCAATACTCGTTGAATCCAGAAACCAGTTGCGACAGCAAAAAAGGCTTTGCAAGAAATACGGGACTAAGAACAGTTCCAGAGAAGAAATTGAAGCAATGGCAGATTTGAAGAGGAAGAACGAGCTTTCGGAAGAGAAAGAGTAAAGAAGATGAAAAGAAAAAGTGAAGAAAAGATAGAGGCAAAAGAAGTTTTGTCAAAAATTTGAAACGGCGGCAAAAATAGGGCAATTATTGCGCCTAGGGTAACGCACGCGTCAGACGGCGCAGGCGAAACGAACAGACAGCTTCCAGGCGCGTCACTAACACGCTCCAATAAAGACGAAACACGTGGAAGGAACAGTTAGACATGAATGACAGCTCATGTGCATAGGGGAGTACGACCGAAGCCACGTTCTCCGAAGAGAACACGTCGGCTGAAAAGAGATAATCTTGGCAAAGCAGTCTTCTTGAGCCATTATTCAGAAAGGAAGTAACAAAAAAAAAAAAAAAAAATTCGGAATAGGTTCCATCACCTCAGAATGCCGAGGTAATAGAACCTAGGGGGCAGTTGTGGGGACATATTTTTTGAATACCAACACGTGGCATGGTGACGCCGACGTGTCAGCCGAGGTGCCACGTGCCCTGGTAGTTAAGCCGAGGTCATCTCCGAAGATGTCGGAGTCCGAAGATAAGGGACAAGAGTCCTAAGGCAAAGAGGGGACTTAGTTAAGATAAGGATAAAAGCTCTTAGGGAGTTTATCTCTATCTCTTAAAGAGTCCAGAGTAAGCACTAAGATTGGAGTTCATAGAAGTCGTACTTCTAGTTGGACTTGGATTGAGTATATTATAAAAGAGAGGCACCCCCGTGGGTCTAAGGTATGCAATTTATACTTTGAGTATTCAATTTAGTACTTGATTATCTTTGAGAGATATACTGACTTGATCGTCGGAGTGCCCCCGGGTGGAAGAACCACCGCCGGAGCTTTTCTTTTCTGTTACAGGTTGCTGGAGCCATCTATTCTGCCGGTGCTTAGCTGCTGATCACTAAACGGGCAGTGTGGTCAGATTTTTACCCACACAGTATGTAAATTATTTATATAAAAAAAAATATTAGATTGATTTGATAATTATAAACATATAATTTTATTATATTTATTTACAAAGAAATAGATGACATTTATGATTTTGAGAATTTACAGTCTATTATTTTGAAAACTTATTGCAAAATTTATATGAAAAGATAAATAAACAAATTGAATCATTAGTATGAGCCTACAAAATTGGACTTGTAATCTTTATCCAAATGGATGAAAGCCTCTATTTGATATGGGTGTTACTACAAATACTCTTTAGAAAAATTTAAAAAAAAAAAAAAAAAAAAATCTTACAAATTAAAAAATAAAACCGTCGATTCCAAAATATCTTATCCTTTGAGTAAATGGAGTCCATTCCCATAATAAGCATAAGTATCTGTACATTTCTCAGTAAGTAAGTATACTGTATGAAATAAGTTTTGAACATGAGTTATGTTAGGGATATCAAAAATTTTACTAAATATTTGATTAAATGTCTCACATAAGTTTGGGCCTCACATGATCCCACATGAGTGAGGGATCCACACCCATGTGAGACATTTGATCAAATATTTGGTAGAATTTTTAAAACCTCTAACATTTTTGTTTGATCATTGGATTTAAACACTTTTCACTCTTCACAAAATTCAACATTTATTTTCTCTACAAAATCAAATAGCACCACATAAATTCAAGTTAATATTCAACTTGTCAATATGTAAATAGGAATTTTGTTAATGACTATCCTCAAACACTTGTCAATGGACACTGTCATTTACTTTGTCAATGTCCAAATCCAAACACTGGTCGATATCCATGTCCTTGCTATTTCATGTACTCACTAGTCAATTTGTTATGGGAATTGAAAAATAATTTTCAGTTTTAAGTTTTAAATTTTTTCATTTTTCTTGTTTTTCTGTCTGTATTGATTTTTTTCTTAGTATGTTCTTTTTTCTTTTTCTTTTTTTTAATTGTTTTACTTTTTAGATGCACCTAATCTAGAAACACTTAAAAAGTAAAATATTTATGAATAATTTTTTTTAAAAAAATCAATAAATATTAAAAAATATAAATTGAATTGTTGAAATTTTTGGGAGTTTTCTGTGTTCAATGAATTTTTAAAAGATTTTTTCATAAATATTTTATTTTTTAAGTGTATCTAAATTAAACAAGTAAAACATATATGCACTAAAATATTAAGAAAATATACTTAAAAAATACCAAAATGATGGGCATAGCCCAAATAAGTGGTCCAATGGGCCGCCCAAATAATTCCTAACCCAACTTAGGCCTAGAGGCCAGACAAAAAGAAGAGACAAGTCATCTCCTTTTCTTCCATGATTTCTGTGACATGATGATACTGTCATGGCCGGTTACAGATAGCCATAGACTTACGACTGGCAGGCCAACGTGAAAAGATAGAGACATGGGAGCAATCATGAGTAGGGCATAGTAAGCTAAGAGGCCAACAAAGGTATGAAATATATCAATACATACATACTCTCTTTGATTACTCCTGGACTTTTTCCTTTTCTTCCCAATCTAACTTAATCATTGGAGGATCCTCAGGAAGAAACCCCACCCCTGGGTCCTTTTTACCGAACTTGGTGCAGGTACTGCTGGAAAGACGAAATTCGGCCAACCCATGGAGCATTCGGATCCTGTCCGACCCATTTCTCGTTCGACCAAACTACATCATCAGTTGGCACTATCTGTGGGAACCTTTTGGTTGACAGTTGTGTTCATTGTCACCGAAAACGGTTTCCTTATCACCCATCCTTGATGTCAGAGTGAATGGCTACGACATGATCCATGGTTTCACAGCATACCACCGGAAATCCTCAAGCGGAGCTCTCCAACCCAAACAACCCACCTCAATACTTCACTGAACTTACCAACAGCATTAACCGCTTGGCTAAACAAAACCAAGCCTTAATCCACGCCTTACTTCAACGTGAGCTACCAGCTCCTCCACCCCCACCACCACAAGACATTTCTCAAAACCAAGACCAAGTCCAAGACAACCATCCTCAGCAATAACAAAGACCACACCTTTACCACTCGCCCCGCGAAAACTCCTGCCAAATCCGAATGGCTTACCTATCCCTCCTCAAGGTTCGCAACTCAACCGAAATGACCCTCAACCTTTCCAAAACCACCATCGACAACAACAAAACACTGCCACCTATGAAGGAGAAGCTAGCAGTGTCCAACCTCCTCATGCCAGAGGAGATAATATTCCCGTTTGGGATGAAGAACTGCAAGCCATGAAACTTCAGCTTCAGGGGGTTATGCAGAATATGCAAAACAAACCTTCCTCCATCGCCAACTCCCCTTTTGCTGCCTCCATCAAGGATAAACCTCTACCTCCCATTTTCAAGATGTCATCGATTAACACCTTCGACGGTACTACCGACCCTGTTGATCATTTAAAGGCTTACAAAATGCTCATGATCCTTCACATTTTCCCTGACGAGATCATGTGTCGTGCCTTCCCAATTACGTTAAAGGGATTGACACGACTCTGGTTTGGTCAGCTTAAGCCGGACTCTGTAACTTCTTTTGACCAACTACGCGAGTCATTTTGAGCCATTTCAGTGGCGCTCAACGTTAGCGACGCCTGGCAACCTAGTTGCTGAACATTCCGCAGATGGAGGGAGAATCTTTATGCAGCTTCATCACTCGCTTCAACGCAGAAGCCTTGCAAGTTGAGGAAAATGACGACAAGGTCATCGTAACAGCCTTTATGGTTGGTTTGCACCCGTCCGATTTCCTTTTTTCCCTCTCCAAAAACCCTCTGACCACCATGGCAACCCTCCTAGCCAAAGTCTAGAAATACATGAATGTTGAAAACTCTATGATAGTTTGTCAAGACTCTATGCCCAAACTCTCACTGGCCAAAGATAAAAGAGCCTGAACCGAAATATAACCAATATCCTGACCGATCTACTCGATACTCCGACCGACTTCCACCATCTGATCGATCGGCTCTAGCTTGCCTGATCAGTCGGTTCGAGCAATACACACCCCTAAATTCTTCCATGGAGTAAGTCTTATACCAAATCCAGCATGATTATAACTTAAAATGGCCCAGACCCTTAAAAGGCCCTTCTGACAAGCGAGATGAATCCAAATATTGTCGCTTGCACCGTGACCACGACCACGACCACAACACAGATGACTGCATCAACCTCAAAAATCAGGTGGAAGAGTTGATCCGCTAAGGCCGATTGAGCTGATTTACCATAGCTAAACCCTACAAAATCCCCCAGTCACAATGGCAGCGCTCTTGACAAAAGCCCAGAAGTGTATGAACGCAAAAGACTCAATGGTCATCCTTATGGAGGTAGAGACGTTAACCTCTACCAACCAACGAAAAAAGAAAAAAGCCCGAGCCCGAGCATCAACTTTGAACCTAGGGCAGAAACCTTTTTCATGCCGAGCACCTCAGGAGATATTTTCAGTGGAGGTCCAATTTTATTTTGTCCAATTCCATTTCATCTTTGTTTCATGTGTTATCCCCACTTTCAGTTCTTTAGTTTGCTACTTATGTTAAGTGCTAATTTCGACCTAATTATAGTCAAAACATTATTTCTAAGCTAAACTTGAACATATCCAATCATTAATAAAAAGAGGCTACTACAATCTGATCGTTATTTTGCATTCACAAGCCATGACAAAACCAAACACCAACTAATCGTCCAAGGCCTCAGCCAGACTGAGTCAAACCTTGCGGTAAGAGCCAAATACCAGCCGACCATCCAAGGCTTTAGCCAGACTAAGTCAAACCTTGTGGTAAAAGCCAAACACCAGTCGACTGTCTAAGGCCTCAGCCAGATTGAGTCAAACCTTGCGGTAAGAATCAAATACCAGCTGACCATCCAAGGCTTTTGCTAGATTGAGTTGAACCTTGCGGTAAGAGTCAAACACCGGCTGACTATCCAAGGCCTCAGCCAAACTTAGTCAAACCTTACGGCAAGAGCCAAATACCAATCGACTGTCCAAGGCCTCAATTAGACTAAGCCAAACCTTGCTGTAAGAGCCAAATACCAGTCGACTATCCATGGCTTCAGCCAGACTGAGTCAAAACCTTGTGGTAAGAGCTAATCCATTAGTCGACCGTCCAAGGCCTCAGCCAGACTGAGTTAAACCTTGCGATAAGAGCTAATCTATTAGCTAATCGTCCAAGGCATCCATCCACAGTATACGACTTTGTGGTCTTGAAGACTCAAAAGTACCAAATAAACATTTCTCCAAGATGAGCACAAGAACAAATGAAGGAGTTCAATATGACCTCCATGTGGAAGACCATGCAGAAGACCGCTATGCGGAAAACATTAAATGTTGGAGACCATGCAAAAGACCTCCAATGTTGGAGACTATGTGGGAGACCACTATGTGGAAGACCCCCATGCGAGAGACCGCCATATGGAGGACCTCCATGTGGAAAACCATGCGGAAGACCGCCATACGGGAGACCATTATGTGGAAGATTGCCCTGTGGAAGACCATGCGGAAGACTGCTATGCGGTAGGCCTCCATGTGGAAGACCATGCAGAAGACCCCTATGTGGGAGACCACTATGTGGAAGACTATGCGGAAGACCCCTATACAGGAGACCACCATATGGAGGACCTCCATATGGAAAACCATGCTAGAGACCCCCTATGCCGGAGACCACCATGTAGAAGACCATGCGGAAGACCCTCAATGTGGGAGACCATGTGGAAGACCACCATATGGAAGACCATCATGTGGAAGACCGACGTATGAAAGACTATGCGGAAGACCGCCATACGGGAGACCACTATATGGAAGATCGCCGTGTGGAAGACCTCCAATAATTGAAGACCCCCATGCGGGAGACCACTATGTGGAAGATCTCCATGTGGAAGACCATGCGGAAGACCCCCATGAGGGAGACCACCATATGGAGAACCACCATGTGGAAAACCATGCGGAAGACCTCTATGTAGGAGACCATGTTGGAGACCCCCCATGCAGGAGACCACCATGTGGAAGACCTTCATGTGGAAGACCTTCATGTGGAAGACCATGCGGAAGACCACCGTGCGAAAGACCCTCAATGTGGGAGACCATGAGCAAGACCACCATGTGGAAGACTTCTGAATTCCATCAACTGGGGCTATACCAATATCAAATGGAGACTAAGGGAATTGTAACTGGGCATATGCTACACCACATGACCTTTTCTTTTCTGAATTCCATAAACTGGGGCTATACCAATGACAGTTTGAATATGCACAACCTTAGCAAAAGTGCACACCAATCTGCTCTTACTTGGAGTCTCCATTGTTGGGCCAACTGACTCCATCTCAAAAAAATATGAGAAATTGATACCAAGACGATCACTTGCGACTCACTCGCTCCTCTATTCCTTCTCGAAAATGACATCACACTCTACGACTTCCTCCCTCTATCCACACCCAAAACCAAACCTAGAAAAACCGCAGGCTTCTAGGCATATGGGTATAACGAGAGCAAGTGAAATAATTTTGCTTCTCTCTCTCTAAATAAGTCATAGTGATTCAAAGGATTTTCGCAGTGAGTCTCTTGAAATCTGAGAAAAAGAAGAGCTTTTATGAACTACTTGACAAAACATCAATCAAGCATGCCACTCAACAAATAAATTGGCAGGGTCATGTCAGTTCAAAATTTTCAAACATGGAGATAAGTATTGAATTTTGAAAAAAGACATGAAAACCAACCAAGCAAAACGGTCAACAATCAAAAAGCTAGCGGGTCCCATGGTGATCATAATACAATAAATATCAAAAAGTAGATTCACGTGAATTATTTCAAACAATCAAACAAAAGTCTTGCATGGGCTCCACCCAAAAATCAATTACTACCTCGAGTGGGACCAAGTTGTTGGAATAATGAAGCCCAACAAATCAACAAGCTTATTTTACTAAGCACACGCAACATGCATTATTTTGACCGAGCACTATCACATTTGTTACCCAAAAGACAACCTAAGAGGTGGGGTGAATTAGGTTTTTATAATTAAAATTAATAACACCCTAATAAAAATTATGACTAGCACAATAGATAATATATAATTAATGAAATAAAAATAATTAAAACAAGTATCTTAACAACTATGTTAGTTAATGATTTTAGCACAGTAAAAATGTGAAATATAGCTATGGCAATTTAAAATAAAATAAAGAGATAAGGGAGAGAGAGACAAACAAATTTATAATGGTTCGGCTTCAATTCGGCCTACATTCACTCTTCAAGCTTCAATGAGATTTTCCAATATATTCTACCTTCACAGGGTGCTAGCAACCTTTTCACAGATAGAGCAATCCTCCACAGATTTTACACTGACTTTCTAAGTCAAGAATACTAAGTGTACTATACTTTTACAAGGTTGAAAAGAATGTATTTTTGCTTTCACAGAAAGTTACAAGAATTATCTCTTAAAGATAGATATAAAAATGAAACTCTGATTTTTCTATAAACCTCACACAGGAAAGATAAGCTTAATGCTATAAGGCTCACTGTATAATTTCTGAGAGAGGATGTAAGCAAAACTTGAAGAACACTTCTCAGAGAATTTTTCAGAGAATAGATGTGAGTGATTATAGTTCAAAGAATATTTTCAGTTTTTTGTAACTTGTTTACATTAGAGGCTTCGGTATATATAATGAAAATTATAGCCGTTTATAACCATTGTAGTCATTTGAATTTATAGCCGTTTATAACCATTGTAGTCATTTGAATTAATAGCCGTTTAGAGCCATTGTACTTCCATCATTACCAATTTGAATATCTTCCACTCCATCATTACAAATTTGAATATCTTCTACTTGAACCTTTTGAACCTTTTAAACTGCTATTGTGCTAAGCTGTTTGAACCTTTGTTTTGGGCTGTTTGAACCTTTGTTTTGGGCTGTTTGAACTCCTAATTTAATCAAATATTAAATACATTCTAACAACATTTAGGATAAATGTTTAGGTGAAAAATAATGGAACAAAATAAATTTTGATTTTATTAAAACATAAAATCATCAAAATAAATGTTGATTCTATTTTTCTCTTTCAAATAAATCATCAAAATAAATTTTGATTCTATTTTTCTCTTCCAAATAAATTAAAACATAATTAAATAAATCATCAAAATAAATAAGTCTAACAATCTCTCCCTTTTTGATGATGGTACACAATGATGTTTGATTTGATTTGAGAGTAAGAAAAGCTCCCCCTCAAGTCATGCTCCCTGAATTCATTTCTAAATACATAGATTAACACATGTGTAATAAATAAGCTTTAATTAGAGACATGATATGAGACTAAGATATCAAACTATAAATACATAATTATCAGATTAGTTTTCAAATAATACCACAATTTGAAAATAATACCATAATACATAACATCATATAATTTCTCACCTGTGACATTATCAAAAGGAAATCATGGGTCAGATTTTGGGAACCATTTCGCTCATTAGTCCAATTGTGCCTTTATTTATTGTTTTTGGATTGTATTAGTAATGGAACTCGTTTTGTAAGTTTACAAATTTGAGACGCTGCAATAATTATTTACTTTGTAATCATATGCCTATCTCTGCGTTGCTTATGAGACCTCGCGTCAATGCCTTTTAAGATCTGTCAAAAGGGAGGTGTGCTACCTAAGAAAGCTGGACTTAGAAGGGAGGCTAACTTGACTCCTCCGGCGATCTGGGATCTTACTCGGTCATTGGCCATAGGATTCATTAGTGTCGTTTCCTAGACTCCTAACCTTAGATAAACCCTGTATTTAATTGATAATATATTCTTTGAAGTTCGAAATTTTTGGGGCGTTACAAGACGACTAATCAATTATTCTTTAAATAAGACTTGAAAATTGATTAATTTGTCTCATTAAGTTATTTAAAATTTTGATAGATATACATTAGAAAAATAGATAATTATATTACTAAATCATAATTCAAATTTAAATATTGTCATATCTTTTCGAGATCCATTGAATTCTTCTTCTTCTTCTTCTTTTTGTGTGTGGTTTCTATTTGTTTTTTTTTTTTTTTTTTTTCAATTTATTTAAGATTGAGTTGTGTGTTTCTATTTTTTTTAATTTAATTTATCTGTGATTTCTATTTGTTTTAAATTATTATTATTTAGGTAAGTTATGATATGAGTTAGATATGTGATAAACATGTGAGTTTTATTAATTTAAAGTATGCTAATGGGAGATGTTTTCAAATTAGATTTGCTTAGATAAACTTTAAAGATTTTTAAAATTTAAAATTGGATATTAAGAAGCAAAAGAAAGATTTTAACTGAATAAATAAAAATCAAATTTATAAATTTTATCTGTTTGTATATCTGATTTTTAGTTTTTTTTTTTTAGTTTTTTTGTTATGTTATAATATAATATATAAGATATAGATAGATATCCACAACTTTTATGAACAATATTATCTGATTTTTTGGGGAAGAGAGAAGGAAGGCAAGTTTTAATATATATATATATATATTTTTTTTTTTTGGAAATCGGTGAAAGAGATTATGATGAAACGATTAAGAAATATTTTTGTTATCTTTCCATTTGAAATTCATAAATTAAGGGATAATTATTATTTCTAAAATAAATAAATAAATAAATAAATCAGTCAATAGTTTTTTAATCTATTTTATAAATTAAAAATCAATAATTTTAGAAATTTGATTAATTTGTCCCATTAAGTGATTTAAAATTTTGATAGATATACATCAAAAAAATAGATAATTATATTGCTAAATCATAATTTAAATTTAGATATTGTTATATCTTTTTGATATCCATATCTAATTTCTTATCTACTTTATGTTCATGTGGTTTCTAAGTTTTTTTTTTTTATTTTTATTTTTAGATGGAGTTGTGGGTTTCTATTTTTTTTTTTAAATTTAATTTATCTATGGTTTCTATTTTTTTTAATTATTATTCTTTTTTAGGTAAGTTATGATACGAGTTAAATATATGATAGAAATGTGAGTTTTATTGATTTAAAGTATGATAGTGGGAGATATTTTCAAATCAGATTTGTTTAGATAGGCTTTATAGGTTTTTAAAATTTAAAATTGGATATTGAGAGACAAAAGAAATATTTTAACTGAATAAATAAAAATTAAATTTATTAATGTTATCTGTTTGTATATCTGATTTTTAATTTTTTTTTTATTATGTTATAATATAATATATAAGATATAGATATCCATAACTTTCATAAAAAATATTATCTTATTTTTTGGAGGAGAAAAGGAATGCAAGTTTTAATATTTTTTTTTTGAAAATTGGTGAGAGAGATAATGATGGAGAGATTATGAAATATTTTTGTTATCTTCCAATTTGAAATCCATAAATTAAGGGATAATTATTATTTCTAAAAAAATTAAATAAATAAATCAGCCAATAGGTTTTTTTAATCTATTTTATAAATTGAAAAATAAATAATTTTAGAATGAGAGTTTGGAGGTCTTAGAAGGCTTCTCTTTAGAAAAGTCATTTTCCTTATATAATATATAGATAGATATTTATTTTTGTTTTAGATATTCTTTTAATATACAAATTATTTTTCTTAGATTTTTTTATAAAAATAATTTAACAATCTCATCACTAACCATAGTGTATGGGAGAAATTGAAAATGGTGCTGCAGTAACTATGAGAAAAGTCAAAAAGGCTTGTAGGTTGGGAAAAGTCAATAAGTGCTGAGTTTTTTTTTTTTTTAAATAAAAAAATTAGAAAATTAAGATTGGAATATTAGAGCTCTCACAAGGCTTATGGGTTAGAAACCTCTTTTCCTTATATAATATATAGATAGATAGATTGTATGTCTTTGTTAGTTTTATTTTGGGTCTTATTTTGATAATTAAAATTATTTATGTTATAAATTCTTTCATGCACATTATTCATGATAAAAATTAAGTTAATTTGATAATTGTAATTTTTGTATTTTCTTGTATTTGTCTAAAAAATTTTGATAATATATTTTTCAAAAACAAACGTGATAAAATGAAATATTATGGTTATCTGATCATCCTACTTTTTTTCATAAATAATATACATTGATAATTCTACAAACTTAAAAGTTGAGGTCATCCAAATGGGACCTAAGTGAGCCTCACTGGTCCATCAAATTCTTTATTTGTGCCTTTAGATTACATGTTAAGAGAATGTTGTTTGATATTTGAATTTTTTTTTTTAAAACTTTTTATTAAGTAATTGTTTGAGATGTGTTATATAAGTACACTTTTTGACTTTTTAATTAAAAAAAATAGAGAAAAAAAAGATATATGTTTGGGATAATTTTTTAACTTTTTACGAAAAGATGCGTAATAAAATATTGTAGTAAAATCAAAATGACAATTTTAACCTTTTGACTTTTTGACTTTTAACTTTTTGACTTTTTAAGTAGTTGAATTCAAAGGGGGCCTAATGGCTTCTCTCACAAGCTACCCCTTAAATAGTATAGAGTTTTTAACTTTTTTTAATTTTTAAAATTTTTCCCAAATAAGGCCTAAATGTATAAAAGAATGTTAATAAATGATGTGTTTGACTTTTTTCTAGTGACTTAATAAATTTTGATTTTTTCTAATAACTTCTACCTTTAAAAAAAATTAACTTTTTGAAGAAATTTTTTGACAAATGAGGCTCTATATGTGGATTAGACGGTGTTGTTCGGTCCATGGAACTCATCACAAGTCATGTTTTAATAATTTAAATCATTTAATGTGTAAAACTCGTTGAGTATTTCATTCTTGGAAACAATTGCATTGATCGGATTTCGATAGCTACTTGATCGAATCAAATTCCTATCAACAATTATTTTAAAAATCATATTTACCGTTCACAGAAATATGATTTAATCAAGTGGCTATCAATATTCGATTAACGTAATTTTTTACAGGAATGAAATACTCGATGAATTCTACACATCAAACGGTTCAGATTAAATATGACCAGTGTTAGGTCCCCATAGGCCCAACAATGCACTCTAACTGATCTCGAATTGGAAAGAAACTTGGCTTGTAAAAGAAAACTAGTTACTTGGTTTATTATTATTATGATTTGTTTTGGAAATATGGTTAAAAGCTAAGGGTGTGTTTGGTAACGTTTACGTTTTCAGTTTATATTTATAAAAATTTTATAAACTGATTTTTGTTTATTTTTAGAAAAACATAAACTACAAACGCGTTTGGTAATTGACAAAATGTTTTAAAAAATTTTAAATATAAAAAAGAGTGAGAAATGACGAGTGGTGGTAAGTGGCGGCGGAAGACGGTGGTGAAAAGTGGTGACGGTGGGTGGTAGGTAGCTGGTGGTGGTGGTGGTGGTGGGTGGGTAATGGTGGCGGGTTGTAGCGAGTGGGTGGTGGTGGTGGTGGCGGGTGGTGGTGGCAAGTGGGTGGTGGTGGCGGGTAGGTGGCAGGTGGTGGTGGTGAGTGGATGGGTGACGGTGGCGGGTGGTGGTGGTAATGGCAGGTGGGTGGCGGATGGCGGGTGATGGTGGTGGCGGGTGGCGGTTGATGGTGGCAGGTGGGTGGGTGGTGAGTGATGGTTGTGGTGGTGGTGGTGGTGGCGGGTGAGTGGCAGGTGGCTGGTGGTGGCGGCAGGTGGTGGTGGCAAGTGGGTGGTAAGTGGTGGTGGCAGGCGGTGGATGGTAGTGGCGAGTGGTAGGTGGTGGCAGGTGGATGGCGGGTGGGTGGTGGGTAGTGGTGGTGGTAGTGGTGGTGGGGTGGGTGGTGAGTGGTGGTGGCGGCGAAAGACGGTGGTGGAAAATAGTAGCGGGTGGTGGCTAGTGTTGGGTGGTAAAAAAAAAAAAATTGAAAACTCAAAATGGAAACACATTTTTTGGCCAAATTTATAAACTGAGACCACTGATTTATAAATCAAAAATTTTACCAAATAAGTTTTTATTTGAGTTTTTTAAATTTTTATAAATATAAACAGAAAACTAAAAACGTAAGTGTTACCAAACGGCACCTAAGTTTTTGACTTTTTGGTTTTTTTAAAAAAAACTTGTAAAAAATATAAGAGATGATGTGTCCCAAAATGGACTAAAAGTTAAAAAATGACTTTTAACCATCTCTCTAAAATAGCTTTACATATGTGAACACTAGATTTGGTGTCCAAATGCTTTGTGCGGTAAATTTTATATGCTAAAATAAAAAATTATTATACTACGGTGCAAATAAAATTTGAATCCAAAATCTTAAATTTCATTAAAAACACACTTACCATTTAAGCAAGTTACATATTATGATTTAATCTTTTTATTATTTATTCTTATTCTTATTTATCTGAATTACATACTCATGTACCACCCGCTAGTGTTATTAATATGATTTACATAAGATCTTGTTCACGTGACACAAAAATGACAACAGTGTCTTTGAAATTTACACAAATATATATGTTATGTTCCACTAATTTGTTAAAATTCTATTAATTTTTTTTTGGTAAGATTAAACCATCCAAAACTAATATAGATGTTATGTAAATACATGAATAAACACCTTTTACATTAATTTTAATCTATTTAATCTTACTAAAAATGATATAAATATATTTAAAAAGTAAAATTAACTGTTTTTTTTTTTTCAAACCTCAATGAAGGTGAGTATAACTTTTTATTTTTTAAACCATGAAAATAATCATTTCAACAACAACTCTATAGGCATTGGTTAACAAAAGAAAAAATATATATAAAAATTAAAAAATCGTACAAATTTTTCTTACTAATTAATGCATCATGGTCACTTTAATGATATGTTAATCACTATCTTAAAAAAAATTATATGTTAGTGGTGTATATATTTTTTCATCAACCGTAAATAAAAAAAAGTACCACCATTTCAAGTTTAGACATTTGTTAAAAAAAACTATGCAAACTCAATTCATAAATAAAAATATATATGGGGTGCTCGGGCGAAAATTTCAATTTTAAAATTTTCTTGCCTAAAGATTTAGGCGCTAATTTAGTCTGTCCATAAAGATAAGCTGAGACAAAATGAACAAAACATCCCTACATCTATATATATATATATATATATGTGTGGGTGAAAATCTGACCACACTGCCCGTTTAGTGATCAGCTGGAGAGCACAAGCAAAATAGATGGCTAAAGTAACCTGAAACAGAAAGAAAAAGCTCCGGCGGTGGTTCTTCCACCCGGGGGCACTCCGACGATCAAGTCAGTATATCTCTCAAAGATAATCAAGTACCAAATTGAATACTCAAAGTATAAGTTACATACCTTAGACCCATGGGGGTGCCTCTCTTTTATAATATACTCAATCCAAGTCCCACTAGAAGTATGACTTCTATGGATTCTAGTTTACTGTTTACTCTGGACTCTTTTAAATGATATAGATAAACTCCTTGAGAGTTTTATCCTTATCTTGGTTCAATCCTCTTTGTGCCTTAGGACTCTTGCCCCATATCTCGGATTCCGATATCTTCGGAGATGACCTCGGCTTCTCCGAGATTACCTCGGCTTAACTACCAGGGCACGTGGCACCTTGGCTGACACGTCGGCGTCACCATGCCACGTGTTGGTATACAGAAAATATATCCCCACAACTGCCCCCTAGGTTCTATTACCTCGGCATTCTGAGGTGATGGAACCTATTCCGAAATTTTATCGCTTCTTTCCTGAGTAATGGCTCAAAAACCATTTTGCCAAGTTTATCTACTTTCAGCCGACGTGTTCTCTTCGGAGAATAAGGCTTTGATCGTATTCTCCCATGCGCATGAGCTGTCATGCATCTCTAACTGTTTCTCTTACGTGTTTCGTCTTTATTGGAGCGTGTTAGTGACGCGCCTTAAGCTGTCTGTTCATTTCGTCTGCGCCGTCTGACGCGTGCGTTACCCTAGGCGTAATGATTGCCCTAATTTTGCCGCCGTTTCATATTTTTGACAAAACTTTTCTTTTGCCTCTATCTTTTCTTCACTTTTTGCATTCCATCTTCTCGCTCCTTCTCTCTCTGAAAAGCTCATTCTTCTTTGAATCTGCCATTGCCTCATTCTTTCTTCTGGAACTGCTCTTAATTCTTGCAAAAGCCCTCTTTGCTGTTGCAATCAATTTCTGAGTTCGGCGAGCACAGCCTTAGCTTCATTTGTCCTGGTAAGATCTTCTTCTTTAATTTTTCCATTCTCTTTATGTGCTTTTGTCTGTCTGTTGCCATTACTGATCTTGTTCGAGGTCTTGGATTTATTTGTATCTTAAATTTCTATGCTTTTTCATCATTCTCTTTGCCGTTGTCCTTGATTTTTTCTGTATTTCTATTGTTTCTGAGAACTATACCTCTGTTCTTGAATCTGAAACTTCATCTTTGTTTTCTCTTTTTTGTATCTGCCCTAGATCTGTGCCCTCGATTTTTATCTTCATACCCTATAGATTTGGGATTTGTCTGTAGAACCCTTAATCTTTAGGGAAACCTGAAAAACGCCCACCTTCTGAAACAGATTCCTCTTAGTTTAAGCCAACATAATGGGTATGTGGAGGCATAGGGTGAATACCCCAACAAAACTTGAATACTTTAGACAAGAATTCTCTATCCCAGCCGATGTTCATCTTAAATTGGCTGGGGATAATGATACCATCGTGCCCACAGATCATACAATGCCCTTTCCAATAGTTGCTTTTACCGAATGTGGACTTCGGCTTCCACTCGATCCCCTTTTTCGTCAAGTTCTCCATTTCTATAAGCTGAACCCTATGCAACTTACTATCAACTCCTATAGGGTAATTAACGGTATTATTGCCTTAGCTAGGCAAGAAAACCTTAGAATCACCCTAGCCGACCTTCAATATTGTTATACCATGTGTCCTCTCGATCTGAAGGATAGGGGTTTTGTCTATTACCTTAAGCCGAGATCCACTCAGTACAAAATTATAGCCGACCTCCCAGACTCCAACAAGGGGGCTGGAGATGATTTTCTCATTGCTTCTGGAAATTAGGAATTTGGCCCAGATGAAGATGTCCACCTCTACCCTCTTCCTCGAACACTTACAGAGGGCAAGAGTAAGAGCCCTGAGTCAACACTTAGTTGTTTTTACTTAAGATTTTAATACTTTATTTCTGACGTCTGTTCCTTTGCAGATCTTCATCAGCCACCGAAAAATTTTCGCCAATCCTTCTTCCCAGGAACAGATCTGAAAACACTTCTTGGCCTCCCAATCCATAAACGAAAAGCCCCAGTATTACTAAACTTCATCCCTACATACAAATCCACCTTACCCGACGTCCCAAGAAAAAGGAAAAAGAGCCTTTCTCCACCTACAGCCACAACCTTAACTGCTTCTACATCCCGAACGGATCAAGAATCCACATCTGCCCCAGCCGATCTTCCATCAACTTCGGCCCCCTACTTAATACCAATTCCAGAACGTAGACGCCGAAGAAAGCTTGTAAAAACAGCCGAAATGGTTCGTCCAAAGCCTGTCGTCCAAGATCTTCTTGCCGACATTCCAACTGACGCCGAAGCCGCACCAACGCAAACAATGCTTCCACCCAAACCGAAGAGGGTAAAAAAGGCTCAGCCTAAGGCCAAGGCTACAGATGCCGAGGCTGAGGATGCTCTGCCGATTTCGCAGCTGGCTGAAAGCAAAAAATCAGCCTCTACTTCAACCAAAAGGTCTGCTGAGGGCCAACCCTCAGGGTCTGTACAAACAAAGAGGCCAAGGTCATCGTCTGCGACGACCTCGGCTTCGAAGAAGTCCGACGTCCCCTGGGCCCCTGATCTATCCCTGGAGGATAGGCCTATCATGGCTAGTGAAAGTGCTGATGATATCAACGTCGCTGTCGCCCTTAGTACTGCTCTTCTTCTACCAAATGACTTGGAGCGAAATGCCAAGTTTAGCGAGTATGAAAATTACGCTCTGATGCTCCAACACTCTGCTCAAGTAAGTATTTCTATCTGTACTTGTGATTCTTTCTTCCGTTCTTCACTGAGAGTACTGTCTCACATTTCTGTTCTTTTTGCAGGCCATTCAGCATGCCCACTCATTTTCCATGCAAGCCTTTGAAAATCGTCAAAGGTTGGTTGACATGAAGAGGGAAGCATCTTCTATGAAGAGAGAGATCAGGTCTCTTGAAGCAAAAATGAAAAAATTGGAGGATCAAGCCGAGGCTGTAACTAAGGTTCAAACTCTAGCTCTTGAGAAGGCCGAGGCTGCTGAGGCCGTTAAAAAGGTTGCTGAGGCCGAGAAAAGAGAGGCCGAGGTTCAGAAGGCCCAAGCGGAGAAAGAACTACAACAAGCTTTGGCCACCAAAGAGGCCGAAATCAAAGAGGCCGATGAAAAGGCCTATGCTCAAGGTATGGCCGACGTTGCAGAAGACTACAAGCTTCAAGTCAGGCAGGCATGCAACAGGGGATTTTCCCTTGGTTGGATGTCCTTGATAAAGAAGCTTGACCTTCCTGCTGACTCGCCATTGCGTCAGGCCGATGCTATTCCGTTACCATTTCCTCCACCTCCTCCTGAAGGTGAATCAGAGTCCGAGGCCGAGGAGGAAGATGAAGAAAAAGATGATGGTGAGGCCTTGGTGAGAAAACCCAAGAATGCTGCCGAAGTCAAGTCCCCTCCTCCCGCTGAACTGGTTATGGACTTAACTCAAGATGAGGGGGGTGATGATGCTGAGGAAGTGCCCAGGGAGTCTGTTCAAGGGTATCTATCATCGGACCTCCTTCTGACTGAAAGAAGTCTTGACACAACATTGGCAGAGATAGATGCCGAAATACAAGCGGAGAATGTGGCCGAGGAGATTCCACCTGAATCGTCCGAGGTCCCCGTTCCTGCAGTGGCTGATACTGAAGAATCTTGAAAATGTTTTTTGTACTTTTTTCCTTCTTTTTTCTGTACTTTGCACTTTGTACTTTCTGGGAAATGCAAAACTCTTTCTTTTGGCCGACGTGGTTTCTTCAACATGTAACTGTAACAGTTCTTTCTTTTGGATGTTTTGATCTTGCGCTATTCTGTTGACTGCTTAATCTTTTGCATGTTGCTTCCTTTGTGCAATTTTCTCGGAGTTATATACCTCGGGTATAACCATGAGACTTTTACTTCGGCAAGATACTGTCCTGCAATCTCGGCGGGTGATCATATGTCGGCTTAACATAAACTTGTACATGGCTACAAATTTCAACAAGTGCTAAGCATCTTCCCTTAGGTTTAAACAACCCACATATTGCTTATGAGAACTTTAAGCAATAACCTCGGCCTATCTTCAACTTGTAAATTGCTACAAATTTCAACAAGTGAAGATAAGGAATCAGCTTAATTCCAACTTGTAAATTGCTACAAATTTCAACAAGTGGATTAAGGAATAATATCGGCTTAACTTCAACTTGTAAATTGCTACAAATTTCAACAAGTGAAGATAAGGAATCAGCTTAATTCCAACTTGTAAATTGCTACAAATTTCAACAAGTGGATTAAGGAATAACATCGGCTTAACTTCAACTTGTAAATTGCTACAAATTTCAACAAGTGAAGATAAGGAATCAGCTTAATTCCAACTTGTAAATTGCTACAAATTTCAACAAGTGGATTAAGGAATCACATCGGCTTAACTTCAACTTGTAAATTGCTACAAATTTCAATAAGTGAAGATAAGGAATCAGCTTAATTCCAACTTGTAAATTGCTACAAATTTCAACAAGTGGATTAAGGAATAACATCAGCTTAACTTCAACTTGTAAATTGCTACAAATTTCAACAAGTGAAGATAAGGAATCAGCTTAATTCTAACTTGTAAATTGCTACAAATTTCAACAAGTGGATTAAGGAATATCATCGGCTTAACTTCAACTTGTAAATTGCTACAAATTTCAACAAGTGAAGATAAGGAATCAGCTTAATTCCAACTTGTAAATTGCTACAAATTTCAACAAGTGGATTAAGGAATATCATCGGCTTAACTTCAACTTGTAAATTGCTACAAATTTCAACAAGTGAAGATAAGGAATCAGCTTAGCTTTGAGTTTGATATGTCTTCAAAAAACATCCGTGCATAACTTTATCAATCGATCATGTTGAAAGGATTCTGAAAAAGACTTTATTGATAACATCGGCTAAACAATGATGTTTTTCTAATGATAGAAAAATTTCAAATTACAAGTATTCCAAGGTCTGGGCAATGCTTTGCCCTCATTGTCCTCAAGCCGATATGCTCCATTGCCTAATACTGAGGTGACTCTGTAGGGTCCTTCCCAGTTTGGGCCAAGCTTGCCTTCCCTGGGATCCTTCTTGTTCCCGACGACTTTTCTTAAGACTAGGTCGCCAACTTGAAAATCTCTTGGATTAACCTTCTTGTTGTAAGCTCTGGCAAGCTGCTGCTGGTATACTGCGAGCTGAATCGCAGCTTTCTCTCTTCGTTCTTCCAATAAATCCAGGTCTCGGGCTAACAGTATGTCATTGGTGCCATTTTCCACTCCCTGGGTTCTGATCCCTGGGATGCCAATCTCCAATGGGATGACTGCTTCTGTGCCATAAGCCATGGCAAAGGGGGATTCTCCTGTTGATCTTCTCGGCGTAGTCCGATATGCCCAAAGTACGTTGGGCAATTCATCCACCCACTTTCCTTTTGCTGCCTGTAGCCTCTTCTTTATTCCATCCAGGATTACTTTGTTGGATGCTTCTGCTTGCCCATTGCTTTGAGGAAAACTTGGTGTTGAGAAATAATTCTTGATCTTGAATTTCGCACAAAAGTTTTTGATGAGTTTGCTGTCGAACTGTGTCCCGTTGTCGGCAACAATTGCTCTAGGAATCCCAAATCTGGTGATTATGTTTTTCCAAATAAAATTTTTGACATCCACATCTCGGATTTTGGCAAGAGGTTCTGCCTCTATCCATTTTGTGAAGTAGTCTGTTGCTACCAGCAAGTATTTTCTTTGCCCAGTTGCTTGGGGAAGTTGTCCAACCAGATCCATGCCCCATTGGGCAAACGGCCAAGGGCTGGATACTGGGTTTAGGTCGGCAGCTGGTTGATGTATCAAAGGTGCAAACCTTTGACATTGTTCGCACTTCTTTACATAGGCTTCGGCGTCCTTTTGCATGTAGGGCCACCAATACCCCTGGGTAATGGCCCTGTGGGCTAACGATCTGCCCCCTGCATGGCTTCCGCAAATTCCTTCATGAATTTCGTAAAGGAAATCTTCAACCTGCAAAGGGTGTACGCACCTTAAAAGTGGTCCAGTGAAGGATCTCCTGTAGAGTTGGCCTTCCGCTGTTAGACTGAATCTGGCCGATTTCAGCCTAATTTTATGTGCTTCTTTATGGTCTTCTGGCAGCTTCCCCTCTTTTAGGAATGCAATGATTGCATCCATCCAACTTGGTCCAAGGCCCACGCACATTGTTTCTTGTTCGATGCTTTGTTTATCTATGCTCGGGGCCGACATGTAGTCGATCATAATTGTCCTTGTTTTTCCAGTTTGAATTGAGCTAGCCAAGTTGGCTAACGCGTCGGCGTGGGTGTTGTCATCTCGGCTTACTTGGAGTAATCTGCAGTTCTGGAATAGGGCTGCCAGTCGGATGACTTCCTTTGCATATGCCGACATTCTTTCGTCTCTGGCTGCAAATTCCCCTGTTGACTGGTTAACAATCAATTGTGAATCACAAAAAACAATTACCTCGTCTGCCTCTGCTGCTGCTGCTAGCTTTAGCCCTGCAATTAATGCTTCATATTCTGCTTCATTATTGGAGGCTTTGAACCCCAGACGGATGGATTGTTCTACAATTTCTCCATCTGGAGATATCAGCAGTACTCCTGCTCCTGCTCCCTGGCGGTTTGAACTTCCATCGACGAATAGTCTGAATGAATCGCCGATGTAGATGCTGCATGGTCTGAGTTTTTCTTTCTCTTGCTTTTTTGTCTTTGACTGGGATTCTTTTTGCTTGTCGAGGCAATGTTCCTCTTGGCTCGACGGAGCCCGAGGTGTGATGGCTTCAGGTGTGAGTTCTGCGACGAAGTCGGCCAAAACTTGGCCCTTTATTGCTGTTCTTGGCCTAAATTCTAGGTCAAACTGGCCTAGTGTTACTGCCCATTTTGCTATTCTTCCTGTTAAGTCTCCTTGATGTAATAAGGACTTCAGTGGGTGCTCTGTTAGAACCACAATCTTGTGTGCCTGAAAGTAATGGCTCAATTTCTTTGAGGCCATTACCAAGGCTAGCATCAATTTTTCCAGTGGTAGGTACCTTGTTTCTGCGTTAGCCAGAGTTTTGCTTACGTAGTAGACAGCCTTTTGCTCCCCTTTTTCCTCTCGGATTAGCACTGCACTGACTGCGTGCTCAGAGACTGCTAAGTACAAAAACAATTCCTCCCCTGGGATTGGGTTAGAAAGGACCGGGGTTGTGGTCAAGTACTTTTTTAGGTCGGCTAAGGCAGCTTCACATTCTTCTGTCCACAGGAAGTCTGTGGCTTTTTTCACCAGGTTAAAGAAGGGTCTGCACTTGTCTGAGCTTCTGTTGATGAATCGGTTTAGGGCTGCGGCCCTTCCAGTGAGCACTTGAACTTGTTTTGCCGATGTTGGGCTCTGTAGTTCCAGGATGGCCTTGATTTGGTCTGGGCTGGCTTCAATGCCCTTTCTTGTTACCAGATATCCTAGGAATTTACCTGACCCAACTCCGAATGCGCACTTTGAGGCGTTGAGTCGGAGCCGATATGTTTTGAGTATGTCAAAGACCTCTTTTAGGTCGGCAAGATGACCTTTTGATTCCTTGGTCTTTACGACCATATCATCGATGTAAACTTCTACCGTTTTGCCAATCAGGTGTCTAAACATCTTTGTCACTAACCTCTGATAGGTTGCTCCTGCGTTTTTCAGCCCAAAAGGCATTACCCTGTAACAGTACAGGCCTTTCGGGGTGATGAACGCGGTCTTCTCCTCATCTGGAGGGTACATAGCAATCTGGTGGTACCCTCTGTATGCATCTAAAAAACTCATCCTTTCATGTCCCGAGGTGGCGTCTACCAGTTGGTCGATTTTGGGCAGAGGAAAGCTGTCTTTTGGGCAAGCTTTGTTGAGGCTGGTGAAGTCTACACAAACTCTCCACTTGCCATTCTTCTTTTTTACTACTACTGTGTTGGACAGCCACGTTGGGTACTGGACTTCTCGGATGGCCCTGGCTTCAAGGAGTCTGTCTACCTCTTCCTCGACTGCTTCGACGTGCATTAACGTCGGCCTCCTGGCTCGTTGAATCACAGGTTTTGCCGATCTGTCGACATTCAGACTGTGGCAAGTGACCTCGGGGTCAATGCCAGGCATTTCATAAGGTGTCCAGGCGAACGCCTCTATGTTTGCCCTTAAAAAATCTTCCAGTTCTTTTTCTTCTTCTCTAGCTAAGCCGGAGCCAATAAGAAAAAACCGTTCTTCGTCGCCCTCCTGGACGAGGATTTTTTTTAGCGCCTCTTCGCTTTTCTCGGCTGGTTCTTTCCCAACGTCTTGTAGGACTTCCATGTCCTCGTCTTCAACTTCTGCTTTCTTTGGCTCTCGTATACTACAAGTGGATTTTATTGCTGCCATGGAGCAATTTTTGGCTTGTAGTTGATCCCCTCTGACTTCTTCAATCCCATGCTCTGTTGGGAACCGGAGTAGTTGATGCAACGTCGAGGGAACTGCCCCCATTGCATGCAACCACGGTCTTCCCAGGATGATGTTGTATGGTGAAGGTGTGTCAATTACCAGGAATTCCGTCCTGATCTTCTTAGTGCTGGCTTGTACCTCCAAGCTTGCTGCGCCCAGTGGCCATGTCGGCGTTCCATTAAAGCCGACCATCGGGCCGCTGGATTGTTCTAGGTCGTCGGGGTGAAGACCTAGCTCTTTGTAACATCTGACGTACATGATGTCACAGGAGCTGCCTTGGTCTATTAGGATGCGTTTTACTTGGCACTCCCCAACCTGGAGGGATACTACCAAGGCATCATTATGCGGATGTTGGACCAGGTCTAGGTCGGCTTCAGTAAAGGCTATCATTGGCCCTTGGCATTCTTCTGGCCGATGTCTCTTTTCCCCGACTTGGTAGATATGCTGTAAATGTCTTACCCTCTGGGTTTCTCCTCTGACTTCGTTTTCGTTGACCCTTGAGTGGATCACATTAACCACCCTCGGTTCCCCTGCTTGTGGTAGCTGTGCCGGGGGAGGGGGTGCCGCTGGTGCTTGAGGCAACCTTGCCTGTTCTTCCCTCGTTCTGGCCTCGTCGACCAGGTCCCTCAGAAGGCCTTGTCTTACTAGGTCTTCCAAGTGTGCTTTTAAGGCTTTGCAACCTTGAGTTGGATGCCCTTCTTCATTGTGGTAGGCGCAACGTCTACCAACGTTCCTTCCCATGAATTCCCCTGGTGCTCTTACTGGAGCCCTGAAATAAGGTTGATTTCGAATCCGATCTAAGATTTTATGGATTGGGATCCGGAATACCGTTGTTACCGCCTGTTTATTTCTCAATTCTATTTCTTGTTTGGTCGGTCCATTGTTGTTTCAGCCTCGCTTTGGCGAGCCGTTTCCCTTTTCTTGTTTCACCTCCTTGTTTCCCGATGTATCCTCCTCGGCCCTGGCGTATTTCTCAATCCTTGCCATGAGTTCTTCCATGCTTTTTGGCAATGTTTTTGCCAAAGATTTCCGTAGTGGGCAGTCATCTTTCAGGCCGTTCTTGAAGGATACGACTGCTACTTCCTGGTTGCATTCAGGTATTCGGTTGAACACCTCGTAGTACCTCTTCGCATAGGCCCTGAGGCCTTCTTCTTTTGTGATTCGTAGAGCCATCAAAGCATCAACCCTCAGGGGTTGCAGCTTGTTGGTCACGAATCTGGCCACAAACATCTCGGCCAAGCCTTCCCATGTCTTTATACTTCCTTTTGGTAACTTGTGGAACCAATCAGATGCAATTTCCCCAAAGGACGAGGGGAATACTTTGCAGAGCAACGGCTCGTTTCCGCTATATAGCGCCATTGAATTTAGGTACAACCCAACATGAAAGTTCGGATCTGATTTACCGTCATAGATTTGAAACCTCGACATACTGAATCTTTTGGGTGGTTCAAATTTGTCCAGTTCCGCCGAGAAGGCTGTCTTTGGTTTCACTGGGGAGTTTACCTCGGCTTCTCCATTCTGTTGCCTCCTCTTGAGGTAGTCCCTCAAGTCTTCTTTGCTCCTCCCTGGAGCTCGGCTGTCTTTGGATTCTAGTCTTTTTGGTACACTGCTTTCGGCCTCGTGGTGGGGTCGTTTGGATCTTTCTTCGTGGGATGTGTCAAAATGGAGTACTTGCCCCTGAACATGTCGATGTTCTTTGGGGTCTGGATTCTTCATGTGGTGTGTCCGTCGGGACTCCTCTTGCCTCGGCTTTTCCCGTCCGACTTCCCTGGAAGGTCGGTGTGAATGCCTTCCGCTTCTGGTATGCTGAGGGACCTCGGGGATTGTTTTTCTTACCTCCTTCTGAGTGTTGTTCGCTGGCATCGGCGTATCTTGCAGCGGGTATGGTGGCTGCATAACATTATTCTGCATCATGAAGTTGACGACTGACTGGAGGTCCGCCAACTTGTTTGCTAGTTCCTTTACTTCCTCATCCCTCCGTAGGCACCTGTCCCTCCATACCTGGAGGTTATCTTCATTGTAGTATTTTCCTTGGTTAGCTCTTTTTGACGTGTCGCCTTCTGGGATGACGTCGTTCTCTCTGTGACCTTGGTCACGGGCTTCTGCATTGCGGTTATCTCCTTCGATATCGAGATCAATTGGGCTGTCCCTCCCAGTGGGAGCGTCCTCCCCAATATTTTCCTGCTGTCCGTTACTGGCCATCTATTCTTCCTTCGATTCCCACAGACGGCGCCAAATTGTGTGGGTGAAAATCTGACCACACTGCCCGTTTAGTGATCAGCTGGAGAGCACAAGCAAAATAGATGGCTAAAGTAACCTGAAACAGAAAGAAAAAGCTCCGGCGGTGGTTCTTCCACCCGGGGGCACTCCGACGATCAAGTCAGTATATCTCTCAAAGATAATCAAGTACCAAATTGAATACTCAAAGTATAAGTTACATACCTTAGACCCATGGGGGTGCCTCTCTTTTATAATATACTCAATCCAAGTCCCACTAGAAGTATGACTTCTATGGATTCTAGTTTACTGTTTACTCTGGACTCTTTTAAATGATATAGATAAACTCCTTGAGAGTTTTATCCTTATCTTGGTTCAATCCTCTTTGTGCCTTAGGACTCTTGCCCCATATCTCGGATTCCGATATCTTCGGAGATGACCTCGGCTTCTCCGAGATTACCTCGGCTTAACTACCAGGGCACGTGGCACCTCGGCTGACACGTCGGCGTCACCATGCCACGTGTTGGTATACAGAAAATATATCCCCACAATATATATATATATATATATATCATATACACAGCAATGAACACAATAGCCACACTACACTTTCTTCTCTCTCTCTCTCTCACCGCCTTACTAGTCCTTTGTTATCTCATTCTCCAGTGCCGCCGTCAACTCCCTTTCTTTGCCATCCACTCCGCAACCAAAACCACCACGTTCTCAGATTTCAGTCGCTACTTCTACCATGACTGTCGCAACCACCATCTCCGTCACCGCCTTCTTTCTCTCTTATCCTCTTTTCACTACAAAATATAAGAGTTTTAGAGACTAAATTTTTTGGTCTCTAAAAGTGAAAATTTTGTTTGACATTTTTTTTGTCAAATTAGTTTATATTTTATCAAATTGACAATTTTACCCTTGAAAAATCTAATGATATCTTCAATTGTCCTTATTTAGAACAAAATTCAAAATTCAGGATCAAATATGTCACAATTGTAAAGTCAGGGATTAAAGTGATACGAACCCCAAACTATAGGGACTATTTGTGTAATTTGCCCTTTATTTTTTAAGACAAAAAATTTGGTCCTAAAAGGATAATAACTCATCACTAATGTCCAATTTTCGTTACTAAAAATATAATAATGACATTTTTCGAAACAAAAATATTTGGTCCTTTAAAAAATAATTTTGTCCCTAAAATTTGGTCTCGAAAACTTTAATTTTTTGTAGTGTCTCACCATCGAACATCGTAATCTCTCTCTCTCTCTCTATGGCAACCCTCGCAATCTCACTGTCAACTATAATCGCGATCTATGTCGAAACATAGCCATCCTCAGTCTGTCTCTCCCTAAGTTACTCTCTCTCTCTCTCTCTCGCTAGAGCTGCCGTCCCGAAGATCTAATGATGGACGATCATCATCAATGCCTCATCTTCTCTCTCCTCTCAAATCTAATAACTGGTTTTGTCCTAAGGTTAGCTTCAACCCCTCTCCATCTCTCTGTCTCTGATATTTTGTGGAATTTCTTAATGATAAGTGATGTGTTTGTTTGGGGATATTTGCATGTGGAAAATGGATTTCAACGGACGAAGATGAAGATGATACGTTGGTGTAGAACGATGTTTTTCAACAAACACCAAGATCTGCCTTTATTCTTTTCTTTAATCTTTCATATACGTATATATTGTAGTTATTCAAAGTTTTGGATTTTTGATGTTAAGCCTATAATATCAGCGATTCGCAGAGAGTTCAAATCTCTAGATTTATTTATTTTTATTTTTTTGTAGTTCTTGTTGATTATTATTATTGTTGTTGTGGTTGATGATAATGATGATGAAACAAATTGCAACAGATATATATATATATATAGAGAGAGAGAGATTTAACCTAACAAATAAAGGAAAATAAGATAACAAAATAGGGGGAAAAAAGTTGAATAAGGGTTTTTTCAACAGATAGGAGAGAAAAGAAAAGTGGAGAAAGAGAGAGAGGGAAAGAGAGAGGGAGGGAGGGAGGGAGAGAGAGAGAAAGAAAAAGAGGTAGAGACAAACAAATAGAGAGAAATTTTGAAAATGGTGTGAGTGAATTTGAATAGATAGAAAAAATAAATTATAAAACTTCAACAGATAGGTTAAAAAAATTCAATAGATAAAAAAATATTTAAATAGATAGATAAAAAAAATTGAACAGATAGGCAAAAAATTTGAATAGATAGAATTTTTTTTTTAATAGATATTTAACAAAAGTCAACAGATAAATTAAAGGATAAAATTAGAAACAAAATGTTATTCAAAATAAATAAAATGACTTATCACCAAATTATTTGAGAAATGGTGGATCTCTCAATAATAGAAAAATATACACTAAACCTATTGCCTTTACCTTAGATTAGATTTATTAGAAATTTTCTCATATATATATATATATATATATATGTGTGTGTATATATATGTGTGCGTGTGTTTGTCAATTAGACATTTATTACTATAATTACATTACATTAATTTTAACAATTATAATTTAACGACCTACTAACCATTAAAAAAAAATGTTTGTTTGTTCTAAAAAAAAATTTTAAATTAGAAAAAAAAAGAAGAAAACAAAAGACAAAAAAACTCATAAATAATAGGGTATTTAATTTTAGCATTGATATGGATACTAGGAGTGAGCAACGGATATATTGATCTGCCTAAACTGACCGAACCAAGCTGATCCATCGCATATTGGACGGATGCTTGATGACTAGCGGACGGTTACGGATTGATTTTTTCCAATCCTCCTAATTTTGGAAGAATGGCGGATTTGATATTCATTTGGTAGCAACTGAACCGCCAAACCGCCAGCACCCCTAGTAATTTGTAAGGTTTTATATTTTCAATTTGTTTAGATATTCTGTTTGTGTTTTCAATTGAAAAAGAGTTCAAATATTTTGTTGAATATGTTCTGTTGAAAAAGAGTTTTCAACTTGAATATATTTTTTGAATTGAAAAAAATAAATGTATTATTTATCTATATTTTTTAGTTTTTAAATTTAACTCTAAAAATAATAAATAAAAAAGATGATATATGCTGGTTGATTTTTGTTTTCAAAAACAAATATAGATATAACAATAAAGAGGCATAAAATCTATACTACTATTTTGTTCATAGTTTTGGTAATTTGAATTATTTTTATATTTTAAGAACCACATATTATAGTACTTTATGTGGATGAAGTATGTTGTAATTGTAATATGTAGATGAGGCATACAGTGATTGTAATATTCTAAAGTTTCAAACTTTGTTTCTTTTATGAGATATGCAGTGATTGTAATACTTTTTTAAACCATTGACTGTAATACTTTTTTATTTTATTTTTAGGAAGTACACAAGTTGAATTGTGTTGAAAATTTATAAAATTTTAAACCGCCAAACTAATTCACACATATCTGTCAATCTACTCAATTCACACCTATCAAATTGACAAACAAATGCAAATTAATTTTCTTAAATTCACCAATTTAACAAATGAATAACGAATAAGGTGGGGTACACAAAGGTGCGCCGATTTCAGGTGCCGAATTTGATGTGCAAAGTAGTAGACTTTCCTTTACTTTTCTTTTAGAACATCTACGTCAATCTCAATAAATTTTAAATTAAATTATAATTAAAAAAGCATTTTTATATTTTTGCTAACGTTTTTTTATATACACAACTCTATTAAAATATTCAAATTTTGTGTTTAAATAATCATTAAATGTCTTTTCAATGAATAGTATTTAAAAAATTTAAAAACCTGAGTCTAAATCTATCAAAAAAATGATGGGTGAAACACTAATAAATCTCAAAATAGGATCTTATAAATTATTTAGTCTTTTTTTTTTTTATAAATTTAAAGGTCCTATTAAAGTGAAAATTACACAAAAGGGTAGTTACTTACATATTTGGATTTAATTTTTTAGAAATAAAAGTGAGTTTCTCAAAATGTAAAATTATACATTTGGACAATCCGCACTATAAAAGTTTTGAATTTTTCCTCATTCGAGATCAAATCTCACATTACAAACAAAAACGTAACACTCTGATATAACATTTCAATAACGTAACACACTAACAAACTCTTTTATGTACTTTTTTCAAACGTAATAACATAACACTAAAAAAACTTCTTAGTATATTTTTCCCTAACGTAACGCTCCAATGTAACAAAAAAAAAAAAAAAAAAAAAATCTCTTTAATATATTCTTTCCAAACGTAACACTCCAATCAATGTAATTCCAAACGTAACACTCCAATGTAACACACAAAAACACTAAAAAACTCATTAGTTTACTTTTTTCCAAACGTAATACTCACAGTTTGAAATTATATATTTGTCCAAAACTTACTAAGGAATATTTGTATTCCTTTTGGAATAACTTGAAGAATCTCACATCCTTTTTTTTTTTTTAGTGTTACATTAGAGTGTTATGTTTAAGAATAGTACACTAAGAATTTTTTTAGTATATTACATTAGAGTGTTACTAAAGAATTTTTTTGTGTTACATTATAGTGTTACACTAAAAAGTTTTTTTAGTGTATTATATTAGAGTGTTACATTTAGAAAAAATACACTAATGATTTTTTTTTGGTTACATTAGAGTGTTACACTAAAAAATATTTTTTGTGTGTTACATTAGAATGTTACTGTAGCTCGGCTTTTTCGCGCTCATTTTGGAAGATTTGAAAGAAAGCCCTACAGTTCGGACTCCCGTGATTCTGAATCTAATCTCACAAAGTGCAATGTGAAATTGATAAACACCAAAGAGTCCAAATCCGACAAATCTTTTGAAAAATCGATTTTTGAATCAAAAATGTCAAAATTGGACTGCTTTGCTAGATACAGGGTCGCCACCTAAATATTTTATTTTTGGAGAAATTTAGGAAACCCTAACTCGTGCCAAAGGCCATGTGTCCGTCATCACCAAAGTTGCCTCGGCTCGGGAACTTAGGTACGAGAGGAGAATGTCATGAATTGAGCACCCTCGCTCGCCCGATCAAAGATCGTCCTCTACTAATCATGATATGATTTTTATCAACATTATATGTTCTTGTTTCGGTTATTAAGCTAACCTTACTATGTTATGCGCACAAGCAAGTATAGATTAGATCGCAAAAATTGGAACAATTCAATTTCATGTTTGTTTTACGAAAATGGTTTGAATTTGCCACCTCAAGTGGGCTTAAAGTTTGCAAATCTACCACCAAATATAGTGGGCTTCACTACAAAAAAATTGACTTTTTGCGACGGTAAAATACCGTCGCTAATACTCCTAATGCCGTCGCTAATACTTTTTGCGACGGCAAAATAACTTTTTGCGACGGCAAGAGGGGGGTCGCATCTGCAGGGGTTACAAAAGAGTTTTTGCGACGGTAAGTGCCGTCGCTAATGTTTTGCGACGGCATTTTTGCCTTTTTGCGACGGTACCATGCAGTCGCTAATAACGCTTGAAATTTCTTGACTTTTTTGCGACAACCCTATTTTACCGTCGCTAAAAACGTTATTTGAGACGGCAAAAAACACCGTCGCCAATAGTATTTTTTTTTAAAAAAACACTGTTTTTTGCGACGGGTGGTGCCGTCGCAGAAAGTATAAAAAAATGAAATTTTCTATTTTTTGCGACAGTGTAATGCCGTCGCAAAAAATATTAAAAAATAATAAAATATTTATTTTTTGCGACAGTATAATATCGTCGCAAAAAGTAAACCCTGTAACAAAATTAATAAAAATATTAAAATTTTCTATTTTTTCCGACGGTGGTGCCGTCTCTCTCTCTAAGAGCTAATTATTTACATTCCATTCACAAAAACATCATAACAGAAAATAAAAATAAAAATTAATCAAACCATCAAATTCAATATTTTACAAAGAACAATTAAATTGTACATGTTCATAAAAACATATTTAAATTATAAAATTCACCCAAATCCTAAAAAACAAACATATTTAATCTACAGGAGGATTTGATTTTGCTGTTGCTGTGAGATTAATCCTGGGGGATCCAACATCTGAATCATCACCTCCAAAAGCCTAAATGAACAAAAAAACAAATATAATAATGAGGAAATAACAATGTCAGACCTGGTTAAATGTCTAAATAATAAAGAACAAATCACATTTTTTAAAGAAATAAACGAATGTTAAAAACAAATTATTACATTTTAAATAATTGTTGTTTCTATTCTTTGATCTGTGAAACTATTCTGCTAATCATTCAGCTCATATAATCTCTAAAGTGAGCACTAAATCCCTAGTCTTCCTCTTATTTAGTTTCTCAACCAAACCTGATCTTAAGGTACTGTTCTGAAGGCACTGTTCACAGCATCCCAAAGGACCCAAACAGTCCTTTCCTTCTTTGTTCAATTAATTTTCCAACCCTTGACCTTATGATATACTCTTAACCCCCAACCACCCCACCCCCCAACATCCCTTCAAATATATTTCTTAAGAAATCATCATTCTCTTATTTTCTTCTCTTCTTTTCTTATTTTTATTTTTATGTTTTCAATCTATGTAAAGGACGTCAAAAAAAGGTTTCTTAATTTAAAGAGAGAGTTTTTAACTTACAGATGAAAAGAGAATCTATTAACAACACAATCTGCTTAAAGGATTAAGACTTGCCTTAGAACAGAAAACCTCAATCCATATCCATTCAATGCTTCATGGGTTTCAGATCACAAGTCTCAGAGCACATAAGGAAGTACAGAAATGAATCTAAAAAAGCAATCTGAGAACATTTCCTTGGGTGACTTTGTGTTTCATAGTTTTCAGTATATTATAAACTAAAGTAACATTTATTCTCTATCTCACTGTGTATGTGTGACAAGCACATGTGGCTGGGCTATGTCCAAGTGAATCCAAAATGTTGCCCCCTTTATCCTTGATTAATGATTGGGTAATGAAATAAACATAGAATTTAACTTTTCATCATTTAATTTTTCTTTCAGCTCTACCCAATTATTTATTACTTGTTCTGTTTGGACTCTTGAGGTTCCTTACTGAATAGGAGCACCATAAAATTTTTACTTCTTGAGGTTCTTCACTATAAAAGTATAGGTTATGGTTCAATTTGCACCAACTTCACAAAAGTGTCTTTCTCATTCTCTTTCAAGCCTCTTTCCAAATAAGACACTTTCGCATGTTCTACCATTGATTTCCATTTGTCTCCACTAACTTTTTCAACAACATCATATTTAACTAAAAAAAAAATAAAACTATAAACAGCATTATAAGCTACACCAAACGACACATATATCTCATATAAAATGGGACTAGTGAGAAAATGGACACATGCACATGCCCCAAGACCCATGATGTATGAAATAGAAATAGAAATCACAAAGAAGGTATTTAAACAGCTGCACCTTTATTAAACAAAATAAAAAATCACATTAAGAGCAACTTACATCAAAAATGTTCTCATACTCCTCCAAAAGTGTTGTGATGATGGCTTGAGCATTATTAGCAGCATTTGCGGCTGCAAGAAGCTGGGCAGAATTATCACCGTTGACATCAAAATCATCCTCCAATTCACATTCACCAGCTAAAAGAGGGCACAAGAGCAATGGTGCCATAGAAATTGAAGGTAGAGGCTAAGGATTTGGGTTTCAAATGTTAAGAATGATAGTAGAATTGAGATTTAAGGATGGTGTTCAAATTAGGGCTAGCAGGGTTGGCTTGGACGGGTTGAGGAGTGGCAAAAAATGTGGGGGAGGGACTGCCAAAAGTGAAAGTAAGTGCTAGGATTAGGGTTTCAAATGTTAGAGATAATGATAGAATTGAGATTAAGGTCGGTGTTCAAAGTAAAAGACAAATTTTTTAAATTTTGAGGTGACAGTTCAAAGAACATAACGGTCCAAGGTTTAAATATAGACAAGCATGTATTAACCAATTCAAAATACGTATCAATTATAACCGATACCATTGGTTCATAATGATACGACAGGTAGACTACTACAAAACACTTTCTTTTTTATTTTTCCAGTTAATGATATTTTAAAAAGGAAAAAATTATAGTAAACTCCCTTCAACTATGGCATGTTTTTAAGTTACCAAATCTTTGAATTTCTAATAAGATGATCTCCTTTACCAAATACTGTTATAGTAAACTCCCTTCAACTTTCTTTTTTTAAGTTACCAATCCACTCAATACTGTTATATTGCAACTAATAAGAATTCTTCTTCTAATATAGCTATTTAAAAATTTGATTCTAAAGAAATAATTTCTAATGTACCTTTCGGATATGGAGCGTTTCTCGAACTCTATCATTGTTATTCCAAAAATAGAAAAGTCTGTACGCATTGATCTACAATCAAGGATGGCAAACAAATAGTCATAAGATGATCTCCTTATCAAACCAAACTCGTGGGATCATTGGGATAAAATCAGTGCAATTTCAAATGCTATATTAGAGCATCCACAATGTTGAATGTCATTGTCAAATTTTAGCTATGCCATAATACAAAAATGTAAAAGTTTGGCAACCTTGCTCCAAACATGTGGCATGGTGAAAGGTTTCCGTTGGGGTTTGCCCTTCTGTTCTTCTCTAAAATTTAGCATGCTTATCAATTAACAATCAGAATCAATTTTCAGATCAAACAAAACAAATTCATATTTCAGATTCAGATTTAGATTTCAGAATTAATAAAATTAACATACAGATTTCAGATTTCACAACTAAGATTAGCATTACACAGTGTGAGACACAACTAAGATCAGATTTCAGATTACACAGTGTGATCAACTAAGATCAACATTTCAGATTCAGATTAACATACAGACATCACTGAATGAGGGAGACATTACACACACAGATTCGATCGGTGCAGTGCAGAGATGAGAGATCAGGGAGAGAGAGAGAGAGAGAGAGGCTTATCTGTGAGACAGTGTGAGTCTATCGGGGCGAGAGAGGGAGGGACAGAGATGAGACTGATCTGATGAGATGAGAGGGTGAGGGAGACAGATTAGATCAGAGATATATCTGATATATATATATATCTCATATATATATATATATAAAACAACCATTGGGCCGAGAGAGAGAGAGAGACAGAGATTGAGAGAGAGAGTTTACCTGTGAGTAGATCCGCGGTGCGATGATCGGTGCGAATCGATGAGATGAACAACGAGAGAGTGAGAGAGTGAGAGTAATCGGTGCAGAGATGAACGAGATCTGTGCAGAGATAAACAAGAGGGTGAGAGAGAGAGAGAGAGGCGACTGAGAGAGTGATGTGAGGGAGACGATTAGATTTAGGGTTTTTTTTTGTTCTAAAGAGATTGGGGATTTTGGGGCGCGGGAATGAAAAAAATGAGGGGAACCAAACGGGCGGGATGGGAAAAAAAAAAATTCATCATAAATAAATATTTAAATAATAAAAATAAATAAATAATAACTTTTTATTTTCTTTCCGTTATTAAGGTTGATTTGTTTCATATATATTTTAATGAAAAATATTTTCACTAAAATAAAAGTTAATTTTTTGTAGTCAATGAAAAATATTTTTCTGCGACCTATTTTTTTTATTATTAAAAATTATGAACTAATTTTTTGTGGTAGAGGAAAAGGAGTGGCAGCAGTAGTGAAGGTGGTGGATAAGAGATGATGGTGGTGGTGGTGGTGGTAGTGATGGTGATGGCGAAAGAGATTAGTGGTGAAGTTGTGGTAGGGGTAGTGTAAATGGAGTGGCAGGGGTGAAAGAGAGGTAATGGTAGTAGTAGTGGTAGTGGTGGTAGTGGAGTGGTGGCGATAGTAGTAGTAATGGTAGTGGTAGAGGTGAAGTGGCTACAGTAGAAGTAATTGTGGTGGTGGAATGGTGTTTGCAGTAGTGGTGAAGGTGGTACAGGAGATGGGTGGTGAGAGAAAGAAATGAGTGAGAGACAGATAGAGGGGAGAGAGAAAGACAGAGTGCTGAGCGAGAGAGAGATAAAGAGAGAAAGAGATATAGAGAGAGATAGAGAGAGAAATAGATAGAGAGAGACATATAGAAAAATAGAGATAAACAAGAGATGAGAGAGACATATAGAAAGAGAGCGAAAAGAGATGAACGATAGAGAGAATAGAAAAATAGAGAGATGAAGAGAAGAGAGATGAACGAGAGAGCAGAGAGAGAAAAGAGATGAGAGAGATAGAGAGAAGAGAGATGAGCGAGGGAGACATAGAGATAAGACAAATGAGAGAGATAGAGAGAAGAAAGATGAATGAAAGACACACAGACAAACAGACAAACAGATAGATAGACAAACAGACAGAGAAATAAGAGTGATGAGTGAAAGAGTGAAAGAGAGAAAGAGAAGAGTGGTGGTAGTTGAATGGCATTTGCAGTGGTGGTAAATGTGGTAGAGAAGATGGGTAGTGAGAGAGAAAGATGAGTGAGAGACGAATAGAGAAAAGAGATAGAGAGACAGAGTGATGAGCGAGAAAGAGACAAAGTGGCCGCTAAAAGTGCATTTTCTTGTAGTGGATCGATAAATCGATAGGGAGCTCAATAAATAAAGAAGACAGATAATTCAAAACTCTGTTCAAAACTTAATTCAAATCAATTTTTTAAATATTTTAAATATTTAAATTGTTAGAATTTCCCATCTTTACCTTCACCTACTCCACTACACACTCCACTTCACCACACACTCCACTTCACCTAACCCACTATCACCTCCACTAAACCTACTACCACATTTTCTTCTATATATAGATTGTATAGGAATTGTAAACATATCTATCAATCAATCAATAAATACATAAATTCTTATATGGTATCAGAGCGAGGTGAGCAAGGTTAAGAACTTAGTGATTCCGCTTCACCGGCGGGCGGCAGCCTCGCTTTGGCCGTCCGCCGGACAAACCCAAATTTTCTGAATTGCAATGCCCCGGTTGGTATTTTCTTTGTGTCCCACACCGCGCCATAGTTTCGACTCATGGAAGTCCAATCTGGTGAACCAACCTGAGCCACATCAACTGCTACAATTTCTGTCTGTCCACCTTGATACAGGAACTTAACTGCTAAGAAATTTGGTTGGGTCATTTCTTCCACTCGGACTGCCAAATTCTGGTTTTTGTATTCACAGGGTACTCTCTTGTATTCCGCGTCGACAACCCCAAGTTTCTTTAAGTCTTCCTCCATGCCCTTGTTGGCCATAGCCATGAAAGCCCTGCTGCTTAGAACCAAATCTGTCTGGTCGCTCAAATTCAGATCAGTAACTATCACTTGGGTCCCCTGTTTAGTACACAGACTTGGGTTCTTGCATCTTATCTTAAAGCATGCACCACAACCAGCTCCATTTTTGTAAAGACTGGAATCAGAACCTGCAAGGAGCCCATTGTTGAAGCCTAAAGCCAGGGAACCATACCCACAAGCCCCATATGAAAGAGCAGATTCTTGGGAGAAGTAGGCAACTTTGCCTTGATGCACACAACGATCACAAGCACTTGCTGAGGAGATGATGAGAAAGGAAAGGAAGCAAAGCCAGAGAGCCACTCAACTTTCTTTTTCTTTTTTTTATTCTTTTACTCCATCTTTTTGCAAAGCACACCACACACCAATTGATTTGCACATGCACTTTCTGATAACATTCTTTTTCTTTATTTTTTTTTATTTTTTAATTCAATCCACTCTCTCTCTCTCTTGGCACGAACTGCTTTCCATTCATCTTTTATTATTACACCCAGCCATCATCACATGCTTTCCATTCATCTTTTATTATTATTATTATTATTCAACAAAAAAAAAAAAAAAAAAAACATTTCCAAATTTGCACAACACTTTGTTTTATTTATATTAGGGATCAACCCCGATCACACTTTTACACCAAAAAAAAAAAAAAAAAAAAAAAAAAAACACACACACCCACATCCACAGTGGGATTTTTTCCTTCTCTACTCTGCAGCCGGTCTTTTCTTCTTGCCCCCGTCCTGGGCAGCCCTTGCCGGTGTTGCCTCCGTGTTTCCCACTCCACTGGGCACGATCACTCCCCCATACTCCTCCACTGCAGCATATGGCGGACCTCCAAATCGGAACATCACGGTGGCCTTCCGCTTCAGCTCCTTGTTTTCTGCCCTTAGCACGCTTATCTCTGCTCGCGCATCCTTATACATGCGTTGGAGCAGAGACAGCTGGGAGTTTAAATGCTGCACTTCATTTGTCCTACTCTGCAGCCGGTTCGACAAATTTGTGACCGCCGTCATGCTTTCCACACATGCCTTCAAAGTATACTGATTAGCCTCAATATCAGTTTGCATCGCCATTTTTTGCTCCACCGACCGCATCGGAAAGTTCAATGGAGCAAAACCAGAGGTGTTTGGTTGCGGTTCACTGGCCACCGTACCAGTTATTTCTCTTGTGGGCTCGTTCAGTTCTGGAAAGAGCGTGAGCAGGTTCTGGGTAACTGGACGGGAAGAAGAGGCCATGTTTTTGAGTTGCTAAGTGTTTCAGAGAAGGGTTGGTTTCCGGGTGTTTCAAGATTTGCAGAGACAAGCTCTCCGAGCGTTCAGAGGTTTCAGACTCGTATGCACAGCCTTCGCCTCAACCTTGTTTTAAATAGCCAGGGCCAGCCACGCGCATCGCGCGCCTCTTGCCGCCCGACAAACTGGCACGCCTTTTCATGGCACATCTTTTGATGAATTGGGCACGCCTTTTTATGGCACGCCTTTTGACAAATTGGGCACACCTTTTGAGGGTGCAACTTTTATGGGTCCGACAAGACTCTGTAAACTGTCCCGACATTGATTCCGGTTAGCTCCTTTATGGGTCCGACAAGACTCTGTAAACTGTCCCGACATAGATTCCGGTTAGTTTCTACAAGGGTCCGACAAGACTCTGTAAACTGTCCCGACATAGATTCCGGTTAGTTTCTACAAGGGTCCGACAAGACTCTGTAAACTGTCCCGACATTGATTCCGGTTAGTTTCTACAAGGGTCCAGCAAGACTCCGTAAACTGTCACAACATTGTCTTCTACAACGGTCCGACATGACCCCATAAACTGTCTTCTACAACGGTCCGACATGACCCCATAAACTGTCTTCTACAAACGGTCCGACATGACCCCATAAACTGTCTTCTACAACGGTCCGACATGACCCCATAAACTGTCTTCTACAACGGTCCGACATGACCCCATAAACTGTCTTCTACACCGTTATGACACCACCATACAGTGTCCTCTACAACGTTATGACACCACCATCCAGTGTCCTCTACACCGTTATGACACCACATCCAGTGTCCTCTACCACGTTATGGCACCACCTTTCAGTGTCTTCACCAACGGTCTGACACAACCATACAGTGTCTCCTATCTTTTTTTTTATTTTTATGTATTTTCTTGTTTTGTTCCTCTCTCCAAACTCAAGTTGGTTAGTTTCTATCCTCCTTGAGTTTGCGGGGGGCTGTTAGAATTTCCCATCTTTACCTTCACCTACTCCACTACACACTCCACTTCACCACACACTCCACTTCACCTAACCCACTATCACCTCCACTAAACCTACTACCACATTTTCTTCTATATATAGATTGTATAGGAATTGTAAACATATCTATCAATCAATCAATAAATACATAAATTCTTATATAAATATTTTAAAAATATTTTAATTTTGTGAGAGACAGATAAAGAAGAGAGATAGAGAAAGAGACACAAAGATAGAGTGACGAGCGAGAGAGAGAGATAGACAAAGTGGTTGCTAAAAGTGTATTTTCTTATAGTGGATCGATAAATCGAGAAGGAGCTCGATAAATAGAGAAGATAGGAGTAAGAGAGTGAGCAAGGCGAACATAGTGAGGGAGAAATAGACAAATAGACAAGTAGACACAGAGAGAGAGAAGAGTGATGAGTGAGAGAGAGACAGGGAGAGAGAGATAGACAGAAAAAGAGATAGAGAGAGAAAGAAAGAGAGAGATGGAAAGATAGAAAAAGAGAGAGAAACAAGAGATGAGCGAGAGATAGACAAAAAAAGAGAGAAATAGAGCGAAAAGAGATGAGCAATAGAGAGACACAGAAAAAGAGAGAGACAGAAAGAGAAGAGAAATGAACGAGAGAGATAGAGAGAGATAGAAAGATAAGAGAAAGAGAGAAAGAGAGAAATAAAAAAGAAATGAAAGAGATAGAGATAAGAGAGATGAGCGAGAGAGACAGAGAGAGAAAACAGACGAGAGAGATAGAGAGAAGAGAGATAGGCGAGAGACACAGAGAGAAAATGAGAGAGAGAGAAACAGGCAGACATAGAAAGAGAGAGAGATAGAGATAGAGAGAAATGAATGAAAAGAGATAAAGAGAAGAGAGAGAGATAGAGACAGAGAGACAGGAAGATGAAAAAATGAATGAAAAGATAAATGTTATATCAAAAGAGTAAGACGACATTGTTTTTTTTAATTTTTTTTGCGACAGAAAAATACCGTTGAATTTATTCAAACCATTTTGTGACTGTATATATATGAAGCTATCTCAAAACCACAATCACCAAAATCTTTTAAAAATTCACTAAATACCAAAAATACAAAAAAATACCATAATTCAATACATTTTTTTTTTGTATTTTTATGTATTTATTAATTTTTAAAAATATTTTTTCATATTTTTTTTTTATTTTTTAGATACATCTAAGTAAGGTACATCTAAAAAAAATATTTAAAATTTTAAAAATATTCACTAAAAAAAAAAACACGAAAGCCACTTTTTGTGACGGCAGAAAATGCCGTCTAAAAAAAACAGAGTATTTGCGACGGCACCATTTGCCGTCTCAAAAAAGCAGAGCATTTGCAACGGCACTATTTGCCGTCTCAAAAAATGAGAGTATTTGCGACGGCAGAAAATACCATTGCAAATACTCCCATTTTTGAGACGGCAAATAGTGCCGTCGCAAATGCTCTGCTTTTTTGAGACGGCAAATGGTGCCGTCGCAAATACTCTGCTTTTTTGAGACGGCATTTTCTGCCGTCACAAAAAGTGACTTTTTGAGACGGCAAGTGTGCCGTCGCAAATAGTTCCGTCTCATATACCCAGTTTCTTGTAGTGCTTAAAACTAATTTGCTATTCAACAAAGTGGGCTTAAAACGTGCACTCGTTCAATCGTTCCAATTCAAACAATAAGCCTTCATCCACAGACATTCAAGTAGTTTAGCATTTAAGCACATAGCTTTATGGCAACCATGCTAATCATGGCAACATTCACACTTATACAAGTATGCTAAATCACTAAAAACCCACTTAGTACTTCGAGCCAAAAAGATATGAGTTAGAAAAATATACATGATTCCTAACTATACAAGATGACTAATGCAACACATGCAATATGCAATTAATAGGCTCGGCTACTAATATGGCATATGATTGAGTTTAAATAACATACGGTCTAAGCACGTATTCAACAAAGTATTGAAATGACAATGTAGTTTGAATGATGTGCCAAACCTCGGTGCATGTAATACAAATGAATTGATACAAGCATGCGATATGCTAATTGAAACATGTCCCTAATCTAACCGTCAAAAGCGGGTAAATAAAAAGGAGAAAGACGTGGGGTGGGAAAACATACACATTATTACATCATGCTCTCACAAATGAGAGTCCGAATGAATAAAACCTAATCAACTAGCTACGCTAATTAAGGTAACTAATATAAAACTTGAAACTAATTGACTAGCTATACTAGCTAACTAATTAGTACAAATCGAATGAATTAACTATTTTAGTTAACTAATTACAAAACGAAATTGAATAACTAGTTAAACTAACTAATTAATTACAACACTTAATTAGCTACAACTAATTAATTACAACACATATTTGATCTATTGCTAATTAAACTAATTAGCTAATCCCGGGAAGCAAGGGAGGCCCATGTATGCTCGGTTTCCATTCGAAAAGCCACTGCCTTGCTGCTGAATGCCTCTGTTTGCACATTTGAACACCAACAAAGCTGTCCACTTCCAAAACACCTCTGCTCCATCTTACCAACACACTGTGCAAATTTCATTGATGGCCGACAAGGGGCCGGTCGGCTACCACTGGTGTCTAGTCGGCTACTGGTGATGGCTGTTGGCCACTGCTGGTTTGGATTTCCTTGCTACAACAGAGAACAAACAGAGCAAGACAGTGTATTCCCCAAGGGTTGTTTGTACTATGTACCCTCTTTATCATCAAAACATCTCAAAAGAGTGATACACTTGGCTCTCAAACCATCAGCCGAACAATTTCATTGCATGATGGCCAAAGAACCAAGATGTACAAGTTTGATGAATGCACAAACAAGACCAAAATGACCATTACCCTATCATGCATGATCAAAGGCAATGGAGACCTAGGAAACTTGACACATTTCATCACTTTGAGTATGAAATGTTCCTGTGTGAGTGATTTTTCGATCACACTGCCAACTCAGTATTCAGCTGGAGAGTACTGGCAGAATAGATGACACCTGGCTGACCTGCAACAGAAAGAGAAGATTCCGGCGGTGGTTCGTCCACCCTGGGGCACTCCGACGATCAAGTCAGTATATCTCTCAAAGATAATCAATAGTGCTAAACTCACTATTCAGAATATAAATTGCGTACCTTAGACCCATCAGGGTGCCTCTATTTTATAGTTAACTCAATCCTTGTCCTACTGGAAGCCTAGCTTCAATGGACTCTTACTCAGTGCTTATCCTGGACTCTCCAAGAGATAAAGATAAAACTCCCTAAGAGCTTTATCGTTATCCATGCTAAAGTCCTTCCTCATTATGGGACTCTTGTGCCTTATCCCCTTATCCGCTTATCTTGGATTATGATATTTTCAGAGATAACCTCAGCCTTGCTGAGATCACCTCGGTGTCATGACCTGGACACGTGGCACCTCGGCTGACACGTCGGCGTCACCTTGGCCACGTGTTGGAGCTCAGAAAATATATCCCCACAACTGCCCCCTAGGTTCTATTACCTCGGCATTCTGAGGTGATGAAACCTATATCAGTACTTCCTGCCAGTACATTAGCTTAAGCCGAGCTCATCATTATAGGCCGACATGTCTCCTTAAAGATCAAGAATTTCAAGAGCTTCTTCACGCGCATGAGCTGTCATGCATCACAATTCAACCGTTTCAGCCACGTGTCCTTCTCTTACTAGATCGTTCTTGGTACGCGCTTCTAAATCGTCTCGCGCATGCGTGCGCCATTTGACGCTCACATTGTTTTAGGCGCAAAAAATCATTCCCTCTCTCTTGGTCTTCTCACTTTCGTATCCTCAAGCTCTCAACTCTCTCTAGCTTCTGAATACGCCATTGTTCAAGCTTGTAAAGCTCTACAACTTGCTCCGTTTACCCCTTTCGACGTGATTTTCACCGATCTTCCGCCTTCGCAACCGTCGTCAGACTTCGGCAATCCCCATTCCGGTTTCCCTCTTTCTGGTAAGCCACTATTCCTCCTGGTTTCAGTTTTTTGTTACCTTACTGAACTTTACTGTTTTACCTACTGTCTTTGCAATCTTGTTTATATTTCTGATACTTCATCTTGCATTTTGTATTCCACCATATATTTGAACTTGTTTCCTTCATGATTCTGCTTTTCCCCAAATCATCTTCCTGAATATATACTGTTCACACTCCTGTTAATTTCTGCCACTATTCTTGGCCTGTTACCCCGTCGTATTTACAATGTTCTTGATAGTCCATCTTTGTTCTTGATTCTGAAGCGCGTTCTTGCTTTTCTGTTTTCCAGATTCGTGCCTTCAATCTTCATTTCCATAGATCTATGCTTGGGATTTGTTTGTAGAACTCAAAACAATTGTTAGGGAAAATTGAAACGATTCCTCACAGATTTTGTGTATCTTCTAACTGTAGCCTAGGTCCATAAAACCCTTTAGAAACACACCCTTCTGAAATCCAACCCCTTCAGCTTAAGCCGATATCATGAGTATGTGGAAGCATAGGGTAGACACCCCGGCCAAATTAGAGCACTTGAGGCAGGAGTTCGAAATCCTGGCCGACGTTCATCTGAGGTTAGCTGGGGAGGATGACTCTATCGTGCCCGATGTAAATCTCATGCCTTTCGCAGTAGTAGCATTTATTGAGTGTGGACTTAGGTTTCCACTTGACCTTTTTTTTTTGTGAAATCCTTTATTTCTATACGTTGAACCCAATGCGGCTTGCCATTAATTCTTACCGAGTTATTAATGGTACCATAGCCTTAGCCAAACAAGAGAATGCTAGGATTACTCTTGCCGATTTCCAGTACTGTTATACCATGTGTTGCCTGAAATCGGAAAAAGGCCACATCTATTACCTCAAGCCGAGGTCCACTGAATACAAAATCATTGTCGACCTCCCTGACTCCAACAAGGGAGCGGGGGATGATTACTTCATCGTCTCGGGTAACTGGGAGTTTTAGCCAAACGATGACCTCCATCTTTATCCCCTAAGTCGAACAGTTTTCAGGAAAGGAGCTGGTAAGGGCCACCCTTCACAAATTTTCTTGCTTTCTTGCATAAAGTCTTCAACATTCTGCTCTAATGTCTACGCTTTTTTCTTTTTTCCAGTTCTTCCTCAGCCACCAAAGGGCTTCCGTTAGTCTTTCTTTCCTAGCAAAGACTTGAAGAAACTACTGAATTTGCCAGTTCACAAGCGGAAGGTCCCTTTGCTTCTCAACTTCATCCCCACTTATAAGTCGGCTCTTCCCGACGTCCCAAAAAAGAAGAAGAAAAGCCTTTCTCCTCCTTCTGCGACAACTCCACAAGTCGCGTCCACATCTCGGACAGACCAAGGATCAACCTCGGATCCAGCTGAGCAGCCGTCAACCTCGGCTCCATACCTGATCCGACCATCTCAGCGACAACATTGGCGACAAACTATTTTTTCTTCCGAGATGGGCTGCCAGAAAGCTGTCGCAAAAGACCTCTTAGCCAGCATCCCTTTTGACGTTGACGTTCAACCAACGCAAACCCAGCCTCCACCAAAGCAAAAAAGGATCAAAAAGGCTAAACCAAAGGCAAAGGTGACTCAGGTTGATACTGAGGACACCTTGCCAATTTCCAAATTGACTGAGAGCGAGAAGACTGCCTCTGTCCCCGAGAAGAGGTCTGTTGAAACACATCCATCCAAATCCATCAGATCAAAAATGTCGAGGACATCTTTTGCAATGACCTCGGGGTCTCAAAAGCATGATGCCCCCTAGGCCCCCAAAATCACACTGGAGGATAAACCAGTTAGGGCCAGTGATAGTGCTGAAGATATTAATGTCGGCGTTGCCCTTAGTACCGCTCTGCTTCTTCCCAACGATCTCGATCGAAACGCCGAGTTGAGCGAATATGAAAACTATGCTCTGATGCTCCAGTGCTCTGTTCAAGTAAGTGTCTTTATTTGGTGATTTTTCCTTTTTTTTTTCTCTTTTTTATACTTTAGAAAATCTTGTAATAACTTCTGCTTTGTTGTATTTTTTCTCAGGCAATCCAATATGCCCACTCTTTCTCAGTGCAATCCTTTGAGGCAAGGCAGGCGTTGGCTGATAAAAAGAGAGAGGTTTCTAGTCTGCAGAAGACTAATAAAAACTTGCAGTCAAAGATGAAGACCCTGGAGGATCAGGCCGAGGTCGCTATCAAAGAAAGGGACGATGCCGAAGAAAAGATTGGTGCTGCTGAGGCGATAAACAAAGTCCTTTAAGCCCAGCTGAAAGAGGCTGAGGCCCAAAAGGAGCTTCAAGACGCCCTGGCCACCAAAGAGGCTAAAGTCAAGGCCACCGACGAGAGGGCATATGCTGAGGTGGTGGCCGATGTTACGGCAGACTACGAAAAGCAGGTGAAGCAGACGTGCAACAAGGGCTTCACCCTTGGCTGGATGACCTTGCTGAAAAGGCTTGATGTCCCTAAGGACTCCCTCCTCAGGAATACCGATGTCCTTCCTCTGCCATTCCCCCCAACTCCAAGCCAACCCGCCGATGATGACTCTGAGTCCAAGGAGGAGATTTTGGTGAGAAAGTCAAAAGACGTTGCTGGGGCCAAGTCTTTTCCTCAAAATGAGCAAGTCCTAGACTTGACTCAAGATGAGGAGATTGAGGAGGTCCCCAAGGAAGCTACCCCTGAGCAGGCATCATTGGATGTGCCTCTCACCGACAAGAGCCTTGATCAGACCCTTCAAGAGATTGATGCTCAGCTTGCAGCTGAGAAGGTGGCCGAGATGTCTTCCCAGCAGTCTTCTGAGATACAGACCCAGCCTGCTAATGATGCTGAGGAATCGTAGTTTTGATGTCTTTTTCCTTTGTTATTTACACTTTGTACTTCTTTGTTTTTGAGACAATGTAAGCTCTTCATATGGCCGATGTGCCTTTTAATGAATACAACTTCCTCATTTCTTGAATGTTTGCATGTTTGTTTTCCCTTTATTGCTTCTTGTATGACTTTCATACTTAGAATAATTTCGTGTCTTCAAGATGTTCCGTAGTCTTGTGCAATCTTCTCGTGGTGAAACACCTTAGTTTACATCGGCAAGTACATAAGTACTTAGCTTAATACTCCCTTGGTTTTAACTTGTAAATTTTTCTCAAATTTCAACAAGTGTTTTAACATTATCTCGGTTTTAACTTTAACTTGTAAACTTTTCTCAAGTTTCAACAAATGTAAAACATCAACTCGGTTTAACTTCGACTTGTAGACTTTTCTCAAGTTTCAACAAGTGTTAAACATCATTTCGGTTTAACTTCGACTTGTAAACTTTTTAAGTTTCAACAAGTGTTAAACATAATCTCAGTTTAACATTAACTTGTAAACTTACCTTGGCTATTGAGGTGCTAGGGAGCTATTCTTGAAGTTCTTGACTGGTTTTGAACTCAAAGAACCAGGTGAAGCATTGTTTGTGAAGGAGGTCTACAAGGGTAACAATCTTACCCCTTTTCCCTCATTTTTGCATAGCTTTTTAACCTATCTTGAAACTGTTTTCAGACTTTGTATATAACTAATAAAAGTCTTGTTTTTGAGTGTTTTAAATAGTTGTTTAAGGTCACTTTGTTGTTTGAGCCCTCTTAGGGCTTGTTTGGCCCCATTTTTGTGCTATTTTGGTGAGCTTCGGGACCACCTTGTTTGGGCCTCCTCACCACTGAAATCTTGAGGGATTTCAGTGGTAGGATCGTGGTTTAAGGTCCTAAGAAGGAGAGGGCCATCCCCTCTCCTTGTTGTCTTTAATATATGCCATTTAAGCCTCATGTGTGAGCACCATTTTTGAACTCATGTTGGCCATGTTTCAGTAGGTACTTGGTAGTATTTTGCCATGTTTTACCTTTGTTTTTACTTGGTTTAGACACACCATGCTTGCTTTGCATACTTGTCTTGTAATGCCATGAATTGCCTTAACATGCTTTGTGCTTTGAGCCTTGTTTCAAGCATGTTTTTGGCCTAGCTTTGTGAAGCTTTTATGCATGTCTTAGTATGCTTAAGGTCTATTTTTGGTTGTTTGGGCCATTCACGGCTTGTTTTGTATAGCTACCATGCAATCCCCCTTATAGGCCTTGAGCATTAACCCCTCTAGCATGCCATCCTTGCTTTGTTTCAGTGGTTTGGAACCACTTGCCATGCCATTTCAGTCCTTGTGGCGTGTTTATATGCTTGCATTTGGTGTTCCTTTAAGGCCTTAAAGGGTTGGTGTTTCATGCTCTATGTTTGTGCCTTCATGTATGCCATCATGTTTAGGCCTCTAGGATGCCATGTCATTGTGTTTTTGGCTTTGTTTTAACATGCTAAAACTCTGATTTTAGTTGTTCAATTCATGCCATGTTTGGTTTTGTTAAGGGTAGTTCAATACCCCTTTGGTGAGCCTTAGACCTTGGACTTTGTTTGCATACTTGTTTAGATTGATTTGGCATCATTTTATAACAAGATTTTAGAGCTTATAATGTATGCTATATGTCCATGTTATCCTCTTTTAAGTGTGCTTAAAAGTTGTCTCCATATGCTTAAGTGTTTAGGCCTTAACATGTGCATGTTTGTGTGTGTTTTGCCTCTCATTCCTTAGCATGTTGGCCACTGTTTTGGGCCTAGTATAGGGTTGCCCAAATTGGTATAAGTCCATTGTTTGCATGTTGTCGCATGCTCACCTTGTGTGTTGTCATATACTTAGCCTATTGCATGTGTTGCATGCTTCAATCGCTTTGCATTTGGCACGCATTCTCTTGGCTAAGTTGCCTAACATGTTGTCCATGTTGCACCTTGCATGCTTGCATGGTTAAGCTTGCATAGTTATTCCATGTCTTGCATACTTATTTGCTTAGGTTGTGTGCCTATTGCATGCTTACTTGTTTGCATCTCATGTTGCACACTTAGCTCACATGTCTAGGTTGCATATCACTGCATACATCTTTTACCTCTCGATCAAGCCATGATAGAGGTTGAAAACCCCTTAGTATGTTTCTATGCATTGCATTTCATTTGAAATCAAAATGCACGACTTGGTTCCTTGGGCCATCACGCATTGGTGGTCCGAGAATCAAGGAACATACCCCTTTGAGTCACAAACATAATAAGGGATGTGTTGGTGCACACATTTGCTTGAAATACATTGCCATGCCTTGTTTTGCCCTCTGCTGCTGTCAAAACAGGTTCTGCAGGAAGACTTGGCCGGTCGACTACATAGAGTGCCGATCAACCAATTATTGATGGCCGAGAGCTCAACAAATGGTCGATGACCATCCGGACATGGTCGGTGGGGTTTCCACTTGGTCAGTGCTGATCCACAGTGTCCATGGAGCATACCTTGGGAGTTGTGCAATTTTCGGAGGAGCAGAGCAGAGGAAACAGAGGCAAACTTGTGCATGGTGATGGGTTTCCGAGCGGAACCGAGCGCGCATGCATTGGGCCCTCTTCCCGAGGCTGCTTTTACTACTTAATTAGCTTATTTAATTTGCTTAACTAGTTAATTGTCTGTAATATTTAATTAGCTTGATAGTTAAATTGAATTACTCTTTCGGTCCCTCCGAGCGAGGGCAAATTTGTAATAAGTGTGGGTGCGTATGTGCATGTCTTCCAACCCCCATTTCTTTCTCCCTTTTACTTACCTGCTTTGATGGTTAGTACTAGGGCATATTTAATTTAGCATCCGTATGCTATGCATGCGTGCATCGTTCATCAGTATTGCATGCGTCGGGCTCGGTGCATCATACTAACTGCATAGTATTTCAAATCAAACTTGAATACATGTTATCTGTTGCATCTCACATGCCATTCATAGATTAGTCGAGCCTATTCTAGTGACATTTTGTATGAGATACATTAGCCACCTTAACATGAAATTAGGATCATGCATATGATTACTAACTAGTTCACTGTTTTGGCACGGAGTACGATGTAAGTATTTATGCTTTAGCATCTCACATGAGTGTGAATGTTAACATGACAGCATGCTTACCATGTGGCTAAATGCTTACGTAATATAGCTACCTGAATGCCTGTGGGTGAAGGTTGGATTGTTTGAGTTGGAAGAACTCGTTGAAATCCGTGTTTTAGCCTACTCGTGGGTACCAAATTTCAAACATTTTCCAAACAAACGGATATGCAATGCTTTGTTCCAAATTAGACGATTTAGTCTATACTTTTGTGTTGTGCGCATCACATAGTAAGATTAGCTAATTAATTGGAATAAGAACGCATAATGTTTTCAAAACAAGATATCATGGTTAGTAGAGGCCGATCTTCGGATCGGGCGAGAGGGGGTGCTCATAGCTGACCTTCCCCAATCGTACCCAAGTTCCTGAGCCGAGGCAACTTTGGTGATGACGGACACGTGGCCTTAGGCAAACAAGTCAGGGTTTCCTAAATTCTCCCATAAAAATATTTAGGTGGCGACTTTGTATGTGGCAAAGCAGTCCATGTTTGGCACTTCTTTATATAAAATCTGTTTTTCAAAACGATTTGCCAGATTTGGACTCTTTGGTTCAAATTAAGAACCGTGACAATTTGAGAGTCCGAACTGTAGCAAGCTCAAATGAACAAAACGGGATTCCCTCCCGGGACGTTTGGGAACGTCCACACTAATGCAACATGATCATGTTAAGGTAACAAGCATGCCAAATGCAATGCAACCTAGACAAGCATGCAACATGGACATTCAAGCATGCAAGGCAAACACGTGACAACATGTAAAGGGACAAGATATGCAATCATTCAAGCATGCCAAATGCATTTAAACATGCAACAACATGTTAATGAGCCAAGTATGTAACAACATGTAAGGTAAGCATGCAACAACATGCAAGGGATAGTCTTACACCAAGATGGACAGCTCTCTACTAGGCCCAAAATAGTGGCCAAAATGCTATGGAATGAGGGGCAAATACACATACAAACATGCATGTAAATGGACCAACACTCAAGCATCAAAGAGACAACTTTTAAGAACACTTAAAAGAAGATAAACATGGACATATGGCATACATTCCAGCTCTGAAATGGCATACTAAATGACTACAAAATGACTCCGAAGCATGCAAACACTCACACAACGCATGGTAGGGGTCTCAAAACCCCAGACTAGCCTAAGCATTTACACTATAGCTATACAAAGCATGAGTGATATGGCCATGGCAGTCCAAAACAGTCCTAGTACAACCCAAAATAAGCATAAAATCATGTTAGAGTAAAGCCAAAATATGCAAGGATGATGAGTCGAAACATCATGCACAAGAGGCTAGTAAACAAGATTTGTTCTACACCTATATGGAGCATGCAAAGGAGGACCAAACCAACTATGGATAGGGTCATGATATAGCAAAAAATTACCAAAAATATGCTGAAATGTAAACCAAACAAGCTAACAAGACATGACAAAGCATGAAGCATGTGAAGCTAGTTTAGGGGATTTACACTACGAGTGTATCATGCAAGCATGGAGTGACAAAATCAACCCAAAACAGAACCATGGCATGGTAAAACATCAGCAAAAACCTACTGAAATGGACTCAACACAAGCTAAGCAAACATGCTACTTTGATGAGCTATGAGTGGGGTTACACTACACATACAAGATGCATCCAAAATATGACCAAACCAGTCATGGACAGGGCCAAGGTGTAACAAGCCCGCGGGGGACCTCGCTACAGCTCGGACTCGATTTGTAGTCACGGTTCTAAATCTGAACCAAGGAGTCCAAATCCGACAAATCGTTTTGAGAAAACAGATTTTTGAAAGAAGTGCCAAACATGGACTGCTTTGCCAGATACAGAGTCGCCACCTAAATATTTTATTTTGGGAAATTTAGGAAACCCTGACTCGTTGCCTAAGGCCACGTGTCCGTCATCACCAAAGTTGCCTCGGCTCGGGAACTTGGGTACGATTGGGGAAGGTCACTTCGTGAGCACCCCCGCTCGCCCGGTTAGAGATCGGCCTCTACTAACCATGATATCTATTTTTGAAAACATTGTATGTTCTTATTCCGGTTATTAGCCTAGGTTACTATGTGATGCGCACAGCATACAAGTATAGACCGGGTCGCCTGAATTAGAACAAAACATTTCATGTTCGCTTTTTGAAAATGGTTTGCTACCCGCAGGTAGGCTTGAAACATTTGATGATTTATTCCATTTTAAGTAACCCAACCTTCACCCACAAGCATTCAGGCAGTTATATCATATAAGCACATAGCCTCATGGTAAGCATGCTATTCATGGCAGTCACTCACACGCATGCAAGGATGCTAAAGCATAAAGCTTACCGAGTACTCCAAGCCAAAACAGAAACTCATTAGAAATCATGCATGAATCCTAAGTATACAGAAATGCCTGATGCAATACATGCAAAAATGCAAACTATAGCAGGCTCGGCTATTCTAAACATGGTATATGGAATGCTACAGCTAACACGTATTCAACTTTGAAATTGAAATACAATGCAGTTAGTATGATGCGCCGAGCCCGGTGCGTGCAAAACAGATGAATGATGCAAACATGCTGTCATACTGTATGCTAATTTAAACATGCCCTAATCAAACCATCATAAGTGGATAAATAAAAGGGAAGAAAGACGTGGGGTTGGAAGACATACAACACACACACGCACACTTATTACAGTTGTGCCCTCGTGCAGAGGGTCCGAATAAATAATACAGTTCCAAATGAAAGAATATTACAGTCCAAATAATATACAAATTCCTAATTAATTAACAAATTAACTAAGAAAATAAATAAAACTGGCATGCAAGCCAGGGACTGCCTTGCTTCTGATGGACGATGCATGTCCGGGTTGTCTTGCGCGGAAATCCACCAGGATGCCCCAATTAACCTCTGTTTAGCAGTTAATCTTGGAAAGCGTGCCGAGCTCCGAAAAGTTGTTGATTCTTCATTTTGCTGCAACAGAGAGCAGAAAAGGGGCATAGCAATGCATTTTCACAGATATATGCATGCCTCGATCCTCGTGCCACCAATCACGCATACCGAGGCATGATGGCCGAGGAGTCGAATTGCACAACTCAATATAGAATGAATGCACATGAAAACACAGCTAAAACCTAACTCCATCATGGATAATCCGGAGTGTCGGTGACTGGGAATTGAGACACGTTCCGTCACTCGGAGTACGAAACGCACCTCGTTTCCCGTGCCCGGGCTAAATCCTATTTCGAACACAATGCAATATGCATGATATGCATGAAATGCGACTAAGATACAGCCTAGCATGCACATTGCTATGAAAATGAGATGTCTCGAAATGCGTGCACATGGGCACGCAAACCGAGAAAATAAAAGAATGCAATGCAAATGACATGGAAATAGGATATGGGCTTACACTAACATGAGAGAGCCTCAGCCGCACTCACATAAGGGGCCGGTGGATGAAAATGAAGTGCCTCGAAATGCGTGCACACGGGCACGCAAACCGAAGCGATGACATACGCAATGCAATGGCATGGAAATGACATACAGAATGCAACATGGACTTATACTAACATGAGAGAGCCTCAGCCACACTCACATAAGGGGCCGGTGGATGAAAATGAAGTGCCTCGAAATGCGTGCACACGGGCACGCAAACCGAGGCGATGACATATGCAATGCAATGACATGGAAATGACATACAGAATGCACCATGGACTTATACTAACATGAGAGAGCCTCAGCCACACTCACATAAGAGGCCGATAGATGAAAATGAAGTGCCTCGAAATGCGTGCACACGGGCACGCAAACCGAGGCGATGACATACGCAATGCAATATGCATGAAAATTGATTATGCAAACATGCTAATGGATTTTCAGCACTGAAATGTGGGGGAAAACAGCCCCGAAACGAGGCAAAAGTACACCCGATGCACGGAATGGTCCCGAAACATGAATTTTGGCACCCGAAATGGCCTATAGCTATACCAAACATGCACAATTGGCACATGCAATGAAAATACAGAAGCAAGGCAATCCCAAGATAAGCATTTTTCCAGTTCAAAACATGGCCAAACAGCAAACCAAGACAGGGCAAAACTAGCATGCAAGAAATGGCCCTAAACATGAGATTAAGAAGCAACTTACATCTGCTGTCCTCAAACAGGTTAGGGCCCTTCAAAAAAGTTGAAGAGGGGCCCAAAATATGATGTTTTCCAGAACTGTAAAAACCCCCAAAACAAACACAAGTATGGCTGCACTCCCATGCAAGAAAAAGGGCCAAAAGGTGGCCAAAGAGGCAAGTGGTATATGAAAAGCCCAAACTGAAAAATTCCCTTCTACAACATTGAAGAGGGACCAAAAATATGACTATTTACAGAACTGTAAAAACTCCAAAACAGTATACAAACATGCTAGAAATGCAATGCAAAATGAGGCTCAAAAGTGGCTATAACACAAAGTATGCAAAATATTCATCAAACAGCCAGAGACCCTTGATTAAACATGAAGAATGGGCCAAAATAAGACTATTTTTAGTACTGTAAAAAGGCCAAAAACCGAAGCAAGATAGGCTAACAAATCATGCAAAAATGGGGATTAAAAGAGGGATATAACATGAAGTGTATAAAATATGCCTCAAACCATGAAAGGCCCTTAATGAAACATGAATAATGGGCCAAAATAAGAACTTTTATAGCTCTGTAAAATGACCAAAAATGGAACCAAGATAGGCTGCCAAGTCATACAAGAATAGGGGACCAAAGATGGATACAAAGACAAGTGGTATATGGAGGTCCCAAACAAAGATGAGCCCTTCTTCAATGTTGAAGAGGGGCTCAAAATAAGCCTACTTACAGTTCATGAGAGACTCCAAAACAGATCACACGTAGGTTAGAAAAAGCATGCAAAATATTGACATTCAAAGAGGGTATTGAAGCAAGTGCAAGATGGCGGGCTCAAACAGGGTTGAGCCCTTAATGAGACATGAAAATGAGCTCAAAAAAATGACCTTTTCAGTTTTGGTCGGAGCTCAAAACAATAAGAATGTATGGCTTGCAAAAGATCCAAGAAAAGGGCCAAAAAGGGGAAATTGCAACTCACCCTTGAAGACCAATTCTTTTGTTGCTTCTTGGGCCAAATTTGTTGCCTCTTAGCTGCTGGAATTCCTCCCCTTGCTGCTGGATTGGAGTGGTGGTGGTAGAGCTTGGTGGTGATGAAGGAAACAAGATGTAGGACTTGGAGTTTTCAAGGAAAATGAGAGAGATGGAGGGAGGATTATGTCTCAAGGCTTGAAGACAATTTTTCTAACCCCTTAATGAAGTGTTGGAGGCTGGTTATATGGAACAAAAAGAGGGAGTAAAGGTGGGGCAAAAGGTGGGGGAAAATAGGCAAGTTTTCCCCCACAAAATATCCCCCGGATTGGGATATTTTCTGGGGGAAACAGCTATACAGCTGTAAAGTGAACAGTGTGAGGATCATGGCCGGCCAGGTATTTTTGTTTCAGGTGGCCGGCCGGCCACATCCCCTAGCCGGCCGGCTAGGGGTCAAAAGGGTCAAGTTGGTTTAGTGGCCGGCCACCAAATAATGGTGTCCTCTCATGTGTCCTCAACACAACCCTGTGGTTAAAAGTCCAAGAAAGTGGCTCAAGGGTGTTCAACATTGGCCCGGAAGGAGGGGTTCAAAAGGGTCAAGCAACATTAGTGGCCGGCCACCAACTTTTAGGGTCCTCCCATGTGTGTACATCACAAGTATGTGGTTCAAAGTTCAAGAAAGTGGCCCCAAGGTGTTCAACATTAGCCCGGAAGGAGGGGTTCAAAAGGGTCAAGCAACATTAGTGGCCGGCCACCAACTTTTAGGGTCCTCCCATGTGTGTACATCACAAGTATGTGGTTCAAAATTCAAGAAAGTGGCTCCAAGGTGTTCAACATTAGCCCGGAAGGAGGGGTTCAAAAGGGTCAAGTAACATTAGTGGCCGGCCACCAACTTTTAGGGTCCTTCCATGTGTGTACATCACAAGTATGTGGTTCAAAATTCAAGAAAGTGGCCCCAAGGTGTTCAACATTAGCCCGGAAGTGTGAAAAACGGGCATCGGAGGGCGTCGGAGGATATATAACTGGTTGCTGCAACAATTACTAGCCTCCCACCCTTCTACGGCCTTCCCAGTGATAAAACAGAGGTACCTGCCAAAAATTAACGAAAACCGTTGCAAAACGAATGTTCGGGGGCCAAAACGCGCAGTTCGGGGTCCCGAAAATGGGCTGTTAAGCACCGAAAGTGGCATTCGGCCACGAAGTGGGTTTCTCAGACCCCAGTGTCCCTCAAAAGGGAGAAAATAAGATGTATGCCAAAAATTGGAGCGATAGGAGATGGTTAGGCGGTCCCGAATCGAGGCACACGGCCTGACGGCTCCGAAAACCGGGAACCGGACTCTGAAATGGGCAAAATGGCCTGCGGCCACAAAATGTAGCCCACGGCCACTGAGAGATGGTCTGCTGGACCTCTCCCTCCCCTCAGGAAAAGAAACAAAGAAAACCGAGTCTGGTTCGCAAACCGAGGCAAGGCACAGAAGAGGGTTCGGAAGTCCGGAGGCAGGGCTCGCAGCCAAGACTCTGAAACTTCTGAACGAGCACATTATGCAAAATCACCAAGTGCTCAATCAGTGACGTCTAAGTCTTAAGGTCGGTCAAAAATGGGGTGTCTACAGTTGCCCCTCTTTGACAGAACTCGAAAGTCACAAGTGACGGGAGTGAATGTCAAAGCCCAGAGACGACCCATTTTTGACAAGGCCGAAGACTTAGACAAACGTACAAAGTAAGCAGAGATGTGCCCGCAGGCAGGGGGGGCAAAATACAAAGCGATATGCAAGAAGCCGAACATAACTCAATGATCATGCAAATGCAACAAGCTGTAACGAAGCAAGTATTCGCAAATAGATGCAACAGTTTTAAGCAAGAATGCAAAGCAACAACTACATTTCATGCAGTTAAGAATGCGGAGGATTATTCAATCCCCGCCACGTCTCACACGGAGAAGATACGATACCTGCGCGATTCGTCTGGTCGCACCAGTCTCAATTGAACCGTACATACAATATCGTGCCTGCAAAAGAGAGAAATTGTAACAAGGACAGTATGCTACCAACATATATTCAATGTGATTCTGGAAGTTTGACACACGTAGTGCCGGTGAGTGAATGCATCGCAATGCAAGAGTGGAACATGCGTGACAACGTATGCTCAAGCATAGAGGTATGCCAATATCAAGAAATGTGCATAAAAATGTAAGTATGCTCATGAGAATGCAAGTTATGTGCATGATAGTGCAAAACGAGCATAAATCAGGGTGCCCGTTTGTCATGAAATAACGAGTACGGAAATGCGTGTTTCGGCGAAGGCGACTCGATCACGGCCTCCGATCCACTTCCTGGAAAGGCTACAACTCATTCAAAAAGGATACACTTTGATTTTGATGAATGATGATGAGACACATGTCAGATCTTGAAGCTGAAGTTCCGGCAGAGCAATTTCGCAACCGGAAGTGTACTTTTCTTGAACTTTTTCAGGTCCCGGGAACTCCAATCTTCCTAAAAATTTGCAGGGAGCTAGGTGAGCCTGTGAGGGACATGGCCGGCCAGTTTTATGGGGGATAGGAGGTGGCCGGCTGGTTTTACAAAAAGTGAATGGCTGGCCGGCCGGTTTTCCAAAAAGGAAATGGCCGGCCGGCTAGAAAAGGGGGCCGGCCGGCTATATGACCAAATCCGAGGGCATTTTAGTCCTTTCACCTCCTTTCTTCATGCTCCTTCATCCCAAGACTTGGAGCCTATAAATGCAGCTGAGATCTTCTCTTCCCTTGCCTTCTACACCACTTTCTTCTCCAGATCTGAGTTCCATACGCGTTTTCCAACGCCCCACGCAAGTTGTTTCCATAAAAACACTCAGTTTCTAGCACTTTGAACTGATTAAATTTTGGTTTCGGAGCTTCTTTTCTCATTTCCACCACTTGAGGTGAGTTTGTCTCAATATTTGGAAGATTTTCTCGGGAGTTGACTTTTGTTGACTTTTTCATTTCCCGAGAGTTGACTTTTGTTGACTTTTTCCAATTTTGGCTCATTTTCGCTCATTTTTGCTCCTTTTGCAGATTTTCTGAAAATGACCGGTAATTCTCCGCATGGTGGGGGCTTTCTGGGTGCCGGGGACGATTTTGATCCCATGACTTTGCCTCCGAGGGTCCGACCTTTTATTCCCGGGAGGTACGCTCCGCCAGCACATGTCCTTCCGCGTGCCGTTTTCTGTCATTTCACTGACTTTGATGACCGAGCACCTGGGGATCTACTTCTCCGAGAGCCAGGGCATCACCTCTCCCATGAGGCCCGAGAGGTATTTACTTCATTTTCCGCATTTTTCGTACATTTCGTGCCTTTGCCATGCTTGAACACACAGTTTAGCTTATGACATAGTACTCTATTTGCATCTTGAAATTGTAGCTTAAACACTTGAATTTATGAACACTCGGCTCATTAATTGATTGTGAACGCACGACACACATTAGTTAAGAAATGAACACGCGGCTCACACACTGATTTGTCGAACACACAGCCCGAATTCGAAAGTGAACACACAGCCCACACTGATTAGGAGTAGAACACACAGCCCCAAACTCCGATTTTCTGAACACGCAGCCCAGATTAAAATAGTGAACATGCAGCCCACACTGATTGAGAGTTGAACACGCAGCCCAAACTTTAAATTTTCCGAACATGCAGCCCAAACTTTAAACTTTCTGAACACGCAGCCTAGATTAAATAGTGAACACGCAGCCCACACCGATTGAAAGTTGAACACGCAGCCCAAACTTTAAACTTTCTGAACACGCAGCCCAGATTAAATAGTGAACACGCAGCCCACACCGATTGAAAGTTGAACACGCAGCCCAAACTTTAAATTTTCTGAACACGCAGCCCAGATTAATAGTGAACACGCAGCTCACACTAGTTGAAAGTTGAACACGCAGCCCAAACTTTAAATTTTCTGAACACGCAGCCCAGATTAAATAGTGAACACGTAGCCCACACTGATTGAGAGTTGAACACGCAGCCCACACTTTAAATTTTCTGAACACGCAGCCCAGATTAATAGTGAACATGCAGCCCACACTAGTTGAAAGTTGAACACGCAGCCCAAACTTAAATTCCCTGAACACGCAGCCCAGATTGGTTGAAAGTTGAACACGCAGCCCAAACTTTAATTTCCTGAACACGCAGCCCAGATTAAATAGTGAACACGCAGCCCACCCGGATTGAAAGTAGCTTATACTGAACACACAGTTCGTACACTTCACTTCTGAACACACGGCTCATTCATTTTATTTGCATGCAGCTTACTTCACTTCATCGGCACACAGCCCATTTCATTTCATTGGCAAGCAGCCTAAACTTTCCATTATTGACACATGTATTCATTCTGAATGCAGGTTGGTTCTCGCAGCGTACGGGGGTATGGTTCCACCGCCGCGCGGGACTGGTACGCTGAGCTCCCGGAGGGTGTCCGAGCTTTAGTAGACTTGGCCGGGTTCGGGGCCTTCTGCATTGGGTTGTCACGTTGTTCTGCCAGGAGGACACTGATGGCGGCATTGGTAGAGAGATGGTGGGACACCACCAACTCCTTTCATTTCTCTACCACCGGGGACATGACTATGACCCCTCTAGACTTCGCTGTGTTGACCGGCCTAGACATAGGAGGTTGGTCCATCCCCTATGACGAGGACATGGGCGAGTGGGAGGCCGCTTGGACATATCTACTGGGGGCTCGCCCGCCTGTTGACAGAGCTTCGGGGAGAGTCCGATATACCTGGTTCTCTTCCCACTTCCGGCGGGCGGAGATGGTGCCCGAGACTCCTGAGGAGACGGAGCAGTACGCCCGTGGTTTCCTTATGTTCCTCTTCGGGACTACCCTGTTCGCCGATAGAGGGAACACAATCGGGCTACACTTACTGAGCGCTCTGGTTGACCTATCACAGGTCAGTCGATATGACTGGGGTGGCGCCGGCCTGGCTACCCTTTACTACTATATGAGCGCGACCTCCCGCGGGCGGGGAGACTTACTTGGCGGTTATTGGAGAGCCTGGGAGGTACTTTTCTGTCCCCTTGATTTACATTTCTGCTCTTCATTACTTGTACATTGCACACACAGCGCGCTTTACAGTCTGTATTTTGCTCTCAGCACTTTGTACTTACATTTTGCACTGCTTTTCTCAGCTATGGGTCTACGTATACTTCCCAGCATTAGCCCCAGAGTTGGAGGTGGCAGGGCCTCCCATGACCCCATATTCACTAGTGTTCGAGGGCCCGCACCGGCCGAGACCCCAGGAGACTCTCATTTATCTGCCACAGTATTTTGACACTGTGCGCCCATCGGAGGTACTTCAGAACCCTCAGTTCTTCCCATTTTTATCTCTGATTTGCCCTGCACGTTCCTGATTTCTGATTGGTTTATTCATTTGTTATCCGCAGATCACATGGCAGCCCTGGGCGCCCCTGGGTGATGGTCTCCGATTTCAGTATACCGGAGGATCGGGCATCTCCCAGTATAGGGTTCTGCTCGAAGGGCCGGTTGGCAGGGCATGGTTTCTGGGGGAACGCTTTCTGCGTCAGGTATGGGGGTATCTTTCTCAGGATCCTCCTGCAGTACCCCCAGTCAGTATGCGGACTGCTGACAGGCTCTCTTTCTCGGAGGTAGTCGGCGCTATGCTGGGTAGCGATGCTTTACTATATCTCGAGGAGGGGGATTACGGCACTTACCGTCATACATATTTGATGCCTCTATTGACGGGAGCTCGTACCCCGATGACGAGGCCTGCTGGTATGTCATCCTCGGGCCAGGCCCGGGCTCGGGCTGTAGACGCTCCTTCTACCAGCGGGGCTGGCACATCTAGAGGTAGGGGTAGACCGGTTCCTCCGATTACTCCGACTTATCCTCATCCTGGATGGCCGGACATGCCGTCCGAGTTGACGGGATGGCGTTTTGGGACTCCTTACCAGATTCCGCTAGAGCCTCCACTTCCTGACCATAGATATGTCAGGGATCTTGATTCACCACCGGTATGATTTATAGCTTTGATTTATCAGTCGAGTACTTAGACATTCATTCCTTTACTGATAGTTTTGCCTTTGTATCTGCAGCCTCCGGCTGAGTATGTGGACGAGATTCTCAGGGTGATGGCCGCACTTGAGGGCATGGTTCTTCGGAGAGAGACACACCTATCTGTTATGGGTGTGCAGGTACTGTTCATTTTTCTTGCATTTATCATACTCCTGATGACACACTGGTTTTGAGCATTCTTCTGTATTGTAGAGCATATCCAACACACACCCCATTCACATACTGTACTCGTATCTGATTTTCATATTTGAACTGATGTATTTGAACTTTTCATTTTCAGATGCCTCCTGTATATGCTCCGCCGCGGGCCGGGCCACCTGGGCCTCCTTGGGGAGCTGGGCCATCTGGGCCTTTTTACGGAGCTGGGCCATCTGGGCCTTCTCAGGGAGCTGGGCCATCCGGGCCTTTTCGAGGAGCTGGGCCATCCAGGCCTTTTCGAGGAGCTCGAGGAGGGTCCTCCCACAGACGTAGGGCACGCGTTGTAGAGGCGGAGCCCGAGGAGGAGGAGGAGGAGGAGGTTACCGACCGCCAGTCAGAGACATCTGCCGAGGAGGGGGGCTCCGGTCTTGGTTCAGGGAATAGAGGCGAGGCTGAGGGGGATTCTAAGGATGACAGCTCCGACCCGGATGATGATGATGGTGCAGAGGTTGTCCCGCAGAAGAGGATGAGGAGTGCTTCTCGTTCCCGCTCTCGAGGACATTGATGCTGCTATTTCCTGCTTTACTTTTCTTTTTGCTAGTAGTTTGTAGCACTTTGCACATTGTTAGGTAGTTTTATTTTTTGCAAAACTTGTACCTTTGTTCGTTGTAAAACATGATGGAATGAAACAGCTTTCGAAAAGGTGTTTGTATTTTAAATTTTTAGCATCGTATCGCATCATTTTATTTTGCACAAAAATGAAATTGAATGGGAATGTGCATTGTGTAATCACCAAGTCAGGTAGTGAACCGACGCAACAAACTAAGCAACTCAACTTACTAAGATATAACAGAACCTTAGGAAGTTTACAACTCGATAAGCAAAAACAACAGTGTTGACAACGTAAATAAACAAGACTTAAACAAAGATTGTTTAAACAGAGAGCAATGACTCGAAAACACGGAACACGTCCGCTCGACAAACAACTCGATAAGCAAAACAACAACTCGATAATCAAAACAACAACAACAGAGTGTACTTCGGACGATCTGGGCACCGGAACGCATCCGAAACAGAGGGAAATGAAGGCCTTTGACTCTCCCGTTGCACGGAAATGCTTGAAACTTTCCCTCGAAGGGTAAAACAAGGCCAAGGAGATATACTACAGCATTGCCGGCCACCTTTGGGAGCTGGCCGGCCAGTTTTTGAAAAAGAGAATGGCCGGCCAGCCAGAAAAGGTGGCCGGCCGGCCACTTATTTCTGCAGCCACCTATTTTTTGACACGTGTCCCCGTGAATAGTGTTTTTCCCTCTATAAAAGCCTCAACTTCGGGAACATTCATTTCATCCTAGTTTTACACAAAGATGAAGGCGTTTCTCGCGGAAAATCTCACATCTTGGATCTCTTCTCTAGATGGCTCGGAAAAGCTGAACTTCCGGGGTTTCGGCTTGAATGCACTATTCACGCTGAGCCGTACTCCACTACAGCTCCCTTTTCTCCATGCCGCGGCAAGGTTCTGGAACCCAGTGACGCACGTTTTTAGCTTCGGCGGCCAAGAGATATGTCCCACTTTCGAAGATTTTCAGGTTTTGATGGAGTCTGAATGCTCTGAAGTGATCTTGCCCCAGCTCCGTTTTGGCCATGCCCAGGCTTTAGGGCGGATGTGTGGGCTCACGGCGCATGATGCTCGATCTATGATCTGCAGTGGGGAACTGGACATCCTCGGCTTGATCCATCGTTTTTCCGACGCCGGTGACCGCAACAACCATTATTGGCAGGGTTTTCGGCAACACGCCCTCTGCTTGTGTTTGTTGTCTCACTTTCTGCTTTCCTCGGGCTTCGGCGGAGCTAGCATTCGCCTGATTGAAGTTGCCCAAGGCTTCGTCGCTATGACCTTGGCCGAGACGCTGATGGGTTTAGATTCTGTCTATCGCCGGGAGGCGACTAGGTTTGCTGGGAGTCCACTACTGCTGCAGGTAATGTTTCCCACCCAACCTTACATATATATTTGCTCACATCGCTCGACCCTCAGGCTCGGTTTTTCTCACAAAACCCTTGTCTTACTTTTCTCTCATCGTACATCTCTCTGTTCTTTATTCTCTCATTTTCCATCCCTCCCCTAGGTATGGTTAATGGAAAAGTTGCAGGTTGTGGACTCTTGCCCGGCCTATTCAGCTCGAGGCTATTTCTTTCGACAGCGCCTAGTCAATGCTCTTGACGAAAGGTGGTGGTTTGATTGGATGCGCAATTTGTCCGCAGACCGCATTGCTTGGCGTTGTCCTTGGCTCAACCTCCCGGCAATGAGCTATAGTATGTCCAGGCTGATTGGGATCCAATTGATCGGTCTAACCCACCGCGTATTCTATTTTCCGTTCCGGTTCCTGCGTCAGTTTGGTCATGATCAGACCTGCCCACCGGAGGGGATTGAGTACCCGGCTGCTTTCCCGGTCCGGGGTGCACAGCTTGCCCGATATGCCACAGCATGGAGGACTAGAGAGCTCCTGGCCCCTGCTTCTACTTTCAGTTGCACTTTGTCCGATGAGTGCTTGGATTGGCTCAATGAGGAGGCACAGGTTGGGCCTAGCTTGGCATCAGATGCTTCGTCCAGCTCTGGGAGGGGACGCAGAGATACTTGATTCAACTATGCCTCAAATTTATTGCTTACTTAGCATTTTCAAGTTTTCTTTATGAATGTAATAAAAAAGCAACCTCGATTGTATGCAAGAGCAGGAGAACTCTATTTTGAAATCAATGAAATTGAAGGTTGTGGTACTGAAATTTTTTCCGCTTTTGTCCAAAAATGGTCTTAGTTGTAAAAAGATTAATTTGGACAAAGTCGACTTTTATTAAAACTTTTCAAAACTATTTTCGATGTGGATCAGAACTGGACACGCCGAAGATTTGTCACTGAGATGCACAACCCCAAATCCCTGCAACTGGAAAGTTGCCCCTAGTCTGAAGAACAATGCGGCACTTCATGGCAACGGAAAGTTGCCCCTAGTCTGAGTAACTTTGCACCATCGCGGCAACGGAAAGTTGCCCCTAGTTTGAACAGCACAGTACCGGAGATCGCGATAAATGCTGATGGATAAAGATGACTGAGATGATCGAAATGGACAGAGTTGATCGGGGAAAAGTTTATGGCTGAACTTCAAGGTGAAGTTGCCTACGTATCCCAAAGATGGGAATCAAGCCTTACGTAGTTCAGGCCGAGGTTCACTCGAGTATTTTCACTCTCCTTTTGCGCTCTAACTTTTGCCAAGGCCGCCCTTTGTGGGTTTTCAACCTTGCGAGCTCAGTTTTTATATTTTCTAATTTTTTGTGCTCTGACTTTTGCCTAGGTCGCCCTTTCGGGTTTTCGGCCTAGCGAGCCTCTCAAGGGTAATATTTCTTCAACTTGTCCATATTGATCGGTTGTGAGAACTCCAAGCCATCTAGATCCATCAGAACCACAGCTCCACCTGACCAGATAGCTTTGATGATGTAAGGACCAGTCCAATTGGGTTTGAACTTGCCCCTTGGGTCGTGGATGGGAGCTCGGTTGTCTTTGAGCACCAAATCTCCTTCTTTCAGATTCCTGGACTTAACCTTCTTATTGAAAGCCCGGGCAATTCTGCGTTGATAGCCTTGGATGTGGTACAGTGCTTTCAGTCTTCTTTCATCAAAGAGCATGAGTTCTTCGAATCTGCTTTGCTGCCAATCTGCTTCGGCTATTTGGCATTCAGCCAATACTCGTAACGACGGAACCTCAATCTCGATGGGTAGAACAGCCTCCATTCCATAGACCAATGAATACGGAGTCGCTCCAGTAGAAGTTCTGATTGAAGTCCTGTAGCCCCACAGAGCAAATGGCAGCTTGTCTGGCCAATCCCGGTAGGTTCCCACCATCTTCTGCAGTATATGCTTGATATTCTTGTTGGCGGTCTCGACCGCTCCGTTGGTCTGCGGCCGGTATGTAGATGACTTATGGAAAGCCACGTTGTATTTTTCCAACAAGTCTATCACTTCCTTCTTGAAGTGGGAACCATTATCTGAAATTATCTCGTTTGGCACCCCGTAGTGACAGATGATGTTGTTTCTGATGAACTTTGCGACGTGCGACGCCTTTAACACCGCGTATGATTGGGCCTCGACCCACTTTGTGAAATAATCTATCGCTACCAGGATAAACTCATGCCCGTTTGACCCCTTCGGGGTAACAGCTCCGATCACATCAATTCCCCAAACTGAAAAAGGCCATGGCGAAGTCATGTTGTACAGCTTTGACGGCGGGATGTTCATGCGGTTTGCATGAATTTGACACTTGTGGCATCGCCGAACAAAACTAATACAATCCTCCTCCATGGTTGACCAGTAGTAGCCCTGTCTCAGGATCTTTCTGGCCAGCATTACTCCATTCATATGTGCACCGCACTCCCCTCCATGGATGGCCTCCATCAGGCGCTTCGACTCTTCAGCTTCTACACAGAGCTTATGCATTCCCAGGTGACCCCTTTTGTACAGCTTACCCCCGTAGATGATGAACTGAGCAGCCATTCTTCTGATGGCCCTCTTATCCTTGGCATTTGCCCCTAGTGGATACGTCTCCTTTTCCAAGAAGTTCCAGATATCGTAATACCAGGGGTTGTCGTCTTGAGCCTCATCTATGGCGGAAATCGACTCGTATGCTGGCGCAAACTTTTGATCAATGATGACTGGACGCATCCGGACTCCGGACGGGATGTCTATCATAGAAGATAGAGTTGCTAGTGAATCTGCGAACCTGTTGTTCTCTCTTACGAGGTGGGTGAAATTTAGCTTCTCAAACCGAGGAATTAACGAATCCAAGGTTTGGTGGTAAATTATCATCCTTTCCTCCTTGACTTTCCAATCTCCTTTTGCTTGAGATACAACTAGGTTTGAGTCCCCAATGACGTCCAACCGTCTTGCCCCTAGTTCTAGGGCTGCTTCCAGGCCAGCAATACATGCCTCATACTCTGCCTCATTGTTCGAGACTTTGAACTGGAGCTTGAATGCTAAAGGGATACGGGAATCGTCAGGCGCTATCAGCAACACCCCTATCCCATACCCATACTGGTTTGACGCTCCGTCAAAGTACATCGTCCAGGTTTCATCTTCGACGTGCAGAATGGCTTCATCTGGGAATAGGTACTCAACCGCTTCATCCCCCTCAACCGGGTGGTCGGCAAGGAACTCTGCTACCGCTCTTCCTTTTACTGACTTACGCGTTACATACTTCAAATCAAATTCGGAGAGCAACAGCAGCCAACGAGCTAGCCTACCCATAAGTGCTGGTTTCTCGAAAAGATATTTGACGGGATCCAAACGTGAAACCGACATTACAGAGTGAGCTAACAGGTAGTGCCGCAGCTTCCTGGTAGCCCATACCAAGGCCAAACAAGCCTTCTCCAGCGGTGTATAGCGGGTCTCGTAATCCAGCATCTTTTTGCTCAGATAGTAAATGGCCCTTTCTACTTTGTCTTCTGATTCCTGCGCGAGCATGTAGCCCATGGTAGTCTTAGTTACCGAAAGGTACAATATCAACGGTCTCCCCGGCTCTGGTGGTGACAACACGGGTGGGTTCTGTAGATATTCTTTGATCTGCTCAAAAGCTGCTTGACATCGGCCGTCCCATTGGAATTTCTTTCCTTTCTTCAGGAGACCAAAAAGTGGTTCACAAGTCAAGGTTAATTTAGAAATAAACCGTCTTATGAATTGCACTTTACCCAGAAAGCCTCGCACCTCCTTTTCAGTCCTTGGTGGTGGCATTTCTAAGATAGCCTTGATTTTGGAAGGGTCGACCTCGATGCCCCTTTGTGTAATCAGAAACCCTAGCATCTTCCCTGCTGTAACACCAAACGTGCACTTCTGGGGATTCAATCGCAGCCGAAACTCTCTGATCCTTTGAAAGAATTTTTGTAAGGCGGTGTAGTGGCCTTCTCTTTCTTTGGACTTGACAATCATGTCGTCCACATACACCTCGACCTCTTTATGGATCATATCATGCAATATTGTAGTTGCTGCCCGTTGATAAGTAGCTCCAGCATTTTTCAACCCAAATGGCATCACTCTATAACAATATGTACCCCACGGGGTAGTGAACGCAGTTTTCTCCCGGTCTTCGGGTGCCATTACTATCTGATTATAGCCTGAGAAACCATCCATAAATGAAAGCAAGGCGTGTCCTGCCGTGAAATCCACCAATTCATCAATGTGTGGCAAGGGAAAATCGTCCTTCGGACTGGCCCTGTTCAAATCTCTGAAGTCTACACAGACCCGAATTCTGCCATCCTTCTTCGGCACCGGAACAATGTTGGCCAACCAAGTTGGGTATTCAGATACCAGCAGGAACCCTGCGTCAACTTGCTTGGTGACTTCTTCCTTAATTTTGAGAGCCCAGTCCGGGCGGATCCTTCTGAGTTTTTGTTTGACAGGTCGGGCCTCGGGATCAAGAGGGATCCGGTGCTGTACAATCTCAGGATCGATTCCAGGCATGTCTTCGTAGGACCATGCGAAAACATCTTTGAAATCTTTTAATAAAGCGACTAAGCGCTCGCGTTCCTCCGAAGACAACGTGGACCCGATCTGGACCAGCCGCGGGTCCTTCTCAGTACCAACATTCACAGTAGTGATTTCATCCATTAAAGGTTTAACAAATCTTTCCTGCTCTTGATCAATTAACCGTTGCAAAACTAGGGGAATTTCTCCCTCGTTGTTTTCATCAAAATTTTGAAAATCCTGATTTAAGCAATAAATCAAAGGCACAGAAAAATACTCAGAAACCACATCCACATCATTCTCATTAAATATTTCCAAGCCGTCAGATTCCTCTGTTACAACAGACTCAAAAGAAAATGAAAAAGACGACCTAGACAGGACTGTGGCATCTGGGTTATCACCCCCAGGAATACCGGACTCAGACTCAATCGAGCTGGAATCTGATTCCGATGCACAAGATTCGGTGGAATCAGATTCCGGCTCACTACCTGACCCGGAGCTGCTAGATAAAAAGCCTTCTTCATATTGCCAGATGAGAGAAGGTGCGATAGATGCATCCAAGATCGGTGCTGGAAAGCCCGCAGCTATTTCATCTCCAATCATAGAAACCGAAGAGTTATCCCCCAAGCACTCTTGGTCGATCGGAAGATCTGAAAGTAGACACGCCAGTGCTACCCCCATTTCAAGCTCTGTGCTCTCAGGATCCACTGCTCTACACTGCTCAACCTCAGTTGGTGGGTCTGTCTGCGCTTCGGCAACGTCATGCCTAGGTAATTGTAAGTCGAAGAAGATTTCGAAACCAGGCACGTGCTTCTTCTCCGCGTTCAGCCATGGTTCTGGGAAGCCGCAGAATGGAAAGTCTTCTCCCTCCCGGACAAAGCGTCCGTTTAGGGTGCCCCAGATGGGCCTATGCATTAACTCAAATGGCTTCCCAGCCTTCTTTGCTCTGGCCCTTCCGGCCATTTCTTTCCCTTTTCTCACCCAATCCTCTTTGGTGGGCAGATAACCCAATCCAAAGGTGTGAGGGTTGTGTGGTACTTCGGCCGATACCGCGACGCCCTTCCGGCCGCTTCTTCCTAATCCCATTCCGGGGATATGTTGTAGCTTGTTCATGAGGTAGACAGATTGAGCACTGACGTACATACTTTCATTCACAGCCATGACATTCTGCACCACTTGAGCCTCGGCCAAAATGAACCCCGACAAAAACACATCCTCCGTGCCGTGCTCGATCTCCAAGACAGGTGTGGACACTTCTGGCGGCGGATGGATTGATGAATTCCCAAAAACGATCGCTACCCCTTTCCCGTGAGGGTACTTTAGCATCTGATGTAGAGTGGAAGAGACTGCTTTGACCTGGTGCAACCACGGTCGCCCCAAAAGTAGGTTAAAGGTTGCGGGAACGTCCAAGATAGGAAATTCAATGCTGTGTTGTCTTGGACCAACCTTGGTTTGAATTTTAACAGTCCCCATCACTTCTCTACTGGTATTGTCGTATGCTCTGATCACTTGAGTAGTTGGGACGAAGTCCACGGGCTTCAACCTGATTGCATATGCCGTTCTGGTCGGGCAGACATTAATCGCAGACCCGGTATCAACAAGTACCACTGGTATCCACTTATCTCTACATTCCACAGAAATATAGAGAGGTTTGTTATGATTTGTGCCCTCAGGCGGTAGTTCCTTGTCCGAAAAGGTTAATGCCGGGGAACCTCCTCCCGGAAAAACCAGCCCAACCAGATGTTCAGGCGTGGTGTCTATGGAGAGTTTGGACTTGTCCATAGTAGACAGGACAGCTTCCCTATGTACTCGTGATGCCATTAGCAGTCCCCAGATGGAGATGTCTGCTTGTATCTTTTTTAACTGTTTCAGCACAGCTTCCTCTTCAATCTGCTTCTCCTTCTGTTTCTCCGCTTCTCTATCCTTCCCGGATGCCTCGGGTTGGTCCAGGTGTGGGGGTTTGAAGTACCGCCCACTTCTCGTCATATGGTCAACCTCATCGAGGTACCAAGTGTCATCCGGTTGATTATTTCCCCAGTCTTCATCCGTGTGGGCAAGACATAAGTCATCGTCTTCCCACCACATTCCGTCGGCAGCCAGCAGACACCTGTCTGGCTCCGGTTTAGTTGTACTTACAGTACTCTCTGTCCACATGCTCGCAGCATTCTCCATCTTCGTGCACACAGCACTTTCAGTCCCCTCAGGGCCCTTAGCTTTCCTAATTCTCTCGGCATCCTCAAACTTTTCTCGTTCCAGCTGCATCAGTACAGCTGGTTGTTCAACAATTCCTGTATCCATAATGCCCAAGTCTCGAGCGGAATTCTTAACACCGGCGCTCTCCGGTGATACAACTTGACTTTCGGCCATTCCGGCCACAGCTGATACCTCTGCCCCTGCCGGGCTCTGTTTTGGTTGGGCTTCCCCCACTTCATCTGGTTGATCCTCGAGCCATCCAGTGGCCTCTGCCGATTCCTCATAGTCGAACCAGTTGATTGCCGAATCCCCCGGTTCTTGGTCATCGAAAAATTGCAGGTTGGCAAAGTCCCCCTCTACGGCTGTCAGATCATCTGCCCCTGACCCAGATCCATCCCCCCGGATCATGCATAGCTCTCCTGTCTCTGGCAATTCTATACCTAGCCCAATTCGGCTCGTTGATAGGATGTACTCGCTTGGATCATAGGCTCCCCCAGCAAAACTTTGTCCGGTCCCGGATTCAACAACCCCATTCTCTCCCGAAATCTGCCCTGCCCCATCTTCGACGGTCACCACCATCGACTCTGGTTGGGTTTTGGAGATGTCCACCATGCACAAGAAGTCAGTGCAATCGGGGAGGAACACCTCCGGCTTGGGTAGGTGGGCGGGAGTAATATAGATGCTAGGATCGTAAGACACGACCCCAGTCTGGATAAAATTGATTCTATTGGGAGGGGGAGCTTGGTTATGTGGTGGGAGAGGGTTGGTTGTGACATTGGGTTTATCAGGAGGCGCGATCACCTGTTTGTCAATAAGATCTTGGATCTCATGACGTAATCTGAAACAACGGTCGGTGTCATGACTGTGTTGTTGGTGATACGCGCAGTACTTTGCTGGGTCATGAGAGGGAGGGAGTGGATTCGGTAGTGGCTTCGGCTCCAGGGGTTTCAAATGCTTTTTCCTGATCAATACCCCTAGAGCTTCGGACAGGGGCATATATAGTGGGGTAAAGGTTCTTTGGCCTCGCGGTTGGAATCTGTTGGTTTGTGTGTTGCTTCCGGACGCGCCGGAGAAGGGTGTGGCAGCCATGGGCCTTGGAGGGGGAGCGGGAATGGTGGTGACCATACTGACTTCCGAGGCTCTTGTATTTGCAGCGCCACTTGGGCCCGCATTGTTGTTACGGTTGAAAGTCCTCCTCGGTTGTTCCCTGTCGTGGTCAAACAGACCTTGTTTCATTGCATCTTCGATTTGCACCCCCATCTCGTGTAAATCTGAGAAAGTAGGAAAGGGGATTACAATCATTCTCTGCATCAACTTTGGGTGGAGATTGCGCACAATCATCCGGATTTGGTCCTTATCCGTGGGCCTTAGAGTCATCATTGATGCCTTTTCCCTCCATCGGATTACAAAGTCCGAGAAAGTTTCCTTGGGCTCTTTCCTTGTCGTTTCAAGATCACGAGTTGTAATCTCGATCTGAGTGTTGTACGAATATTGCGCGACAAAGGCCTCAGCCATTTCATCCCAATTCTTCTTCACTTCATCCTCTAACTTTGCGTACCAGTGGGCGGCCACACCCGACAGGGTTCGGCCGAATAGTGAAAGCTTCTATGGTCGTGTTAGGCTCATTGGCCGCAAGATGTCTGCGAACAGTCGGAGATGGACCATGGGGTCGCCGGACCCGTCAAAGCGGTCGATTTGTGGCATTTTGAACCTATCGGGGAGTGTCACGGCCTCCTCGGTATATCCGTCTTCAATATCCGGTATAGCCTTGACCCCTTGGGATTTCTTGAAGAGCTTCTCAAGTTTGCTCAATTTCAGAGCTGTATGATCAACCTCGAACTCGAAGGGAGAGCCGGGGCGATTGGGTGCATGGACCTTGGACAGTTGTGGTAGAAGCGGGGGCGGAGCTGGCCCCGTTGGAAGATTCGTGTCCTCTTGTAAGTTTTGGAGATTTGGCATAGCGTTTTGGGTGTTTGGCGGAGCGTTCTGAACAGTAGGCGTTTGCTCAGGTAATGGAGCCCCTGCCGGAGGAGGAATTTGGTGTGAAGCAGATGCTGCATTCTGCTGTTGCAGTCTGGTGATTAGTTCGACCTGTTGGGCCATGATCGCGGCCTGCTGTTTGGAGAACTCCGTTTGACGGGCGGCATCATCATGCATCTGTCTCATGCTCTCCTGCATCTGGCACATTAGAGCCTCCATCCCTGATGTATTTTGTTGATCCATCTGTCTAACTGGTATGTCTATTTCTACAGCAGTAATTGAGACCTCAGTCCTATAGTCCTCTGATGAAGTAACCCACTGCTCTGACAACCTTTGTTCTGACACACTGCGCCTTTTCGGCTTTCTTTTGGTAACGGGGGGTAGAGAATGGAACACTGGCTGTCCGTCGATTAGATCCTCAGATCGATTGAGTCGACGACCTCGTGTCCAAGGTGCTTGGGGAATGCCTGCTGGGTTGGAAGCAATTGTGCTAGAACTGACCTAGCAAAAGATAAATAAAGCGAAAAGGAAATAAATAAACAGATAAACGGACAGCATAACAGCTTAAAATAAAATGCATGACACACAACCGGGCATAACAACACACAGTCAATAAGCTGAATACATACTGTCCTCAAACACTAATTATTATCCCTGTATCACTGTCCCCTAAAACAGAATCTGATACCCGCAGATGACTAATTCTCAAATACTGGCTGATGCCCGCAGGCCTGATGCCCAAACTCATATACTGAACTGATGCCCGCAGGCCTGATGCTGAAACTCATATACTGATACATGCATTCCTGTAGAGACGCACTCTAAAGCACATAACAGATAAGTGAGAGCCAAAACACCCCTATGTTGGGGTAGGGTTTCCCTGTCCTATTTTGTCAGGAGCTAGGGTTTCACTACGCACACAGCGGTTTCAAACAACCTATAAACGGGTAAGCAACCTATCCTAGTTTGGAATGGTCACTATGGATCCGAATATGCACTAGGTCGAATGGTCAAAGAGGGTGCCCCGGTAAAACCGGGGTTTGTGTTCCCATACTGGCAGAGCCCACAACCGGTCAGCCTTATGGTCATGCCTTGACAAGACAAGCCTCCGGCAAACCGTTCAGGAATAGCAGATGGCAAACACGGTGTCCTAGGCGCACCAATGCAAATGCAATGCAAAGAAACACACAAGTGTAGTCAAAAACAGATATCACGAGTTCGAGTCAAGTTCTCTAAATCCCCAGTGGAGTCGCTAGAAACTGTAACAAGCCCGCGGGGGAGCTCGCTACAGCTCGGACTCGATTTGTAGTCACGGTTCTAAATCTGAGCCAAAGAGTCCAAATCTGGCAAATCGTTTTGAGAAAACAGATTTTTGAAAGAAGTGCCAAACATGGACTGCTTTGCCAGATACAGAGTTGTCACCTAAATATTTTATTTTGGGAAATTTAGGAAACCCTGACTCGTTGCCTAAGGCCACGTGTCCGTCATCACCAAAGTTGCCTCGGCTCGGGAACTTGGGTACGATTGGGGAAGGTCACTTCGTGAGCACCCCCGCTCGCCCGGTCAGAGACCGGCCTCTACTAACCATGATATCTATTTTTGAAAACATTGTATGTTCTTATTCCGGTTATTAGCCTAGGTTACTATGTGATGCGCACAGCATACAAGTATAGACCGGGTCGCCTGAATTAGAACAAAACATTTCATGTTCGCTTTTTGAAAATGGTTTGCTACCCGCAGGTAGGCTTGAAACATTTGATGATTTATTCCATTTTAAGTAACCCAACCTTCACCCACAGGCATTCAGGCAGTTATATCATATAAGCACATAGCCTCATGGTAAGCATGCTATTCATGGCAGTCACTCACACGCATGCAAGGATGCTAAAGCATAAAGCTTACCGAGTACTCCAAGCCAAAACGGAAACTCATTAGAAATCATGCATGAATCCTAAGTATACAGAAATGCCTAATGCAATACATGCAAAAATGCAAACTATAGCAGGCTCGGCTATTCTAAACATGGTATATGGAATGCTACAGCTAACACGTATTCAACTTTGAAATTGAAATACAATGCAGTTAGTATGATGCGCCGAGCCCGGTGCGTGCAAAATAGATGAATGATGCAAACATGCTGTCATACTGTATGCTAATTTAAACATGCCCTAATCTAACCATCATAAGCGGATAAATAAAAGGGAAGAAAGACATGGGGTTGGAAGACATACAACACACACACGCACACTTATTACAGTTGTGCCCTCGTGCAGAGGGTCCGAATAAATAATACAGTTCCAAATGAAAGAATATTACAGTCCAAATAATATACAAATTCCTAATTAATTAACAAATTAACTAAGAAAATAAATAAAACTGGCATACAAGCTAGGGACTGCCTTGCTTCTGATGGACGATGCATGTCCAGGTTGTCTTGCGCGGAAATCCACCGGGATGCCCCAATTAACCTCTGTTTAGCAGTTAATCTTGGAAAGCGTGCCGAGCTCCGAAAAGTTGTTGATTCTTCATTTTGCTGCAACAGAGAGCAGGAAAGGGGCATAGCAATGTATTTTCACAGATATATGCATGCCTCGATCCTCGTGCCACCAATCACGCATACCGAGGCATGATGGGCGAGGAGTCGAATTGCACAACCCAATATAGAATGAATGCACATGAAAACACAGCTAAAACCTAACTCCATCATGGATAATCCGGAGTGTCGGTGACTGGGGAATTGAGACACGTTCCGTCACTCGGAGTACGAAACGCACCTCGTTTCCCGTGCCCGGGCTAACTCCTATTCCGAACGCAATGCAATATGCATGATATGCATGAAATGCGACTAAGATACAGCCTAGCATGCACAATGCTATGAAAATGAGATGTCTCGAAATGCGTGCACATGGGCACGCAAACTGAGAAAATGATAGAATGCAATGCAAATGACATGGAAATAGGATATGGGCTTACACTAACATGAGAGAGCCTCAGCCGCACTCACATAAGGGGCCGGTGGATGAAAATGAAGTGCCTCGAAATGCGTGCACACGGGCACGCAAACCGAGGCGATGACATACACAATGCAATGGCATGGAAATGACATATAGAATGCAACATGGACTTATACTAACATGAGAGAGCCTCAGCCACACTCACATAAGGGGCCGGTGGATGAAAATGAAGTGCCTCGAAATGCGTGCACACGGGCACGCAAACCGAGGCGATGACATACGCAATGTAATGGCATGGAAATGACATATAGAATGTAACATGGACTTATACTAACATGAGAGAGCCTCAGCCACACTCACATAAGGGGCCGATAGATGAAAATGAAGTGCCTCGAAATGCGTGCACACGGGCACGCAAACCGAGGCGATGACATACGCAATGCAATATGCATGAAAATTGATTATGCAAACATGCTAATGGATTTTCAGCACTGAAATGTGGGGGAAAACAGCCCCGAAACGAGGCGAAAGTACACCCGATGCACGGAATGGTCCCGAAACATGAATTTTGGCACCCGAAATGGCCTATAGCTATACCAAACATGCACAATTGGCACATGCAATGAAAATAAAGAAGCAAGGCAATCCCAAGATAAGCATTTTTCCAATTCAAAACATGGCCAAACAGCAAACCAAGACAGGGCAAAACTAGCATGCAAGAAATGGCCCTAAACATGAGATTAAGAAGTAACTTACATCTGTTGTCCTCAAACAGGTTAGGGCCCTTCAACAAAGTTGAAGAGGGGCCCAAAATATGATGTTTTCCAGAACTGTAAAAACCCCAAAAACAAACACAAGTATGGCTTCACTCCCATGCAAGAAAAAGGGCCAAAAGGTGGCCAAAGAGGCAAGTGGTATATGCAAAGCCCAAACTGAAAAATTCCCTTCTACAACATTGAAGAGGGACAAAAAATATGACTATTTACAGAACTGTAAAAACTCCAAAACAGTATACAAACATGCTAGAAATGCAATGCAAAATGAGGCTCAAAAGTGTCTATAACACAAAGTATGCAAAATATTCATCAAACAGCCAGAGACCCTTGATTAAACATGAAGAATGGGCCAAAATAAGACTATTTTTAGTACTGTAAAAAGGCCAAAAACCGAAGCAAGATAGGCTAACAAATCATGCAAAAATGGGGATTAAAAGAGGGATATAACATGAAGTGTATAAAATATGCCTCAAACCATGAAAGGCCCTTAATGAAACATGAATAATGGGCCAAAATAAGAACTTTTATAGCTCTGTAAAATGACCAAAAATGGAACCAAGATAGGCTGCCAAGTCATACAAGAATAGGGGACCAAAGATGGATACAAAGACAAGTGGTATATGGAGGTCCCAAACAAAGATGAGCCCTTCTTCAATGTTGAAGAGGGGCTCAAAATAAGCCTACTTACAGTTCATGAGAGACTCCAAAACAGATCACACGTAGGTTAGAAAAAGCATGCAAAATATTGACATTCAAAGAGGGTATTGAAGCAAGTGCAAGATGGCGGGCTCAAACAGGGTTGAGCCCTTAATGAGACATGAAAATGAGCTCAAAAAAATGACCTTTTCAGTTTTGGTCGGAGCTCAAAACAATAAGCATGTATGGCTTGCAAAAGATCCAAGAAAAGGGCCAAAAAGGGGAAATTGCAACTCACCCTTGAAGACCAATTCTTTTGTTGCTTCTTGGGCCAAATTTGTTGCCTCTTAGCTGCTGGAATTCCTCCCCTTGCTGCTGGATTAGAGTGGTGGTGGTAGAGCTTGGTGGTGATGAAGGAAACAAGATGTAGGACTTGGAGTTTTCAAGGAAAATGAGAGAGATGGAGGGAGGATTATGTCTCAAGGCTTGAAGACAATTTTTCTAACCCCTTAATGAAGTGTTGGAGGCTGGTTATATGGAACAAAAAGAGGGAGTAAAGGTGGGGCAAAAGGTGGGGGAAAATAGGCAAGTTTTCCCCCACAAAATATCCCCCGGATTGGGATATTTTCTGGGGGAAACAGCTATACAGCTGTAAAGTGAACAGTGTGAGGATCATGGCCGGCCAGGTATTTTTGTTTCAGGTGGCCGGCCGGCCACATCCCCTAGCCGGCCGGCTAGGGGTCAAAAGGGTCAAGTTGGTTTAGTGGCCGGCCACCAAATAATGGTGTCCTCTCATGTGTCCTCAACACAACCCTGTGGTTAAAAGTCCAAGAAAGTGGCTCAAGGGTGTTCAACATTGGCCCGGAAGGAGGGGTTCAAAAGGGTCAAGCAACATTAGTGGCCGGCCACCAACTTTTAGGGTCCTCCCATGTGTGTACATCACAAGTATGTGGTTCAAAGTTCAAGAAAGTGGCCCCAAGGTGTTCAAAATTAGCCCGGAAGGAGGGGTTCAAAAGGGTCAAGCAACATTAGTGGCCGGCCACCAACTTTTAGGGTCCTCCCATGTGTGTACATCACAAGTATGTGGTTCAAAATTCAAGAAAGTGGCTCCAAGGTGTTCAACATTAGCCCGGAAGGAGGGGTTCAAAAGGGTCAAGTAACATTAGTGGCCGGCCACCAACTTTTAGGGTCCTCCCATGTGTGTACATCACAAGTATGTGGTTCAAAATTCAAGAAAGTGGCCCCAAGGTGTTCAACATTAGCCCGGAAGTGTGAAAAACGGGCATCGGAGGGCGTCGGAGGATATATACCTGGTTGCTGCAACAATTACTGGCCTCCCACCCTTCTACAACCTTCCCAGTGATAAAACAGAGGTACCTGCCAAAAATGAACGAAAACCGTTGCAAAACAAATGTTCGGGGGCCAAAACGCGCAGTTCGGGGTCCCGAAAATGGGCTGTTAAGCACCGAAAGTGGCATTCGGCCACGAAGTGGGTTTCTCAGACCCCAGTGTCCCTCAAAAGGGAGAAAATAAGATGTATGCCAAAAATTGGAGCGATAGGAGATGGTTAGGCGGTCCCGAATCGAGGCACACGGCCTGACGGCTCCGAAAACCGGGAACCGGACTCCGAAATGGGCAAAATGGCCTGCGGCCACAAAATGTAGCCCACGGCCACTGAGAGATGGTCTGCTGGACCTCTCCCTCCCCTCAGGAAAAGAAACAAAGAAAACCGAGTCTGGTTCGCAAACCGAGGCAAGGCACAGAAGAGGGTTCGGAAGTCCGGAGGCAGGGCTCGCAGCCAAGACTCTGAAACTTCTGAACGAGCACATTATGCAAAATCACCAAGTGCTCAATCAGTGACGTCTGAGTCTTAAGGTCAGTCAAAAATGGGGTGTCTACACAAGGCAGGTCCTAGAAAAATGGCCTGAACTAAACCTCAAAAATGTAGAGAGGCATGCTCCTTTGGAAGGCTAAAAAGGGCAACAAACAAGACAATAAGGAGAGGGGATGACCCTCTCCTTCTTAGGACCTCAAAACACCATCCCCACCACTAAAATCCCTCTGGATTTCAGTGGTGAGAGGGCCAATACAAGGTGGTCCCAAAGCTCACAAAAAATGCACAAAAATGAGGCCAAACAAGGCCTAAGAGGAAGTAAACAACCCCAAACACAAAAGTGATCTTAAACAAACTTTAAAAGGAACTCAAAATAAGACTTTTTTCAGTTTATGCCAAAGGCCAAATATGCTTGTAAGTATGGCAAAAATACGAAGCAAAACAATGCTTAGAAGAGGGAAAGAAGTGTTACCCTTGAAGCTCAAGGAGGCAACAACTTCTTGGTCTAAAAAACTAGTCTCTTAGCCTCTAAAAATGGCCTCCAAGATGCTTAGAGTGATGGTGGAGGGGTTAGGTTAGGAGATGGTATGCAAAGGTGCAAGAACAATGCACTTTTGAGCCTGGATATAGAGAGAGACACAACTCTTGTGCCTTAGACCAATTTTTTCAACCCTTGCAATGGAAGAGGAGCTCTTCTTTTATAGAGGAAGAAAGGTCCAAGCTTCTCTTAGAAGCTAAAGCAAAAAGGGTCAAGCTTCTTAAGGAAGATAGAGAAAAGGGGTCAAGCTTCCTCAAGAAGCTAAGAATGGTCCAAGCTTCCCTTAGAAGCTTGGAGCAAAGGGGCAAGCTTCTTGGAGAAGCTAAAAAAGGGTCAAGCTTCTTGGAGAAGCTAAAAAAGGTCAAGCTTCTTGGAGAAGCTAGACAAGGGTTCAAGAGGTTCAAGCTTCCTCAAGAAGCTAAAATGAGGGGTTCAAAAGGTTCAAGATTCCTCAAGAAGCTAAAACAAGGGTTCAAAAGGTTCAAGCTTCCTCAAGAAACTAAAACCAAGGGTTTAAAAGGTTCAAGTTCCCTCAAGAAGCTAAAATAAGGGTTCAAAAGGTTCAAACCCGCTCAAGAAAAGGTCTTGCCCAGAAAAAGTGGCCGACTGATCAAAATCAGTGGCCGGCTGACCAAACACAACGCCGACCGGCCGGTAGCAAGAAAACGGTGCCTGTGGCCTCAAGCCATGGCCAGTGAGGTGTGGGGATGGGCAACAAGCCATTCCCTGCCCTCAGAGGCAAAAACCCAAGCGCTTGGTCCACAACCAAGCACAAAACAGATAAGTTAAGAGATCTTGAGGCAAGGCGCGTAGCCGAGACCCCCGAGAACTCAAAACGAACACGAGCATGGATGATCATCGAGTGTTCAAACTATGATGTCCAAGTCTTGAGGACGGTCAAAAATGGGGTGTCTATAGTTGCCCCTCTTTGACAAAACTCGAAAGTCATAACAATGACGGGAGTGAATGCCAAAGCCCAGAGACGACCCATTTTTGACAAGGCCAAAGACTTAGACAAAGCATACAAGCTACAAACAAAGATATGCGCCCGAAGGCAGGGGCGAGATACAAGATAATGCACAATGCCGAGCATAACTTATGATCATGCAAAGAAAGTTGTAACGAAGCATAACATGCGACAGTTTTAAGCAAGCGAAAACCAAACTACATTACAATGCCGAAAGGATGTAACAGAGTCATACAATCTCAACCATGCACCATGCAGGAAAGACTAAGAGCGACCATTGGGGACACCCGAGGTCTCAAACAAGATTCTGTCGCGTTGCATGCGTAAGGAAAAAGAGTGGCACAAGCATTGAAACATGTTCCAAATGCTCTAAAAAAAAAGGAAAAACATAGGGACATATCCCAGTGTTTTGAAAAGGAGCGTACATAACAATGCAAGCGGAATGCGCGTAACAACGCAAGTGAAGAGGTGTGCATGACAATGCAACCCTAGATGAATTCCAAACACGCTGAAATCGTGTGAGGAAAGGGGACATGGAGAAACAAAGGGAAATATCCCGGCATTTCGGAATGGTTCAAACATAGGAACGTATTCCAAATGCTCTTAGCCAAAGAGGGAGAAACATAGGGACATATCTCGGTGTTTCGGAAAGGTATAAGCATTGGAACGTATTCCAAATGCCCTTAACCAAGGAGGGAGAAACATAGGGACATATCCCAGTGTTTCGGAAAGGTATAAGCATTGGAACGTATTCCAAATGCTCTTAACCAAAGAGGGAGAAACATAGGGACGTATCCTGGTGTTTCGAAAATGTATAAGCATTGGAACGTATTCCAAATGCTCTTAACCAAAGGGGGAGAAACATAGGGACATATCCCGGTGTTTCGGAAAGGTATAAGCATTGGAACGTATTCCAAATGCTCTTAACCAAAGAGGGAGAAACATAGGGACGTATCCCAATGTTTCAGAATGGTCCAAGCATTGGAACGTATTCCAAATGCTCTTAACCAAAGAGGGAGAAACATAGGAACGTATCCCGGTGTTTAGGAAAGGTATAAGCATTGGAACGAATTCCAAATACTCTTAACCAAAGAGGGAGAAACATAGGGACGTATCCCAGTGTTTCAGAATGGTCCAAGCATTGGAATGTATTCCGAATGCTCTTAACCAAAGAGGGAGAAACACAGGGACGTATCCCGGTGGTTAGGGACGTATCCCCGTGGTTAAGGACGTATCCCGGTGGTTAGGGACGTATCCCCGTGGTTAAGGACGTATCCCGGTGGTGATGGACGTATCCCGGTGGTTAGGGACGTATCCTCGTGGTTAGGGACGTATCCAGGTGGTTAGGGATGTATCCCAGTGTTTAGGAACTAAAGAGAGAAACTTAGGGACATATCCCGGTGTTTCGGAAAGGGAGAGAAACATAGGGACATATCCCGGTGTTTCGGAAAAGGACAAGAAACATAGGGATATATCCCGGTGTTTCTGAAAAGGAGAAGAAACATAGCGATATATCCGAGAAGAAACATAAGGACATATCCCCGTGTTTCCAAACAAAGGAGAAGAAACATAGGGACATATCCCGGTGTTTCGAAACAAAGGAGAGTGCAAAACAATGTAATTGAAAGGGTGCATAACAATGCGAGTGGAATGCACGTAACAACGCAAGTGAAGTGTGCATAATAATGCAACTAGAACCATGCATAACAATGCAAGTGAAGTGTGCATAACAATGCAACTAGAGTGTGCGTAACAATGCGATTGAAACGTGCATAACAATGCAAGTAGAACGTGGGTGGCAGCGCATGTTAGAGATGTGCAAAACAATGCAATGCAGGTACACAAGACAGTGCAAGTGAGGTGCACAAAAGAAGTGTGATAAGATGCATTTTCTATGCAAGTATGGGGGCATTTTCTATGCAATCATGGAAAGCATATTTCATGCAATATTGAAGACATATTTCGTGCATAAGACAGGCATATTCTATGCAACATTGAAAGCCAAGCATATTCTATGCAGAATCGAAAGCAAGCATATTCTATGCATGAATCATAATGATGCGCGGCACGCATGCAACAGAAGTGTATATGAAAGCTCACATTCTATGCAATAGAGGAGCATCAAATATGTACTCTGGTGCCTCTGATTTACCTCTCGGAAGACTTGGCAACCCGCTCAGCTCAAAAGGGGACACCCTGTCTATATTGGCGAGAGATAACATCAGCATGTGAAAGCCTCGGGTGCTGTTTGGACTGCCATTCTGACTTGAAGCAGGCTTACACTTGAGGTAGAGGCGCACTCATACTTCGGTAGCATTAACAAGGCCTGAGGAGGTGCATCCAGAATACAATCATGGAATTTGAAACAAACTCAGATGCTCCGATTTTCCCTTTTTTCTTTTGCTTTGCAGTCTGGAACCTATATAGCTTTAGATAGGTCCTGGTTTTACTGTTCTCACATGACCTGGGTTGAACCCTGCGGTTTTTATGAAAGAACAAGTCTTGTTTTGCACAAATGTGGAGAATGGCACAGCACTCTGAGCACAAAACGATTCATTTTTGAAATTGAGAATGAGTTCTCGACCGGGTATTAAGCCTACAACTGACCACAGCCAAAACGACTCAAAAATGGAAAACAAAGGTAAAATAACCCAAACACAACGAGACACGCTCGGAACGACTCAAAACAAGATTTGAGACAAACAAAACAAAAGACACGACATACAGACGTGTACAGGGAGTCTGTTTCTCTGGGTATTGTTTCCCACCCTTTCTCATTTGTGATCCTCATATCACTCGGCCCTCAAGCTCTGTTTTTCTAAAAAAGCCCTTTTCCTTACTTTTTCTCTCAGTGCACATCTCTCTATTCTTTAATCTCTCATTTTTCATCCCTTCCCAGGGTGGTTGATGAATAAACAGGAAGTTGCGGGCTCTTGCCCCTAGCATTCTGCTAGATTATCTTCTTCTGCTCATAATAGTGAACTTTCTCCCACAGAGGGGTTGCGCTACAACTGGACGTGTAGCAAATCTGCAGCTGACATTGGTTGACGATGCTCTGTTGGGGAGTTTGGACGTGATCAGATCTGTCCAGATTAGGGAATGGAATATCTTGATCCATTCCAATTCGTGCTTCGCACTTAGCTTGATACCTCGCTGATTGGAGGATGAGAGAGCTTTCAGCCCTTTGTTGTTAGCTTCAGTTGTGCCCTTTCTGGCGAATAAGGTGCCCTTTTTGGCAAGTAGAGTGCCCTTTCTGGCAAGTGCAGTGCCCTTTCTGGCAAGTGCATTAACAACGTGGAAAAGACAGGAAGCCTGACTCAACTGTGCCCCTAGTTCATCATTTTGACCAATTTTTTTGTTTTGGCTTTCTAAAACAATTTTGATCAATATGAGAGTTAGATTAACATGCTTGTTTGATTTTCTGATTTAAAATCATGTAAGTTAGGTTATGAGCACTGAAAATGTTCCTTTTTTGGGTCCAAGAAATGGTCTAGTTTTGTAAAAGTGAAATAATTTTCGAAAAAATTAGTCAACCTCAGTAAAAATTCTCAAAAACTATTTTTGCAAACAGCCACTGCTCTACGAGCACGGAACCTACTCTTGAGATGTACAACCTCAGATCCAAAACAATGGAAAATTGCCCCTTGTCTGAACGACATCGCAGCACACTGAATGGCAACGGAAAGTTGCCCCTTGTTTGAATGGTATTGCGGGGCATTGTATGGCAACAAAAATTTTCCCCTTGTTTGGATAGCACCACTGCGCATTGTAATCAGCCCTCAGAGTAACGATCACAACTAAACTCTCGGATACAGAGAAAGCAAAGATGAGCAAAACCATTACATGGACACAATCCATTTGGGAGTGTTTGTGGCTGGACTTCAGGATGAAGTTGCCTATGTATCCCAAACATGAGAATCAAGCCTTACGTAGTTCGGGGTTTAAGGTATACTCGGGTATTAACCGCTCCTTTTGCGCTCTAACTTTTGCCAAGGCCGCCCTTTCTGGGTTTTCAACCTTGCGAGCTTTGTTCTTTTTTTCATTTCTTTTTAGATTTTTCGTTCCTTTTCATCTTTTCTTTTTCTTTTCTGTGTTCTTTGCATTTTTCTTTTTTTTTTCTTTTTCTTCTTTTTCTTGCTCAAACTTTTGCCTGGGTCGCCCTTCCGGGTTTTCGGCCCAGCGAGCCTCTCAAGGGTAAAAGTGTAGCTTTGTCCATGTCAAATGGTTTTGAGATCCTAAAGTCATCTGAATCCAGGAGAATAGCTGTTGTTGTTTGCTGATGATGTAGGAGTCCATCCAATGGGGGTTGAGTTTGCCCCTAGTGTTGTGGATAGGAACTCGGTTGTCCTTCAGCAATGCTTTTTTTCTTTCCTCCCTTCTGGGATTTGGCATTCTTGCCGATCTTCATCTTTGACTCTTTGAGCACATTTGAAATTCTTTTGACCCTAGTTCAAAGGGGTGCTTCTGATCTAGCTTCGGAAACTTCTTTTGACCTTCTGATCTTCTTGATCTGACTTTCCTGGCCTCTTGTTCGAGGGCTGCTTCAAATCTGGCCGCACAGGCCTCACATTGTGGTTGACTGTTGAACATTTTGAATGCAAGTTCGAGGTTTGAAAGCAAGGGGCTGAGTCTTGAGGCTGAGAGTGATCCTAGGTTGCACAATCTCAAGAGCGATTCCATACAGGTCTTCGCAGGATCGCGCAAAACATTTTTTTGAAATCTTTTAAGAAAGCGACAAATCGCTCGCGCAGAAGACAATGTGAAACCAATCTAGATCAAGCCAGGATCCTTCTCAGTACTCACATTAACAAGCATAATCTCAAACATTAAGGGCTTAGCATGCCTTTCTTTCTCTCGATTGATCAAATTTTCACAAATCCCGAGGAGTTCCTTCCTCTTCGTTTTCACCACAGTGTTCAAAAGGTTTTGAAAAACTTAGGTCATTACAATGACTTCAAGGCACTGAAAAGACAGAGTTCTCAGTCAAATACTGCCATCTCATTCAGAACTTCCGACATAACTGGCACAAGGCAGAAGCAAACACGAGAGTGTGAAAATCACTGCTGCTTCATTCAGATCTTCAGGGCGTAACTGGCTCCAAGGCAGGAACAGACGCAAAAGAAAGAGTGCAAAAGATAAACACAAAATAGGAAAGTGATGTCTGAGGTAACACCCCTGAAATCACCCAACTCTAACACGACAAGACAGACTTGATACAATAAGACAAACTCAACATGACTGACTCGGTACAACGAGACAGACTCAACAGGACTGAGTCGGTACAACGAGACAGACTCAATAGGACTGACTTGATACGACAAGACAGACTCAACAAGACTGACTCGATACAACAAGCTAGACTTAACAGGACTGACTCGATACAACAAGACAGACTCAATAGGACTGACTTAATATAATAAGACAGACTCAATACCCAAGTCAGAAAGTAAAATAAACAGCATTCGTAAATGCTCAAAATAGTGCGTGCCATCCATCACATCTGGAGTAAACTGAGCACCGACAGCAAGTGGTTCATCCCCCGATCACATAACAACATAGGTCCAGAGTACCCGAGGGATATTAGACCCTTCTGGAGCTATGGTTCCAAGACTTCTTAGCAAAAGAGAAAACAGATAGCACCTCAGCCTGATTTCACCAGAACCATCATGAGCGAAGCTGAATGACTGATACCCTCAGGTAAAACTCTGCCCAAAATTCTGCCCTGTAAACTGATACCCTCAGGTAAAACTGATTCTTCCAAATACTGATGCCCGCAAGCCTGATACCCAAACTGGCAAACTAATATAAGCATTCCTTGTAGAGACGCACTCCAAAAGCACATAGCAAACAAGTGAGAGCCAAAACACCCCTATGTTGGGATAGGATTTCCCTGTCCTATTTTGTCAGGAGCTAGGGTTTCACTATGCATGTAGCGGCTTCAAACAACCTATAATCGGATAAGCAACCTGTCCTACCTTGGAATGGTCACTACAGATTTCGATATGCACTAGGTCGAATGGTCAAAAAGGGTGCCCCGGTAACAACCGAGGTTTGTGTTCCCATCGTGGTAAAGCTCGTAACCGGTCAGCCTTATGGCACGCTTCTCAAAGTGAGCCTCTGGCAAACCGTTCAGGAATAGCAGACGGCAAACACGGTGTCCTAAGCGTACCGATGCAGATGCAATGCAAAGAAACACATAAGTGTAGTTAAAACAAGATATCATGAGTTCGAGTCAAGTTCTCTAAATCCCCAGCAGAGTCGCCAGAAACTATAGACGTCCCCGAACGTCCAGGGAGGGAATCCCGTTTCGTTCGTTTGGGCTCACTACAGTTCAGGACTCAAATTGTCAGGGTTCTAAATCTGAACCAAAGAGTCCAAATCCGGTAAATCGTTTTTGAAAACAAATTTTTTGTAAAGAAGCGCCAAACATGGACTGCTTTGCCAGATACAGAGTCACCACCTAAATATTTTTTATGGGAGAATTTAGGAAACCCTGACTCGTTTGCCTAAGGTCACGTGTCCGTCATCACCAAAGTTTCCTCGGCTTGGGAACTTGGGTACGATTGGGGAAGGTCAGCTATGAGCACCCCCGCTCGCCCGATCAAAGATCGGCCTCTACTAACCATGATATCTAGTTTTGAAAATATTATGCGTTCTTATTCCGGTTATTAGCCTAGATTTACTATGTGATGCACACAGCAAACAAGTATAGACTAAGTTGCCTAAATTGGAACAATACATCGCATATCCGTTTGTTTGAAAACAGTTTGAGGTTTGCTACTCGCAAGTAGGCTAAAGTACAGATTTCAATGAATTTGTCCCAACTCAAGCAACCCAACCTTCACCCACAAGCATTCAGGCAGTTAATCAACTAAGCAGTTAGCCTCATGGCAAGCATGCTTTCATGTTAACACTCACATACATGCAAGATGCTAAAGCATAAACACTCACCGAGTACTCCGAGCCAAAATAGAAACTAGTTAGTAATCATATGCATGATCCTCGTTCATGTTAAGATGGCTAATGCAACACATGCAAGAATGCAACTAATATAGGCTCGGCTATTCTAAGATGACATATGATGATGCTACAGCTAACACGTATTCAACTTGGAATTGAAATACAATGCAGGTAGTATGATGCGCCGAGCCCTGTGCATGCAAGACGGATGAATGAATGCACACATGCATAGCATAAGGATGCTAATTGAAATATGCCCTAATACTAACCATCATAAGCAGTTAAATAAAACGGAGAAAGAAGTGAAGGTTAGAAGATATGCATCACACACACACACGCTTATTACATAATTCCCCTTCTCTCGGAGGGACCAAAAGAATAATACAAATTAATTAATTAACAAGCTAATTAAATATTACACACTACTTTAACTAATTAAACAAAATTAATTAAGTTAAGAAAGCAATAAAATAGCCTTGGGAAGAGGGTCAAATGCACACATGCTTGGCTTTGCTCAGAAATCCAACGCTATGCTCATGTTGCCTCTGTTTACATTGCTCTGCACCTCTGAAAATTGCATAAATCCTAAGGTACACTCTCTGAACACTGTGGGATGCCATCGGCCAAGCGAAATGATCACCAGCCATGGGGAAGTGGTCATCAACCACAAATGAAGCTCTCGGACAAATATGGATAGCCGGCCGGCACTAGAGATGGCCGACCGGCCATCTATTCCTGCAGAAACCTGTTTGACAGCAGCAGAGGACAGACAAGACATGGCAATACATTTCAAAGCAAATGTTTGCACAACTAACCTCTCTATCATGTTTAAGACTCAAGGGAGTATGGTACTCGACTCTCGGGCCACCAATCGCGCATTTCAATGCGTGATGGCCAAAGAAGCCAAGTGTGCAATTTCAATGTCAAACGAAATGCACATAAACACATAAGGCCCCCAATCTCCATCATGGTTGATCAAGAGGGATGGGATGCAAGCATGCAAGCAAAACTAATGCGACATGATCATGTTAAGGTAACAAGCATGCCAAATGCAATGCAACCTAGACAAGCATGCAACATGGACATTCAAGCATGAAAGGCAAACATGTGACAACATGTAAAGGGACAAGATATGCAATCATTCAAGCATGCCAAATGCATTTAAACATGCAACAACATGTTAATGAGCCAAGTATGTAACAACATGTAAGGTAAGCATGCAACAACATGCAAGGGGTGGTCTTACACCAGATGGACAGCTCTCTACTAGGCCCAAAACAGTGGCCAAAATGCTATGGAATGAAGGGCAAATACACATACAAACATGCATGCAAATGGACCAACACTCAAGCATCAAAGAGACAACTTTTAAGCACAATTAAAAGAAGATAAACATGGACATATGGCATACATCCCAACTCTGAAATGGCATACTAAATGACTTCAAAATGACTCTGAAGCATGCAAATACTCACACAACGCATGGTAGGGGCCTAAAAACCCAAGACTAGCCTAAGCATTTACAATATAGCTATACAAAGCATGAGTGATATGGCCATGGCAGCCCCAAACAGTCCTAGTATAGCCCAAAATAATCATAAAATCATGTTAGAGTAAAGCCAAAATATGCTAGGATGATGAGTCGAAACATCATGCACAAGAGGCTAGTAAACAAGATTTGTTCTACACCTATATGGAGCATGCAAAGGAGGACCAAACCAACTATGGATAGGGTCATGATATGGCAAAACATTACCAAAAACATGCTGAAATGTAAACCAAACAAGCTAACAAGACATGACAAATCATGAAGCATGTGAAGCTAGTTTAGGGGATTTACACTACGAGTGTATCATGCAAGCATGGAGTGACAAAACCAACCCAAAACAGATCCATGGCATGGTAAAACATCACCAAAACATACTGAAATGGACTCAACACAAGCTAAGCAAACATGCTACTGTGATGAGCTATGAATGGGGTTACACTACACATACAAGATGCATGCAAAATATGACCAAACCAACCATGGACATGGCCAAGGAAGGTCCTAGAAGTCACAAAAAATGGCCTGACCTAAACCTCAAAAATGTAGAGAGGCATGCTCCTTTGGAAGGCTAAAAAGGGCAACAAACAAGACAACAAGGAGAGGGGACGACCCTCTCCTTCTTAGGACCTTAAAACACCATCCCCACTACTAAAATCCCTCTGGATTTCAGTGGTGAGAGGGCCAATACAAGGTGGTCCCAAAGCTCACAAAAAATGCACAAAAATGAGGCCAAACAAGGCCTAAGAGGGAGTAAACAACCCCAAACACAAAAGTGATGTTAAAAAAACTTCAAAAGGAGCTCAAAATAAGACTTTTTTCAGTTTATGCCAAAGCCCAAATATGCTTTCAAGTATGGCAAAAATACGAAGCAAAACAATGCTTAAAAGAGGAAAAGAAGTGTTACCCTTGAAACTCAAGGAGATAGCAGCTTCTTGGTCTGAAAAACCAGTCCCTTAGGCTCTGAAAATGTCCTCCAAGATGCTTAGAGTGATGGTGGAGGGTTTAGGTTAGGAGATGGTATGCAAAGGTGCAAGAACAATGCACTTTTGAGCTTAAATATAGAGAGAGACACAACTCTTGTGCCTTAGACCAATTTTTTCAACCCTTGCAATGGAAGAGGAGCTCTTCTTTTATAGAGGAAGAAAGGTCCAAGCTTCTCTTAGAAGCTAAAGCAAAAAGGGTCAAGCTTCTTGAGGAAGCTAGAGCAAAGGGGTCAAGCTTCCTCAAGAAGCTAAGAAAGGTCCAAGCTTCTCTTAGAAGCTTGGAGCAAAGGGGCAAGCTTCTTGGAGAAGCTAAAAAGGGTCAAGCTTCTTGGAGAAGCTAGAGCAAAAGGGTTAAGCTTCTTGGAGAAGCTAGACAAGGGTTCAAGAGGTTCAAGCTTCCTCAAGAAGCTAAAATGAGGGGTTCAAAAGGTTCAAGCTTCCTCGAGAAGCTAAAACAGGGTTCAAAAGGTTCAAGCTCCATCAAGAAGCTAAAACAAGGGTTCAAAAGGTTCAAACCCCCTCAAGAAAATGTCTCGGTCAGAAAAAGTGGCCGATTGACCAAAATCAATGGTCGGCCGACCAAACACAACGCCGACCGGCTAACACCTTTGGCCGGTAGCAAGAAAACGGGGTCGGTGGCCTCAAGCCATGGCCGGTGAGGTGTGGGGATGGCCAACAAGCCATTCCCTGCCCTTAGAGGCAAAAACCCAAGCGCTTGGTCCACAACCAAGCACAAAATAGATAAGTTAAGAGATCTTGAGGCAAGGCGCGTAGCCGAGACCCCCGAGAACTCAAAACGAACACGAGCATAGATGATCATCGAGTGTTCAAACGATGACATCCAAGTCTTGAGGACGGTCAAAAATGGGGTGTCTACACCTGCCGACCACCTTTTTGGGATGTCGGACATCACTTTTGGGCTGCCGGCCACTGATGTGGCTTGCTAACCACCACTAATGGCCGACCGGCCACCAGTTTCTTTTGTAGATATTTTGTGACAATTGTGCGAGTTGTTTGCACAGATATATGCATCTGCACCCACGTGTAGGGCTGGATATCCTTGTAGGGAATTCATGTTTTCTATATATAGGAGACCTCCCTCTCATGTTTTAAGGTTAGAAAATTTTGAGACCAAAATTTTTCATCTTTCTCTACAATTCTCTCTCTAGCAAATTTCTACACTGTAGCCTATACACTCCCAACCTTTGCCTATACACCCTTAACCAAACCTCTCCATATTTGAGCTGAGGTGTCTTTGAGGCTTGTTAGAGCTCTTGAGGGTTTTGTTGGTTTGTTTTGTAGCTTGGACTTCATTTCCTCTTCAAGAGGTATAAGGCTTTGTCTCTTTACTTGCTTTTTCTATTATTGTACTTGCTGTTTTTCAATTGATTTTGGGCTGTAAAAGTTCTGTATTTTTTGGCTGAAACTTGGGTTCTAAGGCCATTAAAGGTTGAGGGGTGTTCCACCCTTCTTTGTACCTTGTTTTGGAGGTCTTTGCCCTTGTGTTTCTCACCCTTTTATTATCTTTTTCTGAGCTTTTAAACACTAATATTCAGAGCTATTTTAGTAGTTAAAATAATGTTTTGAAGTCCAAATTTGGAGGGGTTAGCCTTCGCTCCTTGTGTCTTGCTTACTAGCCTAGTTTGTGCCACGTTTTAGCATGTTAATCTAGCTATTTTAGCTTAATTCCAGCATGTTTTAACACTGTTTTTGGTTGATAGTTGCATTTGAGCTTTGTTTTGCATGCTTGTAGTTTAATTGTCCTCATGAGTTTGGTGTTTTAGGCTTTAGACACCATCTTATTTGAGTTGATTGCATTTATTTATGGCTTTCCGTACTTGTGATCACTCATAATCATCTCTGCAACCTCCATCCTTTCTTATCTTTTTGTTTTGCTTTGAAAGTGGTTCAAACAACTTGTTTGTTTAAAGCATGAGATTGAGGTGTCATGCTTAATGGTTTAATCCCTTAGAGGGTTCATTACTAACCGTATGATGTCTCTTTCATGCCTAAGACAACACTTGGTTTGAGCTCTCTTTCCATTAGAGGACTTAAACTCACCATTGGACTCAATGAATTAAAGAATTGATTGGTAATTAAAATGGAGTAATTAAAATGGGACTAAAATGGTGCAAGATAATAATTTGGTTGTGTTCAACTGGACGTTAATTGAACACATGGAAACTTGGGCCATTTCATACTCACTAGTGATGAAATGACTCAAGTCTCCAAGGTCACCACTTTCCTTGACTTTCCATGATAGGGAGGTGGTTTTGAGAGTCTTATTTTGTTGCATTTATTAAACCTGCACACATTCGTTCACAAGCCATCATGCAATGAAATTGCTTGAGTTGGTGGTTTGTGGCTTAAACTTGTCACTCCTTTGATTTGTTCATAAAATAAGGGGTGAGTTGTGCAAACAACTCTTGAAATACCCTGTGCATTACTCTATTTGTCCTTTGTTGCAACAACGAGAACTATGCAGAAGTGGCCGGCAGGCCACTTTCCATGGCTGGCAGGTGGCTGGTAGACCACCTTTGATGGCTGCTCGGCCATCACTGGTGGTCGGCAACCCTCATCACTGGCCGGCCAGCCACTGATGCAAAATTCCGCAGTGTATTCCTTTGGCAGAGCGGAGTTATTCTAGAAGTGGGCAAAAGTGTTGGGTGTTCTCTGTGCAACAGAGGCTCTCCAGAAGCAAAATAGTGGCATTTTCGGGTGGAAGCCGAGCATGCACATGAACGTCCCTTGTTTCCCGAGGCAAAGTAGTCAATTGTTTAGTTTAATTATTTCATTTAATTGCACTTGTGTTGCAATTATTTAATTAGGTAGTTAACTAGTTATTCAATTTCGTTTTGTAATTAGTTAGTTAATTAATTTGTTATAATAATTAGTTAAGTAGTTTAGCTAATTCAATTTGTTTTGTAATAATTAGCTTAGCTTTAATTAGTTAGTTAATTAGCTTAGTTTATTCGAACTCTCCCTCGTGGGAGCACAATATAATAATGTATATGTCTTCCAGCCCCACGTCTTCTCCCTTTTATCTACTAGCTTATGATGGTTAGTTTAGGGACATCATGTTTTGTTTAGCATACTCCATGTTTGCATCCATTCGTATTGCATGCACCGAGGCTCGGTTCATCATTCTAACAGCATTGATAGTTTAGTACATCTTTGAATACGTTCTTAGACCGCATGTTATTTAATTGTTTCATATGCCACATTAGTAACCAAGCCTAGTAATTGCATATCGCATGTGTTGCATTAGTCATATTGCATAAAGTTAGGATTATGCATTTTTCTAACTCTTTTGTTTGTTTTGGCTTAGAGTACTAGGTGTGCCTTTACTCGCTTTAGCATAATTGCATACTTGTGATTGTTACCATGTCAAAGCATGCTTGCCATGAAGCTAATTGCTTAAGTGGTAAATTACTGGAATGCCTGTGGATGAAGGCTTATTGCTCGAATTGGAATAATTTAAGTAATGTTTATATGCAATCACTTTTTCAAGTGGTACACATTTTGAAACAATCTTTCAAAACAAACATGAATCGAAATGTTGCAATTCTCGCGATTTAGTCTATACTTGTATGTGTGCGCATCATATAGTAATGCTAGCCTAATAAACTGTAACAAGAGCATATAATGCAAATAAGATTCATATCATGATTAATAGAGGCCGATCTTTGATCAGGTGAGCGGGGGTGCTTAATTCATTCATGACCTTCCCCTCTCGTACCTAAATTCCCAAGCTGAGACAATCTTGGTGATGACAGACACATGGCCTAGAGTAATGAGATCCGTCATTCTCAGCTTGCATCGGGTGTCAGTGTGGTGCTTCGTTTGCCAAGGCTCGATGTATCAAGGTGTCTATCTTCCGATAAGGGTTAGTCAGTTTTTTGTTGGCGTATATATTTTGATCCGAGGGTTAAAATTGTAATTAATTAAGAAATTGAGGGACTTCAAAGAAATAATTTAAAAGTAAGGGACTCTATAGGAAATAAAATTTCCAGGGGCCTCACACGTTAGACACAATAAGCGACACCACTTGAGCGACCAAAAACACCACTCGAGCGCATAATGACGCCTTCCCAAAAGTTTAGACCTACAAAAGACCGCTCGAGCGAAAATACCACACTTCCAGTAGTTTTGCAGACTGTAAAAGACCGCTTGAGCCAAGAAAGTCTGCTCGAGTGCATGAAAGTCCGCTAGAGCGAACAAGCAAAAATCTGGGTAACAACTCTTTTAAAAAACTAACTCCCAACCTGTTTCAAACACAACTATAACTCCCAAATAATCAAACTCAACTAGCAACAAGATGATAATGAAATGAACAATAGTTAGGGACATGGATTCCCAGATTCAAAAGAAATAAATGGATCGGGTCTAAACCGAAATCAATATGATCTCCCCCTGAAGGAATTTTGTCCCTAAAATTTAAAACAAAGCAACAATCACTGAAAGTAAATCAACTTGCAACCATTCATACTAGCAACAATGATAACACAAAGTCCATCAATACGGAATATTACAGTTTAGCTTTTCAAAGCATATACAATGTTTATATATTACAACATGAATAAGATTTTCAATACAAGCTTCAAACATTAACAGATAGGTCCGGATACTTCTCACGAACTTCTGCCTCACACTCCCAAGTCGCCTCCTCAACCCCATGGTGTCGCCACAACACCTTAACCAGTGGAATAATCCTGCATTACAAGATGTAATCCCGAGTGTCTAAAACCCAAACCGGTCTCTCCTCGTATGAGGTATCATCATCTACTTCTAACTTGGTCCAATCCAACATGTGTGAAGAATCAAGCTCATACATGTCATGAACCTCGGAAGGTTAGAGCAGCAAGGCCAAACGATAAGCTACCTCCCCTATCCGATCTAGAATCTCAAATGGCCTAATAAATCTAGGAGATAACTTTCCGCTCTTCCAAAATCTCATTAAACCCTGTCTTAGTGATATTTTCAGGAATACGTGATCTTCTACCTCAAAAGACAAGTTCTTCTTCAATGGTCAGCATAGCTCTTTTGGCGACTCTGAGCAGAAACCAACCTCTTACAAATAAGCGCGACCTTCTCTATCGTTTCCTGAACTAATTCAGAACCTAACATAGGCGCATCACCCACCTCGGCCTAACACACTGGAGATCTACATGGTTGACCATACAAGGCCTCAAATGGTGCCATACCAATACTTGCTTGGAAATTGTTATTATAGGCAAACTCCACCAAAGGTAAATGCCTCTTCCACGACCCGTTAAATTCCAGAGCGCAACTTTGAAGCATGTCCTCTAAGATCTGAATGGTTCGCTTGGATTGCCCATCAGTCTGAGGATGATAAGCGATGCTAAACGTTAATCTAGTGCCCAAGGCATTCTGTAGGCTCTGTCACAACTGAGCAGGGAAATGATGGTCACATGGAGCCTATGAACTCGAACTATGTCCCTAACAGAAAGGTCGGTAAGATAATTTATCGAGTCATTCGTATGCATAGGTACAAAGTGTGCTGATTTAGTTAACCGGTCGACTCTCACCCACACGGCATCATTACCCCATTGAGTCCTCAGAATACCCACAACAAAATATATTGTGACATACTCCTACTTCCACTCGGCTATAGATAAGGGTTGCAATAAACCTGCTATGCTTAGCCTTCACTTGTTGACAAGTAAGGCACCTCGAAACAAACAAGGCTACGTCTCTCTTCATCCCTCCACCCCACCCTCAAAAAAAAAAATGGTGGCTAAGGTCATGGTACATCTTTGTGCCTTCCAGATATACCGCAAGGCATGATTGGTGGAACTCTCGAAGTACCTCATCCCTACAAGATTTTGGCACGAAAAGACGATCTAAAAACCGCACACTCTAGTCAGAATATACGTTCAAGCCCTTCTCTACTTTCCCACTAGATATCTTCCCTCGAATAGCCTCTGCTTCGCTATCACCCCACTATGCTTCTATAACTCGGCTCATTAGTGTAGGTTGTGCAACTATAGTGAACAAAATGGCCGACTCAATGGACTCGCCAAGTTGTAAGTCAAACTTGCCAATAGCACCCAACATCTCCCATTCCTGGATGACAATACTAGCTACACTGCTTACGGATTTCCTACTTAAGGCGTTGACTACCACATTAGCCTTCCCGGGGTTATAGTGTAACTCGAAGTCATAATTGTCCATAAACTCCATCCACCTCCTCTGTCTCGAATTCAAATCTTTCTGTGAAAACAGTTATTTCAAACTCTTGTGATTGGAAAACATTTCAATTCTCTCACCATATAAATAATGCTTCCAGATCTTTAAGGAGAAAATCACCACCACTAGCTCCAGGTCGTGAGTAGGATAGTTTCTCTCATGTGTTTTCAACTACTGTGAAATGTATGCTACCACTTTCCCCTCTTGCAATAATACACAACCCAAATCTTCTCGATACACATCACAATAAACTGAATAATCCAAACCCCTTTACCGAATAATCAATACTGGAGCAGTGGTGAGTCTAACCTTAAGCTCTTGAAATGACTTTTCGTAAGTCTTACTCCATACAAATTTAATCCCCTTCCTCGTCAATCTAGTCAATGGTGAGGCCAATCTAGAGAAGTCTTTCATAAAACGTCGAAAATACTTGGCTAAGCCCGAGAAACTCAGGATCTCAAAAACATTCTTAGGTTGTTCCCAATCTTGCACTACCTCTATCTTAGAAGAGTCAACAGTCACCCCTTTACCGGATACCAAATGGCATAAGAACTTTATCCAAAATTCACACCTCCCCAACTTAGCATATAAATAGTGTACTCTAAGCAACTCAAGTACAACCCGCAAGTGTTACTTGTGTTCATCCTCAAAGGGTGAGTAGATTAAGATGACATCAACAAAGACAACTACAAAACAATCTAGGAACTCACGGAAGATTTGATTCATCGAATCCATAAACGAAGTCGGTGCTCTGGTTAGCCCAAAAGGCATCACTAAGAACTCATAGTGGCCATACCGCGTATGGAATGTCATTTTCTAAATATCCTCCACTTTCACCCTCAACTGATGATGATCTGATCTCAAGGCGATCTTAGAAAAGTAACAAGATCCCTTCAACTGGCCAAACAAATCATCTATATGTGGTAATGGGTACTTGTTCTTAACAGTTACTCGGTTCAACTTCCTGTAATTGATGCACAGTTGCAAAGTGCCATCCTTTTTCTTAGCAAAGAGAGTTGGTGCTCCCCAAGGTGATGTACTAGGGTGAATAAACTCCTTATCTAACAACTCTTGGAGTTGAATCTTCAATTCATATAACTCAGCGGGTGCAAATCTATACGGTGCCATGACAATTGGTGTCATGCCAGGCACTAAGTCAATGGAGAACTCAATCTCTCGGTGGAGTGGCAAACTAGGAAGATCTTCGAAAAAGATGTCTGGGTATTCAAAAGCTACCCTCGGCAATCAAACTCAGACCACATCACTCTCACTACCAAAGAAAATTACAAGAAGACAACTAAGCTCACCCCAACCACGTAAGTCATATACTGGCGACAAAACTCTATCAGCTTGGTCACCTAGAAAATAAAAACAGTCACCACTCAAGGTGTACATCGTAACTCTCTGACAGTGACAATCTATAACAGCACGGTATGAAGACAACCAATCTATGCCTAAAATGACATCAAAACCCGATATATCTAACAATACGAAAGCAAAATGAAGTTGGTGACTAGCAACCTCTATTACACATCCGCAACATTTTCGATCCAAGACAACCTTACCCCCAACTGGTGACTCTACCTTGAGCGGAGACGCTAACTAAGCCACTTCTAATCCCAAAACTGATGAAGGAATGAGATGCACTAGTATCAATCGACACACTGGCAATCGCTACAACAAAAAAGGGTTTTTACGGCGCGCATTGCACGATGTAAAAACCCTTCTATGACGTATAAGGTAATGTTGTGTTATGACCAGTCATGGAAAGTCATTCACTTTCAATGGCATGCTATAATATGCTGTTAAAAACTTTTAACAGCGGATCTTATGCGTCGTGTTTGACTTTTCTGCAATTACTTTTGCACGCCGTTCATTAAAGAGACAAACCACGACGTTCATTGCTAGTTGTTTAATATTTAATACAATGACTTATTTTGCCTACCGTAGATAGTCCAAATTTCACAACATTTTTTGCATGCCGTAGAATATGTGTATTTAAAATTATAAAAAAAAGTAGGTTTTATTTCATCTGTTCTATACAATCTAAAAAAATTACAAATAAGTTTCACAAATATACATATATATATATATAAGAGTATCAATCAAACACCAAATTATTATTTCAAACACCAAAAAAAACTATTTATAAGTTTCAAACATCCAAAAATTGTCTGTACATTACAAATCATCCAAAGACTTACCTCCTAATATAGCTCAAGAAGGTTATTAATCAAGTTATATGAACGAATCAAATTATGAGTAACAAATACTAATAGATTATTGAAAAATATACTAGGTAGAACTCTGGCCCATGAGATTGAGAATCTTCAACCATATTCTCGCAATGACTGCACTAACTCAATGTCCTCCTGAAATAATCATAATAAGATAAAATTAATTTGACGATCTCTTTTCATATCTTCGTTATGCAATTTAAATGTACAGACTAATTATAAAATAAATGCAAATCTAATACCAAGTAGTGGTATAATGATCATTGGCTACATCTCCATTTGCACCATTTCTTTGGCCACCTAAATGAATAAACAAACAGTTAGTCAAAAACCAATCCTATTACAGTTGCTGAAGAAGGTGCTTAAACCCACCTTCATGTCCCACTAATCAATTCTTGAACTTCTGCCTCAAAGTCATAATCTGTATTTCGATTCCATTGCCTCCTAATAATTAACAATGTCAATTTGAAAGCTCACAATAAATTATGACAAGTGAGTCAAATCCATGATGAATTTGTTTCTTTCATGTGTTCTATTCTCCTGTTGTTCTTTTATTATTTCGAGTGTGTGAGCTACTTTTTTTTTTAATTATTATCAGCAAAAGAGAAATATTATTAATGCGAAGAAATATGTACAAGAGAAAATTTTGGATTGAAAATGCATCATTGTCAGTGGAACACATCCTAACTATGTTGGCACCCAAAGCAAGGCCAATCATGTGCACAATCCAAAACAACAATAGATAAGATTGATGAACCACATACCCAATCAATCAATGGGTCTGCATTGTGCCATAAAATCAGAGTTTATATTAAAAATGGGCTCAAGATAGTGGGTCTCATAGACAGCATCAGTGACCATCAATAAACACTAACCAATTTTCTAGTATTTAATTTTGAACACCCTATATTTAAGGACCCAATACAGCAGTAGTATTGGTAGAGCAGTGACATGTCTGCGAGGGACCTATATGACAAATGGAATGGGGATCAATACAGTTAAAAGGCATAAATAAGACAAGGTTAAACCCCTTAACCCAAAATAAGGAATGAAAATAAAACACAAAATAATGCTTTACCGTCATCATTGCCTGAGGTTTATTAATTCAAGAAGTCGACTTTCTCTGCCATTGCAGGTATTAGCAATGGAGAAAGAACCAAAAACACTAAAACAAAATAACAGTAAGGTAATGCAACAGATTAACACAACTGCTTTCAACAACAACAAAAGGAAATAAGAGAACCACAAAATCTAAATTCCTAAGTTCAAGGCTGACATGCCCATAAAATCATCAAGGGATTCTGTACTCTCCTGTTGGCCTCAGTTGAAGAAGTAGGCCTAGTAGTAGAACCAGGGGTTCTTATGCTCTCTGGATCTCTTATCAAACTGCAAGGTGTGCTTTCCCTGGTGCTCCTATAAGATAATGTGTATTTTTTCTTACAATCAAACTAACATCTAGAGAGAGAGAAAACAATAAAAAGCTATGAATAAAAGGCTATGAATGAAGACATATTTTAGGTACAAGAGGCACCAATTGACAACTTAGAATGTTTAGTACTTGTTTCTAATTTTATTTATTTCTTGTTTTTTTTCCCTCATTTTCCTTATTTGGTTATGGAATATATGGGATTAAGTAAAGAACAAACTTACCTTTGATTGAATGAATATTGATTAAGAGATAAATATGAAACCCTAGAGTGGTTCTCGTTTACAGGTTCTACACCAATGAACTTTTCTGGCTAAACTATAAGGATAGATAATAGCATGTCTTCAGTTGTATATTTAGCTCATTGTTAAGACTACTAAACACATGCTGCTCACAGTGAGCATTATGTTCAGATAAAGGTAAGAGAGAAGCAAACAAATGGCCTTACCTCATTAGCAGCAACTGCCACTGGCATTGATACTGCATTTTGATCACCGAAGGCAAGAGCCAACCTCATGTCCTTCTGCTGATGTTTCAGAGAAAATGCAGGGGAGTAGCTCTTTCGGTTCATAGTGGGTCCTTTCATCTTAAACATTGGATTAGCTATTGCACCTAGGTCCTACCAGAAAGCAAGCAAGACATCAAGAGTCAGCTCAAAATTAACAGAAATCTGAATAAAAAGATTCTAGTTTTTGTCTCACCAACACGTCAAGAAGAGTTTTGGGGTTAAGTCCACTTTTGTCAGCCAATATGAGTCCTTCAGAAAATGCATTTATCATACTCCCAGCCAATTTCATCCTCCATAATTATAGAGCATACACAAATGCACAAGCAAATGTCTAAACAAGAACTTAATTGCAAATGATCAAAATTATATATCTACTTTTGAGACCACAAAGGCCCTTTAGTATAGTATTTGGATAGCTTTTTAAAAAAACAACAGATTTTTTGGAAGCAAAAATACAAAAATACAAAAAAAAAAAAAAATGGCATTGGAATTAAGAGCAAAATTTTTTGGAAGCAAAATTTAGGTGAAACAATAGTTCTATTACCACCACCATCAATGGCCTAACCTTGATTTTTTCCTCATAACCATCGATGGCCCAATACCATTGCCAGCACCTAAAATGGTTGATCACCACCATAGAGGTTATGAAACAGCCATAGATGTCAATCTATATCAAAACTACCATTACTAGGATCACCATGACACATCTATTGATGCCATTTGCAATATGACACATCACATCATTATTACCACTGTATCCCATACTACCACAAGCACTTCACTATTGACACACCCATCATATCTACAACCATAGCGACCATCAAGGACCTATGACTACCATCCTTACAGTTACCATGATGGTTACAAACAAAGTCACGCTTCTCTATTTGCAGTACGATATCATTTTTGCATCGCAATCTACCAAATATTATTTTCAGCTTTTTCTTTGCAGACAAACAACAAAATAGCAAATATATGTTTATTTCTTAATTCATATATATACCTTCCAAAAGTTAATCCAATTGAAATATAAAACCAATAAGTACCTTAAACACCTTTTGGCTTAGAATTTTGGACGATACATTACAAGGATTTTAAATTATTAGTGAAACTTACTAGAAAAGGCCTTTGCCAATGACTATGAATGGCAATATATTAGCCATAACAACCACAAATAGCTGAGTCTTATTTAATGAACTTGGAATCATTTAGATTATCTAAGGCAATGGAAAATCATTAATATGCTTATATTAATGCTTCTCCTATGTAAAACATTTTCGGAAAGTGTAAAACAAAGAATAAAGAACAGGAAATACACTCGGCCGAAGTTCTGGGTTTTTTCGCAGCATGCTTTTATGAGGGCCCGACAGGAAAACAAAAATAGAGCAAGGATTAGATGACACTAATTAAAGGCCATAATATACAAATAAGAACACAATTCCTCACAAGGAAAAATCTAAAATCTCATAGGCATAAAAAAAATTAGAATATTCATTCATCTTTTGTTATCCTCTTGCACTATCTTATCATTTCAATAAGTTGCCACACATCGCCTCTAATGGTGTAAGGTACAAGAGAGTCCCCAAATATACAAACTAGAAGAACCAAGATAAGAAGAAAGATATTGCATGAACAACCACAACAGTAATGTAACCTAAGGAAAATTACTCACAGTGCACTAGAGTATTTGGTTGGAAGTGGTGCCATAATAGACTTTATTTTGTTGATCAGCGCTTGCATGTCCTGTCCTAAAACCAAAAGCATAAGCATAGCAATTTTAAGTTGCTCAAAGTCGAACCATCCAATGTATTACAAGTGTTTGCAATAATAATTGCCAAAAAGAATACCATGGGTCCAGTTGTTTCCCAGAAAGAGCCAAAAGGAAAAATAATAAAAGAGCTTTCACGAGTGCAGATCAACGGTACCAGATGTTCAGAAGGCAATGTATCTATTTAATGGTTGTGTGGCCTCAGCCTCCACAAGTGACGCTAGGACCTAGCCAAAAAACCATGATTTTATCCCTACCTCACCTCCATAAGACCAAACATTTTCACACAAACTAACAAAAGCAAAGCTAGCATTGGACGAAGGACATATATATAATTTAAATTACAACACAACACAACATGTAAGTGTATGATAAAAGAGAATAACTGAATCCAAAATCAAGGCAATATCAATGAATATTATGTGATATTACAATAAAGAAGCATAATGAATTATAATCATAATAATGTTGATCATAATTTGTAACTAGAAAAATTAAGTAGAAAAGGAATAAATGGTGAAAAAGAATTAACCAAACTTCTCTTTGTTCATCATCAATATACATGTATATATCTTTTCCTTTTGGTAATATTATGTGTATATATAAATATAGGTTAACATTCTAAGTGGAAAAAAAAAATCACATAATTGCTCAATAACCACTTACTGAAGCACCATTAAACAATAAGATAATCTAGAAGGCTAAAAAATGTAAGAAATCATCAAAGGCTGTGTGTAGTAGTCTACACTTTTTCTTTTTCTTTTTTTATAATCTGTGTGTAGACATCTCATTCGGTTCGTCTCTAAAATGTTCTCAACATACAAATAAGAGGTTCAAAAACTAAATGAAATTTAGCCAACAACCTAGAGAAATGTTCAAATCAAGTAGCCAAAGCATTAAATAAATAAATTAAATAAAATGAATCTTCGAATCAAAAATATGTTTCAAAATCAGATTCTACACCGCATTGATAAAAATAAATTGAATGAGAAAAAATTCATGTTGAACTTCGCGATGAGACGAAGAGAATTTGGGAGCTGAGAGAAAGATGTAGGGATTACAAAGATAGAGACATAAAAATTAGAATTAGATCAGAATAATTAAAAAATTACTTTGATAATATGCACTATTTTAATAAGTTGTATAAATTGGAAAGAGTGAATAATAATAAATCATGAAAAATAATCTGGGAGGGAACCTTGGTGATGAAGACGACATTAAGTTCGGTCTTGCAGATGCAACAATGACGATCATTGCACATAAACTGAAGTCGAGCGACACAAGTCGAGCACATCTATCGGTGGCCCTACGCTCCATAGGTTACCCATTCCAGGGTCTCTGCGCACACCGCACATCTATCGTCCATTCTGTGTGTGTGTGTTTGTGTGTGTGTGTGTGTGTGTGTTTGTTCTCTATTCTCTATCTAATCTAAAAGATCAAAACACCAATTGAATCAAAATCAGACCCAAGGTTGAATTGAAGAAGACGGAGAGAAGATCTAGAATTTTTACGCAGCTATACAAATACATGATTATTATAAATAAATAATAAAAAAATATGAGATGAGAAGAGAGGTAAGTTGGTCGGTAGTTTCATCGAGAGAAGATGATGGCAAGAGAAGAGGTGGTCGGTGGTCGGCAGGGTCCCGATAGCGGTGGTCGCAAGAGGAGAGAGACGAAGAAGAAGGGCTAGAAGAGAGGCAGATAACACTTAGAAAGAGAGACTAGTGTATAAGAGAAAAAAGTTTCTAACATATATATATATTTTGTTGAATTGGCGCCAGAAAATTTCATTTTGGCGCTTTTTTTTCTTTTTCTTTTTTTTGAACATACAATTCAGACATGCATTGTGCATCGTAAAAAGGAAATATTTTAAAGGCAGGCGATGTCTGCGTCATAAAAAGTGCAATACTTTTAACGGCGGGCGTTGTGTGCGCTGTGAAAAGTCCAATACATTTCATGGCTGACGTATGTGTGTCGTGTATAGTTGATGTATTAACGACATGCCATATGCATGTCATAGAAAGTTTTATTATTTACGGCAAACATTCCAAGCCATAAAAAAATCATCATTATTAGCATTCACAACCTACACAATAGACACGCCGTGGTTGGAAAATTATTTACAACATGCAAAAAAAGTAAGTCATAAAAGTGAGAAACCACAGCTTGCATTTACTATATGTCGTTAATGTATAGCCGTAAAAACTCAGTTTTGTTGTAGTGAATAGAATTGAACAACAAAAAGTTACCTCTCATAACAGAGGATACTGGCAATTGATCTGGTGCAATAATAGCATACACACGCCTTGTGAGTCTCTATTCTACCTGCTCACCCCTTGGAGCATAGGATTGATACACTGATTGAGCCAAAGAGGCTCCTGGAGTGGCCCTCGAGGCATGTGCTAAATGGGTAAGCTGATGGCTCTGTGTTTGCCTCGAACCAGACACACTAGATGTGCCACCTGCCTGAGTGCAAAACCTCCTCAAATGCCCCAACTGCCCACATTGATAACAGGTAGGCAACTGTTCTCTCCTTTAACTTTGGCTCTGAGGACAAGCCGAAAATGATGCAGACTATTGCCCTCTTACTCTCTGCGGGCAAACTAAAGACTTGTGGCCTAGCTGACCACACCTGAAACAAGTGATCCCACCTTGACTATCTCTTCCTGAACCAGAACGCGGTACGGAAAAAGTTGATCTGAACTATGCTACATGGGACTGCTATGCGGTGGAACCCCTCTGCCGTTTGTTGTCTCGAGTCTCCCCCTGAACCTCTTAACTCCTCTGCCTAGAGCCCCTCACCCGCTCCTCCTCAACCTAGATCATGGTCTCAAGATGAGCCACCGTCTCCTAAAGGTGACCGTAATCCCTAATCATAGACCCGGCCACCTTGACAAGGAGCTCAGTCCTCAACCTCTTCTCGAACTTGATACAATGGTGTTCCTCTGTCACCACAAGTTCCAATGCGAATCTAGAGAGGCTAGTAAAAGAGGTCTCAAACTCAGCTACTGGTGTGTTCAACTACTTGATCTTCAAGAACTGATTCCCCAACTTCTCCCTAGCACTAGGAAGCAAAAACTTGTCCTGAAAGGCATTGACAAAGGTCTCCCAAGTCACTCCAATGCGCCCTCGCGCATACTTCCACCATTGACCCACATATCCCTTCAGCTAGAAGGATGCCAAGGTTACCCTCAGTCGTCATCCTCAATGCCAAGCATCTCGAACATCCTCAACATCTATTCAAGCCACTCATCCACCTTCAGTGGCTCTTTCGGATCTCCCAAAAATCATTTGGATTTGACTGGAAAAACTTCCTCTTCAAAAAAGACGGCCTTATCTCAGCAACATGGGCCTTGACTTGATTATCAGTCTTGAGAATGTCCATGGATTCCCGTAAAGCTCCAGCCATTTCACAGGCCAAATGTCATGACCCGATAGAGATACTTTAACACAATATATGAACCTTAATGAAGTCATAAGGTAAATGCACGTGCATGTCGTTTATCAAACATTTCTCATTTCTATCTCAAAACTATACAATGCCAGATTATATATCAATTCATGAAAATAATCCTTTTTATAATAGAAAATATGGTAGTGGATACAAAATACTGGGAATCTCTAGGTACGTGTCTGCCAGTAGGCTATACAAGCACTACCAAAGCCATTTTACCAATACTAACCCGAAGGATCGACACCTAACCGCGTATGTTTTTGGACTTTCACTAAGGGCATACAAGCCAACATTATAACCATAACCACAACCACAACCACAACCACAACCCTTTTTTCTCAAAATAATACATTTTCAATGTTTTAAGTATGCAACAATGCTCAATGTAGGATGTATGAGTAATTAGTTTCAATTCACCTAATCCACATGCAATTTCTACAATAATCAAAGCTACCATCTATCGATAGTTCAAAACAGATATTTCTAACGATTATATAATTTCCAACAACAAATATAATCTCTTCATTTTCAAAATGGAAGTGATGTTACATATCCAACTTTACCATCATCATCAACATAAACATTGTTCCATTCTTACCAAACCTAGCATCATTTTCTATTTTCTTTCACAAACCAAATATCCATAATTTTAGAACAAAAACCTCCTTTATTTACAAAATCAATTTTAAGTAAAGAAATCCACCATTTTAACATATCTCAATCATAAACACATTCCCACAACCTTTCTCAAGAACCCATTCGCAAATCCATCTTTTTTCAATTCAAAACCAAACCCTAGGTCTAATCCAAAATTCCCAAATCACTAGATTCTATCAATAGACAAATAACTAAAGTAAAAATCAAACTAAAGGTTGAAGAAATCCCAACCTCAAGAATAGAATACAAGAGAGAGCAAGGTTGAAGATTGGTGAAGCCGAAAATAATAACTCTTCTGATTAAAATGAAGCTCTCAACGTGCTCTACCTTTTCTTCAATGGGCTATGGTGAGAAAACCAATGGATTAAGAGTATTTAGAGCTCGAATGCAAGAACTAGAGAGAGAGAGAGAGAGTGAAGATTTAGGGTTTTTGAAATGTTTAGAGAGAGAGAAAGAGATGAAAAAGTGACACGGAATGCCCTTTTCTCAGACTGATATACGCGCAAACCACTCGAGTGTTACACACAATAAGTGACACCGCTCTAACGACCAAAAACACCACTCGAGCGCATAATGACCCCCTCCTAGAAGTTCAGACCTACAATAGACCGCTTGAGCGCAAAAAAGACCGCTCGAGGGAAGATACTACACTTTCAGTAGTTTTGCAGACTGTAAAAGACAGCTCGAGCACAAGAAAGACCGCTCGAGCGAACAGGCAACAATTCTTTTGAAAAACTAACTTCTAACCTATTTCAAACACAACCATAACTCCCAAATAATCAAACTCCACTAGCAACAGGATGAAAATGAAACAAACAATAGTTAAGGACATGGATTCCCGTATTCAAAAGTAATGAATAGGTTGAGTCTAAACCGGAATCGTTATATTAATGATCCCCAATTTTCTTTCTTCTCGTACATACGAGATGGCAATATGAATGTCCAAAAATTTAGTAGTTATCAAAACAAACGGATTATGGTGGAACTAATTCTTCTAGAATAATTTATCCATACAAATGAAATAAAAGAAAGAAAGAATACATAAATAAAAAAAATGTAAACAACAGATAACTCAATTTTGTACCAGTAACAAGCATCTACACATCCAAGGCTAAGATGACTAAATAAACCAAAGTTTGCTCCATGACTTAAAATTTTGACAAATTGAAAGACTAAAGTTAGGGTGCTCATTTAGAATAGCCATTTTCTCTCATATTTTCAAAGGGTTTTTTTTTTTTTGGTTCCTTTTTCTTTTTTAAATAATCACTAGGAAATAAATTGAGGAAAGAAAAGTTATATTGTGCAACAGTGAAATTTAAATTCAAGTATCATGTTTAGTAAGAAAATGTTTTATCTATTAGACTAGTCATTTGGGCTTTTCCGAACTAATAATATAGTCTATAGTAATTTTTGGTTCAATATGTTAGCTTTTAATAAAACTCTCTTTAGAATGAACTATTATTTTTTATTGAATTTAGCTTGTATTGATCTTGAATTTTTTCTCTTATTATTTTCTTTGCCTATAGGCTTACATCCTTTTATATAGAAAATGGTATACATAAGTTCAATGAACAACCTTACAACTAACTAAGTACATGAATATAATGTAGACAATGAACCTAATAAATATAAAACACATGAATATAAAAATACATAAATACAAAGAATACATAAACCCAATGTATCCAACGTATGCAATGTAAATATTGCATTAATTTTAATACTCCCCCTTAAAGCCATATCGCGTGACACCTAATATTTCTCTAAAAAATTCAAATTTGTCCCTTGGTAAAGCTTTGGTGAAGATGTTTGCAACTTGATTTTCAGTCTTGCAATACTTGATTTGAATCTCATTATCTTCCACAGCTTCTCTAATGAAATGATGTTTGATAACAATGTCTTTGGCATGAGAATGATAGATGGGATTCTTGGTCATAGAATAGCAGACTTGCTATCACACATAATTGGAGTAGCTTCACCTTGCTTCTCACCAAAATCATCCAAAAATCTTCTTAGCCAAATTGCTTGTGTAGTTGCCAATGATGCTGAAATATATTCAGCATCAGCGGATGATTGTGCCACAGTTTGTTGTTTCTTGGATGACCATGTAATTACACCCAATCCAAGAGAAAATGCATACCCATAAGTGCTTCTCATATCATCAACACATCTAGCCCAATCACTATCACAAATTCCAAGTAACTTTGGATCAACAAATTTCTCATAAAAAATTCCATAATCAAGTGTACCTTGAATGTATCTTAACACTCTTTTTGCAACCCCAAAATGAATTTGGATTGGACTGTGCATAAACCGAGACAATAAACTTGTAGCATACATGATGTCCGATCTTGTAGAAATCAAGTGCAACAAACTTCTTACCAAACTTCTATAACAAGATGCTTCTGCTTGTTTGCTTCTATCTTTCTTTGACAACTTTCCATTCACAATCAAGGGAGTAGCAATTGATTTGCAATTCTTCATTTTGAATTTCTCAAGAAGTGTTTGAGCATACTTCTTTTGGCAAATTAAAACACCACCATTGTTTTAGTAGATTTCAATACCTTAAAAATAATGCAATAGCCTCAAATCACTCATTTCATATTTCTTCATCATTTCCCTTTTAAAATCTTCAATCAATTTTTCCTCACTACCAGTAAAAACCAAATCGTCAACATAAAGTGAAACAATGAGAATACCGGTTGTACCTTGTCTCCTGATGTACAAAGTTAGCTCACTTTTGCTTATTTGAAAACCCTTTTCATTAAAGCAAGCATCAATTTCACTATACCATGCCCGGGGTACTTGCTTTAGGCCATATAAAGCCTTCTTCAACTTATACACTTTATTTTCTTTGCATTTGACAACAAAGTTTTAAGGTTGATCAACATACACCTCTTCTTCTAATTTTCCATTCAAAAATGCTGATTTTACATCAAATTGGTGCAAGAACCAACCCTTTTGAGCCGCCAAAGCAATGATAGCTCTAGTTGTATCAAGTCGAGCCACAGGAACAAAAGTTTCTTGGAAATCAATTCCGGGTTGTTGTGAATACCCTTTCGCCACAAGTCTTGCTTTGTTCTTTTGAATAGAGCCACCCAGATTAAACTTTGTTTTGAAAATCCACTTCACACCAATTATTTCTTTTCCTTTTGATTTCTCCACTAGCTCCCAAGTCTTGTTCTTCTCAATCATATGAATTTCATCGTCCATTGCTTTCTTCCATGCTTCAACTTTAATGCCTCTTTAAAATTTTCAGGTTCAACAATGCATAAATTGCATCTTGCATACACACCACTAAGACTCCTTATATTTGGAGTTAAATTTGGAGATGAAGAACTTGAACTTGAGCTTGAACTTGGAGAAGATTGTGAACTAGCAATTGGTGACAATCTTGTGGAGATCCAAGCATTGCAACATCTTCAACTTGTGGACTTTCCAATTCTTCATTGAAATCAATGCTTTGATCTTGGACTTTCTTTTCCTTCTAATCAAAAGATGCATTCTCATCAAAGAGAACATCTCTACAAATAAACATATTCTTTTGATCCAAATTGAAGAGTCTGTAGCCTTTGGATTTCGAGCTATAACCAACAAAGATGCATTTCTTACTATTTTCATCAAGCTTGTGCCTCACTTCTTTTGGAACATGAACATAACAAATGCAACCAAACAGATTCAAGTGATTTACTGATTGTTTCCTTCCACTCCAAGCTTCAAATGGAGTTTTGTCTTTAAGAGATTTTGTAGGACATCTATTCATCAAGCAAACTGTTGTATATACGGTCTCACCCCAAAAAATTTTGGGTAACACCTTCTCATGTAGCATAGACTTGGACATCTCCTTTATGGTTCTATTCTTCCTTCCGCCACACCATTTTGTTGTGGAGTGCACCCAACAGTCAATTGCCTTTCCATACCAACATCTTCACAAAATTTCATCAACTCATTTGAGTTGTATTCTCTGCCTCTATCGCTTCTCAATACTTTCATCAAAATAACCACTTTATCTTTCAGCAAGATTTTGAAATTTCTTGAAGATAGAGAAAACTTTGCTCTTTCATCTTATGAAATACACCTAAGTCATTCTAGTAAAACCATCAATAAAAATAATGAATTACTTGTTACCTCCATGAGTTGGTGTATCCATAGGTCCGCACACATCGGTACGAACAAGCCTCAATGGTGCTTTAGCTCTCCATGCTTTCTCCTTTGGAAATGACTCCGGGTGATGCTTTCCAAGTGCACAACCTTCACAAATATGTTGCACTTAATGAATGGTCTGTATCCTAAAAGCCATATTCTTTTGTTGTAGATGCTTCAAGTTTTGAAAATTCAAGTGCCCAAATCTTCTATGCCAAAGTCATGAATTATCAATCACATCTATCTTCAAAGCTGTATTTTTGCTATACTGGAAAATGAGAGGAAAACTTCTAATCTTCTCCATCTTGATATTTGCTACAACTTGGCTTTTCCCCCATTTGTCAAAAATTTTGCAAAAATCTTCTTCAAAGTGACCAAGGTATCCATGTTCCATAAGTTGTCCAACACTTAGCAAATTCTGCTCCAAGTTTGGAACTAGAAGAACATCGGAAATGAATCTTGTATCCATCTTGGTTTCTATAGCAATAGTACATTTTCCTTTTGTTTCGACTAACACATCATTTCCCATTTTTACTTGAGAATTGGAGGAAGCATTCATTTTCACAAAAATGCTCTCATATCCTGTCATGCGATTGCTAGATCCACTATTGAGAAACCATAGATCCATGTTTTGATCTGATGCCTTGTGACAAGCATAGAACATGTGCCATTCACTTTCTTGCTCCTCAAAAAAATTAGCTTGCTGAGTGTTCTTGACTTGGTAATCCTTCTTGACATGCCCAAATTTGTTACAATTGTAAATTTTGGCTTTTCCCAAAACCAACAATCTTTATCAACATGACTGCTTCGGTTGCAAATTCCACACTTTTGTTGAGTGGACTCTTCATTTTCTTCACTTTGAAAATTGGACCTTCCTCTTCCTCTTGCATTTTTTACTCTTTCGTTTGCATTTCTTGCTCTTCCTTGGGAATTAGAAGTACTAACATTAAGTTTGGATTGAAAGGAACTTTCATTTGACTTTTCAGATTGCCCACTCAACCTTGGCATAAATGTTTTAATTGAATCTATTAATTCTTCAATACTCAAATCAGCAAGATCTTTAGTTTCTTCAATGATAAGAACAATAGGATTGTATTTCTCCGGCAAACTTATCAAATTTTCCCAACAACTCTTTGATTAGAAATATTATCCCCAGAAATTTTCATTTGGTTCACAAGTTCCATATATCTAGAAAAATAATCCGTCAACAATTCTATATCCTTTATCTTTTTATTTTCAAAATCTCTTTTCAATGATTGAAGTTTGATGCTTCTTACATTCATGTTGCCTCTATACTCTTTTTAAAGAATATCCCATGCCTCATCTGCTTTCGTAACATTGATAATTCTTGAAAAGATCGCTTCTGAAACTCCTTGTTCAATCAACGAGAGAGACTTTGAATCCTTCTTCCATTGCTCTTTCAATTGGTTTTTTTGGAAATTTGTCAAAGCTCTTTCATCTTCAGGTTCCTCGAACCCATTCTCAACAAGATACCAAAGATCCGTATAGACAAAAATAGTTCTTATTTTCACATACCAAAAATAAAAATTTTCACCATTAAAGATAGGAGTAGATACATTTTGGTCGCTGGAATTCGCTATGGACGTCGGCTTCTTCTTCTTTGGGGCTTCTTTTCCCGTGTCCGATCTCTACGCCTAGCTTGTTTTTGACCCAACCAAAGCTTTGATACTACTTCTGTTACCTTTTAATAAAACTCTCTCTAGAATGAACTATTATTTTGTATTGAATTTAACTTGTATTGATCTTGAATTTTTGCTCTTATTCTTCTCGTTGCCTATAGGCTTACATCCTTTTATATAGAAAAAGTTATACATAAGTTCAATGAACGATCTTACAACTAACTAGGTACATAAATATAATCTAAACAATAAACTTAATAAATATAAAGCACATGAATATAAAAATACATTAATACAAAGAATATATGAACCCAATTTCCAATGTATGCAATATAAATATGACATTAATTTTAACACAATAACCTTGCAATGATGGTTTAAACTCCAAAACACAATTAAAGATTTAAACCACCATTGTAAGATAATTGTAAAAATATTTAATCCATCTTTTTCACGGTGAACTTTTGCCAGACCAAGTTTTGTCCAAATTTTATGAACATATAATGATTAAGTTTTGAACTAAAAATGGATTACAAATTTCAATTAAGACACTTAAATTGTATGAAACCAAACCCACTCCATTAACACATTTTAAGGCCATCGTCACCTAAGTGAAGTCTTCAAGATCAAACTCCAACGACTTAGCCAATAGATTATTGATGTCCCAGCCCAGTGGAATTCATCATGGGCTTGACCTCATTATTGCTTCGTGGCAAGAATCAATCAAACAATGCGGGTTTGAATTTGTATTTTTAGTGTTATAAATGACCAGAGGGGATAAAGAGAATTGGACCGTTGTATGAGTTTCAAATTTTCTACAGTGTTGAATCTGTCTTTTAAGAACAGGGTCGGTGTGGATCATCTAAAGTGTTTGGGAAGAAAAAGGCATCTCGGCATGCAAACTTTTCTTTTCGTAGAATTTTTAACACTTTTTTTTAGCGCACTGAAGACATTTTTGTCCGCGTCTCTTTTCTTTAGGATCATTATGTGCTCTGAGAACAAAATATAAATTTGTAGTGATCTAAATTGTAGAATTTATGATTTTAAATATGATTAATACACATTTTAAATATGAGATGACATTTCAAATCCATCATAAGTTATGTTTAGGTGAATTACATTGACCTCTTATGATATTTAAATAAAATATAATAAATTTTACAAATTTTACATAATTATATTAGGAAATTATTCAATACTCTCAGAGTATCACCTGGCCATACTCCAAGGTAATTACCAATTACTTAGCCCCATATTGTTCCCCCATTCTCAGCATGAATGGTGGGCCTTTACGCCTCTCCACCAATCAAAACCTTACGGAAGATCACGTGTCCATACTCTGGAAATACTGAATAATGACTCAATTATATTAGACTTTCTTATCATTTTAATTCAGATAATATTTTAGTCCCATTTTCATAAATAAATAAATAAATAAAATCTTAATCATATTAATAAAAAAATGATATTGTAATATTTTTTTTACATTGAAATGTATATATTTTATTTTATTTATCTTTATCTCTTCATACTATCTGTAGTAATTGTGGTTCCTTTTAACCTTATTAAAAGAAATATTAGTGTAATTATACTAAAATTATGAAATTGGTTGTATTTTATTATTATTATTATTATTATTATTATTATTATTATTTGTAAATCTCAAGTGAGTGTAAATTAATCTTAAGATAAATTAATCGTTATATTTTGTTTCGAAGTGTCTAAACAAATTTATTTTGTAAATATGACATTATAATGAAGGGCTTGAAGGCTCAAACAAATTAAGACAAAAAAAAGACCAACCCACCATTTGGTGAGAACCATGGCTGGCCGTCCACTTGGCAAAGTTTCACTGTAGTACCACTGACTTTTTGTATAAAATGGTACTTCGAATGGAGCTGCATTATCGTTCAAAAAAAAAAAAATATATATATATATATATATATATGAAGCTGCATTACTGTCCATTTTCATATCAACGGCGTGAAACGTGCCCTTTTCTGTTGTACTTGTACCCACAGCCATAGGGACCCTTACATTCCACAATCGCTTCGTTTGGAAAGTGTATTAGCTTTTTGATTTTTTAATTTTTATAATTTTTTTTTTTAAAAAATATAATAATTATGAGTTAGATATTATATTTTGTTTTATTGAACTAAAACAATTTATTTTATTTTATATGATTATTTTAACCTCAACCCATCTTCCCAAACAAGCCCAGTGTGTTCCCCTATCCTTTACCGACCAAGGGTGCTTGTCTAGTTGTTGGGATTTATCTTGGCTCACCTCCTATCTGTTTTGGTAAGACTAAAATCAGCCTTATATTAAGGTCTCGTTTGGCAAGTAGTTGTTTTAATTTAAATGTCAAAAAATTATTAAAAAAATCAAAAAGCCTATAACCTATAATAAAAAGTCAAAAATTTCATTTTCTCTTTACTTTTTGCACATCTTTCGTAAAAAGCTAAAAATTCATTCTAAACATACTAGTTTTTTTTACCTCACATTTTAGTCAAAAAATTAAAAAGTTACTAAAATAGCATATTCCCAAACGTTTGAGGGGCCTTTGACATTTTTTTTTTTTTTTGCTTTTTATATTATTCAGCACTTAAATAATTAGATTAAAATTTTTACTTATTTCTCAAATTAGGTTAAAATGTGGTTGCCATTCACACTTCTTAAAAAATATTATTACTAATAACATTTTTTACTCAACATAGGACACTGTTTGAATTACATCATCTTTTTTCAATTTATATTTAAGTAAAAAAACGTGATTATTAATAACGTATTGAAAAAAAAAAAACAAAACAAAAGCGTGCATAGAAATCAGGCTGTAGCTTAGTTTGGGAAATAAATTAAATTTTGACTTAGTTATTTAATTTTTGAATATAAAAAAATCTAAATAGGTTAAAGCCCATAATACGATATTCAGAGTTGCTACTTGTTGTTGGGTTAGTCTCAACAATTTTTTTTGCCTCATATTTAGAGAAAGATTGTTATGCAGTGATTGCCTTCTCTTATTCTTTCTTATCTAGTAAAAATATTTTCTGAAATCATTTTTTATGAGAGGGAGTAATTATTCATTGTCACCAACAAAAATATTTTAATTCCAACATAATTTTGGATTATATATTTGTGTGGCCGCACAAATACGTGATCCCAAATGGTGTTGGTGTTTGTGACTAAGGCCAAGTTTGGCATGATTGAAAAAAGACAAAAAGTCAAAAAGTCACTATCTTATTTAAGTCACATCATCTTATTTAAGTCACATCACCTCTCTAACACATCATTTCAAACCCAACCCAAACCCAACCCATATTTCATAAAAAGTCAAAAAGTGCACTTATTTAGTCTTCCCAAACTAGGCCTAAATAATTTTCACCAGAGAAGAAATGGACCCAACAAATTAGTTCAATGAAGCATCTCTTCTCTAATGGGTTTGAGGCACATGGGGCCTTGGAGCCATTCAATGGGAGGAGAAATTAAGGAGATATGTTGTCTTGGAAATAAAATAGACAGGTTATAAATAAAATAATAAACTCATACATATATAACTCTAATTTCTGTTGCATTTTTAAATCCCCAACTAGCATTTGACATGAACTAGTAGTCCTCCTTTTAACCTGGTAACAAAGCCGCTCTAAACAGTGTGGTTTATTAGATGAAGGCCCTCTAATCATTTTCCCGGATTATTAGAACGGCATAAAAACTTTCAGTAATTTGGTTGATTCGTTCTTTCATTATTCAATATAATCCGTTAGGGAAATACAAGGAGGAGGGGAAGCTGATAATGACGGCTTCTTTGGACCGACCATTATCAGTTTTCTTAATCACTGAGCCGTCCCGCCACGTAATGGACAAAAAATAAATTGGCTGGCAAAATCTTTTAAACCTTAATTAATTAGCATAATTTATTGGATCAGTGGCAGACAGAATGAATTGGGCTTTGATGGGCTCTGGATCATTACTAAACCGTCCAAAACTGTTTTTTTTTTCCGGCTTTGTTAGGATCCTGTATTATGTGTTGATGTTATATTTACACTTTTTGACTCACATTTTGTAATGTAGTGGAAGTCATATATCTCTTTGCAAATCTGTTTTATGTTTAAGGTTAGTTCAAGCAGTTTTTGAGGAACAAAAATTCAACACATTAAACTCTCACATCTTACTTCAATATATATATATATATATATTAGATAGACTCTCTCATTCTCTCTCTATCAAACTCAAACAAAATTTTTAAATAACTTTTTAATATTCACTAGACTCACAAAAAAAAAAAAATTTATTAAGTACTTTTAAAATCCTATGTGACATAACAAATGATATTCTTGCTAAGTTAAAAATCGCACTACATAATGAGTTCTGCGTCCCTCACTCATATGTGTACACTATTGCTGGCCGGTCACATGAAGACACATAAGCTCTTCCAAAAGTTAAGAAAAAAACTTACAAGAAGGCTTTTTAAAACCCTACAGCTTACTAGGCCGTCCACCAAAAACCCTATAAAAGCCCACCACCACCACCCTCTTATATCCCCCCAACCACAAATCTCTCTCTCTCTCTCTCTCTCTCTCTCTCTCTCTCTCTCTCTCTCTGTATATATATATATACAAAAAAAAAAAAAAAAAAACACAGACAGACAATGTGCAAGCTACCTGCCTCCCCTCTCTCCTGCAAATGCACTTCAAACCAACCTTACCTTCTCTCCATCAAAGAGCCAGAACCCGACATGTATGCCCATTTGGTCCCCAAAAGCCCAACACCAAAGCAGCAGCAACAACAACTACCAAACCAAACCCAACAGGACCAAGAGACCCACAAAGCCACCCATGATGATCATCTCTCTCTTTCCATTAAAGAAGCCAAGTCCATAGCTAAAATAGCTCTTCCCATGATACTCACAGGCCTCTTACTCTATTCTCGATCAATGATCTCCATGCTCTTCCTCGGCCGCCTCGGCGAGCTCGCCTTAGCTGGCGGTTCTCTCGCCGTTGGCTTCGCTAACATCACGGGCTACTCCATTCTCTCCGGCCTTGCCATGGGCATGGAACCCATTTGTGGCCAAGCTTTTGGTGCCAAGAAACACACCCTCCTTGGCATTTCCTTGCAGAGGACTGTGCTTTTGCTTTTGTTTACCTCATTTCCAATAGCTCTTCTTTGGCTTAACATGAAGAGAATTCTACTCTTTTGTGGTCAAGATGAATCTATAGCTACAGAAGCACAGTCATACCTTTTGTTTTCCCTTCCTGACCTTTTAGCTCAATCTCTTCTACACCCATTACGAATCTATCTTCGAACTCAATCCATAACTTTGCCTCTAACAATCTGTGCTACTCTAACTACTCTTTTACACGTACCCATAAATTATTTTCTTGTCTCAAAACTTAGTCTTGGAGTCAAAGGTGTTGCTGTTAGTGGAGTCATGTTTAACTTCAATCTTGTAACTTTATTAATCATCTACATACTGATCTCTGGAATATACAAGAAAACATGGGGAGGACTATCCATGGAGTGCCTGAGAGGCTGGAAATCGCTACTGAATTTAGCCATTCCGAGCTGCATTTCGGTGTGCCTTGAATGGTGGTGGTACGAAATCATGATTTTGCTTTGTGGGTTGTTGGTAAACCCAAGAGCAACAGTTGCTTCAATGGGTATTCTGATCCAAACCACTGCTCTCATCTACATATTCCCATCATCTCTAAGCTTCAGCGTATCAACACGTGTAGGCAACGAACTGGGTGCTAGTCAGCCATCAAAGGCAAAGTTCGCAACCATTGTAGGCTTGTGTTGCAGCTTCGCTTTAGGATTTTCAGCTCTGGTTTTTGCATACATGGTGAGAAACGTGTGGGCTACCATGTTCACACACGATAGAGAAATCATAGCTCTAACATCGCTTGTTCTGCCGATAATTGGGCTCTGTGAGCTCGGAAACTGCTCTCAGACAACTGGTTGTGGGGTTCTGAGAGGAACAGCGAGGCCAAAAGTGGGAGCAAACATCAATTTAGGTTGCTTTTACCTAGTTGGAATGCCAGTGGCAGTAGGGTTAGGGTTTTTAGTGGGGTTGGATTTTGAGGGGCTTTGGCTGGGTCTGTTGGCCGCCCAGAGCTCGTGTGTGGTGACGATGTTGGTGGTTTTGGGAAGGACAGATTGGGAGTTCGAAGCACAGAGAGCTAAAGAGCTGACTGGGGCTGTAGTTGTTGCTGGTGATGACAGCGAAGAAATTGAGGAAGATAAGCTATTCAACAAAGCTGAAACCAAAGAAGATTCTTCTTGTCTATTTGGTAGTGATTTAGTTTAGGATGCTCGTTAGTTGTTTAATCTTTTTTTTTTTTTTTTCTTCTTATTTCTATTTTTTTTTCACCTAAGTTGTAAAGCAGTGAGGGAGAGAGAGGGGGGGAAGGCTTTCAAATTTTTTGTTTGGTCAAGGCCATCTCCAGGGAATTTTTGCTACTTCCAGTGAATATAAAAATATATACTTATATCACAGAGTATAAAAATGTGACGAGGAAGAGGCAACCACCATTTTGTACTATTTATCCTTTTTAATATGACGGGTGTGATGCATTGTCGAAATATTTTATTAGAAGTCACCATTTTTAATGTGATGAAATACACAAGTAATAAAATAAATTAAGTGATGAATAGAATTCTTTCTAGTATGGATTAAACTAGCAAATTTTTTTTATTATTTTTTTTTTTAAACTCAATATCCGGTTAATCTCAAGAAATTATTTATATTTAGAAAGTTTTAAATCTCAGACTTTGGAGGGATCACACTTCAAGTCCCAAATCATGACCACCAAGCCAACCCCAAGTCCCTAATGACCGGTCAATCAGAAATGCAAACCATCCACCCCAAAAAAATAAAATAAAATAAAATAATAGTGATATGTTTGTTTACCTAATTAACATTTTTTTTCATATATTTCAATATATTATGCTCACTTAAATACATTTTATACAAATATACAAAGGTGATTGATAGCTCAAAAGACTATCATTAGAATTTTTTTATTCAGATGTGCTACATATTTGGAAAAAAAATTATTTAAAATTTTATCCATAATTAAAATATGTGAATAAAATTCAATTTAGATATAATTCACAACGTACTAATTTTAAATTTACAGCCTACACATCATTTTTTGTTTAAAATTCTAATTAACTTTTAATGGTAAATATTTTAAATTTACAACATATATACATCATTTTTTGAGTAAAGTTCTACTTAACGTTAATGGTAAATACATGTATGGATACGAAGAGACTAAAAGCGGAACTACTTGTTCGTGACGTTCCACTTATACTGCTGCTCTACTACTTTTCTGTTGAAGGAACATTTTTCAAAAGAAACTTTGTTTGGTGGAATTAGCAGTCAAATCAAGTCGGCTGAATTTAAACAACAACAATGATTCATCCCACTAAAAATACCACCACTAATAGCACTAATACATTAAAAAAATAAAAAAAAATACAACTCCAAGACCAAAACATCACATCATTAACGGCGAGACCCACTGCCACCTAATTAGTGGGAGCACTAATTAGTGCTCCCAAGCATTTTTCTTTAAACAATAAGTGTATGAATCAGGAAAAATATTTAAAAGTTGTCTAAATTTTAAACTTGTTTGCAATGTGAGATAGTTTTTTGAATTTTGAATTTTTTGGTTATTTTAATTTGGGTTAAAAAATTTTAATTGGGATGAGTTTTTTTTTTTTCTTTGACTTTTATGATAGAAAAAATAAAATTATTATGATTTGGATGTTACATGTTGTCTTATTGACTTTTTAGTCTATTTGTCTTTTTGTGGCTAAAATAACTTGAAAATAGCATCCCAAACATATATGTAGATTTAATTTTTTTGAGTAATATTATGTAAATAAAAAATTTATACATAATTCTTATATATAAATGATGTACCTCATTATGGACATATTTACTTTAAAACAAAACATTATTAAAAATACATTTATTTATAACAATGACATTGACATATCATTTTTATAAACCTTTTTTTGCATAAATTTTATATATTAATAGAATTTTTTTTAATTTTTTATTTTAATTGTGGCCTTACTTTATAAATACTATAACATATAAGAGTTTTAATAGTCAAGTTTTTTTTTATCCCTAAAAACTTTTTTTTTTTTTTTGTGCAAAAAACGACTGACTAGCTTTTGTCATAGCAAGAATAGTAGCAAAAAGGTCACCCTCAAAAGTCATCAATTTTTTTTTTTTTAAATATCGTTAATAACTACATTTTAAGAGATAAAATAATTTGGTTTCAAAAGGTTTATTTTTTGAGAAAACAATTTTTATTCCAAACGGATAATTCATCCCAAATATCCAATTTCGTCTCTAAAAATATAATAACACTTTTAATAATAAAAATATTTTATTTCTGAAAATTAATTTTGTCTCTAATTTTTTTTCCTTAAAACTTTAATTTGTTGCAGTGAAATGAATCTTAACTATAAATTTCATATTCTGGATAATTTATTTATTTATTTTTCTAAATTTATAGGCCTACTGAAATTTAACTCATGCTCCAATACTATATTGAACTGGGCTCATGAGATGCTGGGTTAGACCATCCCAGTAGTGTAGCATTTTTTGTGCTATTTTAGCATAGTAAGAATTATATAAATTTATTATAAACGGCTAGCATAGTAAGAATTATATAAATTTATTATAAACGGCTCAAGGGGCGTATGTGATAAAAAAATTTTAAAAAAAATAATTTGTAGCGCATATATTCTAATATTCTAGTTTTTCTTTTGTTGTTTATTTATTTATCTACCTATCAACCACCATTTTTCAATCACTAATTTTTTAGATAATGTGTCAATTCATTAATTTAAATAAAAATTACAAAATAAATAAAGGGGTATGTGTATTGATGTAATTTTATATTTTATATTTAATTTATTTGTTCCAAATTCGCACGCGCTTAATTTGTCTTCACATATCATAGTTGTAGTTAGTAATAAATTAAGCTTCAACCATTATAGCATAAAAATAATTTGGGTAAATTATAAATAAACTCATGAAGTTTGTTTAAAATATAAATTTCCCTCTGTGATCTCAAAAATCACACCCCACCCCTCGAAGTTTCTAAATTCGTAACAAATGGCCTATTTTATTAATAAATCATCAAGTCAATTAATAGTATTTAGTGATGTTAAAAATATATTTCAATTAATAATTCAAATAATTTTATTACTGTTTAAGAGAACAGTTAAAAGCTTAATTTTTTCTGTTAATTTTGTTAGATAAAAAATTCTGACAATAAGATATTTATAATTTTTCAAATCATAAGAAGCAATTCGTATTTTAAACAAATGTCAAGTAATATATTTATAATTTACCCAAATAATTTTGATAAAAATATCAACTAGTTAAGATGTAGCATAACATAACACAATGTTATTTTTAGCCTAGTATATATTACATTATTCAAGTCCGTGTTTATTTTACCACATTATTCTATTTTAGCATTGCTAGATTGAGGCCTCGTTTGGGAATAGACTAATTTAGTAATTTTTTGATTATTTAGCTAAAATATGAGTTAAAAAAAATTAGTATGTTTGGGATGACTTTTTGATTTTTTACGAAAAAATGTGCAAAAAGTAGAGAGAAAAGATAATCTTTGACTTTTTAGTATAAGTTGTTGACTTTTTGGCTAATTTAGTAACTTTTTGATTTTTTTGGCTAAAATGGAGGGTTCCCAAACGAGGAGTCTTTTTTTAGTTAACTTTTTCAAGATTATTCATTTTTTAATTAGAAAAATTACGGTTCTAAGAACTTAAAAAGTAAAGAAAAATGATTTGAACTTGAAAAAATTCACTACAAACAAAAATTCGTTTGAAATAAAAAATAAATAAATAAATAAATGAAGAGAGAGATAGAGCTTTGAAAGTGAACTTCCAAAGTAATCCAAAAATTAAAAATAAATAAATAACAAAGTTACCATAAATAAGATGATTTATTTTATCCATTACAAAAGTAAAAAAATTATAAGTGTATTAAATAACATAATTTATTTTAACTTTACATTATTCGACTTATAAACTGCAGCCAAAAGAGCTTAAGCACTTCAAATTAATTTGACTTGTGGTGTCTAATCTACTTAATAAACAATCAAATTAGACAAACTATATATTTGGTTAGTTTGCATTTTATAGTTGAACTTCTATAAAACTCTACATTTTTACGCACAACATTATGCCTATTCAATATTTCTACTTTATTCCAGGATGTTAACATTAAAAGTAAGATTCTACAATTGTTCCAAATCACAAAAAATGCTATATATGACTTTAAAATATTTTTTTTCAAATTTTGTTTGACCTTTTTCTATTGTCTAAAATATTGTTTGACTTTTGAAAGTATTGCATAGAATATTAGAATAAAGCACTTCAAAACAAAGTTCTGTAATGATTCTAGGTATGATCAATTGGTGTTTCAAAAATATTGTAATTAGTAGAGTAGATGAGGTTTATGATTTTATACGTGGTGGCCAACCTCTAATAATTTTTTATAATTTACATAGTGAACTTTTCAAAGTAAAGGAGTAAAAAAAAAAAAAAAAAAAAAAATAATAATAATAATAAAAAATTGAGAATGACTCAAATGGTTGAAGAAATAAAATTAAAGTTCATTGAATGTCCAGTTTTGTTAACTTTAATTACTAATTTGTTAATATTCCATCTTAAAAAGAAAAAAAAAATCACAATAATAAATAAAATTAAAATTCCATAGAAGCTTTCAAAAATGGATATTAGTGACCGTGGCATGAAAGGAATAACCCATTGTGACGTGAAAGGATAACGACAGTGACGAGTGTGGAATTGTTTTTGTTTTTTGGTTTTTGTTTTTTAAATGAAGTGGAGGTCTTAGGTTCATTTGTTACCAGGAAAATTCAAAATCAAGCATTGCCAAAAGTACAACCTAAGCGAAAATTTACCGACAAAAAAGTACTAATCTAGTCTTTTTAATTGTTTGGATGGAAGTAGTATTGGAAAAATTAAAAGAAAACATTTTGTTGTTTGGGAAACAATTTAAGAGAAAAATGCCTTACAATTTTCAGAGTTAACCTGCCGGGACTCTAACGTAGACCACGTGGACTGCCGGCTGCGTCGATGACTTGGTCTTCAATCTCTCTGTATTTTTTCTGTTTTTTTGTCTTTTTTTGTCTTTTTTTTTTTTTTTTTTTTTGCATGTATATATCCGTACTGTTGTGATTATAATAAAAAGAAAGGCCATAGTGCTATACATATACACTTTAATTATATATATATATTTTTGGAATCTTTATGTTTGATAGATCAATTTTAAAAAATAAAAAATAAAATAAAAGAAGAAGAAGCAGAGATGCGCACACTTTGTGACTGGTCACCTCACACGGTGCAAGTTGTATTACTATCATATTGCAAAATCCTCTAATTCAAGTCAACTTGATGTTATATTGCTCAAGACTCCAAAAACATATTCCTATTCCTGCTTCGGTGAGCTCTCTCCGGCTTCTTTTTTGTTAGGTCAACTTAGATCATATATTCTTATTCCTCCTTCGATGAGCTCTCTCCGGCTTCTTTTTTGTTAGGTCAACTTAGATCATATATTCTCGTTATTGAACTCAACTAGAGATGACAACAGGATGGTATGAGTCGGAGACCCCTACTCCACTTCCGTTCCTGTTTATGAACATTTTTCTATACCCATCAATAGTCGCTAGACCACTCCTCTACACCCGCCCTTTCTACACTTGCTATTATCTGCCCAACTCATTTAGTTTTGTAATGAGTCTTGCAATTTACACTTTTATCAAAGTCTAAGAATATAGTTTCATATTTTAGACACATGACTTAAATAAGGATCGACGTATACGAACTTAAAAGGTTAATTGGCTTTCTTTGGTGTTGATTTGAGAGACGGGAGATGCAATATTTAAAGAACGCAGAATAGAAAAGAAACAACATGAAAAATCATTTTATGTGATCAAGTAGTAGTAAGTATATATATATATATATATGTGAGGATGTATTTTCTGAATACCAACACGTGGCAAGGTGACACCGACGTGTCAGCCGAGGTGCCACCTGTCCAAGTTGTGACGCTGAGGTTATCTCGTCAAGGCCGAGGTTATCGCCGAGAATATCGGAATCCGAGATAATCGGATAAGGGATAAGGGATAAGGGACAAGAGTCCTAGAGTAAAGAGGAGACTTAACCAAGATAAGGATAAAGCTCTTAGGGAGTTTATCTTTATCTCTTGAGGAGTCCAAAGTAAGTACTGAATTGGAATCTATAGAAGTCAAGCTTCTAGCGGGACTAAGATTGAGTAAACTATAAAAGAGAGGCACCCCCGTGGGTCTAAGGTACGCAGTTTTATGCTTTGAAAAGTGAGTTTAGCACTTGAATATCTTTGAGAGATATACTGACTTGATCGTCGGAGTGCCCCCAGGTGGAAGAGCCACCGCCGGAGCCTTTTCTTTCTGTTGCAGGTTAGTTGAAGCCATCTATTCTGCCGGTGCTCTCCAGCTGATTACTAGGCGGGCAGTGTGGTCAAAAAATTACTCACACAATTTGGCGCCGTCTGTAGGAATCTTAGAAGAATAGATGGCCAGTAACGCACAGAAGGAAAACATTGGGGGCGACACTCCTGCTGGGAGTGGCAGACCAATTGACCTTGACGTTGAAGGAGACAACCACAATGCAGAAACTCATGACCAAGGCCACAGTGAAAAAGACGTCGGCCAGGAGGGCGATACTTCGAAGAGAACAGACCGAGGAAAGTACTATCACGAAGACAACCTTCACGTATGGAGGGAGAGGTGCCTACGGAGGGATGAGGAAGTAAAAGAATTGGCGAACAAGTTGACAGACCTACAGTCGGTCGTCAACTTCATGATGCAAAACAATGTCATGCAGCCACCATACCCGCTGCAGGATACGCCGATACCAGCAACTAACACCCAGAAGGGAGGAAGAAGAACAATCCCCGAAGTCCCTCAGCACACCAGGTGCGGAAGGCACTCTCACCGACCTTTTAGGGAAGGCGGACGAGAAGAGCCGAGACGAGAGGAGTCCCGAGGAACGTATCACACAAAGGATCCAGAGCCCAGAGAACATCGGCATGCTCAAGGGCAAGCGCTCTGCTTTGATACAACACATGGAGAGAGATCAAAACGAGCCCACCACGAGGCCAAAAGTAGTGTGCCGAAGAGATTGAAGTCCAGAGATAGCTGAGCTCTAGGGAGGAGTAAAGAAGACTTGAGAGATTACCTCAAAAGGAAGCAACAGAATGCTGAAGCCGAGGTAACTTCACCGGTTAAGCCGAAGACACCATTCTCTGTGGAACTCGACAAATTTCAAGCACCAAAGAGATTCAATATGCCGAGGTTCCAAATATATGATGGTAAATCAGATCACAACTTCCACGTCGAGCTATACCTGAATTCAATGGCATTATATAGTGGGAACGAGCCGTTGCTCTGTAAAGTATTCCCCTCGTCCTTTGGGGAAATTGCATCAGATTGGTTCCATAAACTACCGAAGGGAAGCGTAAAGACTTGGGAAGGCCTGGCCGTGGCCAGGTTTGTGACGAATAAACTTCAGCCCTTGAGGGTCGACGCACTGATGGCTTTAAAGATCGCCAAGGATGAAGGCCTTAGGGCCTACGCAAAAAGGTACTACGAGGTGTTCAATCGAATACCTGATTGCAACCAAGAGGTGGCGGTTGTGTCGTTCAAGAATGGCCTGAAAGATGACTGCCCACTACGGAAATCTTTGGCAAAGACATTGCCAAAAAGCATGGAAGAACTCATGGTGAGAATAGAGAAGTACGTCAGAGCCGAGGAGGATACGTCGGGAAATAAAGAAACAAAGCAAAAGAAAGGAAACGGCTTGCCGAAGCGAAGCCGAGGTAACAACGGACCAACCAAACAAGAAACGGACTTGAAGGCAAAACAGGCAGTAACGACCATATTCCGAGTCCCGATCCACAAAGTCTTGGATCAAATACGAAACCAACCATATTTTAGAGGACCGACAAGAACACCAGGGGAATTCATGGGAAGAAACGTCGGTAGGCGTTGTGCTTACCATAATGAAGAAGGGCATCCAACTCAGGGCTGCAGAGCCCTAAAAGCACATTTAGAAGACTTGGTAAGGCAAGGACATCTGAGGGACCTTGTTGATGAGGCCAGAACTAGAGAAGAACATGCAAGATTGCCTCAAGCACCAGCAGCTCTGCCACCCCCAGCACAATAACCACCCGTAGGAGGACCACGGGTGGTTAACGTAATTCACTCAAAAGTGAACGAAAACGACATACGAGGGGAGACCCAGAAGGTAAGACACTTGCAACACGTAAACCAGGTCGGACATAAACGACCTCGGCCTGAAGAATGCCAGGGACCGACAATAGCGTTCACTGAAGCCGACTTAGAGATGGTCTAACATCCCCATAATGATGCCTTGGTAGTATCCCTCCAGGTTGGGGAGTGCCAAGTGAAACGCATCTTGATTGATCAAGGCAGCTCTTGCGACATCATGTACGTTAAATGTTACGAAGAGCTGGGCCTTCATCCTGATGACTTGGAGCAATCAAATGGCCCGATGGTCAGCTTCAACGGAACGCCGACGTGGCCACTGGGTGCAACAAGCTTGGAAGTACAAGCTGGCACCAAGAAGATCAGGACAAAATTCACGGTGATTGACACACCTTCGCCATATAACATCATCTTGGAAAGACCATGGTTGCATGCAATGGGGGCAGTTTCCTCAACATTGCATCAACTACTGCGATTCCGAACAGAGCATGGGATTGAAGAAGTTAGAGGAGATCAACTGCAGGCAAAGAATTGCTCCATGGCAGCAATGAAATCCACCTGCAACATTCGAGAACCAGAAAAGGCAAAAATTGAAGACGAGGACGTGAAAGTCCTGGAAGACGTCGGCAAAGAACCAGCTGAGAAGAGCGAAGAGGAGCTGAAGAAAATCCTCGTTCAGGATGGGGATGAAGAACGCTTCTTTCTTCTCGGCTCGGGCTTAGCTGAAGAAGAAGAAGAAAAAGAGTTGGAGACTTTTTTAAGAGCCAACATTGAGGTGTTCGCCTGGACACCTTACGAAATGCCTGGCATTGACCCCGAGGTCACTAGCCACAGACTGAATGTCGACAGGTCGGCAAAACCCGTGATTCAGCGAGCCAGAAGACCGACGTTGATGCATGTCGAAGCAGTAGAAGAAGAAGTGGACAGACTTCTAGAGGCCAGGGCCATCCGAGAAGTTCATTACCCGACATGGCTATCCAACACAGTAGTGGTAAAGAAGAAGAACGGTAAATGGCGGGTCTACATAGATTTTACAAGCCTGAACAAAGTTTGTCCCAAAGACTGCTTTCCTCCACCCAAGATTGACCAATTGGTAGACGCCACATCTGGACATGGAAGGATGAGCTTCCAGGACGCTTACAGAGGATACCACCAGATAGCCATGTACCCCCCAGACGAAGAGAAGACTGCGTTTATCACCCCGAAAGGACTATATTGTTACAAGGTCATGCCTTTTGGGTTGAAAAACGCAGGAGCAACTTACCAAAGGTTGGTAACTAAGATGTTCAAAAATCTGATTGGCCAAACAGTGGAAGTCTACATTGACGACATGGTCGTAAAGACCAAGGATCCAAGGGGTCATCTTGCCGAACTAAAAGAGGTCATTGAGATACTAAAAACATACCAGCTTCGACTCAACGCATCGAAATGCGAGTTTTGGAGTTGGATCAGGTAAATTTTTGGGGTACCTGGTAACAAGAAAGGGCATTGAGGCCAGCCCAGATCAAATCAAGGCCATCCTTGAGCTAAAAAGCCCGACATCGGCAAAACAGGTTCAGATGCTTACTGGAAGGGCCGCAACCCTAAACAGGTTCATAAGCCGAAGCTCAGACAAATATAAACCTTTCTTCAACCTGGTAAAGAAGGCCACAGACTTCCTATGGACTAAGGAATGTGAGGCCACTTTGGCCGACCTAAAGAAGTATCTGACCATGGCTCCAGTCCTCTCAACACCTGAACCTGGAGAAGAACTGTTTTTGTACTTAGCCGTTTCAGAACATGCAATAAGTGCGGTATTAATTCATGAAGAAAAAGGGGAGCAAAGGGCTGTTTACTATGTAAGCAAAACCTTAGCCGATGCAGAAACAAGGTATTTACCCTTGGAAAAACTGGCGCTAGCTTTAGTAATGGCATCAAAGAAGCTGAGCCATTACTTTCAAGCGCACAAGATTATAGTGCTGACAGAACACCCACTGAAGTCCTTGTTACATCAAGGAGACTTAACTGGAAGAATAGCAAGATGGGCAGTGGCCTTGGGCCAATACGACCTGGAATTCAAGCCGAGAACAGCAATTAAGGGCCAAGTTTTGGCCGACTTCGTGGCCGAATTCACGCTGGAATCCATCGAACATCAGGCTCCGCTGAGCCGAGATGAACGATGTCCATACAAGCAAGGGGAAGCCCAGCCAAAGACAAAAGAACAAGGAAAAGAAAAACTAAGACCCTACAGCATTTACATCAACGACTCCTTTCGCCTGTTTGTCGATAGGAGTTCAAATCGGCAAGGAGCGGGGGCAGGAGTAGTGTTAATATCTCCTGATGGGGAGATATTGGAACAGTCTATTCGATTAGGGTTCAAGGCCTCAAACAATGAGGCAGAATACGAAGCACTGATTGCAGGACTGAAGCTAGCAGTGGCAGCAGAAGCAGATGAGGTAATAATTTTTTGTGATTCACAACTTATAGTAAATCAAACAATAGGAGAGTTTGTAACCCGAGATGAGAGGATGTCGGCATACGCAAAGGAAGTCGTCAGGCTGGCAACCTTGTTTCGCAACTGCCGACTTCTTCAGGTCAGCCAAAATGATAACAACCACGCCGACGCGTTGGCCAACTTGGCAAGCTCAATGTAATCTAGAAAAACAAGAACAATAATGATTGACTATCTGTCAAGCCCGAGCATAGAAAAGCCGATCACAGAGCAAGAAGCAATGTGTGTGGACTTGGGTCCAAGCTGGATGGATGCAATTGTTGCATTCCTGAAAGAGAGAAAACTACCAGAAGACCATAAGGAGGCACACAAGGTCAGATTGAAGTCGGCAAGATTCAGTCTGACAGTAGATGGACATCTCTACAGAAGGTCCTTCACAGGACCCCTTTTAAGGTGCGTACACCCTTTGCAGGTTGAAGATTTTCTATACGAAATTCATGAAGGGATTTGTGGAAGCCACGCTAGGGGCAGATCACTAGCTCACAGGGCCATTACCCAGGGGTATTGGTGGCCTTACATGCAAAAAGATGCAGAAGCCTACGTGAAGAAGTCTGAACAATGCCAAAGGTTTGCACCTTTAATACGCCAGCCAGCTGCTGACCTGAACCCTGTATCCAGTCCATGGCCATTTGCCCAATGGGGCATGGATCTCATTGGACAGTTGCCCCAAGCAACTGGGAAAGGAAGTACTTGCTGGTAGCAACAGATTACTTCACAAAGTGGATAGAAGCAGAACCTCTTGCCAAAATCCGAGATGTAGACATCAAGAATTTCATATGGAGAAACATCATCACCAGATTTGGCATTCCAAGAGCAATAGTTGCCGACAACGGAACGCAGTTTGACAGCAAACTCATCAAGAACTTCTGTGCAAAATTCAAGATAAAAAATTACTTTTCAACACCAAGTTTTCCCCAAAGCAATGGACAAGCAGAGGCATCCAACAAAGTAATTTTGGATGGGATAAAGAAGAGGCTGCAGGCAGCAAAAGGAAAGTGGGTGGACGAGTTGCCCAATGTACTTTGGGCATATCGGACTACACCGAGAAGATCAACAGGGAAAACCCCCTTTGCCATGGCTTACGGCACAGAAGCAGTTATCCCACTAGAGATCGGCATCCCAGGGATCAGAACCCAGGGAGTAGAAAATGGGACTAATGACATACTTCTAGCCCGAGATCTAGATCTCTTAGAAGAAAGAAGAGAAAAAGCTACAATTCAGCTCATAGCATACCAGCAGCAGCTTGCTAGAACTTACAACAAGAAGGTCAATCCAAGGGATTTTCAGGTCGGCGACCTAGTCCTAAGAAAAGTTGTTGGCAACAAGAAGGACCCTAGAGAAGGCAAGCTTGGACCAAACTGGAAAGGACCCTACAGAATCACTTTGGTATTGGGCAATGGAGCATACCGGCTTGAAGATAATGAGGGCAAAGCATTGCCAAGACCGTGGAACACTTTGTAATTTGAAATTTTTCTATCATTAGACGTTCCTTGTTACTTTTTTGCCAAACATCATCAATAAAATCTTTGCAGAATTCTCCAATACCTATGAATTGATAAAAAAAAATACAGAATGATTGTTTCAGAATAATGAGAACCCAAGTGGAACTCAGGTTCACATTAGGGAGCAGAGAGAAGACAGTAATGCTTAACGCTGAAGCCGAGATAATTGTTTATCTTCACTTGTTGAAATTTGTAGCAATTTACAAGTTGAAGTTAAACTAAAGTAATGCTTAACGCTTGTTGAACTTTGTAGCAATTTACAAGTTGAAGTTAAGCCGAGATAATTGTTTATCTTCACTTGTTGAAATTTGTAGCAATTTACAAGTTAAAGTTAAACTAAAGTAATGCTTAACGCTTGTTGAAATTTGTAGTAATTTACAAGTTGAAGTTAAGCCGAGATAATTGTTTATCTACACTTGTTGAAATTTGTAGCAATTTACAAGTTGAAGTTAAACTAAAGTAATGCTTAAGGCTTGTTGAAATTTGTAGCAATTTACAAGTTAAAGTTAAGCCGAGATAATTGTTTATCTACATTTGTTGAAATTTGTAGCAATTTACAAGTTGAAGTTAAACAAAAGTAATGCTTAACGCTTGTTGAAATTTGTAGCAATTTACAAGTTGAAGTTAAGCTGAGATAATTGTTTATCTATACTTGTTGAAATTTGTAGCAATTTACAAGTTGAAGTTAAACAAAAGTAATGCTTAACACTTGTTAAAATTTGTAGCAATTTACAAGTTGAAGTTAAGCCGAGATAATGCTTAGCACTTGTTATAACTTGAGAAAAATTTATAACCATTATATGTTTATCCTTGTTGAAACTTATAAGCAATTTACAGGACAAATACTTGCCGAGATATATTATCGGGTGGCATAACCGAGGTGTGTTACCCCGAGAAGATTGCACAAAAAAGATAGGGTACATATGATATATGCAGAATATTCTAAGTATAGAATCATACAAAGAAGAGAAAACAGGAGTACAAGCATTCAATAAAAGAGAAAAGTTGTATTAACATTCCAAGAAAAAAGGGGGACACATTGGCCATACAAAAAAGCGTACATTGCTGCCCAAAACAAAGAAGCTAGAAAATACAAGTAAGAAAAAGATAAACAGCTAAGACTCCTCCCAACAGTTGGTTGAAGATCAGACACCACCTCGGCCTTTTTCTCTGTCGCTATCTCGGCGTCAATTTCTTGAAGAGTTTCTTCAACAGTCTTGACCTCAGAAGGGATGTCGGCTGGTGTGATGTCGGGAACAGCTTCTTGGACAACCTCATCACCTTCCTCATTCTGAGTCAAGTCTAGAACTTGCTCATTCTGAGGAAGGGATTGGGCCCCATCAGCATCTTTGATTTTTCTAACCAAAGCCTCATCCTCTTCCTCATCAGCATCATCGGACTCAGATTCGCCGACATCTTGATTTGAGGGTTGGGCTGGAGGGAATGGAAGAGGAATATTGTCGGCATTTCGCAGAGGCGAATCATCGAGAACATTTAGTTTTTTCAGAAGAGAGATTCAACCAAGGGTGAAACCCTTGTTGCATGCCTGCTTCACTTGAAGTTCATAGGCCTCTGTAACGTCGGCCATGCCTTGATTATAGGCCTTTTCATCGGCTTCTTTGATTTTAGCCTCTTTGGTGGCCAGGGCCTCCTGAAGCTCTTTCTCAGCTTGGGCCATCTTTTCCTCGACCTCTCTCCTTTGAGATTCAGCCACTTTTCTGATAGCCTCAGCAGCCTCGGCCTTCTCTTCGGCATTATTCTGAGCCTTAATTGCAGCTTCGGCTTGATCCTCCAGCTTCTTCATTTTTTATTCTAGGCCCTTATTGATCTTTTGAATAGAAGAAAACTCCCACTTCATGTCGACCAGCCTTTGCCGATTCTCAAAGGACTGCATTGAAAATGAGTGGCCATGCTGAATGGCCTGAAAGAAAAACAGAGGTATTAAAAAAAATTCAAAGTATGAAAAAGGAAAAATTATCAATGAGAAGACATTTACCTGAACAGAGTGTTGAAGCATTAGGGCGTAATTCTCATACTCGCTAAAACCAGCATTACGCTCCAAGTCCCCTGGCAGAAGCAGAGCTGTACTGAGTGCTACGCCGACATTGATATCATCGGCACTATCAGTGGATAGGACTGGCTTGTCCTCTAGAGTTATTTTTGGAGTCCAAGGGGCACCGCTCTGTTTCGACCTCGAAGTCGTCGCGGAAGAAAACCTCGGCTTTTTGGATTTTGGGGACTCTGATGGTTGAGTTTCGAAACGCCTCTTCCCAACAGAGGGTTGAGGTTTGTCGCTTTCCACCAACTTTGAGATAGGCAGGCTATCTTCGGACTCGACTTGAGTTATCTTAGACTTTGGTTGAGCCTTTTTTATTCTCTTTGGCTTCGATGGAGGAAGGGTTTGGGTTGGCTACTCATCAACTGATGTTGGAATACTGGCCAGGAGATCTTTAGCAACTGGCTTTGCACGACCCATCTCGGATGCAAGAACAAGACGTCGGCGACGGCTGTTCCGCTGGATCAGAGGTTGATCCTTGGTCTGTTCGCAATGATGAAGCAACTGGAAGAGTTGTAGCAGAGAGAGGAGATGAGCTCTTCTTCTTCTTCTTCCTGGGAATGTCGAGGAGAGCTGATCTGTATGTTGGGATTAAGTTGAGAAGCAGGGGTGCCTTTCGCTTCTCGATTGGCAAATCCAGAAGTCTCTTCAAGTCTTTGCTGGGAACAAAGGATTGGCGAAAGTTTTTTGGTGGTTGACGAACAGCCGCAAGAAGAACAGACATCAAAAAACAGACAAAGTAATTAAGACTTTGAAAGAAAACAGGCAAAGCTAAATGCTAGGCTCTTACCCTTGCCCTCTAAAACTGATCGGGGAATAGGGTAGAGATGGATGTCCTCGTCTGGAGAAAACTCCCAATTTCCCGAGGTAATAAGATAGTCATCTCCAGCCCCCTTGTTAAAGTCTGGGAGGTCGGCTATGATTTTGAATTCTGTAGACCTCGGCTTAAGATAATAAATGAAGCCTTTTTCTTTCAAGTTAAGGGCACACATGGTATAGCAATACTGGATGTCGGCAAGGGTGATCCTAGCGTTTTCCTGATTAGCCAGGGCTATGATACCAAAGATCACTCGATAGGAATTGATTGCTAGTTGCATGGGGTTCAACTTATAATAATGAAGGATCTCGCGAAAGAGAATGTTGTGTGGGAGCCGGAGTCCGCACTCAGTAAAAGCTACAATGGGAAGGGGCATGGCATTTTCTGTAGGCATGATGGAATCATCATCACCAGCCAGTCTCAGATAGACATCGGCAAGGATGGAGAACTCCTACCTAAAGTACTCAAGTTTGGTCAGGGTATCTACCTTATGTCTCCACATGCCCATGATATCAACCTAAATTAGAAGCGATAAAATTCAGAAAGGAGATGTTTCTGGTCGATGGAACCTCGGCAAAGACCTAGGTTTAGGCTAGTACAGAAATTTGAAAGGAATATTTCAGTTTTTCCCTAAATCATGGGTTCTACAAACAAATCCCAAACCTAAAGCTATAAAGATGAAGATCAAAGGCACAGATCTGGAAAAGACATAAAAAACAGAAAACAAATACGAAGTTTCAGAGTCAAGAACCGAGATGGACTATCAAGAACATGAAAAATACAATGGGATGAAGGCCAAGAACAGTAGTCAAGGCGTGCAAGAAGAACTATAAACAGTACATGTGTTTAGGGCATAAACATAAAGCGAAGTCTACACATTCAGGTGTATGAATCACAAAAATTAAAAGTTTCGACAGATGCAATAAAAGCCACAAATAATGAAGAATCTTAATAGAACTAAAAGGAAAAGGAACGGAAGCTTACCAGAAAAAGGGAAAACGGAAAGGGATTTGCCAATGTCCTACAACGGTGGCAGGAGTAGAAGGCCGGTGGAAATCTCGCCAAAAGGGGTGAACGGAGAAAGTTGCAGAACTTGGGAAGCTTGAGCGATGGCGGATTTGAAAGAAAGAGTTTTAGAGAGAGAAAAAACAAGAGAACTCAGATGCAAAAGTAAAGAGACGAAAGAAAGGGGAAAAGATTCTGTCAAAAAAATGAAAACGACGACAAAAAGGTAATCAATACGCCTAAAAGAACGCATACGTCAGACGGCGCATGTGAGAAAGAAATGACTTATGAGCGCGTCACAGGCACGAGCCAGTAAGAAAGAAATGCGTGATTAAAACGGTTGAGTTGAAATGCACGACAGCTTATGCGCGTGAGAAGTTCCTTAAAAACCTTGATTTTTTAGGGAAAGCATGTCGGCCAGAAATTGATGATCTCGGCTATCGAACTTTAAACCGATTTACTGGAAGAAAATACAGATATAGGTTCCATCACCTCAGAATGACGAGGTAATAGAACCTAGGGGGCAGTTGTGGGGATGTATTTTCTAAATACCAACACATGGCAAGGTGACACTGACGTGTCAGCCGAGGTGCCACGTGTCCAGGTTGTGACGCCGAGGTTATCTCGTCAAGGCCGAGGTTATCGCTGAGAATATCAGAATCCGAGATAATCGGATAAAGGATAAGGGATAAGAGTCCTAGAGTAAAGAGGAGACTTAACCAAGATAAGGATAAAACTCTTAGGGAGTTTATCTTTATCTCTTGAGGAGTCCAAAGTAAGTATTGAATTGGTGTCCATAGAAGCCAAGCTTCTAGTGGGACTAGGATTGAGTAAACTATAAAAGAGAGGCACCCCTGTGGGTCTAAGGTACGCAGTTTTATGATTTGAATAGTGAGTTTAGGACTTGAATATCTTTGGGAGATATACTGACTTGATCGTCGGAGTGCCCCCGGGAGGAAGAGCCACCGCCGGAGCCTTTTCTTTCTGTTGCAGGTTAGTTGAAGCCATCTATTCTGCCGGTGCTCTCCAGCTGATTACTAGGCGGGCAGTGTGGTCAAAAAATTACTCACACAATACATATATCCTGTCACGTGTTTTATGTGTATTCCGAACCGAACCCTACCCATTAAGAAGCCCACAAGCCTGTTTCATCAGGGTTGCTTTTGTTACACTGTATATGATTGGGGAATTTTGAAAAGAATTTTGAAAGAAAAAATGAAAAAGTGTGTGAAATTATATCAAATATTGATAAATTTTATTCACATTTCACTTATATATTTCATTTTCTTTCCAAATCTCTCAACCAAATACAGTATTAGTGTAATAACTCGACCCTCTTATATGTTTTACGTCTTTAATTATATGTGTGATTATATGTTTGATGTGAAATTACATGTGAAATTGTGTTTAATTATGCGAATTATGTGACTATGAAAATATATCTGCCAGTTATGAGAAAATCTGTTGGAATTGAGACATTTGGACTGGAAATTGAAAGTCTTAAATGTGCAATAACCCGAAATTGACTTTACAATTATGATTAGTATGATTTTTAGAACATTATATGAAGTTTTTGAAAAATTTGATTCATAATAAATTAATTGATTTAAATTAGACTCAAGCTTTAATTAAACTAGCTTAGGCTTATAACTTAAGTTTTGCTAGATATAAGAGCCGCTTATGTGAGTTTTAGAGAACTTAGCCTCAACAAACATTAAGAAAATATCTCTTGGTGAGCTCTAGAGAAGAAAAAAGAGAAGAGAAGAGAAGAGAGAAAGAGAGAGAGAGAGATGAAGAAGGGATCAACCTAGAGCTTTAGGATTGAAGGAATTGGAAGGGGAATTAGAGACTAGAGATCAAGGTATGTATAACTCAACTAAAGTATCCTAAGTCTCACTCCAATTGTTTGGCATCAAGTTTTGACTTAGGGTTTTGGAAGTAATCACTTGTTTGGGTAAATATCCATGGAAATTATAAAGATTCATTGTTTTTGGTTGTTTTAAGAGTTAATTATTGTAAGTTGAGTATATCTTGAGTTAGTTTGAGAGGAACTATCTTCTAAACTTTAATTTTTGCATGTTTTGGCTCCTATATGCATATATGTTGTATCTATTTTGATTAACCAAGAAAAGATGAAGAAATAAGTGAAATGTGGTAATTTGATTTGTAAATGTGCAATTAAGATGTGTTATGATTTATATAAGTTTGAGATTCTTGTTCATTAGGTTCATGTGCTGTGATATTGAAGGGAAATTGCTTGTATTTCACCTTAGAAAGGGTTTTGGGAAGTTGATTTTTTTGTTGAATTTCGAACTGCTCACAGAGCCCAGAGCCGCACATGCGGGACTCACAGTCGCACGTGTAGAAAACAGGGGAGGCAGATTGGACATTCTGGAATAAAAGAACGTATAGAGCCGCACGTGCGGCACACCATCCCGCACGTGTGGTTGGGGACTCCCGCACGTGCGGCCAATGGGCAAAATTTCTGTCGATTTCCCTTACTCTGTTTGACCCACTGAAATTGTTAATGTGTACATTTGATCTTTCTAAAAGGTTTACAATTGAATTGGAATTAAACGAATCGGACAATGGTTAAAAAGAAAAGGCTAAAAGAAAGTGATTTACTTACAAGCTGTGTGTCATATGTAGGTCACGTACCAGAAGGGACTATTACACGGCCATATCACTGTGAATAATAATAGTGTAACGATATGTTTCATTTATGTATTGTGATTATGATCCTTATATTTTGACTTGTGAATGATGCATGTTGTATCAATTGTGTTTGATTGAAACACTACAGGAAATATGGGGTTAGGTGGCGTTTTTTTAACGGCGTTTTTTAAAACGCCATTGTTTCTAATATTTAACTGTGTTATATAAACGTCTTATTTTTCTGTAATTAAAACGGCGCCGTTTCAAGAATCAAAGACGTTTTTAAACGCCTTGGAATGGTTTTGTCCAACACCCCTCTCTTGTCTCACCTTCATTTTGAATCTGATAAGCGAAAATATACTGGTCCAAAATCTCACTCTCACTTTCGCGCTCTCTATCTCTTTATCTCTCTCTCCCTCTCTCTCTCTCTCTCTCTCTCTCTCTCTCTCGCCCTCTCTGCGCTGTCTAAGATCTTACAAAATCGAAGTCAGAGCCATTTCTCTCTTAAAATCGATTCAGATCGGTGATTCATCAGAGCCACTTCTCTCTCAAAATCGATTCAGATCGGTGATTCATTAGAGCCATTTCGAAGTTCTCTCTCAAAATCGATTCAGATCAGTGAATCGATTCATATCGGTGAGCTACTCTCTCTCTCCTCCTCTCTCTTGCTCTCTCTGTGCTGTCTAAACCGTAATTATCTCTGTCAGTTCAGCTCTGTGATGCAGAGATTCAGAGAGTCAGCTAGGTCTCAGCAAACACAGATCGGTGATTCATCAGAGCCATTTCAAAGTTCTCTCTTGAAATTGAAATCGAAATCGAATTTCATCTCAGCGATTCAGATCGGTGAGCTCCATTGTCTCTCTCTCTCTCTCTCTCTCTCAAGCTGAACTGATATAGTGCTTAATTTTATCTCTGCACCCTTTGATTTCAATTTTACTCACAATTCACTTGAATTTGTTGTTGCTTTGATTTTACAAGCTGATTTGTTGTACATTTTGCATGTATAAACTATAGAGTTGTTCATCATCATCATCCCCTTATTTCATCGATCCCAAATCATGTTACAGAAGCCAAGTATATGTTTGGCTCTCAGGTTGATTCCCATCTTAGCTTGTGGCGATCATTATGACGCTTAAATCATACATGCATCTTAGCCTGGTACGGACACAGAACCAACCACATAAAACATAGATGAAGCATCTGAGTGTATCTGTTATAATGAACTTCGCATGTGATATATATGGTTAAAATTATTTCATATAGTTGGTTGTGTCCATAAATAATTTTTCTGAATGATAAATTTTACTACTTTACTCTTACAATTAAAATGAACAAAAAAAATTCAAACAATGGAAAGAGTAATTTTTGTTGGGCAATTTGAAAATAAAGTGTTACAAAACTTTATAAAAAAAAATGTGAACACCAAACTAACTTGTTAACTTTATACTTTAAAATAATAGTCGGAGATCGTATTTTAATAGTCGGAGATCATGTTCACCAACTCTTAGATCAATCGCCGAAACGATTTAAATTCCTATTCTACAATGGCCGAAGTTATAATCCCAAAATATTCATCTGGGTATCTTGGTAAACCAATAATATTGAGATGTCTAACCATCCTATAATCCCAAAATATGAAGGCAAAAAAAAAAATATAAGATACAACCCATACCACATTCGAAATATAGAAAACCAAATAGAGAATTGCTTAAAATATCAAAAAAATTCAATGAAAACAAAAAATACAGAAAACGAAAAAATAGAATTTTTTGAAATGTGAATTCTGAAAACTGAAACCAAACAGAGAATATTTTTTTAGGGATTGAGATTTATGAATTATATGCATTCATGAAACCATTCAAACCTGCCTCTTGCTGCATTCAAATCTTTTGACACAATGTCAATTCGCTGACCTCATCCGAAGGTTTAAAATTCTGTTTTGAACTCAGCATTTTTTTGTGAGTTGGGTGCTGTAGAAACATACCATTCTTACCAACCCCCTCCATGTGGGTCCACAACCACTGCAATTTCAGTTAGGACAACTAGGTTTTTATAATTTCTTAGTGTCTTTATTCCAATGAAATAGTGAAAAATTGATTAAATCATTTTGAATCATACTTGTACAACACATATTTACCAACTCATCAATCTGGATCAAACTACTGATTCTTTTCATGGCACAGACCACTGTTAAATTAGCAATTGCTTAGAAATAGAAGCAGACACCCACACAGATTTTTGGAAAAGACTTTGCAAGGATAGATAGGACTTTTCAAATCCCAAACAACAATAGATTTGACACATTGTATTTGGAAGGATAAGTTTTGAAGCCAGAGTTCAGACTTTTGAGCAAAACCTTCTATGACAATTTGAAGGTGTACTTGCAACGTAGAGCACACAAAGTCGCAACAAAGTGATAATTTTACATGGGGACCAATTAGGACCTTATGTTATGAACTTAAGAGTTGATTTAAGTCCTACTTTTATGTTTTGTAAGTTATTATATTGCTGGATAGTTTTCTTTCTTTTTCCTTATTTTTATTTATTTGTAATGTTTTACCGGATTTTATTTGTTAACCATAGTTGTTGATTTTTGGTTTTGATATAGTGTAGGTCCTTGGTTGTTCTTTTGGGTCAACTTACAATATCACATTATTAAATTTAAAAATATATAGGTCCAGTACAGTATTAGTTGTCAAATAGTCAAAATTTAATATTTGCGAATTGTGATTTTAATAAATTTAGGGAATCCTAACAGTATAAATTACATGTAACCCAACCCAACCCAACCCAAACCAAACCAAGCTACCCAACCCAAACTAAGCTTTGTATTCCACTCAAGTAAGGTTGGCTACATGAATTTATGGGAATTTCAGATTGTATGTTTTGCAAGTGTAAATCTCTTCTTTCCTCTTATTATTTTTTCTTTGTCCTCTTGCTTTTCTTCTCAAAGTAACTAATGCTTGTGGTGCTCCTCACATTAGGCAAACAAACTTGTTTTAACTCCAAAACCCTAGCCTATCAAATCTCAACAAATCCTCGCTGCTCTTACCTCTTTGATGTGACATCAAAACTTTAACTCACTAGGGTGCAGTGCAAATGTGGTTCAAGAAAGAGTAATCAAAGATATGATAAAACTTATAAATTTTTCATAAATTTCATGGCTGAGCCAATTGGACCCATATATTCTCGAGGTTATGTCCTATAAGGGTGTTATTTTATGATAATCCTGTATAAACGATTAAACACTCAGAATTTTGAAAGGATTACTCTGGTAGAAATGGTAATCCTGTGTTATGCAGATCTGCCACCAAATAACTAATGTGCTCCGCATACTTTCATTTTCTTTCCCTACCTACATTCGATTAATACCATATGCATAGGATGCCTTTTGGTATGATGACATAATGAAGTAAAAGGTTGATAATTTTGCAGAATTTGCTTGTATGAATAAAAATGTCTTAAAATAATGGTGTGCCTTTTCATGATGATTTGCAAACTAGAATTTGGGGGCTGATGAATGGGAGAGACAAGTTGATTCCAGTTTTCCATTGTTCAGATAGGGGTTTATCACCTCTTTCATCTTTACACTTTTCGCAACTTGCTCAACACTCAAATTTGCATTTTATTATGGACTTTGGTATACATTAAGATAGAAAGCTTTTGATTTTGTAATTGTTTTATTGTTGAATTACTTTATTTATTTTTCTAGTGTTTTGCTCATGCCTCAAATTCTGAAGTCTCAATTCTATTTCTAGTGTTTAAATACATTCCAAAAGTTTCTACAAAAAATAATTTGATGTTTATGCTACATGATTAAACCATTCCTTCCAAAAAATATTTATAATTATGTATAAAATATAATTTGAGAGAGTGTAGGACACAATTAACTTTATTTGGAGGGTAATTTAACCCAAAATAAATAAATAATCATCTAGCTAGCATGTGAAAGAATTGTCTTGCATGTAACTTTGTCCTGATTTGTAGTATTATATGGTGAAGTTTGGTCTTCAATTCAAACAAGTTTTCTTCATAGTTATTAACGTGGATAACTATGATTGTGATTGTGATTCCTCAACTAATATAATTGTGATTGTGATTGTGATTATGAATGTGATTCCTCATTTGGTGGTTGCTCTTTGGTGTTTTCTGAATCATCATCATCATCATCATCATTAGAAGTATTCGAGCTTTGGTACACTTATTGGTTTGGGTAGTGGGTTTGAACTTCCCACATCCATGAGTTCCTGCCAAAATTATTCCATTATTGATTGATTTGAGAGAGCAATATATTTCTTGAATCTATCATAATCTATCAAGAGCATTGTAGAAACTTTTGGTTTCTTCATTAATATGTTTCATACTAGATATGCTTCTAGTATGCTTGATAGTACTAATTTAGATTGCACTACCGGGATGCAATCATTAATGGTGCATGCATGCATAAATAGCCTTAGACCCGTCCAAGAATCTTCATTAGAGATGCCTAGTCATCTTTGATGAAGCTCTTCTTGGATTGTCCAGTTGGATAGTTCAGGAGCACAAGTCTGTATTGTAATTAGTAGTTCTACTGCTTATAGTCTATCTCGTAGAGATTTCGTGTAGCAACTCCTTGTGTTCTCCGAGTGCACACTAGATAAGGTGTAACAGTACACCTAGTCTATGTTGTGTATTTGGAGAACCATGGGGAGATGCTGCCGAAATTTTGTTAGAGATGAGCAGAGCGGTATGAACTGCTTTTTACAATACAGGCTGTGCATTCCTGAATGGGAAAGTAGGATGAACCAACATATTAGAGACCAGTTAAAGGTGAATGATATCATATTGCATGCATTATAAGGTACTTAATTGAGGTTAAGATTAATTAAAATGGAATGATAATTTTGAACTTTGTTGATTTGGCAGTGACATTTGTAGTGTAAAAGAGAATTAGATGGATAAAAGTTGGCTAAATCAACATAGGTTGCACCCGGAATACATACAAGGGGTTAAGGAATTTATTAAATTTGCATGCGAAAATAAGCCGTTGTTGAATGAAGTCACATGCTCATGTAAACGGTGTCGTAATGTCAAATTGGTGGAGAAAGGCCTGTTAGGGGAACATTTAATGATCAATGGGTTTCTTCCAAGTTACACCAGTTGGATTTTTCATAGGGAGAATTTGTCATCGCCTGTGCCACACAATGTGAATGTTGGGCAAACTGATTCGAACGATGGTGATGAAACGTATGAAATGCTATACGAAGGATTTGGACTTCCTCCACGAAGCTTTATTCACGAGGTAGCAAGTTCTGGTATTAGACAAGGTCCGGATGAGAAAACCGAAAAATTCTTCAATTTATTGAAAAAGGCCGAAAGAGAGTTGTATCCTGAGTGTCAGAAGTTTTCAACGCTTTCATTTATTGTTCGGTTATTGCACATCAAGTGCCTTAGTGGATGGAGTGACAAGTCTTTCACGATGTTGCTCAAGCTTTTGAAGGATTCGTTCCCAAAGGGTGAAACTTTGCCGAAGTCATTTTATGCAACTAGGAAACTTCTTAGGGACTTGAGCCTCGATTATCATAAGGTACATGCATGCCCAAGGGATTGCTCACTATATCGGAAGGAAGCAGCTGGTATGGATGATTGCATAGTGTGTCATATGCCTAGATACAAACAGTTCGAGGGGGAGGAGAATGATGTTAAGAAGAAGCAACAAAGAATTCCACATAAGATTGTTAGATACTTTCCATTGATTCCAAGGCTTCAAAGATTGTTTATGTCATCCAAAACATCTTCTTTAATGAGATGGCATGCAGAGGGCCGAATTGATGACGGCAAAATGAGACATCCCGCTGACTCTCCAGTTTGGAAAAATTTTGATAATTTGTATCCCAAGTTTGCGAGTGAGCCTCGCAATGTCAGACTGGGTTTAACAGCGGATGGATTCAATCCATTCAAGGCAATGAATGTCTCTCATAGCAGTTGGCCAGTTATTATAATGCCATACAATTTGCCACCATGGTTGTGTATGAAGCAGCCTCATATGATGATGACATTGCTCATCGATGGTCCTTCTTCGCCTGGAAATAATATTGACGTCTACTTACACCTTGTAGTGGATGAATTGAAAGAACTATGGGAAAATGGTGTTGACACGTATGATGCGGAAACTAATCAGATGTTCCGAATGCATGCTGTGTTATTGTGGACTATAAATGATTTTCCTGCCTATGCAATTTTGTCTGGATGGAGCACAAAAGGCGCTTTAGCTTGTCCTTGTTGTAACACACATACTCGTTCTCGATATTTGAAGAACGGAAGGAAATTATGTTACATGGGGCATCGTCGCTGGTTGAATGGGGGTCACAAATTTTGGAAAGCTAGTGCGTCTTTTGATGGCACTCGTGAATTCGAACCATGCTCAACTCGGTTATCAGGGGCTAATGTGCTACAACAACTAGGCCCTAAGTTCAAATTGAATTCTAAGCATCAACAATCTAGCAAACGGAATAGAAAGGGGAAAGAAAAGGAGGAAAATGAGGACTCGGGTCATTATTGGAAAAAGAAAAGTATTTTCTTTGAGCTATCATATTGGGAGCATAATTTGATTCGCCGCGATCTTGATGTGATGCACATTGAAAAGAACGTGTGTGATAATGTGTTGTGGACGATATTAAATGTTGATGGGAAAGGGAAGGACAATTTAAATACTCGTCGAGATTTGCAAGAAATGGGAATTCGGAAGGCACTACATCCTCAGAAAAGGGTTGGGTACAAGTATTATTTGCCTCCTGCATGTTTTGCCATGAACAATAGAGAGAAAAATCTATTCTGCACACTTCTAAAGAATATCAAAGTTCCAGATGGTTACGCATCTAATATTTCTCGTCGGGTTAACCTCAAACAGCGTAGCATATCTGGACTGAAAAGTCATGATAACCATATACTCATGCAACAAATACTTCCAATAGCAGTGAGAAATTTGTTACCGAAGAAAGTGGTTGAACCATTAATTGAGTTAAGCAATTTCTTCAGGAAATTGTGTTTCAAAACCCTAGACGTGGATGGTCTAAATCGTCTTCAGTCCCAAATCGCTCTTACACTTTGCCATCTTGAGAGAATTTTTCCTCCATCATTTTTTGATATAATGGAGCACTTACCCATTCACCTAGCAGATGAAGCAAAGATTGCCGGTCCGGTGCAATATCGATGGATGTACTTTGTTGAAAGGTGTGTAATTCTACTTTAATGTCCATTTTGTATATATTTGATTGTTTATACTTGGAAGTCATGTATGCATCTTTTTGTTTATAGGTACCTTATGACACTTAAATCATGCATGCGTAATCGAAGTCATCCTGAAGGTTCAATTGCACAGGGATACTTGGACGAAGAATGTATAACATTTTTCTCAAGGAACTTGCATGATGTTGAGTCGAAATTGCATCGACCGTTAAGGAATTGCGATGTTAGTGACAATCCTGAGATATTAATGGGGCGGGCTTTAGGAAAAGGAAAAGGGTTTGTTCTTGATAACACAACATGGGTACAGACCCATTGGTATATGTTATTTAACATTGCTGCGGTTGTCCCATATCGAGAGTAAGATAGATGCAGCCTTTGTCTCGTTGTGAATGTATATATACCAACTATAATTATCGTGCATTTTACAAGTAGTTTAATTGTGTAGGGAACATCGTGAATTTATTAAGCGGTCACATCGTCGTCTCAGAGATTATAATGTGGATCGTCGTCACAATGATGAGTTTCCCAAATGGTTCAATTCTCATGTAAGTGCATGTCAAGCACAAGTCTTCTATATTTTTGCAATCCATGTGCTTCTATATTTTTGAAGTTGTTAATTGATGTTTAATATTGATAACTTTCTTTTAAAAATAGGTTGCTGAGCTACTAGCTACTGAAAATGTAGCATTGTCAGAAGAGATTAAAATTTTGGCTTTGGGACCCAGCCAAAAGGCCACCAGATTTAATGGGTATATAATTAATGGTACTAGGTATCATACTAAGAGTTGTGAGTTGAGAAGAAAAACTCAGAATAGTGGGGTTATGGTGAAGGCAAAGACTTCTAGCTATGCAAGTGCGAAAAACATTAATCCAATGGAAGGTGATGTAGCGTACTATGGATATGTGACAGATATTATTGAATTGTATTACTCACATGACCATAGATATATGTTATTCATGTGCAACTGGATTGATAACAATAAGGGACACAAGCAAGATGATTTTGGTTGTACACTTGTTAATTTCAATCACTTGTTATATGCGAAGAAACAAGATAGTGATGAGCCATTCATCCTAGCATCTCAAGCACAACAAGTCTTTTATGTTAGTGATTCTGTTGATGAAGATTGGAATGTTGTACTCAAGATGAAACCTAAAGACTTGTATGAGGCGTGTGGAGAACAACCAACTATTGATGAAGGACTACATCACAACGAAGTGGAAGGATTTGGTGATCAAGAGTTAGATGTAGCTTCCTTCACTTGTGAGGAGGACATGGATTGGGTTAGGCAAGGTATTGATGGAACAAATGTTGATGAAACTATTGGACCTCTTGAAGTATCGACAGAGGCACAATTTGAAGATGACGAAGAACTAATATGATATTGTAATTGGCCGCATATTCACTTTTACATTTGTATGGATATTCATATTAATAAAATCTTTGCTTTTGTACCTTTGCAGTTTTCTTTAAATGACCATTTTTACCTTTCATGTACTCTTATTTTCTTTTGAATGCAATAGATATTTATAGATTATTATGTCCTTACTCTTATGTTTGTAGTTTTTTTATAGATATTATCTATGAGTTCTTGCTCTAACCATTCTTCTAGTGAAAGTGAGCAATCAAGCTCTAGTAGTTCTAGTTCAGATGAGACTCAGACCACACTCAAGATGAAAGTCATACCTGATCCACCGGCATCATGGCATCCACCAGGCAGGCTTCCTACCACATCACGTAGCGGTAGTACATCACATGGCTCTATTTCAGCTGGTATGTATAAACTTTGCTTGATATTTTCTTATGGTGTTTTTGAGTTAGATCTGTAGTCCTATCTATTTTTTTTCCTGTATTTTTCATTATAACCAAACAAAAAGTGAAATTATATTTGAAAATCAATTTGTTTTTTTTTTTTTTTGAAAACCCATCAAAGGCCAAAGGCCAGAGGTACTTGTTATATTTTTCTAGTAACAAGGGTTTAGCTACTTGATATGGGTCCCTCATGACATTGGTTGACTGCATTATTTGAGCCTTTTTTACTCCATATTAAGAGAAAACTATAGCTAGAGCAAAAAACATTCTAGCTAGAGCGAAAAAATAAATAAACAATGCACTATTAAACCCACAAAAGGTCTCTATCAAAAACATTCTTAGTATTGTACCACTGATTTCAGCTGTCCACCGTTAATAATTTCATTGCTGAAATGTCTTAAGAAGTATGTATCTACATCTCAAGCACACATGCCAGATGTTGTTTGAACATCACATGGTTATAGGTTTCAAACGAAAAAGCCACAAAGTTTACGAATTGATTTCAGAAAGAAACCTCTCTAAATCCCTCATGAACAATAGGGAGTTCTCATGCGTATAATTAACAACAATTTGATGAATGAAACAGTTCATAATGTTACAGTAACCTGCAATATACCCCAATCAAACACGCACAGGTGAATTTCCATTGGATTTTTCATCATGTTTACAGTAACCTGCATGTCATGGTTTCAGGTGGTGGAATGTCTTATTTTTGGATGTAGATTGGTATGATTTTCCATCTCTTGTTTTGCTCGAGGAAAAAACCTAATTTTCCATTCTTCATGATTTGTTCTTCTTTATTTAAGTTCATTTTTTCTCTTATTAAAAAATATTAAGATAAAAATGACCTGTAAGAATAATAGCCAATGGGTGGGGCATTTGTCTGTTAAAGATCAATTCATTGAACTTGAGTAGTTTATTACCTGAAGAGCAACGAAGTTAATAGACTGAAGAAGATAAAATGAAACTTACCTATAATGTTATTTATCAAAAAAACAAAAACTTACTTGGGAATTTTAGACATTGTTTCAGATAGGTAATGATTTGAACTCCTGGATGCCAGACTAAGGCTTCATATTGCCCATTATTTAAGGGGTTTTGTGTTTCAGTTTCAATTGGAAACTCAAATCAAGAGACTAAAAATTATTGTTTGCTACTGATACTGCAGTAGTGGATGCCTGCAATGTGAAATATTGCGACTGTATCCAATGTCAAGCCAGTTCTGATTTCCCCCAACAACATCTGTTTTCTTGCTTATTGACCAATTGAATGTCAAGAACTCTAGTCAAAATCAAGGAATACCTTAAAAAAAGTTTAAAATTCCAAATCAAACACATTTCACACATATTACACTCAAAATTTGGTAGGGCCCTAACTACAACCATTCTTTCAATGGCAATCACTGTTGCCAAACTCTTCTTGCAGAGGCTCATTTTAATGGGTCCTAACAACAACCATTCTTTAACTCAGGTGTGCTGATAATATGTTTCTTTGACACACACTGCAGCGTGATTTCTAACTCGCTAGCAATGGTAAACATTTACTGATTGTGGCATGCCATGTATCTGTGTTTTGTAGGTCCTAGCTCAAGTCAAGCCATACAAAAGCAGACAAGGGGTCCCACATATGTGCATGGTCAATGGGGTACTAGTGAAGATGGCATTTTAAAAGTTGTTCCAAATGAGTTGAATCAAGTAGTTGAAGGACACACACCCCTTGCTTCACATTTGGGCGTTTTGGCACGAGATGGGAGTCTTGCACCACTCACTTTTACCACTTGGCATTATGTTCGAAAACAAAAGAAAGATAACATATGGAGGGAGATAAAGGTGTATATGGATATTTAATATGAAATAAGTTATAATTGTATTCCATATGAAATGCATATTACAAGTTTAGTTGACATTGCATATTACAAGTGTATATAATTGTAATGTAGGCTCATACGGATGCAGATGAATCCATGAAAAGAACAATAATGGCTTCATTTGGAAAGAAATGGAGAGATTGGTCGAGTGAAAACAATGGGATACAAACCCTTCAAGAATGATGCAGAACGGTTGGCTCATCGACCAGATAGAGTACAAGAGGATTAGTGGCGGGCTTTGGTCTACTATTGAGGCACTCAGAGTGCATCGGTAAAATTTTATTTATGTGAAAAAATATTTATATATGATAATTTTTTATAACATCTTAAATAAATTTCATATTTGACAAAAATCAAGGAAGAAGAATAGAAAAATCTGGAAGAAGAAGACATTATATCATAGAACAGGCCGAAAGCCTTTCTCAGTAGTTCAACTGGAGGTATATATGTGATCAGTGTATTTAGGACAGTTTTATCTTATGTATTGCAGATTCTTCTTCATTTTATGTAGTGAAGAAATATGAAATAATGCATTAAAAACTAAGACATTCAAAGTATTAAATGGAAACTTTGGTTCTTATTTATCTTAAGATTTTGGTTGTCTTTCATTTATAGGAGACAAAAAAGAACAATGGGGTTCCTGCTAGTCGGTCACAGGTGTGGATGGCCGCATACATGAAAGATAGGACGTCAAATAGTGATTTAGTTAATGAGGTTATGGTATGTGATACTACTTTATCTTTGGACTTTTAATATGATTTATATTTATATTGGAGGCTAATTATTGAATTCAAACTTGCAAACTCAAATGAATGAGTTAACAGAGCACATGGAGCGATCTTCTACTGACCTTGCAGCATTACAGGAGCAAATCTTCACACAAGTTATGGGCCCAGAGCGACCTGGCCGTGTTCGGATGTTTGGATTGGAACCGTCACCCATTGATGTTTTTGGAGGTGGATATAGGCGGTCACAAGAGCAGAGTCGTCTCTTTGAAACTCAAGTTCAGGAACAAGTTCAAGAGCAACTTCAACGGTATCAAATGTAGTTCGAGTCGAAGATGAATGAAGTAATGGAGAAACAAATTTAGGCTATACGCACAGATTTTCAGTCATGAATTCAGTTTTTGGAATCTCAATTGCAAGCTGCAAGCGTGCCCGTTGATCCAGTTGTTGCACCATCAAACCCATTACATAGGCAGCAGGTATTTTAGTTATTTTTACTAGTTATTACTTTAAATTGCCTAGCGCTAATATACAACTTAAGCCTCTTATTGAATGATAGGTTGTGGATTCACTTAGTAGTCATCCCACTGTTCGGCCAATGTCACATCAACAATCATCTCATGCATTTTCATCCCAAGAGGTGAGCAATCATTTAATCAAAAGCTTTTTTGACAAATAACATATCTTATTAAGTACAATACTTGCTTTTATTAAATATATGTTCACCTTTCAAAGAAAGAGAAGAAGAATAAGAAGAAGAAGAAGAACTAACAAGGTAAAAAAACTAATTGCCTTTTTTGGACTAACCCCGAAAACTATTAGACTACAATGGCAATAATTATTGCCTTTTCTGAACTAATTGCCTTATTTTCCTTGGGCCTTTCCTGCTGCATATGGAAATGATTGTCTCAAGACTATGCATGTGTGCCTCTTACACATTTTACTTTTTAAATTCATCATTATTGTTTACCATAGTTGGTACTTCAGTTGACCACATACGTGTAGTTAGTCATACACTTGAGAGAGAAACAAAATGTGAATAATATTTAGCTTACATGTTATTTACATTTCCCTTCAATTTTCTAGTGTCATGTTTCTTATTGGTTATATTATACATGACATTGGTGGCTAGTCCGAATTGTTTACACCTGTTGGTTATATCCTCTGTTAATGGTGCTCAGTACAGTTTATGGCTGTAGAAAATTCTTTATCTTCAGTCAAAATGATGCTTATCAAATCCCAACTTTTGGTTTTGGGATATTGGTGGTTGGGATAATTGGCCGTTTCTTGCAGTTTATTCATGAGAATTGCAGTTCTGTCAATAACATTCAGTGCATAGAAACTGATATGAAGACAATTGGCCTAATTTGGATCCTTTTTTCTAAATGAATAATTTTGACCTTTTCATCATTAACAGGAAGAGGCTACAAAAAGTAAGTTTGCAGGAAAGGCATGGTACCAGACTATGATCTCTGACAGCGATTACACCGAGTTTGAAAACTTCTCAAAGTGGTTGGGAGTCTCCTAGTGAGATTTTTCTGTCTTTGAGTTTTGTCTTAGGTATACTATCTTTATCTAATTGTTTTGTTTCAAGAGGAGTTAATTTACTTTTTGTGGCAGTTTTGAGACAAGAATTGAGTTTGGTGGGTTATGTTTTATGACAAGATGGATGGATTTTTCATTTTAGCAGATCTGGAATCAAAATTTTACAAATCGTAGTCTCTTACTTAAGAACGGTTTGTTAGTTTTTTTTTTTTTTTTGAATGAGAAACTGAATTAATGCTTCATTTGTTATTTGAATGGGAGTTATTATTTTATATGTTAGTTTTATTATAGATATTTGAATGGGAGTTAATATTTTGTATGTTAGTTTTATTACATTTATTTGAATGGGAGTTAATAGCTTGTATGTTAGTTTTATTACAAGTATTTTTTTATTAATTGAATGAGAAACCAAATTCAATATTTTCTTACAGGTATTCAATAGTTTGTATGTTAGTTTTATTACAGGTATTTTTTTATTAATTGAATGAGGAACCAAATTCAATATTTTCTTACAGGTATTCTTTTTAATTTAATCAAATAAAATTAGCACAATATCAAAACAAAAAAAAAAAAGAGAGAGAGATATGACGGCGTTTCTACAAACGCCTCCTAAACCCTCGACAGTAACGATTATATTTTTAAAACAGATACGACGGCGTTTAAAAAACGTCGCTACATATTGTTGGTGACGTCAGCGTGTGTATAGTGGGACATTTGGCGGCGTTTTTAAAAACGCCTCCTATACTAATATCACGACGTTTTTAAAACATCGCAAAGTAACAGCGACGGCCGCAGCTTCGACGTTTGGTACTAAACGCCACAAAAGGAATTAGGGGCGTTTTTGATACATATGGCGGCATTTTTTAAACGCCACTAAAAGTCCGATTTCCAGCAGTGAAATAACAAGAATGATCGCACAATAATATATGCAATGGACCCGAGGTCATTCTGCTTTGATTGTGAATAATGGGCCCGAGGCCGTTATGATATGGACTACTTGTGATTCATGGCTCTAAGGCCAAAGGAGATGGAGACATGCCGATATTCCATCTACCCTGTAATGATATGAACTGTTTATGACCCATGGCCTAAGGCCGAGAGAGGTGGAGACATACCAATGTTCCATCTACCTTATAATGTTCCGAACAACTATTGTTCTGTTTGGCCCAAAGCTGTTTTGTTATTATATTGGGCCTAACGTCGTTCTATATTACGTTGGGCCTAAGGCCATTCTGTCATGTGTGGGCTCGAGGCTGTTCAGGAATGAGAATATGAATAAGACCAACTAATAACTTATAATTTTGCTCTACAAGCTCATTCACATAAACCTCCTTACATTGCAATTATTTACTGAGTCTTGCTCACTCTGTATATATGTATATTAATGTAGGTGATCAGTCTGGAGGACACCTCCAGGTCAACTTTAGTAGCCTTTTTGCTGGACCTGTTTTGTCAAGCCTTCTGAAGTGGACCCTTTTGTTTTATTTTTGAGAGTTTCGTGTGATGGCATATTTGGTTAAGACTTGGATATACATTGTCAATATGTAAATTTTGGATTATTACCCTTTTGTATAGCTTTGCATGACATGGACTTGTTGGGATATGAACTGTATGTGTAAATGTTCTAAATATATGGTATGGTGTATTAAGATCCTGACATTTAGACACTGCTCAATGGACGTTTCATTTTGTCTTTATATTTGCTCCTGTTTTAGGCCCCGGTATTGTATGAAATATTTATTGATTATTTTGTTTTGAGGCCTATGTACAGGCCAGTCATGTCCAAACTTTTAGAGATAGGTTTGGGTTGTGACAATTAGTGTCTTGGATGTTAGAATTCACTGAGATATCCTAACCAAAATCAAATGACAATAAGAGAAGCAACCTCTAAATTTTATGAACTAAGTTTAGGTAGTTTATGTAAGTGATGTGAGACAAAAATATAATCGAGGGCAGAGTCAGAAATTTTGTTTAGTGGGGCCAAGGTATTAACAAGAAATGAAGATCTTTATTGAATGAATCTAATTTGAGATTGATTACAGATATTTATACGTCTAACTAACTAACTAACTAACTGACTCTATACGTCTAACAAACTCCTTTACAACAATTGTATCTATATGTATCTGTATTAGTTCTTGATCCAAGTGATATGTTGTAACAACCCTGCTCATGCTTGTGGTTGTGCCTGTGTTTTTTTTCTTTCATCGGCAAAATTTTTTTTATTGAAGAAGAAAAGTGATTTACAAGCAAGAAAGCGTGTTAAAAGTTATATTAGGTAGGAACATCTTAACTATGTTAGCACCTTCCTACTAACCCAAATCATATGCAAACCAAGGCAAGAACATGGCAAATTGGTGAGGCCCCAACAGTACAAAATACTAAATTAAACGGCAAGAACTTCACTTGAGAGGGATGGGCTAACATATTTTATCCATTCAAGAGAGAGAGAAGATAAAGTCATTAACTGTATAATCAGTTAGATTGGTTGAGAGTTTGACCCATGTTGCCACCCTTATTTTCATCAATTCCTTCGGATCATTCCACTTGGGTTCCTTTTGTGAGAAATTCTTCCATTTTGAGCCAGCCACAGTGTCCATAATGTCGCCAATTGGATTGCTTCCCACATGAATTTGGCCAAGCGTGTAAAACTTTGTCCATATCACCATGTAAGTGGATCAGACACAGAGTTTGGAATTACCCAACATAATCCCCACCAATCGACAATATCAGACCAAACTTCCCCAAAAAAGGGCAACAATACCAACAAGTGATCTGATGATTCAGAGTCAATCCCACAAAATGCGCAGGGGTGAGAAGATGGTCTGTTTGTGATGCCTTTCGGCACCTTCCTTTATGCTATTGTCAGGTATTTGCATAAAAAAAAAAAAAAAAAAAAATTGAGTTAGTTTAGGTTCATTACTATTTGAAAATAATTAGTCTTGTCACAAAAGTATTTTATGAAGAGAATATATATATATATATATATCTAACACCCAAAAAAAAAAAAAAATCAATTTTAAAAATTTTGAAATATTAATTAGATTTCAGTATGCAATCAATTGACTACCATTTTAAGTCATTATATTGGTTAATAAGTATACATACTATTTGATTTTTAGAGCTCGTTTGGGAAGAAAAAGCCCTAGACTTTTTGACTAAAATAGTCACAAAAAAACTTAATAAGACAAAACATTACATTCAACCCATAATTATTATATTTTCTGTTTCACAAAAGTCAAAAAAAACTAAAAAGTTCATTTCAAACGAGACTTTTTAGCCCTAAGTTAAAATAACCAAAAAGTTAAAAAGCTAAAAAGCCAACTCACATCCCAAACGAACCCTTAGAATATAAGATAAATTTTTTTTTTATAAAAAAAACGACATATATATTAATAAAATCAATTTATGAAATATTAGAAACAAGCTTATATTTGAAGATATTCAACCCAATTGGGAGCGTCTAATCTCATGAAGACTAGAGTGGTCTTGTGGGTTAAGGTTATATATTGTGAAATATTAATGAAAAGAAGAGTTTTAGTAAGTAATTTTCATAAAATTAGGAGATCATCCCATTATGCATTTTACAAATACTTATAAAATATAGAAATGATCATAAATTTTCAGAAATTTGGAGAGGGGCGGACCTTTTCTATATGTAATTCCACCTGAAAAATAACCAAGTGATTTATCCTGTTTTTGACCGAACTCGGGATACTGTTGTGCCTTGGCACAACAGTTATTATTGTGTCTTTTGTGGATGGTCGTTCCGAGTGTTTTTCGATAATTTGAACCGTTTATATTATAGGATTCGTCGAGTAGATCATCCATACAAAACAATTAAATTAATTGGATATCTATAATCCTATAATCAAAATACATTTGTTTTTATAAAAATTAATGATTAACATAACTTTAATAAATTTTTAAAAACAACTAGGAACCTAATCATGGGGTTATCTAATTAACTTGATTTTTTTTTATGAATAATATTGGTGACGAATCCTATAATATAAACAATTTAAATTATTAAAAATTACTGAAAACGAAACCCCACAAAAGGCATAGCAGTAATTACTGTGCTTAAGGCACATCAGTATGCCCTTTCCATTTTGACCTTAGGTCTCGCACACTAGGAACAGAACTAAGCCAAAAAATGAGGTTGGTGCAATCTGCAGCCATCGAGGTGGTTGTTGTACGGGGAGGAAATAATTCTCCTCGTATAATCCTGTTGACCAAGTCCACGCTCCTCCGTACGACGTCGCTTTGTCACCTGAAAACACAAACGTGAGCTAGCCGGCGGGTGTGTGCCGGAAACCTCTCCGATGCCTAAGTCAGAAAACTTGACAAATAGACAAAGCTCTAAGTTCTTAGAAAGATTGTGTTCAATTACCTCCTCCAAGGTGTTGCTTGTGAGCTTTTATAAGTTTCGTATGGCACAATCCTAGTAGGACTTGTACTTCTCCATGCAGAGTCCTCCTAGGATTCATTCTCCTAGGGATAATGCTTATCCTTTTGCACCCTCCCCCACTGCTTAAACCAAGTGGGATGGTTTTTTATATGACCGAACTTCCATATGACCGAAGTAAAATTGGCTATACCGAGCCACAGAGGGCCGAACTATACTTAGCTCGGTCTGCTCCTCCAATTGATTACTTCGGCTGCCCTGTTTGACCTTGATGTGCTTAGTTCAAACTTCCAAGTAGCAAGTTCTGACCGTCCCAACCGCTGTATGTCACGACCGGACTAATTCTGAAACCGGTCTTCCCAGAACATACTGCGGCCGGACTAACTCTGAGACCGGCCTAACTCCGAGTTGTCTCCGGACCGGAGTGGCTTTACTCTTCCTTCGACCGGAGTAATCTCATCTCCTCGGGCCGAAGTAACTTTGTCTCCTTAAGGCCGGAGTAACCTTGCCCCTAGGCCGAAGTAGCCATTACGGCCTTTTTACTTAGTCCTTCGCGTTTTGGGCCTCGAAGCCAAACTCAGAGCTCGGCCCAATTTTTCCCAAAAATTACCCTCTCAATTGCCCCTTAATTCCATCTGTGCAACAAGATTGGGATTACCAGTCTACTGGCCGAGCTAGAGTTTCATTAGGCTTTTTCAGCCGATCTAAGAACCCTTTAGCCTCTCTAGCCGATCTAACTTTACCTCGGATATCACTATGTCCGGTCAAAAACGTCTCTTCAATCACTGCGACTGTAACGCTTCTCATTCCAATGACACGTGGCAGGCTCTGATTGGTTAAGGACGGCTGTCACGCCGTCTTCGTGCTTTGTGATCTTGAAACGGTTCCCGCCCAAATTTTGGGCTTTCTAACAAAAGTAATTCCTGAGGCTAGGGTCTCTACACTTTTGCTATTCCTTCGTCTTCTCTCTCTGTTCTCTTGCTGCTCGAGTTCTGAGCTTACTGTGTTCGTGCTTCTGTTGCTGCTACTGCTCCATCTTCAGCTTCTTCTTCTTCAATCTGGTAAGCAGGTCTACCCTTCTCGCTTTTGTTACTTGTTTTTCCATCTGTTTTTGCTTTGTATGCTTTTTGCAAACATTTTTCTTCATTTGTCTGCTTTGCTCTTCGTACTTTGATGAAGAAACCATAGAACCCAAGAGTATATGTCATATACCCTAGAGAAAACTCGATTTCGATCCAGAATCACATCCCAACCGAACCAGGATACTGTTTGTGTTGTGTATGTAGATAGATTTCAGAGAACAACCGAACTAGGACTCAAAGGAATAGCAGTAGTTTCTTCTCAACCACTCTAGCCAAGATAAGCTCACCGGAAAAACGTGCACGTACCGAACTAGGTACTCCGGTCAATAACCGAGCTAAGGCTTTCGGGGCCCAGCCGGCTTTCTTAGTTCTTAAACCGAACTCAGAAAGCCGCCCCTAGGGGCTTCGACCGAAGTAACTTTCCTCAAACTGCAACCGATTTAGGCCTTGGGACTAAACCAGCTTTCTGAGTTTTTTAGACCGAACTCAGAAAGCTGCCCCTAGACGTTAAAACCGGTCTAACCTGCTCAAAACCGAGTTAACAAACCTTCTGATGAGCCGAGGTAGAACCAGCCCACTGAGCCGAAGTAGGATTTGTATATCTTGCTTATAATTTGTAGCGCGGTCCCACGATCTGTGCTTAACCCCTTTGTTTTCTACCTTGCAGACTTAGGTTGCCCAGGCACTCCTACGTGTGCTCAACCGGGCTACTGAGCCAAATTTTCGTACCGAAATAATTTATTCGTAACTTATTCAACAAATGGGTAAGTATAGATATTTAGTCGAAACCCCTGGTGGTATGGCCGAATTCAGGCAGGACTACCAGATTCCTGATGATGTCCAACTGGAGTTGGCCAAGAAAGATGCTACTCCCTGGGACAATGAAGGCTCCGTCCCTTTTACCCTTCAGTCAATAATTGAAACCGGACTACGGTTTCCTGTCCAACCGCTCATCTGCGAATTTCTTAGACAGACTAGGTTATGTCCTACCCAACTGTCCACCAATACTTACCGTATTATAATGGGAATAGACGCATTAAACCACCAAACCGGACTTAATCTTGGTCTAGCCGAAATATTCCATCAGTATTCCATCGGCTCAAAGAATGCTGGGTGGGTCTACTACCTCAGAATTCGCCGCCGCCGAGAGAAGATAATTAAGCATACTCCGGACAAAGATCTTAACGATGATGATTTCCTTTGGGTCTCTGGGAATTTTGAGGATTTTCAAGCTCAAATTCCTGGCCGACCTATAAATTGGAAAATGGGAGAGCCTGGTAATTTTGCTTCGGTCTTCTGTCTTGTTTGTTATCTCGGTTGTTTAGTTTATTAGCCGAACTAACACTTCTCTTTATTGCAGATTTCGCCCATCTCCGTTCCCTGTACAGTTATCCCAACCTTGGGGTTCTGCGAGCCGCACTACGGGTTAAAGAAAGAAGTTGGTCAAAGCTTCTAAATTTTGAGCCGACCTACCGGTATAGCGGTCGCCGCAAAGCAAAGGTAACTGATTTTCTTCTCGAGGAAGCACCGGAGCCGGACCCAACTCTGCCCGAGATAAGACTTGTCCCTCTAACAGCAGAAGAAGAGATGGCGGAAAGGAGCAGAGTTAGGGCCCTTCTTACCGAAACGGCTAGGCCCGAAGTAACGCCTCCCAGTCAATCGCAGCCTGCCGTTGTCGCCCTCCCTTCCCAACAGCCATCCTCTTCCCGCCGGACCAAACGTCCCCGGACTGCCGAACCCGAACGAGTTTTGGTTGATGAAGAACCTGTCATTCAGCCGAGCTTACCACCAAGCCCTCGACCGGAGTCTTCCGACCGGACCATCAGTTGCTGGGCACCGAAGCTATCTTTCAACGACCGAGACATTCTGGAAACAGACTCGGTTGTTGCTGAGAAGGACCACCTGTTGGCCATCAATTTGGCCAAGAGTGTGTGTCTGCCTAAAGACATGGAACATCACCACAAACAGTTAACCACCGAGCTGAAGTCCATCCGGTCAGCCACGAAATCAATGATTCTGGTAAGTAACTTCGGTCGTATTTCTGTTTTTCTACTTTTCTTTTTCTTCGGCTAAATTGAAGTTGTTGCTTTGTCAGGCTATCCAGAAAAATCAAATCACCCATAGGAAGGTGCTGGAGCTGAGGAAAGTGACAAGGCAAGCTGCGGCAGAGGCGGAGGCGAAATCGGCCGAACTAGAGGAGGCCAGAAAGGAAATGGCCGAACTCCGAGGTGAGGTCGGTCGTCTGACCGGAATGGTTAGTTCGGCCGAGGCCGAAAAGCAAAAGACTGCCATCGTGCTGAAGGACAAGTACTTGCGCGAGTTGCTAAAACTTGAAAGAAAGAAGGATGCCGAAATAAAAGAGAAGGTGAAGGAAGCCGACAAACAAGGCTTCAAGAGGGCAGAGGATGCTTATGCCCAACAATGCAATGCGGCCAAGGATCTGTTCTTTAAGTGCGGCTGGAGGGGAGCCGTTGAGAAGCTCGGTCATGATCCTCAGACCGAGGTTTTCAACCCTCCAGCCTACTTTATACCGAACTCCCTGATGGATTATGCCACGGCCATGCAACAGCAGTTCCTTGAGGGCTCAGATGATGAAGATTCTGATGAAGACTCTGCCCCTGAGGATGCTTCGGTTGTGAATGCAGATCAGGTAGTTCGGTCGGAGCCCGTGGTGGAAGATCTAACTCTTGATCAACCAATTGAAGCCGTGGCTCCAGCCGAACCCGTTCTTCCTTCTGAAAGTGTTGTAGCGCCCGAAACCGGTCTTCGGGTTGACGCCGATGCTGCCTTTGACGCCGAAATAGATGAACTCTTCTCTTAATTTTGTAATCTTTTCTTTGTAACCGAACTAAGCAGCCTTGTAATGACTTCTTTTTTGAATGAAAATTTGACTTCTCTTATTCCGGTTATTGTGTGTATGCTTGTATTTGTAATGTCTTCTATTACTCCATGTGTTATTTCGGTTTTTGGTTGGTTAAACTATACTTACCAGCCAACCACTCTTTAGCCGACATAATTATTTCGGCTGAAGAGTAACAAGTGTTGGTTTAATCCAGCCAACCACTCTTCAGCCTTACACTTACTTCGGCTGAAGAGTAACAAGAGTTGGTTTATTCCAGCCAACCACTCCTTAGTCATGCACTTACTTCGGCTAAGGAGTACTAAGTGTTGGTTTAATCCCGCCAACCACTCTTCAGCCTTACACTTACTTCGGCTGAAGAGTAACAAGAGTTGGTTTATTCCAGCCAACCACTCCTTAGTCATGCACTTACTTCGGCTAAGGAGTACAAAGTGTTGGTTTAATCCAGCCAACCACTCTTCAGCCTTACACTTACTTCGGCTGAAGAGTAACAAGAGTTGGTTTATTCCAGCCAACCACTCCTTAGTCATGCACTTACTTCGGCTAAGGAGTACAAAGTGTTGGTTTAATCCCGCCAACCACTCTTCAGCCTTACACTTACTTCGGCTGAAGAGTAACAAGAGTTGGTTTATTCCAGCCAACCACTCCTTAGTCATGCACTTACTTCGGCTAAGGAGTACAAAGTGTTGGTTTAATCCAGCCAACCACTCTTCAGCCTTACACTTACTTCGGCTGAAGAGTAACAAGAGTTGGTTTATTCCAGCCAACCACTCCTTAGTCATGCACTTACTTCGGCTAAGGAGTAACAGGTGTTGGTTTATTCCAGCCAACCATTGAAGTTTGTTTTTCCAGCTAACTTCTAGTATTTGGTTATTCCGACCAAATGTCCTGCAGCCTGGATCCTTATCCTGGGCTTAGGATGGGTGTTGGTTTAATCCAGCCAACCTTTAAGTTAGTTTTTCCAGCTAACTTAGAGTAACATGTTTGTAATATACGTAAGTCTTGAAAGCTAACTTTTACAAAGGGTAATTTGTGCCAAAAAGATTTTCTTATTTTATTGAAGGAAGAGAAAATTACATATGCTTGAAAAAGAAAAAGTTAAAAGTAAAATAACTTGAGATTGGCCGTGTTCCATGGCCTAGGGATTGCCTTGCCGTCCTTGTCTTCTAGGTGGTATGCCCCTTTGCCTGCTAATCCAACCACCTTATAAGGACCTTCCCAATTTGGGCCTAACTTGCCGTCTCCTGGGATTAGGGTGTTTCCCATTACTTTGCGTAGTACCCAATCCCCAATCTTGAATTGTCTTGGATGTACCTTTTTGCTGTATTTTCTGATTAACTCTCGTTGGTAGGCGGCGATGTGAACCATTGCTTTTTCTCTTCTTTCTTCTATAAGGTCTAGTTCTAAGGCTATGGCTTCTCCATTTAAGTCTGGATCAAAATTTTCGCTTCGGATTGTGGGGAGGCCAACTTCTAGTGGGATGACTGCCTCTATTCCATAGGCCAAGGAGAATGGTGTTTCTCCTGTTGATCGCCGAGGTGTGGTTCGGTAAGCCCATAAGACGTGAGGGAGTTCGTCCGCCCATTTGCCTTTTGCTTTCTCTAGCCTTTTCTTTAGTCCATCCAAGACGACTTTATTTGATGCTTCAGCCTGCCCATTTGCTTGAGGATATGCCGGAGTAGAATTGTAGAACTCTATCTTGTATTCTTCGCAAAAGCTTCTGAAAATTCTGCCGTCGAACTGAGTTCCATTGTCTGAGATTAGTGCTTTTGGTATGCCAAACCGAGTGATAATATTTTGCCAGACAAACTTCTTCACATCCTTCTCTTTGATTGACGCCAATGCTTCTGCTTCTACCCACTTTGTGAAGTAGTCTGTTGCTGCGAGGAAGAATTTTCTGCCACCGGGTGCTGTTGGAAGTGGTCCTACTATGTCCAAGCCCCACATTGCGAAAGGCCATGGGCTAGTTAAGGGTAGGAGTTCTCTTGCTGGTTGATGTATTTGGTGCGCGAATTTCTGGCATTTTTCACACTTTTTCACATATTTTTCTGAGTCTGCTTGCATATATGGCCACCAATATCCTTGCGAAATAGCCCTGTAGGCGAGCGACCTTCCCCCTTGATGACTTCCACATACCCCTTCATGTATTTCGAACAGGAAGGCTTCTACTTTGTTGGGATGAACGCACTTGAGGTAAGGCCCAGAGAATGACTTCTTGTATAATGCAAAAGATGGAGACAGCCAAAATCGCTGCGACTTTGCCCTTATTTTGTTGGCTTCTTTTTTCTCTGCTGGTAGGATGCCGTCTTTTAGGAACAGGATGATGGGATCCATCCATGAAGGGCCTAATTCAGTGCAATATACTTCTTCTGCTTCGGGGTCTTCTATACTTGGTCTTGGTAGGAAGTCGATGAGTACTGGATGAGGGATCGATGTATCTGCCATTGAGGCCAAGCCTGCTAGCTCGTCCGCTCGGCTGTTTTCCTCCCTGCCAATTTGTTCTATCCTTACCACATCAAACTTTTTGATCTCTGTTCTGACTAACTCTTGGTACTTGGCCATTCTGTCGTCCTTTGCTTCGTATTCGCCCGAAATTTGGTTTACTACCAGCAGAGAGTCACTGTATACCATTAGTTCGGCTGCTTTCATGAAGTGTGCTGACTTGAGTCCTGCGATAAGCGCCTCATACTCTGCTTCATTGTTGGATGCTGGGAAGCCAAGGTTGATTGCTTGCTCTATAACCAGGCCGTCTGGAGAGATGAGGACTATGCCAAGCCCTGCACCATGTCGGTTGGATGCTCCATCCACAAAGAGCTTCCACATCTCTCCAACAAATAGTTTCCAGCATGTGGAAGGGTCAGACGATGCCGTGGGGTCAAGGATGGTGTTTTCTTCAAAGTCCATATTGGCTGTCTGCCCTTCGTCCTCTGTTTGAACTGCTGGTGAGCCTTTGTTTGGCTCCTCCTTGTCGTTCTTAATGTGGTCTGCCTTTGTGCTTGATGGACTACTTTCCACTAGGGGTTGCGCTATTCCGGCGTCAACTTCCGTCCCTAGTTCGGTTGAGTCAGTCAGGTCGACTGGGCAGATATGATGACTTCCAGGAGTAAACTCTGCAACGAAGTCTGCCAAAGATTGAGCTTTTATTGCGGTCTTTGGTTGGAACTTGATATCGAATTGTCCCAACTCTACTGCCCATTTCAAAATTCGCCCACTGAAGTTCGCCCTTTCAAACAGAGCTTTTAATGGAAAGGCCGTAAGGACGACTATGGTGTGGGCATGAAAGTAGTGTGCCAATTTCCTGGATGCCATCATTAATGCTAATGCTAGTTTCTCCAATGGTAAGTACCTTGTTTCGGCTCCCAACAATGTCTTGCTGACATAAAAGATGGGCAAGTGTTGTATTCCTTCTGCACGAACTAACACTGCGCTGACTGCGTGTTGAGAGACTGCTAGGTACAAAAAGAGTTCTTCACCAGGTACTGGAGTAACAAGTAGTGGTGGGGAAGACATGTATTCCTTTAAGCTTTCCAGAGCTCGGTCGCATTCTTCATCCCACTCAAACTTGGCCTTTAAAGCTTGGAAGAACGGTCGTAGCCTGTCCGACGATCTGCTTATGAACCGGTTGAGTGCAGCCGCCATACCAGTAAGATGCTGCACTTCTTTAACTGAGTTTGGTCTCTCCAACTCCTGGATCGCTTTGATCTGAGAGGGGTCGGCTTCTATACCTCGGTTGGTCACCAGGAAGCCCAAGAATTTGCCAGATCCAACTCCGAATGCGCATTTGGACGCATTGAGGCGTAGCTTGTGTTTCTTCAGGATCTGGAACATCTCGCCTAAGTCTTTCAGATGGTCATTCTCATCCTTGCTTTTGACCACCATGTCGTCGATGTACGCCTCCATTGTTTTGCCTAACAATGGTTCAAACATCTTGGTGACCATCCTTTGGAATGTCGCCCCCGCGTTCTTTAGGCCAAAGGGCATGACCTTGTAACAATATAACCCCCTTGGTGTTGTGAAGGATGTGACCTCCTGGTCTGGTTCATGCATGGCGATCTGGTGGTAGCCTCTGTATGCATCCAAAAAGCTAAGTCGGTTATGTCCTGCCGTTAAGTCCACCAGTTGATCTATCCTTGGTAGAGGGAAGCTGTCTTTTGGGCACGCTTTGTTGACTGTTTTGTAGTCGACGCAGACACGCCATTTACCATTCTTTTTTGGCACTACGACGGTGTTCGAGATCCATTTTGGGTAGTGCACCTCTCTTATTGCTCCTGCCTCCAGCAGGTTGCCCACCTCTTCTGCCACTATTTCGGCGTGGTGGAGTGCCGATCTGCGCGTGCGTTGAATGACTGGTCTGGCAGATGGGTGGACATTGAGTTGGTGACTGATGAAGTTTGGATCAATGCCTGGCATGTCGTAAGGTGTCCAGGCAAACACTTCGATATTGGAAGTCAAGAATTCCATGACCTCTAATCTCTCAGTGCTGGACAATGATGAGCCAAGCAAGAAGAACTTATCCGGGTTCTTCTCATCTATTTTTACCTCCACCAAGTCTTCCACTGCTTTCTGATCAGCCTCTTTGCCGACGTCAGCGAATAGTCCATTACTTTCTGGCTCTTCCACCGAATGAACATATCCTTTGGCAGCTCGGCTTCCATTTGCTGTGGCGAAGCATTGTTTTGACATGATCTGATCGCCATAGACTTCTTCAATTATACCGGCGTCATTGGGGAACCGCATTACCTGATGGTATGATGACGCCACTGAACGCATGGCATGCAGCCATGTTCTGCCCAGGATGATGTTGTAGGTGGAGGGGACCTTCAATACCCAGAACTCCACCTGTTTTGATACGCTTCCAGCTCTGACTGGAAGGATTATTTTGCCGACAGGCCACTCTGGCATGGAGTTGAATCCAATCAGGGGAGAAACTGCAGGTGCCAAGTCTTTGTCTTGTAACTTTAGTTGTTTGAATGTGTCGTAATACATGATCTCACATGAACTACCTTGGTCAATCAGAATCCGCTTGACGTCAAAATCCTTGACTCGGAGAGTGACAACCAGGGCATCATTATGGGGGCAGTAAATTCGTTCCAAGTCCTTATCCGAAAAGGACATGACGTTTGTTGCCTCTGTCCTCCCCTTCTTGATGGAGGGTTGGGAACTTAATACTTCCCTAAAGTGTTCAGCCTTCTTGATTGAACCTCTAAGCTCGCATACGCGCTCAGGTTCAAAAACTCCATGAATTACATTGATAATGCCTTGTGGTGGTGCGTCGTTTGGCATTCTGTTGGGTTGGTCATGATCTTGGGGGGCCGGTTGCGCTCCTCCTTCAATGTATTCGTCCAAGTGGCCTGCTGCCACCAATTCTTCTAAATGCTGTCTTAGGGGCGTGCAATTCTCAGTTCGGTGCCCCTTTTCTTTGTGGAAGGTGCACCGTGATCTGTCGTCGTAATTCTTCTGAGCCTCCCCAAGCTTGGCTGGCCACTTGACAAAAGGCTCATCCTTGATTTCGCTCAGAATCCGATATATTGGTTTTTTGAACACCGTGGTTATGGCAGTGCGAATTCTTAGCCATCTTTTGTCTGGGTCTTCTCCGTTATCTCGTCTGCCACGTCCATTTTTGTTACTTCGGTCCACCGTATTAACCTTTGCTGAGGTTTTCTTTTCTGGTACCGTGGCCGCACTTGTTTTGGCTTTGGAACGTGCGCCATCTTCTTCTACCCTGATGTGCTGATGCACTCTCTCCATCAGGGCTTCCATGGTGAGGGGTGGCGTCATGGTAATTGAATCCCTTAGTCGGTTCCCTACTGGTAGGCCTCTTTTATATTGCGCAATGGCTAGATTGGTGGGGCAGTCTCCAATCTGGTTGAATGTCTCCCAGTAGCGACTGTTGTAAGATCTGAGGGTTTCTTTCTCACCCATGTCGATGGAGAGTAGCTGGTCTATCTCCACCGGTGTTTTAGTATTTGTCCGAAACCTTGTTACGAATGCTTCTGCCAATTGGGCCCAGGAGGCTATGCTACCTTCTGGGAGTTTTTCGAACCAAGTCAAGCCCAGGTCGCCCAGACTTGATGGGAAAAGTATGCACATTAAGGCCTCGTTTCGCCTGTACACAGCCATGACTTGGCGAAAGTGGCTGAGGTGAGAATACGGATCCGTCTTCCCTTCATATGTATTGAACTTCGGCTGAAGGAAGCCTGATGGTAGGGGTGCGTTTTCGATCGCTGGGACAAACGGCGAAGTCTGTAGTCTTGCCAATGCTTTGTCCGCTGGTTCGTAGGCCGGTCGCGGTATTGGCATTCCAACCTCGACGCTTCCATGCGTTCGAGGAGCCAACCGTTGTAGGGCCGAAATTCGGTGTGGATCCTTTGCCCTGGCATCCTCCTTGCATCGTGCTTTTTCTTCTAGTACGGTTCGTAAGTCGGATGACCTGGGTAGCTCGGTTTGTCTGGATCTGGTTTGGTGTGAATGTGAAGGCCAATACGTGCTTCCTTCAGTGTATGATCTTTCGGATCTCGTCCGTTCAGACCTGGAGTGACGAGTTCTTGAAGATAAGGAGTGAGTGTCGCCTGTCCTGAGGCTTCTGCTCTCTCTTTGGGAAGGTGTAGTATTCCTACTACGACTCTCTGAGTGGCGAGGGGGCGTTTTATGCTTGCGCCCCTCTCCTGTCGCCACATCTTTGGTCTTTATCTGGCGTTTTAAAGTCTCCATGTCCGCCGCCATCCTTCGAATTAGTTCATCCTGTTCCTTTACGCGATCTTCCAGGGCTTGAGGATCAATCCTCCTCCTTTGCCTGTCGGGACTTTGAGAGTGACGAGGGCTGCCATTCCGCCTTCCCCTGCCACTCCTCCTGGAATTATGTTGTTGGGGCTCCAAGTCCGCCATGGGAGGGACAGCAGGTAATCCCTCACGCCTTGCGCCCCCTTCTGGAGTTAGTCCGTCGACGGCGGACTGCGGCAAGTCTTCAATGTGTGCCATTGAATGAGAAAAGGAGAAGCTTAGTCAAGAGGTTTTTGTTCTTGTCTGTTCTTCCCACAGACGGCGCCAATTGTACGGGGAGGAAATAATTCTCCTCGTATAATCCTGTTGACCAAGTCCACGCTCCTCCGTACGACGTCGCTTTGTCACCTGAAAACACAAACGTGAGCTAGCCGGCGGGTGTGTGCCGGAAACCTCTCCGATGCCTAAGTCAGAAAACTTGACAAATAGACAAAGCTCTAAGTTCTTAGAAAGATTGTGTTCAATTACCTCCTCCAAGGTGTTGCTTGTGAGCTTTTATAAGTTTCGTATGGCACAATCCTAGTAGGACTTGTACTTCTCCATGCAGAGTCCTCCTAGGATTCATTCTCCTAGGGATAATGCTTATCCTTTTGCACCCTCCCCCACTGCTTAAACCAAGTGGGATGGTTTTTTATATGACCGAACTTCCATATGACCGAAGTAAAATTGGCTATACCGAGCCACAGAGGGCCGAACTATACTTAGCTCGGTCTGCTCCTCCAATTGATTACTTCGGCTGCCCTGTTTGACCTTGATGTGCTTAGTTCAAACTTCCAAGTAGCAAGTTCTGACCGTCCCAACCGCTGTATGTCACGACCGGACTAATTCTGAAACCGGTCTTCCCAGAACATACTGCGGCCGGACTAACTCTGAGACCGGCCTAACTCCGAGTTGTCTCCGGACCGGAGTGGCTTTACTCTTCCTTCGACCGGAGTAATCTCATCTCCTCGGGCCGAAGTAACTTTGTCTCCTTAAGGCCGGAGTAACCTTGCCCCTAGGCCGAAGTAGCCATTACGGCCTTTTTACTTAGTCCTTCGCGTTTTGGGCCTCGAAGCCAAACTCAGAGCTCGGCCCAATTTTTCCCAAAAATTACCCTCTCAGTTGTTATGGTTTCATTCACAAGGTTTTGGCTCCTCTTGTGATTTTTAGGTTCTGACTATTATTCTCAGAGATCATAAAAGTCATCTTTAATAACCTAATATTTTAATAAAAAGTCAGATTTTTTCGCATAATTCTTGCCATAGCGTCCTTATATATATATATATATATATGGGGCACATATACCTTCCCCATGTGCTATATACCCTAAATAATGAAGCAAAGATGACGAATCGAAAGTGATGTAGAAATGCACGGCTATACAAGGAGTAGAAAATGAATTAAACTGCCAATAATATTATATACATTAATATTCATTGCTGTATTATGTTGCCACGTGGAAGCCAACTACACATGGAATCCAATAAATATTGTTGTACAAAGCATGAATCATTCGAAAAAATTAAGTTCGGTTTGGTTTAATTTTTTAAATGAGCTTTAAGTCTTGTTTTGAAAGATAAATTTTTAAAATGAGTTTTAGAAAGAGAAAACTTGTTCAATTATAAGTTTTAAAAAAAAAATTAAATTTTGAGTTGTATTTTGAAATTATTTTAAGTTTATTTTTTTAAATATTTAAAAATTTTCTTAATTTTACTTAAATATTTAAAGATAAAAGAGATTTTGCTTATGTTTCCGAATGTTAATAAAATAGTTGCTTCAAGCATATAAACTATATGTTGCCCATGCATTATTTTTCTATATATCTATATATATATATATATGTACACGCATGGGGCCTCTCGGGAATAAGAAACAGCAAAATTGTGGCTAGACTTACATATGCGGCGCCTAATAAAAATGCTAATCGAAATAATAAACTTATATTAGATTTGCTTTCTTAAATACATGCACAATCATCATGTCTTTTCTTGGGTTATTCTATGCTTGTGGCTTTAACTACTCATGAGTGGCCAATACGATCCATCATTATTTACAAACACATCAAATTCAAACTAGACTCAATAAAATGGTTATGATAGTAATTGGCCGCCTTGTGGATTGACAAAATTACATGTAATTAATTAATGACTTTGTTACAAGCAAAGTATACAGCAGATGGAGGATGACATCGTGACTAGTGAAAACTGGACAAATCTTTGTCCGAAATTTAAACAGTTGGTTTGAAAGTGAATCTTGAAACCAATGGCAAATTGATCAGAATTTTCGTTAGGGTGTTTATCATGTAAGAATGTCAATAATCCAAAAGTTAGAAAGTAGAATTATTTTCTGATTGATTCAAGTGAATTGCAACCTTACTGTTATGGGTTTATATACACATTTAGGTGACCTTTGGGAATAGTCATGCTTCTTGGATTTGTTTCATAATACCAATAGTCACCATGGTTCACCAAAAGGTGTGTCTTTAGATGTTTGAATTTAAACTAAGTAACTTCCAAATTTCTTCAACATTCTTGCAGGAAGGACTATTACCATTCAAGAGAGAAATGGTCAGGTGTGAGAGGATCCATCATATTATGGTGTGACCACCTCTTATACCTTCACCTCCTACTTGATCACACTCATAATGTGATAATAAAACCTGAGTTGGGTATGTTTACCTTGGTACTAATATTTTTCCTCATACCAACTTTCATCTATGAATTTTCCTCATAGAATCGACGTCTGATTGTGACTTGACCATACGTGCATACGTTTTTGCCACCAATCTGACAGCACCCGTACGAATGTGTTCTCTCACCGACAACACACTCCAGATGACTTCAATTCACTATATTTCAAATGAATGGCATCAATTTTCAGTGCCAGGTTCTTAGTCCATAGCCAATCACCATTGACGACTTCAGTCGCACATATTCCTCATGTGTCGACCTGCGCCAAAATTATTATTAAGTACTTCCTCTAAGGCCCATTCCTAAAGGTTTTCCTTAACACACCTTATCAATGACTTTTTGCTGATCAAGCAAGCAACATCATCTAGTCAGCATGTTGCATATCATAGACTTTACATCTCATGCTAATTATGATGTCCGTACCTTGTCAGTTCCTCTATCTTATTACCTGACCAAACACATGTTTCCATGCAAGATAGAGTCGCAAAACATCGGTTATCCAAGCGTCTCCAGAGTCATCCGACTATGCTCTTATATAAGTAGCTAAACCACCTAGCTAGACATTTTTCAATCACATATTAGCTACATTTTCTCTGAATTTTTCCAGAGACAACCCTTTGGTCATAAGATCGGCCACCATCTCTTCTGAGGGTATATAGTTGACCTTAGTTTCTTCTCTTTCCATTGTATCTTGAATATAGTGGTGATTTACATCAATATGTTTTACCTTAGAGCTATTCGCTCCACTTTATATTAATGAGATAGCGGACTGATTGTCACAAAACATATTAACTGGTCTGGTAGGTATACCTAATTGTAAACTGTCTACAAATCATTTTATCCAGACCGCATTACTAACGACTATGCTGCAAGCTATGTATTCAGCTTTCATATTGTACTTTGCAACACAATTGTGTTTCTTACTTAACCAAGAAACTATCGTTCCACCAAGCAAGAACACATGACCATTAGTAGATTTTCTATTTTCTACATCTCCGGCAAAATCCACGTCTGTGTGTCCTTTTATGTCTAGATCACACAAACCAAAACATAATTTAAAATTCTTAGTGCCTTTCATATATCTAATTATTCTTTTGACTGCTCACCAATGTTCCTTACCTGGATTGGATTGAAACCTACTTATCAATTCGATTGCATGACAGATGTTAGGTCTTGTGCTTGTCATAGCATACATTAGGCTGCCTACTGCCTGAGCATATAAGACACCTCTCATTTCCTCAATTTTAGACTTAGTTTAAGGACTCGTACTTTTACTAAGACTTTGTCCCTTGTAAACAGGTGTGCTTAAAGAATTACAATTATCCATATAAAATCTTTTGAGCACCTTGTCTATACATTTTTCTTGATCTAGATATAATAACTTTGAATTTCTATCTCCTGAAATTCTAAGTCGTAAAACATAGGTTACAAGACCCGTGTCCTTCATTTCAAATCTAGATGCCAAGAAAGTTTTGGTTTTCTTAATCATACCTGGACAATTTCCTGATAACAATATGTCATCCACATATAAAGACAATATTGCTAACTTATCATCATTTTTCCAAATATAAACAAAATAATCTACTGGACTCACAACATAGCACATTTCTAAAATAGTTTGGTGGAATTTTAAGTACCATTGTCTTGACGATTGTTTGAGTCCATACAGGGATGCTTTTAGCTTGTAGACTTTATCCTGGTTACCTTAGATTTGGAAACCACCAGGTTGCATCATATAAATTTTCTCTTTTAATTCACGATTGAGAAAAGTTGTTTTAGTATCTAACTAATGCAATTCCAAATCCATCCTAGCTACTATTGCCATTAGAATCCTTATTAAGGCAAATTTTGCAATAGGAGAATACCTATCCACGAACTCTACACCAAGTTGTTGTGTAAATCTCTTAGCTACAAGCCCTGCCTTGTATTTCTCCAAACTTCCATCTACTTTGAATTTCTTTCTAAGAACCCATTTACAACCAATGGCTTTTCTTCCATTCGGGAGATCGGTTAATTCTCAAACATCATTTTTCTTGATCGAGTTAGGTTCTTCATTCATTGCCTCAAGCCATTGTGTAGCGTCACTACTACTCATTACCTCATTATAACTAGTAAGATCATCTACTAAGTTATAAAGTTCGTCAATTTGAAAAACATAATGATCTTTCAAAAATGTAGATGGGCGTCTTGCTCTCTTCCTTCCACTTATCTCAAGATTTGAAGCAAGTAACACAATGTCATGTAGTTTTCTTTTCCTCCCACTAGTAGGGGGTTCTGGGAGAACTTGTGGTGCTGGTGACAAATAGGGAAAAGAAAAATCTTGAGATATCTCGGAGAGCAATTCAATTGGTTCAATAGGAATAACAAGATCAGTGGATTCAAGAAAAATAGCATCTCTACTTTCTATTAATCCACGTTCAGGATGATAAAAATGATAACTACTCCCATTTTTAACATAGCCAATAAAATTGCATTCCCAAGTTTTAATTCCTAATTTATCCCTCAAAGGTTTGGGAATAAGTCCATGTGCTTTGCATGCCCAAACTTTGAGATTTAGAACATTAGCATTAGTACCATTCCAATATTCGTAAGGAGTTAGAGGTTTAGCTTTTGTTTTGACTCTATTTAATATGTATGCAACAGTGGACAACGCTTCCCTCCAAAAATGAATAAGAAGATCAGCATGACCCATCATAGACCTTGTCATTTCCATTAGAGTACGATTTCGTCTTTCTGCAATCCTATTTTGTTGTGAAGTGTATGACATTGTAACCAAATGTTTTATGTCATTGTCCTTGCAGAAAGAATCCATAGCTTCATATTCCTCACCTCTATCATTATTCAAATTTTTAATGGACTGACCAAGTTGCTTTTCTACCTCTAATTTATATTCCTTAAACTTTTCAATTGCTTCTGATTTGTGTTTAAAAATGTAGATACGTCCATATCTTGAGTAATCATCAGTGAAAGTAATAAAGTATTCCATGCCTTATGAGTTTCAGTTCTTAAAGGGCCACAAATGTCCGAATGAATTACTTCAAGTAATTTTGATGATTTCCAATGTTTTGAAAATGGCTTGCTAGTCATTTTTCCTTTGATACATGGTTCATGTGTATCAAAATCATTGGAACACACTTTAGGCAATAGGCCACTTTTAAACATTCGGGACATTTTATTTTTAATAATGTGACCTAATGTTAAATGCCAAAAATAAGAACTATTACTGGTAGAAACATACAAATAATAAAAAATACATACTTTATTATTATCAATAGGAAAAGAGTACATGCCATTTACTCTTACATCTTTCACTAATACATTTCCTTTCTTAATCAACATCGTGTTAAATCTAAACTTAATCTTAAAACCTTTTTTGGTTAAGACTGGAACTGAAATTAAATTTCAGCGAATGTTGGTACATAAAGCACATCATGAAGTACGATGGAAGTTCCATTAATAGAGAATTGACAGTTGCCGATGCACAAAACATCACTCTACGAGTTGTTGCCTATATAGATTATGTGTTCACTAACCTTCTTTTTAGTAAACTCCACGAACATGTCTTTGTTTTGCACGATATGCCTAGTTGCAGTATAATCAATCCACCATGAATTTGATGAAGGTTCAAGGACCATTGCTTCAGAAACTGTCATGGCAATGGGGTTATGATCCTTTTTCTGCTTGTTCTGAGGACAAGTGGCTTTGATATGACCTTTTTGACTGCAATTATAACATAGACCAGCCTAATTCTTGTGATGTTGTTGTTTGTGCCACCCTTGCTATTTCGCCCATTCTTTTTGGAACCTTTCTTCCATTTTTACTTGAAAGAAGTAGTCTTTTTGTTACTGAATGGTGTATGAGAATTATTCTGTGGTGGTGGCGGCGAAGATTAAGCCATCAACAAGTTAAAAGACAATCATTCTTTCCGCCTTAGCTTCATTCTTTCTTCTTCCAAAGCTAAGAGTACATGCAATGTTACTATTGAAATCTCTTGTCCGCTATGAGTTAGAGATGTGACAACGTAATCGCAAGATAATGGAAGAATATTAAGTACGGTAGTTACTTGCATTTTGTTTGACAAAGGGTAATTAGCGTTGGATAATTCTTTAGCAATTAATTCCATTTGATTAACATGATCACCGGCACTATTATTATCACTCATACAAGTGTTATTATATTTGTCCAAGAGCAATTGTATTTGAGTGTCTGATCGAACTCCATACTTACTTTCTAGTGCTTCCATCAATTGTTTTGCAGTGTCATATTCTTCAAATAGCGGAATAATGTTGTCTTTCATATTATGTAACATAGTTGCCTTTGCCATTGCATCATCCTCTATCCATTTGTTTTGAAACCAATTAGAATCATCATCTGGTTTGTAAGTAGATAAAGTGTGCAATGCTTTTTCATGTGTAAGAAGATAAGAATTGTGGCGTTTCCATGCTCAGAAATTATTTCCAGTAAGCATTTCAATTCTTGAAGAATTAATAGCACTTTTAATAGCCATTCTAAGACAAATGTTTTACAATAAAAGTACAAATGTGGATATTACAAACAAAATAAACAAATAAGTAAAATAAATACAACAATAAGTTTTAATATGAATAGGCCTTGTAGTTGTTAAGTTGACCCCTGTGATAAGCAAAATATTGATCTAAAGAAGTAGAACGGTCTCATTGCCTTGGGTAAGAAGAATGATGAAAATCCAATGACCAATTAAACCCAATTCTCTTCTTATGAGTTTTATGAAAATAGGTACGAGCCCAAGGAACACAATGGCGCTTATTAAATATGCCTTATTATGATGTTTTCCTAGGTAACACCTTTGGATAGTCTCCTTGTCTAATTATTTCTTATGGAAATTTAGTACAATTGCCCACGAAAAAATTCTTAGAAGAATTCTAGAGATTTTGGTTTTTGAATGACTGAAAACAGCTTTGAAATGAGCAAGAACGAACCGAAAAACCCCCTGGACCAGGCTGCTGCAGGTTTAGGGTTTTGGTTGAACCGGTTTGAACCAACTAAGACTGAACCGGTGTGACACGCGGATCAACAAGTGGGTCAGATGGGTGTGGGTCGTACGGAGCAGACGGGTCGCATAGAAAAGATGGGCGCGAGTTAGGGTTGGCACGCGGGTCTGCACGCTGGGTGCACCGCGACCCTAGGCTGCTGGGTTGTGCCTGCGGCTCTGGGTTACTGGGTTGCTAGGCTGCTCCTAGCTTGATTGGGATGCCTCTTGGGTTGGCTCAATTTGTTTCTTTTTAATCTTTAGGCCTAAAACAATAGATTTTCTAGCAGTGTGCTTAATTTTGGGCCCTTTTTTCAAAACAGGGGCACCGGGCTGTGTACTCTGGTTGTCTTCTCTTGTGACTAGTGTAGGAGACCAAATTCTGAATTTTGAATTTTGTTGGTCAATCTTTTGCCCTTTTTCACAATGAATTGCACCGTTGTAATCAAAATTCTAAGAAGAACAAGATGGTGCTAATCAAAATTCAGCCACACTTTCGGCAAGGTTTGGTACAATATCATCGCCAACTGCTATTTTCTTTGGATATTTTTCTAGGAATATAACACGTTGGTGATGATTAAATAAGAAAATAGAATTAACCAATGCCGAAGCTTGACGCTGAATCACTCTTTGAATTTTTCGTAAAAATATTTAAAAAAAATTTCATTCTTCCAGACTATAATTCAACATTTGCGATTATGTGTCAACCTGGCTCTGATACCATTGAAAGATTAACTAACAATGGAAAATTAATCGGAATTCCCATGAGGGTGTTTATCACGCAAGAATGTCGATAATTTGAAAGCTCATGAAGTAAAATTATTTTTTGATTGATTCAAGTGAATTGCAACCTTTCTCTTACGGGTTTATATACACATTTAGGTGACCTTTGAGAATAGTTATACTTTTTGGATTTGTTTCATAATACAAATAGTCACCACGGTTCACCAAAAGGTGTCTTTAGATGTCTGAATTCAAACTAAGTGCTCGTTTGGCAATAATTTTTTTAGTTGGCTTTTTGATTTTTTTTTTACTTTTTTAGCTTGAGACTTTTTTAGTCATTTGGTATTCTTGTTTGGCTTTTTTGACTTTTTAGCTTTGAAATGGTGTATTTTTTTATTTTTTATTTTTGTCTTTTTGCTTATTGTCTTTTTGTAATTTTTTGACTTTTTTTTTTTTTTTTATCTTTTGTAATTTTTTAGTCCAAAATGTTTATCAAACGACGCCTTAGTAACTTCTAAATTTCTTCAACATTCTGGCAGGAAGGATTATTACCATTCAAGTGAGAAATGATCGGGTATGAGAGGGTCCATCATATTATGGTGTGATCATCTCTTACACTTTCAAATATATCAATTATTTATTTTTTTTTTTATCAATAAAAAAAAAATTATTGATGAGATAAAAATGTATAATTATAAATATACCATCAATAAAGAGGTCGAGTACAAAGGCATCATAGCGACACAAAGATCATACCAGCTATATTAACATTGAAATACACGCCTAATCATTTGTCATGTTATAACACTTTTAAGTTGCTTTCAGTTTTGATTTTTACATTCGAAAAATATCTGTAAAATTAAATGTTGCTTTCGATATTGAAAGCAATCCTTAAATTATTGTTTTCTGTATGTGAACTGAACGAGAAAGTGGAGCGATGATGGCACGATTAGAGGATTTGACAATAATAGAATTTTCATTTTTATTTTTTTTTCCTGTTGCGAGTAAAAGAACCTGCACTAGTCTTACCACTACCAAGTCCCAAAATAAAAAACAAAATAAAAGCTAAATTATTATTATTGTTTTTTATCAGTAAAATAAATTTTATTGATAAGAATTAAGAGTAAAGTCTTCAATCATACATCAATAAAAGAATAACAAGGATCAAAAAGCTAAATTATACTAACCTCCTTCAAGACGTAATGAAGAAATCATAATTAACTATATAATTTTGACATAATTATACTATTATTAGTATGACTTATTGTTAATTTTCAAAATAACAAATACATTTTACCGCCTTAACTATGGGTTATTATCACTTTATCCTTTCAACTAAAAATTAATATTTTTCCCCTCACTCTTTTGATTTGTTTCACTCATAACCTTCTGTTAACATTCGATTATGAAAAAGATTATTCAAAAGTAACATATGAGTTGCATATGTCAGTTTTATAGCTAAATGCTCATTCAAGATCTAATTTATTTACATATATATGAAAGATATTTATATATCTTCTATGAACATGTCTCTTTTATGCTAAAAAATAAAAATATATACACATCTCTCATATATATGTAAATAAATCAACTTTTGAATAATATATATAGCTCACATGCCAATTTTTCTGCTTTTTTTCATAATAGGATGTTAATAAAATGGAGTAATTTTTAATTAAGAAATGTAAAGTGATAACGGTCCATATATTGAGTGCCATTTTTGAAATTCAACTAGGGGGATAGTGCCAAGTTTGGCCCAACCTATCCAAATCCAAAGAACCCAGCCACTGTTGTAGTATATGACTAAAGGATTTGACCAACCCACAATGCAGATGGGTTGGGTAGACATGCATTGTAAATCCATGAGCACAATATGAATCCTCATATCCACAAACTCGAAAAGAAAATCTTCAGACTCAAGAAAGGCACATGATTCTTCAACTTGTGCCTGTGGAAAGTGCCTTCTCCTCCCTTTCATACTTGTATAGATAGACCATTTACATCATCTGAGCTTGATGGATGGATTAAATATATGGTGACAATTAATTTATGGATCCACACTTTAGTATTGAGGATGAGGATAATGTAATGGTCTTTCCAAGCTTATCACATTTAATTCCCTTTTATGCCATAAGATAGCAGATTAGATTTAGGGGGCTCTTTTTCCCGAGCAAAAAGTCACTATCCATCAGCATGTTCACATCACATGTTCTTATTATATCTATTAATTTTTTAGATTTTATTCTTATGCCGGAAAAAGAAATGACTACATAAATGTAAGAAATTAGCAAATGGATTAGCTTTTGTCTATTTGTTAACCAGCGTTCTTACGATATGTAGCATTAAATAATTTTTTTTATAAAAGAATGTACAATTATTTTAACCATGTTAACAAGTAATGAACTAAAATGGTAACACGACCTTAAATTTAAATCATAATATCCACAAAAGAAAGTTTTTGAATGTTACTATCATAGAAATTTGAATTGTGTGCATATGTATCATCTTCCATTTAGGCTTTATTTACTAGCATCTTAGATATGATTTACTTTAATAAAGTAATTACGATATGATCGGAAGAAAAGACGAGGTAAGAGTCAAAAGGGTTGGGCAGATGTGTATAATGGGCCGAAAGAGGGGACACAAGCAAGACGAGACCCTGTCAAGGAGACAACAAAGGCTTACGTAATAACATATCATGACAAAGCAGCTCTCAATGTTGTAGGCTTGATAGGCAATTCGGCATGCATGACAACACCCTTCTCATTCAGCTTCTAAATTGTTAATTATTTATGGCTAATTAAGAAGACAAAATAAATTTGTGTTTTGCTGAATTGAACAGCCGCAAATGTGTGTCAAACTTGCGGCTATTGGATAATGCCAAAAGTCACATTTTCATCACGGCTTTTGTTTGTTAGTTTGGTTATTATTTTATTTTTATTTTTTTTGGGTTTTGTTTTTCTTTTTTTACGGCGAAATGAGTTGTTAGTTATCAGATTAATATAAATAAAAAGAAACCTGGCTTGGTTGACAAAAATAGGAGACTGGTAGTCCTTTAGGACTATGAATACCCCCACATGGTGGGATTAGCTTTCCCATTGGAGGGATGAGCTTGGTAATCAAATCTCATGGGATTAGGTGTGAAAAGACAATTTTGCCCTTACATTACAAAAACAACAAAACTAATTATTATACAATGAGGGTGCTTATGTAATTTTATAGATTTAATCCAAACAAATTAATACCACCACACTAGTACACACGGCTTGTAACAACTCCGACCTGTGATTAGCTGATTAACCATGATTATGTCAAATAAGTAAATAAGATGAAATCCTGACTTAATTGCATGTGTTATGTGCTATATGAGTTTCTATCTGTTTATCGTAGGAATATCTATTTCTGTTTCTGTTTTGTGCTGCAAATTGAAGGCCTTATTGACATCCAATCACGAAATTGACTTCGTATATGTGTTAGTTGGAATTTTTAGAACATTGTGGTAAGTTGAATTGAAATTCAATTCGGAACCAAATAATTGGAATAAATTAATTCCGATTAGTTGTCTTTACCCCCAACTAAATAAGTATCATTAAGTAAGCCTATATAAGACTAATTGGACCACATTAGATCATTTTTGCACCATCAATTCATACTCCTAAAGCTCCAAATGTGAGGGAGAGTGAGAGCTTAGGGAGAGAGAATGAATTCAAGAAGAAGAGAGGGAGAATGTTGCTAGCGACCTAGAAGAGATTGACTTGGAAGCTCAAAGATATAACAAACTAGAACTCAATTGTCAACCTTAGGTGAATAATTGGTTCCTAATCCTTGTATGGAAGTTGTTAATGCAAAGAATTCAAAAGGATTAAGTTGAATTAAGCAAGTCTTGAGCTAATAAGTTGGTAGGAAGACCATATCATGCATGCATGCTTATTCCATCACAATTTGAGGTTGTTTTCACAGAATTCCCCATTTGTATGTCCATGTTTTGACCTTCTTCTAAGAATTCATCATGTTCTTGAGTTAAACATCTCATTTGATCTTGTTTTGAAGCCTTTGAAGTTAAGAATTACTTGCATATTAAGTTCATGTAATGGTTTAACATTCCAAGTTTGATTTCATACAATTGACATGCATTCGAGCCATAATTTTTGCGAAATGTTTTGAATTCATGATGTTTTTCAAGTTTACGTATGTTTTCTTAAGTTTTGGGCTCAAAAGGATGTGAATTGTAACTTTGAAGTTGAGTTTTGGACTTAGGAGGGCAATCTAGAAATTCCAGAATTCGACCTCTCCGCTCGAGCGACAGAATTTGCGTTCGAGCGACCACCCTTGTTTTCGCACTTCTGCTCAAGTGACCAAAAGTTGGTTCAAGCGTAAATTGCATGCTCTCAGAAGTTTCACATTTTTGCAGACCGCTCGAGCGAGGACCTGAGTCTCATGCTCGAGCGACCCTCGAGCGTCCGTTGAGCGTGAAAATCACACAACCAGTACTTTTGCAAAGTTTATGGACCGCTCGAGTGACCGAAGTTGCGGTTGAGCGACAACTTATATTTGAACCTCCGCTCGAGCAAAGGAAGTTGCACTCGAGTAGGGACCCTATTTTCAGCAAATTCGCCTAAGTGTTGAACAACATAATTGGACATCCTCATTTCATCTTAGGCATTCATAGGCCATGATTAAGACATAATAGTGAGGGTAAAACATAGAAACACACTAAGAATGAAACGTAATGAGTTAAGTATGTTCTAAATGTGTGTTTCAAATGTGTACCTGTTATGTATTTGTGAAGGTCATGCGCCGTAGGCTATCCGGTTGTTTGTTCTGTCTATCTACTTGGGAGTTATCTGTGAGTAATAACTTTTTAAAGCTATGCTCAATTATAAGTATTTTCTGAATGATATAAGATGATTTATTTTCTGAAATATTATTTTCTGCATGAATGAATGGTTGTCCAATATTTCTGAAATGTCTTTGTGGCATTCTTAACTCCGGATGACATCTGTTATCTGTTCTGTTATGTCCCAATTATGGGCCAATTGTATGTCTCATGAGCCAACTGTTATGGATCCTTCTTTATACGTCCCATTTATGGGCCAACTGTACGTCTCATGAGCCAACTGTACCGTCTCCGTGTATGTGAGTCAACTGTATGCCTTTATGGCCGTCCTTTTATGAGTCAACTGTATGTCTTTATGGCGGTCCCTTTATGGGTCAACTGTTTTTGCTAGTGTTAATGAATGTACCACATATGACTGGCTGCCAATTCTGATTATGAATATGATTCTAAATCTGTATCTGTTATGAACTAAGATTTTTGCACATGATTATCACTCCATTTCTGCTAATTACTAAATTCTATTTTCTGTAACATTATGGACAGCATTCAACAAAACATTTACCTTGTTATTATTCACCGGGCTTCCGCTTACTGTATTATTTATGTATGTAGGTGAGCAGGCGCGTAGCCAGGCTCAATGATGATCGCCTGGAATTTCGTTTTGTCAACCACTCTTTGTGCCTCTTGAAGAGGTTCCGAATTAAGTCAAGTCAAAGGGGTCATGTTTTGTGAACCATGTTTAACTATTTTGTTTTGTGTTTTTGAGACTCTCTTACAACTTCTGTCTATCTGTATCTTGGGCTAAGTCCTACCTTCGTTTTATTTGTATTTGTGGGCGACGCGAGACTATTGTATTATGACGTCACATGTATGCATACATATATAAGTCTTACATTTTCTATCCCATGCATGTCTACACAGTTCTATGGACGTTGTATTTTGTTCAGTTGCTTCAACAAGACCCCTAATTATCTGCTATTCTATATAGAGGCCTTTGGTAATCCAAGGATTACTGGCCGGTTATTACGCTAAACCTGTAGGGGCGGGTTTGGGTCGTGACAGAGTGGTATTAGAGCATGTGTTTTACCGCACACACGAGTCCATATGAGCTATAGGATGTCCTAGAAAGGAATTAAGGACATTTCATTTGCGTGAGTGAGCGTGTGATCATCTTTATAAATGTGGAAACTGAATTTGAACCTGAACAAATGAAATTGAAAGAAATGAACAAGATTATTCCTATGTTTTTTATTACCTTGTCTCTCTATAGCATCATGGAAAATGCAAGACGTAATGATGCAAGTGAATCCTCGGAGTCTCGCATGAGTCGTATGGAATAAATGCTTGTAGCCTTGACAGAAGCAGTGATGTAACAACAGAGGCAACAACCTTTGCCCCCACCGCCTCCACTAGCACAAAATGAGCTAGACAAGAATGATACAATCAACTTGACTCAGAAATTCATGAAAATGAAACCGCCAACTTTCTTGGGAGGTATTGAACCATTAAAGATTGAAACATGGTTGTTGGAAATGGAGAAATTATTTGAAATGTTTCCCTATTCTAAGACTCAGAAGGTTCTCTTGGCCACCTATACTTTAAAAGATGAAGCCCGCCGATGATGGTTGTTAATCCGAACGAACAATGGGAGCATGACATGGGCTCAATTCAACGAGATCTTCTATGACAAGTATTTTCCCCAGTGTTTTCGAGATCGGAAAGTTTTAGAATTTCAGGAACTCAACCAAGGCAACATGTCCGTAGCCGAATATGAGGCTAAATTCACTGAATTGGCTCTCTTTGCTCCTCACATGGTAGATATGGACTACAAGAAAGCCCGAAAATTTGAAGAAGGATTGGACTTAGATGTATTTGATCGGGTAGGTGTCTTGGAGCTACCTACATATGTAGACGTACTTGACAGAGCTCGCATGGCTGAAGCCAATCTAGCTGCAAAGAAACATACTAAAGCTCCAACAACTGAATGGAGAGGTAAAAGATCTGGATTCAGTTTTAAGAAGGACCGTTCATTTGTTATGAATAAGAAACAAAATATGGGATCTTCTAGCAGCTCAAGTCAAAGCAGTAGGTCTGCACCTGTTTGTACTTAATATGAGAGGAGACATAGAGGAGTTTGCTATCAGATATCGGGTGCTTGTTTTCGGTGTGGAAAGACGGGTTACATGATAAGAGATTGTCCAATCGGGTCAGAAAATGCCAACCGTCCTATAGCAAGTTTAGCAGGATCTGCTTCTGGATCAAGAACAAATGTTAGAACTAATACAGGAAGAGAACCCTTGAGACAGGGTAGAGTTTTTGCACTTGTGCCTGGCGACGTACAAAATACCGAATTAGTGGTGTCAGGTATAATTTCTATCTGTGCCCAGAATGCCTATGTGTTGATAGATTCTGGTTCCACGCATTCTTTTGTATCGTATGCTTTTTCTCAAAAATTAACTAGACCATTAGAACCTATGAACTATTTATTATCTGTGTCCGAGCCATCTGGAGGTTCTATAATATGTGCTTATGTCTATCCGACATGTGATATTATGGTTGGTAATATGACATTATATGCTGATTTGTTGCCCCCGAGCATTGATCGTTTTGATTGTATTCTGGCAATGGATTGGCTGGTGAAATATTGTGCTATCATTGGTTGTATGAGTAAATCTGTTGTGTTTAGACTAACTAGTATGCCTGAGTTTGTTTTTACTGGAAATGGGGTAGTTTCTCCGGCATACTTGATTTCATGTATGAAAGCCAGGAAATTATTAAGAAAAAGGTTGTCGGGGCTACTTGTGTTATGTGTTGATTGCATCTTCGTATAGTGCTAATGTGGAAACAATTCTTGTAGTCTGTTGAAGACACCCTATTTTTGACCGACCTTAAGCCTCAGACGTCATCGTTTGTGCACTCATTGATTGTGCATGCTTGTGCTCGTTTTCAGTGCCCGAAGGTCTCGGCCGAGCGCCTTGTCTTTGAGCCTCTAAACTCTCTGTGTTTTGGCCTTATTTTTGAGCCAAACCTTGGTGCCCCTTGCCTGAAGGGAAGAAAGGCCTTGTCGGCCACTTTTGGCCCTTGTCGGCTACTTGCGTCCCTTGTCGGCCACCTTGGGTGGCCGGTCGGCTAGAGGAGGTGGCCAGTCGACTAGGGGAGGTGGCTGGTCGGCCACCTAGAGTGGCCGACGGCCATTTTTCTCCTTTTCCAGATATTTTATGTGCCAGTTGTGCCAGTTATTGGTCACTGAAGCCATTCTCCATACACATGGAGGGATGGAAACAAGCTTTATGCTTGTATTTCTATATAAGAGGAGTTCCCTCCCCCATTTTGAGGGTTCAGAAATTTGAGAAGCAAAATTTCCCCTCTTTCTCTCTTTAGAACTCTCTCTCTCTCTCTCTCTCTCTTCCTATTTTAGGCTTGAAAGTGAGTTTTCTTCACAGATTTGCAAACAACCCCGTAACCAAATACCTTCATTTGGAGCTATGGTCCTTGGAGGTCCTATTTGAAGTCAAAAGCTTGGTTTTAGCTCAAAAAGATTGTTGTGTTGTTGCTGTGCTTCAAGGGTAAGGATTTACCCCTTTTAAACTTATTTTTGTGCATTGGTTTGGCCACCTTTGCATGCTGTTTTTGGCCAAGTTGTCAACTACAAAACCCTCTATTTTTAAGTGTTAAAAATGATAGTTTGAGGCCCTTTTGGAGTTAGGGGTGGTCCACCCTCTTTTATTGCTTATTTGCTAAGAGTTGTGCCATCTTTTAAAGCTTTTCAAACAACCTCTTTTTGGCCTTTTAATCACTGAAATCCAGGGGATTTTCAGTGCAAAAACTTGGTTTTGAGGTCCTAAATAGGAGGGGGTGGTCCCCCCTCCCCATGTCTTGTTCGCATGTGTAGATGGCCTAGTGTTTGAGAATGCTTTTCTCTATTTTTGTAGCCTAGTTCAAGCATGTTTTTGGCCTTATTTTTACATGTTATAACTTTGTTTTTGGCTGGTTGGAGCACCTCTTGTTTGCTTCTTACACTTGTAGTGCAATCTTGCTCACTAGCCTTGTGTGCTTGATGATTTACCCTATCATTCTAGCTTGTGTTAACTCTATTTCAGCATGTTTTTGCTAATGCTTTAGCATGCTTTAACTCTGTTTTGGTTGGTCTTTGTCACATGTGCTCCGCTTTGTATAGCTCTAGTGTAAATGGCCTTTACTAGCCTTGTGTTTTAAGGCTTTTAGCATGCTTTATTTGAGTTATTTGCATGATATGGCATCATTTAGCATGTGATTTCAGAGCATATTCCTCCGTCAAGCCCTCACATACAACACTCTTTAAATGCTTTTTAGAGTTATGCCTTATACCTTGCTTGAAAGCCAACATGTGCGCGATCTTCTACTCTTTTGTGCCTTAATTTCAATATGCTTAGGCCACTGATTTGGCATGTTTTAGGTCTGTCCATAGCTAGTTTGATCATTTGAGCTCGATATTGCATGCTTCTAGTGTAATACACTTCACTAGCTTTGATGCCTTTAACTTTGGAACATGTTGTGCATATGTTGATTACATGATTTAGTGTCTTGAGCATGCCATTTCAGCACTGAATATCTGTCACCTCTCTCATTTCTTCACTTTTCCTTTCATTTTGAGGGTTTGTTGGCCTTAAGATTGTGTTTAAGCATGAGTTAGAGTTTGTGCTCAAATGGCTTTAACTCTCTTTTGAGGGTTCCTCCTAGTCAAAGGCATGATCTCTCTCATGTTTTAAACCCTTCTTTGGTTGACCCCTCTCCATTAGAGGAGAATCACTTGGACTTAACTGGTTAATGAATTGCTTGGTAATGTAAAATGTGTAAACAAGAAATGGACCAAGTAAAACACAAACAAGATAAGCATGGGTGTTGCATTGCATGTGTTTGGATCGGACGTTAATCCAAACACGAGAAATGTGAGACGTTTAATACTCAAACTAATTAAACGTGTCACATTTCTTGGTTGCCAACACCCTTGATCATGCATGATAGGGTGGATGCTCTTTGTGTATTGTTTGTGCATTCATTAAGCCTGTACAAGCTCGGTTTTCGGGCCATCATACATTGAGATGATTGGTTGGTGGCTAAAAAGCTGAGTGCCACTCTCATTTGAGCTTGAGACATGATGAGGAGAGTGGTGGTACACAGATTTCCTTGCAAATACATTGTCTTGGCTCTATTGTTCTCTGTTGCAGCAAAAACAGCATTTTGGGAAAAGAGGTGGCCGACCGTCCAGTAGCAGTAGCCGACCGGCCACATGCACTAGCTGACCAGGCAGTTGAAGTGGCTGGCAGTCACTTTTGGTGGCTGACCGGCCACTAGTCCATTTTTGGTGCAAAACTGTTTCTGTTTTGAGGCAAAGGCAGTTTGAAGTTGGTACAATGTTCAAAACACAGAGGCGAGTGCAAACAGAGATAACCGACGGCAAGGCAATCGATTTTCGGGATGACGCCAACTGAGTATGCATATCCCTCTCGCTCGCGAGGCCACTTTAGTTGCTTTAATTAGTTAGTTGTAGCTAATTATTTGACTCAAGTATTGTACTTAATTAGTTTGTGCAGCTAGTTATTCAATTTCAATTCGTTTTGTAATAATTAGCTAGAATAGCTAATTAGTTGGTTTGTAATAAGTAGCTTAGCTTAGCATAGCTAGTTAGCTTATTCATTCAGACCCTCCTTCGCGAGGTCAAAATGTTGTAATAAGTGTGCGTGCGTGTGTGCATGTCTTCCAATCCCACTTCTTTCTCCCTTTTACTTAACCACTTTCAATGGTTAGTTTAGGGGCATATTTTGATTAGCATACCTTATGCTTGCATGTTTGCATCATTCATTTGTCTTGCATGCACCGGGGCTCGGCGCATCATTCAAACTGCGTCGTATCTCAATACTTCTTTGAATACATGTATCAAGTGTTGCATTCATATGTCATCTTAGGTAGCCGAGCCTATTAGTTTCATTTTGCATGTGTTGCATTAGGCATCTTGTATAGTTGGGATCATGCATATTTTTAACTAGCTTTTGTTTTGGCTTGGAGTACACTATAAGTCTTTACGCTTTAGCAAACTTGCATGAGTGTGAGTGTTGCGATGATAGCATACTTTCCATGAGGCTATTTGCTTAAGTGATTAACTACATGAATGCCTGTGGATGAAGGCTTTGTTGTTTGAATTGGGACAATCCATCAAATGTGAGTTTTAAGCCCACTTTGTGAAGTGGCAAAATCATGTTTCAAGCCCATCATATTTGATGGAAAATTCACGTTTTAGCCCACTTGAGGGTGGCACTTTCAAACCATTTTCGAAAAACAAACATGAGTTGTTTTATTCCAATGCTTGCGATTTTAGTCTATACTTGTATGTTGTGCGCATCACATAGTAAGTTAGCTAATAACCAGAATAAGAACACATGTGTTTATAAAACAACATATCATGCTTAGTAGAGGCTGATCTTTGATCGGGCGAGCAGTGGTGCTCATTTCAGGACCTTCCCCTCTCGTACGCAAGTTCCCGAGCCAAGACAACTTTGGTGATGACGGACACGTGGCCTTTGGCACGAGTCAGGGTTTCCTAAATTTCCCAAAAAAAAAATATTTAGGTGGCGACTCTGTAATTTGGCAAAGCAGTCCATGTTTGGCGCTTTTTGATTCAAATCAAATTTCCAAAACGATTTGCCGAATTTGGACTCTTTGGTGTTTATCAGTCTCACATTGCATTTTGTGAGATTAGATTCAGAACCGTGACAAGAGTCCGAACTATAGTAGGACCGATTCGCGCCTCTCTGAAAGGGGGGCGCACGAAGAAAGTCGAGTCTATAGTTTCTAGCGATTCTGCTGGAGATTTAGAGAACTTGACTCAAACTCATGATATGTTGTTTTATTCACACTTATGTGTTTCTTTGCATTGCATTTGCATAGGTGTGCCTAAGTCACAGTGTTTGCCGTTTGCTATTCCTGAACGATTTGTCGGAGGTTTTCTTGGAAAAGCGTGCCATAAGGCTAACCGGTTGCGAGCTCTGCCACGATGGGAACACAAACCTTGGATCTGGATCACCACTGTACCGTTTGATCCACCTTTCACTTCTTAGTGTTAGGTACGAGAGGTATATTAGGTGGTCTTGCTGAGGCACCCTTTTTGACCATTTGACATAGTTGCATATCGGAAGCCATAGAGACTGTTCCAAACTAGGACAGGTTGCTTACCCAAATGCAGGATTGTTTGAAACCGCATGCGTGCGTTGTGAAACCCTAGTTCCTGACAAAATAGGACAGGGAAACCCTACCCCACCATAGGGGTGTTTTGGCTCTCACTTGCTTGATATGTGCTGTTAGGGTGTGTCTCTATAGGAATGTATGTATCAGTTGCAAGTATGAGTATTAGTGTAAGGGCATCAGTGTTTGAGGGTATTAGTTTTGAGGCAGAAATTTGGGGGCAGAAACCAGTGTTTGAGTACAGATTGTCCAGCTTATGATTATCAACTGTGTGTTGTCTCTATCTAAGCCGAGGTGTTGTGCGTTTGCTGATTGTTGTTTCCTTTTTGCTTTATTTTTTTTTGCAAGGTAGTGTTTCATAATTCTTTCTGACGAGGCAGATCCCCCCTGAGCACTCTGGACCAGAGGTAGGAGGCTTTCCAGATTTGAGGATCTTATTGACAGATAGCCAGTGTTTGCTTCATTACCCCCGGTTCCAAGACGGAGGGCAGTCAGGCATAGAGTATCAATACAGCAGTCGCTAGTTCAGCGGTCATTGTCTACCCCACCTATGCACAGTAGGATTAGTTTTCTGTTTCTACCTCAGAGAGAGAATATACACCTGTTCAGACAGATCAACGACGGTATGGAGGAAATGATGCGTCAATTCCAACAGACTTTTGAGGCCATGTAGCGGGATGCTGCTCGCCAAGCGGAGGTTACCGCTCGTCAGACAGAGGTTGTTGCCTAGCAGGCTAAACTAATTGCTAGGCTTCAATAACAGCAGCAACCACAACAAGCCGGAGCATCTGATTCGCATCCATCTCCACCCCACCCCCACCCCCACCAAGGGCTCTAACACCCGGGAAACAACTAACGTCCAAGAGAATATGGACGTTCCAACAGGGCCAGTCCCGCTACCAGTCCTACCACAGACTTCAAAAACGTCGGCCTTCCTAATAGACACGTCGTTCGAATTTGAGTCCGATCCTACTGCTTTGAAAGTAAGCAAGCTTAAAAAGATGTTTAAATGAGCTCAGGGATTTAACTCGATCCCGGACATAGAGGATGGTTACACAGATTCGGCGGTAACATTGCTGGATAGGTTAAAAATGCCTCACATAGATCGTTTTGACAGCTCAAGCGATCCTATGGTTCATCTGAGGCTGTTCTCAGATATTCTACGCCCGATGGGCTTGACTAGACTCTAGAAGCTGTCCCTTTTTGGTCGGACCCTATCGGGTATTGCGACCATCTGGTACGTCGAGCTGGAGGATTCAGTGAAAAGGAGTTGGGAGGAGTTGGCCGAGGCCTTCATTGCCCAATATGCTTACAACACCCAAATCGAGGTCACGACCCGTGACCTTGAAACAACCAAGTAAGAGCCGAAAGAGGGCTTCTCTGACTTTGTCACTCGATTGAGGGCCAAGGCCTCCATGATGACAACTTGGCCACCCGAAAAGGATTAGATAAGAATGGTTGTGCGCAACCTGCAACCCAAGCTGATGCAGAAGATGATTGTCTTACCCCTCCCCATCCTTGCTGACTTGCATGAGATAGGGGTATAGATAGAAGATGCTATGAAGCAAGGTCTGATTGACCAGGAAAAGGAGCAGCCCAAGAGGGCGTTTGCACGCGGTTTGAATGCAGCTACAAGTAGTAGTGGAGCCGTAAGAACTTCTGACGTCGGCATGGTCACCACCACACCCAAAACAGCCACACCCTTCACCAGCACATCTTGAGCCGCCATACAACCCGCAAAGTACCCACCTAGGGGCCAGAGAACTTTCACCCCGCTTTACATGTCTCTGTCAGCGGGCTTGAAGGTCTTGATTCGAAAGGGGCATCTGAAGCCCCTAGAACCACGCCCGCTACAAAATAACCTCCCTCCCTCGCATAAGCCAGCCAAATATTGCGCCTTTCACCAGCAGCACGGTCATGACACCGACCTCTGCTTCAGACTCCATCATGAGATCCGGGATCTCATTGGCAACAAGGTGATTGCGCTTTCCGAGAAGCCAAATGTCACCACAAACCCTCTCCCACCACATAACAACCCCCCTCTGCTACCCGGGCAAGTGAACCTGATCCAAACCACGGTCGTTCCATACGACCCTAGCATGTACATCACTCCCTCCCACCTCCCTAAGCTTGAGGTGTTCATCCCAGATAGCACAAACTTGTGCATGATAAGCACCTCTCTAACCCAGCCCAAGCCAGTGATGGTGACCGTCGAAGACAAAGCTAGGGTGACCTTGGAGGAGAATGGGAACGTTGGTTCATAACCTAAGGGATCTAAGGACGTAACTGAGGAAGGATAAAACCAGTGCGGTTATATTGTGTCAACAGACCAGGCTAAGCCGATGGCGGAGTTGCCAACTGGGATTGAGGTACATATTGTCCGGGAGGACGGGCCGAGTTAGAGGCTGGATGATCCGGCTGAGCTTGAGGAGGATATTAGCAACCTGCAGTTCTTTGATGAGCAGGACTTGGGGGATGTACAGGTTGAGTGGTTTGATGTGAACAAAGCAACAGATACTACATGGTGGCTTAGTAACGAGCCTGATATTGATTAGGGATCTCTACCTAAGCGGGGATAGTCAGAAATAGGAACATCTACAATGGCTGGAACGGTCGAGAATCAAGGGGAGTCATCGGAGAGCACCGGTGTTGAGAATTTTGCTCGGGACTTGGGCAGTTTGTGTACAGCCTACACGGAGCAGGAAGCCACACTGAAGCAGTTTGAGTAGAAGAGAATCGAGAATGATGACAGGGCTAGAAAAGCCAAGGGTCCTGCGGGGATAGAATGTGTTGAGAACGCGGGAACAACTACAGCGGAACCAGACAGTTGTCTGTCAGTTGCCGAAGGGATGTGGTAGGAAGACGATGATTTGCGTCTTGTCCATACTGACGAGGACTGGGGGTAGAATCAAATAGATGACACCTGGTACACCGAGGAGATCGACCATATGACCCGGAGTGGGCGGTACTTCAAATCTCCACATTTGGACCACCCGGAGGCATCCGAGAAATACAAGGAAGCAGAAAAACAAACTGCTAGAAGAGGAAGCTATATTGAAACAGTTGAAGAAAATTCAAGCAGACATCTCCATCCGGGGACTGCTTATGGCCTCGAGGGTGCATATACAGGCTGTCCTTTCAGCCATGGACAAGGCTAAGCTTTTGATTGATACAACGCCTGAACAGTTGGTGGGGTTGGTTTTCCCGGGTAGAGCTTCAGCGACTTTAACCTTCACAGACAAAGAACTACCGCCTGAGGGCTTCGAACATAACAAGCCGTTATATATCTTTGTGGAGTGTAAGGAAAAATGGATACCGATGGTCCTGGTTGATATGGGATCTGCAATCAATGTATGTTTGTCGTGAACGGCGTATGCTATCGGGTTGAAGCTCACAGATTTCGCACCAACAACCCAAGTGATTCGGGTCTATGATAACACTAGTCGGGAGGTGATGGGGACGGTACGGATCAAAACTCAGGTCGGCCCGGCATAGCAGGACATCAAGTTCCATGTCTTGGATGTTCCTGCCACCACCAATCTACTCCTTGGACGACCGTGGCTGTACCAGGTGAGAGCTGTCTCTTCCACTTTACACCAGATGTTGAAGTACCCCCACGGGAAGGGGGTAGCAATTGGTTTTGGGAACTTTTCCATACATCCTCCACCGGAGGTGTCTACACCGATCTTGGAAATTGAACACAGTTTGGAGGATGTCTTTTTGTCGGGATTCACCTTGACTGAGGCTCAGGTAGTACAGGATACGCTGGTTGTTGATGAGGGGCTGTATGTCAGTGCACAATCTCTTTACCTCATGAACAAGCTTCAACACATGCCCAGAATGGGATTGGGACAGAGTGGCCGGAAGGGCGTCGTTGCATTGGCCGAAGTGCCACACAACCCTTATATCTTTGGTTTAGGTTACTCGCCTACCAAGGAGGATTGGGCAAGGAAGGGAAGGGAAATGGCCAGTTTGTCCGGGAGGGGGATGATTTCCCGTTTTGTGGCTTTTCGGAGCCATGGCTGAATTCAGAGAAGCGACGTTTGCCCAGCTTCAAGATCTTTTTTGACCTTCAGTTGTCAGGGGATGAAGTTGCAGAAGAGCAAACTGACCTACCAGTTGAGATTGAGCAGTGCAAAGAGGATGAGTCCGAAGGCACAGAACTTGAGTTCGGAGCAGTGCTGGCTTGTCTCCTCTCAGATCCTCAGATCATACCAGAGTGCTTTGGGGATGACTTCTCAGTTTCCATGATTGGGGATCAAGCGGCTGTGAGCCCTTCTTCTGGCATTCTGGATGCGTCCATCGCACCCTCCCTCATTTGGTAGTACGAGGAGGGCTTTTTATCAAGCAGTTCTGGGTCAGGTAGTGAACCAAAATTTGATTCCACAGAGTCTGTGGAGTCAGAATCAGATTCTAGTTCTTCTAAGTCAGAGTCTGGTATTCCTAGGGTTGATAACCCGGATGTCGTTGTCTTGTCCAAGTAGTCTTTTTCATTTTCTTTTGAGCCGGTTGTAACTGAAGAATCAGACGAACTGGAAGTTATTAATGAGAATGGTACTGCTGTGGCTTCTGAGTACTTTTCTGTGCCTTTAGTTTATTGCATTAATCAGGACTTTCAAAACTTTGATGAAAATGACGAGGAAGAAATTCCTCCGATTTTGAAACATTTGATTGATCGAGAGCAGGAGAGGTTTGTAAAACCTTTGGTTGATGAAATCACCTCAATTAATGTTGGTACTGAGAAGGATCCGCAACTGGTCCAGATCGGGTCCACGTTGTCTTCTGAGGAATGCGAGCGCTTAGTCACTTTATTAAAAGATTTCAAAGATGTTTTCGCCTGGTCCTACGAAGAAATGCCTGGAATCGATCCTAAGAATGTACAGCACTGGATCCTTCTTGACCTAGAGGACCGACCTGTTAAGCAGAAGCTTCGACGGATCCGCCCAGACTGGGCTCTGAAAATCAAAGAAGAGGTCACCAAGGAGATTGATGCAGGGTTCCTGTTAGTATCTGAGTATCCAACTTGGTTGGCCAATATTGTTCCGGTGCCGAAGAAAGACGGCAGAATTCGGGTATGTGTGGACTTCAGAGATCTGAACAAAGCTAGTTCGAAGGACGACTTTCCTCCGCCGCATATCGACGAATTGGTGGACTTCATTGCTGGACATGCGCTGCTCTCGTTTATGGATGGGTTTTCAGGCTACAACTAGATTCTGATGGCACCCAAAGATAGGGAGAAAACTACCTTCACTACCCCGTGGGGAACTTACTGTTATAGGGTGATGCCATTCGGTTTGAAGAATGCTGGGGCTACATATCAACGGGCTGCAATCATGATCTTGCACGACATGATCCACAAAGCGATCAAGGTGTACATGGATGAGATGATTGTCAAGTCCAAGGAAAGAGAAGGGCATTACACCACCTTGAAGAAAATTTTCCAACGGATCAGAGAGTATCGGTTGCAATTGAATCCTCAGAAATGTACTTTTGGCGTTACAACAGGGAAAATGCTAGGGTTCTTGATCACACAAAGGGGCATCGAGGTCGATCCTTCCAAAATCAAGGCCATCTTAGAAATGCCACCACCGAGGATGGAAAAGGAGGTACGAGGCTTTCTGGGTAAAGTGCAATTCATAAGACGATTTATTGCAAAATTAACCTTGATTTGTGAAAGGAAAGAAGTTCCAATGGGATGACCGATGCCAAGTTGCTTTTGAGCAGATCAACCAATATCTACAGAACCCACTCGTGTTGTCACTGCCAGAGCCGAGGAAACCGTTGATTCTATATCTATTAGTGACCGTCATGACAATGGGCTGCATGCTTGCGCAGGAATTTGAGGATAAAGTGGAGAAGGCTATCTACTACCTGAGCAAGAAAATGCTGGAATACGAGACTCGCTACACTCTGTTTGAGAAGGCTTGTTTGGCCTTGGTATGAGCTACCAGGAAGTTGAGGCACTACCTGCTAGCTCACTCCGTAATACTGGTTTCGAGATTAGATCCCATCAAATGTCTCTTTGAGAAACCAGCGCTTATGGGTAGGATAGCCCGTTGATTGCTTCTTCTCTCCGAATTTGATCTGAAGTACATGACTCGGTAGTCTGTGAAAAGGAGAGCGGTAGCAGAGTTCCTAGCCAATCACCCAGTATAGGGAGAGAAACAGTAGCATATTTGTTCCTAGATAAGGCCACTCTGCAACTTGAAGAAGAGGTCTGGACTATGTACTTTGACGGAGCGTCTAACCAGTACGGGTATGGGATAGGGGTGTTACTGATAGCTCCCGACAATTCCCATATACCTTTAGCTTTCAAACTTCGATTCAAAGTATCGAACAATGAGGCAGAGTATGAGGCATGTATCGTTGGCTTAGAAGCCGCCCTGGAACTGGGGAAAAAAAGGTTGGACGTCATTAGAGACTCGAACCTGGTTGTGTCTCAAGCAAAAGGAGACTGGAAGGTGAAGAAAGAAGGGATGAAAATTTATCACCAAACCCTGGACGTTCTAATTCCCAGGTTTGAGAAGTTAACCTTCACCCATCTGTTAAGAGAGAGCAACAGGTTCACTGACGCTTTATCAACTCTATCTTCTATGATAGACATCCCTTTGGAAGTCCGGATGTGTCCAATCATCATTGAACAGAGGTATGTGCCAGCCTACGAGCTGATCGCCACCATAGATGAAGTACAAGATCAGAACCCCTTGTATCATGATATTAGGAACTTTTTGGAAAAAGGAGGCTTATCCACCAGGGGCAAATGCAAAAGATAAGAGGGCGATACAGAGAATGGCTGCTCAGCTCATCGTCTGCGGGGGTAAATTGTGCAAACGGGGTCATCTTGGGATGCATAAACTGTGCGTTGATGCTGGAGAATCTAAGCTCCTGATGGAGTCCATCTACGGAGGAGAGTGTGGAGCGCACGTGAGGGGGGTGATGCTAGCCCGAAAAATTCTCAGACAGGGTTATTACTGGTCAACCATGGGGGAGGATTGTATTGGCTTTGCTCGGCGATGCCACAAATGCCAGATCCATGCAAATCGCATGAACATTCTACCGTTAAAGCTGTACAATATGACTTCGCCATGGCCATTTTCAGTCTAGGCGATTGATGTGATTGGGGCAGTTACTCTGAAGGGGTCGAACGGGCATGAGTACATTTTGGTAGCGATAAACTACTTTACAAAGTGGGTTGAGGCCCAATCCTAAGCAATGCTGAAGGCCTTACATGTAGCTAAGTTCATCAGGAACAACATTATCTATTGCTATAGGGTCCTGAATGAGATTATTTCGGACAATGGTTCCCACTTCAAGAAGGAGGTGATCGACTTGTTAGAGAAGTACATTGTAGCTTTTCATAAGTCATTCACATACCGGCCGCAAACCAACAGAGTTGTTAAGGCCGCCAACAAGAACATCAAGAACATTCTGCAAAAGATGGTGGAAACCTATAGGGACTAGCTAGATAAGCTGCCATTTGCTCTTTGGGGATACCGGACATCAATTTGAACTTCTACTGGGCCAACTTCGTATTCCTTGGTTTATGAGATGGAGGTTGTTCTGCCTATCGAAGTTGAGGTTCCGTCGCTACGGGTTATGGCTGAGTGCCAGATAGCTGAGGCAGATTGGCAGCAAAGCAGGTTTGAGGAACTCATGTTGTTCGATGAGAGAAGACTGAAAGCACTGTATCACGTCCAAGGTTATCAACGCAGAATTGCCCTGGCTTTCAACAAGAAGGTTAAGTCTAGGAATTCGAAAGAAGGGTATTTGGTGCTCAAAGACAACCAAGCTCCCATTCACGACTCTCGGAGCAAGTTCAGACCTAATTGGACTGATCCCTACATCATCAAGTCAATTTGGTCAGGTGGAGCTGTCGTTCTTATGGACCTAGATGGCCTAGAGTTCTCCCAGCTGATCAACATGGACAAATTGAAGAAATACTATCCCTGAGTGGCTCGTTAGGCCGAAGACCTGAAAGGGCGACCTAAGCAAAAATTAGAGCATGAAAAATCTGAAATAAGAAAAACTAAGCTTGTAAGGTTGAAAACCTAGAAAGGGCGGCCTTGGCAAAAGTTAGAGCATAAAAGGAGAGTGTTAAGACCCGAGTAAACGTGAAACGAACTACGTAAGGATTGATTCTCATCTTTGGGATACGTAGGCAACTTCATTCCGAAGTCCAGCCATATACACTTCCAAATCAACTTTGTCCATGTGATTTTTGTTGGTCATCTTTGTCTATTCTTCATCCAAGAGTTCGGTTGTGATCTCCAGTGCAGTGCTATTCAGACAAGGGGCAACATTCCAGTTATTGGATTTGGGGTTGTACATCTCAAGGATAGATTTCGATTATGTCCATTTGTGATCCATACCGAAAATGGTTTTGAAAAGTTCTAATAAAAGTTAATTTTGTTCAAATTACTCTTTTTACAACTTAGACCACTTTTGGACCGTACGGGAAATTTTCAGTACCTACGACCTTCAATTTCATTGATTTCAATACAGAGTTCTCTGACTCTTGATACAAATTGAAGTTGCTTTTTATTACATTCAAAAAGAAAACTTAAAAATACAGATTAAAGCAATAAACTTGGGGCTTAGTCAGGTGTTCCTGCGTCTCCTCCCTGAGCTTGTGGAAGTTTTAGATGTCAAAGTAGGTCCGGGTTGTGCCTCATCTTCAAGCCCATCTATGCATTCTCCAGAAAGGGCGCAATTGAAATGGGGAGTTGTAGACACCCCATTTTTGACCGTCCTCAAGACTTGGATGTCATCGTTTGAACACTCGATGATTATCCATGTTTGAGTTCGTCCTGAGTTCTCGGAGGTCTCGGCCACGCGCCTTGCCTCAAGACCTCTCGACTTGCCTGTTTTGTGTTTGGTTTTGCATCAAACACTTGTTGTTTTTCTTCTGAGGGCAGGGAATGGCTTGTTGGCCATCCCCACACCTCACCGGCCATGGCTTGAGGCCACCGGACCGGCCATTATGGTCGGCCGACCATTGTTTTGGTCAATTTGTCATTTTTGGCTGGCCGATCAATGTTCATCTTCTTTTGGCAGATATTTTATGCCGGCTGTGATAGCTGGCATCCACAATGCACCCCCTCCATACACGTGTATAGAGGGATTTCCCTCTTGCTTAGCTTGTTTTGTAAGCTTTGCGAGAGTGAATCTTTATAAAGGGAGGGCTTCTCCTCCCTCCTCAAGGGTTCCAAAAAAGGTTCCAAAGAGGGTCTGAGATTAGGGTTTAGGATTTGTATCTCTCTATCTCTATATCTCCCTCTATTTCACTCTTGTGTGTGTATAAGGTGTATTTGTTCTTAGTTTTGCACTAGGACACCTAGTATCACACCTTACCTTGGTTGTTGAGGTGCCAAAGGGTTGTTCTTGAAGTTTTTGAGTGGATTTAAGCTTGGAAAGGCTGCTGGAGCCTTGTTCTTGAAGGTGGTCTACAAGGGTGAGATTCTTGCTCTTTATTTCCCATTTTTGCATAAGCCTTTTGCCTATCTTGCATCTGTTTTTGAGCTTAGTCTATAACTGATAAAAGTTTTGATTTTACTTGCTTAAAATAGTTGTTTAAGGTTGCTTTGGTGTTTGGGGTTGTTTACTCCCCCTTAGGCCTTGTTTGGCCTCCTTTTTGTACTATTTTTGGTGAGCTCCGAGACCACCTTGAGGATGGTCCTAAGAACGAGGACCATCTATTTTTGTTTGGCCTCCTTGTTTGGCCTCCCTCTGGATTTCAGTGGTGAGGATGGTGTTTTGAGGTCCTAAGAAGGAGAGGGCCATCCCTTCTCCTTGTTGTCTTCAAAACTTGTCATTTTAGCCTCATGTGTGAGCACCTTTCTTAAGTTCATGTTGGCCATGTCTTAGTTGGTATTTGTGCTTATTTTGTCATGATATAGCACTGTTTCAAGTTGGTTTAGACACACCATGCATGCTTTGCATACTTGTCTTGTAATGCCATGAAATTGCCTTAACATACTTTGTGTTTTGAGCCTTGTTTCTAGCATGATTTTGGCTTAGCTTTGTGAAGATTTTATGCATGTTTTGATGTGCTTGAGGTCTGATTTTGGTTATTTGGGTCGTCCATGACTAGCTCTGTATAGCGACCATGCAACCTAGCTTGTAGGCTTTGAGTATTGGATCCTCTAGCATACTTTACTTGCACTATTTCAATGGTTTGAAACCACTTATCATGTCATTTCAGTCCATATAGCATGCTTGTATACTTGCATTTATGGCTCCTTTGATGCTTCAAAAGGTTTATGTTTTATGCTCCATGTTTGGACCTTTATGCATGCCTTTAGACTTAGGCCATTTAGATGCCATCTAGGTGTGTCTTTAACCTTGTTTTGGTCTGCCTTGGGGTCGTTTTGAGTCCCTTTAGCCCTTTGAGGCTTGGTTGGCATGGCCATGGGTTAACCCCCCCCCCCTTTGATAGCTTTGAGCTTTGGACCTTGGTTGCATGCTTTGATTGCTTTGTTTAGTTGGTTTGGCACCATCCTTAACATGATTTTCAGAGTTTGCCAAGTTTGTCATTGGTCCATGATCATCTCCTTTTAAGTGTGCTTAAAAGTCCCCTCTTTGTGCTTAAGTGTTGGACCATGTTCGCATGCATGTTTGTATGTAAATTTGCCTTCATTTCCATAGCATTTTGGCTACTTATTTAGACATGGCTGAGGCTTGTCCATATTAGTTTAAGTCCACCGTTTGCATGTTGTTCAAATGTTGTTACATTGCTTCATGCTTGCATGTTTTGGTTGCATAGTGTTTTGCATGCTCATTGCTTGCATTATTGATACATGCTTAGCTATATTGCATTTTGTTGCATTGCTTGAGATATATGGCATGTTGTTGTATGCTTAGGTTGTAATGCATTTGGCATGCATTCTCTCTTTTAGTTGCCTAACATGTTGTTGCATGTTTTGCCATTGATATGTTGTTACATGCTTGCATGTGTGCATGTTTGCCCTCATGTTCATATTGCATGCTTAGCTTGCATGCTTAGCTTGCATTTGGCATGCATGCCTTGCCTCTTGAATCACCATGATAGAGGTTGGGCCCCTTAGGTGTTTGTGTGCATTTCATTTGACATCAAAATGCATAACTTGACACCTCGGACCATCATGCATTGAAATGCGCGATTGGTGGTCCAAGGGTCGAGGGGCACACTCCCTTGAGTTCACAGCATGATGGGGAGGTTGATTGTGCAAACATTTGCTTTAAAATGCATTGCCATGCCTAGTTTGCCCTCTGCTGCTGTCAAAACAAGATTTTGCAGGAAGATATGGTCGACCGACCATATTGAGTGCCGGCCGACTAAACATATTTGGTCGAGAGCCATACCAATGGTCGATGACCAGTTTCCCCTGGCTGGTGGTGTTTCCTCTTGGTCGGTGACCTTCCACAGTGATCAGGAAGTGATTCTGGAGCATCATTGAGACTTGCACAATTTTCAGAGGAGCAGAGCAGGGTAAACAGAGGCAGCTTGTGCATGGTGGTGGATTTCCGAGCGAAGCCGAGCACGCATGCGTTGGACCCTCTTCTCGAGGCTGGTTTACCGCTTTATTAGCTTAGTTAATTTGGTTTACTAGTTAAGTGGTCTGTAACTATTTAATTAGCTTGTTAGTTAGTTAAATTTGTATTATTCTTTTGGTCCCTCCGAGAGAGGGCGAATTGTGTAATAAGCGTGCGTGTGTGTGATGCATGTCTTCCAACCCCCACTTCTTTCTCCCTTTTACTTACCTGCTTTGATGGTTAGTATTAGGGCATATTTTAATTAGCATCCTTATGCTATGCATGTGTGCATGCATTCATCAGTATTGCATGCACCAGGCTCGGCGCATTATACTAATTGCATAGTATTTCAAATCTAACTTGAATACATGTTATTTGTTGCATTTTACATGCCATCCATAGATTAGCCGAGCCTATTCTAGCTGCATTTTGCCTGTGATGCATTAGCCATCTTAACATGGACTTGGATCATACATTTGATTACTAACATGTTCCTTGATTTGGCTTGGAGTAGTAGGTGAGTGTTTATGCTTTAGCATCTCACATGAGTGTGAATGTTAACATGAAAGCATGCTTTCCATGAGGCTAACTGCTTAGTTGATTTACTACCTGAATGCCTGTGGGTGAAGGTTGGATTGTTTGAATTGGAATAATTCATCGAAATCCATATTTTAGCCTACTTGCGAGTAGCAAACCTCAAATCATTTCCAAACAATGGATATGCGATGCTTTGTTCTAAATTAGGCGATTCAGTCTATACTCTTATGTTGTGCGCATCACATAGTAAGATTAGCTAATTAATCGGATTAAGAACATGTAACGTTTTCAAAACTTGATATCATGGTTAGTAGAGGCCGATCTTTGATCGGGCGAGCGGGGGTGCTCATAACTGACCTTCTCCAATCGTACCCAAGTTCCCGAGCCAAGGCAACTTTGGTGATGACGGGCACGTGGCGACTCTGTATCTGGCAAAGCAGTCCATGTTTGGCACTTCTTTCTAAAAAATCTATTTTCCAAAAACGATTTGCCGGATTTGGACTCTTTGGTGATTTATCAGTCTTGCATTGCACTTTGCAAGATCAGATTAAGAACCGTGACAATTTGAGTCCTGAACTATAGTGAGCCCAAATGAACAAAACGGGATTTCCCTTGGGACGTTCGGGGACGTCTACAGGAGTGGGGGCCAGAAGTTCTCTTTTTCTCCATGCTGTGGTATACCGAGCTAGCTGTGTACCTCGAATCAGAAATGAAGCTGGGTACTCTATCCCCTCTTCCGGATAAGTCCGGTCGTGGCCGAATTGACGTCGGAATCAGAATGGAAATTAGAAGACACAGTGCGTCAAGCCAACCAACGAAATGCCGGGCTGCCGGGACATGCTGTAGCTGATCTCAGGCAAATCAAACCAGAGGTATCGCCAAGCAATGTCAACAGTAGATCTGCTGCTCATCCAGTGGCACCACCATTCCTCGTTCGGAAAGTCAACTAGCCATGGGCGGAAGAAATAGTTGTGCGCTAAATATGCTGGGCAACAGTCCACTACTTTCAACCTATCCATCAGCCATACTTGGGGAGCGATGAAAAATAGGAGAGATTAAAGAATAGATAGGTGCACGTGGAGAGAAAAGTGAGAAAGGGTTTTGAGAGAAAAATAGAGCCTGAGGGCCGAGTGATGTGAGAAACACATGTAAGACGGGTGGCAAACATTACCTGCAGCAGTAGCGGGCTTCCTGCAAACTTGGTTGTCTCCCGACTGTAGAAAGCATCCAAACCCATCAAAGTTTTGGCTAGTGTCATGCCAATGCAACTTTTGCCCTCTTTCAAGCCTTGGGCAACTTTAATCAAGCATATGCTAGACCCTCTAAAGCTAGGGGCAAGCAGAAAATAGGCCAACATACACAAGCAGAGGCCATGTTACCGAAAACTTTGCCAAAAGTGATTGCAGCGGTCACGGGCGTCAGAAAATCGATGAATCAAGCTGGGGATGTCTAACTCCTCGTTGTGAACCAAGGATCGGGCATCCTATAAAGTGAGCCCGCACATCCTTCCTAAAGCTTGGATGTGGCCAAAACGAGACTGGGGCAAGATTTCTTCGTCATGCTGGGACTCAATCAAAGCTTGAAATTCTTCGATTGTGGGGCATAGCTCTTATCCGCCAAAGCTAAAAACATGTGTGACCGAATTCCAACATCTAGCTGCGACATGGAGGAATGGAAAATACAGTGGAGTACGGCTTAGCAGGAATAGTGCGCTTCTCTTGAAACCTCAAAAATTCAACTTTTCCAAGCCATTCAAGTTCGCAATCCAAGTCGAGAGTTTTCCAGCAAAGAATGGCTTCATTTGGGGCAAAAATAGAGCTGGAATGAAGAAACCACGAAGCTGGAGCTTTTGTAGAAAATAAGACACTGAGTAGAGAACAAGTGGCAGCAATCTGGAGATTCTCAAAATTTTTGGCTGACCGGCCAGTTCAAGTAGCCGACAGGCCACCTTTACTGGCCGACCGGCCACCCCTTTACTGGCCGACCGGCCACTTCAGGTGGCCGACAGTGATCCTAAGTGGCCGACAGCCACTTCTTGTCTCCAACAGAGACCCTTTAGTCTTCCAGTGTGCTGAGAACCTGAGTTTGGCTCTACTTCGGATGCGTCCTGTTGTTTTGTTTAACAGTTGTATTTGTTTTTGTTTATCGAGTTGTTGCAATTTGCTTATCGAGTTTGTTGTAATTTGTTTATCGAGTTGTTGTTGTTGTTTTGTTTATCAAATTGTTTTTTAGGTTGTCTTATTTTGTTTGTTTTGTTAGGTTGTGTCAGTTCATTACCTGGCTGTTGCAATACACAAATGTTCAATTTTCATTAATCTCATTTTTGTGTAAAATGGTGCGATGGGATGCACAAAATATAAATGTAACACTTTTTTGAACAAAAGTTGCTTTCATTTCAATCATGGTTTCTTTTTTTACAAAGAGTACAAGTTTTAAAGAAAATAAAACTGCCTAAGGCTGTACAATGTGCTAATACTACTAGCAAAAAGAAAAACAAAGCAAAAACATCTGGATCGGTGCCACCCGTCTCAGGATCGAGAGGCTCTCTTCGTCATCTTCCTCGGCTGTGTAGACTCAGAGCCATCACCGTCGGTGCCACTGTCTGAATCTGAGTCGAAGCCAGGACCAGAGCTGCCTCCGCTCCCATCCTCGGAGCCCTCCTCAGCATCGTCACCACCCTCAGAACTAGAGTCGGTGCCCTCGTCGCCTCCACCCTCAGATGACTCTGACTGAGGACTCGCTGGCTCCTCGTCCTCACTGGTCTCGTCATCATCGTCGTGCATGATATGCTCTCGACGTCTTCCTCAGCTGTGTTCTGGAATCTCTCTCCCTGCTGCTGGAGAAGGCTCTGATGGTCTTGTCTGGAGGGGTGTGACCTAAAAAGGCAGTGTGAATACATCAGCTACAGTATATGTATTAGATGTAAGTATGTTGTGTAGAGCGAGTACATGTAGAAATCAGATACAATATGTGAATGCAATGTGTCATATGTGCTCTATACAAGCAGCGTATCAGTACAATGAGGTGTCAGCTTTAGTATATCAGCAGAAGTATGGTAAATGCAAGAAAGCTGAAAAATTACCAGAATCCCGTGGGAGGTCAGCATCATCTCTCTCCTCATGATCATGCCCTTAAATGAGGCTATAACCTGGAGTAACCCCTCGACATACTCTATGGAGGGCTGAAAATGCAAGTTGAGATCATGAGTGTATGAATGAATAAGGATCTGAGTGAAACTGAAATGAATGAAAGCTGTAAACTATACTGGTGGTGCGTCGGGTGTCCTGACATATCGGTGATCAGGCAATGGGGGCTCAAGCGGAATCTGATAAGGCACTCTAAAAAGCCGCCAATTGGTCAGCTCAGTTGGGGGATCAGGCCATCCAACACTCTGCCTGGAGGGAGGTATCTCTGTAGCTCTACCCCTCGGTGCCTGGGCCCTCCTTGTCGAAGGAGCGTCTGCTGCCTGGGCTCCGCTCGACGAAGGAGCATCTGCTACCCGAGCCCTGCTCATCGAGGGGATATGTGCTGCCTGAGCCCTACTCGATGAAGCAATATCAGTTGTCCTCCCCGTGGGAACGCGAACACCTATCAGAGGAGGCATTAGGTATGTCTGAAGATAAGTCATGTAGTCCCCCTCCCAAATAAACCGGTCTACATCTGCCCCTCGCATGACATCAGTCATCTCCTGAGGGGAGATACTTTCTGTAGTGCGCATGGAAGGCAGGGGTGGTAAGGGAACTAACTGTAGTGGCAGGCCAAAAGTTTGTCGCATGAAGCGCTCGCCTAAGAACCAGGCTCGGCCTACTGGTCCCACAAACAGGATCCGATATCGGGAAGCACCCCAAGCACCGACAAAATAAAATCGGGCAAACCCTGGCATCGCCACCCAAGGCTGCCATGTGATCTGCAGACAACAAGTGCATGAACTATTTAGTCGCCATTAGATATGCAAAATAAATTGAAGTTGAAAAGTAAGAAAAACTATGAGTTTTGAATTACCTCGGTCACCCTCACGGTGTCAAAATACTGACGAAGATATGGGAGGGTCTCTTGGACCCTCGGCTGACACCGGCCATCATATATGTGCGAGTATGGTACCTCGAGAGGCGTCTCGACCTCCGGCTCAGGAGCAAGCGCTAGGAAATAGGTATACCCACAGCCGTGAAAAAGAAGACAGTAGCAGTGAGAATACAGAATACGCATAAAATGCAAAATACATAATGTAGTATGTGTGGTGTGTGTAGAGTGTGCAGTCTACAGAAAGTGCAAAGCAGAAAGCATGGCAAAAATTGTAAAATTGAAAAGTAAAGCATACCTCCCAGGCTCTCCAATAGCTGCCCAGTATGTTCTCGCTCATGCGGGAGGTCGAACTCATATAACAATAAAGGGTAGCGAGGCCAGCACCACCCTAATCATAGTGCCGAACCTGGGATAGGTCGACTAAGGCACTCAGAAGATACAGCCCGATGGTGTTCGCCATGTCAGCGAACAATGTAGTGCCGAAGAGAAACATCAAGAATCCTCGCGCGTACTGCTTTGTAGCCTCAATCGTCGTTGGCTCAGTCCCTCTGAAGTGGTCTGAGAACCAAGTATATCTAACTGTGCCCGATAGGAAGGTGGGTGGGTGTGCTCCCAGTAGATGAGTCCAAGCAGCCTCCCACTCACCCATGTCGGGATCGTATGGGATCAGCCGATCTCCCACCTTGAGGCTTGTCAGCATGGAAGGAGTTGGTGGTGTCCCGCCATTTCTTTACCAGTGCGCCTAGAAAGATCCTGCTCACCATGAGATGCGGAAGCCCCATGCAGAATTGGCCAAATCCCGCCTCGTCAATGATGTGTCGGACACCATCAGGGAGATCCATATATCACTCCTTCACTCCAGTCGACCCGTATCCCCGGGTGAAGTGGGAGTCTACCTGCAGAATGAGTAGAAACGCAGTGTGTGAATGTGATCAGAATGAGCAGAAACATAGTGTGTGAATGTGTTCAGAATGAGCAAAAACGCAGTGTATGAATGTGTTCAGAATGAGCAGAAACGCAATCTGTGAATGTATTCAGAATGAGCAGAAATGCATTGTGTGAATGTGTTTAGAATGAGCAAAAATGCAGTGTGTGAGATGTGTTCGGGATGAGCAGTAATATAGTATGTACGTATATCCAACAAACAGATGGAATACAGTGCAAAGGCGTGAGCTATACAAGAAATATAAAGTACATCACAAAAAATGTAAAGAGTGCAGTATGTACCTCAGGCGCGTCGTGAGACAGGTGAGACTCTGCCTCCTGTAGTAGAAGATCTGTGGGTGCACGCCGTGCAAATCCGGTAAAGTGGCTAACTGTGCTAGGCGGTAGTACGTGTGCCTTAGGATGGTACATCGTTGGGTTAAAAGGCCGAATCCAGGGCGGCAATGGTATGATATCGGGCTCCCCCTCTATCCCCGGAGAACCCCCGTCATGGGGAGCGTCATCTGCCATCTGTGAAGAGGGTGGAAGACAGACAAAAATGATCAAAATGGGCAAAAAATGCCAAAAGCCAACAAAAGTCAACTCTCGGGAAGAGAAAGAGTCAAAGAAAGTCAAAGCCCGGGAAAAGGCACCAAACTCAAGACAAACTTGTGAAAAACACACCTCAAATGGTGACAATGGAGAAAAAAGCTCCGAAAACAAGTTTTGTTCGGTTCAAAGTGAAGGAAATCAAAAGGTTTTCGCGAATCAACTTCGCGAAGGGTGTTGGAAAACGCGTGTGGGGCACGGATCTGAGGAAGAAAAGTGTCTAGGAAGCATGGAGAAGAAGTTTCGGCACAATGTGTGTGAGCAAAAGTGATTTGGACGTGTGTTTTTAAAGATCCAAACGTAAAAAGACCAAACTGACCCGAAAGTACCACAACTGGCCGACCGGCCACTTAGGTGGCCGACAGAAAGGGAAAGTGGCCGATAGGGTCTTAGGGTGGCCGAAAGATGTCCAATATCCTCCCTATGTGCTTTCAAGGGTAAGGATTTACCCCTTTTAAGGAAAAAAGGTTGTTGTGCTTCAAGGGTAAGGATTTACCCCTTTTAAGCTTATTTTTGTACATTGGTTTGGCCACCTTTGCATGCTGTTTTTGGCCAAGTTCTCAACTACAAAAACCTCTATTTTTAAGTTTTAAAAATGATAGTTTGAGGCCCTTTTCGAGTTAGGGGTGGTCCACCCTCTTTTATTGCTTATTTGCTAAGAATTGTGCCATCTTTTAAAGCTTTTCAAATAACTTCTTTTTGGCCTTTTAACCACTGAAATCCAGGGGATTTTCAGTGGCAAAAACTTGGTTTTGAGGTCCTAAATAGGAGGGGGTGGACCCCCCTCCCCATGTATTGTTTGCATGTGTAGATGGCCTAGTATTTGAGCATGCTTTTCTCCGTTTTTGTAGCCTAGTTCAAGCATGTTTTTGGCCTTATTTTACATGTTATAACTCTATTTTTGGCTGGTTGGAGCACCTCTTGTTTGCTTCTTACACTTGTAGTGCAATCTTGCTCACTAGCCTTGTGTGCTTGATGATTTAGCCTATCATTCTAGCTTGTGTTAACTCCATTTCAGCATTTTTTTGCTAATGTTTTAGCATGCTGTAACTCTATTTTGGTTGGTCTTGGTCACATGTGCTCCGCTTTGTATAGCTCTAGTATAAATGGCCTTTACTAGCCTTGTGTTTTAAGGCCCTTAGCATGCTTTATTTGAGTTATTTGCATGATATGGCATCATTTAGCATGTGATTTCAGAGCATATTCCTCTGTCAAGCTATCACATACATCACTCTTTAAATGCTTTTGAGAGTTGTGCCTTATACCTTGCTTGCAAGCCAACATGTGCACATGATCTTCTACTCTTTTGTGCCTTAATTTCAATATGCTTAGGCCACTGATTTGGCATGTTTTAGGTCTGTCCATAACTGGTTTGATCATTTGAGCTTGATATTGAATGCTTCTAGTGTAATACACTTCACTAGCTTTGATGCCTTTAACTTTGGAACATGTTGTGCATATGTTGATTACATGATTTAGTGTCTTGAGCATGCCATTTTAGCATTGAATATCTGTCACCTCTCTCATTTCTTCACTTTTCCTTTCGCTTTGAGGGTTTGTTGGCCTTAAGATTGTGTTTAAGCATGAGTTTGTGCACAAATGGCTTTAACCCTCTTTTTAGGGTTCCTCCTAATCAAAGGTATGATCTCTCTCATGTTTTAAACCCTTCTTCGGTTGACCCCTCTCCATTAGAGGACAATCACTTGGACTTAACTGATTAATGAATGGCTTGGTAATGTAAAATGTGTAAACAAGAAATGGACCAAGTAAAAGATGAACAAGATAAGCATGTGCGTTGCATTGCATGTTTTTGGATTGGACGTTAATCCAAACACGAAAAATGCGACACGTTTCATACTCAAAGTGATTAAACGTGTCACATTTCTTCGTCGCCAACACCCTTGATCATGCATGATAGGGTGGATGCTCTTGGTGTATTGTTGGTGCATTCACTAAGCTTGTACAAGCTCGATTTTCGGGCCATCATACATTGAGATGCTTGGTTGGTGGCTTGAGAGCCGAGTGCCACTCTCCTTTGAGCTTGAGACCTGATAAGGAGAGTGGCGGTACAAACATTTCCTTGCAAATACATTGCCTTGGCTTTGTTGTTCTCTATTGTAGCAAAAACAACATTTTGGGAAAGGAGGTTGCCGACCAGCCAGTAGCAGTAGCCGACCGGCCACATGCACTAGCCGACCGGCCAGTTGAAGTGGTCAGCAGCCACTTTTGGTGGCCGACCGGCCACCAGTCCATTTTTGGTGCAAAAATGTTTCTACTTTGAGGCAAAGGCAGTTTGAAGTTGGTATAATGTTCAGAAAATAGAGGCGAGTGCAAATAGAGACAACCGACGGCAAGGAAATGGATTTCCAGGATAACGCCATCCGAGCATGCATATCCCCCTTGCCCGTGAGGCCACTTTAGTTGCTTTAATTAGTTAGTTGTAGCTAATTATTTGATTCAAGTATTGTTCTTAATTAGTTTGTGCAGCTAGTTATTTAATTTCAATTCGTTTTGTAATAATTAGCTAGAATAGCTAATTAGTTGGTTTGTAATAAGTAGCTTAGGTTAGTGTAGCTAGTTAGCTTATTCATTCGGACCCTCCTTCGCGAGGGCATAATGTTGCAATAAGTGTGTGTGCGTGTGTGCATGTCTTCTAACCCCACTTCTTTCTCCCTTTTACTTAACCGCTTTCAATGGTTAGTTTAGGGGCATATTTTGATTAGCATACCTTATGCTTGCATGTCTGCATCATTCATTTATCTTGCATGCACCGGGGCTGGGCGCATCATTCAAACTGCATCGTATCTCAATACTTCTTTAAATACATGTATCAAGTGTTGCATTCATATGCCATCTTAGGTGGTCGAGCCTATTAGTTGCATTTTGCATGTGTTGCATTAGGTATCTTGTATAGTTAGGATCATGCATATTTCTAACTAGCTTTTGTTTTGGCTTGGAGCACACTGTAAGTCTTTACGCTTTAGCATACATGCATGAGTGTGAGTGTTGCCATGATAGCATGCTTGCCTTGAGGCTATTTGGTTATGTGATTAACTGCATGAATGCCTGTGGATGAAGGCTTTATTGTTTGAATTGGGACAATTCATCAAATATGAGTTTTAAGCCCACTTTGCGAAGTGGCAAAATCATGTTTCAAGCCCATCATGTTTGATGGCGAATCTGTGTTTTAGCCCACTTGAGGGTGGCACTTTCAAACCATTTTCGAAAAACAAACATGAGTTGTTTTGTTCCAATTCTTGCGATTTTAGTCGATATGTGTATGTTGTGCACATCACATAGTAAGTTAGCTAATAACCGGAATTAAAACACATGTGTTTATAAAATAACATATCATGGTTTGTAGAGGCCGATCTTTGATCGGGTGAGCGGGGGTGCTCATTTCAGGTCCTTCCCCTCTCGTACCCAAGTTCCTGAGCCGAGGCAACTTTGGTGATGACGGACACGTGGCCTTTGGCACGAGTCAAGGTTTCCTAAATTTCCCAAAAACAAAATATTTAGGTGGCGACTCAGTAATCTGGTAAAGCAGTCCATGTTTGGCACTTTTTGATTCAAAATAAATCCAAAATGATTTACCGGATTTGGACTCTTTGGTGTTTATCAGTCTCACATTGCACTTTGTGAGATTAGATTTAGAACCGTGACAGGAGTCCGAACTGTAGTAGGACCAATTCGCACCTCTCCGAAAGGGGGCCGCGCGAAGAAAGTCGAGTCTACATCTGTGAATTTTCTTGATGTGTTTCCTAATGACCTACCTGGGGAGTTAACTGATAAGAAAGTTGAATTCACCATTGATGTAGTACCCGGGACGCAACCAATTTCTAATACCTTTATAGAATGTCAACTTCTGAACTGAAAGAGTTGAAAATTCAACTCCAAGAACTCATAGACAAGAAATTTATCCGTCTGAGCACCTCTCCTTGGGGATCTCCAGTACTGTTTGTTAAAAAGAAAGACAGGTTTTTGAGACTGTGTATTGACTACTGTGAATTGAACAAGGTAACCGTGAAGAATAAATACCCTTTACCCCGAATAGATGACCTATTTGACCAACTACAGGGAGCACAGGTGTTCTCTAAGATAGATCTTAGATCTGGGTATCACCAGTTAAAGGTCAAGGTAGAAGATGCGGAGAAAACAACATTCAGAACTAGATACGGGCACTACGAATTTTTAGTCATGCCATTTAGGGTAACAAATGCACCCGCAACCTTTTTGGACCTGATGAATAGGGTTTTTAAACAATTTCGAGATGAGTTTATAGCTGTGTTTATTGATGATATTCTAATTTACTCCAAAAGCAGGGAAGAGCATGAGAGTCATTTGAGAACTGCTTTATAGATTTTGAGAGAAAAGAAGTTATATGCCAAATTGTCCAAATGTGAATTCTGGCTTGACAGTGTAATATTTTTAGGACATGTGATCAACAAGGATGGTATATCAGTAGACCTACAGAAAATTGAAGCGATTGTCGACTGGCCAAGACCAACCAATGTGTCAGAAGTTAGAAGTTTTATGGTGCTTGCTGTTTATTATAGAAGATTTGTGAAAGATTTCTCAAAACTTTCCATGCTATTGATATAGTTGACACAGAAAAATGTACCATCTGATTGGAATGATCAATGGGAGTCAGCCTTCCAAGAATTGAAAACTAGACTGGTAATGGCACCAATTCTGACTTTGTCTAACGGAACTGATGGGTTTTAGATTTACAGTGATGCCTCCTACAAAGGTTTAGGTTGTGTATTGATGCAAAATGGGAAGGTAATTGCTTACGCCTCTCGGTAACTTCGTCCTCATGAAAAGAATTACCCGACTCATGATCTTGAACTGGCAGCTGTGGTGTTTGCTTTGAAAATTTGGCACTATTATCTATATGGAGTAACTTGTGAAGTGTATACTGACCATAAAAGCTTAAATTATTTCTTCACCCAAAAAGAACTGAACATGAGACAGAGAAAATGGTTACAAATGAGCAAAGACTATGATTTGTAGATTTTGTACCATCCAGGAAAAGCTAATACAGTGGTAGATGCTTTGAGCCGAAAGTTAATGGAGAATTTGTCATGTTTGCTCACTGGTCATAAAGAATTGCTATGTGACTTAGAGAAGAATGGGGTTGAAGTTGTATTGCGTGAACAAGGTGGAATCTTAGCTACTATATCTGCCCAGCCTGCAGTCATTAAAGAAATTAGAGAGAAACAACTGCGAGATGAATTCTTGAAGAAGATTGTGGATGAATTTGACTCAAAACCAAGGCTCGGGTTTGTACTTGAGAACAATGTATTGAAATTTAAGGATCGCCTTTGTGTGCCAGACTGTTTTGACTTGAGGAAACGCATTATGACTGAAGCCCATAACTCCAAATTTGCCATGCATTCGGGGAATACAAAGATGTGTCATGACTTGAAACAAAATTTCTGGTGGCCTGGAATGAAAAAGTGTATTGCAGATTTTGTGGCAAGATATCTACATTGCCAACAAGTTAAAGTCGAACATCAACAACCCGCTGGTTTGTTACAAGCCACTCCCAATACCAGAATGGAAATGAGAGCATATTACCATGGACATCATTGTGGGATTGCCTCACTTTTCTCGAGGTATGGATTCTATTTGGGTCATAGTTGACTGTCTGACTAAATCTGCTCATTTTCTGTCTGTTAAAACGTTTTTATAATGTGGACAAATTAGCTAACATTTATGTGAATGAGATTGTGAGTTTACACGGCATGCCAATATCTATTGAGTCTAGCAGAGATCCCAAGTTTACTTCAAGATTCTGGCAGAGCCTACAGCAAGCTTTGGGAACTGAAGTAAGACTAAGTAGTGCTTATCACCTATAGACAGATGGCCAATCACAAAGAACGATATAAACCTTGGAAGATATGCTCAGAATGTGTGCTCTCAATTTTCCAGGCAATTGGGAGACCTATCAATTGTTGGCTGAATTTGTGTGTAACAACAGCTATCATTCAAGTATTAGGATGGCTCTGTATGAAGCTTTGTATGGTAAAAAATTCCATTCACTGATCTGTTAGGCTAAGGTAGGTGATAGACCCTTGTTGGGCCCATAACTTGTGCAGGAAACCACTGAAAACGTGAAATTGATTCAACAGAGATTGAAAACTGCACAAAGCCGCCAAAAGAGTTATGCAGATGTCCGAATGCGAGATAGAGAATACAAAGTTAGGGATCATGTGTTCATAAAAGTGACTCCAATGAAAGGCCAGACCTGGTTTAGGGTGAAAGGCAAGTTGGACTATATGAGATTCTAGAGAAAATCAACCCGGTGACGTATCAGCTATCCTTACCGCCAGTTATGGAACATATGCATAATGTCTTTCATGTCTCAATGCTACGGGATTACTTACGAGATCCGCACCATCTTATTGAGCCGACACATGTATTTTTAAAGGATTACTACATGTATGAAGGAAGACCAATATTGATTGTGAACTGCCGAATTAAAAAGCTAAGGAACAAGGAAATACCGTTGGTAAAATTTGATTGGCAAAACCACGGAGAGACCTATGCAACTTGGGAAACAGAGGAAGATATGATGAGGAGATACCCTGAATTGTTTCCTTTTGATCCAATATTCTTTTAAAATGAAGGTAATTCGAGTTTGGAGGACCAAATTCTTTAAGAGGAAAAGACTGTAACAACCCTGACCTGTGATTAGCTGATTAACCATGATTAATTATGTCAAATAAGTAAATAAGATAAAATCCTGAGTTAATTGCATGCGTTATGTGCTATATGAGTTTCTATCTATTTATCGTAGGAATATCTGTATCTATTTTTGTTTTGTGTTGCGAATTGAAGGCCTTATCGACATCCGATCGCGAAATTGACTTCGTATATTTGTTAGTTGGAATTTTTAAAACATTGTTGTAAGTTGAATTGAAATTCAATTCGGAACCAAATAATTGGAATAAATTAACTCCAATTAGTTGTCTTTAACCCCCAACTAAATAACTGTCATTAACTGAGCCTATATAAGGCTAATTTAACCACATTAGTTCATTTTTGCCCCATCAATTCATACTCCTAAAGCTCCAAACGGGAGGGAAAGTGAGAGCTTAGGGAAAGAGAATGAATTCAAGAGAGAGAGAGAGAGAGTGTGTGTGTGTGTTGCTAGCAACCTAGAAGAGATTGAATTGGAAGCTCAAAGATATAATAAGCTTGAACTCAATTGTCATCCTTAGGTGAGTAATTGGTTCCTAATCCTTGCATGGAAGTTGTTAATGTAGAGAATTTTAGAGGATTAAGTTGAATTAAGCAAGTCTTGAGCTAATGAGTTGGTAGGAAGACCATATCATGCATGCATGCTCATTCCATCACAATTTGAGGTTGTTTTCAAAGAATTCCCCTTTTGCATGTCCAATACAGTGATGGTGAAGAAGAAAAATGGGACTTGGCGAGTGTGTGTCGATTTCACGGATCTGAACAAAGCTTGCCCCAAAGACTATTTTCCTCTACCCAGAATCGACCAGCTTGTCAATGCAACGGCACGCCATCAACGCATGAGCTTCCTCGATGCTTACAGAGGCTACCATCAAATTGCCATGCATCCAGATAACCAGGACAAAACTGCATTCCTCACCCCAAGAGGAACCTACTGCTACAAAGTTATGCCTTTTGGGCTGAAGAATACAGGGGCAACCTACCAAAGGCTAGTCACCGCCATGTTTAAAGAGTAACTCGGCCACACTATGGAAGCATACATTGACGATATGGTGGTCAAGTCCAAAGAAGAACCGAATCATATAGCCGATCTAGAAAAGACATTCAACATCTTACACAAATACAGAATGAAACTAAACGCTTCCAAGTGTGCGTTCGGAATCGACTCTGGCAAATTCCTGAGTTACATCGTCAATCACCGAGGAATCGAAGCCAACCCGTGGCAAGTCACAGCAATCTTGGAACTCGGCTCCCCCTGTTCAGTAAAAGAAGTCCAAAAGTTGATGGGGATGGCTGCTGCACATAACAGGTTCATCAGTCGGTCTACAGATCGCTGCCGACAATTCTTTTAGACACTACGGCAGGGTAAGACTTTTGAATGGTCCGCCGAATGCGAAACATCTTTCAATGGACTCAAGACCTACCTCCGCTCAGTACCTCTCTTGACAACACCCGCCGCTGGTGACCTGCTCATTCTATATCTGGCAATTTCCAATAGGGCCGTCAGCGCCGTACTGCTAAAAGAGGAGGAGGGGGAGCAACAACCAGTGTATTATGTAAGCAAGGTAATGGTTGACGCCGAAACACACTACCTTCCACTGGAAAAACTAATCTGAGCCCGAGTCATGGCGGCAAGAAAACTGATGCATTACTTCCAGGGACATAGCATTGGGGTGGTAACAGATTATCCCCTCCGATCAGTACTACGGAGTGCAGAAGCATCAGGACGTGTTTCAAAATGGGCTCTTGAACTCGGCCAATACGACATTCAGTTTTTACCTAAAAATGCAATCAAGGGGTAGGTGTTGCCTGACTTTGTTGTTGAATTCACCGGCGAGCTTGCCAACCTCAAACCTAACGATGTTCGACCAAAGGCTGAAGTTCGACCAAAGCCGAACTGGAGAATTTATGTCGGGGATATTTGGAAATTATACTGTGATGGATCGTCTAACCAAAGAGGTAGCGGTGCCGGAGTTGTAATTATGTCTCCAGACGGCGCCGTAATTGAGCAGGCCGTCAAGCTTGGCTTCGACGCATCAAATAACGAAGCCGAATACGAAGCCCTTTTAGCTGGTCTGCGGAATGCGCACCTTCTCGGCGCTCGGCATCTGCTTGTGTTTTGTGATTCAAAATTGGTAATCAGTTAGCTAAAGGAGGAGTACACAGCAAGAAACGACCGTATGGCGGCCTACATGAAAACGGCCAATTCCTTGCTGGCAAAATTTGACCATCACGAACTGAACCAAATAACACGCGACCAGAATACACACGCGGATGCCTTGGCGTGCCTAGCCTCCGCCATCAATTCTGAGATTAAACGGACCATCGAAGTAGGTTTCATCTCGGAACCGAGTATTGGCCGTTCAGAGGAAATCCATGTCAACATTATAGAATCCGCATCAAGCTGGATGGACCCCATTGTTGCATTCCTTTCTTCTGAACAACTCCCACAGGACAAAAAAGAAGCACACAAGCTGCGAAATAAAGCCCTGCGATACTATCTGGATCCGCAAGGAGGGCTTTATAAAAAGTCCCTCTTTGGTCCATATTTGGAATGCGTGCACCCCGACAAAGTGGAGGAGTTTCTGATAGAGATACATGAGGGCAGTTGTGGTGCCCATTCTGGCGGACGCTCCCTGGCCCATCGAGCTATAACACAGGGGTATTATTGGCCGACAATGAGAGCTGACGCGGAGAGTTATGTAAAAAAATGAGAACAATGCCAAAAGTCCTCCCCATTAACCTATCTGCCTGCCGAAGGGTTAAACTCTATCACCAGCCCCTGGCCGTTTGCTCAGTGGGGACTTGATATCGTAGGACCATTGCCGAGGGCCCCAGGGAACAAGCGATTCTTAATCGTCGTAACAGATTACTTCACAAAATGGGTCGAAGCGGAGGCTTTAACACATATACGAGATGCCGACATTAAATGCTTTGTATGGAGAAACATCATAACACGATTTGGCATTCCGAGAGCTCTCATTTCAGAAAATGGCACCCGGTTCGATTGTGGCGTATATCGAGAGTTATGCAGCAAATATGGCATTCGGCCTTACTTCTCTACACCGGCCTACCCCCAAAGCAATGGTCAAGCCGAAGCCTCTAACAAATCCATCTTGGACGGCATCTAAAAGAGGCTAGAAAAAGCTAAAGGTAAATGGGTCGAAGAATTTCCAAGTGTATTGTGGGCTCATCGTACTACGTTGAGGAGATCCACTGGAGAAACGCCATTTGCTCTATACTTTGGAACCTAGGAAATCTTACCCTTGGAAATCGGCCTCCCAACTTTGAAATTGCAAGTTTTTGATATGGGCCGAAACGACATGATGCTTGCCCTGGATCTGATTCTAATCGAAGAACGAAGAGACCGCGCCCTGGCATCCATGGCACGGTATCAGCAGCAGCTCACCAAGTCGTATAATCAACGAGTTCAGTTGCACCGATACACGCCAGGAGAGTTGGTCCTAAAGAAGGTACATCCAGCCGACTGGAGACCGACCGATGGAAAATTGGGTCCAAACTGGGACGGCCCCTATCAGATAAAATCCATCGCAGGAACAGGGGCATATCGGCTCTCAGACATGTCAGGAAGAAGCCTGCCACAGCCTTGGAATTCAACACATTTACGTAAATTCTATCATTGACCTGACTTGTGGGCTTGATACTTGTACATAGTCCACTGTTGCAATACAAAGCTTCTCGTTTTCTCAAGCTCGCCCCCAAGCCTTTAAGGGCCGATTAAGCCTTCTAAGGCCAAAATAAAGTCTACGGATTCGGAGCGCCCTTCGTGGGTATCACGATTGGCCAAATTAGAGTCTTCGGATTCGGAGCCCCTTTTGGTGCATGACACCTTAGGGCCGATTGAGTCTCCGGATTCGGAGGGCCCTTCGTGGATATCACAATTGGCCAAAATAAAGTCTCCGGATTCAGAGCCCCTTTTGGTGCATGACACCTTAGGGCCGATTAAGTCTCCGGATTCGGAGCGCCCTTCGTGGATATCACGATTGGCCAAATTAAAGTCTCTGGATTCGGAGCCCCTTTTGGTGCATGACACCTTAGGGCCGATTAAGTCTCCGGATTCGGAGCCCCTTTTGGTGCATGACACCTTAGGGCCGATTAAGTCTCCGGATTTGGAGTGCCCTTCGTGGATATCACGATTGGCCCAATTAAAGTCTCCGGATTCGGAGCCCCTTTTGGTGCATGACACCTTAGGGCCGATTAAGTGTCCGGATTCGAAGCGCCCTTCGTGGATATCACGATTGGCCAAATTAAAGTCTTCAGATTCGGAGCCCCTTTTGGCGCATGACATTTTAGGGCCGATTAAGCCTCTTAAGGCCGATTAAGATTCCAAATTTGGAGCGCCCTTCATAGATATCACGATTGGCCAAAATAGTCTCCGGATTCAGAGCCTTTGTGCGAGATGCTTTCGAACCACTTCACTGGCCGAATAAATATTCACTGAGAATTGTTCTTAATTCGAGTCGGTCAATGCATGTTTAAACATTTGCACCACGCAACACAAAACTTGCCAGTAATTTGAAATAATACGTTTAATTAAGCACATAACATTTCAAGACCAAATACGAACGTTGAAAATAAAAGAAATTCTATTTGTTCGGCGCGAAGTCTGTTCTCGCGTTCCAAAGTCTATTTATTCGGGACCCTCATCGTCGCTCTTCTCAATTTCGAAATCAGAATAGGGTAAGTAGTGACGATGATACAGGGGCAAAGCCGAATCAATGCCCACGGCTTCGAGAGCTTTCTCGGTTTGAAGGGCATTGATCCAGCCGTGCTTGAATCCACGATTTTCACATCGGCATACCTCCTCGGCAAAATCTCGTTTGGTCTTCTCTATCCCGACCTTCAGGCCACCTTAAAACCCTTTTCATAACCCGAGGTCCGTTGGGTCTCTCTCTCCTCAATGACCAATTTAGATTGACTGGCCGCCACCGACGCGCTCATTTGAACATTCTTCAGCTCCCGAAGCTCACACTCAGCGTTTTCCGCGCGAATCTCCAAATTACGATTCCTTTCGTCCTTTTTCTCACTCTCACGTTGCGCTTTCCGCAGACGCATGCTGACTTCGTAAGTAGTATATAGTCCTTTCGCGGCCCCATGTATGCCATCTCGAAATACCTCTAAATCTTGACGTCTGACCATCGATTGTTGGACTTCCGGTGGGAAGATCTGTCAAGCGAACTCGACTGCCACACCTGGGTCTTTGATGATAGAATCTGCCTCCGTCATTGGTCTATTCCTCACAAAAACTGCAAAACTCAACGGTCGTGGCGTCGCATCAGGCTCGATTCTCGGCCGAATACCTAAGCTAAGCAACCGATCTAACCATAACAGAAAGCAATATCATTCATCAACAACATTTTCCTTAGCAAATTGAGCACAACTCATGAAATTTTATATACGCAAATTACTAAACAAAAAGCTACAAGCCTGCATGAAAATGCCTAGCAAAAACTATGACTGTAGCAACACATGAAAAATACCAAATTAAAAGCTGTAAAAATATATTCGACATCCTAAAAACTAAGTCAGTCGCCCAGATTGGTCATCGGAATCAGACTCCAATGGCTCAACATCCACTTGCTCATATGGTATTGGCATAATCAATGAAACTTTAGCAGCAGCAAGGGCTTTGTGCCAGCCATGTTTGAATCCCCAATTTTCAAACTTGGGAAATACTTGGCGAGTCCAGCATTTTTCCCGGCCTCGAATACTTTGGAAGCCTCCGAGTCGGCTGTTTCCTTCGCCACCTTCATTTCAGCCAACACAGCCTCCAGTTTGGAGACCGCCTTCTGGGCCAATTTGAGCGTATCTTCGCTTGCGCCCACCTCCTTCTCGGCATCCGATCTCAATTGATCCGCTCTACGAGCCCTCTCCACCTCGGCCTCGGCCCTTAAGGCTTCCCTGTTCGCCCTCAAAGCTTCGACCTTGGCCCTTCTCCTCTGGCCCGCAACTTTCTTTCGTAAATGACCAATCTGTTTGACGGCGTCGTGATGGCGACGGCCCATATCGGCTATCCTTCCGACGGTCTGCAAAACAAGAATTTAAAACCATAATTTCAACAATATTTGGATTAAGTGAAGCAAAGTCCAAATATGTACCAAAAGTGCCGATTAGGCGGCTAGTGCTGTCGCATTTAGATCTGGTTCCACCCGGAAAGCCTCCCTGTCAGACGGCAACGACACGGACATAGCCAAGCTGAATGCGACTTCTGGATCTTTAAGTGCCGAAGCATCAGAAGAAACCGGCATGTTTTTTTTATCATCGGCTGAATGACAAAAGGAACGATCACATTCGATCCCTCTAATCGAGGACGTTTGCTACCTTGTTCTCCTGAGCCGGCCTCAAACTCGGTATGGCATATCTCTGCCTCTTCCTCAACTTCTTGACCGGCCTGCACGATCAAAGTAGATTCGGTATTCCGATTTTTTGCCGTCTCCACCTCAATAACGCACAAGGACTCTGATTCGCTAACAGGCAGGGAGAGTTGAGATTCGGTGGCGGGTGGTACTTCAGACGGAAGGGCCTCCGCTCTTCGCTGCGCGGCAAACCTTTCCGCATTCGCCTTCCTGGCAAGTTTTGTCAGGCTTAACCTAGCCATGTCGTCGGGGCCTGCGGCGAGAAGATCCTCTAAGCCGTGAAAAACACCGTCAAGTGAAAGATCCCCCCAGCCCGAAGTGGATGAAGGATCGGTCGAATTTACTACCTCGTCTGACTCGGTTTCGTACTGATCTGATTCGGTAACATTAGCTACATCCCACTCCGAATCAGACCCTTCAAAACCAACCTGCCTCAAGTTTTTGAAGTTGGACAAAATAAGAGCGATAAGAGAATCTTCACCCTCCAGAACCGGGATATTTTCTACCGCCGAGAAGGTCGTATATGTCAGCTCGTAATGAAGCAGAACATGGGCCGCCCTCCCTTGTTTCTGAAGACTTCGACGGCCGAAATACTTGAGCACGATTTTGATATCTGAAAGAATGGCGTCGTCAGTCGAAGACAGGACTTTCTTCAAATCGTTCCCTGCACAAGCCAAGCCGTAACATTTCAAAGAAGAGGCTTTACAACAAAAATGAACAAATAATAAAAGCGAGAAGGCAATCGGCCACCTGGCTCGTCCCTCTGTCTAGGAATAGGGTTGACGTGATCCTCCCCTTCGCCAAATTCCCAGTTACCCTGGACAACGACCATAACATCATCAACTCATTTCCCAGAACTGGAAAGCATAGTAATTAGCTGATGGTCGATATCCTTGGCCCTAAGGAAGAAACGCCTGTGCCGACCAGAAGACTTAGCCAAGGCATAGCAATGCTGGATGGCTGGAATGCCAAGGTTAATTCTAAGGCGACGGTTGAGCGCTATAACCCCCATTATAATTCAAAAGAAATTCACATTGAATTGTGAAGGGATTAAACCCCAATGGTGAAGCACAACGCTAAGGAACGGGTGAAGGGCAAAACGGACTCCACCCTCTGCGATTGACAAAAGAGGAAAGACAATCGTGGTTTTGTCCTCCCTCTCCATATCAAGAGTGCCGTCTGCCACAAATGACAGATGGACATCATCAGGAATGGAGAAATGGTGTTTAAAGCCAGCAATTCGATCTGACGAGAGAAGGTCTTTTAAATGTTTTGCCATACCCTACAGTTTATAAGAATATGCCAAGGAAGGAATAAACCAGAAAGAGTCTTCAAAGCAAGGAAGGAGAGAACTTACAAAGGACGAAGAGGATATCAGAGAAGAGAGTTGCAGGGACGATTCAAAAGGCAATCCAGTGACGAGCGTCATAAAATACATACTCGAAAGGACGTCAAAATTTTAAATCGCAATAAATAGACACGTACGAGGGGACGGGAAGTCGACATGATAACCAAAAGGGGTGCTATTAGATATCCGCATGAGGATGAGGCCAACCGCCAAATTTTGGCTTTGACTTTTCGAAATTCGGAACCAAGCACTCCAACCAACTGTCGTTGATAAAGTGCTTGGGGGGAAATTGTGGGAGCCGAATAAATAGAAGAGTCGGAAGGTGCGTACTCCAGAAATCAGATATTATTCGGCTTCATACTGCGTGACTAGGATGCCGAATACGTTAGGAAGGCCGAATAGCCGGAGATCAGTAGTTCTGAACAAATAAAAGGGAAATGGGATAAAACTAGGCTCAAGCCCCGAGGCCCAAAAAACAAGTATAAATACAAGAACCACAGATTTAGAAAGGTATGTACGAATCACTTCACTTAACTTAGTAAACAAGCTATCTTGAGTGTCTGAACTGACTTGTCCGTCGGAGTGCTAATTTCGGCACCCCCGACTGGAGTGTTTATATCTTTTCAAGTGACTAGCTGAGGATCACTAGCGTCTCCCAAGATCTGAAGAGTATGTCCAAACCACTTCTCCACAGTTGCGTATTGATGAGATGTTTGATTAGTTGCAGGGGGCACATATATTTTTGAAAATTGACTTGAGATCGGGATATCATCAACTGAAGGTTAAGGCTGAAGAAATTGAAAAGACCACCTTCCGGACCAGGTATGGACATTATTAGTTTTTAGTCATGCCTTTTGGAGTTACGAATGTGCTCGCAGCATTTATGGATTTAATGAACAGAATTTTCAAGCCCTTCCTAGACGATTTTGTTGTTGTATTCATTGCTGACATCTTGATTTATTCCAAAAGTAAGCATGAGCATGAACAACATTTGAGAATGACTCTTCAAACACTTAGAGAAAAACAGTTGTATGGGAAATTCAAAAAGTGGGAATTTTGGCTTGATGAAATTGCATTTTTGGGGCATATCATTAATAAGGATTGTATATTGTGGACCCTCATAAAATTGAAGCAATCATTAATTGGCCTACCCTGACTAATGTATCAAAAGTTCGTAGTTTTATGGGATTGGCAGGTTATTATCAGGGGTTCATTAGAGACTTTTCAAAAATTATTGTGCCATTGACTCAATTGACTCGGAAAGGGGAACCATTTGAGTGGACAGATCAAAGAGAAACAACCTTTCAAGAGTTGAAGACAAGACTGACTACAGCTCCAATTCTCACTATTCCCTTAGGTACCGAAGGTTTTATGATCTTTAGTGATGCATCTTATAAGGGCTTGGGTTGTGTTTTAACGCAAAATGGCAAGGTGATTGCATATGCCTCTCGACAGTTGAGACCACACGAGAAGAACTACCCTGCACATGACTTGGAACTTGCTGTAGTTGTGTTTGCATTAAAGTTATGGCATCACTATTTGTATGGGACTGTGGGGAAGGTGGTTTGCAAATACTCTTTGGATCCCGGGGGACGCTTGTGATCCTTTGCTATTGACCTGAAAAGGAATAAATACTCCGGTCGGGGGTGCTGGAATTAGCACTCTGATGGACAAGTCAGCCTCCACTCTCTGGATTACTTGTATTTTAAGTTAAGCGTATCGATTCTCACATACCTCTTTCTAACTGATATTCTTCTATTTATATCTTTTCTTTCTTGGGCCTTGGGGCTGGGCCCACTTTCAATTTGCCGTATAACTATTTACTCGGCTTCTTTTGCTGCAAACCGCTTTCCACTCGGCCCCTTACTCAACCGGCTATTTGGCCGAATAGGGCCGAATGCGATGTATATATTTCGAATCTCTTGGTCCAATTATTCGGCCTATTTACGTCTCCTAGTATTTGGCCCCCACAATTGCCCCCCAAGCACTCCACTAACGACAGTTAGCTCGAGTGTTTGGTTTCGAGCTCGAAAAGTCTGAGCCAAAATTCGGCGACTAACCTCATTCCAACGTAGATGTCAGAGCACACATTTCTCGGTTATCATTTCGACTTCCCGCCTCTTCGTACACTTCTATTTATTGTGATTTAAAATTTCGACGTCTTTTCAAATACATACACATTTTTAGGTGCTTGAAGTCGTTGGACTACCTTCCGACTTATCTCTGCAACTTCCTTTAATCCTTCATTGTCCTTTTCGTCTCTTGTAAGTTCTCTCCCGCTCTGCTTTGAATCCTTTTTCCTGGTTTGTTTTTTGTTTAGCATACTCCTATAGGCTAAAGGAAATGGCAAAACATTTGAAAGATCTCCTCTCCGTGGATTGAGTTTTTGGCTTTTGACGCCATTTTTCCATCCCTGATGACGTCCGTCTGACACTCGTGATAGACGACACCCTCGATATGGAGAGGGATGATGAAAGTACAATCGTCTTCCCTCTCCTATCAATCGTAGAGGGTGGAGTTCGTTTCTCCCTTCACCCATTCCTTAGGTCCGCCCTTCACCATTGGGGTCTAATCCTTTCCCAACCCAATGTCAACTTTTTTCGAATCGTTATGAGGATTATAGAGTTAAACCGTCGCCTTAGAATTAACCTCGGCATACATGCTATTCGGCATTGTTATGCCTTAGCCAAGTCTTCTGGCCGGCATGGGCGCTATTTCCTTAGGGCCAAGGACACTGACCATCAATTAGTGACCATGCTTTCCAGCTCTGGCAAGCGAGTCGATGATGTCATGGTCGTTGTCCAAGGTAACTGGGAATTCGGCGAAGGCGAGGACCGCTTAGATCATACTCCTAGACGGAGGGGCGAACCAGGTTGCCATATAGCTCTTTGCACTTATTTTTATTGTATATACAAGACTTTATCTTTTTGGTCTTATGGTTTGGTTTGTGCAGGAAACGATTTGAAGAAAGTCTTGACTTTGACCGACGACGCCGTTCTTACGCAGATCAAAGTCGCGCTGAAATACTTCGGCCGTCCAAGCCTTCAGAAACAAGGGAGGGCGGCCCACATTCTTCGGTACGAGCCGACATACACAACGTTCTCGGCAGCAGAAAACATTCCAATTCCGAGGGGTGAAGGGTTTCCTACGGCTCTTAGTTTAACCAACTTCAAAAACTTGCGCCAGATTGGTTTCGACGGATCCGACTTTGCGTGTGCGAAAGTCACTGAGGTCGCCGATGAATCAGGCTAGTTTGAGGCCGAAGTAGACGAGGCTTTAAGGGTAGGCTTTGAGGAAGCCGACCTCAATTCAGCCAGCCCTTCATCCACCTCGGGCTGAGGGGACGTTTACGACAACGTGTTTATTGGATTAGAAGATCTTCCCGGCACGTATTCTGAAGACATGGCCGGGTTGTCACTCACACAACTCGCTAAAAAGAAAAACGCCGAACGAATGGCCGCGTGGCGGAGAGCAGAGGTTGTTCGAGCAGAGGAAATTCGATCCGAAGTGCTACCCGTGGCGGATGTTGAACCCCCCCTGTCTGTTATAGAGGAAACAGTTGTGTCGGCAAATAAGGAGGCTGAATGAAGGGCAGAGAAACGTCCTGCCGAGGTCAAGGCTGGCTCTGAAGAAAACCCTGCTGACAAATAGCTGCGTTTAGAGGAGCCAGATACGGTTGTGCCTTTTGTGGTTCAACCGAAAATAAAAAACATGCCGATCTCCTCTAGCCGTGGCGCTGAGCATGGCTTCGTCGGTCTCATTGCCGTCTGACATGGCAGCTTTCCGCTCGGAGTCGGATCTTTTGGCAATAGCGTTAGCCGCTCAATCGGCTCTTCTGGTAAATATCTTGATCTTGCATTTCCCTTTTATGCATATATTTTGGTTTGAATCTCCTGTTTTGCAGACGGTCGGAAGGATAGCCGAGATAGGCCGTCGCCAGCACGACGCCATCGAACAAATTGGCCATTTACAATGTGAAGTTGAGGGCCAAAGGAGCCGAGTCGAGTTTGAAGCGGCGAGAGCGAAGATGGAAGCTGCAAGGGCCGAGGCCGAGATAGAAAGGGCAAGGAATGCAGACCAGCTCAGATTAGCCGCTGAGCAGAGGGCGAACGCGAGCGAAGCTGCGCTCAAGTTAGCCCAAGAGGCGATCGCCACACTTGAGGCAGACTTGGCAGAATCGAAGGCGGCGAAGGAAGTAGCCGACTCTGAGGCTTCGAAGGCGTACGAGGCTGGGCAAAGCTCTGCCCTCACAAATTGTGTGGAAGAAGTCTCCAAATTTGAAAATCGGGGATTCAAACACGGCTGGCTCAAAGCCCTTGCTGCTGCTAATGTGACATTGGCTATGCCGATTCCATACGAGCAAGTGGATATTGAGCCGCTGAAGTCTGACTCCGAGGATTGATTAGGGCGACAGTAGTTATTTTTGTTTAAGGATTTGGAATGCAATGTTACAACTTTTCGTTTAGTAGTTTTTTTATGTATGGCTATAGTTTTTAAGTTTTTGCTAGGCATTTCCCTGCAAACTTGTAGCTTTTTATCTAGTAGTTTTCATGTGTAAAATGGCTACAGGCTATGCCCAATTTACTAATTAAAATTTCCTTTGTTTTTTGTTATTACTTGTGCTTAATTCTACTATTGATGCATAGTATTGCTTTTTGCTTCTATGGATAAAACATTCGTGTGCACTTGCCAATTAGATAATTAGGCAGTTTAGTAATTTTACCATCATCGAATAGCCGATCAGATTAATAAATCTGCCCTTGCCCTAGCCAATATATGAACTCCAAAGGCCGAATATTATTAGTTCATGGAGTGGCTGGGGCATAAATCGATCAGCATCGGGCTCTGATATTTGGCCGATCAGATTAATAAATCTGCCCTTGCCCCAGCAGTGCATGAGGTCCAAAGATCGAATATTATTATTTCATGGAGTGGCTGGGGCATAAATCGATCAGCATCGGGCTCTGATATTCGGCCGATCAGATTAATAAATCTGCCCTTGGCCCAGCCAATGCATGCGGTCCAAAGGCCAAATATTATTATTTCATGGAGTGGCTGGGGCATAAATTGATCAACGTCAGGCTCTAATATTTGGCCAATTAGATTAATAAATATGCCCTTGCCCGAGCCAGTGTATGAACTCCATAGGCCGAATATTATTAGTTCATGGAGTGGCTGTGGCATAAATCAATCGGCATCGGGCTTTGATATTTGGCCGATCAGATTAATAAATCTGCCCTTGCCCCAGCCAGTGTTTGAACTCCAAAGGCCGAATACTATTAGTTCATGGAGTGGTTGTGGCACAAATCGATTGGCATCGGGCTTTGATATTTGGCCGATCAGATTAATAAATCTGCCCTTGCCCCAACCATTGTATGAACTCCAAAGGCCGAATATTATTAGTTCATGGAGTGGCTGCGGCATAAACCGATCGGCATCGGGCTTTTGGAGTTTAGCATTAATGAAGTCGCCTTGGGGGCGCTGCACACATTAGGAATAAATGGGGTGGGTTCTTCACACTAGTGATTCCACTTATCGTGTTCAGACTCAATTTAAACCAACTTGTTGCGGAAGGTTAGATAAATCTGAATGTCAAATAGACTGTTCTTCAACAGCAGAGGAGAATGGCAAACATTGTCTGAGCTAGACATTGAAATGAGTCGCAGCAGCGAGCCCACACGCACGGGAGGTATGATGTCCAGGAAATTGGAAAAACGTCAGCCCCCAAGTAGTCGAAGCAGATCACCCCGAAAAGAAAAACAGTAACAGGGAAGCTCCCCGCAACCGCGAACGAGAAAGGAGCCCGACGTGACACCGCAACCGTTGAGGTTTGCAGTTATTGTGGGGAATAAACCGATGACGGAGGCGGATTCTATTGTTAACGACCCAGGTGTAGCAGTTGAATTCGCGCGACAGATTTTTCCACCGGAAGTCCAGCAGTCGATGGTTGGTTGACAGGATTTCGAAGTGTTTCGGGAGGGCATCCATGGGGTGGTGAAAGGGTTATATACTGCCTATGAAGTCGGCATGCGACTGTGCGCCGCGCAGCGAGAAATAAAGAAGAATGACGAATGAATTTGAAAGTTGGAGGCTCACGCGGAGAAGGCCGACCGTGAGCTTAGGGAGCTTCGGAAGGCTCAAACCACCGAGCCGCGTGCGACAGGTCAATCTAACCCGGTCGTGGAGGAGAGAGTGACCCAACGGCTGTTAAGTCATGTGATTGCTGATTGAGATACGACAAGCATGTTTGCCGTAGAAAATGCAAGGACCATGGGTTATGAAAAAGGCTTCCACGACGGCCGGAAAGTCGGGATAGACAAGACCAAAGAGAAACTCGTAGAGGAGGTCTGCCGATGTGAGAACCGGGGCTTTAGGCACGGGTGGATTAAGGCACTCTAAGCCACAGAGGTTGTCCAAGAAGCAGGAGTTGAATCGGCATTTCCATTATACCAACGCCCTCATTTTCCTTATGGTGCTTTCGAAATTGAGAAGAGCTATGACGAGGATGTTGCCGAATAGAACTGAACGTATTGTAAACGCTCCAATGTACAGAGCTGAACGTATTTATTGGTTAATTTAATAAAATATTTCATTTTAAATGTTTGCGTTGTATTTTGAATGTTCGTATGCTTTAACGTGTATACGGTTTTTGCCGGTTCAACTTAACGAAGCATTTCACTTCGAATATTTGTATGCTTCAACTTTCGTATACGACGCGCCGAATCTGGACGTGTTATGCACGGCTCGGGCTCCAAATTCGGAGGCTTTTTATCTGCGAAGGGCACTCCGAATCTGGAGTCTTATTCGGCCCATAAGTGCCATGCACCGATGGGGGCTCCGAATCTAGAAAGTTGAATATTGGCCAATCGTGATATCCACGAAGGGTGCTCCGAATCCGGAGGCTTAATCGGCCCATAGGTGTCATGCACCGTTGGGGCTCCGAATTTGGAGGCTTTTTTACTTGGCCAATCGTGATATCTAAGAAGGGCGCTCCGAATTTGGAGTCTTATTCGGCCCATAGGTGTCATGCACTGATGGGGGCTCTGAATTCGGAGAGTTAAATATTGGCCAATCGTGATATCCACGAAGGGTGCTCCAAATCCAGAGGCTTAATCGGCCCAAAGGTGTCACGCACCGATGGGGCTCCAAATCCGGAGTCTTATTCGGCCCATAGGTGTAATGCACCAACAGGGCTCCAAATCCGGAGACTTGACTTGGCCAATCATGATATCCACAAAGGACGCTCCGAATCCGGAGTCTTATTCAGGCCATAGGTGTCATGCACCGATGGGGCTCCGAATTCGGAAGCTTTTTTACTTGGCCAATCGTGATATCCACGAAGGGCGCTCCGAATCCGGAGTCTTATTCAGCCCATAGGTGTAATGCACCAATAGGGCTCCGAATCTAGAGACTTGACTTGGCCAATCGTGATATCCATGAAGGGCGCTTCGAATCCAGATTCTTATTCAGCCCATAGGTGTCATGCACCAATGGGGCTCCGAATTCGGAGGCCTTTTTTTTACTTGGCCAATCGTGATATCCACGCAGGGCGCTCCGAATCCAGAGGCGTAATCGGCCCAAAGGTGTCATGTATGGATGGGGCTCCAAATCTGGAGACTTGACTTGGCCAATCGTGATATCCACGAAAGGTGCTCCAAATCCGGAGGCTAAATCGGCCCAAAGGTGTCATGCACCAATAGGGCTCCGAATCCGAAGACTTGACTTGGCCAATCATGATGTCCACGAAGGGCGCTCCGAATTCGGAGGCTTAATCGGCCCAAATGTGTCATGCACTATTGGGGCTCCGAATCCGGAGACTTGACTTGGCCAATCGTGATATCCACGAGAGGCGCTCCGAATCCGGAGGCTTAATCGGCCCAAAGTTGTCATGCACCAATGGGGCTCCGAATCCGGAGACTTGACGAGGCCAATCGTGATATCCATGAAGGGCGCTCCGAATTCGGAGGCTTAATCGGCCCAAAGGTGTCATGCACCGATGGGGCTCTAAATCTGGAGGCTTGACTTGGCCAATCGTGATATCCAAGAAGGGCGCTCCGAATCGGGAGGCTAAATCGGCCCAAAGGTGTCATTCACCGATGGGGCTCCGAATCCGGAGACTTGACTTAGCCAATCGTGATATCTATGAAGGGCGCTCCGAATTCGAAGGCTTAATCGGCCCAAAGGTGTCATGCACCGATGGGGCTCTAAATCCAGAGGCTTGACTTGGCCAATCGTGATATCCAGGAAGGGCGCTCCGAATCGGGAGGCTAAATCGGCCTAAAGGTGTCATGCACCGGTGGGGCTCCGAATCCGGAGACTTGACTTGGCCAATCGTAATATCCACGAAGGGCAATCCAAATCCAGAGGCTTAATCTGCCCAAAGGTGTTATGCACCGATGGGGCTCCGAATCCGGAGACTTAACTTGGCCAATCGTGATATCCACGAAGGGCGCTCCGAATCCGGAGGCTTAGTCGGCCCAAAGGTGTCATGCACCAATGGGGCTTCGAATCCGAAGCCTTGACCTGGCCAATCATGATATCCACGAAGGGCGCTCCGAATCCGGAGGCTTAATCTGGAGGCTTTTGAGCTGAATTACGCAATGAGGAAACGGGAAACTTTGCATTGCAAAAGTGAAATAAGTACATGGTGAACCATTCAAAATTAGCATCATTCTCTACAGGTCGGGTTTAATGATAAAATTTACGCAAGTGCGTTGAATTCCAAGGTCGTGGCAGACTCCTTCCAGACATGTCTTTGAGCTGATATGCCCCTACTCCTGCGATTGAATCGACCTGATAAGGGCCGTCCCAGTTAGGACCCAATTTTCCATCAGCCGGTATCCTGGCAGCTGGGAGTACTTTCTTCAGGACCAACTCTCCTGGTGTGTAGCGGCGTAGTTGAACACGTTGATTATATGATTTAGTAAGCTGCTGCTGGTACCGTGCCATTGATGCAAGGGCACGGTCTCTCCGCTCTTCAAGCAGAACCAAGTCCAAAGCCAACATCATGTCATTTCGGCCTAAATCAAAAACTGTCGATGTCAAAGTTGGGAGGCCGATCTCCAAGGGGATGATTGCCTGTGTTCCAAAGCATAAAGCAAACGACGTTTCCCCAGTGGATCGCCTCGGGGTAGTTCGATGAGTCCACAGCACACTCGGCAATTCTTCGACCCATTTGCCTTTAGCTTTCTCCAGCCTCTTCTTGATGCCGTCCAAGATGAATTTGTTAGAGGCTTCAGCCTGACCATTGCTTTGTGGGTAAGCCGGCATGGAAAAGTAAGGCCGGATACCATACTTGCTGCACAGCTCTCGGTAGACACCACAATCAAACTGGGTGCCGTTGCCTGAGATAAGTGCTCTTGGAATGCCGAATCGTGTTATGATATTTCTCCATTCGAAGCGCTTAACATCAGCATCTTGAATGTGCGTTAATGCCTCTGCTTCGACCCATTTTGTGAAGTAATCTGTCGCGACAATCAAGTATCACTTGTTCCCTGGGGCCCTCAGCAATGGTCCGATGATATCAAGTCCCCACTGGGCAAACAGCCAGGGACTGGTGATAGAGCTTAACTCTTCAGCAGACAGATAGGTTAAGGGGGAGAACTTCTGGCGTTGTTCACTTTTTTCACATAACATTCAGCATCTGCTCTCATTGTTGGCCAATAATACCCTGTGTTACAGCTCGATGAGCCAAAGAGCGCCTGCCAGAATGTGTGCCACAACTGCCTTCATGTATTTTGGTCAAAAGGTCTTCGACTTTGTCCGAATGCACGTATTCCAGGTATGGACTAGAAAGGGATTTTTTATAAAGCTTTCCTTGCGGATCTAAGTAGTATCGCAGGGCTTTGTTTCGCAGCTTGTGCACTTCTTTCTTGTCCACTGGGAGCTGTTCGGAAGATTGGAATGCAGAAATGGGGTCCGTCCAACTCGGTCTTGACTCTATGACATTGACTGGACTTCCTTTGAAGGGCCAATGCTCAGCTCCGGGATGAAACCAACTTCGATGGTTCGTTTAATCTCTGAGTTAATGGGGGAGGCAAGGCAGGCCAGGGCATCTGCATGTGTGTTTTGATCTTGTGTTATTTGATTCAATTCATGATGGTCAAATTTTGCCAACAAGAAGTTAGTCATTTTCATGTAAGATGCAATGCGGTCATTTTTGGTCGCGTACTCCCTTTTTAGCTGATTAATCACCGATTTTGAATCGCAAAATACAAGCAAACGCCGAGCACCCAGAATATGTGTATTCCGTAAACCGGTTAGAAGGGCTTCGTTCTCGGCCTCGTTATTTGGTGCTTCGAAGCTGAGTTTGACAGCCTGCTCAATTATTGCGTCATCAGGAGCCATGATTACTACTCCGACTCCATAGCCCCGTTGATTGGATGATCCATCACAATACAACTGCCACATGTCCCCAACATAAATTCTCCAGTTCGGCTTAGGTCGAATTTCATCAGACTTGAAGTTGGCAAGACCCCCAGTGAATTCAGCCACAAAGTCGGCAAGCACCTGTCCCTTGATTGCGGTTCTAGGAAGAATTTGAATATCATACTGGCCGAGTTCAAGAGCCCACTTTGAAATGTGTCCTGATGCTTCTGCACTATCGAATACCGACCGGAGGGGGTGATTCGTTAGTACCCCGATGGTATGCCCCTGAAAGTAATGCATCAGCTTTCTCGCCGCTATAACGAGGGCCAGAATGAGTTTTTCCAATTGAAGGTAGTGTGTTTCGGGGTCAACCATTGTCTTGCTCACATAATACACTGGCCACTGCTGCCGCAGCTCTTCCTTTATCAGTACGGCGCTGACAGCCCGGTCTGAAACTACCAGATACAAAATGAGCGGGTCACCTGCCGAAGGTGTTGTCAAGAGTGGAACTGATCGGAGGTAGGTCTTGAGGCTATTGAAATCCGTTTCGCACTCGGCGGACCATTCAAAAGCCTTGCCCTGCCATAGTGTATGAAAGAATTGTCTAGTGCAGCGGCCATCCCCATCAACCTGTTGAGTGCGGCGACCATCCCCATCAACTTTTGAACCTCTTTCACTGAACAAGGGGAGCCGAGCTCCAAGATTGCTGTGATCTGCCTCGGGTTGTCTTCGATTCCTTGGTGGTTGACAATGTAACCCAAGAATTTGCTAGAGCCAATCCCAAACGCACATTTGGAAGCATTCAGCTTCATTTTGTATTTGCGTAAAATGCCGAATGTCTCTTCCAGATCGGGTAGATGAGATTGATCTTCTTTGGACTTGACCACCATATCGTCAATGTATACTTCCATAGTGTGGCCGAGTTGCTCCTTGAACATGGCAGTGACCAGTCTTTGGTAAGTTGCCCCTGCATTCTTCAGCCCAAAAAGCATAACCTTATAGCAATAGGTTCCTCTTGGGGTAAGGAATACAATTTTGTCTTGGTCCTCTGGATGCATGGCAATTTGATGGTAGCCTCTATAAGCATCGAGGAAGCTCATAGGCTGATGACATGCCATCGCATCTACAAGTTTGTCTATTCTGGAGAGGGGGAAACAATCCTTGGGGCAGGCTTTGTTTAGGTCCGCGAAATTAACGCAGACTCGCCAAGTCCCATTTTTCTTCTTCACAACCACAGTATTCGAGAGCCATGTGGGGTAAGTCACTTCCCTGATAGCTCCGGCGTCAAGCAACCGGTCAACCTTTTCAACAACGATGACAGTGTGCTCTGCAGTTGACCGCTGACTTTTCTGAATAATCGGCTTGCATTTAGGGTCAACGTTTAAACGGTGCTACGAAACAGACGGATCTACACCCGACATCTCATATGGAGTCCACGCAAATACATCAAGGTTGCCAATTAGGAACGAAATTAACTGTTACATGTCGGCTTGATTCAGGAAGGCGCCGACCATGAAGAACCTATCTGGGTTTCCGTCAATCTCAACTCGATCTAGGGCTTCTGTGGCCTTTTCACTTGGGAGCCGCCCAACATCGTTGAGGCTCTCTCGATCTGGCACCTCAATAGAATTCACTTGCAACTCTTTTGGCGTCTTTCCAGCAAGGAGATAACATTCTTGTGCCGATTTCTAGGAGCCACAGGTTTGCTTAATGTCGTATTCTGTCGGGAAGCGTAGCAGCTGATGATAGGTTCTTAGCACGGCCTGCATAGTATGCAACCAAGTTTGCCCCGTGATGAGATTATACAGCGATGGCAGCTTGACGACCAAGAATTCTACTGTTCAGGAGGCCACTCGAACGGGTAATGTGATCTTCCCCAACGGGTACTCTGGATTTGCGTTAAAGCCAAATAATGGATAAAGAGCTGGAGAAAGATCCGATTCAGAGAAGCCAAGTTTGGTAAATGTCTTGTGATACATAACTTCTGATGCGCTCCCCGGATCAATGAGGACGCGCTCAACGGTGAATCAGTTTACGCTTAACTCGATTACCAAGGGATTGAGGTGGGGAAGTGTTACTCTGACCAAATCTGAATCATCGAAAGCAATGCTTGCAGCTTCATGGGACCGTTTAGCTGGATTTAGTTGATTTTGATGGTCAGGATTCGACTGAATCATATGCACCACAGATGACATTAGCAGGCTGTAAATCATGTGGATCACGCCGAGTGGAGGTGAATCCTGTCGTAAGGCTATTACTTTGGTTGAGTTGCCTTTTCGGACGTACTGTTGTAGCTGACCATCTTGTACCAATTCCTCTAGGTGATCCTTCAATGCGTAACAACTCTCAGTATCATGGCCGTGATCCTTGTGATACTCGCATTGCCTATCCCGTCTTCTCATTTTGGGAGGTCCCACCATTTTCGACGGCCATTTGAAGAACGAAAGATGTTGGACTTTGGACATGATCGCGCTGATCAGCTCTGACAACTCTGTGTATTTCTTGTCGGCGCGCCTTGTGCGCCTGCCATCGACTTGCAGTTGTTCATTTGCTCGATGGGGGCATTGGTCACTTGATCGGCGAGAATCCCGTCTCTTGTCTCGTTTAGCCCGATGCCATGGTTCAGGGCTCTGAGGTGGTACAGAATTTATCAGCTAAGCAATTTCAGAAGTGGCCGTCTTGTTGGCCATGTTTCCGGCTTTAACCCGCAAGGCGTCATCCCCCACTTTGCAGTATTCCTCAACCTTCTTCATCAATGACCAGACTGTTTTGGGGGGTCTTCTAGTCCAGGAGCTGCGGAGAGCACTGTCAAGATGCAAACCCATTTTGAGGGTGGTGATGGCCATGGAGTCGTTGCAAGCATCATTAACAAGATTAAAGCACTCCTAATAGGGCGCTAAATACGCTCTTAGTGTTTCTCCTGGCCAGATCTACATTGCCCAGAGAGAGTCGGCTTGTTTCAGCTAGACCTCGTTGGTGATGAATCTTGCCCTAAAGGATTTTTGTTATTGATGGAAACTCTTAATGACGCCGGCTCCAACTTATAATACCATCTGACTACCAAGGGTCCCAAACTGCTTGGAAATATTCTGCAAATGAGAGCTTCGTCGTCTGCATGCAACGTCGTGGCTTGCTTATAGTGATGGATATAATCCGTGGGATCCGATTTCTGGTCGTACAAGGTGAACGACGGAGCTTTGAACTTCTTGGGTAATAAGGCCTTTGCGATCCGTCACACAAACGGATCGTGTTGGTCCTCTTCATCTGAACCATTTCATCTTCGCTTATGCCTTATACGTGGACTCTCTTCAGAGGAACTGGTAGTCTCGTTTCGTCCCTTCCTCTTGGGCTCTGGGGATAATGAGTCGGAGTCGCTGTCAGTGTCTTGTGGTTGGGATCGAGGTCGTCGACCACCTGCCCTCAAAGGTCATTCCGAATCTTGGCGTACAGCTTGTTTAGACTTCGCCACTTCCAAGGCCAAATCTTGACGGAGACGTTCGTTCTCAGTGATCATGTTCTCCAACCTCTGTTCGTTTTGCTTTGCTTGTTTCATGATTGCTTACATTGTCTCCTGCTCTGAAGTTGAGGGTGAGTTGAAGTTCAAGGCGCGCCTTGCAGCGATAGTCTTTGGTTCCAGCATGTTTGTTGGGGTGAGATCATCTCTCGGTGTAGTTTCATCAGCAATTATCAGAGGATCTTCCGTTGCGCCCGCCATGGATGTGGTTGAGTATTTCCCACAGACGGCGCCAATTGTGGGGAAGGTGGTTTGGAAATACTCTTTGGATCCCGGGGGACGCTCGTGATCCCCTGCTATTGACCTGAAAAGGAATAAACACTCCGGTTGGGGGTGCCGGAATTAGCACTCTAACGGACAAGTTAGTCTCTACTCTCTGGATTACTTGTATTTTAAGTTAAGCGTATCGATTCTCACATACCTCTTTCTGGCTGATGTTCTTCTATTTATGTCTTTTCTTTCTTGGGCCTCGGGGCTGGGCCCACTTTCGATTTGCTGTATAACTGTTTACTCAGCTTCTTTTGCTGCAAACCGCTTTCCACTCGCCCCCTTACTCAACCGGCTATTTGGCTGAATAGGGCCGAATGCGATGTATATATTTCGACTCTCTTGGTCCAATTATTCGGCCTATTTATGTCTCCTAATATTTGGCCCCCACAGGGACCAAATGTGAAGTGTACACAAATCATAAGAGCTTGAAATACTTCTTCACACAAAAAGAGTTGAACATGCGTCAACGACGATGGCTTGAACTAATCGAAGACTATAACATGCAAATTCACTATCATCCAAGTAAAGCCAATACTGTAGCCGATGCACTTCGTAGAAAAGATGTGGGGAATCTTGCCTGTTTACTCATAGATCAGAGAGAACTACTACTGGAGTTTGAAAGACTCGAAATTGAGGTGGTTTCTTATGAACAAGATAGCTTGATAGCCGCAATGGCTGCCCAACCTTCCATTATCGAGGAAATTAAACGAAAACAAATGAATGATGAGTTTTTGAAGAAGATTTGTGATGGACTTGACACCAAGCCTAAATCGGGGTTCATGATTGAAGGTTCTGTGTTATAATTTCATAGGAGATTGTGTGTTCCAAACGATGCGGATTTAAAATGGAAAATTTGGGAGGAAGCCCACAAGTTAGTGTTTGTTATGCACCCAGGAAACACCAAAATGTACCAAGATTTGAAGTTAGTGTATTGGTGGCCCAACATGAAAAAAGAGATTACCGACGTCAACTCTAAATGCTTACAATGCCAGCAAGTAAAAGCAGAGCATCAGAAACCAGTAGGTTTGCTTCAGTCTCTTCCTATTCCGGAATGGAAATGGGAGCATATCACCATGGATTTTGTTGTTGGCCTGCCTCGAATACCTAGAGGTATGGATTCTATTTGGGTTGTAGTTGATAGACTAACTAAATCTGCTCATTTTCTTTCCGTAAAGACTTCTTTTACTACATATAGACTTGCTACTATCTACATTGATAAAATTATTCGGCTACATGGGGTTCCAGTGTCTATTGTATCAGATAGGGATCCCAAATTTGTTTCTAGATTTTGGCATAGTCTGCAGGAGGCAATGGGAATAGAATTGAGATTTAGTACAACTTTTCATCCATAAACCGATGGGAAAATCGAGAGGACTATTCAGACCTTAGAAGACATGCTTCGTATGTGTGTTTTGGATTTTCAGGGCAGCTGGGAAACTTATTTACCATTGGCTGAGTTTGCTTATAACAACAGTTTTTACGCTAGCATCAGTATGGCACCATATGAGACACTATATGGCAGAAAATGTAGATCCCTAGTTTGTTGGACAGAAGTAGGTGAAAGGGCTATTTATGGAGCTGAACTTGTGCAAAAGACGACAGAGAAGATCAAAATCATTCAACAAAGGCTCAAAACTGCACAGAGTCGACAGAAAAGCTATGCGGGTCAGTGAAGGAGAGACTTAGAGTATGAAGTGGGGGATCATATGTTTATTAAAGTAACACCGATGAAGGGGCATATGAGATTTGGCCAAAAGGGAAAATTGACTTCTTGCTATATTGGACCGTTTCAGATCCTTGAAAGGTTGGGTACTGTTGCTTACCGTATTGCCTTGCCGCTGGGAATGGAACAAGTGCATAATGTGTTCCATGCATCCATGCTTTGTGGGTATCTTAGTGATCCGTTTCATGTGATTGATCACCACCAGATTGCTCTGGACGAAAATATAATTTATGAAGAATGGTTTGTGCAAATTATTGATTGACAAGTGAAACAATTGAGGAAAAAAACTATCCCTGTGGTGAAAGTCGAGTGGAAAGAACATTATGGGATGGAGGCCACTTGGGAGAAGGAAGAAGAGATGCAGCAACGGTATCCGCATTTGTATCCATCAGAAGGTAACTTAAGTTTGGAGAACCAAATTTCTCAGGGGGAGAGACTGTGACAACCCCGACCTTCGAACTAGTACATTATGTTATTTTAATGAGCCTAATTGTATGATTGTGTGTTTACTTATGTGATTATATGTTTAATTTCATAATTATCTGTTGTTACATGAAATATCTGTTCAAATTGACGACTTAGAGATAGAAATTGAGAGCCTAGACGGCTTTAGAAACTGAAATTGGATGGCGTAATAGAGTAATTAGAATATTTAGAATTTTATGGCAACTTTAATTGAAAATTGATTTGGATCAAAATAATTAGAATAAACTGATTGAATTAATTAGAACTGAGCCTAGATTACTCAACCTTAATTAGGCTTGATTAGGCTAAGCTAATCACACCATATAAATAGCTCTAACCAAGCTTATAGGCTCATACTTACACACTTTTGAGCTGAGAGTTTGAGGAAGGGGGAAGAGACTCGACACTTTAGAGAGAGAAAAAGGAAATTTGAAGAGAATTGCTAGACCAACACTTGAATTCACACATTAGGTATGAGATTCATACTAAATTCTTGGAATTGAGTCATGTAGAAACTAATTGCATGGAATTATAGGATCATTTGCTTGAATTTGAGTAGGTTGGGCATGAATTACCATGAATATGATGAATTTGAGTTGAATTATGCACATGCATGCTTAATCTTTTGTTTTTGAGTTAAGATTTCTTGAAATTCATACATGCATGAAGCTTAGGAGGCATGAACTTGAAGATCATCCATGGATTCATGCACTTCATATCACTTTGTGGTGTTTTAACATGAAGAGGACTCAATCCATAACATGATGGCTTTAACTTGATTGTAGGAGTTCAAATTTGGACAATTGGAGTTTGATTTTGAATAAATGGTTTCAAATTGGAAGTATTTTCATGTTATACAATGTTTTTCCAAGTTTTTGCACCAAAAACACAAGTTTTGGACCTTTGAATATCAACTTTGAAGTTGAAACCCAGTTTTGGAAATTCCAGAATTCGTGTTGTCCGCTCAAGCGAGGAAAGCTTCACTCGAGCGTGAAAATTGAGTTCCCAGAAATTTTATAAAATTTTACAGACCGCTCAAGCGACGAAAGTGGCGCTCGAGCGAGGACCCTTTTTACTCAGTCTCCTGCTCGAGCGACCATCGAGCAGGAATTTCATGCAACAAGTACTTTTGCCAAGTTTGCAGACCGCTCGAATGACAGATGTTGCGCTCGAGCGAAGGAAGTTATGCTCGAGCGGAGACGCTGTTTTCAGCAAATTATGAGAAACTCTTTTAAATGCATATTTGCATCTTCATGCCACTCCAAGTGTTCTTAGGCACCGTTTAGACTCATATAATCATAAAATGAGTTAGAAACACATAAGAAGAATTGAGTTAAAGTGAAATGGAGTTTCAATTGTGCTTTGTTATGTGTTCTGTTTACGTAGATGTCTGAGGCTTAGTGAGAACACAAACCACTGTGAGTAATAACTTTATAAAGATATGTTCAAGTTATGTTTACTTTTGAAAATGTTATTACTATCGAAATGAATGCGTGATTGATTGAATGAATTGATAGCATGGCCTATTGAAACGTTGTTTTCTCATGATGAAGGAAGTTCTATTCTGAAATGGTTTTGTGGCATCCATTAAATGCAGGCCCTTGCTTGAGGGTAATAATACATGGCCAGGCCCTTGCCTGGGGGTAACAATACCATGGATAGGCCCTTGCTTGGGGGTAACAATACCATGGCTAGGCCCTTGCTTTGGGGGCAACAAAACCATGGCTAGGCCCTTGCTTGGGGGTCATAAAACCATGGCTAGGCCCTTGCCTAGATGTAATAATACCACAACTTTTGAATTGATTGACATACAGAGATCTCTAGTATGGTCCGTTGTCACCGGAGTGTTGTCACTTAATGGATGTACCACATAAAACAACAATGAAAGGTCTTGATCATGAAATGAAATTTTGGTTTGACAATATTATTGCGCTTCATTCATTTAACCTCTTTATTATGTTATTATTCACTAGGCTCTTGCTCACTATTTATTTATGTATGTATATGTAGGTGGGCAAGCTGAACACCGAAGTTAGAAAGCCTCGAGTCTACCCTGGGTCAGCCTTTTGAGGAGCTTCCGAGTGAAGTCATCAGGCTTAAGTGGAGCCATATTAGTGGAACCCCTTTTTGTTTGTTTCAGTGGTTTTGTGATAAATGTTTTGCTGGGGTTGTATATTTGCAAGACGTGTTGTATATTTGGAAGATGTGAATTTTATACAATAGTGAACAACATACTTTTTGAACAAATTTTTGCTTATTATACTAGTTCTCTTCATATACGCATAGCTCAATGGATAATTTCTATGTCATTTTTAGACTTCCGCTAAGCCCCGTACCTTATATTAAGAGATTCATTTGTATGGAGGCCGTAGGTAATCTATGGTTACTGGCCGGTCATGACGCTAAACCTATAGGGACGGGTTTGGGTCTTGACATATAGCCACTTCATTATTATTATATTTTATCCATCTAATTTATTTATTTATTTATTTTTCATTTTGCTTGGACTCTAAACAATGTCTTTTCCCACCATGCTATGCTATCCTTATGTCCATCCTCAATTGCATCCATCACATCCTTCATTCTTTTCTTCTTTTTTTTTTTATTTTTATTTTTCATTTTTAATTTGTTTAATTTTGCTTGTCCTCCAAGAAAAGTTGTTAGCTCCTCCCCCTTATAACCTTACAAATCTTATGTCTTAGAATTTTAATCTGCCACTTTTGAAGATCTATGGAGAAATATCATATGATTAAAGTATTGGTGACGGAAGGAATTAATTTAAGGTAATTCCGGTAGTATACAATATGTTTATTTTAAATCTCTTTGCAAGGAATTTCATTTTAATTACCTTCAATTTGTAATCCTCTCTAGTATTCTAATTATTTGATAAAGTCTGTGAAATTGTTCTATGTTGATACGTTTGGTTATTCTAATCTTTTGATAAATTTTGTTAAATTATTTTCTATTGACAATATTGATTTGTTGGATTAAATGACGTAGAAATGCTCCTTACATAGATCTAGTGAACCCTATCAATAGTTTGCACCAATATACACAGATACATAGTTGTGCTTGGGTAAAGTGGATGAGGCTGGTCACTGGTCATGTATTGAGCAAGACCGGGTATTTGGTCATGGGCAAGTTATCATATGTTTAGTTGATTTGTTTGTATAATTTGGTAAATTGCTTGATTGTCGAATCAAATCGTTTGTGAAATAACGCAAATTATTGGATCACTTTTGATTTATTCTCTATCCGAGTCTTATTATACCTATTGTATTGTATATTTCTCAAGTTAATTTATTTTTCAGGTGTAGAGCAATTTAGTGGCAATTGAAGTTGAAACATTAAAAGATTTACTGAGTTAGTTATTTTGGGACATACCACATTATTTATTTTTCGAGACAAATTTGTATAAATTATATTTGAGAGACATTTGTGTAAATTATTTTTGGAGATGATTTGTATATGTGAGGTAATTAGTTATTTGGAATTGTAAATTTGAGGTTGATTTGATTTATTAACGACCCGAAAGTTGGGGTGTTACAAGGAAATTGGAACCTACTATGCATGTGTTTTAGGGCTTTCACTGTGAATCTAAAGTCAACTTTATTCTCAACAAATTACACCCCTTAATTGAATTCACTAAGGTATTTACTCCATTTCTTAACACATTTCAATCGTTCTAAAAAATTTCAACCACAATGAATTGAATCTCCATACATTTCTAAAAATGCAATAATATTTGAAATTATGAAATCTTGGGATGCTCGATTATATGCATGCCTTTGTAAGAGTTTCAATTTCCCTAATTCGCTTGCAATTTCTACAACAAGCCAATGCAATCCTCCACCAATTGGCAAAACAATTATCTATCTCAATATTCCAAATTAGGCAATATATAGAGTATATTCAATATTTTTCAACAATTCCAAAATAGGATAATGTTGTCTCAAAAATTCTCATAATGTCATTGATGAAACCCCAATGATGAAACCAAGATGTGCTAATCCTATGAATTCTTTAGCAGGAAATCCAAGAGTTAAGCTTTAAATCCCAATCTAGTACCTGTTTTGACCAAAATCCATTTCGACCAATTGAAAACTGTTTTCAAAATGTGTTTGGTTATGCGGTTCTAGACATTTCTACAATATCTTGAGGCTCATCTTTCAAAATCAAAGTGTCGTCTTCTTTCAATTCAACCGAGCAAGGGATATAGTCTGAATGAATGGAGTGGGTGGAATACTCTAAAATACATGTTTTTCTTTTCAAATCATGCTAACTTTGCCTTATTTATCTGACAATGTATGCTTCAGCTAGCCAAAGAACAATTCATGCACGGATAATAGCATAGTCGGCCGAATATAATGGTACAGCCGGTTGAATTATCCGAGAATAGAGCATTTTCGAGAATTTGAGCCTTTTTTTGCGAGTTTGTCATAAATATCTTAAACGTTTCTGTCCAAAGCTTTATAAATAGAGGTTGGATGTTCATTTTATAAGGTTAACAAATTTTGGCCAAGGCTTAAGAACACCATTAAGCCTTCCCTCACTTTATCTTCAACCTTCATTTTCTTAACTTACACTAACAAGAACACAATTAAAGCTTCACTCCAAGCTTATCAACTTATACCAACAAGAACACCATTAATGTAAATTTGGTCTCTAAAATCAATTTTTTAGAGGCAAATTTAATTTAATTTTTTTTTTTAACTTTTTCACTTGTTTTCTTTTTGAGGCAAATTAATTTAGTTACAAATACACAATTAACATCTTTAGAAACCAAATATTTTTGTCATTACTAATTAAAAAACAATTTGGGACCAAGTATTTTTATCTTGTTAACAATTAAAAAGGGGGACAATCTCTCAGAAGAACACACACAAAGTCAGAACCTCTCTCTCTTTAGCCATAATTTGCCAAATTCACTCTCTCTCTTCAACGGGTTTGCTTCTAGAGCTCCATTGACGATGCTTCAATCCATATCTAAGGTAGATGCGAGATGCTTTTGTAAGGCTCGGGAATTTAGTAACAAATTTATTAAATAAAAATTAGCTTTTTCTTGAAGAGTTATTCTAATTTAATGCATAAGATATAGAAGTTTGGCACACTTTAAATTAATCATTGTTTAGAGGCATTGATTGAACTAAATCCTAATTAACACTAATCCTCACAGTTAGATTAATGAAGCTTCTAAAGGCAATCTAAAATTTTGTCCTCACTCGATTGTCTTATTCATGAGTGCGTATTATAGCACGTCCGTGAGGGACCCCGCTACAGTTCGGACTCGATTTGTGTCACGGTTCTTAATCTGAACCAAAGAGTCCAAATCCGGCAAATCGTTTTGAGAAACAGATTTTTGAAAAGAAATGCCAAACATGGACTGCTTTGCCAGATATAGAGTCGCCACCTAAATATTTTTTAAGGGAAAATTTAGGATACCCTAACTCGGTGCCAAAGGCCACGTGTCCGTCATCACCAAAGTTGCCTCGGCTCGGGAGCTAGGGTACGATTAGGGAAGGTCAGCTGTGAGCACCCCCTCTCGCCCGATCCGAAGATCGGCCTCTACTAACAGTGATAGCCGTTTTTGAAAACGTTATGTGTTCTTATCCCGATTATTAGCCTAGAATTACTATGTTATGCACACAGCACAAAAGTATAGACTAGATCGCCTAATTTGGAAATAAGCATTGCATATCCGTTTGTTTTGAAGAAAATGTTTTGGAATTTGCTACTCGCAAGTAGGCTAAATCACAGATTTCAATGAGCTATTCCAACTCAGACAATCCAACCTTCACCCACAGGCATTCAGGCAATTTATAACACATAAGCATCTAGCCGCATGGTAAGCATGCTGTCATGTTAACATTCACACTCATGCGAGATGCTAAAACATAAATACTTACATCGTACTCTGTGCCAAAACAAAGAACTCGTTAGCAATCAATGCATGATCCAAGTCCATGTTTAAATGCCTAATGCAACGCATACGGAATGTCACTAGAGTAGGCTCGGCTAGTCTATGAATGACATGTGAAAATGCACAGGTAGCATGTATTCAAGTTAGATTTGAAATACTAATGCAGTTAGCATGATGCGCCGAGCCCGGTGCATGCAATACTGATGAATGATGCACGCATGCATAGCATAAGGTATGCTAAATTAAACATGACCTATTACTAACCATCAAAGCAGGTAAGTAAAAGGGAGAAAGAAGTGGGGGTTAGAAGACATGCACACACTCACCCACACTTATTACAAATTCGCCCTCGCTCGGAGGGACCAAAAGAATAATACAATTCGAATAATGAATTAACTATCCTAGCTAATTAATTATTACAAGCCAACTAAATTAATTAAACAAATTAATTAATTTAAGAAAGCAAGAAGAAGGGCCTCGGGAAGAGGGCTCAATGCACGCGTGCTCGGGTCTTGCTCGGAAGTCCACTACCATGCGCAAGCTGCCTCTGTTTTCCCTGCTCTGCTTCTCTGAAGACTGCCAAATTCTCAGAATTGCTTCCCTGGACATTGGGAGACACCACCGGCTGGAGGGAATCATCATCGGCTGTGATTTGGTGTAGATCGGCCAAAAATGAATGCATCGGCCACGGATGGATTGCCGGTCGGCACTCTGTGCAGTCGATCGGCAAAAAGTTCCTGCAGAATCTGTTTGACAGCAGCAGAGGACAGGGCTTTGCATGGCAATGCAATTCAAGCAATGTATGCACCGATCATATCCCTTATCATGTTTATGACTCAAAGAGACATGGTCCTTGGTTCTCGGACCATCAATCGCGCATTTCAATGCGTGATGGCCCAAGAGACCAATTTATGCATGTTGATTTCAAATGCAATGCAAACCAACAAACAAGTGAGGAGCTCAAGCTCAATCATGGATAATCAAGAGGCAAAGCATGCATGCAATGCAACCTAAGCATGTTAACTAGGCATGCAACATGGTAATGCAAACAAGCATACAGGGCATGTGACAACTATGCTAGTTACTCAAGCATGCAAGTATGCAAAGCATGCAACATGTTAGGTAATTCCAACTAAGAGAAATGCATGCCAAATGCAAAGTCACTTCGACATGCCACAACACGTGATAGGCCAAGCATGCAATCAACACACAATGTAAGCATGTCACAACATGCAAGAATGGACTTAGACTAATTTAGGCAGCCCTCAAACTAACCTAAAACAGTGGCCAAAATGTTATAGAATGAGGGGCAAATACACATACAAACATGCATGCAAATGGACCAACACTTAGGCATCGAAGAGACAACTTTTGTCACGACCCAAACCCGCCCCCGTGGGTTAAGGACGTAACCGGCCAGTAATCCTAAGATTACCTACGGCCTCAAACCAAAACAGACTTAACACATCAGAGTAAAGGGGCCAAAAGGGAAGCAAAATTTAAAACTTTGTCCGTAGAGCTGTGCTTACATGGCACATCAAAACAAACCATACATATGTACGTTAATAACTCACAACAGAAACATAGCGACATAGGTTCTGTACAGACAGGATCATCCAAAACTAAGTCAACCCATAAAACTATAAGCAGACATATACAAAACTTCGCCAACCTGACAAAATGTAAATACATAACAAAAGGCGAAGACGGGTCTCATGCGTGAGACACAAGGGCTGACTCTCTCAAAACCTTAGTTGTTCCAAGCAGACTTCACTGGAGTTGGGTTTATGCTTCTCTTGGCTCACCTACAAGACACATGAATGAGCGTGAGCGATAGCCCAGTGAATAGTATCAAATATGACAGTTACATAACGATGTATAGAACAACATGCTCCAAACGGCCTTGGGCCCAATACATACTTCTATTTAACAAATATATATATATATAACTATACAAAATTCAAATCAAGTGTCTGTAGTTCCAAACATTCTGGCCTTTGGCCTATTCAGATTTCCATTCATATCAAAACAGCCTTCGGCCCGTTCATTTACGTCAAAACGGCCTTCGGCCCATACACTCCTGTCAGAACGGCCTTCGGCCCACTCATTCATGTCCAACCGACCTTAGGTCCATTCATATATGTCAAAACGACCTTCGGTCCACTCATTTCTATCAAAACGACCTTCGGTCCATTCAATTCTATCAAAACGACCTTCGGTCCATTCATTCATTTCAAGATGGCCTCCGGCCCAATCGATTACGACAAAACGGCTTTCAGCCCAATCATTTATGTCAAAACGGCCTTCGGCCCATACATTCGTATCAAAACGGCCTTTGGCCCATACATTCATGTCAAAACGACCTTCGGCCTACTCGTTCATGTCAAAACGACCTTCGGCCTACTCGTTCATGTCAAAACGGCCTTTGGCCCATTCATTTATATCAAAATGACCTTTGGTCCATTCATTTATATCAAAACGACCTCGGGTCCATTCATGTTTTTCAAAACGACCTTGGGTCCACTTATACTTATTCATATCAGACTTACGTTAGACAATTGGACATTCACAAGCATTCAAATATCGATATTACTCACAGTGATCGGCTTGTGGATTCGCCCTGGAGCTTGACCCTACACATTTCATGAACACAAAAAGGGTCATTACAATTCAATCCGTTCCTTAATTCACATATTCCTCTTTAGGCTTTATTATTATCTCATTAACTCATTTACAACGCTTAACATATGCCTAAGAGTGCTTGCAAGTGAAAGAGAACGGAAAACAGAACACAAAATGTAAAAACAGAATTTCAGAAAATAGGGTCCCCGCTCGAGCGTGGACTTCCCCGCTCGAGCGGACCCTTAAGTCTGCGAAAGTACTGGTTGCCTTCTATTCCAGCTCGAGCGTGAACTCGGCCGCTCAAGCAGACCCTTAAGTCTGCAGAAAATGCTGGGAGCTCGATTTCTCCACTCGAGCGTCACTTCGCCCGCTCGAGCGGACGTTGAAAATCTGGGAATCCCAGGTTGAGTTCTGGAGCTCCATTCCGACTTTTAATCAACAAATCATGCATGTTGTAGCTCAAATATCACATATAAGTATACAAACAAGGTATAAACACCAAAACACATTATTATGGAGCTTAATCTCAAGGATTAAACACTTGCATGTTTCAAATTGGCACCAAACTCCATTCTATCATACATACTCATGCATTCAAAGCTCCCATCTTCAATTATTCAAACATGCATGCCCATTTTGACTTCATTTTCATTTCAAATAATGCAATTAGTGCTCATTCCCATAAGACTCAACAAAGACATGCTTGCATGTGGGATTACACTACCAATCTTTCACAATTTCACAAATTACATGCTAGATTTTGTGATTCCATAGGAGTTCTTTACATGCATGCGCATATCAAGCCTCAATTTCAATAAAACCAACTTAAATCCTGCTCTTGATCACAAACAACCCTTGAACACACAAGATTACACATTAAACTCATGAATTCAAGAATCAATGCTTACCTAGAGGCTCAATTCTTCCAATTTATGGCCAAGTCTAGAGTTGTCTTCAAGACTTCCAAGATTCAAGAGCAAAACTTTGATTTCCTCTCCCCTCTCTCTCTCTCTAATTCGGGTCTCTCTCTCACTCTCAAGTGTCTAACTCAGATTTTGAGTTTTGAGAGAGCTAAAGGAGAGTGCAATGCAAATATACAACAAGCCCCACTAACAAATATCTTAATATAAAATAATGGGGTACTTAATTTATCAATTTAATCAGTTTAAATTGACCCGAATCAATTTTCAATTAAATTTCACCGTAGGCTCTAAAAATTATGCCAATCACCATGGCGTAATCAATTTAGGGTTCTGTGGCCGATAAGGCCCTCAATTTAATTCCAAAGCAGATTATTCAAACAGATATTCCTACGGTGAACAGATAGAATTTCAAACCACATATTTTCACATAGTGGAACACAAAATCATATCAAAATACATAATCACATCATGTTAAGGACCAATTAACATATTACGGAACAGGGTTATTACAACTTTTAAGCACACTTAAAAGAAGATAAACATGGACATATGGCAGACATACCAAGCTCTGAAAATCATGTTAAGGATGGTGCCAAACCAACTAAACAAAGCAATCAAAACATGCAACAATGGTCCAAGACTTAATGCAAGCCAAAGGGGAGGTAAACCAAGGCTAAGTCAACCAAGCCTCACAAGGCCAAAGGGACTTAAAGTAGGTCTAATGCAGACCTAAACAAAGCCAAGGATGTACTTTGATGGCATCTAAGTGGTCTAAAAATGCAAGCATACTCCAAGGCTTAAACAAGGGGCATAAGGCAATAACCTTTAAACGCATTGAAAGGGGATCAAATACAAGCACATGGGCACATCATGAGGTCTCAAAATAACATGTCAAGTGGTTTCAAACCACTGAAACAAAGCAAGGATGGCATGCTAGAAGGGCCAAAGCTTAAGGCATACAAGAGAGTTTGCATGGTAGCTATACATAGCAAAGCATGGATGACTAAAATGACTAAAAACAGTCCCTCAGCATACTAAAACAAGCATAAAAGCTTCACAAAGCTAGGCCAAAACACATGAGCATGGTAGTCTAAATGCTAGGCACATGTTGAGGCAAATCATGGCATTACAAGGCATGTATGCTAAGCGAGCATGGTGTACCAAAACCAACTTAAAACAATGCTATTTCATGGCAAAATAAGCATAAATAACAGCTAAGGCATGGTCAACAAGAGCCTAAGCTAGGTGCTCCCTCAAGAGGCAAAAATGGTCCTTTTCAAGGACAACAAGGAGAGGGGGTGGCCCTCTCCTCCTTGGGACCTCAAGGCACCATCCTCACCTCTGAAATCCCTCAAGATTTCAGTGGTGAGGAGGCCCAAACACCAAGGTCTCGGAGCTCACCCAAAATGGCACAAAATGGACCCTTACAAGGCTTAAGAGGGGTCAAACAACCCCAAAGCTTGAAACAACCTTAAACAACTATTTAGAGGGCCTAAAAACAACTTTTTTCTGTTATACACAAAGCTCAAATATAGATGCAAGATAGGTAAAAGTAGTGTGCAAAAATGGGGGATAAAAGGGAAAAGTGATTACCCTTATAGACCTTCTTCAACAATGGAGCTCCAGCAGCTTCTTGAGGTTGAAATCAGCTCCAAGAACTCCAAAAATACTCCTTTGGCCCTCAATAACCAAGAAAAGGTGTAATGGTGGGTGTTTGTGTGCAAAAGTAGGACCAAACACACACTAAACTAACAAGAGAGGGAAATATAGAGATGGAATAGATACAAATTCCTAACCCTAATATCAAAGCTCTCTAAAAATGTTGTCTAACCCTAATGCCAAGAGAGGAGCCCTCTTCTTATAGGCAATTCCCTCTTGTAAGGCTTCCAAAACAAGCCATCCAAGAGGGAAATCCCTCCATACACGTGTATGGAGGGGAGCAGAGTGGGTGCCAGCTATCACAGCTGGCACAAAATATCTACTAAAAGTAGATGAACAGTGATCGGCCATTCAAAATTGCCATTTTGGCAAAATAAATGGCCGACCGGCAACAAAGAGTGCCGACCGGCAATATACATTGCCGATGGCATAAAATCACTGGCCGGTGGTCTCAAGCCATGGCCAGCGATGTGTGGGGATGCCTCACAAGGCATTCTCTGCCCCTCCAAGGCAAAACACAAGTGTTTGGTGCAAAACCAGACACAACACGGTCGAGTCGAGAGATCTTGAGGCAAGGCGCACAACCGAGACCTCCGGGAACTCAAGACAAACACAAACAAGGGTAATCACCAAGTGTTCCAATGGTGACGTCCAAGTCTTAAGGACGGTCAAAAATGGGGTGTCTACAGTTGCCCCTCTTTGACAGAACTCGAAAGTCATAACAATGACGAGAGTGAATGTCAAAGCCCAGAGACGACCCATTTTTGACAAGGCTGAAGACTCAGACAAACATGCAAGACAATCTAGATATGCGTCCGAAGGCGGGGGCAAGATGCAAGACAATGCACAGAGCCGGAGATAACTTATGATCATGCAAAGAAAGCTATAATGAAGCACACATGCGACAGTTTTAAGCTAGCATACACCAAACTACACTATAATGCAGAAAGGATGTAAGAGAATTATGCAATTCTCGATACGCCTCACTCGGAGGATATAATACCTGTGCGGTTCGTCTGGTTGCACCAGCCTCAAATGAACCGTACATACAATATCGTGCCTGAAAAGAAAGCAAACTTAACAGGTACAATATCGTTAGCAACATGCATGACAATGCAAAAAATGAATGCAAAATGATATGCAATATATACAAAACTATGTATAAACAATGCAAATGAAAGTGCAACGCAATTGAATCATGATCCAATCATGAGCGGTTCGAAGCCACACCTATGTCAAATAGATTGATGGAGGTAACAAGTCCGTCTACCATAGAACGATCAACTGAACTATGAGTAATGTAGACGGACACAAGAACAAGTATTGGGGGGGATAACAAAGGTGGGGAAACGACCCGCTGGGGAAAGGACTACAATCCTAATGCTGGATACAACAATTACACTATAATGTAATATATACAATGAAAATGCTGGGGAAAATGGCAATGGATAAGGCACGCGGGCCAAACCAAATCTTGCCTAGGAAAGGCATGTATACATACAAGCCGTGTCTAACATAGAACGGTCTACTGAACTATGTTTCGACGTGAAAAGTATGGGCACATACCAGACCAAGCTCAACATGGAAAGGCGCGAGCCATAGGCGGAGGTGATGCAGTGAATGCATGCAAGCTACAATGCAATATCTACAAATATGCAATGGAATGGAAATGGATACAATGGATCTGGCCTGCGGGCCAAACCAAATCTTGCCTAGGAAAGGCATGTACACATACAAGCCGTGTCTAACATAGAACGGTCTACTAAACTATGTTTTGACGTGAAAAGTATGGGCACATTCCAGACCAAGCTCAATCATGGAAAGGCGCAAGCCCTAGATGGAGGGGATGCAATGAATGCATGCAAGCTACACTATATTACAATGATGCATGACAATGCAACTATATTTTTTTGTTTTGTTTTTGTTTTTGAAATGCAAATGCATGATGCATGATTTCGAAGTGCGCGACAATGCGCGGCTTTTAAGATGTACGTGAACTTGAATATGTGACGACGCGAGTCGCTTGAAATATATGTATAATGCAACTTATCAAAAAGTCGTTCAGGCACGACAAACGCCGAAGGACTTGCACCTTCAGAGGATTTAGGGTCTCCTAGACCGTAAAAATTCTCGATATGCCTCATTCGAAGTATACCATACCTGTCCGGTTCGTCGGGTTGCACCAGCCTTAAATGAACCGTACATACAATATCGTGCCTGCAAAGAAAACAACTTAACAGGTACGATGGTATTAACAACATGCATATTAATGTACTTAGAAATGCGTGACAACGCAAAGCAAGTGGGAAGCATAACAATGCTGTGAAGGCACAGACACGTAAGTGGAGCACGCGGTCTACGTAGGCAACGAAATTGATCATAAGCATGCGGTCTACGCAAGCAATGAGATTGGTTTCAAACATGCGGTCTACGCAAGTAGAACATGCGGTCTACGCAAGTAATGAATTTGAACATAAGAATGCGGTCCACGCAAGCAGAACATGCAGTCTACGCAAGTAATGAAATTGATTACAAACATGCGGTCTACGCAAGCAAAACATGCGGTCTACGCAAGTAATGAAATTGATTACGAATATGCAGTCTATGCAAGCAAAACATGCAGTCTACGCAAGTAATGAAATTGATTATGAATATGCGGTCTACGCAAGCAAAACATGCAGTCTACGCAAATAATGAAATTGATTATGAATATGCGGTCTACGCAAGCAAAACATGCGGTCTACGCAAGTAATGAAATTGATTGCAAATATGCGGCCTACGCAAGCAAAACATGCGGTCTACGCAAGTAATGAAATTGATTATGAATATGCGGTCTACGCAAGCAAAACATGCAGTCTACGCAAGTAATGAAATTGATTATGAATATGCGGTCTACGCAGGCAAAACATGCGGTCTACGCAAGTAATGAAATTGATTGCAAACATGCAGCCTACGCAAGCAAAACATGCGGTCTACGCAAGTAATGAAATTGATTACAAATATGCGGTCTACGCAAGCAAAACATGCGGTCTACGCAAGTAATGAAATTGATTATGAATATGCGGTCTACGCAAGCAAAACATGCAGCTACGCAAGCAAAACATGCAGTCTACGCAAGTAATGAAATTGATTATGAATATGCGGTCTACGCAAGCAAAACATGCGGTCTACGCAAGTAATGAAATTGATTGCAAACATGCGGTCTACGCAAGCAAAACATGCGGTCTACGCAAGTAATGAAATTGATTACAAATATGCAGTCTACGCAAGCAAAACATGTGGTCTACGCAAGTAATGAAATTGATTACAAATATGCGGTCTACGCAAGCAGCGTAATTAATTATAAACACGCGGTCTACGCAAGCAAAACATGCGGTCTACGCAAGTAATGAAATTGATTACAAATATGCAGTCTACGCAAGCAACGTAATTAATTATAAACATGCGGTCTACGCAAGATAGCATGATTGAATGCATGCAAAATGCAATGAGATGCGCAAAACCGCGTGATGTGTTTAGACAACGCGAGTGCACAAGACAATGCGATTGATTTGAAATGCACAAGACAGTGCAATTGACATGTGATGCACATGGGGAAACTTTTGAGTTTTGTAAAAACCAAAAGGATACGGAAAGGATATACCTTGCACGAATTCGAGTGCCACGCACAGAAGACCCTATCCAAGGTCAAAACGGAGGCCGGTTGAGCGTCGAAAATGCACTGTTTTACACTGTTTTGAGCACTAAATGCCCTGGACCCCACACTCGGTTCATTCTGCACACAGCAAATCCTGAACAAACGGCCCAATCTGACAAGACGGAACACAAAGATGGAACCAGTTGAAGTTGAAGCACGCTCAGATGCCCTGAATTTTTTTCTTCTTCTTTTGCTTCGCACAGATGTAGAGAATGGCACAGCACTCTGAGCATAAACGATTTTCGAAATAAAAAGGATTTTCAACCGGGATATCGAGCCCACAACTGAACACAGCAGGAAGGACTCAAACAAAAGGGTACACGACCTAAACACAACGAGACACGCTCGGAAAAGACCCAAAACAAAAGTTGAGGTGAACAAAACGAAAGAAACGACACACGGATATGTTCAACGAAAGACCTCAAATCTCGAGGAGCTAGTTCCTCCGGTTATGTTCCCCACCCTTTCTGATTTGTGATTCTCACATCACTCGGCCCTCAGGCTCAGTTTTTTCCTCTCAAAACCCTTTTTCTTACTTTTCTCTCAACTTACACCTCTCTATTCTTTATTCTCTCATTTTCGTCCCTCCCCAAGGTGATTGACGAATGAATAGGAAGTTGCGGGTTCATGCCCAACGCCATTAGCTCACAGCTATTTCTTTTGGCGGGTAGAGTTCCTTCCTGGCAAGTATGTTGACGACGGGGGAAAGACAGAACGCCTGACTCAACTGTGCCCCTAGTTCATCATTTTGACCATTTTTTGTTTTGGTTTTCTACTAAAACTGTTTTGATCAAGATGAGAGTCGGATTAACGTACTTGTTCGATATTTGATTTGAAATCATGCAAGTCGTGCTATAAGCACTGAAAATTTTCCTTTTTGGGTCCAAGAAAATGGTCCAGTTTTGGAAAATGAAATAATTTTCGAGAAAATGGTCAACCTTAGTGAAAATTCTCAAAAACTATATTTGCAAACGGCCGCCGCTCAACAAGCGCGAAGCTTGCTTTTGAGACGCGCAACCTCGAATTGGAGGCAATGGAAAATTGCCCCTTGTTTGAAGGACGCTACACGGCAACAAAAAGTTGCCCCTGGTTTGAATGGTGACTCATGGCAACGGAAAGTTGCCCCTTGTCTGGATGATACCGCAGCATATTGTAAACAGTCCTCACTAGTGATGATCATGACCGAACTTTCTCGGATACGGAGAAAACGAAGATGGTCAAAACCAATATATGGACACAGTCACTTTAAAGGTGTTGAGGGCTGGACTTCAGGACAAAGTTTCCTATGTACCCGGTTGTCACAACCGAACTATCGGATTCAGAGAAGGCAAAGATGATCAAAACCATTACAAGGACTGAGGCGCTATGAAAGCATTGGGGGCTGGACTTCAGGATGAAGTTGCCTACGTATCCCAAACGTGGGAATCAAGCCTTACGTAGTTCCGGTTAAGGTACACTCGGGTATTTTAACCTTCACTTTTTCAGGCTCTAACTTTTGCCAAGGTGCCCGATGCGGGTTTTCGACCTTGCGAGCTTTTTTTCATTTTCATTTTTTTGATTTTTTGTATCTTTTCATTCTCTTTTTTTTTTTTTGATTTTTTTGATTTTATTTCTTCTCTTTTTCTTTTGCATTTTTTGTATTTTTCTCTTGCTTTAACTTTTTCCTGGGTCGCCCTTCCGAGTTTTCGGCCCAGTGAGCCTCTCGAAAGGGTAAAAGTGTAACAAGTCCATGCCAAATGGTTTTTGAAGTTGAAGCCTCTCTGTATCTAGGAGAACGGCTGTTACACTGATTTGCAGAAGGATCCATCTTCGGCTCTTCGAGCATATCTGACATTTTTGCCCCTAGTTTGAGGGGGGGCTTCTGATCTAGCTTTACAAGCTTCCTTTAATCTGATCTTCTTGATCTGACCTTGGTGTCTCTTGTTCAAGGGCTGCTTCAAAACTGGCCACACGGGCCTCATATGGCGGTTGACCGTTGAACTTTCTGAACGGGTTCAAGGTTTGAAAACGAACAGGTCGAATCTTGAGGCTGAGAGCGATCCTAGGCTGCACAATCTCAAGAGCGATTCCACACAGGTCTTCACAGGGCCATGCAAATCATTCGTTTTTGAAAGTTTTTAAGAAAGTGACAAATCGCTCGCGCCGAAGATAGTGTGGAACCAATCTGGATCAAGCCAGGGTCCTTCTCAGTACTCACGCTAACAAGCATGGTTTCATTCATTAAAGGCTTAACATGCCTCTCATTTTCTTAAATTGATCAAAGTTTTGCAAAACTCGAGGAATTCCTTCCTCTTTGTTTTCACCGCGGTGTTAATGAGGTTTTGAAAAACATAGGTCAATGCAATGATTCTTAAGGAATAGAAGTGCAGGTAGAATGCAGGGCCGTTCCATTCAAAACCTCTGGCACAACTAGCCCAAAACAAACAATAAGCACGGAAACAAGATAGCCACAGCTGTTTCATTCAGGTTTCTCGGATGTAACTGGCTCCACAGCAGAGACAGACTCAAAAAGAATGGTTAAATACAAAAATGGTGTTCGAGGCAACAACCCCGGAATCACTCGACATCCTATACGACGGGACTGACTCGGTACCACAAGACAGACCCAAAAACAAAAAGACTGACTCAAAGCAAAGAGACAGACTCAAAAACAAAACAGATAACTCACTCAAAACCCAAGCCAGAAGCTACAAAACTGCATTTACAAATGCTCAAAAAAATGTGTGCCAGACGCCACATCTAAAATACACTGAGCGCTGCCCGCAGGTGGTCCAACCCCTGATCACATACTCGCAGTATCCTCAAAGTCCAACAGCTCGGTGGTAACAGACTTTGCTGAGGTAGGTGGAAGAATGACCTCATTATCGATTAGATCCTGCACTTCATGGCGAAGGCAGAAACAGTTATCAGTGGCATGACCGGTCTGTTGGTGGTACGCGCAGTACAAAGCAGCATCATGTGTGAGAGGGAGATTGTTCGGGAGAGGCCGAGGTTCAAGGGGTTTGAGGTGCCCCCTTTCGGCAAGAATCTGAAGTGCTTTAGATAGAGGCATGTGGAGAGCATGAAAGATCCTGCGCCCTCGGGGCAGGTATTTTGAAGTCTGAGCATTCTTACAAGACGCACTAGCGAAAGGGTCGGCAGCCACTGCCTTGGTTTTCTGATCTTTCCCAGGTGCAGGGTTGGGAATAGGAGGAACTGTTCTGGCATGACGGGGCCTATCCCGATTTTCTGACTGACTTGAACTACCCTCAAGTGGAGTGGGAAAAGCATCCTCCACAGTTTTTGCCACAACTGCGGATATCTGTTGCTTGTTCATCCCCCCGGCTTTCAAAGCCTCGACTGCCCGCAGCAGTTGTTCAATGGGATCGGCATCTGCCTTCATTTTGTTCTTGCCTCTGGCCTCAGCTTGATCGAGGGTTTGGGTTACTACATCAGAGCGAAGCCTGATTGTTGCTGACACGTCGTTGCTGTAGCTGGCGGCAACCTCTGGTTGGCTGAGCTCTATCACAATCCGCCCCAGTAGCGGGGGCTCCTGTGGCATGAAATTCCCGGCATATGGTGCCGTTGGTGGCGAAGTTGACATTCCATAGGCCAGATCGGCCACGGATCTCTGGAGGTCACCAATCATTCCCATCAGCTCGAATGTAATGGGCTCGCGAGCCTGATACAACTGGGGGGTCCAGACTGGGTGTGCGACAGGTGACCTAGGCGGATGCGATACATTAATATTGGTTTCATCCCGCAGGGTGATCCATTGATCTAGCGTAGCTGTCATAACCACAATCTCTTCTGAATTCTGCGTCATCATAAGTCCTGCCTCAGCAAGGGGGAACACTAGCTATTCTGTATCAATTCTCTGAACACTCTGAACTGAAAGGAAAAACAAACAACACTTTAGCCCAAACAGATCAAACGCAGGTGTAGCCAAACAACTGCACTCTACTACTGATCACTGTTCCCCAGAATCACTGTCCTCAAAACTGAACTTGATACCCGCAGATAACTGATTCTCATAAACTGACACTGATGCCCTCAGGTCTGATACTCAAACTTGTAAACTGATATGTACGTCCCTGTACAGATACATTCTAAAAGCACATAGCAAGTAAAGAGAGCCAAAACACCCCTATGGAGGGGTAGGGTTTCCCTGTCCTATTTTGTCAGGAGCTAGGGTTTCACTATGCACGCAGCAGTTTTCAAACAACCTAACATCGGGTAAGCAACCTGTCCTAGCTTGAAATGGTCACTATGGATCCGAATATGCACTAGGTCGAATGGTCGAAAAGGGTGCCCCAGTAAAACCGGGGTTTGTGTTCCCATACTGTCAGAGCCCATAACCGGTCAGCCTTATGGTCATGTCTTGACAAGTCAAGCCTCCGGCAAACTGTTCAAGAATGGCAGATGGCAAACACGGTGTCCTAGGCGCACCAATGCACATGCAATGCAAAGAAACACATAAATGAAATCAAAACAGGATATCACGAGGTTGAGTCAAGCTCTATAAAATCCCCAGCAGAGTCGCCAAAAACTGTAGCACGTCTGCGAGGGACCCCGCTACAGTTCGGACTCGATTTGTGTCACGGTTCTTAATCTGAACCAAAGAGTCCAAATCCGGCAAATCGTTTTGAGAAACAGATTTTTGAAAAGAAATGCCAAACATGGACTGCTTTGCCAGATACAGAGTTGCCACCTAAATATTTTTTAAGGGGGAATTTAGGAAACCCTGACTCGGTGCCAAAGGCCACGTGTCCGTCATCACCAAAGTTGCCTCGGCTCGGGAGCTAGGGTACGATTGGGGAAGGTCAGCTATGAGCACCCCCTCTCGCCCGATCCGAAGATCAGCCTTTACTAACCGTGATATCCGTTTTTGAAAACGTTGTGTGTTCTTATCCCGATTATTAGCCTAGAATTACTATGTTATGCGCACAGCACAAAAGTATAGACTAGATCACCTAATTTGGAAATAGGCATTGCATATCCGTTTGTTTTGAAGAAAATGTTTTGGAATTTGCTACTCGCAAGTAGGCTAAATCACGGATTTCAATGAGCTATTCCAACTCAGACAATCCAACCTTCACCCACAGGCATTCAGGCAATTTATAACACATAAGCATATAGCCACATGGTAAGCATGCGGTCATGTTAACATTCACACTCATGCGAGATGCTAATGCATAAATACTTACATCGTACTCCGTGCCAAAACAAAGAACTCGTTAGCAATCAATGCATGATCCAAGTCCATGTTTAAAGGCCTAATGCAACGCATATGGAATGTCACTAGAGTAGGCTCGGCTAGTCTATGAATGACATGTGAAAATGCACAGGTAGCATGTATTCAAGTTAGATTTGAAATACTAATGCAGTTAGCATGATGTGCCGAGACCGGTGCATGCAATATTGATGAATGATGCATGCATGCATAGCATAAGGTATGCTAAATTAAACATGACCTATTACTAACCATCAAAGCAGGTAAGTAAAAGGGAGAAAGAAGTGGGGGTTGGAAGACATGCACACACTCACCCACACTTATTACAAATTCGCCCTCGCTCGGAGGGACCAAAAGAATAATACAATTCTAATAATGAATTAACTATCCTAGCTAATTAATTATTACAGGCCAACTAAATTAATTAAACAAATTAATTAATTTAAGAAAGCAAGAAGAAGGGCCTCGGGAAGAGGGCTCAATGCACGCGTGCTCGGGTTTTGCTCGGAAGTCCACTGCCATGCGCAAGTTGCCTCTGTTTTCCCTGCTCTGCTTCTCTGAAGACTGCCAAATTCTCAGAATTGCTTCCCTGGACATTGGGAGACACCACCAGCTGGAGGGAATCATCATCGGCTGTGATTTGGTGTTGATCGGCCAAAAATGAATCCATCGGCCACGGATGGATTGCCGGTCGGCACTCTGTGCAGTCGATCGGCAAAAAGTTCCTGCAGAATCTGTTTGACAGCAGTAGAGGACAGGGCTTTGCATGGCAATGCAATTCAAGCAATGTATGCACCGATCATATCCCTTATCATGTTTATGACTCAAAGGGACATGGTCCTTGGTTCTCGGACCATCAATCGCGCATTTCAATGCGTGATGGCCCAAGAGACCAATTTATGCATGTTGATTTCAAATGCAATGCAAACCAACAAACAAGTGAGGAGCTCAACCTCAATCATGTATAATCAAGAGGCAAAGCATGCATGCAATGCAACCTAAGCATGTTAACTAGGCATGCAACATGGTAATGCAAACAAGCATACAAGGCATGTGACAACTATGCTAGTTACTCAAGCATGCAAGTATGCAAAGCATGCAACATGTTAGGTAATTCCAACTAAGAGAAATGCATGCCAAATGCAAAGTAACTAAGATCGGCATCTGCCCTAAAAGTTGCTCTGTCAGCCGGCAAAGAGATGGAGGAAGCCAGGCTCAAAGCCACAGCTGGATCTCTTATAGCCGATGCATCGGAACCAACCGACATGTTTTTCATCCCTGGTTGTACAATGAATGGCATAACCAAGTCTGATTCTTCCAAGCATGGCCGTTTGTCCACTGGGTATTCCGAATAAATGGCTTCGTGATCGGTCGAGTACTTTTCACCCTTATGCTCCGTCACTTGACCCTCATGTTCATCAACAACAGGTTCCGTTTCGCCACTTCATTCTGGACCACCTCTTCAACAGGAACAGGTAGACGAGTTTCTTTCCTAACAACAGGTGGAGGGGGTGGAGGTTGGTTATGCTCGGCTTCAGTCTTTTTTTGGGCAGCCATCCTCTCGGCATTTTTTCGTCTGGCCAATTGGCTGAGCGACTCGCTAGCCATGTTATCAGGGTACGAGCCGGGTAAGTCCCCTTAGTTTGTAAAAATGTCTTTGAAGGTGACGTCCCCTTGGCCTGAGGTGGACAGACGGTCGGACAAATTGAGTCCGGCTTCCTCAAAGGTTGAATTAAGAGCTTCGTCTACCTCGGCTTCCAATTGGTTCGGGTCCTCGTCAACCGGATTGGCCGCTTGTTCTTCCTCGTGTTCCGAATCGGAGGTTTCTAAACCAACCTCCTTTATGTTTTTAAGCTGGGGAAGATGAGGGCTGTAAGTTGATCCTCACCTTTCGGAATTGGGATATGGTCTGCCGCCGAAAACGTTGCCTAAGATGCCACGTATCGAGAGAGAATGTGGGCCACCCTCCCTTGCTTCTGAAGGTTTGGATGGCCAACAAACTGTAGAGCGACTTTAATTTCTGCGAGTACAGTGTCGTCGGGTAAAACCAATACTTTCTTCAAATAGTTACCTGCATAAACAAAATGGTAAATACATGGAAGGAAAGTCGAATACATATAAGGTAATAAGAGAAAGTAGAGTGAGCTATACAGCCACCTGGTTCGCCTTTTCGCCTTGGCACGGGATCTAGGCCATCTTCACCCTCGCCGAATTCCTAGTTGCCTCAAACAACGACCATCACGTCGTCAACACGCTTGCTAGAACTGGCCAGCATAGTCACTAGGTGATGATCAGTATCCTTGGCCCTGAGAAAATAGCATCCTAGCCAGCTAGTAGACTTGGCTAAGGCATAACAATGCCGAATTGTAGGTATACCTAGATTAATCCTAAGACGACGGTTCAACTCCATAGTCCCCATTATGATGCAGAAAAAGTCCACGTTAGGCTAGGAAGGAATTAGACCCCAGTGTCGAAGGATGGCCCATAAAAATGGGTGGAGAGGAAAACAAACTCCGCCCTCAGCAATCGATAGGAGAGGAAAAATGATTGTACTCTCATCGGTCCTCGCCATATCGGTGGTGTTGTCTGCCATGAGCGACAGATGGACGTCATCGGGGATAGAATAGTGGCGCCAGAAGCTGGAAACTTGATCCACAGAAAGAAGGTCTTTCAAATTTTTTGCCACCCTAACAAGCCTAAGGGTTATGCAAAACTAAAAGTAAACAAGGAAATGATAGTGGGAATGAAGGAGAAGAAAATTTACGAGAAGCAAAAGGGATAATGAGAAACAAAAGAAAGTTGCAGAGGCTGCAGAGTGAAGGAGTTGTACTAAAAGGCGAACCAGAAGCTTTCGAGTATTCAAAACATACATTCAAAGAGACAAAGTTTTAAATCACATTAAATGGAGGAATCGTACGAGGGGGCGGGAACTTGTAATGATGACCAAAAAAACGTGTGCATTCTGACACACATTGGAATGGGGTTAACTACCTAATTTTTAATTTTCCAAATTCGAAACCAAACACGCCGACTAATTGGTGTTAGTGGGGTGTTTGGGGGGAAATTGTGGGAGCTGAATAATAGAGGACTCGGATAGGCTGAGCATATATTTACAAAATCAGGATATATAATATATTCCCTCGTCTCTTACGTTCTAGGAGACGAGCATCCTAATCGTCCATAAAGCCAGTTGAGCAGAAGGCCGAATAGAAGTAGGAATACAACAAATAGAAGGCCGAATGAACAATCACACAAAGGATTAAGAGTGGGCCATACTCTGAGGACCAGGGGTGGATATAAATAGAAAAACAACAACCAAAAAGGAGATATGTGAGAATTAGTATGTTTAACTTAAGATACAAGTAATCAAGAGAGTATACACTAACTTGTCTATCGGAGTGCTAATTTCGGCACCCCCGACCGGAGTGTTCATTTCTTTTCAGGTTACTAGCTGAGGATCTCGAGTGTCCCATTGGATCAAAAGAATATTTCCAAACCACTTCTCCGTAGAGTTTTTCTAGTATTACATGTTGTATATGGTAGTTATACATGTTATGAACTCAAGTTGGCTCCATTTTTTGTTGTAAAACTAAGAACTCTTCTTAGAGAATCTGCAACTTGAGGATTCTATTCCTTAATCCAAACTAGTGTAAGTACCTATAATGTGCACAAATTCGTCTAATAATTAGATTACATTAAATGATGCAAAAATAGCTTTAAAGCACTTTATGTTTGTTATGTTTCTGTGTTGATTCAGCTTAGGGAATACATGCTTTTGATTTGATTCAAGATTTTTACTTCACATACTATTGACAAAGGAATATGCATTCCCTTGATTGTCTAGTTCTCTGTTTCTCAATCGTGGGGAGCAAATGTCCCCTTTTATCAAAACATGTGTGCCACTCACCTTTGAGGTTTTTTGTGATTTCTTGCGAGTTTTGATTTTGTTCTTTTAAAACAGACAAGAGTTGAGTGGTAGTACTTGTGTTTTCTAACTTTTTTAAAGTTAACAGAAAAAAAAAACATTTGGTGTGTTCACATGCAACAAATGGTTTCCTATATTTTTAGAGGCCCTTTTTTTTAAAAAAAAAAAATTAAGTTGATTCTATTTCTAGACTTACTTCCAAGACCATTTTTTCTTTCTATAACTAGAAAGCATTACTTGATTTCTTGAAGATCATTCTTTGAAAACTTAATGCGTCGTGAGCGTTATTTATGGTGATTTGGATAAGTGGACAACTTCTAGTTTTTGCTACTTTACTGTTACTCATTTATGGGCCATACCAGCTTAGGTATTTGTCGGTTTTTGTGTGTGTTTGTGTGTTTGTGTGTGTTCGATAATTGTATATTTTTTATATCAATCTTAATTGAACGCGTACTGATTTGATTGTTGTTTTTGTTTGATAGGAAGAGACATGGATAGTGCCATGATCACTTCAAGCACAAACGCAAGAAACAGGCTCGTGAGGTTCACAAGCAATCTCAGATTGCTCAGAAGGTTCAGTACGAGAAAACTCTTTTTGTTGTTCTGTTTAATTATCTACTGTTCTATTTGTGTCTTTGTTTTTGTAGTCAAGCTATTACAGAAGTCCAATCTCAACTTTCTTTGTATTGATCTTCTTTAATCTTCTCTCTGTGACCTTTGAACATTTGTGCACAACCTAATAGGATTTGCTTAAAATTAGAATGTGATTGGTATTAATTAAGATTGATTTAATTAAGATTAGATTATGATAAATTAGATTAATGAAAATTAAGTGCTAATCATAATTAAGTATGATTAAGTGTTATGTAATTAAGCTAATACATAATTAGTGCTTAATCTAATCCTAATCATCTCATAAGTTTTTTTTTTTTTTTTTGTGATCGGCAAAGAAAATCTTTATTGATGAAAGTATACAAAAAGGATACAGTACATCAATAAAGAGGAGCTTGGAGCTAACTGAAGCTCCAAGCTCCAGTTGGTGAGAAACCAACAACAACACAAAAAGGAACAGAAATGAAGCAAACAGACTGCATATCAGGAAATTGCACTGAACACAAACACCAAAAACTGAGCAAAACTCCTACAACAACTGGGCTTGAAACAATCCTGTTCAGAAAAAGGAAGCAATCCTGTTCAGAAATAGAACCACCATCTGGGCTTGAAACACCAAATCACACAACTGATAAATCTGACCAACAAATGGGGCTTAAGGAACAAAACCACTGTAGAGAAACTAGATCAATCTCCACCTAGATTCAAAGCAAAATGTAGCACACAGATTGAGACCAATCCATTGAACTGATAAATCTGGATAGCAAGGAATTAGATCTGGACACCCAAAATTGAACCAATGCTAATTCTATGCCAGGAAAGAAATAGATTGAAACCCTGTACTACAACAGATAGAGTAATGGAGCAGCACTACAACCTCCCCTACAACCAACTGACTACAACACAGCCAAGCAACACCCCAAACTGCAGAAAAGGGAGCAGAGCAGATCAGAGCAGTCACCAAAGCTATACATCAGATATACTTCAGATTGCAGATTAGTCTTCATAACATGCAGACTGTACATCATATATACTTCAATTTTGCACAGATGCAAAGCTGGGTGAGGACACCTAAACCCAAAAATTACACAGACTACACCTCTGGCCTTAGTTCAGAATTTCTACCCTTTAGAACAACAGCATAGCTACACCACACAGATGCAAATCTACACACTACCACCCTTCAGAGTTTCCACAATGCAACACACATCTGTTCCTCAGCACAGATGACAACACAACAAAAACACACCAGCAAAGGCACACTACAGCACACTACAGCAGTTCAGCCCATTGCACCTACCCCTCCCAAACACCTCCTAATTTGCCTCAGATTGGTTCCAAAATCCTATACAGAGAACTGAAAATCTCTTAGATATGGATTTACCCAGAAAGCAATCCTGTTTTTAATTAATTCACAGAGATCCTCTAAATTTAGGGGAGTTGCTCTGAAGACACACTCATTCCTGCATCTCCAAACTGACCACATCACTGCCAATGGGATTGCCCCCCAAATCAACCTTTCTTTCTTCTTTAACTTTCCCCCAGCCCACCACAGGAGGAGACTCTCCACAGAGCATGGCAAAGCAGATTGGACATCCCACCACTTTAGCATTTCAGTCCATATGTTCCACACAAATGGGCACCAGATTAAGACATGGTTCAATGATTCACTTTCGCTGTTACAAAACACACAAACTGTGGAGTCATTTTCACAGATCACTCCCAGCTTTTGTAAAAACTCCCTGGTCTTAATTCTCATTTTCCAAGCAAACCACCCAAACAATTGTACCTTAGGAGGGACATGTTTGAGCCATAACAATTTAGTAATTCTCTGGGTGGCACCAGCATTATTCACAACAAAACTATACAAATCTGCTACTTTTAGGACCCCAAGAGATGAAGCTGCCCAAACTGGATGATCTTCACACTCAACACAAAGATCAGGGGCTGCCACCAGGAGATTAATGAGCCTAACCAATTCCAGCTCCTCCTATTCATATAGCTGTCTTCTAAAATCAAAAGACCAAGCCCCTGCTATGGTTTTTTTATCAACCAAGACTCTCAAGCACTCTTTTTTCTCCAAAGACAACCTATTCAGAGTTGGAAATTCATCTTTCAGACACACAGATTGACACCAAGCATCTGACCAAAATCTAATCCGCACCCCATCCCCTACTTTCAATTTGAAATTATGCAAATAAAACTCCTTTAAGCTACTGCTCTGCTCAGCAACCGACATAAGTCCATTCCACACCACTGAGTACCCATTGGATGGATTTAAAAATGGAAACCAACTAGTCACCTTCAACTTATATCTACTACAAATGATTTTTTTCCACAAAGCATCCTTTTCACTACCAAACCTCCACCACCACTTGACTAGCAAGCATTTATTTACATCCCTCAAGTTTCTAATGCCCAAACCACCTTGATCTACTCTTTTTGACATTTCCTCCCATTTTATCATATGAATTTTCCTTTTCGAATCAGAACCACCCCATAAGAAATTAGCTTGAAGCTTCTCTAATTCTTTAGCAACCCCTTCAGGAATTTTAAACAATGATAAATAAAACACAGGCAAAGCTGAAGTTACTGATTTAACCAGTATTAACCTTCCCGCAAAAGACAACATCTTCCTCTTCCACCCAGCTAGTTTACTTTTCACTTTATCCACTACTTGTTTCCAAGTAGCTAACCTCCTTGGATTAGCTCCTAGTGGCATCCCTAGATAAGTAAGTGGCAAACATTTAACTTTACAATTTAGGATTGCAGCCATATCATTCATCATCTCCGCAGAAACACCCACACCACATACCACGCTCTTGTGAAAATTTATCTTCAAACCAGACATGATTTCAAATCACCTTAGCACCCTTTTCAATTTCCTCACCTCCTCCACATCTGCTTCACTGAATAAAAGTGAATCATCCGTAAACTGTAAATGAGTTAACACCACCCCCTCACAACCTACTTTTACCCCTTTGATTAGGTTTAACTCACAAGCTCTACTCAATAACATGTGTAGGCCTTTAGCTACTAAATTGAACAGAAAAGGGGATAGGGGGTCACCTTGCCTTAGCCACCTTTGAGGGCTAAACTCTTCGGTAGGAGAACCATTGACGAGTACTGAGACCCTTGCAGTTGTAACACACTACTTCATCCAATTAATCCATTTAGCTCCAAACCCAAACTTGGAGAACATATCAAACAGAAAAACCCCAATTAATAGAGTCATATGCTTTCTCAAAATCCAACTTAATGAGCACACCCTTCTTCTTGGCCTTCTTCTAACCCTCGACAACCTCATTAGCAACAAGTACTCCATCTAGAATATTCCTCCCGCTTAAAAATGCAGACTGAGGCTCACTAATAATATGTGGCATTATGGATTTCAATCTGTTTGCCAACAGTTTTGCTATGATCTTGTACATTGAGCCTACCAAACTTATTGGTCTGTAATCAGAAAGCCCTAGTGGATTATCTCTCTTCGGAATAAGGGTTATGAAAGAGCTATTTATACCTTTAACCAATTTGCCATTCGTATGAAATTCTTTCACAAAATTAATGACATCGCCCTTCATCACCTTCCAAAACTTCTGATAACACAGCAAATTAAACCCATCCAGACCTGGTGCTTTATTCCAATCACAATCCATCAGTGTAGATTTAATTTCTGATTCTGTAAATTCTGCTTCTAGCAATCCGAAACACACCCTGCCTTCAACTGATGGAAACTGACCCCCCAGCACAGGTCTTGAAGGCCATAGTTCTGCATACTGTAACTTAAAAAATTCCAGCACTTTACTTTTCACTTGACTTGGATCATCAAACACCAGCTCCCCTTCTGAAATAGAGTTTATCTCATTTCTTATTGTTCTACACTTGACTTAGATCATCAAACACCACCTCCCCTTCTGAAATAGAGTTTATCTCATTTCTTATTGTTCTACACTTTGTAATGACATGAAAAAATCTTGTATTTTTATCCCCTTTCATGGCCTAGTTAAGCCTAGACTTTTGCAACCATAGCCACTCCACCATCCTACTCAACCTCCACATTTCAGCTCTAGCTTTACTTCTCATTTTTTCCTCTCCATCAAGGTCTCTAACCTCAGCCAGCAGATCAAAGCTATGAAGCTCACCCTCTACTAACTTCCATTTATTTATAACATTACCAAACACCTCCACATTCCAACTTTTAAGACCATTTTTCAAGAACTTAAGCTTCTGTGCCAGAATAAAACCAGCCCAACCCACAACAGTGGCCTCTTCCCATTTAGACTCCCAGAATCTTCTAAGGTTTTTATGCAAGAACCAAGCATTTAGAACCCTAAAAGGCTTTGGGCCCCAATCCCTCTCATCCTCCATCATAAGGAAAGGGCAATGATCCGAGACCAAACGAGGCAAACCCCATAACTTTAACTTGAACACCTCAAGCCATTTTGGATCTACTAACACTCTATCTATTTTGCTCCACTTCTCCTCAACAAATGAATTACACCAAGTAAATCTCCTTCCAAGTAAAGGTAATTCAGAAACCTCACACTTATCAATGAACTCATTAAATTCATTCATGCCTCTATCCCTCCTTGAGCACCCTCTCCTTTCCCCAATCTGTCTAATCTCATTGAAATCTCCTCCTAAACACCAAGGATCAGGAAACTCCTCCTTCAATTTCAATAAACAATTCCACAGCTTCCCTCTTGAGCCCACATCATTCGATGCATAAATGTTTATAATAACACAATTGAACTGATGGAATAAAGTACCTGATAATAGGATGAACCTTCTATTGTTGCAGCATTCCTTCACTTGGAATACATCTAGGTCCCATATACACAATAACCCTCCTGCCGAGCCTTCAGCATCCACCACCATAAACTCCATTTTGGCTCTAACCCATACAGATCTGACATCTTCCTCTGAAAACTCTGACTTTTTTGTCTCTTGGAACAGTACCATGTCTACACTCCTCTCCTTTAAGAGCTTCTTCACTTTGCTTCTCTTCTCCATCCTCCCCAACCCTCTAACATTCCATGAAAGCAACTTCATAATTAACCATGTTTACACCTATCTACCCCCCTGCTAGTGTACTTTATAGCCCAGCTTTCTTCCCCCCTTCAATACGCTCCATATCCTTCAATTCAAGATCCACTATTTCCTTCACCACTTTAGCTCTCTTTCCATTAAACTGCATCCCGAGAATTTCTCCCATTTCTACGGTTGCTTCGGCTTCATTCAGTATAAACCTCCCTTTGTCGACTCCACCCTCTATTGAAGCAAATAGAGACGTTGCCGCCACTGCTGCACGCCAAGCTGCTGCCTTGCGCATGGCTCTACTAGTTGAAGCACCTCTGCTCCCATACTGCCTCATCATCTCGAAGGGTCTTCTCCTTAAAATGTTCTGATTAGATTTTCTCCTACTGTTACTCCTCTCCTTTACCTTTTCCTTTCCCTTCCTACATCTTGAATGCTTATTACTTGGCTCATTCTCTTGGGCTTCAGAGAGGCTTGACAGTCTCCCACAATGCCCTACTTCAGCAGCGTTAATTCTTTCAGATGATTCCTACTGCCCCAGCCCAGTTTCTATTGGCCCCAGCCCAATTTCTGCTTGACACTGCCCACCCACTTGCTTTAATAAATTATTATGGCCCAAGACTACTTCTATATTCACACCAGACCTTTCATGGCTAGACCCTCCAAGACTTCTAACAAAACCTGGCGTGCCCACTTGGTTCTCCAAACTCTCACTGACAACCGTCTCCTCCTCAGAGCTGATCCTCTGGCTTCGCACTTCCATCATTTCTTTGCATGACTCATCACTCATTTCTTTCCCCCCATCACTTCGAACATTTTAAGCTTCACCTACACTCCTCCAGCATGCCATATTTTCCACCTCCTTCCTCACACTACGACTACTTGGTCTGGTTTCTTGGTCCACCCCAAAGCCAACCTCCAGGTCAGCAACGAACTCCTCCTCCATGTCAACCGCATTATCTACTTCTATTCTGCAATTTTTATCCTCATCTTATTCTCCCAGCACATTTGAACTACCAAACTCATCTACAACTTGATGCTTATGGCATCTACATGTAAATTTCAAAGCTCTGACCGTTACCACCTGTTCTTCACAGACTCTTACTGGAAATACCATACCTCTGCATTCCAGTTGCACAACTGAGTTTATGGGATCCATCCATTTAGTGGATACCTTAAGCTTAGCACACAAAAAGGATAGTGGTTGACTCATATCCCCTTCAAAACATAGCACCTGCCCCCAGATCCCACCTATCTTTCTGAGATTGGAACTATTCCACAGATGTAATGGGATTCCATAGCAACTTAACCATACACATCTTTCCTGCTCCAGTACTTGCCCAGATTGTCCTTCAGTAATATCATCACACCACTCTGTGATCAGCTCCTTAATAGCTGATAATTTCAATGCCCTCTCCTCCATTGATTTAAACGTAATTACCACATCTCTTCCCCCACTTTCCCTCACCATGATATCTTCCACTCCTATTGCTGCCAATTCCTTTTTCAGACTAACATCAGCAAATTGGGCCTTCAATCTTACAATGATACTCTCAAACAACCAGCCATTTCCTACCTCCTCTGCCTTTAGTAAGATGTTTCCTATTTCCCCTGTCCTTTTTCCTTCTACAGCCTCTGCATAGGATCTCCTATCTCTGATGCCATGAGCCCCGTCTCTAACCACTCCAGCTTGCACGGCGTTTGCTACTGGTCTCTGCACTTGCTTATGTACTGGTAGTCTTTCATCTTTATCAACTCCCTTTTCCTTCCCAAACTCTACATGGTTAACCTGTAATGGTCGATCGTCCACCCACAAGCCATTTGCCTTCTGTACAGTTATCTTGGCTGCTACATAGCAATTAAATCTCACAAAGCCAACCACGTGTTAGAGACCTTCCTTCTCTTCTGTGGTATAAAAACATCTAGGACCACTCCAAACTTTGAAAATAGATTGAACAGCTCCTTAGGGTTCAGCGATGCTGGTAGGTTATCCACGAACACAGTGAACATGCTTGCATTTCCCCTCGACCTCCATGGCCCTGATCTTCCTCTGCCCTTCACGACTGGTATCCACCCTCCTGCCATGACTTCCTTGAATCGCAACAGAGGACCTGCACAATATACTTTCTGCCTTCTCTTAATGCCTTCGCCTTGATCTTGTACTGAGAATCTTCAATGAAACTTCGCACTTTGATTGGCGATCGGTGAAGAGATGATCGGCGATCAGTGGCACTTCGCACTTACCTTTAATCATCTCATAAGTTATAGAAATGTCTAGAGCTTTTAAGTTGTATGTGTGCTATGTATGTTGAAGTCATTCAAGAGTGTGTGCATGTGTGTGTTGTGTATAACCATTGTACTGAAGCAAACTTAGAGAGAGAGAGAGAGAGAGAATTGAAAGAGAAGAAGAGAAACTAAGAGGGAAATCAATATCATTTTTGGAATTCATTCTCTAGATAAGAATTTGACCTCTAATTCTTGTATTTAATCCACGTAAGAGCTGAATTCAAGAAGTTATTAGAACCATATGTATGAAATTTGTAAGGAATTGTTAAAAAGATGATAAAAATTGAGCTAGGTGTATGTTCATGGTTAATTATGCAGTGTTTCATCATTTTAAGCATAATTTTCATGACCATTGTTGAATCTGAGTGTTAAATCACAGGTGCATCATTGCTTTCCAAGGTTTTGAAGCTTAATTTCATGAGTTCATACATTTAAGTTCATGTTTTGTTCATCAATGAAAAGAAGTTTGAAAATCTTTACATGCATGGCATTTTGATTTCAATTTTTTCAAATTGATGAGGTTTTGGGAAAATAGTTTATATGATCATGAATTCGTATTTTCTGAAGAGTTTCCATATTTTTTATGCAAGACCTCAAGCTTTGAATTTGAGTTCGGAAACCATTTTTGTTGATTTTGAAAAACAAACTCCATGCAAACCACTCGAGCAGTATAGTCACTACTCGAGCGGTGATTTCTAGACCAAATTACTGTTAACATGTGTTCACTGCTCGAGCGGTGAAAGGATTGCTTAATCGGTCACCCAGTTTTTAGCACAAATTTGAAAGGCTATCCTTTATTTGTATTTTTGTTCTGTTCTTTTTCTGAGCATTCTTAGGTATGGTTTAAGCCTCATTAAGAAGTAATAAGCTAGAAACCAACATAAGAAAAGGAATTAGATAAGAGAAGTATTTGATTAGATGGTGTGTTTTAATGTGTATGTTTATGTGCATTGTGTAAGTTGGACACCTGAGGACTAACATCTAAATCAAGCCAACTGTGAGTAATGTATCTATACAGTTATTTTTTAAATATATTTTGAAAATATTTCGAGAATGATGTTTTTATCAAATCTTACTTTCTATGAATGAATGAATGTCCCTTTTTGTTAAATGTAGTTGTTGCATCCTTTAGTGAGGCTTTGCCTTAGGGAATATAATACCATGGCCCTTTGAATATTTGATTTACAGAAATCTCTGATGATTTGACCAGAGTGGTCCCTTCGTTTAGACCTGAAGGGTCCTATTGAAATAGACTTGAGTGGTCCTTTTGATATAGGCCTGAATGGCCCCTTTGTTTTGCGCTATTGAATGCTACCACGTATCATGTTTTGTTAATACAATTCGTTCATATCAAATTCTTTGTTTTGAGAATATAATGAATTTCGTTTGTAACAAATACTTTGTTTGTGAATTCGATACATGATTCGTTTTGTGAATATATGTTTTGAAAATATGATTGTACTTCATTCATTAACCACTTTATATTGATGTTACTCATTGGGCTTTAGCTCACCCCTTTCCCCTTTATGTATGTAGGTGAGCATCAGGAAGATCAATCTTAGAGTTTGCTTTAGAAGTCCACCATTTTGTAAAGCCAACCATGGGGTTGCCTCCATGTAGAGTCGTTTGCTTTTGATTTTGTTTTGACCAAGCTTTTGCCAAGTCTTGTTTTCAGGTTATTATGTTTGGTCTTATGTTTGTATGAGATAACGTTTGTACTCATTGTAAATATTATAAGTTATGCTATAATGTTTTCTGAATGTTCGTGGTTTATCATATAAGCACGACTCAATGGACTTGTTCATTTTCTATTTTGCTTTCCTTTCAGGCCCCAATATATGTTATATATTTTGTGTTTCGACTAAGAGGTCGTAGGTAATCTATGATTACTGGCCGGTCATGTCATTAACCTCTAGGGACGAGTTGGAGTCATAATAGTGTGGTATTAGTGCACGAGTTAATTACCCACACACTTGTCCATTTGAACAATAAGATTGTAGACACCTCATTTTTGACCATTCATAAGATTTGGGCGCTTTGTTCTAGGCACTCGATGATGAAAGTTAAATTGTGTATGATTCGAATTCTCAATGAAGGAATCTACGGTCGAGCTCTAGAACAATCCCAAAACCTTCATATTTACCTTGTTCTAACCTCAGAGGTCCCTTATTGAACATTGTGCCACCCTACAATGAGCCTGAAACAGAGGAACAAGAGAGCACATTGGGGCCCGACCGCGCCTCATTGAGGGCCGACCGTGGAATGTGAGGGACAAACACTGTTCGGGGCGAGAGCCTACCGACTATCTATTTTTGATGATATTTTGAACCTATTTTGCTCAAATTCTATAAATACGAGGTCATATCTCTGTTTTGAGGGTTGAAAAATTTCCAAAGAGTTTATACACTCACTCGAGAGCTCCTTCTTCCTTGCCAAGCCATCTTTGAGCAATCTTACCATCCTTGAGCTATATCTATACACCATACATACCCTCAAACCTTAACCTTGGAGCCTTGATTGAGCCTTGAGAATCATAATTCAACCTTGCGAGTATGCTAGGATCAAGTTTGGTTTACAACCAAAACTTACTCTCTTCAAGAGGTATAAGTTTGTCACCTTTGTTTTCCTTTTATTTCAATCTATCTCTATCTATTTCTTGTGTTCTTGTGCTATTTTGGATCCATTTCAAGTGTTGAAACTTGGGTTTGAATAGCTACCAAACGTAGAAAGGATTAACACCCTTTCTTGCACCTTACTTCAAAGCTTACACCCTTGTTCTTACACTCTTTTCTTTGACTTTTAAACTATTTTCCAGAGTTTAAAAGGGCTAAAAAAATATGGTTTGGAGTCTCAAAAGTGAAGGGGTTAGCCACCTCTCCTTGTTCTCGTTTACTAGTTCAGTGTCTTCTTGCTTTTACCTAACTTTTTGTGCTCTTTAATACACTTTTAGCTACTTTTTTTTGTGCTTTAGGGGCTTTTTAGGTTTGTTTTATTTCATTTAATTAGTTTATACTTTGAATACTTTGCTTGTTGTATTGTATGTCCTCATGGCTTCGGTTGTTTAGGCCTTAGACACTAAGTCGTTTGAGTTGATAGCTTTCTTTACTTAGTTTCTATTTAAAGAGTCTTTATCTAAAAATTAGTTTCACATAGTCATTTATGTGCCCTCCCTCCTTTCTTCTTTTCTTTTGTTTGAGAGATATTTCAACCGATTGATTGTTATTCAAGGCATTAGAAAGAGACCTATGTTCAATGGCTTAATCTCTACGGAGGATCACCGTCAAGGCATCGTCCCTCTTTCATGTTTAGGATCACTTCTTGTTTGACATTTCTTCTCATTTAGTGGACTTAACTATCACTCTTTAGGAAGTTTTGATTAAAGAATGGAAAGGACTAATAAAATTGGCTTAAAATTAATTAAACCAACATAAAGAAGAAGAGTAAAATTGTTTGGGTTCGGCCGGAGGTTATGTTGAGTCCATCATGTCAAGAGTCGTCACACATCAATTCATGATGTTTTGATGAACCTTGAAGCGTATCTACCTCTCTCTTTGAGCTCACTTCATGATAAGAAGGAGGGGTGGTTGTCTTTCATTGCATTCATTGATTTTTTATACAAACGTGTTCAAAACCATCAACCCATCATCTTGTGCTTATTGATGAGTTTGGAACCAACTTGTTCTTCTCTTGAGCTTCCCCATGACAGAGAAGAGCAGAAGGGACAAATAGAGCTCAGAAAGGCTCTATCTGCACTGTTTTCACCTCAGAGTACAGAACCAGATTTTTGCCTGAATTTAGGGCACGAACAACCTTGTTTGTACTTGGCTCGGGCTCACTAGGGGCCGGCCGGCCTATAATGTTTGGTAAACAGAGTGTTTTTGCATAAACAGAGGACAGTGTCTAAAGGTAAAACATGGCAGATTCCCAGGGAGGCAGACAGAGCTGCTTCTGAAAACCATCACGTGCATGCAATCCTTATGTATCTTTGTTTATATCAATGTTGTAAATTGATGTTCCCATTATTGTTGTAATTAATTACTATTGTTGTAGTTAGTATGGTTATAATATTGTTTATTTGTAATTATTATAGCTAGTTAACTTAGATAGCTAGTTTATTACTCATTGTTATCCTTGTTGTAATAAATTAGATAGCTAGTTTACTTCTTATTTGTTATTCGGATTTGTAATAATTAGTTTAATTCGAACACTTGGACATTTGGACCCTCTTGCATGAGGGAAAAATTGTAATAAGTGTGTATGTCTTCCAACTCCCATTTCTTTCTCCCTTTTATTTCTCTGCTTATGATAGTAGCATAGAGCATCATGTTTCCTTAGCATTTTTTATGATTTGCATCCACTTGTCTTGCATGCATAAAAGCTCGATTCATCATTCTAATAAGCATTGTTATTGATTATTTTTTTGAAAGCGTGCTTAGACTGCATGCTACCAAATTAATTCACATGCCATGTTAGTAGCCGAGCCTATTAATTGCATAATTGTATGTGTTGCATTAGTCATGTTGCATTTAATTAGAACCATGCATTTTTTCTAACTCTTTTATCTTTTTGGCTTACCTCGGAGTGATAGGCGAGCATTTAATTGCTTTAGCATATCGTATGTGTGTGATTGCTGCCATGTCATCAAGCATGATTCCATGAGGCTAAGTGCTTAAATGATATACTTGTTTGAATGCCGATGGATGAAGGCCTTTTACTTAAATTGGAATAAATTGATTAATGTACATACAAACTCACTTTTTCAAGTGACGCGTATTCAAAACACTTTTTAAAAACAAATTTCATCTCATCCTTAAATTTAGGAAGTTTTGATTGTAGTCGAGCTATCAATGCGTCCAATTTTTCTTTGAACACCTATGCACTATGTTACATATTTCCTCTCAAAAGGGTGAGTATGGAAGAGGCAGTTTGTTTCCTATTTGCATTTTCTTGATTTGCATAAACCTTTGATGAGTGATATGATATGGTCATTGGCATGTTGAATTTGACAGACTAGATTGAAATCAATATTCCTTTTGATTTCTATATTATTTTTCATCTAATGGCCTCTTCTCTCTCCATTATTTTTTATCTATCCTTATTCTTCTAGTGTGTTGGGTCCTCTGTTAACTAAATCTAACATGCACTAGCCTGCTGTGAATTGGGGCAGCTGTGTGGATTGGTTATTTGGGCAATTTTCTAGCCACTCCTTGGCCACTAATGTGGAGAAATTAATATTTACTTGTGCTGTCTACTGTATCTGGTAGGAGAGAAACTATAGGATTTTCTCATCTACCCTATCTTCCCTTTGTCTGTAGTGCTATGCTGGTACTTACTTAGGGATGTTGTAGGTTGAGTGATTGTGAGCTACCTCAGTTAGGAGTATTGATTTAGATTCTTAAGAGTTGAGAGTGTTCTGTTTCTGAGGGAATGTGAGCCCATATATGAGTGTTAAGAAATGTGAGACCTCAATATCCATGTGTTTTTGCTCACTATCTTGCTTTGCAGGTTGTCAAGCTAGCCTCATGTAGGAAGGAGGGTTGAGATGGTGAGTCCCTATAACTAGGTTTAGTTCTGTGGGTTAAGTGATAGTGAGTCGCACAGTTTATCTAGCTCTTCTTCTACAAGTTATCAACCTAGTCCTAATTGTGAGGGAGTTTTTTCGTTGAGGGTTAAGTGTTTGGCTAGCTCTCATAAATTGTTTGGAGTGTTTTGTGTTACATATTGAGGGTTGAGTTAATGAGGACTAAATTTGTGTGCTGTTTTTACCCAACTTTGTTTTATCAAACATAAATTTGTCATTGGGGTTTGCTGGAACCTGAGCAAACAATTTATTACATCCGTTCAACCTCCCCATAGGTATAATAAGTGTGGTTAAACAGATTTCTTTCAGGCCTATGAACATCTACTTCTGTTTTTTTGCAACTGATTTTGTTGTTTCGAATTTTGTTGTGATGGATAATGCAGCTGATGTTTCAGCTATTCTACTACCTAAGTTTCATTCTGAGTTGTAGCAGTTTGAGCTCCCATTCCATGCAGTTCATATGTAGATCTACCTGGCTGTTCTGTTGGCTAAGTTTCATTTTGAGCTGTAGCAGTTTGAGCTCTCATTCCATGTAACTCATATATAGATCTGGTTGTAGCCCATGTTGATTGTTGTGTTCTTTCACCTCTGTAGTAGTTTTGCTGCTGTGATTTCTTTTTGCAGCAACTTTGTGGTTTGTTGCTATTGTTTTGTTGTGTTATGTGGACTAGTGGTTGCTCCTAGTTAATGTGTGTGTGTGTGTGTGTTGTGGTTCATGTGTGTTATGTGGACAGGGATTGTGGAGTTACTCCAATAGCCTAGCTGTTGTGTTTCACAGTTCGTTGCTACTACGTCTAATTGTATATGTGAACAAAATTTAGGTTATTTAACTTATGAATAAAAAAAATGATTTGATTTTGCAAGTTCAGTTTGATCTACAAGGCAATCGTAGTGATGTGGCAAAGGCTTTAAACACACAGTTTGGTCGGCGATTGAATGGATTCACTTATAAGTTGCACAAACAATACAAGCAACCTAAGGATGCAAGAGGAGTGGAGTACGCGAGAAGCCACCCACTTGCAAGTGTTACTCTTAATCAGTGGACATCTCAAATTGACAAGTGGAATAGTAAAGAATTTATGATAAAATGTTTTATGTTAATTGTCAAAAATTAAGTTTCTTCTTACTAATGTTAAGTTTTCTTGTTTTTATTGGTGTTTCAATCGTATAGAAACAATCACTAACTAATGTGAATAATAGGATACAAATGAAAACAAAAACATCAATGTGGATCAAAATCAATCTTAGTTAGGATGTAGAGTTCAGTGCATTCTACTAATTTATTTTATTGGATTAGTACGCTTTGTTATTTAAATATTTGAAATAACATTCAAAAACAAATGAATTAGAAATGGAAAAGTGCCTAATTTGGCAGAATTTTACAAGTCCATCCACTATAATTCGGACACGTATGAATGGATTTCGTCGAAGAGCCCAGTTAATTATGTATGTACAAGGCAATGCATATTAATTTTGATACAATTATTTATTTTTCTTTGTAGGGTAGAATAACTAATAATTGCTTGATTTATTTCAAATTAATTGGACAATGATACAAACACAAGCAAAACACCTCTCGCAGGCTAGTGTGATCCCCTTGACCCCAGAGGAGTTGTCAATAAAGGTGCTGAAGCCAAGGTCAGGTTATGTGAAAGGACTCGGCAACAGGCCTTCTTCTTCTATGAAGACTACTGTTGCACCTGCTGAAAATAGTGACTATGTTCAACGCCTTGAGATGCAAATAGCACATCAAAATGAACAAATTGCAAGGTTTCAAAAGTTAGAGAAGAAACAAAGCAAGAAGATACAAAATATCATAAAGTGTTTGAGGCATAAAGGTATCACGGGAAATTTTGAGAGCAGGAAAAGTTTGGATTCTGATGGACAAGCTTCTTGGTTAATATATTATGTTTCTATGTTAATTGAGTAGAAAATTTCTTCTTCAACTAGGGTAGAATAAAAAACTACTTTGACATTTAGGCATGAAAGGTCCCGAGAAAATAGTGAAATATGCATGTAAAGGCTCAGGAAACATCACAAACACCTTGAGACGGAGCAATATAAGTTGTGCAAACTTACGGAACAAGCACATGGCTCCCGATTTGAAAACTACTTTGAAATTTGCAGTACTCCAACACTTAGGCACAAAAATAAGCTTTGGGAATGAGGGAAGCTTGAAATAGGCACGAAAGGCTCGGGAAACATCACAAACACCTTGAGAGGAACCAACATAAGTTGTGGACACTTCGAAACAAGCACATGACTCCCATTGGAACAAGCACATGACTCCTACCTTGAAACTACTTTGAATTATGTATTTTTCCAACACTTAAGCTTGAAAATAGGCTATTGAGAGACAACATAGTGAAATATAGATAACAAAGCCCAGGAATTGTAAATTGTGAAAACTTATAGAACAATCACGAGACTCCCATTTTAAAAACTACTTTGAAATTTGTAAATTTCCAACACTTAGGCATGAAAATAAGCCATCAAGGGGAAAAATCATTAAATAGGCATGAAAAGGTCTACAAATTATCATGAACAACTTGGGAGGGATCAACATAAGTTGTGAAAACATACAGAACAATCATAAGACTCTTGGTTAGAAAACATTTAGGCTTTAAAATAGGCTGTTAAGGAGTGAAATCTTGAAATAGTTGTTAAAAGGCCCAGGAAACATCATGCACACCTTGGGAGGAACTAATGTAAGTTGTAAAAATTTATGGAACAAGCACGATAAATTTTGGTTTGAAATTTACTTCGAAATTTTCATTTTTTTCTCTTCTAGGTTGCATGTTAACATATTTAGTGAATAGTTACCATAACCTTTTGTTGTTTTTTCTTTTTTCTTTTTTTTTTTCTTTTTCAAATGGCAGATTGGAGATGAATGAATTTGGTAACCTGTATAGCAAGAGCTTTTTGTTGCTATTACCAGACACGAATCCATCACGGTATAGTTTTATTTTTGTTGATATTACCAAACACGTATTTTGCCTATGTTGTCGTGGGTTATGATTATATCTTGACGGATCTTATCTTTTCGTTGATACTATCAAACATTTATTTTGACTATGTTGTTCCTTTATGCAAATGAACAGGTTTTTGTAATGATTTGTAATGGATATTATATTGAACAAGTAATTAAAATGCAAATGTTATTTTGATTGTGTTGTTATAGTTTTTGATTTTACTAGAATAGATGTTATAGTTTCATAGTTATTTTTAATTTTATATATTAATTTCTTGATACTATGATACATGTATTTTGCTTGTGTTGTTTTATGAAAATGAACAGTTTAATTTTAAATTGAACAAATTATTAAAATGCACTGTTTTTAATGACAAAATATTTTGTCACCCAAAACAAATAGAATAACATTTTATTTAATTCTAGTGAAGAAATGAACAGTATAGGTGACAAAATATTTAACATTTAGTGATGAAATGTTTCATCACCAAATACCAATAATAGGCGACAAAATAAAATTTTGTCACCAGGTACTTTTAGCAATGAGCAATAAACAACGAATGTGGTGACGAAATTATTTCGTTGCAAATCAATTTGGTGATGAAAGTTTTACTATTGGAGACAAAGTGATTTTGTCGTTAAAGAGCCATTTTGTTGTAGTGTTGACAGGTCTGGCCGGAGGATCAACAGGGATCGTGTGCTGGACAATCTCCGGATAAATTCCAATCATCTCCTCGTAGGACCACGCAAAAACATCATTAAAATATTTTAACAAAGCGACTAGTCGCTTGTGTTCCTCCAAAGACAGTGTGGAACCAGTCTAGAGCATGCAAGGATCCTTCTTAGTACCCACATTAATTGAAACAATCTCATCCCTCAAGGGTTTTGTACACCTCTTCTCCTCCCAATTAATAAATTTTTCAAAGCCCGAGAAATTTCTTCTTCTTTGTTTTCATCAAAATTTTTAAAATCTTAGTCAATGCAATAAATTAAAGGGACAGAAAAGTAAGCACAATACGCATGATTCACATTCATCAAGTATGGCTTAGCAGATATAGTGGACTCAAAAGAAAACGAAAAAGAAGACTAAGACAAGACAGTGGCATCTAGGTCGTCAACACTAGAATCACCTAACTCAAAACTACTAGAACAACTCAAGTCTGACTCCAACTCTACATCTAGGTCGTCAACCGAAGAATCACCCGACTCAAAAGTACTAGATCAACTCGAGTCTCACTCCAACTCTACAGACTCAGGAGAATCAAACTCAAACTCACTATCAGATTTAGACTCCACGATACAACTTGTCTCGAGTTTCCAGGTCAAACAAGTTGCTTTAGATGCATCCAAGATAAGGTCACTACTATCTATAAGCAATCCTTCCCCGATCACAAAAACACTGACATCCTCAAAACCCTGAAACTCAATGCTAGCTTCACAGTAAGCCAGTATCGACTCCACTCTATCTCCTTCCACTATTCCTAGATAGTTGTTCCTGTCTTGGTTCATGCCATTAACAAAGCTCACTTCCTCGTTATCACTCTCAAACAGCTGGTGGTCAAAGAAATCCTCAAATCCAGGGAGATGCCCCTTTATCTCGGGGTTCACCCACAATTCAAGAAAACCATAAAAGGGAAAATCACCCACCTCCATGGTAAAACATCCATTCAAGGTTCCTCAGATCGGTTTGTACTTTAATTCATACTGTTGGTCAGCCTACTTAGCTTTAGCCCTTTCTCTCACCTCATCCCCTTTCTTTTTCCAATCTTCTTTGGTGGGTCTGTACCCTAACCCAAATGAATGATTGTTTCCTTCCACTCTTTCTAAGTCCCATCCCCGAGATATGTCCTAATTTGCTCATAAAGTAGATTGATTGAGCACTCAGGTATATCTCATCTTCATTTGCCATGATAGTCTAGACTAACTGGGCCTCAGCTAAAGTGAATCTAGAAAGAAAAATGTCTTCTTCCCCATGATCTATCTCTAATACTCTCTAATACTAGGGTCGTGACCTCAGGTGGGGGGTAAATAGATGAATTCCCGAAGATAGTAGTGATCCCTTCGGCATGTAGGTATCTGACCAATTGATACATTGTTAAGTAAACATCTTTTATTTGATGCAACCATGGCCTGCCTAATAACAGATTGAAAGTTGTCGACATATCCATGATGTAGAACTTATTTTCATGCTCAGATGGTTCCACCAAAATTTGTATTTTAATGGTGCCCATAACCTCCCGACTAGTGTTATCATATGCTCGAATCAGCTGATTTGTCGACGCAAAGTCGGTTGGCTTCAACCCTATCACATAAGCAATATGTGAAGGGCACACATTTATAGCCGATCTGATGTCAATTACAACCACAGGGACCCACTTTTTTTGGCATTCCAAAGACACATACAAAAATTTGTTATGCTCTGATCCTTCTAGAGGGAATTCTTTATCTAAGAAAGTCATAGATGGAATTGGCTCAGTTGGTGTGATCAATGATACCATCTGATCTGGTGTGTGTAGACACCCCATTTTTTACCGACCTTAAGACTCAAATGTCATCGATTGAGCGCTCGGTGATTGCGCATGCTGTGCTCGTTCTGAGGTCACAGAGTCTCGGTTGAGAGCCTTGCCTCCGGACTTCGGAACTCTTCTGTGCTTTGCCTCGGTTTACGAACCAGGTTCTGTTTTCTCTTCCCAAAGGGAAGGAGAGGTCTCGTAGACCATCTCTCAGTGGTCGTAGGCTACATTTTGTGGTCGTAGGCTACTATTCCTGTTTGGAGATCAGTTTCTGATTTTCGGAGCCGTCGACCGTGCGCCTCGGTTCGGGACCGCTTAACTTTCTCTGTTTGCTCCGGTTTTTGGCACACACCTTATTTCCTCTCTCTAGAAGGACACTGTGGCCCGGGAGACCACCTTCGTAGTCGCAGGCCACTTTCAATGCTTAATAGTCAGTTTTCGGGGCACCCGGCTGCGCGTCTTGGCCCCTGAACCCTCGTTTTGCATCGGTGTGGGTTCATTTTTGGCATGGACCCTAGTTTCATTGTTAGGAAGGTGGTACCAGGGTGGGAGACCACCTTTTCTTCTTGGAGACCACCTTTCTCTTCGCCAGCCAATTTTCTTGTTAGAGAGCTGGTCTCCCTCACTTTTGGGCTACAATTGCTGGTCTCCCATACCACCACTGAGTTGCATTCACCTGGGAGACCATCCCTAGAGGCCACTGACCGCCCAAATCAACTTGACCCTTTTGACCCTGGTCGGCCGACCAGGGAAGGTGGTCGGCCGACCACTTGAACTGGTCGGCCAGCTTTCTACAGATTTGTCTCACTGATTTGCAGCTGTGCCAGCTGGGAGGCCTTTGCTCCATCCTCCATACACGTGTATGGAGGATTGACCCTCTTGTTTTGGCTTCTTAAAGAAGCTTGACCCTTTGCTCCAAGCTTCTAAGAGAAGCTTGAACCTTTCTTAGCTTCTTGAGGAAGTTGACCCCTTTGCTCTAGCTTCCTCAAGAAGCTTGACCCTTTTTGCTTTAGCTTCCTAAAGAAGCTTGGACCTTTGTTCTCCTATAAGAGAAGCTCTCTCCCTCATTAGAAAAGGTTCATATTTTTTGGCTAAGGCATACATACACCTCTCCCTATATCTCTCTATTTCAAGCTCCAAAGCTCCATTGTTCTTGGCCATTACACACCACCTCCTATCCTAACACCTCCACCATCACTCTAAGCACCTTGGAGCTAGTTTTTAGAGGTTGAAGGCTTGCTATTTTGGTCCAGAAGCTACTAGTCCCTTTGGCTACACGGGTAACACTCTATTTCCCTCTTTTTGGCATTGTTTTGTTCCATTTCTTAGCCTAGTTTGAAAGCATATTTGGGCTTTGTCATGAACTAAAAAAAGTCTTATTTTGAGCTCCTCTTGAAGTTTTTTTAAGGTCATTTTTCTGTTGGGGGTCATTTCCCCCCTTGCATGCTTGTTTTGACTTTGTTTTGAGCCATGCATCTAGGCCTTTGCATTGGCCTTTGTTTGACCTCCTAGCCACTGAAATCCAGTGGAATTTCAGTGGCTAGTGTGCTATTTTGAGCCCCAAAATCAGAGAGGGGTGACCCTCTCACCCCTTGTTTTGTTTACTAACATTGTTGGCTTTACAAAGGAGCCCATATTTGCACACTTCTTGAGAATGTTTCAGGCCATTTTTGATGAGTTTTAGGACCTACATGAACTTTGTCCAAAGTTTTTTTTCCATATTAGGTGTCCCTCTTGCATGTGTAGAGTAACCCTCTTCATAGCCTTTCAAAGGAGCCTTTACTTGCATGCTTCCTAGCCTCATTTCAGGCCCTTTTCAGTGAGTTTTAGGGCTTTCATAACCTCTGTCCAGAGGTGGTTTTTTCATGTGGGGTGTCCATCTTACATGTGTAGAATAACCCTCTTTTTGGCCTTTCAAAGGAACATGTCATTCTTGCATGCATTGACCTTGTTTCCATGAGTTTTTGGGCATTATTTGACATGGCATACTTCTAAATTTTTCGGGTTTGGTGATCTCTTGATTGCCTCACATACTTGTAGTGCAAATCCTCTTTACTAGCTTACATTGCATGCTATGTTGACCCTTGATTCTAGCACTTTTTGGCCATGCCTTAAACTGATTTTGTGCATATTTTGGACTGCCTTAGCTCTATTTTTGGGTCTCATGGTCGAATGATGCTTGTTTTGCATGCTTGTAGTACAATATCCATGCTTAGCTTTGAGTTTCGAAGTCTATTACACACATATACTGAGATGTTTTCATGTTTTGGGGCCATTGCACGTCATATTTCAGAGCTTACATGTATGCCATATTCCCATGATTCTCACTCTTTAAATGCGTTTGAGAGTTATGCTTGAATGTCTCATTTACCGGCCATTGCATGTGCTTCATTTGAATGCATTCTGAGCCACCATCCCAACACATTTTGCCACTGATTTTGGTCTGCATAGGGACTGTTTGGGGTTGGTTTCATCATTTGAGCATTGTTTTGCATACCTATAGTGTAATCCACTCCACTAGTTTCAGTATTCGGGTCATCTAGCATGCATCGGGTGAGGTGTTTGCATGTTTCAGGACCATCTTGTATGCTATTTTAGAGCTGGAATTTGTGTCATTGTATGCCATGTGTCATCCCTTGCCATGCTTTGGTAGAGTGGCATTCGATGCCTTAGGTTCGGTCTCTTGCATTGGGCATGTTTGCATGAGCGTTCTTGTCTAATTTCAATTGTGTTTGGCCACTGATTTGAGTGTGGTTGAGGTCCACTCTTATTGGTTTAAGTCCATCTTGCATTGTATACGCCATGTAGTTCATGTTGTTGCATGTTTGGCCATTGCATTGTGTATGCCTTGATCATCTCATTGATAGTCTTTACCTATGAATGATAGTCTTCGTATGTGCATTGTGTATGCCATATGGTTCGTATGCATTGAGCATGCCATCCTTAGTTCATAACATTGTGTATGCTAGTTGCATGTTTGCATATCATCCCTCGCACGCCAGCATGATTAGGTTGCATTGCATTTAAGGTTGCATGTTAGTCGCATTGTGTATGCTATCTTGTTGCATTATGTTTGGAGTAGGGTTAGTCCAAACACGGGAAACGAGGGATGTTTCGAATTACCAATGATGGAGTTTAGGCCTTGTTGTGTTTTCATATGCATTCATTCCGCATTGAGTCGTGCAATTCGACTCCTCAGCCATCATGCATCGAGATACGTGATTAGTGGCACGAGGATCGAGGTCTACACCCCCTAGAGCTTATGCAATGACAGGGAGAGTGGTCGTGCACACATACATTGAAAATACTTTGCTATGCGCCTTTCTTGCTCTCTGTTGCAGCAAACCAGAAACCAGCAGCCAAAATTGGTCAACAAGCCTTCTGGAGCTTTGTATAGTATTCCGGGATCAATAGCAAACAGAGGCAAATCGAGGCATCGCAATGGATTTCCCGACAAGGCGACTCGAGCACGCATGCATCATCATTCAAGACAGAGCTGAGGCAGTCCATTCATTTAGCTTGCATGCTAATTCATTTTCTTTCTTAGTTAATTTGTTTATTAATTAGGGTTATGTAATAATTAGTTTAATTAGCTTAGATTAGCTAGTTGGTTGTATATTATTTATTCAGACCCTCTGCGAGAGGGCAATGTTGTAATAAGTGTGCTTGTGTGTGATGCATGTCTTCCAACCCCACGTCTTTCTCCCTTTTATTTATCAGCTTATGATGGTTAGTTTTAGGGCACATTTCAATTAGCATACTTATGCTCGCATGTTTGCATCCATTCATCTGTCTTGCATGCACCGGGCTCGGCGCATCATACTAACTACATTGTATTTCAATTCTGAGTTGAATACGCGTATCAGTTGTTGCATTTCATATGCCATTTTAGAATAGCCGAGCCTATCTTAGTTGAATTTTTGCATGTGTTACATTAGGCATTCTAGCATAGTTAGGATTCAAGCATGATTTCTAATTAGCTTCTTTCTTTGGCTTGGAGTACTCAGTAAGTATTTATGCTTTAGCATCCTTGCATGCGTGTGAGTGATTGCCATGATAGCATGCTTACCATGACGCTATGTGCTTATGTGATATAACTGCCTGAATGCCTGTGGGTGAAGGTTGGGGTGCTTGAGTTGGAATAATTCGTCGAAACCCGTGTTTTAGCTTACTTACGAGTAGCAAATTTCAATCCATTTTCAAAACAAACGGATATGTGATGTTTTGTTCCAACTTAGGCAATCCAGTCTATACTTGTATGCTGTGCGCATCACATAGTAATTCTAGGCTAATAACCGGAATAAGAGCTCATATTGTTTTCAAAACTCGATATCATGGTTAGTAGAAGCTGATCTTTGATCGGGCGAGCGAGGGTGCTCACGAAGTGACCTTCCCTAATCGTACCCAAGTTCTCGAGTCGAGGCAACTTTGGTGATGACGGACACATGGCCTTAGGCAATGAGTCAAGGTTTCCTAAATTCGACCCAAAATAAAATATTTAGATGGCGACTCTATGTCTGGCAAAGCAGTCCATGTTTGGCACTTCTTTCAAAAAAATCTGTTTTCAAAAATGAATTGCTGGATTTGGACTCTTTGATGATTCATCGGTCTTGCATTGCACTCTGCGAGATTAGATACAGGACCGTGACATTGAGTCCGAACTGTAGTGAGCCCAATGAACAAAACGGGATTCCCTCCCGGGACGTTCGGGCGCGTCTACAGTGTGGTATCGATCGGCAACTTGGCTTTGCTTAATTCTGCGAGCATAGCCTGTCGGTGTTCTCATGATGCCATGTGCAATCCCTAGGTCGAGATGTTAGCTTGGATCTTCTTCACCTATTTAAGGACCAGATCTTTGTTTCTTCTTTCTTCTTCTCTTTCTTTTTCTCTACATCCTTTCCTAACTGCTCGCCTTGATCTAGGTATTAGGGCTTAAAGAAACACCTACTCATAGTTAGATAATCAATTTCTTCGGAATAATAGGTGACATCTGGTGCATTGTTTCCCCAACCTTCATCAGTGTGGGCAAAGTGTAAATCATTGTCTTTCCATCATTCCCTTTCATTTACAGATTGACAATCATCTGACTCAACATATATCACTTCTTCATTGCAATCATCTCCTCTTGGCTAGTAGGGTGATGTTGACCGGATTTCTATGAAGATTTCCCTTCTTCTCAAGTGCGCCTATGCTAAATTGGACCTTTGTCTATCTTCTTCTGTGGTTGGCTCAACTAGTCCAGTTCCTTTTAGCCCTGGTGTTTCTATTTTAGTCTTCTCTTTCTCAACCTTTAGTCCTTTCTTACTTTTTTCTACCTTAGATTCTTCTGGCTCACTGTTTTCTTCAGTTTTATTGTTTTCGCCTATCTTTTCCTTCCCTTTTGTTTTGTTACTAGCTTCTTCCTTCCTCCTTGCTTCTTCACGATTTCCTTATGTTTCTGAATTCTCCTCACTGCTTGTCAATCCATGGACATTAGCCAAATTCTGTGGGGTTCCACCATTTGATTTGTACATCTACCAAATTCTGTTCTTTGAAGAAATGGAGGTTATCCAAGTCGTCTTCTAAATCAGCCAAGTCGTCCTGTCCTTGCACAAGTACATCCTTTTTTATAACATTGATGGAGAATGCACCACTTAAATGAACCATCAATTTTGGATGACCAACTGGCACAATGTACCTACTAGGATCATATTCAGACAAAATAAACCATCAATTTTGGATGACCAACTGGCACAATGTACCTACTAGGATCATATTCAGACAACTCCCCAATTTCTATCACTGGCACCTAAGTTGCCACCATAAGATTTTTGGGTTCTAACTGAGATTGAGGTGCATCCATCATGCTCTAATTAGTGTTTTCAAGAATGTGGACTCCGGGTTTGGGTAAGTGAGAAGGAGTGATGTATATACTAGGGTCAAAGGCAGGAGAGAGTGTATGAATAAGGTGAAGACGGGAAGGTGGCAAAACTTGATCGTGGGTAGGCAACGGGTTAGTAGTGAAATTTGGCCTTTGCGGTGGAGCTTGTAGTGGAGCTGTGATTTTTGTGGTCTATGAGGTCCTAGATTTCATGCCGAAAACAAATGCAATGGTCAATTTCATGTCCTTGTTGATGGTGGAAGGCACAATATTTGGATGGATCATGCCTAGGTAGAACTAGGTTAGGAAGAGGTCAAGGATCAGGAAGTTTAAGATGGCCTTTGTCCACCAGTGTTTTTAGTGCGCAGGTTAGAGTCAAATAAAGTGGATGGAAATCATGGTTCAGGAATCGGTTTCGGTCGTAAGGCTACAGGGTGGCATCGGCAAAATGATAGCCTATTTTAGCTGATTTGGTGACAGTACTAACTTCCAATGGCTTCACGGCTGTGTTACTACTGCTAGTAACATTGGAATCGTGAACAAAGGTCTTTTTTATAGGTTCTTTCTCATCTACAATGATCCCCTATTTCATAGCATCTTCATTCTGAACTCCTATCTCGTGCAAGTCTTTGAAGGTAAAGAGTAGGACGACTATCATCTTTTGCAACATATTGCCATGGAGATTTCTTACCACTATCTAGATCTTATTCTTTTCTTAGGGCCTATTGGTCATCATGGCCTCCTTAGCCCTCCATCTTGCAATGAATTCAACGAAGCTTTCCTTTGCCTCTTATTTACAAATCCTGGGTGGTTACCTCAATCTATGTATTATAGGAGTACTGATCAATGAATGTCTCAGCCAATTCCTCTCAATTTTGCTTCACCTTGTCCTCCAGTTTGGCATGCCAAGTAGTGGCAATTCCTGATAAAGTTCTCCCAAACAGAGAGAGCGTTTGAGGATGAGTCCGACCGATGGGTTTCAGAACATCTGAGAATAAGCGGATATGTATCGTAGGGTCCCCTGATCCATCAAACCAGTCAATATGCGGCATTTTGAATCTTTCTAGTAATTTGGCAGTTACTTTTGTGTACCCATCCTCTATATTAGGAATGGAATTAACCCTTGGGATTTTTTGAATAACTTCTCTAGCAGCTGAAACTTGGGCCAATTCTTCAGGTTGACCAAAACCTGGAAATTCTCAATTGGTGGAGATGGGAATGAACTCAGATGATAACTGACAGTGGATGGGTGGCAGTTACCCCAATTGTGTGTTACATCCTAGCGATTACATCGCCCTGAGCAGCTACTATGTGATTAATAGCATCCGCGGACAACTAGAGGTTAGTGATCATTTCCACGATATCTGGCAAATTCTAAGCCATTATAGAGATCAAAGAATGGTTTGTCGGTGTTCTAAAAGAGGAGATCTGAGAGGTGATTGCTGTAAAATCTGTGAAGGAGATTTGAGAGGTAACAGACACGGGCTTTGGATCAATTGTGCTTGTCTGACCCTTATTCTGGATATTAATGGAAATGATACTAACACTAACTAAACTTGAATCAGATTTGTAGTTTTACAAAGTCTACCAGCATGAGTCCACAGGATTTTAGGGGTGTCAGAACCTTCTGAAGCTATGATGAACCAACTACCTAGCAAAAAAAGACAAACAAAGAAAACAAAACACACATCAAACAAAAAATTTGACAGCAATTCGGCTCACAACACACATATTAAACATGAATCCGATAGTATTTCAGCTCAATTTGTACCACTGACCACTGTATACACCACTATACTGCTCTCAATCCCAACCACTGGCGTATTTGAACCACTAATATAAATAATGAGCCTTTGTATTGGTCTCAATACATAGCATATAGTAAAGAAAGTGAACCAAAACACCCCTATGGGGGCTTGGGATACCATTTCCTAGTTTGGGAGATAATCTAAGGATTCACTATTCAAACAAGTGGCATCACTACATCTTAGACACAAGAAAGCATCATGTCCTATTTGTGGAAGTTTTCCAGAGATGAATATATGGATTAGGTCAGTCTGGTTTAAGGGGTACCTCAGCAATACACCTGATATACCTACCATACCCAACACCTATAAGTGAAGGGAGAATCAAGCAGTACGTTTGGTGATCTAGATCCGAGGCTTGTATTCCCACCTTAACTGAGCCCACGTCTGGTAAGCCATTCAGGATGTTAGACGGAAAATACAGTGACTTAAGTGCACCATGCATTAAATGCAATGAATATACATATGAAAATGAAATCCACATTACGAAGTTTGAGTCAAGTTCTCATAAAACCCCCAGCGGAGTTGCCAGAAACTGTGGGATGCTTTTTTGGGTTACCAAGCACGCCTGACAGTTCAAACTCCCGATTTCTAATATGATATCACCAGTTGAATATCAAACAGAAAATGAGAAACCCAAATCGAACAATTTTTGTAGAAAATCCATTCTTATTGCAAAACACTTGCTAGAAATGGACTACATCACTAGATTTCAGAGTCGCTACCTAATCTTTTGGGAAAATTAAGAAACCCGTGACTTGTGCCAAAGGCCACCGTCTGTCATAACCAAAATGTCTTGGCTAAGGAACTTAGGTATGAGAAGGAAACGTCATTAATTGAGCACCTCACTCACCCGATCAAAGATCAACCTCTACTAAGTCATAATGTAATTTTCGTAATCAATGTATTTCCATATTCTGATTATTAATAACGCCACCATTACTATCTGAGGCATGCAAATATAGATTGTGCCATTAATTCTGGTTATGCACTAATTTCATGCATTTTGAAAAGATTTTTCTTGAACAAAATACACAACATAAGAATCATCTACATTCCAAAACAAACAACACCACCTTTATCTACCGACATTCAAATAGATATATCATATATGCACCTAGCCTCATGATGTATCAACAGATATGATAAGGAACAAACACATGCAAGATGCTAAAGCTCAAAATTTCTCACGTAGTACTCCTAAGCGAGTCCCAAGACACATGCAAATATATACAGATATGCATGATCCTATATACAAAACACTAATGCAGTACATACATAACATGCACCTTGGACTCCGGATACTAAGACGTGACATGAGTATCATCTCAAGACATGGAGTTATGCACGTATCCATCTTTTAAGATAGTAAATCCCATAAATGATGCAATATATAGGCTTAACAAAGAAAACGTGATGTAGTACCGAAAGCAAAAAACGGTTAGAAAGACGTGGGGATGGAAGATTATTATAACAATTTAAATAAGAAATAAGGAAAGAAAGAGATTATTAAATAATGAATTAATTCAGCTGAACTACTATTAAATCTAACAAATCACACCAACCAAAGAAAAGAAACAATTCAGGAGTTCCAGAACTACCTAGGGGAGCGTTCCCAAAAAATTGTCTGTTCTGTTCTTGGGAAAAATGGCTGGCCAGACATAAAGTGAGCCAGCCGCACTAGGAATGAGTCGGTCACACTAAGAAGTGGCCAGTTGAATGTCTCCTCCGACTGGGCAATAGGTCAGTGCAGAATTCCATGACAAAAGCTAAAAGGGAACTTTTTGGGGATGCTCACCCCTTCTGCCTCCTCTGTTGACCATTTGGAGAAGAGGTGGATAGGCCAAAGCCCTTGACAGTGATAAAACAAGTATATACAACAGATATTTTGCAATAAATCAATGATTGAATGAACCAAAATCAGGAACAAATTCAAGCCCAATAAAGGAATAGAAACCTACATCTTCTTTTTGTGAATAAGGGCAAATTAATACCCAAATCCATGCTATTAAGTAGAGAGCGTAGATTAATGTAAATCATTTCTTGGCGGAAGCTTTGCTTATTAAAACAAGAGATTCATCAAACTCATTGAAAAAGCATCATCTAGTCATAGAACAATGATGGTTACACACCTTTCTATCTTCACAAATGATTGAGAATGGAGGTTTCAACTTCCTTTGACCCAAAATCTCTTGTTTTACCTTCAAAATACTAATGAAAAGAAAAGGACACCACTTCTCAACATCAAATCCCATGGATCACCCAAGCAATCCCATGGAATAACTCCTAACACTCATTATTATTGAGTAAGGAATTGAAACACATAGATTAACACACTTGTGAGATAGGATAGGTGAAGATGAAGGGTGCACTAACAAAAAAAAGCTACTCTACTCATTGAACTTGTGAATAGATGGCTAATACTACTCCTAATCACATCCACGAGGGTCTAAAATACATATGAACTAGACAGTTAGAGCTAAGAAAAGCAAGAAAACAAAGAAAATACTATCAACTTAACGGATGGGTGGTTAAGACTACTCCCTCCATATCCATGAGGACTTATAACAATTACATGATAGAAATAAAGCTAGAACTGAAGAAAACATAAGAGAATAAGATCAAAGAGGCCAAGGATTCACCTCTTAAAGAGGATAAGCCTCACTTGTTCACAAACTCTCTTTATGGTTCCCTCAAGAGTCTTTTAGAGATGTTATTTAATGTCCAAAGCCCTTTGTCCAGAACTTAGGATCAAGAGGAGAAGAAGAAGAAGCTCCTAAGTGTATAGGCCTTGGACAAGTTCTTCAACCTTTTGAAATGGGATGTCAAGCTCCATATATGGAGCTCAGGTCATAAATATCTAAGATGTTTGTGGTAGATAAGCAAAACAAGCTGAAATTCCTAAAAAAGCTCTATACCCGGAACATTTGATAGGCCGAATTGCCTGGTGATTGGTCGAGTGCTTTTGTAACCGGCTGTCATGTGGTGTCCGGTCAGCCAGTGGCCACATAGTCAAATCAACAAGAGTACGTTAGCTTGAATTGATGGGAGAAATAGGTATTTCAAAGGATTTCATCCCTCTCATTCACCTCCACTATATTCTTCGCTCAGTTTGTTTGAAAGAATACAACGCTTTGATTTTGAACATATGAGCCTCAAAACATTACTGTAACGTCTGGAGTTGACCACTAAAACTCATTTTGAAAAAGGTTTCCCTTTTAGTCGAAAAATATTTTGTGTAAAATAGGTCATTTCGATGGTTTAAAGCCTGATCATTAGACACCTTGTCGTAGAACTTGTAAAGATTAACACATATTGTCTTCTTCATCAGGAACTCAAAAGGGAGTGCCCAAGTCTCAAGGTTAGTCGAAAATGGGGTGTCTACAGTATAACCATTGTGCTGGAGCAAACTTAGAGAGAGAGAGAGAGAGAGAGAGAGAATTGGAGAATAAGAGAAACTAAGAAGGAAATCAACATCAGTTTTGGAATTCAAGTTCTAGGTAAGAATTTGACCTCTAATTCTTGTAGTTAATCCACCCAAGAGTTGAATTCAAGAAGTTATTAGGATCATATGTATGAAATTTGTAAGGAATTCCTAAGAAGATGATACAAATTGAGCTAGGTGCATGTTCATGGTTAATTATGTGGTGTTTCATCATTTTAAGCATAATTTTCATTACCTTTGCTGAATTTGAGTGTTAAGTCAGACATGAATCATTGATTTCCAAGGTTTTGAAGGTTAATTTCATGAGTTCATACATTTAAGTTCATGTTTTGTTCATCAATGAAAAAAAAGTTTAAAAATATTTACATGCATGTCATTTTGATTTCAATTTTGTCAAATTGATGAGGTTTTGAGCAAATAGTTTATAAATGATCATGAATTCATGTTTTCTAAAGTGTTTCTATATTTTTTATCAAGCCATGCAAGACCTCAAGCTTTGAATTTGAGTTTGGAAACCATTTTTGTTGATTTTGAAAAACAGACTTCGCGCAAAACGCTCGAGCAGTATAGTCGCTACTCAAGCCAACCTTGAAGCTATCCAAAATATCATTTTTGAAGACCAAATTACTGTGAACCTACGTTCACCGTCAAGCAGTCATCCTATTTTCAGCAAAGTTTGAACGGCCATCCTTTATTCGAATTTCCATTCTATTCTTTTTTTCGAGCATTCTTGTTCATGGTTTAAGCCTCATTAAGAAGTAATTAGCTAGAAACCAACATCAGAAAATGGATTAGATAAGAGAAATATTCGATTGGATTGTGTGTTTCAATATATGTTTATGTACATTGTGTAGGTTGGACACCCAAGGACTAACACCCAAATCAAGCCCACTGTGAATAATGTCTCCATAAAGTTAGGTTTGAAATATATTTTGAAAATGTTTCGAGAATAAAATTTTATCAAATCTTATTTTATATGAATGAATAAATGTTCCTTTTTGTTAAATGTATTTGTGGCATCCTTCAATGAGGCCCTGGCTTGAGGGATATAATACCATGGCCCTTTGAATATTTGATTTGCAGCGATCTCTGATGCTTTGACCAGAGTGGTCCCTTCGTTTAGACATAAATGGTCTCTTTGAAATAAACCTGAGTGGTCCCTTTGATATAGGCATGAATGGCCCCTTTTCTTTGAGCTATTAGAAGTTACCATGTCTCATGTTTTGTTAATGCAATTCATTTGTGACAAATGCTTTGTTTCGAGAATATAATGAATTTCATTTGTAACAAATACTTTGTGAATTTGATACATTATTCGTTTTGTGAATATAAGATATGTTTAATATGATTGGACTTCATTCATTAACCGCTTTATATTGATGTTACTCATTGGGCCTTAGCTTACCCTCTTCCCCTATATATATGTAGGTGAGCACAAGGAAGATCAATCTTAGAGTTTTCTTTGGGAGTACACCATTTTGTGAAGCCAACCGTAGGAGTGCCTCGATGTAAAGGTGTTTGCTTTTGATTTTGGTTTGACCAAGCTATTGCCAAGTCTTGTTTTGTCAAGTCATTATGGTTGCTCTTATGTTTGTATGAGATAAAGCTTGTACTCATTGTAAATATTATAAGTTATGCTATAATGTTTTCTGAATGTTTGTGGTTCATCAAATAAGCACGACTCAATGGACTTGTTTTATTTTCTGTTTTACTTCCACTTCAGGCCCCAATATGTGTTACATATTTTGTGTTTTGGCTAAGAGGCTATAGGTAATCTATGATTTTTGGCTGATCATGTCCTTTACCTTTAAGGGTGGATTGGGGTTGTGATAATTAACTTGCTAAAATGGTTTGAGTCGGTGCTGATGGTGACCTCTATTATAAATCATTTTTTAATTTTTTAAAAAAATTATTTTTTATATACTTATTATGGTTTGGAAAATAGACTGCCTTTGGTGTGTAAATATTAAAAAAAAATTAATGATTGGATGAAATTTTTTTTTTTTTTTTTTGGGTGAATTTTTAGTTATGAAATTAGGAAAAATTACCTATAAATCCCATATAGAGTAACGTTAATCCATTTAATCACAAGAGTTATCTTATGAACCAAATAGTCTTAATTGATTTTGGAAAGATGTATTTATTTGATTTGGTGCCATTTGAGTTTACCGGATTACCCTTTTGTGATTAATTTGTCCACCCTGTGTAATTCGGTTGGTTGTTTGGAAAGGTAAGGTGTGTTACATTTCTCTTTTCCGGGATTAATTTGTCCACCCTGTGAATCATGGTGGCTGGGGTTGGGGGATTTTGTCAAACGTGGAAAACCTCATTTGTTAAGGAGTGTGGAAAAGCATTTTTTGGCTATGTTGTTTTCTTGGGAGGTGATTGGTTTTTTGCATTTTGGCTAGTTTTTTCGATTTGTAATAAGGTGTGCGTGTTCTTCTGGGTATGTTGTTTTGATTTGTGCATTTGGTTTGCTATTTTTTGTGGCGATGTTTGTCAGGCATAGTGGGTGGTGATATGGGAATGTTGGGTTTGCCCCATGTTTGGCATGGCGAATGTGATTTTACATGAGCTTTGCGGGATCGCTTGGTGTCATCATAACATTAGTGTTTTATTTTGGATTCCATTTTCGATGTGTTCAACATGTCATCTAGTTTTTAGTTTGAAAAATTCAAATATATGATGTGATGTTATGGTGAAACCATTTGGTGATTTCCCTATTTTGTATTGTGGCAGGTATGGACATTGTGATTTTGCTGTTGTACACATACGAGCTAACCAATGCGATTGTGCAGCTGCATCACACCTTGACGTTCGAATAGCTAGTCAATGTTATGTGTGAGAAGTTTGACGGGTTGGTCCTGGGGCTATTGTTCATGTTGTTCTCCATACCCAGGTACAATAGGTTTAAGGTGGGTTAAGACGACGATATTCAAAGCATGTTGTGCCTTGCCATGTCATTCAAAGTTTGTGAGATTTTATATATTATAATATAATATTCTATGACACTATTCTATGATAAACACGTGCACATAGTGCATATGGATATTATATTGTCATATATAACACCATCTCTTCATAATTGGGTACATTTGTAAAGTACAGATTTATAGGAATTCATAACTTTTACGATCAAATGTCTCGCTAAGCATTGGGATGTAGGAGTATTTTTGTTCTTTTTTTATTTTATTTTTTTATTTTTGTTACGGACTGTTGCTGAATGTGCAAGTATTTTGTTCATTTTTCATTGGACTGGTATGCATATTATGTGAATGTACCGATTTGCATTGGTTTACAACCGGCATAGGCAAACTGACATTAAGCACTGCCACATCAGAGTGTGTCATTCATTTTTCTTCTGTGGAGTGCTATGGGATGTGGGATTTACAACCGTCCCATTCAACAATGTCATAATGAAATGTCCTATTTATCATGACTCGAACCCTCCCTATGGATTAGGATCATAACTAGCCAGTAATCATGAGATTACTGAGGACCTCAAATAGAAATCAAATCATAATTAATAATAGGGGGGCAAAAGCGGAAGCAAAATGTAAATCATTGTCTAATGAGCTGTGCATACATGGCAAAATAAAAACCTTTCCCACATATATAATAACTCACACATCACATTCATAAGTAATTTATACATGTCCAGGATTATTCAGACTTGTCATATAATAAACCAAAAACCCAAAACACCAACAATGGTCTTATCAAAAACCAAGGTTTATACAAACTTGGTCACATGTGACCACAAAAGAAAACAAAAAAGGAAAAATCTAAAGCCTCGTACTTGAGGCAACCTTTGCTAACTTCAAAAGCTCGGTACTCTTGCACAAATTTCACTAAGTCTGGGGATGCACATCCCGCTTCTCACCTACATATATATGGAAATAAGTTGTACTTGTATTTAATACATATAGAACACAATTCCCATTCATAACGTGCTTAAACAAATTTTAATAGAACGACCTCGGGTCCAATCTATTATACTTGGTACACAATCAAACAGAACGACCTTAGGTCCCAACATTTTTCATAACTGATCATGACATGTGTACTAAACGACCTCGGGTCCAACATTTCCATATTCTTATTTATGCACATATTAAAATTCAAGATCATGCTCACATTTAATGGATCCATGAACAAATGACCATCATGTCCTTCACATCATAGGTACAAAACGACCTTAGGTCTATCACTTCCAAATTTATATTCACGTGTACGTTTATCATCATGATCATGTTGCCATTCATATTCACATTCAAAACAACCTTTGGTCCAATCAATTCCTAGTTCAAAATGACCTTTAGTCCATTTAGCAATCATGCAAAACGACCTTCAATCCAATTTATATGTAAGATGACCTTTGGTCTATCTTGTCAAACATTCCGAATGGCCTTAGGCCCATTCCATGTTCTTGTCAAATATACCACACAGCCTTAGACCCATTTTGTATTTATACAAAACGACCTCTGGTCCAATCTTATAGTTTCATGCTTATCAATCACTTTTTCAAGTCGGTTACGAATCAGACAGGTAGAATGCTAATTCTTAATACAAATTCATGAGTTCAAAAAATTTACTGCATAGGTAATATTTAGAAAATATATTTACTAAGATATTACTCACTGTGGTTAGATGGTTGAATCGTCCTTGCAGTTGACCCTACATAATTCACAACACATTAGGTCATAATACAATTCAATCCGTTGTTTACTTTGTTTAATTTTCTTAAGCTTTTTTCTAGTTCTTTAATTCATTTAGAGTGCTCAATGTCTGCCTAAGAGTGCTCAGAATTGAAAGAGAACGGAAATTGGAACATTAAACAACTTTTCAAAATTTCCTAAAACAAGGCACTTCATTCGAGCGCAACTTTGGTCGCTCGAGCGAACCCCTTGGTCTGTAAAAGTACAAAATGCTCTCATTTTACACTCAAGCCAATATGGAAAATAAAAAGTGGTTGCTCAAGCGGTCTTTTGGTCTCTCAAGCCAACCCCCAATATTTGCAAAAATACTGGGAGCTCGAAATGTATGCTCGAGCGACACTTTTGTCGCTCAAGTGAGCTACTCGAATTCATGCATGACTTACTCAAATATGCAAGAACACTCCCAAATACATATATTTGAAGCTAATTTCAACCCATTGTTCAAAATTCCATGAATTCATAAAAATCCAAACCACAAACTTCATGTATGTGAACTATTTTTCAATTCTTGCATCCATAGACTTTTAAACTTAGAATTGGACTCTACAATATGGTAATTCATGCATGTATGTAAGATATAATGTCCAATTCATCATAATGTACAAGGTTCATGCTTGAAATTGAAGAATCAAAACAAATTCATGCATGCATGCTCACATTGATCACAATTCCTACAATCTTTGCTCAATCCACACACTTAACTACATATGCTTCTTGAATTTAGATTTAGATGGCTTAAGTTCACGAATTTAGAGTCCAATCTCTCACCTCTGAACTTTAATGAACCTAGGTATAGCAAATTCTTGTGTTTAGCTTCCAAATTTTTGAACTACAAAGCCAAATCCATCAAGTTCTTGCATTCGTCTCTCTAAAAGAGTGTTCTCTCTCTCTAAAATGTATAATCTCAACACATTGATGAAGAGGAGCTCAATTCTATGAGCCTAAGCACTAATCTCATCATATATATAGTGGGTGATTCGCATAGGCTAATTAACCCCACTTAATTCTAATCAATTTAATTTAATTTTTTTTATCTGAATCAATTTTTAATTAAATTTTACCATAGGCTCTAAAAATTATGATGTCGCCTATATGGCCCTCAATTTTAGTTTATTACAGAATACCAAATAGATTTCTCTATAATAGATAGATATAAATCCAAAAATACATATAATCATATGCTTAGCATTCAAATTCCTATTAAACACATAGTCACAAGTGTAATTAAAGGTAACGGCGTAACACAAAACGAGGGTATCACACTATTACACATTGAAACGTGGGAGTGTGTTCTTCATTTATACCTGTCCCATTCAGCAATGTCACAATTAAATGTCACGTTAAGCATTGAAACGTTGGCCTGTTGTCCTATTCGGCAATGGAATTTGGATCATGAGACAATATAACATGTTATATTATGTTTATGAGGGGAGTGGGGTATTTCTGGACAATCGGTAATCAAAATAACAAACAACACGATCACACTAATGGAAATATAAGTAAAATTGGCTATATGAACACATGTTACCATTCCATAATTATTGTAAAAAGTGATATTATCAACAATTAGAACCCATTAGCCATCCTAGCATTGGGTATAACAACACATACAACCCTTCAATGAACGCTATGAAAACAAATTACCAAATTCATCCACACAAAAAAAATAAATAAATAAATAAAAATAAATCCATGTGTTGAACATGTAATGTGGTTACCCCTGGGAATTCATACTGATGTATCGTATAAAAAATATTGTGTGACTTAGACCTTAAGGTATGAATAGAGACCAAAATAAACCAACAAATTTAACATTTAAATATTGAATTCTAACAATTGTAACGACACTATTACCCTACAATATGACGTCCACTCAAAAACAAAACATAATCAAAACATCAACTGATAGCATTTATCGTGTCCAGTTGCAAAGATGTTTTTTCGGGTCGTTAATGAATATTTTCACCATTTTTGCCCAAAATGTAGTTGGGGACATGCCATCCATTGAGCTATCAATGTCAACTTTGTTGACATACTAACGCATGATAAAACACACCAAGATTGCACAATCAAGTATGCAAGACAACACATGTTAAAAAGTTAGCGACACTTGGTAAAATGCTATGTGTGCATCAATAGGGGGATGATGTTAATTGACAATCATATACAAATGTCTAATTTACAACCAAATGATGATTACAATAGAACATTAAACCCTCAACATCATAAATATTGACCATAATGCCAAAAAAGGGGAAAAACTTATAACATAATTAAGGTGTAGAGGTTTCCTATTTGTTAATAATAGAAATGTTCATTCTTTCATATTGGTATGTACAATCTTGAAGCACCATTAACACTAAACGTTTTAATGAGAGTATTAACACAGTTAATATTACAATGTGACTACATCATCATTGTCACTAAACATAAGCTTAATGCCGAAATTTAAAAGCCAACAAACCAATATTGCAACCAATTTCGTACAAATAAACCTATATTCCAAATAAAAATTTTGCCGAATGCCACACACAAGGGTTGTTAATTTCACAATGATTCATTGTTCATGTGTGTACTGTTGAGGGCTTAAATGTTAATATGAATTTGGAAAATCTGTGATTGGCATCGTGTGGGTCCATTTTTTTAGCTTCTGTTGTTTTGTGTCAATGTGGCATTAGGTTTTTGATGCCCTGTTTTGGGGTTCAATTTGTTGACCCATGGGCTGGGTGTTAGGGTAGAATGTAACAATAGCCTCATCGTCACTATAAATGTAATGTTAACACATAAATTAAAAGCCAACGAACCAATATTGCAACCAATATCATACCTAAAACCTATATTACAAATAAGCACTTCGGCAAATGGCACACACAAGGGTTGTTAATTTCACGATGCTTCATTTGTTCGAAAAAATATCACAGATTACCACAAAAACACACATTCACATCAAAATCTAATCCACATAACCATTATGTCAATACAGCCCCCACCTCTGTGGTAGGTTACCAATGTTAGCATCCATCCCATAGGCCAACAAATCTAATCCCAAAACAGGGCATCCAAAACCTACTGCACATTGATGCAAAAAGCAGAAGCTAAAAAAATACCAGGATGCTACGCATCACATTAACACCCACATGACACCAATCATAGAGATTTCCCAAATTCGGATTAACATTCAAACCCACAACATCGCACATAAAACCATAAACATACCACTAACATTGGAAAATTGCAAACGAGAAAAAAATTAACATTTAACCAAACACACACGAATCATATCATTACATTCCATATTACACTCAAACAACACACATATGCACGTCTCATTGTCATGAGTTTTGAACACGAAAATCCAAGGTAGTGATCGACGATGTAAGGTTTTGAATTAGCAACCAGGAACAAAAATTTGACGTTATTCTTAATGTGAGTACATATGTTGCAAGGTTGTTAGAAACACTGTTCTAATTGATGTCAAAATGTAGGGTTTTCACAGTGTAAGGTTTTTACCCAATCTCCAAAGTGGAAATCGACAATTTGATGTTAAAAAACCTTAATCACAATTACTTTTGCACTAGATTCAACAAGGAAATCGAGCAATGTTACAATGCGTCTAAGAATCTTTCCGTGTTCGTAATGTGGGTTTTGGCCGTGAATGAGGGAAAAGTATAAAGCCTACAGTACAGATTGGCCAAATGTGTTATTTCCTCATAAAGGAAAACCCAGATTTATCCCAGCTACACAAAAAGAAGAATGGGTATTGTCTGCCATTTTGTGTAATTTCCATTTTGGTTCAAAAGATGAAAGGAAAGACCAAACAGTTTATAAGATCACAAATTAGGATTTATTGGTGCTTCACCCATAAAATTAAATGATTACAAAAAGTTTCTTAGCTTTGACTTTTAGCAAAGAAAATATGTGGTAGAGAAAGTCATTTGCACTTTAGCGACCAAATATAATTGTGGTTAAAAATGCCATTATTATGTTTTTGCAACCAATTTGGGGCATTTTGTAACAAAATATTAGTGATCAAATTGTTTAGTTCTGCAAAATTAAACATCTTGTGACCATATGAATTTAGTCGCTAATTGCCATTTTCAACAATACTTTTGAAAATTCATCGCTAGCAGTCAGTTTTGACTTTCCTGGACGCACTTTAGTGACATGGTGACAAATTTATTTTTGTCACTAAAAGCATTTAGAGACCAAACTAATTGATCACGAAAAGTCTTATATGTTATAGTGTATGGGAGTTTGCCTCTCCACCCTTGCGAAACCCCAAGTGCTTGTCTCCTAATTTAACTCTCCCTTCAGAGAGGGTTGAATTCATGACCTCCCCATTGGGACTAAATTCTAAAGACAGTTATGGTATCTAATTAGGCTAGGCCTAGATAGTTACTTCTAGAATACCTGTTAGCATTTGCCTTCATCAAATCTAATTGAGATAAAAAGTGGCGTAAATGAATAACATAAATGAGGGGTACATACCCTCAAGGATTGGCTTGATGGTCAAGTCTTAGGGCCTACGGTGTGCTCCCTCTAAGATCTCAAGTTTGAATTCTCTTAATTACAAACAATTTTTTCTAATGGGCTAGACACTAAATTATCAAAGATATTTAATTGGAACCCCCACAAGTAGATTGTCACGCCTCAAACCCGCCCCTAAAAGTTTGGGCATGACCGCTTCAGAAACGGACATTTAACTTGATATATATATGGGATATGGGGCCTGAACGGAAGCATTTAATATTTTAAAATAACAGAAAACTATCTCCATTGAGCTATAACTACTATGCTAGAATCACCAACGGAATATAAGGCAGATAAACATACAGTGACGTGCATCTGAGAATTTAGCTATATGCATATACACATACATATACAGACCCAGTCCTCAAGGTTGGGCGTATAACAAGAACTTTGAAAGGTAAGAGGATTATATATACTTCCTCTTTAGACAGACAATCAGGGTACACAATCAAAAACTTAGCAAAACTCCATAAAATGAGCTGTCTTCATTTAAGTGTCTGGACACCCTGAGGTTGACATAAGAGGAACAGATGCCATGGGTTGAGACTGACCTCCAGGTGGAGTGCCTACAGAAAAAGACATAACGTAAAGTGAGCCAAGCTCAGTGAATAGTAGTACGTAACAATTTAACAATTAACTTGAATTACAATGTATATGTATAAGGGCAGAGGACATATAGTTAACGTTATCCTGTAATTATTTTCAGAATGGCCTTAGGCCTAAACTTAAACAGAATGGCTTTAAGCTCTTGAACAGAGTGGCATTAAGCCCTTAAATAGAATGGCAATCAGCCCTTAAACAGATCGGCATTAAGCCCTTTTCATGTATGTATGAACTCAAGAGGTGGCTCGCACGGATTCTAGAGGTGACTCGCATGACAACACTTAGTTTAGATCATATAGAATGGCCATAGGCCCAGATGTCACAGATTGGCTATAGGTCTCACATATGTCACAGAACAGCCATAAGCCTCATAACTTTCACAAAACGGCCATAGGCCTCATAACTTTCACAGAACAGCCATAGGCTTCAATTCACATATGTATGGACTCAAGAGGTGGCTCGTACGGATTCTAGAAGTGACTCGCATTGCAGCACTTAGTTCCGTACAGCACTTTGTTCCATACCAGAAATCATTAGGTCTTAAAGACCGAACCATCCATATCATGTCATAGCATAGCATAACTGGAACAGATAAACAGAAACAAATTCATACATATTCTTAATTATGCTTAAATCATAAACAGAAATCAGAGTTCATACTTGATTATACTTGGTACTTCCAATAGCGCTAACAAATAAATATAGGGCATACTTGTTAGTTCCATAACGGAACCTCCGGTACCGGGAACTTGTAACATACTTGAACCGCGATATTATTACCCCCGGGTAAGGGCCTTATGCTAAGGATGCCATGAATACTTATATATATAGGGACAATCATTCAGTAATTCAAAACGTAACATATCAGAAAATAGAACATTTCTTGCCATATCATGTCATTGCAGTACACTTAACAAAAACAGAACAATTTACATTCTAACGTGGGTTACATAATGATGTTAAACCTTTGCATTCATGTCGTAGATTCTAAACGACCTCGGGTCCATACGTAACACAACAGAATAATCTTGGATTCATACAGATACCATTGTTCAAGGATGAACATAAGTTCCATATATTCTTTAAGAAGTAACGTAGTATGCTGATAAATAATAGAGGGTTAATATTTGTTATTGACAGAACAAAAGGATTCCAAAGTCATACCGATGTGCGCAAATCTTTCAATGTTCATATAAGTTCACACTGATTTCCAATCGTCATAAATGTTTGTGTAACACTTACAAAGAACAGAGTGTTAGTGACAATAATTATCAACAATAAATAAAATATACATTTCTGTACTGCTACTCACAGTGTGTTGGTGGAGCATTTCTTCCTCCCGAAGCGTGTCCTATATACATACGAAGTCACACATTAATTCTCTTTTCCTTATTAAATTGTTTCCTGATTCTCTTTAATTCGACTGAATTTACAGACATTAAAAAAATATCAAATACAAATTTCGACAATATTAGAGGGTCCAGCATGCAAAATGGAGCATGTCATGTTTTTCAGCTTGGGCCGCACGTGCGGCTGTGAGCCCCGCATGTGCATTTTAAGCAGAACCCAAACTCAAAATTTTTCATTTTCCCGCACGTGCGGCGATTGGTCCCGCACGTGCGGCCATGACCCCCGCACGTGCGGCGATTCTACACACTTTGGCAGTCTAAAATTCAACCTACTCTTCACTTAGCCAATTTAACTTGAAGCACAATTTGAAAATAAAATTCGAGCAATATCATGGTTTAATCTTACAATAACATGATTTATATCGCAAGAATTACAAATTACAATCCAATTGAATTACTTCTTCACATGAACACGCCCATGAACATACTTAACTCTCTTTTGCATATAACATCACTTATGTAAAATTAGGTAAGTTCTATATGAGAAATCAAACAATAAAAGATAGTCCTTTCATCTATGCATAACCAACTCAATTCTAATCACCTAAACAACAAAATATAAACCAAGCTAAGCCATGATCATACACTAAATTCAATTTCATGTTCTAAGTTACACAATTGTGAAGGAACCCTACTCAAATCCAAGAGAGAAGATATAGGAGATGAGTAAACTTACATTTTAGCTTAAATCTCACAAATTCCCTCTAAATTATCCAATCCTTGATCTTGATAAAGCTTCCTTTTAGATCCTTTCTCTCTACTCTCACTATCCTCTCTCAGGAGGTATTTCTTGAGCTCGGATCTTAAGTCAAATAGTTAAAGAAACACACACACACACATATATATATATGAGAAATGAATAGGACAAAAATCAATCGTTTAATCATCTCAAATTAAAATTTCACAGAAATGCTTATTATTACTTAAAAATTATGTTGATTCCAATTATGGAATCAATTTCGGATTATCAAATCTCTAAGGCCCTCAATTTCTGATTTAAACACTAGAATTGTCACAGATAGTTCTCATATTAAACAGATACACATCTATAAGCATAAGATTCACTTCTTTAAACTTACTTTCACATGAAATTTCACAATAAGGATACAAATGCATAAAAGGAGACTAAAAGCGTACCAGAAAACATGTACTGAGTGTCGGGTTATTACATAGATGGTGAGATTGATTCTCCCGAATTAATCAGTCCAATGGGCCGGATACCGACCGACTAATCAAACATATATGGGGTACATGTAATGCAACCGTTAAATTTGTAAAATAATTGATGAAAAATTAAAAGATTTAAAACAACAATATTTGATTTATTAGAATTAAACAATTATTCATTTAACTTTATTATGGAATAAGTATTCTTATAACATTATATTTTTAGTGAAATATAATGTCAGAATGAATGAATATTCTAATAGATTGATAATTTTATTTTATTCTATTTTATTTTAATAAATCAAATGGATGGGTCCCTTTAATATTGTATTTGGTTGGGGAATTTGGGAAGAGATTTGAGAAGAGAACGGAAAAAGGTGTGTGGAATTAGGTAAAATATTGGTATATTTTATTCACATTTCACCTATATTTTTTATTTTCTTTTCTAAATCTCTCATCAAATCCCCTAACTAAATATAGCGTAAAAGAAAGGAATGTTGATGCTTTACACTAATAATTGTTTAAAAAGTTTCATAAGAACAAAAGGAAAAGATAACGAGCACGTCTTCTTTGATTAAGTGGTGGTTTGAGATAATCTAAATAAGTGTATTTTTTGTCTTTTTATAAAAAAATGTGCAGAAAAGTAGAGATGCGATGTGATGAAATGAAAAAAAGATAAAAAAATAAAAAATATGTACTTATTAATACACCCCAAACAAGTTTTAAGGTTGTTAAATCACAACGATGACCAATAAACATTAACATATACAAATTATTTAAAATCTTCAAAGACAACAGATGAATATAATCTTCTCCATTACTTTGGCACTAACTGGTGACTTTTTTAAAATTAATTTTTATTTTTAATATATTTTTTAAAAAAATATGTTAATAAATTTTTATTTTTTAAATTTGTGTAGACTAAGATCTCGTTTGGCAACTTACTGTTTTAGCTAAAAAGTTAAAAAATCACTATAAGTTGTCACATCACTCTCTCTATTTTTTTGCACATCTTTTCATAAAAAACTAAAAAAATTATTAAAATAGTATGCTTCCAAATGAGACCTAAATAACCTGAAAATTTAAAAATATTAAAAAATGTAAAATTTTACTAACAACAAAAATAAGCAAAATTTTGTATAAACAAATGAACTTACTTTTGTCGTTAATTCATATTTAAAAAAGTTCACTTTTATTCCTAAATTTTCAAAATTGTCTAGTCTAAAAAAATATAAAATTAAATATTTTGATAAAAAATTTATAAAAAAAAATATTAAAGACGAAAACAAGCTTAAAAAATAGGGATATTTACTAATAATCTCATCTCACAAACAAGTACTCTAATTAGTTTAAATATTTTTCTATTGATTTATTAAGTCACATTAGTGTGGTCTTATTTTTTTATTTTGTTAGTATTTTAGTAGACAATTATATCATTTTATTAATGTCACAAATATGATTTGATAGTCTAATGCGACAGATATTAATGTGACACTCCAACGATGTAACACTCCAAAATAACTAAAAACTCATTAGTATATTTTTTCCAAATGTAACAACGTAACGGGTATGATGTAACACTAAAAAAAACTTCTTAATGTACTTTTTCAAATGTGACAACGTGGCGGGTATAATGTGACAGTCTAAAAAAATTAAAAATTTCTTAGTGTATTTTTTTCCAAACGTGACATGTAACACTCCAATGTGACAGGTATGATGTGACGTTTTAAAAAAAATATTAAAAAATTTTTAATGTACTTTTTCTAAATGTGATACTCCAGCATGGTAGGTATGGTGTGATATTAAAAAATTTCTTAATCTACTTTTTCTAAACGTAACATTCTAATATACTGAATAAATTAGTCATTATATATTTAAAAAGATTAGATATATCACAAAAAATATATATAAAATTATATAAATTTTAAATTTAAAATATGAGACTTATTAATTAATTCGATGAAAAAAAATAACATAGCCACTGTGTTAACAGTTGAGGATAAGCACAAAGAGTCATCTCAGTACAAATTGGGCCAGGTTTCAGATTTGCTGAGATTCATTGGAAAGGAATCGCGTGCTACATGTATCCAAGTGGCCAATTTTAATCGGTGATGCTATAAATATTAATTAATGTATTAATTTGTATATTAATATATATTATAATATTATTATTTTAAAATTATAAATTTTATTCATTATATAAATTATAAAAACTCAAAATTTTTAAATTACGTCACATCATTTGTTAATACATTAATTAATATATCAATTATTACGAATAATTTTTTTTTTTTTTATTTGCTACAGGAAAATCCTCTCACTCACCTACAGGTCTAAGGCAGCGCCCCTTGCAGAGATCACTAAGGTGTCTTGTTATCCGTTCTAAGATAGGAAACGATAGCTTGGGAACTTGTCCCTACCTCCCAAGACAAACTACATTTAAGTCAGGACTCGCAGAGTGGGAAAGTATTGAACCCACACCAAGTACGATAAAGTTACTTGAGGCTAACTTCCTAACCAATTGTGTTACGCCTAAAAAATTGGTCCAAGAGAGTTTTGAACTTAAGACTTGAGGACTTAATTCCTAGACCTTTACCAAGTAACCAACCACGGTTGGGTTATTACTTATAATTTTATTCACCTAAAAATAATATCGTCCTAACATTTATAGATAATTTTCCAAACAACCCACCTTAGAGTGGGACATGCATACCCCCAATTTTCAATTTTGATGGGGGCCCGCCAATGTGCTAAATTTTTTTTTTCAGATTTTGGAATTCTTTAGTAAGAAAAATGTTAGGAATCCAACTTTATGAATCTTCAATTTATTTTGAATGTATTTATATAATATAAATTGAATTAATAAAATGTAAAATTTACATATAAAATGAATTTAAATTATTATTTATATATATATATATATATATTGTACATTAATAAGAATAAATTTATGGTATTGTCGCTTTACTAGAAGGGCTTGCGTTTGTCGTTGTTTAATACTGCAGGAGCAGAAGGACCACCGAAAGTTATCTATAGAAAATAATATGTAAGTGTCATTTTGTCAAACAAAAAATCTAGCTGCATAAAAAAAATAAATAAATAAATATAGAATGTATAAATGTGTTTCGTTATTTGTGTACACACTGCAGAAATAGTTGAAAAAATTAAATAAATACACGGACGGGGTGGGTTATGGTCCCACAAACTTTCACAAAACGTGGGAAATTCGATTTCAATTCTTTAAATTTTTCTCCAACTTAGAAGATCTTTAATAATATGATTTATCATTTAAAATTGAATGTATTAAATAATAACAAATTAAATTTAAATAATAATTATAATTAATATCATTTAAAAATTTAAGTGTCCCTTAAAATGTATATTAAAAATTTTTTAAAAATTAAGTCACATGAAACTGACTTAATTCTGACTTAATTCATAAATACTAAGGCCAAGTTTGGCATGTCTTGAAAAAGACAAAAAGTCAAAAAGTCACTATCCTATTTAAGTCACATCATCTTATTTAAATCACATCACCTCTCTAACACATCACTTCAAACCCAACCCAAACCCAACTCATATTTCATAAAAAGTCAAAAAGTACACTTATTTAGATCATCCCAAACAACCCGTAAATATAAACATCACTACCTGTGATAACCCAATCTGTATTATACTTAATTATGCATGTGATTGTGTGCTTGATATGAATTTACAAGTTTAAGTATGTGAATTATGTAATTTTGAAAATATATCTGTTGAATGTAGGAATTTTTGTTACAATTATAACTTTGAACTGATATTGAAAGTCTTAGAGGTACCAGAAATCAAAACCGACTTTATATCTGTGTTTAGCATGGTTTTTTAGTGCATATTATGAAATTTTGTAAAATTATGATTTGTAATTATTTAATTAAAGTTTAATGAGCCTAAGGCCAAGTTTGGGAAGTTGTTAAAAAGTTATCACTATTCATCAAAAGTCAAAAATTACGGCTATACAACTCTCAATCCTAATTTTTCCCTACACACTAATTTATATAATTTTTTAATACACATTTTTTCTATAAAAAGTCAAAAAGTTAACCCAAACAACCATATTATTTTCCTCAACTTTTTAGTCTAAAAAGATAAAAAGTGCACTTATTTAGGACACCTCAAACAATCCTTAAGTCATATATGTATCTAGCTATCTTAAGTTCATCTTAGTGAAGAGCATTTTGCGAGAGAGAGAGAGAGAGAGAGAGAGAGAGAGAGAGAGAGAGAGAAGAGAAGAGAAGCTAGGGATTTAGAAGAGATTCAAGAGAAAACTCCTAGATTTAAGCTAAGGTATGAAAATCTAGCTAGAATCTTTGTAAATAACTTATCTTTTGTTTGAAATCAAGAGGAATTTGAAGATTCAACACTTAAAAAGAGTTAGGGTTTTGAAATGAGAGTAAGTTCAAGAAATTGAGCCTTAATCTCTTTAGCTTTGCTTGAGTTGAGTTCACTCTTGTGGATGCTTTATCAAATAAGCTCTAGATTGTTTACACAACAAATATTTGTATAGAGATCATCCATGTTTATATGTATTTTGGGCTTGATCATGTAATTCCTGAACTTATGAAAAAGATGAGACCTTGAATTTGATATTGAAGCAAGATTGATGTGTTTGAGTTGAAATTACACTTGAATCATGCAAGTATATCATGTTTTTGAGTTAGTTTTACATGAATTTGGGCTTGGAAATGAATTTGGAATAATGCATTTTTTGCCATTTTCAGACTGTTTGGTTTTTGCCTAGACCGCTTGTGCGGTTGCGAGCTCCACACGAGCAGAGCATGGATCAAAACAGCGAAGAACATTCCGCTCACTTGAGCGGCCACCACTTCTGTACGAGCGGAGCTTGACCCGCTCGAGCGAATAAACTTTCCGCACGAGTGGCTAGCAGGAAAAAAAAAATCTTGTTTTCTTGTATTAGCCTCTCCTACCTTTTGAATGCATTCTTGACCTTATCTTAACCCTCCGGAAAATGAAATGATGATTAGAAACCATTAAAATATGTTGTGAATCATTAAAAGAAAAGTGTACGAAATGAACGAATTATTCATCGAATGTGTGTGTGACATGTTTTGTGTAGGTCGTGTGTTGGAGAAAACATCTCAAGATCAAACGCACTGTGAGTAATAGTATTGTAAAAATATGTTCGCAATTACTTATTTTGATCTGTGAACGGTGATTTATTTCGCTATTGTATTTTGATCGAAATGAAGGAGTTTCATGAATGTTATATGACATATGCAATGTGGACCTAAGGTCGTTCCATTACACTATGATATGTTTGGGCCCGAGGCCATCTTGTACCATGTGTGGGCCTGAGGTCGTTCTGTTAATGATATAATAATATATGATTAGACCTGAGGTCGCTCTGAACAACTGTTAATGTGTGGGCCCGATGTTGTTCTTTACTTTATGTGGGCCTGAGGTTGTTCTGATAATAATGGGCCTAAGGTCGTTCTATTTATATGATAGGCCTGAGGCTGTTTCGTATTATGTTGGGCCCGTGGTCATTCCTCAATGTGATTATGAATATTGTGAGAAAGTTATGCTCATTCATTTAAACCTCTTTATTGTATTATTACTCATTGAGTTTCGCTCACTCTATATTATGTATGCATTTGTAGGAGTTATATTATGTATGCAGCATGGAGCCCAATCTTAAAGTCTACTTCTGGAGTTATTTTTGTGAACTTGTTTGGTAGAGCCTCCAAGATGGAGCTTTTGCCTTTGACTCACATCATGTTATGACTTTTGTTTTGACTTTGCTATAATGGTCTTGGGATATGTAAACTATATGTATGGAATTTTCTATGGTACATAAGTTTTTTGTATGGACATGTAAATGTGTGAATGTGCTATGACGTAAGTTGTATAATTTTGCTCATATTGGCACAACTAAATGGACTTCTTCATCTGTGATATGCTTCCGCTTATGGCCCCATTATTATAATTATTTTGTATGTTTGTATAAGGCTGTAGGTAATCAAGTGATTACTGGCCGGTTATGGTCTAAACCTGTAGGGGCGGGTTTGGGTCATGACAAAGTAGTATCAGAGCACGAGTTAATATCTCACACAGGAGTCCATTTGAGCAATAAGAAGTTTACACAAGGCTTAAGTTGCATTCATTACTAGGTATGACATAAGGATGTTCATTTGTACGTGTGACTTATGTGTATATTTTCTGTGAGAATTATAATGTATGTTCATTTAGATCATGTTAAGAACAAGGGTGGAAGAAGTGGTGGAGTCAACCTCCGCACAACTTGATAGAATGGAGAGAATGATCATGGAAATGGCAGAGGCTTTTAGACAACAACAACAATAGTAGCAGCAACCACTACCACCACTACCAATGCTTGTGCCATCACCAATAGTACATGACCATCAAGTTGAAGATTGAACAATTGCACTCACAAAAAATTTAAAAAGATGAAAGCGCCATTATTCAAAAGCGGAATTGATCCACTGAAAGCGTAGGCTTGGGTGCTTTCATTGAAAAACTATTTGAAGTCTTTCTGTGTACTAAGGCACAGAAAGTCCTACTTGTTGCTTTTACACTAGAAGATGAAATAAGTCATTGGTGGATGCTTATTAAAGATGAACATCAGGGAATGAATTGGGCTCAATTTTTGGAAATCCTCTATGAAAAGTATTTCCCTCAATGTATTCGAGACAGAAAGGTGACAGAGTTTGAGAACTTGAAACAAGGAAACAAAACTGTAGCAGAGTATAAGGCATAGTTCACTGAGTTAGCCCATTTCATAATGCACATGGTTGATACAGACTATATGAAGGCAAAGAAATTAGAAGGAGGACTCTGACATTCTATCCTTGAGAAGATTAATGTTTTGAAGTTGCCGAAATATGTTGATGTGTTAGACAGGGCCCTAATGTCTGAGGGTAACATAGCTAACCGCAACCGGTTCTCAGATTAGAACAGTGAGAGGCAGGGTTCTAATGTGCATAAAGGGTCGGCATCCTCACAAAACATGAAACATAATGTGGGAACTTCAAATGCTTCTAGTTCTACTCGTGATTCAGCACCGACTTGCCCAGAGTGTGGAAAGAAACATCGAGGAGTTTGCTACCGAGCAACCAGGGCTTGCTTTAAGTGTGGGAAAATAGGGCATGTAATGAGAGATTGTCCTTTGATTATGCAACAAATGGTAGATAGACCAACTGCTAGTTCAGTTAGTTCCACTCATCCAACGAAGACTACAACGAGACCTACTACTATTAGAGACAATGTCAAGCAGGGGAGAGTTTTTGCTCTTGTTCCTGGTGATGTTCAAACTACAAAGGTTGTGGTCTCAAGTGCACTCTCTATCAATGGCCAACCTGCTCATTTGTTACTTGATTCGGGTTCCACTTAATCCTTTGTTTCGAAAACTTTTGCTCCTAATTTGAATAGACCTGTGGAACCATTGAATTATGTGTTGTGTGCGTCTTTACCATCTAGAGGATCTATGTTATGCACTTCTATTTATCTTGCATGTGAGATTTTACTTGGGGATATTCCATTATGTGCTAATTTGATACATCTTGATATGGTTCATTTTGATATAATTTTGGGGATGGATTGGTTAACAAAGTATCATGCAACCATCGATTGTGTGTCTAAGCATGTTGTTTTCCGGCCCTCGGGACAACACGAGTTTACTTTTGTGGGACATCGGGTAGTTCCTCCACCTTATTTGATATCGGCTATGAAAGCTTGTAAACTACTTCAGAAAGGCTGTAAGGGCTATTTGTGTAGTATTCTGCATGTACAGACAATCGATGTGAGTGTTGATAATATCCCAATTGTTAGAGAATTTCCGAATGTGTTTCTTGAGGATTTTCCAGGAGATTTGATAGACCGTGAGATTGAATTGCTTATTGATATTATGCTGGGTATTCAACCTATTTCAAAAGCTCCTTACAGAATGTCAATGGCAGAAATGAAGGAATTGAAAGTACAGTTGCAAGAGTTGTTTGACAAAGGGTTTATTTGACCGAGTACATCGCCACGGGGCGCACCAGTTTTATTTGTGAAGAAGAAAGATGGCACACTCTAGTTATGTATTAACTACCGAAAACTTAATAAGGTAATTGTAAAGAATAAATACCCTTTTACCACGGATTGATGATTTATTTGATCAATTATAGGGGGCACAAGTGTTTTCTAAAATTGACTTGAGATCCGGGTATCATCAGTTGAAAGTCAAAGCAGAAGATGTTGAGAAGACCGCCTTCCAAACCAAGTACGACCATTATGAATTTATAGTCATGCCATTTGGGGTTATGAATGCACCAACAGCTTTTATAGATTTAATGAATCAAATTTTCAAACCATATTTGGATGAATTTGTGACGATATTCATTAATGATATCCTTATTTATTCGAAAAGTAGAGAGGAACATGAAAAGCACTTGAGATTAATTCTTCAAACACTTAGAGACAAGAAGTTGTAAACTAAATTAAAGAAATAGGAATTTTGTAAATTGAAGAAATATGAATTTTGGTTGAATGAAGTTGTGTTTTTGGGGCATGTGATTAATAAAGATGGGGTGTCTATTGATCCGCAAAAGATAGAAGCTATTGTGAACTGGCCTACCCCTACTAATGTTACAAAAGTACATAGTTTTATGGATTTAGCAGCATATTACCGAAGATTTGTTAAAGATTTCTCCAAGATTGCAATGCCGCTTACCCAATTTACTCAAAAAGGTGTTCCATTCAAGTGGACAGAACAGAGGGAGTCTGCCTTCCAAGAATTGAAAACAAGGCTCACAATAGCACCGGTCCTTGCCCTCTTGTCGGGTACAGAAGGTTTTGTTATTTATAGTGAAGCTTCTCATAAGGGATTGGGGTGTGTACTTATGCAGAATGGGAGAGTAATTGCATATGCATCTTGGCAACTGAAGCTGCATGAAAAGAATTACCCTACGCATGATTTGGAGTTAGCCACCGTGGTATTTGCATTGAAAATATGGCTGTGATAACCCTGCTCCGTATTATGCTAATTAATCGTAATTGTGATTGTGATTATGTGTTTGACATGCTTTGAATGTCATTTTTGTGCATATATGTGGTTTGAATTTCTATCTGTTCACCGTAGGAAAATCTGTTTGATTTTCTGCTTTAGAAATTAAATTGAAGGCCTTATCGGCCACAAAACCCAAAATTGATTACGCCATTGTGAATACCGTAATTTTTAGAGCCTACGGTGAAATTTAATTGAAAATTGATTCGGATCAAAATAATTAGATTCAGAACGATAAATTAAGTGCCATTAATTGGCTATAATCAAATTGGATTAAGAGAGGCTATATAAGGGCCAATTACACTCTCATTTTGTTTATTTTGAGCCCAACATCTGAAAATTATACTCCAGAGAGAGAAAGGGACCAAATTTAGAGAGAAAGGGAGCTCAAGATAGAGATTTGGCTAAGGAGCTTGGTGATCTTGAAGCTACACTTAAGAGTTAACCATAATTGGGAAGATTTGAGCCTCTAGGTGAGTAAATTCATGGATTTTAGTTTGTAACTTTGTGAATTCAAAGTTGAATGATGATCAATAACAAGAATTGTGTTATAATTGATGAATTTGAAGCTAATGTGTACATGCATGTATAGAATTATCATGATTTGGCATAATCAAGCATGTATTAAGTTGAATATGGGAATATGAGCATTGAAGCATACATGCAAGTATAGTTTTGTTGATTTTCATGTCTATGAGCATCATTGGTGCTATTTGAAAGGGAATTGAAGTCAAAAATTGACATGCATGTTTGGTTGTTAGAAATATGGAGCTTACATGAGATTTGAAGGCAAGAGTTTGATTATACAACAAGTGTTGAATAATTTGAGAATGTGACCATGATTTTGAGCAATTGACCTCATCTTGCTTGTATACTCATGATATATAATGTATTTGCATGTTTTGAAACCAAAATTATGAGTTTTGGACCTTTAGAGGTCGAGTTTGAACTTGAAGAACAATTCTGGATTTTCTAGAATTTGGCATGTCCGCTCGAGCGGGGAAAGAGCCGCTTGAGCGGTAAATACGAGCTCCCAGAACTTTTTGCAGACATTGATGTCCGCTCGAGCGGGGAAGTTCACGCTCGAGTGGGGAGCTATGTAGAGTGACTTTCAGCTCAAGCGTCCGAATTCACGCTCGAGCGTAAAAATGAGGCAACCAGTACTTTTGCAAACCTAATGGGTTTGCTCGAGCGGGAAAGTCCACGCTCGAGCAGGGACCCCTATTTCAGAAATTTTGTAAAGATGTCATGTGTTTCGTTTTCCATTCTCTTTCACTCTTAAGCACTCTTAGGCATGCATTGAGCATTATGAATGAATTAAAAGGATAAGAAAGAAGCCTAAGAGGAATGAATGAATTAAGAACGGATTGAATCATTTGTGACCCATATGTGTTATATAATGTGTAAGGTCGAGCTCAAGGGTGAATCCACCGGCAGATCACTGTGAATAATATCTTGATAAAGATATCTGAAGTATGTTATTTGTTCAATTTCTTACTTCTATGTAAGTCTTATAAGTTTGTTAATTTTGAATGATTGGGCCAAAGGCCAGTCTGACATGAATGAAAGAATGGTTGGGCCAAAGGCCAGTCTGACATGAATGAAAGAATGGTTGGGCCAAAGGCCAGTCTAACATGAATGAAAGAATAAATGGGCCAAAGGCCAGTCCGACATGAATGAAAGAATGGATGGGTCGAAGGCCGTTTGACATTAATGAAAGATAAATGGGCCAAAGGCCATTTGACATGAATAGATTGGGCCCGAGGCCGTCTGATGTGTTTGGAACTGCAGTTACTTGACCTATAGATATATATATATATATATAATGGATAGAAATATGAATTGGGTCCAAGGCCGTTTGGTGCATGTCGTTCTAAATGCTGTTCATGTATCTTTTTTATTTGATATTATTTGTTAGACTTTCGCTCACGCTCATTCATGTGTCTGTAGGTGAACCAAGGGAGGTTCAAACCCAGCCTCAGTGAAGTTTGTGAGAAACAGTCAAGGATTTGAAGAGTCAGCCCATACGTCTCACGCACGAGACTTGTTTTCGCCCTTTTGCCATTCTGCCACATTTTGTCATGTTGGCGAGAATTTTGGATTACGTTTGTATATAGTTTTGATTGGCTGACTTAGACTTGAATGATCCTGTATGTACAGAACTTTGTACTATTACATATTTTGATGCGAGTTATTAACATGTATATGTATGGATTGTTATGATGTGTCATGTAAGCACAGCTCTATGGACAAAAGTTCCGATTTTGCTTCCGTTTGGCCCCCTTTACTCTGATGAGCTATGTCTTGTTCGGTTTGAGGCCGTAAGTAATCTCATGATTACTGGCCGGTTATGTCCTTAACCCATAGGGGGTGGGTTCGGGTCATGACAATGGCGCATTATCTTTATGAAACAACATGTGAAGTCTACACTGATCACAAGAGCCTCAAGTACTTCATTACTTAGAAGGAGCTTACTATGCAACAAAGATGGTGGTTAGAACTCATCAAAGATTATAAATTGCAGATTTATTACCATCCCGGTAAAGCCAACACGGTAGCTGATACTCTTAGTAGAAAGTCAATGGGAAATTAGCATGCTTACTTACGGAGCAGAATGAACTATTACTTGAGTTGGAAAGAATGGAAGTGGAAATCGTGCTACATAAACGGGGTGGAATGTTTGCCACAATGGTAGCACAACCGGTTATTATTGAATAAATCAAACATAGGCAATTGGAGGATGAATTTCTCAAGAAAATATATGATGAGATGGAAACGAAGCCAAGACCAGGATTCTCTTTGGACGACCAAGTGTTGAAGTTTAAAGGAAGATTGTGTATTCCGAATATTCCAGAAATTAAAGGAAGAGTTTTGGAAGAAGCTCACAAATCTAAATTTTCTATGCACCCTGGAAATACTAAAATGTATCGAGATCTCAACCAAGCTTTTTAGTGGCCTAACATGAAGAGAGAAATTGCATAGTTTATTTCAAGATGTCTTCAATTTCAGCAAGTGAAAGTGGAGCATCAAAGACCAGGGGGTTTACTTCAGTCTCTCCCTATTCCAGAATGAAAGTGGGAGCACATAACTATGGATTTTATTGTTGGCTTACCCCGAACACCCCGATGTATGGATTCTATATGGGTTATTATGGATAGATTGATTAAATCTGCTCATTTTTTGCCTATGAAAACTGTTTATAATGCTGATAGGCTTGCTACTATATACATTAATGAGATTATTCGATTGCATGGTGTTCCGATTTCTATTGTGTTGAATAGAGATTCTAAGTTTGTGTCAAGATTTTGGCAGAGCTCACAGAAAGCATTGGGGATGAAATTGAGTTCAGTATCACATTTCATCCATAAACTGATGGACAGTGTGAAAGGACTATATAGATGTTAGAGGACATGCTCTAGATGTGTGGTTTAGATTTCCATGAAAGTTAGGAAACTTATCTACCTTTGGCAGAATTTGCATATCACAACAATTTCCACTCCAGTATAGGGATGACACCATATGACACCTTGTATGGGAGAAAATGTTGAAATCCAGTTTGTTGGACCGAAGTTGGGGATAGAGCATTGATCAGGCCTGAAATTATGCAAATTATTACTAAGAAGGTCAAGATCATCCAACAAAGACTGAAAACTGCTCAAAGCTGACAAAAGAGCTATGCAGATCAAAGAAGGAAAGACTTAGAATTTGAGGTTGGGGATCATGTTTTTATCAAAGTCAATCCAATGTAAAAGCAAACAAGATTTGGGAGAAAAGTGAAATTGTCACCCCGATACATACGGCTATTCCAAATTTTAGAGAGATTGAGTCTGGTTGCCTATCAAATTGCTTTACCACTGGGCATGAAGCGAGTGCATAACGTGTTACATGTGTCAATGTTGTAAGGCTACCTTCGGGATCCTTCTCATGTTATTGATTATCATCAGATTGCTCTAGATAACGATATGGTTTATAAGGAAAAACCTATTCGGATCCTTGATCGGCAAGTCAAGCAACTAAGAAACAAGACCATCCCAATGGTAAAATTTGAATGGAAGGAACATTACGGAAAAGAATCCACTTGGGAATGGGAAGAATAAATGAGGCAACGATATCCAGAATTGTTTTCGACTTGAGATAAACAAGTTTAGAGGACCAAACTTCCTAAAGGGGGGATGACTATGATAACCCAATTTGTCTTATGCTGAATTATGCATGTGATTATGTGTTTGATATGATTTTGCAAGTTTAAGTATGTGAATTATGTGATTTTGGAATTATATCTGTTGAATGTAGGAATATCTATTGTAATTACAACTTTGAACTGAAATTGAAAGCCTTAGAGGCACCAGAAACCGAAACCGACTTCATATTTGTGTTTAGCATGATTTTTAGAGCCTACTGTGAAATTTTGTAAAATTATGATTCTCAATTATTTAATTAAGTTTAATGAGCCTAAGTTATATATGTATCTAGCTATCTTAAATTCATCTTGGTGGAGAGCATTTGCTAAAGGAATGAAAAGAAGAAAAGCTATGGATTTGGAAAAGATTCAAGGATAAACTCCTAGATTTGAGCTAAGGTATGAAAATCTACCTAGAATCTTTGTAAATAACTCATATTTTGTTTGAAATCAAGAGGAATTTGAAGATCCAACACTGAAAAGAGTTACGGTTTTGAATTGAGAGTAAGTTCAAGAAATTGATTCTTAATCTCTTTAACTTTGCTTGAGTTGAGTTTAGTCTTGTGAATGCTTCATGAAATAAGCTCTAGATTGTTTATACAACAAAGATTTGCATAGAGATCATCCATGTTTATATGTATTTGAGCTTGATCTTGTAATTCATGAACTTATGAAAAAGATGAGACCTTGAATTTGATATTGAAACAAGATTGATGTGTTTGAGTTGAAATTACACTTGAATTGTGATAGTAAATCGTGTTTTGGAGTTAGTTTTGCATGCATTTGGGCTTGGAAATGAGTTTAGAAGATTGCATTTTTTGCCATTTTCTGATTGTCTGGTTTTTGCCCAGACCGCTCATGTAGTTGCAAGCTCCGCACGAGTGGAGCATGGATCAAAACAGGGAGAACATTTTGCTTGCTTGAGTGGCCACTATTTCTGCATGAGCGGTTGGACCTGCTGCACGGGCGGCCAGCGAAAAAAATAAATAAAAAAAATAATAATAAAAAAAATCATGTTTTCTTATGTTGACCTCTTTGACCTTTTGAACACATTCTTGACCTTATCTAAACCCTCTGGAAAATGAAATGATAATTAGAAACCATTGAAAAAGGTTGTGAATCACTAAAAGAAAAGTGTACGAAATGAGCAAATTATTTATCGAATGTGTATGTGACATGTTTTGTGTAGATTGTGTGCCGGAGGAAATGCTGCTAGATCAAACGCGTTGTGAGTAATAGTACTGTAAAGATATGTTCGCAATTACTTATTTAGATCCGTGAACGGTGATCTATTCTGTTATTGTGTTTTGATCGAAATGAATGAGTTTCATGAATGTTATATGACATATGCAATGTAGACTTAAGGCCGTTCTGTTACATTATGATATGTTTGGGTTCGAGGCTATTCTGTACCATGTATGGGCCCGACGCCATTCTGTTAATAATATTATAATATAAGATTGGACTTGAGGTCGTTTTGAACAACTATTAATGATGGGCCTAAGGCTGTTCTGTACTTTATGTGGGCCTGAGGCCGTTTTGTTTATATGATGGGCCTGAGGCCATTCCGTATTATGTTGGGCCCGAGGCTATTTCCTAATGTGATTGTGAATATTGTGGGAAACTTATGCTCATTCATTTAAACACCTATTTGGTTGAGCCTCCCAGATGGAGCTTTTGCCTTTGACTCACATCATGTTATGACTTTTGTTTTGACTTTGCTATAATCGTCTTGGGATATGTAAACTATATGTATGGAATTTTCTATGGTACATAAGTTTTTGTATGGACATGTAAATGTGTGAATGTGCTGTGATGTAAGCTGTATAATTTTGCTCATATTGGTACAGCTCAATGTACTTCTTCATCTGTGATATGCTTCCGCTTATGGCCCCATTATTATAATTATTTTGTATGTTTGTATGAGGCCGTAGGTAATCAAGTGATTACTAGTTGGTTATGGTTTAAACCTCTAAGGGCGAGTTCCAGTCATGACACCGCCACCGCCACCGCAGTGCACTGTCACCACCATCGCTACCATTACCACTACTACTGCCACTACAGCTATTACCACTACTACAACCACTCCTGCTACCACCGTCGTCGCCGCTACCGCCACCATTATAGCCACCACTGCTACCACCACTACCAGCACAACCATAACCACTATCATCATGCCACCGCATACCGCAACACCACTACCGCCATCATCATGCCACCACCACCATTATTACCATAACCTTCATCACAATTGTTATTGTTGTCATAAGTATTACTATCATTTTATTACCACCACTATCGTTACCGTTATCGCTACCACCACCACCACCATGTTGCCATCGCCGTTGCCACCGCCCCCGCCGCCTCCGCCTCCGCCTTCGCCTCCGCCGCCATTATACCGTCACCACCACTACCATCACAATCACAATATAAAAATTAAAATATACAATTTGAAAATAATAAATTTCAAATTTGATCTTATATATATCAAAAAAATTATTTTTAGTTTAGCACTTAAATTTTTGTCAAACAGTTTTTCATCCTAAAAAATTCAGTATTCAATTTTGAATACTTAATTTCAATTTTTAGTTTTCAGTTTTCAATTTTATCAAACAACACTCTTAATAATCTACCTTGTTTGTTTACCAAAAAAAAAAAAAAAACAATCTACTTTGTTTCTTTTTTTAATCAATAATAAAAGTAAAGCCACACTATGTGTGCCAAATTAATAAAAATTTTAAAAAAATAAAAGTAGTTATAAGAAAATTTTGTTAATTACTTTTGTGATGTATGTTACTGTGAAATCCTATATTTTTGGGATATTAATATTTTAATAGGAGGTATTAATGTTTTAGATTATATTAGATATTAGTTTGGTGGTGATATTTTTAGATGATGACCTAACGTACTTTTTATTTTTTTTTCTTTTTTGGTTTTAATCTTTACCTCATTATTGTTTATCTCTTTTTGAAAAACAATTTTTTTTTTCCTCAATACTCATTTTTCTTCCTCACCAAGGAAAACAAAAAAGTTGACGGATCGAAAGTTAGTGTGTTACATAATGGTATTAGAGCATAAGGATTAGGTTTTATATGGGGTCTCTTGTAACACCGCAAATAATACCTATTTTTGAAATACTTAAAGTTAAATTAGTTATCCTATAATGAGTGTATGTGCTAAAATGTAATTACAACATTTTGTTAGGCGATAGTGGAATTTAGAGAAATCGTTTTCAAAGTTTCTAGAGAAACCTCGTGCATGGCATGGCAAGTGCATAGTGCTGCATAGTGTTTCATAATAAGGGTCTTGTCGTCTATAAATAGGTGAGTTGCATGGTAATGAAATCACAAAAATAACAAACGAGAGGTATATGAGAGATTGAGCTAAAGTTAGAAGTGAGAGTAAAGGATCACATTTGAGGTGAGTTTTATTATATTTTGAGCTACCATAAACTCTTTTATGAAAATTATGGTTTGGAAATCATATTAGTTTTGAAACATCTATTATTTGTAAAATGAACCCTGTTTGCTTAAAAAGGAAACCCATGGATATAACTGTTTATTAAATGTGTTTTGCACAATTATTTTGTAAGTATCACCACAGAGGTCCCATGCATTGGGAGACTTAAATAACCATTGGCCCTCTGAATTGTCACTTTAAATGACCCTCTGTCGTCATAGATCTACTGACCCTCTGATTTCTGGTGCGGAGCAAAGTGCTCTATGGGCCTAAGTGCTACACTATTATGGGAGCCACCTCTAGAATCCGTATGAGCCACTTCTTGAGTCTATACACCTGTTTTATTATGTTCTTTGGTATGAAGCAAAGTGTTGTACGGGCCTAAGTGCTACACTATTGTGAGAGCCACCTCTAGAATTTGTACAAGTCACCTCTTGAGTCCATACATCTATTCTACACCGTGGTTATGATTATTTTCTTCTATGATTTCTATATTATATGTCTGTTATTCAAAATGATTTTCGTATTATATACTCTATATTTTACTATCAAGCAAATCTTTGTTTAGCCTAAATAAGTATCCATGGTGCTTTTTATACCCTTATGCTCTCAGTATAATATTTCTCACTCTGTCATGTGCTTGTAGTTGTTACCATGTTTAGGTGACATGTCAGGACCAATGCGTGGGGTAGGAGGCACAAGGTACTTTGTAATCATAGTTCAATTCTGGTAATGTAAAATGAATAGAGGCTCTAATGTATATATTTTTGTTATAATTAAATTAAGATTTGGATACCCTGTTATTTTATTTCGATGCACTATTAATTTGTTATGATTTCAATTATTGTCTTATTGCGATGCTGAACCTTCGGGTACTGGGTTTGGTTCGTGACATCTGTTGAGTGGTTGGTATTAGAGGTAAAAAAAAAAAAAGTTGATATATGAGGTAAAAAAAATTAAAAAATAAATAAATAATTGGTGGATATTTGAGCTGGAAAAAAAATCGTTGTTTATATCGAAGTGCGCAGTGGAACCGTGTTATTTAAGGAGTTACTCATTATTAAATTTTGGAGTATTAGAGATTAAGAATTTTGATAATGAAATTTGTTTAAGGGGGATAGATTGGAAATCCCGCATTTTTGAGGTATTAATATTTTAATGAGACGTATCTATTTTATTTTATATAGTAGTTTGGTTGTGAGATTTTTAGATCAAAACCTAACCTATTTTCTTATATTTATTTTATCATTTTCGATCTCTATCTCATTATTGTTCATCTCTTTTTGAAAAACATTTTTTTTTCTCATTGACCATTTTTCTTCCTCACCAAGAAAAAAGAAGAAAAAAAAGTTAATGGCCCAAAAGTTGGGGAATTACAGTTACACATTTTTATTTTAAATGTTATGTAATTTTCTAGTAGAATTATGACAATTTATGATTTAAAAAATGAGATTACACATTTTTGTATGCGTAATATTACCATAAAAATCTATAACATTATCAAAATAATGTATAATTTTATTTTTAAATTACAAATTATCGTAACTCTATCCGAAGATTTCATGACATTTATTACAAAAATATAGAACATCCACAACAAAAATTATAGCGATCATGATTTGACTCGACCTATTTATTTCTTTTGAATGCGTGAAACCATATCCGTAGCGGTTGTTCTTCTTCCTATTATGTTTGGTTTTGGCTTCAGGGGTCGACACCAGTCTTGGTGGTGTAGACATTGCCTTCCATTTCTTGTTTCGTTCAACTTCTGGGGTTGACCCTTGTCTGTTGCTTTGTGTTTGGTATTGCTACTGGTTTTTGGAGTCGACACCCTGAGTTCCTAGGGTCGACTCTTCCCTTATTGTTTTGTTCTGGGTCGACTACTAAAATATAGGATCGACACCACGGGTTCCTAGGATCGACCCTTGTCTGCTGCAAACATAAGTGTCTTAGCATTTCTTCTTGAGGGTCAACATCGCTGCCTTGGGGGGATCGACCACTATGAGTTTGTCTCAAATTTTTGGACTCGTTTTGGGCCTTACCTTTTGGGGGTTTTTGACTTATTCTTTTCATTGACTTTTGGGATATTATTCTACTACTATAAATAGACCCAAACACTCTTTTCTTTTCATTCTTTTCTCTTTCTCTCAGTCTCTCTCTTTCTTCCATTAAACTGTGAAATCTCTCCCTCTATTTGAAAATCAACTTTTCTCTCATAGATCTCCAGATCTAATAAGTTGGAGACATATTTACACCTAGGTCATTTGAGAAAGGTTGTAGATCGTGTCAAGAGCTTCCTTTTTATCCAAAAGGTTCATGATTTCGTCAAGGTTGAGTTTTTCCGAGTTCTCCTCTTCCACTTTTACACTTGAGGTAGGGATTTCTAGACTGTGGTGATATGGTTTGGAAATACTCTTTGGATCCTGTGGGACGCTTGTGATCCTCAGCTAGTCACCTGAAAAGGAATGAACACTCCGGTCGGGGGTGCCGGAATTAGCACTCCGACGAACAAGTCAGTAAATACTCTCTTGGTTGCTTGTGTTTTAAGTTAAGCATACTAGTTCTCACATAACTCTCTTTAGTTGTTCCTCTTCTATTTATATACGGCTCGGGTCCTCAGGATAGGGCCCACTATTAATCCGTCGTGTGATTGTTCACTCGGCTTCTTCCGTCATAAATCACTTCACATTCTCCTCCCCGCTCAACTGGTTCTGCGGCCAATTAGGAGATTCGGCTTTTGAATGATGCGAGATGGGGCCAAATAGGGATGTTCATATAATAAGCTTCCAAGTATATACTCGGCCCCCTCTGTAGTCATCGAAACTCGGCTCCCACAATTGCCCCCCCCCCCCCAAACACCCCACTAACAACAGTTTAGTTGGCTTGTTTGGTTTCAGATTTGAAAGGTCAAAAATATAAATTCGGCGGCTACCCTCATTCCAACGTAAATGTCAGAACGCACATGCTTTTCGGTCGTTATTATACTTTCCCGCCCCCTCGTGCATTTCCCTCCCCCTCGTGCATTTCTCTCATTTATTGTTATTTGAAACTTTATTGTCTCTTTGAATGCATTTTTTGAATACTCGAAGCTCCTGGACAGCGAGTCGATATACATCCTCCATTTCGTATCCTCTGCAAGTTCTTTCCGTCAGTTGTTGTCTTCTTTACTTCTTGCAAGTTCTCTTCTCCTTCTTTTCAAATCCCATTTCCTTGCTTATTTTTAGTGTAGCACTCTTCTTAGACTTGCTAGTATGGCCAAACATTTGAAAGACCTACTTTTTGCGGATCGTGTTTCTGGGTTTCAACGCCATTTTTCCATCCCTGACGATGTCCATCTGTCACTCATAACAGAAAGCACTCTTGATATGGAGAGGGATGATGAAAGTACAATCATCTTTCCTCTCCTATCTATCGCTGAGGGCGGAGTCCGTTTTCCTCTTCACCAATTTCTTAGGGTTGTCCTTCGCCATTGGGGTCTGATTCCTTCGCAACCCAACGTAAACTTTTTCTGTATCATAATGGGGATTATAAAGTTGAACCGGTGTCTTAGGATCAACCTTGGCATACCTGCCATTCGGCATTGTTATGTTTTGGCCAAATCTTATGGACGACTAGGGCGCTATTTTCTCAGGGCCAAGGACACTGACCATCAATTGATAACTATGCTTGCCAGCTCTAGCAAGCAAGTTGAAGATGTCATGGTCGTTGTCTGAGACAACTGGGAATTCGGCGAAGGCGAGGATCGCCTAGACCTTATTCCTAGATGGAAAGGCGAACCAGGTTGCTGTGTAGCTCCTTACGCTTATCTATTTTATATCTACTCGGCCTTCTCGCGAACTACTAATTGTTTATTTGTGCAGGCAATAATTTTAAAAAAGTTCTAGTCTTGGTCGACGACGCAGTTCTTGCGGACATTAAAACCGCACTTCAGTTTTTCGGTCGTCCAAATATTCAGAAGCAAGGGAGGGTCGCCCATATACTTTTGAGGTACGAGCCAACTTACACAACATTTTCGGCCGCGGAAAACATTCCGATTCCATGCGGCGAACAACATCTCACGGCTCTCATCTTCCCCCGCTTTAAAAGCCTTAGGCAAATCGATTTTGAAACTTCTGATTCGGAGCAGGCCGCAGAGCCAGTAGCCGAGGAGATTGCCGAACAACCGAGCCAATCTACCTTGGAAGTTGAAGTCGATGAGTGTCTTCACTCGGCGTTCAAAGCAGCCGGCCTTAATCAACCCGACCCTCCTTCCACTTCAGGTCGGGGGGAAATCTTCTTTGAAGATATCTTTACTGATTTGGGAGATCTGCCCGGCTCCTATCCTGAGGACATGACTGGGGAAACACTCATGCAAATGGCACAAAAGAAAAACGCTGAACATATGGCTGCCCGGCAGAGGGCCGAGACCATCCGTTCTAAACCTGCCCCTACTGAATCTTTTGAGCCTATTATTATAGAAGAAACGGCTCGAATTGGGGTGGCCGAGACGGTGCAGGAAGTCGAACGGCTGAGCCCAGAAGATCAGAGGGGGGAGAAACGTCTCGCCGAGTGTGAGGCCGGCTCTGAAGAAAACCCTATTGATAAACGGCCGCGCTTAGAGGAGTCGAATGTGGTTGCGCCTTTTGTTGTTCAACCAATGATAAAAAAACATGTCGATCTCTTCTGAAGCGTCGGCTTTGAAAGATCCAGCCGTGGTGTTGAGTTTGGCTTCCTCGGTCTCATTGCCGGTAGACAAGGCAACCTTTCGGGCGGAACTGGACTTGGTGGCAATAGCATTAGCCGCTCAGTCGGCCTTTCTGGTATGTGACTTGATCCTAACTTCCGCTTTCTACGTATATTGTTTTGGTTTTGTTTTGGTTTTAACTCCCTATTTTGCAGACAGTCAGAAGGATAGTCGAAATAAGTTGCTGCCAGCATGACGCCATTGAAAGAATTGGCCGTTTGAAATTGGAAGTTGAGGGTGAGAGGAGCAGGGCTGAGTTCGAGGCAGCGAGAGCGACAATGGAAAGTGAAAGGGCCGAAGCCGAGGCAGAAAGGGCGCGGAGTTCTGACCAGCTCAGATTGGCCACCAAGGAGAGCGCAAACGCGAGCGAAGATTCGCTCAAGTTAGCCAATGAGGTAATTGCCAAGCTGGAGGCCGAATTGGAAGAGTCGAGGAAGATGAAGAAAATAGCCGACTCCGAGACTTCCAAAGCGTTCGAGGTTGGAAAGAGCGCTACCCTTGAAAATTATGTAGAAGAAGTCCCCAAATTCGAGAATCAAGGATTCAAACACGGCTAGCTCAAAGCCCTTGCTATCGCTGATGACATTGGTCATGCCGATTCCATACGAGCAAGTGGATGTTGAGCCGCTTGGGTCTGACCCCGAAGATTGACTTGAGCGACACTTTAGTTTTCTTAGGAATTTTCAATGTAGGTTCTTGCAAGCATGTTTTGTTTTTTAGTAGACTTCTATTTACTTAAGGTAATCTTCATGTATAAAATGATGACGATTTGTATTCACTTTATGAATGAAAATTTCCCTTGCTTTGCATTATTGCCTGTACTCAATTGTTGTTATCAATGAAGATTTTTTGCTTTTCACTATTTTGGGTAGGACTATTGCTGTCTGTTGCGCAATAGATAAACATGCCATTAAAAAGATGAATAAATTAAATATTGATAAAAAGATAACGACGTATCCTCGCGGTTAGACTTTCAAATTGGTCGAATAAACCCATGAGCATACCCTTGCATATGAATGGAGGCACGTGATCCTTTCGGCGCAAGGCCATGGAATTTAGCCGATTCAATTGGCCAGCCTTTAGCCGTTAAGATTAACGAATCTGTTCTTTGCCTCAGTTAATGTGTGAACTGGAAAGCCGAATACTACTAGTTCATGGAGTGGCTGTGGCACAAAAGTAGATCGGCGACAGGTTTAGATAGTGGGCCGATTAGATTAATGAATCTGCCCTTGCCCCAGCCAATGCATGAACTGGAAAGCCGAATACTACTAGTTCATGGAGTGGTTGTGCCACATAAGTAGATCGGCGACAGGTTTAGATAGTGGGTTGATTAGATTAATGAATCTGTCATTGCCCCAGCCAACGCGTGAACTGGAAAGCCGAATACTACTAGTTCATGGAGTAGCTGTGGCACATAAGTAGATCAGCGACAGGTTTAGATATTGGGCGGATTAGATCCCTAAGGCTTTTGAAGTCCAGTAGTAATGAGGTTGCCTCGGGGGTGCTGCACCTGTAAGGAATAAATAGGGTGAGAGTCTCATGTGCGCAGGTTCCATCAGTGTGCTTAGACTCAATAACTCAAACCAATCTATTGTGAAAGGTTAGACAAGTGCGAGTATCAAATAGACTATTCTTCAACAGCAGAGGAGAATGGAGGAAATTAGCTGAGCTGGGTGCGGAGATGAATCGAAGTGGCGAGCCCATGCGTACGGGAAGTAGGTCGTCGAAGGAGCGGGAAAAATGTCAGCCCCCACCTCGTCGCAATAGGTCTCCCTAAAGGGAAAAATAGCAACGGGGCAACTTCCTTCGACCACGATCGAAAGGTGAATCCGGTGTGACACCGCGCCCGTTGAGTTTTGCGGTGTTCGTGAGGAATAAACCGATGATTAAAGCGGATTCAATTGCGCACGACCCAAACGTAGCAGTCGACTTCGCTCAACAAAATTTTCCACCAGAAGTCCAGCAGTCAATGGTCAATCGACAGGATTTCGAAGTGTTTCGGGACGGCATCCACGAAGCAGTGAAAAGGCTTTATACCGCCTATGAAGTCGGCATGCGTCTACGTGCCGCACGACGGAAAATAGAGCACCAGAATGAGCGCATTCAAAATTTGGAAGCCCGCGCGGAAAAGGCCGAGCATGAACTGTAAAAGGCGAAAACTGCCGAGACACATTCGGCCGGCCAAACCAATCCGATCATGGGCGAAAGGGCGAATCAACGGCTAATAAGTCATGCGATTACTGATCAAGAGACAACAAGCATGTTTGCACTAGAGTTCGCAAAGACCAGGGCTTATGAACAAGGCTTCCACAACGGCCGAAAAGTCAGTATAGAGAAGACCAAGGAAAAGCTCGTTGAGGAGGTATGTTGATGTGAGAATCAGGGATTTAAGCACGGGTGGATTAGCGCTCTCCACGCCGCAGAGGCTCTCCGGGAAACAGGCGTTGATTCGGCGTTGCCGTTATATCAACGTGATCATTTTCCCTACGCGACTTTTGATGCCAAAAAGAGCGACGACGAGGTGATGCCGAATAAAATTGAATATATTGTATTGCGTTGAAGTAAATTAGAAGCGAGTTATGTATCACCGACCAAAATTAATGAGACTTTTCATTAGAATCGAATCATGTTTGCTTGTTATTTCAATTTATTTTTGTATATATTGTTATGCTTGTACAAATTGAACATGTTGTTATTTCAATATATTTAAATTTATGTTTGCATGTGTCGACTTTTGCCCGCCAACTAAGTGTGCTTTTTAATCGTAACATTCATGACAAGGGCGCCGAATCCACGGCTTTTACCTAGGCCAGTCATGACATCCACGAAAGGCGCTCCAAATCCAGAGTCTTTATTCGGCCCAAACGTGACCGGCACGGATGGGGCTCTGAATTCGGAGGCTTCTTTATGTTGGCCAATCGTGATATCCACGAAGGGCGCTCCGAATTCAGAGTCTTTATTCGGCCCAAAAGTGTCATGCACTGATGGGGCTCCGAATTCGGAGGTTCAATCGACCCAAAGGTGTCATGCACTGATGGGGCTCTGAATTCGGAGACTTAGCTTGGCCAATCGTGATATCTATAAAGGGTGCTCTGAATCCGGAGGGGGGGCTCCAAATTCGGAGACTCATCTTGGCCAATCGTGATATCCACGTAGGGCGCTCCGAATCCGGAGGCTTAGTCAGCCCAAAAGCGTCATGCACTGAAAAAGCTCTGAATTCGGAGACTTAGCTTGGCCAATCATGATATCCACAAAGGGCGCCCCGAATCCAGAGGCTTAGTCTGCCCAAAAGTGTCATGCACTGATGGGGTTCCAAATTCGGAGACTTAGCTTGGCCAATCGTGATATCCACGAAGGGCGCTTCGAATTCGGAGCCTTAGTCGGCCCAAAAGTGTCATGCACTAAGGGGGCTCCGAATTCGAAGACTTATCTTAGCCAATCGTGATATCCACAAAAGGCGCTCCGAATTCGGAGGCTTAGTCGGCCCAAAAGTGCCATGCAAAGATGGGGCTCTGAATTCAGAGACTTATCTTGGCCAATTGTGATATCCACGAAGGGCACTTCGAATTCGGAAGCTCAGTCGGCCCAAAGTGTCATGCACTGATGGGGCTCTGAATTTGGAGACTTAGCTTGGCCAATCATGATATCCATAAAGGGGCACTCCGAATCCGGAGGCTTAGTCAGCCCAAAAGTGTCATGCATTGATGGGGCTTCGAATTCGGAGACTTATCTTGGCCAAACGTGATATCCATGAAGGGCGCTCCGAATTCGGAGGCTTAGTCGACCCAAAAATGTCTTGCACTAATGGGGCTCCGAATTCAGAGGGGGCTCCGAATTTGGAGACTTATCTTGGCCAATCGTGATATCCATAAAGGGCGCTCCGAATCCGGAGGCTTAGTCGGCCCAAAAGTGTCATGCACTGATGTGGCTCTGAATTCGGAGACTTATCTTGGCCAATCGTCATATCCACGAAGGCGTTCCGAATCCGGAGGCTTAGTCAGCAAAAAAGTGTCATACACTGATGGGGTTCCGAATTCGGAGACTTAGCTTGGCCAATCATGATATCCACGAAGGGCGCTCCGAATCCGGAGGCTTAGTCGGCCCAAAAGTGTCATGCATTGATGGGGCTCCGAATTCGGAGACTTATCTTGGCCAATCATCATATCCACGAAGGGCGCTCCGAATCCAGAGGCTTAGTCGGCCTAAAAGTGTCATACACTGATGGGGCTCCAAATTCGGAAGGGGCTCTGAATTCGGATGCTTACGTTGGCCAATCGTGATATCCACGAAAGGCGCTCCGAATCCAGAGGCTTAGTCAGCCCAAAAGTGTCATGCACTGATGGGGCTCCGAATTCGGAGACTTATCTTGGCTAATCGTGATATCCACAAAGGGCGCTTCGAATCCAGAGGCTTAGTCGGCCCAAAAGTGTCATGCACTGATGGGGTTCCGAATTCAGAAGGGGCTCTGAATTTGGAGGCTTATGTTGGCCAATCGTGATATCCACGAAGGGCGCTCCGAATCTAGAGGCTTAGTCGGCCTAAAAGTGTCATGCATTGATGGGGCTCCAAATTCAGAGACTTATCTTGGCTAATCGTGATATCCACGAAGGGCGCTCCGAATCCAGAGGCTTAGTCGGCCCAAAAGTGTCATGCACTGATGGAGCTCCGAATTCGGAGACTTATCTTGGCCAATTATGAAATCCACGAAGGGCGCTCCGAATCCAGAGGCTTAGTCGGCCCAAAAGTGTCATGCACTGATGGGGCTTCGAATTCACAAGGGGCTCCGAATTCGGAGACTTATGTTGGCCAATCGTGATATCCATGAAGGGTGCTCCGAATCTAGAGGCTTAGTCGGCCCAAAAGTGTCATGCATTAATGGGGCTCTGAATTCGGTGACTTATCTTCGCCAATTGTGAAATCCACGAAGGGCGCTCTGAATCCAGAGGCTTAGTCGGCCCAAAACTATCATGCACTGATGGGGCTCCGAATTCGGAGACTTAACTTGGCCAATCATGATATCCATGAAGGGTGCTCCGAATCTGGAGGCTTAGTCGGCCCAAATGTGTCATGCACTGATGGGGCTCAGAATTCAGAGACCTATCTTGGCCAATCGGGATATCCACGAACGGCACTCTGAATCCGGAGGCTTAGTCGGCCCAAAAGTGTCATGCATTGATGGGGCTCCGAATTTAGAGACTTATCTTGGCCAATCGTGATATCCACGAAGGGCGCTCCGAATCCGGAGGCTTAGTCGGCCCAAAAGTGTAATGCACTGATGGGGCTTCGAATTCGGAGACTTAGCTTGGCCAATCATGATATCCATGAAGGGCGCTCCGAATCTGGAGGCTTAATCGGCCCAAAAGTGTCATGCTCTAATGGGGCTCCGAATTCGGAGACTTATCTTGTCCAATCATGATATCCATAGAGGGCGCTCCGAATCCAGAGGCTTAGTCGGCCCAAAAGTGTTATGCACTGATGGGGCTCCGAATTCGGAGACTTATCTTGGCCAATCGTGATATCCACGAAGGGCGCTCTGAATCCGAAGGCTTAGTCGGCCCAAAAGTGTCTTACACTGATGGGGCTCCGAATTCGAAGACTTATCTTGGCCAATCGTGATATCCACGAAGAGCGCTCCTAATCCAGATGCTTAGTCGGCCCAAAAGTGTCATGCACTGATGGGGCTCCGAATTCGGAGACTTATCTTAGCCAATCGTGATATCCACGAAGGGCGCTCTGAATCCGGAGGCTTAGTCGGCCCAAAAGTGTCATGCACTATGGGGCTCCGAATTCGGAGACTTAGCTTGGCCAATCGTGATATCCACGTAGGGCGCTCCGAATCCGGAGGCTTAGTCGGAAGACTTGTTTTAGTAAGCTAAATTTCAGTGAGGAAACAACAAACTTTGTATTGCAAAAAATGAAACTTGTACACGGCGAACATTCAAAACAAGTATCATGCCCCACAAGTCGGGTTAATGGTAGAATTTATGCAAATGCGTGGAATTCCAAGGCCGTGGCGGACTTATCCCAGACATGTCTTTGAGCCGATATGCCCCTACTCCCGCGATTGAGTCGATCAGATAGGGGTCGTCCCAGTTAGGACCCAATTTTCCATCAGCTGGATTCTTGGCAGCTGGAAGCACTTTCTTTAGGACCAACTCTCCTGGTGCGTAGCGGCGCAGTTGAACACATTGATTATATGACTTAGAAAGCTGCTGTTGGTTCCGTGCCATGGATGTAAGGGCACAGTCACTTCGTTCTTCAATCAGAATCAAATCCAAAGCCAACATCATATCGTTTCAACCCAAATCAAAAACTTTTGATTTCAAGGTTGGGAGGCCGATGTCCAAGGGGATGATTGCCTGTGTTTCGAAGCACAAGGCGAACGGCGTCTCCCCAGTGGACCGCCTCGGAGTAGTGCGATGAGCCCATAACACACTTGGCAATTCTTCAACTCATCTGCCTTTAGCTTTCTCCAGCCTCTCCTTGATGTCGTCTAAAATAGATTTGTTGGAGGCTTCAGCTTGGCCATTACTCTGTGGATAAGCTGGGGTGAAATAATAAGGCCAAATACCATACTTGCTGCACAGTTCCTGGTAGACACCGCAATCAAACTGGGTGTCGTTATCTGAAATAAGTGCTCTTGGAATGCCGAATCGCGTTATGATATTTCTCCATACAAAACGCTTCACATCATTATCTCGAATGTGCGTTAGTGCCTCCGCTTCCACCCATTTTGTGAAATAATCTATTACGACAATCAAAAATCGCTTGTTGCCCGGGGCACGAGGCAATTGTCCGACGATGTCAAGTCCCTATTGGGCGAACAGCCAAGGACTGGTTATAGAGCTTAACTCTTCAGCAGGCAGATGGGTTAAAGGAGAAAACTTCTGACACTGCTCGCATTTCTTCACGTAACATTCGGCATCAGCTCTCATTGTCGGCCTATAATACCCCTGTGTCACAGCACGATGGGCCAAAGAGCGCCCGCCAGAATGGACACCACAGCTACCTTCATGTATTTCAGTCAGTAGACCCTCGACTTTACCCAGATGAACGCATTCTAGGTACGGGCCAGAAAGGGATTTTTTGTAAAGTTTTCCATGCGGATCCACATAGTATCGTAGGGCTTTGTTTCGCAGCTTGTGTGCTTCTTTCTTATCCGATGGGAGCTGTTCGGAAGATAGGAATGCAACAATGGAGTCCATCCAACTCGGCTCTGACTCTATGACATTAATCTAGACTTCCTCTGAAAGGCCAATGCTCGACTTAGGGATGAAACCCACTTCAATTGTCCGTTTAATCTCTGAGTTAATAGCGAAGGCTAGGCAAGCCTGGGCGTCCGCATGTGTGTTTTGATCACGGGTTATTTGGTTCAATTCATGGTAGTCAAATTTTGCCAGTATGGAATTTGTCGTTTTCATGTAAGCGGCCATACAGTCGTTTTTGCGGCGTACTCCCCCTTTAGCTGATTGATCACTAGTTTTGAATCACAAAATATAAGCAGACGCCGAGCACCTAGGAGATGTGCGTTCCGCAAGTCGGTTAGCAGGGTCTCGTATTCGGCCTCATTATTCGATGCTTCGAAGCTGAGTTTAACAGCCTACTCAATTATTGCCCCGTCAGGAGCCATTACCACTACTCCGGCCCCGCTACCGCGTTGATTGGACGATCCATCACAGTACAACTACCAAATGTCCCCAACATAAATTCTCCAGTTCGGCTTAGGTTGAATTTCATCAGACTTGAAGTCGGCAAGACCCCTAGTGAATTAGGCCACAAAGTCAGCAAGCACTTGCCCCTTGATTGAGGTTCTAGGCCAAAACTGAATGTCGTACTGGCCGAGTTCAAGAGCCCACTTTGAAACGCGCCCTGATGCTTTTGCATTACGGAGTACCGACCGAAGGGGGCGGTCCGTTAGTACCCCGATGGTATGTCCCTGAAAGTAATGCATCAGCTTTCTTGTCGCCATGACGAGGGCTAGGATGAGTTTTTCCAAAGGAAGGCAACGTGATTCGGCGTTAACCATTGCTTTGCTCGAATAGTACACTGGCCGCTGCACTCCAAGCTCTTCCTTTAACAGTACGACGCTGACGGCCCGATCGGAAACTGCCGGATATAAAATGAGTGGGTCACTTGCCAAAGGTGTTGTCAAGAGTAGAACTGATCAGAGGTAGGTCTTCAGGCCGTTGAAAGTGACTTCGCACTCGGAGGTCCATTCAAAAGCCTTACCCTGTCGTAGAGTATAAAAGAACTGTCAGCAGCAATTTGTGGAACGACTAATGAACCTGTTGAGTGCAGCGGCCATCCCCATAAACTTTTGAACCTCTTTCACCGAACAAAGGGAACCGAGTTCCAAAACTGCTGTGATTTGCCTCAGGTTGGCTTCGATTCCTCAGTGGTTAACAATGTAGCCAAGGAATTTGCCAGATCCGATCCCAAATGCACACTTGGAAGCATTTAGCTTCATTTTGTACTTGCGTAAAATGCCGAATGTCTATTCCAGATCGGCCAGATGAGTTTGCTCTTCTTTAGACTTGACCACCATATCGTCAATGTACACTTCCATAGTTCGGCCGAGTTGCTCCTTGAACATGGCAGTGACTAGTCTTTGGTACGTTGCCCCCGCATTCTTCAGCCCAAAAGGCATTACCTTATAGCAATAGGTCCCTCTTAGGGTGAGGAATGCAGTTTTTTCTTGGTCGTCCAGATGCATGGCAATTTGATGGTGGCCTCTGTAGGCATCGAGGAAGCTCATACGTTGATGATGCGCCGTGGAGTCCACGAGTTGGTCTATTCTGGGGAGAGGAAAATAATCCTTGGGACAAGCTTTATTTAAGTCCATGAAATCCACACAAACACGCCAAGTCTCATTTTTCTTCTTGACAACCACAGTGTTCGATAGCCATGTAAGATAGGTAACTTTCCAGATTGCCCCGGCATCAAGTAACCGGTCAACTTCCTCAACAATGGTAGCGGTGTGTTCTGTGGCAGACCGCCGTCTTTTCTAAATAATCAGCTTACATTTAGGGTCAACGTTTAAACGGTGCTGCGAAACAGACGGATCCACACCCGACATCTCATATGGTGTCCACGCAAATACATCAAGGTTGCTAAGTAGAAAAGAAATTAGCTGATGTCTGTCGCCTTCATTCAGGGAGGCGCTGATCATGAAGAACCTGTCTGGATTCCCGTCATTGTCAACTCAATCCAGGGCTTCCATGGCCTTTTCACTTGGGAGTCACCCAACATCGTCGAGGCTCTCTCAATCCAGCACCTCAATTGAATTTACTTCCAACTCTTTTGGTGTTTTTGCGGCAAGGAGATAGCATGCTTGTGCCGATTTCTAGGAACCATGGATTTGCTCAATGCCGTGCTCTGTCGGGAAGTAAAGCAGTTAATGATAGGTGCTTGGCATGGCCCGCATGGTATGCAACCAAGTTCGCCCCATAATGAGATCATACGGCAAAGGAAGCTTGACAATCAAGAATTCCACATCCACTGATCGGGAGCCCGCACGAACTGGTAGTGTGATTTTACCCAACGGGTACTCCGGATTAGCGTTGAAGCCGAATAATGGATAAGGAGCCAGAGACAAGTCCGACTCGGCGAACTCGAGCTTGATAAAGGTCTTGTAATACATAACCTCCGAAGTATTCCCTTGGTCTATGAGAACGCGTTCAACGGTGAATCGATTTACGCATAGTTCGATGACCAATGGATCAATGTGGGGGAGTGTTATGCCAATCAAATCAGAATCATCGAAGGTAATGTTTAGAGCTTCATGGGGCCGTTTTGCTGGTGTAATTTGCTTTTGGTGGTTAGGATGCTATTGAATTGTATGTACTGCAGATGACGCCGGCAAGCTGTATACCATATGGATCACGTCGAGTGGAGGTGAATCCTGCTGTAAATCTACTGCTTTTGTCAAGTTGTCTTTTCGGACGTACTGTTTAAGCCGACCATCTTGTACCAATTCCTCCAAGTGATCCTTCAATGCATAACAACTCTCTGTATCATGGTCGTGGTCTTTATGATACTCGCACCGCCTATCCCGTCTCATCGTGTCCGGAGCTCCCACCATTTTGGATGGCCAAAGTGTTAGACTTTGGACATAACCGTGCTGATTGGTTCTGACAACTCCGTATATTTCTTGTCCGCGAGCCTTGTGCGCCTGCTATCTACTTGAAATTGTTCACTAGCTCGGTGGGAACATTGGTCGTTTGTTCAGCGTGAATCACGTCTCTTGTCTCATTTAGCCCGGCTCCATAATTTAGGGCTTCGTGATGGTACAGAGTTTATCGGCTGAAAAATCTCAAAAGGGGCCGTCTTGTTGGCCTTGTTCCCGGCTTTAACCCGCAGAGCGTCATCTTTCACTTTGCAATATTCCTCGACTTTCTTCATCAACGACCAGACTATTTTGGGGGGCCTTCTAGTCAAGGAACTACGGAGGGCACTATCAGGATGCAACCCCATTTTAAATGCGGTGATGGCCATGGAGTGTTTGCAGGCGTCATCCACAACAGTGAAGCATTCCCAATAGCGTGCCAAATACGCTCGTAAGGTTTTCCCTGGTTGGATTTGCATTGCCCAGAGAGAGTCGGCTTGCTTCAGCTGGACCTCACTGGTGATGAATCTTGCCCTAAAGGATTTCTGTAATTGATGGAAGCTCTTAATTGACTTCGGTTCCAACTTGTAATACCCTCTGACGGCCAATGGTCCCAAGCTGCTCGGAAATATTCAGCACATAAAAGCCTCGTCGTCTGCATGCAGCGTCATGGCTTGCTTATAATGACAGATGTGGTCAGTGGGATCCGATTTTCCATCGTATAGGGTGAATGATAGAGCCTTGAACTTTTTGGATAATACTGCCTTTGCGATCCATCGCACAAAGGGGTCATGTTGGTCCTCTTCATCTGAACCATTTCATCTTTATTTGCGGCGTGCACGTGGACTCTCTTCGGAGGAGCTAGTGGTTTCGACTCGTCCCTTCTTTTGGGGGTTTAGGGATAATGAGTCAGAATAACTGTCACTTTCTTGTCTTCGGGCTCGAAGTCGTTAGCCATCTTCCCTCAAAGGTTGTCCTGGATCTTGGGGTACAGCTTGTTTGGACTTTGCCACTTCCAAGGCCAAATCTTGACGAAGACGCTCGTTCTCAGCGATCATGTTCACCAACCTCTGTTCGTTTTTCTTTGCCTGTTCCATGATCGCTTGCATGGTCTCATGTGCAGAAGTCGAGGGTGAGGTATAAGCAACTGAGTCGAAGTTCAAGGCACGTCTTGCGGTGATATTCTCTGGTCCCAGCATGTTTGTTGGAGTGAGGTCATCTCTCGATGTGGTTTCGTTAATGACTATCAAAGGATCTTTCATTACGTCCGCTATGGATGTAGTTGAGTATTCCCACAGACGGCGCCAATTGTGGAGATGTGGTTTAGAAATACTCTTTAGATCCTGTGGGACGCTCGTGATCCTCAGCTAGCCACCTGAAAAGGAATGAACACTCCGGTCGGGGGTGCCGGAATTAGCACTCCGACGGACAAGTCAGTATATACTCTCTTGGTTGCTTGTGTTTTAAGTTAAGCATAGTAGTTCTCACATACCTCTCTTTGGTTGTTCCTCTTCTATTTATATACGCCCCTGGTCCTCAGGATAGGGCCCACTATTAATCCGTCATGTGATTGTTCACTCAGCTTCTTTTGTCATAAATCACTTCCCATTTGGCTCCCCGTTCAACTGGTTCTACGGCCGATTAGGAGATTCGACTTTCGAATAATGCGAGATGGGGCCGAATAGGGATGTTCATATAATAAGCTTCCAAGTATATACTCGGCCCCCTCTGCAGTCATCGAAACTCGGCTCCCACAAAGACCTTTTGTATGATTTTTTTTCCCTAGTTATTTGTTATTTCAAAAGATCTATGGATTTTGGTATTTTGGGTTAAACTTAGGGTTTGGATTTGAAATGTAAACGAGAGTTTTTTCAAATGAGTTCTTGAACAAGGTTATGATTTTGTATTGGTGGTTGAGATATGTTGAAATAGTGGTTTTCCTTTACTCAAATATGATTTTCAAAGAAAATAAGGTTTTGGTTTAAAACCATGGGGTTTGGCTTGTGTTAGAAAATAATGACAAATGATGTTGGTTTTTGTAAGATTGGAAGGAATGTGGATATTGATGATGATGGTGGAGTTGGATATGTAATATCGCTCACATCTTGGAAATGATGAAAATATATTTATTATTATTGAAACTTTCTATTGATTAGAAATATCTATTTTGGGTTATCAGTGGAGGATAGCTTTGATTATTGTAGAAATTGCACGAGAACTAAGTGAACCGAAACAAAATCCTCATCCATATGGCATTGAGCATTATTGCATACTTAATCATTAAAAATGAATTGTTTTGACAGAAATGGGTGAATACATTAGTGAATCTGAGTAAGTGATGTGATTCCTTCAAATTAAGTTGGCCTTTGTATCTATGGTGAAAGTCTTAAAAACTGCACATATACAAGGGTTCTGATTCTAGCGAATGAAATATCTGTGAAATGGCAATAGTAGTGCTTTTATATCCTACGTTTACGTGGGTGCCAGTTTACGGTTTTGTACGGACAAAATTTTCGTAAAAGGTTGTACTTGTTTAGAGATTCACAATGTGTTGTATTCACCGCCCTGTTACTAATGTTAAAAGATTATTTCAAGAATTAATATATAATCTGGCATTGCATTGTGTTGTGACAAAAATCTGGAATTGTTTTACAAGGGCATGGCATATGCATTCACCTTATGACTTTGTTAAGATTTATACATTGTGTTATAGTATCTGTACTGGGCTTTGGCCCTCCCTATGTGGAAAACAACTTTCAGGTGTTGATGATATGCCTCTGCCAAGAACTTAGCCTGGGAGGACTTAGAGCTGAAGGCTTCCTTTTGTGATTTGTTATAATTATTTTGTAACAAGCCTAGGGCTTTATTTATATTGAGTTAAAACATACTTTTAATGTAACCAAGCGCCGTTTAGAGAGTTGTAGTCGTTATGGCATTTAATTATCTGTTCTGCTTTTGTTCTATTTTGTTCGTCTGCGGCATATGCTATAGATTCATGATTAGGGCTTATGAATGCATGACTGCATATGTCACCTTTTGTACAATCAATTTATACGAATGACAGGTAATCATTTGGAAATGTATCATCATTTATTGTATATGGTGAAATTGGATATCACTATTATTTCAGAGCGTTACAACTTGGTATCAGAGCGTACTGGGTTTGAATACTTTGGGTATGTGGGAAGTGGTTTTTACCACAATGGGTTTATCTTGCTTAATAGAGATAATTGTATGTATGGTATGCTATGTGATAACATGCTTATGTGACTAAGTAGGCATGGAATTTAATTTCTAAGATATTGATTAGGTCTACGGGTTTCTAGAAGTCCTGTTTGAAGAGCACTTGATCACTGCTATTTCTAATTGGCACTCTGGCAACATCGCGGAACGATCATTATCTATAAAGAAAGTTCATTTGTGTTTATGTGATTATGTGCTTATATGGATTGAATTAATTGTTGTCCACTGTATTAGGACATGAGTGAGTTAGCTACAACACATTTGTGAATGTGCTAATCGATCGTGTTACGTTTATTAGGATGTCAGTACGTTGTGGTGGTAGGCATGGCAGGCCTAGACGGCAAGAAATGCCGTTACCAGATAAAATTTTGGTATAGGGGGAAGGAGTTGGTTAGGCCAAAGTGGCTGAACCAGTGGATCAGCATGCCATTGGCGCTTTGGCCGGTGAAATGGCCAGGGCTTTGTGGGAATTTATGGACATTCTCACGTCTGAAAATCAAGTCTAGGCCCATGTTGTTGAGACATGGCCATCTTTCTTGAAGAGGGAGTTCTTTCAGTCTAATCCAGATGATTTTTTGGGTGATTCGAAAATGCCTCTAAAGGCAGATAAATGGCTCAAGCAAATAGTGAAGACTTTCGAAATGCTTGGCATCGAGGACGATGGGCTGAGGGTGACCTTCCCATCTTTCCAGCTAAGGGGACATGCTGGTCAATAGTGGAAGTATGTGCGCGGGTGCATTGGAATGACTTAGGAGGCCTTTGTCAACGCCTTCCAGGACAAGTTTTTGCCTCCCACTGCTAGGGAGAAGTTGAGATATCAGTTTCTGAAGCTCAAACAATTAAGCACACATGTAGCTGAATTTGAGGCAGCTTTCACTAGCTTCTCTAGATTTACACCCGAGCTTGTGACGATGAAGGAATGCTGTTGTATAGAGTTTGAGAGGAGATTGAGGACCAGGCTCTTTTTCAAGGTGGTCGCATGTATGATTAGGGATTACGGACGCCTTGTGGAGGCGCTGGCTTATCTCGAGACTGTGATGCAGTCGGAGGAGAAGCGGATGGAGGGTTCCAAGAAGAGGTCCCTAGATGTTCAAGGGGATACTAGGAACAACGAGAGACAGAGGGGTTCAACCCCACAATAGTCCTAAGAAGCACAGTCTAGATCTACCTTTCATGTACCAAATTCGGGTTCTAGGAGAGGTAATCAGGGAGATTTCACTTGTTTCAAGTGTGGCCAATTGGACCACAAGCCTCCAGCTTGCCCGTAGAGAGGAAGAGGGCAATAGTCTGTATCATCTTCGGCTCGTCCTCAGAGTCAAAGCCAGAGTTAGGGGGAAGGTCATCTGCTTACTTGTTATCAGTGTGGGCAAATGCGGCACTTCAGGAGGTTTCGCTGTTAGTTATGGGGCACACCTGGTGTGTTTGGTTCAAGACAAACTTAGAGCCATCAACCTACCCAGTCGGTACAGGCCTTGAGGGCCAATCAAGGAGTCTCTTCGGCTCAATCAGTACATTAGACTTATGCTCCGAGAGGTGAGCAAGGGCATGTGTATGTTGTTACCACGCCAGATTTATTACCAACATCTTCAGTTGTGAGAGATGATTTCTTGTTATATGTACACGTTCCCGCGAACGCCCCGGAAGGATGAATTCCCCCATTCCGTTCGTTTGTGGGTTTACTACAGTTCAGGCTCAAATTGTCACGGTTCTTAATCTGATCTCACAATGTGCAATGTGAGATTGATAAATCACCAAAGAGTCCAAATCTGGCAAATCGTTTTGAGAAAACAGATTTTTAGAAAGAAATGTCAAACATGGACTGCTTTGCCAGATACAGAGTCGCCACCTAAATATTTTTTTATGGGGGAATTTAGGAAACCCTGACTCATTTGCCTAAGGCCACGTGTCTGTCATCACCAAAGTTGCCTCGGCTCGGGAACTTGGGTATGATTGGGGAAGGTCAGCTATGAGCACCCCCACTCGCCCGATCCGAAGATCGGCCTCTACTAACCATGATATCTAGTTTTGAAAACGTTATGTGTTCTTATTCCGATTAATTAGCTAATCTTACTATGTGATACGCACAACACAAAAGTATAGACTAGATCGCCTAATTTGGAACAAAGCATTGCATATCCGTTTGTTCGGAAAATGGTTTGAAATTTGCTACTCGCAAGTAGGCTAAAATACGGATTTCAACGAGTTGTTCCAACTCAAGCAATCCAACCTTCACCCACAGGCATTCAGGCAGTAATATCACATAAGCACATAGCCACATGGTAAGCATGCTGTCATGTTAGCATTCACACTCATGCGAGATACTAAAGCATAAATACTTACAGCGTACTCCGAGCCAAAACAAAGAACATGTTAGCAATCAAACGTATGATCCAAGTCCATGTTAAATAGCTAATGCATCACAGGCAAAATGCAATCTAGAATAGGCTCGGCTAATCTTAGGATGGCATGTGAAATGCAGCAAGTAACATGTATTCAAGTTAGATTTGAAATACTATGCAGTTAGCATGATGCGCCTAGCCCAGTGCATGCAATACTGATGAATGGATGCACACATGCTTAGCATAAGGTATACTAACCATCAAAAGCAGGTAAGTAAAAGGGAGAAAAAAATGGGGGTTGGAAGACATGCACACACACACCCACACTTATTACACATTCGCCCTCGCTCGAAGGGACCAAAAGAATAATACAAATTAATTAACCTACAAGCTAATTAATTATTACAGACCACTTAACTAGTTAAGCAAATTAACTAAGCTAAGAAAGTAATAAAACAGCCTCGGGAAGAGGGTCCAATGCATGCGTGCTCGGGTTTGCTCGGAAATCCGTCACTATGCATAAGCTGACTCTGTTTACCCTGCTCTGCTCTTCTGAAAATTGCACACAAGTCCCAAGGAACACTCTCTGAACACTGTGGAGCATCACTGACCAAGGGGAAACATCACCGACCATGGTAGAAGGGTCATCGACCAAATATTTAGCTCTCGGCCTCAAATGTTTGGTCGGTCGGCAATAGAGATGGTCAGCCGACCATGTATGCCTGTAGAATCCTGTTTTGACAGCAGCAGAGGGCAAACATGGCATGGCAATGCATTTCAAGCAAATGTTTGCACAGACACCCTCCTTATCATGTTCATGACTCAAAGGAGGATGGTCCTCGACCCTCGGACCACCAATCGCACATTTCAGTGCGTGATGGCCAAAGAGGCCAAATTATGCATTTTAATGTCAAATGTAATGCACACAAACACATAAGGAAACCAACCTCAATCATGGTGATTCAAGAGGCAAGGCATGCATGCCAAATGCAACCTAAGCATGTGAGCTAAGTATGTAATATGAGCATGAGGGTAAGTAATATGAAGGTGCAAGCATGTAACAAGTATGCAAGCTAACAAGCATGCAAATGATATGTGACAACATATCAAGCGAACATGTGACAACATGTTAAGTAACTACAAGGGGAATGCATGCCAAATGCAACACAACTTTAAGTATGCGACAACATGCCATGGGCCAAGTATGTGACAACATGCCTATGGGCCAAGTATGCGACAATATGCAAGGAAAATGTACACACAAACATTCATGCACACAATGGTCCAAAACTTCAGCATGAGGGAGTAACTTTTAAGCCCAAAACAGCGGCTAATATGCTAAGCACATGAAGGTGAATGTACATACAAGCATGCATAGATACATGGTTCAAGACTTAAGCATAAAGAAGCAACTTTTAAGCACACTTAAAAGGGACAAACATGGGCATATGGCAAGCATACTAAGCTCTAAAAATCATGTTTAAGAATGGTGCCAAACCAACTAAACAAGACAAACAAGGCATGCAACTATGTCCAAAACTCAAGGCAAGCCAAGGGGCTTAAACCATGGCTATATGAAGCAAGTCCCAAAGGGCCATGGGGACTCAAAACCACCCCAAGGTAGACCAAAACAAGGTCAAAGGCACACCTAGATGGCATCTAAATGGCCTAAGTCTAAAGGTATGCAAAAGGGTCCAAACATGGAGCATGAAACACCAACCTTTTAAAGCATTAAAGGAGCATCAAATGCAAGCATACAAGCATACCACAAGGACTGAAATGATGTTATAAGTGGTGCCAAACCACTGAAACAAGCCAAGTAATGCATGCTCAACACTCACACACCCAAGGCTAACAAGCCAAAATGCAAGGTGGCTATACAAATCATGTCATGGATGGCCAAAACAACTCCAAACAGACCTTAAGCATACTAAGACATGCATAAAAGCTTCACAAAGCTAGGCCAAAAACATGATAGAAACAAGGCTCAAAGCACAAAGCATGTTAAGGCAATTCATGGCATTACAAGACAAGTATGCAAAGCAAGCATGGTGTGTCTAAACCAACTTAAAACAGTGCTATATCATGGTAAAATAAGCACAAATACTAGCTAAGACATGGCCAACATGAACTCAACAATGGTGCTCACACATGAGGCTAAAATGATAACTTTTGAAGGCAACAAGGAGAGGGGATGGCCCTCTCCTTCTTAGGAACTTAAAGCACCATCCCCACCACTAAAATCCATTTGGATTTCAATGGTGAGGAGGCCCAAACAAAGTGGTCCCGGAGCTCACCAAAATAGCACAAAATGGGGGCCAAACAAGGCCTAAGAGGGGTCAAACAACCCCAAATACCAAAACAACCTCAAACAACTATTTTAAGCACTTAAAATCAAAACTTTTATTAGTTATACACAAAGCTTAAAAATAGATGCAAAGATGGCTAAAAGCCTATGCAAAAATGGGGAATAAAGGGGTAAAGTTCTTACCCTTGAAGACCTTCTTCACAAGGACCACTCCAGCCCTTTCTCCAAGCTTAAATCAACTCAAAAACTCTAAAAATCACTCCTTAGTACCTCATTAGCTAAAGGAAAGTGTAATTTTAGGTGTTTGTGTGCAAAACTATGAACAAAACACCTTAATACACACACAATATGGAAGAAAGGGAGATATAGAGATAGAATAGATACAACTATGCTAACCCTAATCTAGAGCTCTGGAACTTAACCTTCTAACCCTTGAGAAGGGAGGAAAAGGCCTCCCTTTATAGAGGATCACTCTTACAAAGCTTACAAAACAAGCTAAGCAAGAGTGAATCCCTCCATACACGTGTATGGAGGGGGAAAAAGTGGGTGCCAGCTATACCAGCTAGCATAGCTGGCACAAAATATCTACCAAAAGCAGATGCACAGTGGTCGGCCAGCCAAAAATGCCAAATTGACCAAATAAATGGTCGAACAACCAAACATTTGGCCGATGGCAACAAAACAATGGCTGGTGGCCTCAAGCCATGGCCGATGAGATGTGGAGATGGCCAACAAGCCATTCCCTGCTCCTCAAAAGCAAAACACAAGTGTTTGGTGCAAAACCAAACACAAAACAGGCAAGTCGAGAGGTCTTGAGGCAAGACGCGTGGCCGAGACCTCCGAGAACTCAAGACGAACACGAACATAGATGATCACCGAGTGTTCAAATGGCGATGTCTAAGTCTTGAGAACAGTCAAAAATGGGGTGTCTACATTATGCAGTTATATCCCAATGTGTTGATTGATACTGGTGCATCGCATTCTTTCATTTCGTCTGCATTCGCATCATCATTAGGGTTAGAAGTGGTTCGGTTCGCTTAGGGTAGAGTCACCTATTGGGGGTGAAGTTATTTTGGACCAGGGGTGTTAAGGTTGTGAGACAGAGATTGTCAGTCACCGACTTCCTTTTGCATTTGCATTGTTAGATATGTTGAGTTTTGATGTTATTTTGGGCATAAATTGGTTGTCTTCATATCGTACCACTATTGATTGTTTTTATTTTCTAGGGGATCGAACTGTTAAAGTGTTATCACCATTGTATGATTCACGTGATTGGGGCGAGCTTAATTGCTTCTTGCAACTTTCTTGAGTAGTGAGATATGATGTAGTTGGACTGCGTAAAGTGGTGGGTGTGTTATGTCAAGGTTGTTTTTGACCTTATTGGTCCTGGTATGTGTAGTGTAAAGTGTTTAGGCGTCATGGGAGTATGTGTGAGCTAATCCAAGGGTATGGGTTTTGTGTTTTTGTTATATAGTTGACTCAAAAATAGATGGGAGTTGAACTTAAGGTCATGTTTGTTTGGGAGATTGGGGGGTGGGATTGGTGTAGTAAGGAGGTAGGTCCCACTATAACTAGTTTGGTGGCTTCCTTATGGAGGGGGATTGTTACTCCAAGCGGCTTGCTAATTGGGTGAATTTTGGATGGGATTAGAAAAATAGTGAAGGGATTGAGTCTATTTTATATAAAAATGTTATTTTTTTATTTTTATTTTTTTTTTACCAAGTGCACCCATTTGTTTTAATATTTGTTTTAGTTTTTTTTCTTTAATATAGAAATAATTTATTTACTAATTTTATATAAAAATAATTTAACAATCCTATCACTAACCATCTCCCACACTATCATCAAAGCAAACACACTTTTACTTAATCTCCTTACTAACAATTCCCACATTAACCATCTCTTCACTAACAATCCTTTCACTAACAATCCCATCCAACCTAATCCGCCAAACAAATGTGGCCTAAGGGTTGTGTAATTGAACAGTATCTTGGTGTGGCATATAAGACTTGTTTGGACAAGTGGTAAGTTAGTTTAAGTTAATGGTAACTGGTTTGGGGTTACGATTGGGAACTTTGGCCTTTGAGCTCTTCTGCGCCATTGCGTGATTGGTAGTTGTGGAATTTCTTTACTCGTGTTATATTGTGTTGTTGGCACTTTGGAAATTTCTAGGGATTATTACCATGGAAGTTTGTATTGATGTCGTGGCGTCACCACGGTGTGATGGGTTTTGTTGGGTGACCATGTTGTGGTTCACTGGAGGAACACTGAGGAATGATTTTGAGGAAAACAAATATTTTCTTTTGGCGTTGTGGCCTTGTGTGGTCGTTTTGAACTAAATCAATTTTGGTTTGAAATGTAAGTTCTCGATTTAATAAAAAGCTCAATCTAACAAATCATGAGAATAAAAGGAGTTTTGAAATTTAAATAACACTTTTGGTTTTCAAAAAATGGCACGGTTTTGAAATCTTTGAGTTTTGTTGGAGGAAGTTGAAAAAGATATTTTGATTGTGGGTAGTGTGAGATTAGGCACCTCTTAAGAAATATGGTATTTCAGGAAAATGAATAAAAGAAAGTTTCTTAAACCTGAATGGGTTGTATTTTACTTGTATGGTGGAGTGTCTCGTGATCTAGCTTGAGTTGCTAGTTGCATGTTAGGTAGTTATTTTTCAGGGAGCTTAGACTTTATCGAAGGTTGATGTGCCATCGTGTTGTTTGTTCAACCGTGTTTTATTTTGTGTTCTCATTTTATGAGAATTGGCCAAAAGCCTTGTGTGCAAATGGTTTCCTTATTTTTTGTGTTTCAGTGTTAAGCACCCGATGGTGGTTTGGGTATTGTAGGTAGTCGAAGAATGGTTGACATCTTGGAGTTTGGACTGTTGTTGGTTATTGTTCTTTTATAGTTACTCACCATTTTGTTCTGGTGTTTTCCTAAATTTCGAGTAGATGAGAGTGCCTTATATGAAAGAGACCGGTTTGGGTTTTAGATACTTGGGGTCTAGTCTTGTGAAGCCACGATGTTTTTATTATTATTTGTTATTGGTTAAGGTGTTGTGGAGACACCATGGGGTTGAAGAAACAACTTAAGAATGTGAAACGAAAGTCCGTGAGAAATATCCGAACCAAATTGTTAATGTTTGAAACTTATATTAAAGATTTTATTCATATTATATAATATGACGACATTGTATATGTTTTAGAGAATGTGAACTATACTGTTATGTACTACATGATGTTATTTTATCATTCTGTTAACGATTGGTGTTGAGTCACCGTGGCTTAAAATTTTGGGGACGAAATTCCCTAAGGGCCAGGTTATAGCGATCATGATTTTACTCAACCAATTTATTTCCTTTGAATCCGAGAAACCATTTCTGTAGCCGTTGTTCTTCTTCCTAATATGTTTGGTTTTGGCTTCAAGGGTCGACACCAGTCTTGATGGTGTTGACACTGCCTTCATTTTCTTGTTTTGTTTGCTTCTAGGGTTGACTCCAGTCTTTCTAGAGTCGACCCTTGTCTATTGCTTTGCATTTGGTATTGCTACTGGTTTTTGGAGTCGACACCCTGAGTTCCTAGGGTCGACTCTTCCCTTTCTATTTTGTTCTGGGTTGTCTACTAAGATATAGGGTCGACACAATGGGTTCCTAGGATCGACCCTTGTCTACTGCAAACATAAGTGTCTCAGCATTTCTTCTTGAGGGTCAACACCACTGCCTTTGGGGAGTCGACCCCTACGACTTTTTCTTAGATTTTTGGACTCATTTTAGGCCCTACCTTTTAGGGGGTTTTGACTTATTCTTTTCATTGACTTTTGGGATATTATTGTACTACTATAAATAGACCTAAACACTCTTTTCTTTTCATTCTTTTCTCTCTCTCTCTCTCTCTCTCTCTCTCTCTCTCTTCGTTTAAACCATGAAATCTCTCCCTCTCTTTGAAACTCAACTTTTCTCTCATAGATCTCTAGATCTACTTAGTTGGAGACATCTTTACACCTAGGTCCTTTGAGGAAGGTTGTAGATTGTGTCAAGAGCTTCCTTTTTATCTACAATGTTCGTGATTTTGTCAACGTTGACTTTTTTTGAGTTCTCCTCTTCCACCTTTACATTTGAGGTAGGGATTTCTAGACCTTTGGTATTATATTTACCCTAGTTATTTGTTATTTCAAAAGACCTATGGATTTGGGTGTTTTGGGTTAAACTTAGTGTTTGGATTTGAAATGTAAAAGAGAGATTTTTCAAATGAGTTCTTGAACAAAGTTATGATTTTGTATTGGTGGTTGAGATGTGTCGAAATAGTGGTTTTCCTTTACTCAAACGTGATTTTGAAAGAAAATGAGGTTTTGTTCTAAAACAATGGGCTTTGGCTTGTGTTGGAAAACAATGAAAAATGATGTTGGTTTTTGTAAGAATGGGAGGAATGTGGATATTGATAATGATGGTAGAGTTGGATATGTAATATCGCTCATATCTTGGAAATGATGAAAATATATTTATTGTTATTAAAACTTTATATTGATTAGAAATATCTGTTTTGGACTATCGGTGGAGGATAGCTTTGATTGTTGTAGAAATTGCATGAGAATTAGGTGAACCGAAACTAATTCCTCATCCATATCGTATTGAGCATTGTTACATACTTAATCATTGAAAAATAATTGCTTTGAGGGAAAGTGGTGTATACATTGGTGAATCTGAGTAAGTCACGTGGTTCTTTCAAATTAAGTTTGCCTATGTGTCCATGGTGAAAGTCCTAAAAACCGCGCGTATGCATGGTTGTCGATTCCCGCAGATGAAATTTTCGTGAAATGGCAATAGTAGTGCTTGTATAGCCTACATGTACATGGGTGCCGGTTTACAGTTTCCTACGGATGAAATCTCCATGAAAGGTTGTACTCGTTTAGAGATTCACAGTGTGTTGTATTCACCGTCTTGTTACTAATGTTGAAAGATTATTTCATGAATTGATATATAATTTGGCATTGCATTGCTTTAAGACGGAAATATGGAATTGTTTTACAAGGAAATGGCATATGCATTCACCTTATAACTTCATTAAGATTCATCCATTGTGTTGTAGTATCTCTATTGGGCTTTGGCTCACCCTATGTAGAAAACAACTTTATGGTGTTGATGATATGCCTTCGCCAAGAACTTAGCTTAGGAAGACTTGGAACTGAAGGCTTCCTTTTGTGATTTGTTGTAATTATTTTGTAACAAGCCTAGGGCTTCATTTGTATTGAGTTGAAACTCACTTTTGATGCAACCAAGCGCCGCTTGGAAAGTTGTAGCCGTTATGGCATTTAGTTATCTGTTCTACTTTTATTCCATTTTGTTCATATGCAGCATATGCTATAGATTCATGATTTGGGCTTATGAATGTATAACTGTATATGTCACCTTTTGTACAGTCAATTTATACGAATGGAAGGTAATCATTTGGAAATGTATCGTCATTTATTGTATATGGTGAAATGGGATATCATTATTATTTTGGGCGTTACAAAAATATATAATAAGATGCATATAATACACAGTCAAAGAATAACCTAAAACTATTATGTAACTTTTTTTTTTCCTTCTATTATCAAATAAAGCAAAAAGAACATATATTACTTCCCGTTATTATTTGGAGTGTAAAATCAGCCCACTAAAAACTTTCTTACAGCTCTGCTCGGCTAGGCCAGGCTCGGGCCTGAAACCAGCCTGTGAGCCTAACTTGTTTGGCCCAAAAATTTTGTTCCTCCTTTGACCCAACCCGACCCTCCTCAATGGTCGACAACCCACTATCAACGGCCAAAAAAATTTTTAAAATAATTCAAATGGTCATATGATCGTTTTCCCCAATGACACAAATGTATTTTTATTTTATTTTTTATTTTTTTTTTAATTTAGCCCCTTTCCTCCTCAATTACTATAAAGACCACCCATTTCCCCATTTCATTTCTCACAAAACTCTATCTCTCAAACTCTCATTCTCTCTCAACTCTCTCAATTAATTTTTAAGTCTCATTTCTAGGTGACAAGTGCAATTGTTCAAGAATAAATTATTTTTTTGTATCGCATTCGACATTCAGTAACATTAATTGTTTGACTTAATATTTATTAATTACTTATTTTTTTACATTAATTGTTAGTTAACATATATTACTTGGTGTTATTCATATTTATTAGTTGCACATTATTTTAATTAATTGTTAGTTAATATATATTATTTTACTTGTATTAATATGGATCATAATATTTTTGTCGATATTGATGAATATACACAATATAAATCTATTGATTCTCTTTTTACTATGCCTAATAACCTTCTTCCAACAGTAGCAATATCATCTAAGACCACATCTAGTACTGTTTAGGAGCATTTTGAAATATTATTTGTAAATAATTCTGACAGTACAGTTGTTATTAAAGCAAAATATAAATGTTGTGTAAATTTACTTAGTGCTACATCTGCAGGGGGTACTAGTCGTCTAAAAAGGCATGCTCAAAGGCATTTATAAAATCAACAACCTGATATTATAACTCAAATACAATTAGGGAGTTCATCAACTGGTAATTTGCAAATACTTTCATATGATCTTGTACGTGCACAAGAGTATATAGTTAATTATATTATTAAAAAAGAACGACATTTAGCTATTAGTGAATGTCCTAATTTTTAGAAATGGTTCATGGAGGTTTTGTACCTCAATATCAAGGTTTTTCAAGAAATACTATTAGAAACAGGATTAAAAAAAAATCAGAATATTTGAATGGAAGAGTTTGTTTAACATTTAATATGTGGTCAGATAGTAGTTTAGAATATCAATGCATCACTGCACATTATATTGAAAATGATTGGAAATTAAATAAAAGTATAATTTTATTTAGATTAGTTGAACTTCATACAATGGTCATTTACTTAGGCTACAAATAAGGAATGTACTATGTGAGTGAGCTTTGCAAAATAAAATATTTATTCAGTTTAGATAATGCAACATGTTACAATTTAATTGTAGCGCATTTGAAATCAAATTTACAATTACTTGTTAATAGTGATTTATTTCAATTTGTTGTTGTGCTCGTATTTTAAACTTGACTGTTGAAAAAGTTATGCATGTATATGAGGATTTTGTACTGATAATAAAACAAATACTTCTTACTATTATGTCTTCTACTAATCGAATTTCAAAATATAGAAAATTTTGTCAGCAAGAAGGTATGGAATTCAAAAAATTAATTTTAGACATAGAGATGAAATTCAACATATAATATATTAAAGGTAACTTTTAAACAAAGAAAAGTAATAGATTTATTTTTTGTAATAACAACAATAAGAAGAGTAGTGAAACCCAAAGATGCTGATTGGCTCAACCTACATTTATATAAAGATTTTCTAAAAGTTTTTGATACAACAACAAAATTATTTTCTTTTATATACATACATATATATGTATATATATTTTACCATTTTATTTTACATATATTAGCAAAGATAATGGAAGTTTTCACAAAATATATGGATAATGAATATTATATCATCATTCTTATTGCAATGAAAGAACAATTTGATAAATAGACCTGCACACATTACATCGGTCTCATCTTGAGGTAGAAGATTAAATATTTTTTCAATAATGAAAACTATAAGAATATTTCAAAATGCAAGCGTAAGGAATTCTGAATTATCAAGATGAAGATGATGTTGATATTTTGGATTGGTGGAAATAAAATGAAACTACGTGGCCTGTACTTTCACAAATGGTCCGTGATATATTAATCGTTCTTATTTCTACAGTGGCTTTTTAAACAACCTTTAGTGTAGGTAGGCAAGTGTTGATTGATTACCACAACTGACTTTCACCTGAAATGGTTGAGGCACTTGTGATTTCAAGAGATCATGTGCATGCACTTACAAGAAGACAAAATTATAGTGAAAATGAGAGAATTTAATGCGATTTTGATGATATATCATTGGGTACCCCACATGAATTGTCTAGCTCCTTCGATGACTGATCAACAATTTTCTTTTTTCACTATTTAATTTCATAATATTTTTATTAGATTATTGAGATGGAGTACAATAAAAATGATTGGTATAAAATGATTGGTAGGCTAGTACGTGTCAACCTAATCAAGATGTACTTGATCTATAGTGATACAATTTTTCTACCACCATCAGTAATGTATATCTATTTTATTTAATTATATGAATTTATAATATTTCATTTCATTTTGAAATAAAAATTATTCTTTAAATGTTATCATTTTTTTCCTTGTCAAGATGTTAGATATATTTTATTTTATAGCCTTAAAAAAGAAGGCCCGCTAGGCCCGAGGCCCAAATTTGAGTGGGTTTGGGCTTGGCGTTGGGCTGAGATTTTTCCCACGTGGTTCGGTCTGACCGAAAAGTAGCAGGAGCCCATAAGGCCTAAAGGCGAGCAAACCCGAGCTCAGGCTGGGCCAATTTTACACCCCTGGTCATTATATATATCAAACAAGTTCCACTCTCTTTTATGATGGGCATTAAAATAAAATAATTCATTATTTTGAATTCATCTCCCTAGTGAAAATTTTGATCTTATTATCAAATTTATAGTAGGCACATTTATTTATTTCCTAGTACATTGTGTTTTATTTATTTTTTTATTTTTATTTTTATTTTTATTTTTATTTTTATTTTTATTTTTATTTTTATTTTTAAAAGTAAGAAATCTTACGTGATTTGATTTATTAATTATCAAAAAAATTTGATTGCAAAAATTAGGGATATTAGGTGATTATTGAACAAACAATTAAAACCATAAAAATAAAATTATTTTCATTGTGAAAGTTATGATTTTTAAATAACAATTATAATAAAAAATTACAAGGCAAAAAGTTATAAAATGTCCCTAATTGAATTCTCGGGATAATTATCAATTTGTCCCATTAAGTAGATACCATTAAGTCCTATTGACTTTTTGAATACACCAATAATACTTATACCTATCAAATTCTCTCTCTCTCTCTCTCTCTCTCTCTCTCTCTCTTCGCAATTTTTTCAAAAGATTCACACCACCATTGTCTACCACCATTGTTGCTACTGTCACCGTCGCTGTCCACTCACCACCACTACCACCGCTATTACCGTCTACCCACCACGATCACTATTGTCATTGTGCACCCACTACCATCACTTTCATTATTTGGATGCCGCCACCGTTCATCAACTATCTCCACCATCGTTGTAGATTTATACTCTACCATCGCCGATCTATACTTTACCATCGTAGATTTACACTCCACCATCATCGATCTACCCAATCATCATATCACCAACGCCTCTTTTGTTTCAGATCCAGACTTATTTTTTGGTAATAAATTTATAAATCTCTCTTATTCTTTGTGTATTTGGAAGAGGATGGTAGATTATTGTAAGTGAACGAGTGAATTTGAGTAAGTATGGTGGATATTAATGATTTACAATGATAAATTTATCAGCCAGAACTTATAAATAAATAACCGGTCTGTAAGTACCCCTAAATTTTTCATTTAGGGTTGCAAAGAGACTTAACCCGTCTCTGGTTAATCTCAAACTAAAGTTATAAATTATAATATATGTTATTGAAACCAAAAAAAAAATTAATGGTCTATAGTTGTTATGTTTTTGAATTTTTAATTTTTTTAATTATTTTTAAATTTAGGATAAATTATAAATACACTCCTGAGATTTACAAAAAACATGAATTGTTTTATGTGATTTTAGAAATTACATCCAACTCCTTTAAATTTTTAATTGCATAACAAATAACCCATTTTATTAATAAATCATTATATAATATTTTAGTTTAGACCCGAACCATTTGATGTTGTGAATTTGGGTTTTCTTGTCTTGAATGAGTGTTGTTGTCTTTGTTCTCCTTATTCCTCATTAAGTTTGGATATTGGAGCAAGATGGTTGCTTTTTTTCTTTTTTTTTTTAAGTTGTTGTTGCCCTGAATTTTGTCTCTACGCTCAAGCAAAGCTTCTTGTGCTCGAGCAGTGTTTGAAAACTCCCAGTACTTTTGCAGGTCTGCAAAACTACTGGGAAGGTACATTCTTCGCTCAAGCGGTAATTCCTGCGCTCGAGCAGTCACACCTTGTTGTGTTTATACGCTCGAGCGACACTTCTTACACTCGAGCAGTCTGTCAGAATTCAACAACTATAAAAGTCACTTTTGGTCACATCTAGATCACTTTTCTCTCTCTCTCTCTCTCTCTCTCTCCTTCCACCATTGTTGAGTTTTCAAGCTCTTTCTACCTAGTTTTCATTTACTTTAATGCATCTTTGACCCCTAGTTCGATATACCAAACCGTAAAGCTCACCGAGGACTTCCATTTGATCTGAGCGGATCGTGTTTTCATTAAAGTTGGATTTTCAGGCTTTCTTCTTTTCATTGCTTGAGGTAGGGATTCTTTTGCACCTTTTCAATACTTCGCCTATAGATAGATAGGTGGTGGATTTTATTACATAAAAATCATGTCCAATATTGACTTCTTTGAAAATCATATAAGGGGATCTAGGGTTTGAATGTTTGGAGTGGAAATTGGGTAATTGATTGTTGTTCGATTTAATTGGAGAGTAGATTAACTTGTTTAGGTTGCAAAGGAGAAAAAGGCCTAATTTCATACTTGACTTAATGAATTAAAAAGGGGTAAAATTGAATATTTTTTGTGTTTTGACAGTCTGAGTTGTGTTATTGTGTTGTTAACATAAAGGGGGAAATTAATTTTAGTATTGGAACTTATTCAAATAATCATATGGAGTTAAGTTGGGTTATGGCTTGGGATTCATGAATAAGGTCTTATTGAAATGTGAAAATTGGTTTTTGGAAAGAAAAATGACTTGGGAATGTAAATTTGAAGGGAAAAAAAAAAGTTGATTTTGAAAAGAAACTATGACATATTTGTAGACGCGCCCCGAAGGGCCTTGCTGCTACTACAGTTCAGACTCAATTGTCATGGTTCTTAATCTGATCTCACAATGTGCGATGTGAGATTGATAAATCACCAATAAGTCCAAATCCGGCAAATCGTTTTGAAAAACTGATTTTTAAGAAAGAAGTGCCAAACATGGACTGCTTTTCCAGATACAGAGTCGCCATCTAAATATTTTATTTTGGGGGAATTTAGGAAACCCTGACTCGTGCCTAAGGCCACGTGTCCGTCATCACCAAAGTTGCCTCGGCTCGAGAACTTGGGTACGATTGGGGAAGGTCATCTATGAGCACGCCCGCTCGCCCGATCAAAGATCGGCCTGTACTAAGCATGATATCTTGATTTTGAAAACATATGCGTTCTTATTCCGGTTATTAGCTAGAATTTACTATGTGATGCGTACAACACACAAGTATAGACTAGATCGCCTAATTTAGAACAAAGCATTGCATATCCGTTTGTTTGGAAATGGTTTGAAGTTTGCTACTCGCGAGTAGGCTAAAACACGGATTTCAATGAATCGTTCCAATTCAAGTAATCCAACCTTCACCCACAGGCATTCAGGCAGTTATATCACATAAGCAATTAGCCTCATGGCAAGCATGCTGTCATGTTAACACTCACATACATGCAAGATGCTAAAGCGTAAACACTCACAGTGTACTCCGAGCCAAAATAAAGAACTAGTTAGAAATCAATGCATGAACCTAGTTCATGTTAAGATGGCTAATGCAACACATGCAAAATGCAACTAGAAATAGGCTCGGCTATTCTAAGATGGCATATGAGATGCGACAATTCGATTTATGTATTCAACTTAGAATTGAAATACAATGCAGTCAGTATGATGCGCCGAGCCCGGTGCATGCAATACAGATGAATGATGCAAACATGCATAGCATAAGGATGCTAATTGAAACATGCCCTACAACTAACCATCGTAAGCGGTTAAGTAAAAGGGAGAAAGGTATCACGACCCAAATCCGCCCCTATAGATTTAGAATCGTAACCGGCCAGTAATCCTTGGACTACCGAAGGCCTCTGAACAGATTAACAAAAATAAAGGGGCCAGCGGAAGCAAAAACATAAATATAATTGTCCAATGAGCTATGCTGACTTATATGAAACAGAATATTTAAAACTTTATATACATAATCAAAAATCATTCATACATTATACCCACACACATTACAATATTTTAAGTACAGCCAACGACATCAAATCAATCTTATATATATAGAAACAACAGAACTTAAACACTGGACGCTTCGGGAACCTCCACGTGAGGCACAATGGTTGGCTGACAACAGAAACGCAGTTCCAGACAAAAGCTTTCGGGCTTGAACTCCAGAATGCTCACCTATATACATATATATACAAGCAATGAGCTAAAGCCCAATGAATAACATTAAGGTTGTCATGACCCAAACCCGCCCCTATGGGTTAAGGACATAACCGGCCAGTAATCCTGAGATTACCTACGGCCTCAAACCTTAACAGACATAACTCATCAGAGTAAAGGGGCCAAACGGAAGCAAAATTTTAAAACTTTGTCCATAGAGCCGTGCTTATATGCACTCAAAACAAACTATGCACATATACGTTAATAACCCACAACAAGGACGGTATCACAAAATCCTTTACAGACAGGATCATCCAAACTGAGTCAACCCATATCAAAACTATATACAGATGTACACAAATGTCCTTGCCAACAAGACAAAATATAAATACATAACAAAATGGCAAGGATGGGTCTCGTACGTGAGACACAAGGCTGACTCTCCAAAACTCATGTTGTTCCTGGCAGACTTCACTGGGGCTGGGTTTGGACTTCCCTCGGCTCACCTACAAACACATGAATGAGCGGGAGCGATAGCCAAGTGAATAATACCGAATACATAAGTTACATAAGCAATATGAAGAACAACATGCTCCGAACAGCCTTGGGCCCAATGCATATTTCTGCTTAACATATATACACTTATACAAAATTCAGATCAAATGACTGTGGTCCCAAACATACTGGCCTTTGGCCCAATCAGATTTCCAATCATGTCAAAACGGCCTTCGGCCCATTCATTTATGTCAGAACGACCTTCGGCCCATTCATTTTTTGTCAAAACGACCTTAGGTCCATTCATTTATGTCAAAACGGCCTTCGGCCCACTCATTCATGTCAAAATGACCTTCGGTCCATTCATTTCTATCAAAATGACCTTTGGTCCATTCATTTCTATCATGTCAACCTTTTGTCCACAATCCCAATTAGCAACTCATAAAGCTTATAAGGGAAATAACAATTGGACATTGACAAGCTTTCAGATATCGGTATTACTCATAGTGATCGGCTTGTGGATTTGCCCTGGAGCTTGACCCTACACATTTCATGAACACAAAAGGGTCACTAACAGTTCAATCCGTTCTTTGATTCACATATTCCTCTTTAGGCTTTATTCTTATCTCATTAACTCATTTACAATGCTTAACATATGCCTAAGGGTGCTTACAAGTGAAAGAGAATGGAAAACGAAACACAGAACGAGCATACAAAATTTCAGAGAACAGGGTCCCCGCTCGAGCGTCAACTTCCCCGCTCGAGCGGACCCTTAAGGCCTGCAAAAGTACTGGTTGCATGAAAAATACGCTCGAGTGTGGGATAGAGCGCTCAAGCGGAAGGCCTGTCTACAAAAGCTCCCCGCTCGAGCGTGAGATATCCCGCTCGAGCGTACATTCAACTCTACAAAAAGTGCTGGGAGCACGATTTTCTCACTCGAGCGGCTCTTCCCCCACTCGAGCGGACATCAAAAATCTGGGTTTTCCAGATTGAGTTCTTGAGCTCCAATTCGAATTTCAACCAACAAAACATGCATGTTATGGCTCAAATCTCAAATATAGTTATGTTAACATGCCATAAACACCAAAACACATTACCATGGAGCCCAATTCACAATTAATTCACATGCATGCCCCAATCTCCCATCAACTCATTCCAATACAAACAAAATCATACATTCAAAGCTCATATCTTAATTATTCAAACATGCATGCTAACCTTGATTTCATTTCCATCCCAAACAATGCAAGTGGTGTTCATTCTCATGGAATACAACAAAAGCATGCTTACATGTAAGATTTAACACCTTTATTTCCATGTTCAACTCAATACATGCTAGATTATGCATTTCCACAACAATCATATACATGCATGCCTTTATTGACCTTCAATTGAACACAAGCAACTCAATTCCCTTACATTCAAACTAATTCATGCTCTTGATCATCTAATAAACTTGAATTCACAAGATGATGACTATAAATGCATGAATCACTCACCAAGGAGCTCTAATCTTCTCAATTTGGCAATACTTGAGCTTAATCTCCAAAAGGTCCAAGTCTTGAACCACAAATGCAATATTCTCTCCTCTCTCTCTCTAACAGCCGGCTCTCCCTCAATCTCAATTGTATAACTCAGATTTTGAGTTCAATAGAGTTAAAGGAGAGTGTAGTGCTAACATACAACAACCCCCATTAACATATTATTTTAATATAAAATAATTGGGCACTCAATTCATCAATTTAATCAGTTTAATCTAACCTGAATAAATTTTCAATTAAATTTCATCGTAGGCTCTAAAAATTACGCTAATCACAATGGCGTAATCAATTTCAGATTCTGTGGCCGATAAGGCCCTCAATTTAATTTTCAAAGTAGATTATTCAAAAAGATATTCCTACGGTGAACAGATAAAACTTCAAAATCACATATATTCATATAATGGCACATAAAATCATGCTAAACACATAATCATACTCAAATTAAGGACCAATTAGCATACTACGGGACAAGGGTATCACAAAGGTAAAGGGTTTAGTGAACGAAATCCAAATATATCATAAGCAGAAAACATATCAGAGCATAATCATTCTCATATCAGAACATAATAATGGTACATCCCATAGAACACATCACAGAACGTCTTCCAACTAGAATAATCGGTTTCGGATACCGATTAAACACATATCACCACAATGAAGTGGCTAACGAGATCTCGTAAACACATGAATGTCATGGACCCGCATTTTCATGTCGTCCCCCCTGACTTAGGACTATCTGTGGATGCCATAATAGATTTCAAATACGGAATATTCGTTCACAAAAATAGCTATCATTTCAGAAAACATAGCTTATCACATTTCATTTGGAACATAATTCATATAAACGTATCTTTACGATAACGTTACTCACAGTGGTTCCAGTAAGCGATCAATCAATCCTCGAGTCTTAACCTATAACCACAAAATACATAACACAAGCATATCTTAACATTACACATTCAAGTGGCCATTAAGGCTTAGCTTTCATTACATTGGTTCTTATTCTTTCTTATCATAATGCCTAAAACACACACTTGCAGTCTCGGAACTTAGTACATTTTTTTCTTAGTGTGTTTCTAATCCATAACCTCATTACTATGGCTTAATTAAGGCTTAGGAATGCCTAGGATGCAATGAGGATGCCAAAACATGAGTTGGAACACTTAGGCAAATTTTTGTAAAATTAGGTCCACGCTCGAGCGTGGCTTCCCCCGCTCGAGCGGACATGCAGACAAAGAAGCTCCGCTCGAGCGTGGACTTCCCCGCTCGAGCGGACTGCAAACTTATGAAAAAGTGCTATTTGCATGAAATTCACGCTCGACGAGCGCTCGACCCCCGCTCGAGCGTGTGACACAGACCCTCGCTCGAGCATGCATTCCTGTAGACGTCCCCGAACGTCCCGGGAGGGAATCCCGTTTTGTTCGTTTGGGCTTACTACAGCTCGAACTCAAATTGTCACGGTTCTTAATCTGATCTCACAATGTGCAATGTGAGATTGATAAATCACCAAAGAGTCCAAATCCGGCAAATCGTTTTTGAAAACAGATTTTTTTTTTAAGAAGTGCCAAACATGGACTGCTTTGCCAGATACAGAGTTGCCACCTAAATATTTTATTTTTGGAGAATTTAAGAAACCCTGACTCGTGCCTGAGGCCACGTGTCCATCATCACCAAAGTTACCTCGGCTAGGGAACTTGGGTACGATTGGGGAAGGTCACTTCGTGAGCACCCCCGCTCGCCCGATCAAAGATCGGCCTCTACTAACCATGATATCTAGTTTTGAAAACATTATGCGTTCTTATTCTGGTTATTAGCCTAGATTTACTATGTGATGCGCACAGTATACAAGTATAGACTGGATCGCCTGAATTGGAACAAAACATTTCATGTTTGTTTTTGAAAGCGGTTTGCTTCTCGCAAGTAGGCTAAAAATGCAGACTTTGTCACCCTCGAGTGGGCTTAGAAAAGATGGTTTTGCCACTATCTAGTGGGCTTAAAACTCACAGTCAATGCATTGTTCCAATTTAGATAACCCAACCTTCACCCACAGGCATTCAGGCAGTTATAACACATAAGCACGTAGCCTCGTGGTAAACATGCTATCATGGCAGACACTCACACGCATGCAAGGATGCTAAAGCATAAAAGCTTACCTAGTACTCCAAGCCAAAATAGAAACTAGTTAGTAATCAAATGCATGATCCTAGTTCATGTTAGCAATGGCTAATGCAACGCATACAGAATGCAATTAGGACAGGCTCGGCTAACCTAAAGATGGCATATGAAATGCAACAGATAACATGTATTCAACTTGGAATTGAAATACCATGTAGTTAGTATGATGCGCCAAGCCCGGTGCATGCAATACAAATGAATGGATGCACGCATGCACAGCATAAGGTATGCTAAATTAAACATGCCCTAGTACTAACCATCAAAAGCAGGTAAGTAAAAGGGAGAAAGAAGTGGGGGTTGGAAGACATGCACACACACACCTACACTTATTACACATTCGCCCTTGCTCGGAGGGACCAAAAGAATAATATAAGTTAAACAAATAATTAACTACTCTAGCTAATTAAATATTACAAAGCTTCTAATTAATTAAAAAAATTAATTACAAAAAAAGTCTAAATATGAAACTGGGGAGACCGCCGCAGCTCTGCCTCGGAATGCGCGGATGATGCATGCTTGACTCGTCTTGCTCGGAAACTCACTGCCATGTCAAAAGTTGCCTCTGTTTACACTGCCTTGCTTCTCTGAAAATTATGCAGGTTTCCAAAACTGCTTTGAGCTTCCTCCTGAGTATTGTGGAGTGCCACCAGCCACAATTTAAATCCACCGACCATTGGAATAGGATTATCGGCCAAACATTGAACCATCGGCTGGGCACTGATGGTCGGTCAGCACTGTAAGTGGTCGGCCGGCCATTCCTTCCTGCAGAGCCCTGTTTTGACAGCAGCAAAGGACAGACAGTGCATGGCATGTAATTTTCAAAGCAATGTGTGCATGGCCACTCTCCCAATCATGCTACGGACTCAAAGGAGTGTGGCCCTCGGTACTCGGGCCACCAATCAAGCATTTCGATGCATGATGGCCGAAGGCACCGAGTTTGCAAATCAATGTAAATGCATGCAACAAAACAAATGAATGCCTTATGCCCAATCATGTTGAGATCAAGGACATCGACGACCGAGGATTGAGGTGCGTTACGTCACTTTAAGTACGAACGCCCCTCATCCCTCATGCTTGGTTTGACACCCCAAACCAAGCAAAATGTAATGCATGTATGCAATGTGGCTCAAGTATGCAACATGGGTCAAATATGCAACATGAAGCTAAGTTAACAAGGCATGCCAAAATGCAATGTGCCAAACATGCGAGATACAATGCAATGCAACCTATCATGCAAGCTAGGATATGAAATGCAACTAGCTAAACAACATGCAAACGTGCAAAGATGGTACAATGTAAGCATGAAACCAAAGTAATGCAACATGTCAAAACATGCAATGGTGGACTTAAACTGAAATGGGAGGTCTCAGCCGCACCCCAAAACAGTGGCCAAAGATGATGCAAATGATGGACAAATGCTCATGCAAACATACACACCAATGGGCCTAAAGCTAAGGCACAAAAGGTAACTTTCGAGAACACTCAAAAGATGGAAAACATGGACATTAGACCAACATGCTAAACTCTGAAAATGCATAGAGGATGATGCCAAATCAACCATGTTATGCAAGCAAGGCATGCAACAATGACCAAAACTTGAAACCAACAAAGGGGTCCAAACCATAGCTATGTCAACCAAACCCCAAAGGACCAAAATGACCTAAATTAGTCCTAAGGCACTCCAAAACAAGACTAAAGTATACATAGATCAAGGTCAAAACATGCTAAGAAATGGGTGCAAAACAAAGAGGGGATTCAAGGCCACAAAAGAGAGCATTACTCTACACCTACCCCAACCCAACATGGCATGGATTATGCAAACAAAAACAGAGTTTCAATGCATCAAAATACACCCCAAAACCCACTAATATGGCAGCCCAAATGACTTAAACAAAAGGCATGCACTATGACCCATTTCAAGGCATAAAAGAACAACTCTTCAAGGCATGAAAAGGATGATGAATGCAAACATACAAGCATGGATTATGGACTGAAATAGCATGAGAAGTGATTCCAAATCACTGAAAGAACCCAACTAAAGCATGCTAATGACTCACACACTCAAGGCTCACAAGCCAAAATGCAAAGAGGCTATACCAAATATGGCAAATATGATCAAATCAGTACCCAACAAACCTCAAGCATGATGAAATATGGCCAAAAGCTTCACGAAGCTAGGCAAAAACATTCAAGCATGATGGTCTAATGGCAAGATGCATTTCTAGGCAAAATAGAGGAATACAAGGCAAGTATATTATGCATGCAAGGGGGCACTAATCCGACCAAAAACAGAGGTATATTATGACCAAATATCACCCAAAAACCTCTGAAATGGAGCCAAAAATAACTAAGCATGCATGCTACCCTTATAAGCCAAAAACATGAACAAATGAAACACAAAGGGAGAGGGGTGTCCCTCCCCTATACAAGACCTCAAAACCTCTTCTTCACCACTGAAAATCCTCTGGATTTCAGTGGTGAGAAGGCCAATGCACAAAGGTTCCCAAAGCTCAACAAAGAAAGCACAAAAAGGGCCAAACAAGGCCTAAGAAGGGGAGGTCAACTCCCAACACCAAAATGGCCTTAATGAAGTATCTTAAACACAAAAAAAAAATAAAAATTTTATATGTTATACACAAAGCTCAAAACAGCATGCAAAGGGTGTTAAAATCTAATGCAAGAATGGGGAATATAAAGCAATAATGTTACCCTTGGAGAACACTTCAAGAACAGCAAGTCCAGCCCCCTTCCTCTGATCAAAACCAGCTCAAAACTCCAAGAACAAACTCTCAAGACCTCAATAACCCAAGTATGGTGTAATACTAGGTGCCTTAGTGCAAAACTAAGAACAAAGCACCCTTTTAAGCCCTCTAACACACACAAATAAAGAGAGAGAGGGAGATATAGAGAGAGAGTAATGTATATCAGATATATATGTATTATCTCTGGTTTTTTGTTGAACCCCCTCAAAGGAGGAAGGAGGCCTCCTTATATAGACAAGGCAAAGGCTTAAGCTTCCAAGAGAAGCTAACAAAAGGGGTCAAGGCTTCTTAAAGAAACTAAGGCAAAGGGACCAAGGCTTCTTTAGGAAGCTGAGACAGGTGTCCAAGCTTCTTGAGGAAGCTAAGACAAAGGTCCAAGCTTCCCCAAGAAGCTAGACCAAAAGGGTGCAAAGGGTGCAAATTCCTCCATACACGTGTATGGAGGAAAGGTCCGTGCACTCCAGCTGGCACAGTGGCATGCATAATGCCTGAAAAAGGCAAAAAGGTGGTACTGGCCAGAAAAGGAGTCCATCGGCCAAATAAATGGTCGGCCAACCATAAGAAAAGGACGATACACCTAAGAGAATGCTGACCGACCAAACATTTGGTCAGTAGGAGAAAAACAAGGCCGGTGGCAGCATACCACGGCCGGTGGGTTTCAGGGATGGCTAACAAGCCTCTTCCCACCCTCAGAAGCACAAAACACAAGTCCTTGGTACAAAACCAAGCACAAAATAGGCAAGTTAAAAGATCCTGAGACACGGCGCGCGGCCGAGGCCTCCGGGAACTCAAAACGAACACAAACACGAACATAGATGATCAGCGAGTGTTCAAACGGTGACGTCCAGGTCTTAAGGACAGTCAAAAATGGGGTGTCTACAATTCCCCTGCTCGAGCGGATTGTAAAACGTATGAAAGTACTGGAAACACGCATTTCACGCTCGAGCGTCACTTCCCCCACTCGAGCATGAGTCCAAAATTTGGAAATTCCAGATTGAACCTTCAAGCTCAAAATCAACTTTAAATGTACCAAATTCGATCCTTTTGGACTAATTTTCTGGAAAACACTTGTAAACTCATAGTATGACATATTTCAAAGATCAATTTGAGAAATCAAAGCCCAAAGGTAGTTCAATTGAACACAAATTTCAAGGAGCTTTTATGAACAAGACTCGAATGTAACATACATGAGCTTAAATGAATTTAAAGCTTCAAACACAAGATCAAATGAGCCAATCCTTTCAAAAACATGAGGAATTCATGAACTAGAACCATAATATGAACATGCATGTGGGAGTTTTCATGAAAACAACTACAAAACTCTACAACATGTACATATATGCATGAATTCCTACTCAATTCAACATATTAAGCTAATTCTTGACTCTACTCGTCAATATATCATGAACCATGCAAGAACTAACTTAAATACAAGTTCAAGAAGATGGTTCCTCTACCTTATGCCTTGAATTCAAGAAGTGGAAGCTCAATTATGCAAATTTCCTTCAACTCTCTTAATCTCCAAGCCAAAACAAAATGAAATCAAGCTTTCCTCCCATCTCTCTCTCTAGTCGGCTTAGGCTCAAGAAATGGCTGAACAAAGTGCTAGAAATAAAGCTCAAATGTGTTTTATGAAGTGGGCCACTAAGTGGTAAAATGGTGATTAAGGCCAACTATTGTAACTTAGCTTATTTAATCCAATTTAATCATTCCAAATCGAATTTTAATTAAATCTACCATAAAATCACATATATTCTAATTAACATAAAACATTAATCGATTTCAGATTCGGTCGCCGATAAGGCTTTCAATTTACATATTAAAGTGGAATTCCCAACAGATATTTCTATAAGTAACAGATAGAAAGCCAGAATTATGGAAAACACAAAATAAACACATAAGTTATTTTAATTCTCTCATTAGCATTGTTAAATACGGACTAGTAGCTAATTACGGATTGGGGTTGTTACAAAAGGAGTGGAGGTTAGAAGACATGCATCACACCCATGCACGCTTATTACACAACTGCGCCCTCTCGACGGAGGGACCGAAAGAATAATACAAATTACATAATTAACTAACTAACAAGCTAATTAATTATTACACAACACTTAACTAATTAAGAAAATCAATTAAGAGATGAAAACAAAAAAAATAGCCTCGGGAAGAGGGATGCATGTGTGCTCGGACGGCTTCGCTCGGAAATCCATCGCCATGCCACATGTTGCCTCTGTTTGCACTGCTTTGCACCTCTGAAAACTGCACAAATCTCAAGGATGCTTCTGAACCACTCCCTGAGTGTTGTGGGAGGTCACCAGCCAAAATATAGGATCATCGGCCAAGATAAAAAGGTCATCGACCAAAAGTATGGCTCTCAGCCAGATGTTTGTAGTCGACTGGCATTGAAGATGGCCGACCGGCCATATCTTCCTGCAGAATGCTGTTTTGCTGCAGCAGAGGACAAACAGAGCATGGCAATGCATTTTCAAGACAATGTATGCACAACCACCCTCCCTATCATGTCATGAGCTCAAGGGAGTATGGTTCTCGACCCTCGGGCCACCAATCACGCATTTCAATGCATGATGGCCAAAGGTGCCAAGTGTGCAATTTATATCAAATGAAATGCACACAACACATAAGGGGCCCCAACCTCTATCATGCTTGATCAAGAGGCAAGGGATGCATGCATAATGCTATGCAACCTAGGCATGCAAGCACGCTAATGCAACATGAGCATGCAAGCAAGCAATGTGCAATAGGCATGCAACCTAAACAAGTAAACATGCAAGGCATGTAACAACAATGCCAATGACAAACATGCAACAGCATGTGAGGCAAACATGTGACAACATGTAAAGGGACAAGTATATTTAGACCAATGTAATACATACATGATGAACTTAACAAAGTAACATAATCATGCAAGCGTTACAATGTAATAGGCATGCAACAACAATACCAATGATAAGCATGCAACAACATGCAATGGGACTAGCATGCAAACATGCAAAGCAACTTAACAAAAGGCATGCCAAATGCAATATAACCCAAGCACGCAACAACATGCAATAGGCCAAGTATGCAACAACGTGCAAGGCAAGCATGCAACAACATGCCAAAATGGACTTAAACCAACATGGACAGCTCTCAAACATGCCCAAATCAGCAGCCAAAGTGCTAAGAAATGATGGACAAAAACACATACAAACATGCATACTAATTGGCCTATCACCTAGGCATGAAGACACAACTCTTAAGCACACTTAAAAGAGTGAAAAGTATGCAAGTGTGACAACACTACATGCTTTGAAATGATGTTAGAAATGATGCCAAATCACACATATAATCACAATCATAGCATGCATAAGGCTTAAAGTCTAAGACTAGCAAAGGGACTTGAACCAAAGCTACACAAAACAAAGAGCATATGGCAAGTATAACCAAAAATAGTCCTAAATCATGTCAAAATGAGCCTAAAACATCAATGGCCAAGGCCAAAACATGCTAGAAAGGTGGGCTCAAAACATGGAGCATGCAAGGCTACAAAAGGGGTGTTACACTACACCTATCAAAACCGAACATGATATGATTTAAGCAACCAAAATTAGAGTTATGGCATGTTAGAACAAGACCAAAAACACATTGAAATGGCATCCTAGAGGCCTAAACATGGAGGCATACACAATGGCATATTCATGAGGCATAAAACACAAACCCTTCAAAACATTAAAGGAGTGACAAATGCAAGTATATGAGCATACTATATGGACTGAAATAGCATAACAAGTGATTCCAAATCACTGAAATGAGCCAAGTAAAGCATGCTAGTGACTTGGACACTCAAAGCTAACAAGCTAAAATGCATGGTGGCTATACAAAGCATGGCATATATGGTCAAAACAACTCAAATCAGAGCTTAAGCATGTTACAACAAGACTAAAAGCTTCATGGAGTCGACCCAAAATCATGCTAGAAACATGGCTTAAAGCATGATGCATGTTAAGGCAAATCATGGGATTACAAGACAAGTACATGAAGCATGCATGGTATGTCTAAACCAACTTAAAACAGTGCTATATCATGGCAAAACAAAGCCTAATATATACTGAAATGAAGCTAAAACAAGCTAAGCATACAAGCTACCAACATAAGCCATTTATGCAAGCTTTCAAGACAACAAGGAGAGGGGATGACCCTCTCCTATTTAAGAGACCAAAACCACCTTTCCACCTCTAAAAATCCTCTAGATTTCAATGGTGGAAAGGTCATGCAAAGCTCAAAGTAAGGGCCAAAAAGGATGGCCTAAAACAAGGCCTAACAAGGCCTTGGAGGGGGTAAACAATCCCAAACCTCAAAATAACTTTAAACAAAGTTCAAAAGCAAATAAAAACAGAACTTTTATCAGTTAATAGCTAAGTTTAAAACAATAAGCAAGAAGGGCTAAAAGCCTAAGCAAGAAAGGGGTATCTAAAGCAAGAATGCTCACCCTTGAAGAACACCTTCAAGAACACAACACCAGCACCTTTCTCTGATCAAAACCACTCCAAGAACCCTAACAACAACTCCTTAGAACCTCAGCAACCAAGGATGGTGTAATGCTAGGTGTTTGTGTGCAATAGTGTGAACAAAAACACTTTAGGTCACAAATACACACACAAATGATAGAGATAGGGAGATATAGAGATAGAGAGAGAGAGAGAGAGAGATACAACTTTCTAACCCCAATTTCAGAACCCTTGAGAAGGGAGGAGGGCCTCCCCTCTTATAGAATTCCAAATTCTAAGCTTCCTAAGCAAGCTAAGGCAAGGGACAAATCCCTCCATACACGTGTATGGAGGGGGTGAATTGTGGATGCCAGCTGTGCCAGCTAGCATAAAATATCTGCATAAAATAGATGAACAGGGTTCAGCAACCAAAAATGTCCGATCGACCAACATAAGGGCCGGCCGACCAAAAAAAGTGCCGATTGGCCAACACTTTTGGCCGATAGCAAAAAAACAAGGCCGATGGCTTCAAGCCTTGGCCGGTGGGTTGAGGGGATGGCAAACAAGTCACCCTCTTCCCTCAGAAGCAAAAACACAAGTGTTTGGTCCACAACCAAGCACAAAACAGACAAGTTGAAAGATCCTAAGGGAAGGCACATGGTCGAGGCCTCCGGGAACTCAAAACGAGCACAGGCATAGATGATCATCGAGTGTTCAAACGATGACGTCCAAGTCTTGAGGACGGTCAAAAATGGGGTGTCTACAATATTGTAAATTCAGACATGAACTTGAGGTTGGGTTTTGAAACCGTTGAACATTGTTATTATTATCATTGTTGTTGGACTTAAGGTCAAGTAGGTATTGGGTTATCCTATTACGTGTGTTTATATATATTGCTTAGAGGTTTTGTCCTTGGTCATCCCTGGAGAATGACAGTGTGTTGTTGAATAGATTTTGTGTATGTAGTGCACTCAGGTTATTTATATTTGTGAGTTATGTGATTGTTAGAAATGTGCATATGCTAAAAAAAAGGGGTACCATTACCTTCCAGCTAGTGCCTAGAGAATTGGTTGCGCTGAGAATGCAAGGTACCAGTACCTTCCAGCTAGTGCCTGGAGAACTTGGCAGAGGTACCATTACCTTCCAGTTGGTGACTAGTAAATCGACATGAGTATTGAAAAGGTGTGTCTTTGGCTTACCATGCTTGAGGCAGGTAGAACGTAATTGGGTTTCTCGTTATTATTCTCACTTTTATTTATGTGTTTCATGCATAGTGATGATTATTTTATGGAGGATGTCACTTGTCTTGTGTGGTTATGTAAGGAGTATTTTATATGTATCGTCTTCATGTTCGTTTGGGATACCTCTATTTGGAATTTGTAGAATGAAACTGGTGTAAGTTTGGTAATCGAAGAAAACATAATTGGGTTCTATGAATTTGTTTCAAAAACTGGTTGTCATCAAGTGAGTTTAAAATTGAAATGGTAACAAGAAGAAGGAAAGACGAGTGGTTGTGTTGTTCAACAAATTGAACATTTTTGAAGAAATTATTTATGTAACTATATCTTCATGTATCAACTGACACTTATGTATATGGTATGACTTAAAGCATTCATGATCATAGCTGATCATGTTAGGTTCCCTATTGGAGTTTATGTTCATCCCACGTTGCTAATACTTTTTCAGGTGTATATTGAGAAGTGGCTCGAGATCGAGGATCTTCATTATCTGTTGGCCACAAGGCCTTTTATTTGTTGGTTGAATGTTGTTGTAAAAAGGGTTAAACCCTTTCTCTTATGTATAATGATGTAAGCCTGCTATCAATTCATTTAATTATAATTGTTGTTGCATTCATTATGTATTCGAATGAGAGCACCTTTACTTAATTGTCCTTATTAATGTATTGAAGTCCCATACGTTATCGCTAAAATTGTATTATAATAAAGGATTTGGTAATGGTATTCGTGAAATAAAAAGGTGGGGCGTTACAATTTGGTATCAGAGCGAGCCGAGTTTGAATACTTTGGGCTCATGGAGAGTGGTTTTTACCACATCGGGTTTGCTATGCTTGGTAAGGACGTTGCACGTAGTTAGGATAGGTGTTAGGATTTATATGTTACATTTATGTGAGCATGTGATTAAGTTTCTTGGATAGTACTTGTAGTCGATGCACTTGCTTTGAGGTATTATCAGAAACACGCCTGATTAATGTGGTTTCTCATGAGAATTCCTTGAGAGTTCCGGGACGAGTAATTATCCTTGTGAACTTGATTCGATTATTTGACTAAGTGTTTAATTGTTTATATGTAGTAGAACTATGTGTTTGGGAGTTAGTATGTCTTATAGCCTAAAAGAGGTGAGTGTATGTCCCTCGGGAAAAGGCCGTGATGTTGTGCACTAAGTTGGTCTTGTTTTGATTTTATGGGATGTCTACACGAGGGAATAAAGGACGAGCTGGGAATAGGAGTGCCGGTAGGGACACAACGGTTCCTTTAGCATCTGCCGTTGCAGCATCGGCTGTCGACGAGGAAGTTGCACGCGAGATTGTTAGAGCAGTGCAAGATGCTCTAGCTCGCAATGAGGGTGACAACGGGCGTGACCTCAAGCTTACTAAGGAGTTTCTTCATTCCAACCCACTGGAGCTTGTGGGGAAGGCTAAACCATTGGAGGCAGAGGATTGGTTGGAGCAGATTACCAAGACTCTTAACATGCTCAGAGTCGAGGATGAGAAGTTGAGAATTTTTTTGGCAAGTTTTCAACTGAGGGGTGACACATGGTATTGGTAGAAGTTTGCTAAGAGCACCGTAGGTAACACGTGGGTTACTTCTACCGAGGCCTTTTTGGCCAAGTACTTCCGTCCTTTTGCTCAAGAAAGGTTAAGGGAATAGTTTGTTGAGTTGCGCCAGGATGCTATTTCTTTGGCATAGTTTGAGATGCGGTTGACTAGTTTGTCAAGGTTTGCTCCAGAGTTAGTGGGAACAGAAGAGTGTCATTGTTATGAGTTTGAAAGGCGGTTGTGTAAAGCTGGATCCCTATGGAAGAATTACTATGCTCTAGTTGAGACGGCGGCCCATGTGGATGCCATGGTTATGAGTGTTGGTCGAGTTAGAGATGAGGCCACTTTGGCGACTTCTACAGTTCATAAGCGCTCTAGGGTTAGTAAGAGGTGGAGGCAAGCGCATGCTCAATCGCAGACTCGGTCTTTGTTTGTGTCAGGGGTTTTAGACTCTTCAGTTGGGAGGCCTAGTGAGGTTCAGGCTTTAAGCCAGTCTTAGAGTAGAGAGTCTACTGTTTGTTTTGATTGCGATTATCTAGGCCACGTTAGATGTTTCTGCCCTTTGCTTGTGAATTCTTTGGGTGTTTCAAAACCTAGTTGGACTTAGTCCCTTCAGTCCAATCAGGGGCGGTACCGATACCAGACCCATGTAGGTCAAGCTTCGAGAGCTTCATGAGCGTCGACTTTCCAGTCATCACAGTAGTATTGCCCTCGAGAGGGGCTTTTGTATTAGAGACCGGTGGTTTAATATTTGAACCTTTGTTGTTGACTAATGTGTTGTTGGGTACTGAGGCATCATGGTGCTATGTTGTATTTATATATTGTTGTTGTTTGTTATTCCTCATGTGTTGGAGGCTTATGATGGGTTTTGGACTCTTTTGTATGTGTAATGAGAAGTTGTTCATGGAATTGATAACTATAGCGGTGTTATATATATGTTATTGTTCTATGAAATTATTATGTGATGGCATATGAGCCTTGTTTTGTTGGGAGTTAATTATTGAGAATGAGGAATCTGTGGGTGGTTGTGGTTAAGGGTGTTGTGGAGTGAAAACAGCTTATAAGGCTAGGATGTGTCGAGTATAAGGGAGTGTGAGATTTGTATGTTGGGAACAGTAAGAATGGTACCATGTGTGATGTTTGGTATTTTGATTTTGTTGGTTAGTAAGTTTGTGGTGGTTCTATTGATTGTAATAAGGTAGTGTGTGTGGTGAGGTATTATTAGATATTGGATGGATTTTTGAGATTAAGAGGAGAATTTAATGGTTAATTATTAGAGGCAATTCTTGGGAGGAAGAATGGTGTTCTTCTTGGGTAGTGAGTGTGGCATTGGTGAGGATTCTTTTGTGTTTGGAATTAAGTGATTGTTTTTCACCATATCAATCTAATGTTTGAGATGTTAGGTTGTGTATACCATATAGATATAGGAGTGTTGACCTTCTTCAGGAACCATGAGGTATAGTCTAGCCTGGAGGAATCTGAGGTGATTCAAGGGGTATCAGGAATTTGTGTGCGGAACTCCAATAGAAGTGGTGGTGTTGGGTGATGTGTCAGTGTTTGGTACCGAGTGTCTAGTTTTATTGGATTGGTTAAACGGTTAGTTGATGTTGAAATATTGTTGACAAATAGTCACACAGGGTCTAGCTTGAACCTTGGTGAAGAGGGTTGTGACCTTGTAAGTGCCTTAGAGTGGTTTGTCGAGAGTGGAGTCTCGTGTTTGTGGGTGTAGAAGCTTGCGTGGAGCTTGCTTGGAATTGTGAAAGTCCTTGGGTTAGAGTAGAGTGTGTAGGGTCATTGTTTTACGTATGCATTACGCCTCATGTGGGTGATAACTTATGATGATGTTTATGATAAAAGAGGATTTCAAGATAGTAAACATTTATGATAAAAGAGGATTTCAAGATAGTAAACATTCTTATGTTTGATGCATTGATAATGCGGTTGTTGTTCTATTAAAGGTTGTTATACAAAATTGGCATATATGTTTGTAGTGACATCACGGTAAGGGTGATGGGTGTTATGAGATGATGGTTGTGAGTTTGATTTGGAAAGTGAATTTGTTTTCCATGGAGTTATAGCCTCAAATGGCCTTGTTTAATGGAAATGTTGTGGAACTAATCCAAATTGTAATTAGGAATTTCACTGTATAGTCATGTGCAACTAACTTGTGGATGATTATGTGTTTCGAATTACACCTTTGTTTTTGGAAAGCGTTTACAACATGTTTCGATTTTCCTTGAAAGCTAGAAAATGTATCTTGGTTTTGATTAAAATGACTTTTGGGCACTTGTGAAAAATGTTTTACATTCAAGAAAATGATTTTCAAAGAATCAAGAAAATGATGAAAATTTTCTTTTAACTAAGTTCTATTATCATTTGTTTTACCTGGAAAGGTGGGTGATGTGTAGTTACTTAGCTTGAATTGCTAATTTTGGGTTTGGGTGTTGCTTTTGAGGAGTGTTTGGCATTATTGAGGCTTGTTATATAAAGGTATTATCCTTTGACTTGATTTTGTTATAAGTTCATTTCTTATGTGCGAGTTAACCGAGAATTTTGTTGTGATGATTTTCTCTCGTATTCGAGTGTTGAACACTCAGGGGTGGGGTGTGTGTTATGGTGGTTATCGTGTGGTTGTGTTTCTGGTTATGATTGAGTTGCCTTTGTTTTGGCCTTATCTTTAATTTCGAGGATGAAATTCCTTATGGGGGGGATGTTATAACGATTCTGATTTAGACCTGAACCATTTGATGTTGTGGATCAGGGTTTTCTTGTCTTGAATGGGTGTTATTGTCTTTGTTCTCCTTATTCCTCATTAAGTTTGGTTATTGGAGCAGGTTGGTTGCCTGCTTTTTTTTCTTTTTTTTTAAATTTTGTCTCTACGTTCGAGCAAAACTTGTTGTGCTCAAGTGGTGTTTGAAAACTCTCAGTACTTTTGTAGGTTTGAAAACTACTAGAAGGGTGCATTATTTGCTCGAGCAGTCACACCCTGTTGTGTCTGTATACTCGAACGACACTTTTTGTGCTCGAGCGATCTGTCTGAATTCAGCAACTATAAAAGTCACTTTTGGTCACATCTGGATCACTTTTCTCTCTCTCTCTCTCTGTGTCTCTCTTTTCCCTTCTTCCGCCATTGCTGAGCTTTCAAGCTCTTTCTACCGAGTTTTCATCTACTTTTATACATCTTTGACCCCTAGTTCGATATACCAAAATGTAGAGCTCGCCGAGGGTTTCCATTTGATTTGAGTGGATCGTGTTTTCGTTGAAGTTGGATTTTCTGATTTTCTTCACTTCATTGCTTGAGGTAGGGATTCTTTTACTCCATTTCAATACTTCGCCTATAGATAGACATGTGGTAGGTTTTATTACATAAAAACCATGTCCATTATGAGCTTCTTTGAAAATCATATAAGGGATCTAGGGTTTGAATGTGTGGAGTGGAAATCGAGCAATTGATTGTTGTTTGGGTTGATTGGAGAGTAGATTAACTTGTTCAGGTTGCAAAGGAGAAAAAGCCCTAATTCCATATTTGACCTAATGAATTAAAAAGGGATAAAATTGAATAATGTTTGTGTTTTGACAGTCCGAGTTGTGTTATTGTGTTGTTAACATAAAGGGGGAAATTAATTTTAGTATTGGAACTTATTCGAATAATTATATATTGAGTTAAGCGGGGTTATGGCTTGGGATTCATGAATGAGGTCTTATTGTAATGTAGAAATTGGTTTTTGGAAAGAAAAAGGACTTGGGAATGTAAATTTGGAAAGAAAAAAAAAAGCTTGATTTTGAAAAGAAACTATGACGTATTGTAAAATCAGACATGAACTTGAGGTTGGGTTTTGAAACCATTGAACATTGTTATTATCATCATCGTTGTTGGAGTTGAGGTCAAGTAAGTATCCGGTTATCATATTACGTGTGTTTATATATATTGCTTAGAAGTTTTGTCCTTGGTCATCGGTGGAGAATGATAGTATGATGTTTAATAGATTTTGTGTATGTAGTACACTTAGGTTATTTATATTTGTTAGTTATTGTAGACGTCCCCCGAACGCCCCGGGAGGGTGAGCTCCCGTTCTGTTCATTTTTGGGTCACTACAGCTCAGGACTCTCAAATTTGTCACGGTTCTAAGTCTGAACCAAAGAGTCCAAATCCGGCAAATCGTTTTGAGAAAAACAGATTTTTGAAAGAAGTGCCAAACATGGACTGCTTTGCCAGATACAGAGTCGCCACCTAAATGTTTTTTTAATGGGAAATTTAGGAAACCCTGACTCGGTGCCAAAGGCCACGTGTCCGTCATCACCAAAGTTGCCTCAGCTCGGGAACTTGGGTACGATTGGGGAAAGTCACTTCGTGAGCACCCCCGCTCACCCGGTCAGAGATCGGCCTCTACTAACCATGATATCTATTTTTGAAAACATTGTATGTTCTTATTCCGGTTATTAGCCTAGGTTACTATGTGATGCGCACAGTATACAAGTATAGACCAGGTTGCCTGGATTGGAACAAAACATCTCATGTTTGCTTGTTTGAAAGGTGGTTTGCTACTCGCAAGTAGGCTAAAAATGCAGATTTTGCCACCCTCGGGTGGGCTTAGAAAAGATGGTTTTGCCACTATCTAGTGGGCTTAAAACAAATAGTTGATGATTTATTCCAATTCAAGTAACCCAACCTTCACCCACAGGCACTCAGGTAGATATATCACATAAGCATTTAGCCTCATGGTAAGCATGCTATTCATGGCAGTCACTCGCACGCATGCAAGGATGCTAAAGCATAAAACTTACCGAGTACTCCAAGCCAAGACAGAAACTACATTAGAAATCATGCATGAATCCTAAGTATACAGAAATGCCTAATGCAACACATGCAAAAATGCAACTATAGCAGGCTCGGCTATTCTAAACATGGCATATGGAATTCTACAGCTAACACGTATTCAACTTTGAAATTGAAATACAATGCAGTTAGTATGATGCACTGAGCCCGGTGCATGCAATACAGATGAATGATGCAAACATGCTGTCATACTGTATGCTAATTGAAATATGCCTAATCTAACCATCATAAGCGGATAAATAAAAGGGAAAAAAAGACGTGGGGTTGGAAGACATACATCACACTCACGCACACTTATTACAGTTGTGCCCTCGCGCAGAGGGTCCGAATAAATAATGCAGTCCCGAATAAAAGAATATTACAGTCCAAATAATACAGTCCAAATAATGTACAAATTCCTAATTAAATTAACTAAGAAAGCTGTAAAACTGGCGTGCAAGCCAGGGACTGCCTTGCTTCTGATGAATGATGTATGTTTGGGCTGCCTTGCGCGGAAATCCACTGGGATGCCCTAATTAGCCTCTGTTTGCACCTGTTCTTGAAAAGCGTGCCAAGCCCCGAAAAGTTGCTGATTCTTCATTTTGCTGCAACAGAGGGCAGGAAAGGGGCATAGCAATGTATTTTCACAAATATATGCATGCCTCGATCCTCGTGCCACCAATCACGCATATCGATGCATGATGGCAGAGGAGTCGAAATGTGCAACTCAATATGGGATGAATGCACATGAAAACACAACAAGACCTAACTCCATCATGGATGATCCGGAGTGTCGGTGACTGGGGAATTGAGATACGTTCCGTCACTCGGAGTACGGAACATACCTCGTTTCCCGTGCCCGGGCTAACTCCTATCCCGAACACGATGCAATATGCATGACATGCATGAAATGCAACTAAGATACAATCCTAACATACACAATGCTATGAAAATGAGATGCCTCAAAATGCATGCACACGGGCACGCAAATCGAGAAAATGACAGAATGCGATCTAAGATACAACCTAGTATGCACTATGCCGTAAAAATGAGATGCCTCGAAATGCGTGCACACGGGCACGCAAACCGAGAAAATGACATACGCAATGCAAATGACATGGAAATAGGATATGGGCTTACACTAACATGAGAGAGCCTCAGCCACACTCACATAAGAGGCCGATGAATGAAAATGAAGTGCCTCGAAATGCGGGCATGCAAACCGAGGCAATGGTATATGCAATGCAAATGCATGGAAATGGCATATAGAATGCAACATGGACTTACACTAACATGAGAGAGCCTCAGCCACACTCACATAAGAGGCCGATGAATGAAAATGAAGTGCCTCGAAATGCGTGCACACGGGCACGCAAATCGAGGCAATGGTATATGCAATGCAATGGCATGGAAAATGATATGCAAACATGATAATGGATTTTCAGCAATGGAATGTGGGGAAAACAGCCCCAAAATGAGGCGAAAACACACCCGATGCATGGAATCTCTCCCGAAATGCAAATTAGGCGCATAGAATGAACTACAGCTATACAAAGCATGCATAATTGGTACACGAGATGAAAAGACAGAAGCAAGGAAGCCTCAAAATAAGAATTTTTACAGTACAAATCATGGCCAAACAGCAAGCAAAGATAGGGCAACAATGGCATGCAAAAATGGCCCTAAACATGAGATTATGAAGCAACTCACAGCTGCTAACTCCAAATGGGTTAGGGCCCTTCAACAACATTGAAGAGGGGCCAAAAATAAGCCACTTTACAGAACTGTAAAAACCCTAAAAACAAACATAGATATGGCTAAGCTCTTATGCAAGAAAATGGGCCAAAAGGTGGCCAAAGAAGCAAGTGGTATATGCAAAGCCCAAACTGAAAAATTCCCTTCTAAAACATTGAAGAGGGACCAAAAATATGACTATTTACAGAACTGTAAAAACCCCAAAACAGTATACAAACATGCTAAAAATGCAATGCAAAATGAGGCTCAAAAGTGGCTTATAACACAAAGTATACAAAATATTCCACAAACGGCCAAAGACCCTTAATGAAACATGAAGAATGGGCCAAAATAAGACTATTTTTAGTACTGTAAAAAGGCCAAAAATCGAAGCACAATAGGCTGCCAAAGCATGCAAAAATGGGGACCAAAGAGGGAATATAAAGGCAAGTGTAGCATGGAGGTCCCAAACAGTGTTGAGCCCTTCTTCAATGTTGAAGAGGGGCTCAAAATAAGCCTGTTTTTAGTTCTGTAAAACGCCCAAAAATGAAATCATAATGGGCTGCCAAAGCATGCAAGAAAATAGCATTTAAGGAAGACATTGAAGCAAGTGCAAGATGGGGGGCTCAAACAGGGTTGAGCCCTTAAGAAAAAGTGAAAAAGGGATCAAAAAAATGACCTTTTCAATTTTGGTCGGAGCTCAAATATACAAGAAAGAGAGGCTAAGAAATGTTACAAAAATGAGCTAGAAAAGAGGGAAAGTGAACTTACCCTTGAAGACTTGACTTTGGTTGCCTCTTGGCTTGAGTTTGTGGTTCCTTAGGCCTTGGAGAACACCTTCAATCTTCTGGAATGGAGGATGGAAGGGTGGGGGGTGGTGGTGTAGAAGGAATGGTGGTGTAGGACTTGGAAGTTTTTCAAGGAAATGAGAGAGATGAAGAGGGATTCTTGTATTCAAGCTTGAAGAGCAAATTTTCTAACCCCTAAACTCTATGTTGCCTGCTGATTATATGGACAAAAAAGGGGGAGTAGAGGAGGGGCAAAGGTGGGGGAAAATAAGGCAAGTTTTCCCCCACAAAATATCCCCCGGATTGGGATATTTTCTGGGGGAAACAGCTATACAGCTGTAAAGTGGATGTGGTAAGGATCATGGCCGGCTGGTTTTTGGAGCTCCAGGTGGCCGGCCGGCCACCCCCCCTAGCCGGCCGGCTAGGGGTCAAAAAGGTCAACCTCAATTAGTGGCCGGCCACCACAAAAAGGTGGCCTCCCAGGTCTCCTCTTCACAACCCTGTGGTTTGAATTTGGAAACTCTGAAATAGGAGAGAGAACAAGCCATTTTGAGGAGGGGTTCAAAAGGTTCAAATGGAATTAATGGCCGGCCATAAACTTTTAGGGTCCTCCCATGTGTGTACATCACAAATATGTGGTTTGGGGTTGAAGAAAGTGGCCCCAAGGTGTTCAACATTGGCTCGAAAGCGCGAAAAACGGGCGTCGGAGGGCGAAAATGGAATATAACTGGTTGCCGAGATAATTGCTGGCCTCCCACCCTCCAGTGACCTTCCTGGTGATAAAACAGAGGCACCTGCCAAAAATGAACGAAAACCGATGCAAAACGAATGCTCGGGGGCCGAAACATGCATTTTGGGGTCCCGAAAATTGCCTGTTAAGCACCGAAAATGGCGTTCGGCCACGAAGTGGGTTTCTCAGGCCCCAGTGTCCCTTGAAAGGGAGAAAATAAGATGTATGCCAAAATTTAGAGCAAACGGAGATGGTTAAGTGGTCCCGAACCGAGGCACACGGCCAACGGTCCCGAAAAATCGGAAACCGGGCTCCGAAATGGGAAAAATGGCCTACGGCCACAAAATGTAGCCCACGGCCACTGAGAGATGGTCTACAGGACCTCTCCCTCCCCTCAGGAAAAGAAACAGAGAAAATCGAGTCTGGTTCGCAAACCGAGGCAAGGCACAGAAGAGGGTTCGGAAGTCCGGAGGCAGGGCTCGCAGCCAAGACTCTGAAACTTCTGAACGAGCACATTATGCAATATCACCAAGCACTCAACTGGTGACGTCTAAGTCTTAAGGTCGGTCAAAAATGGGGTGGCTACAGTTATGTGGTGGTTGGAAATGTGCATGCGCTGAGAATAAGGGGTACCATTACCTTCCAGTTAGTGCCTGGAGAATTGGTTGCGCTGAGAATGTGGAGTACCAATACCTTCCAGCTAACGCCTAGAGAACTTAGCAGAGGTACCATTACCTTCCAGCTGGTGGCTAGTAAATTGGTGTCAGTATTGCAAAGGTGTATCCTTGGCTTACAGTGCTCGAGACAGGTAGAGCGTAATTGGATTTCTCGTTATTATTCTCACTTCTATTTATGTGTTTCATGCAGAGTGATGATTATTTTGTAAAGGATGTCACTTGTCTTGTGTGGGTATGTGAGGAGTATTTTATATGTATCGTCTTCATGTTCATTTGGGATACCTCTGTTTGTTTTGTAAAATGAAATTGGTATAAGTTCGGTAATCGAAGAAAACGTAATTGAGTTTGATGGATTTGTTTCGAAAACTGGTTGTCGTTGGGTGAGTTTGACGAATGGTTGTGTTGTTGAACAAATTGAACATTTTCTAGGAAATTATTTATGTAAGTATATCTTCATGTATTAACCAACACTTATGTATATGGTATGACTTAAAACATTCATGATCATAGCTATCTGTATGTTGTTATTGTGTAGGATCATGTTAGGATCCCTATTGGACTTTATGTTCATTCCACATTACTAATCCTTTTCAGGTGTATATTGAGAAGTGATTTGAGATCGAGGATCTTCATTATCTGTTGGCCACGGGGCCTTTTATTTGTTGGCTAAATGTTGTTGTTGTAAAAATGGTTGAACCTTTTCTCTTATATGTAATGATGTATGCCTGGGGGCAGTTCATTTAATTATAACTCTTGTTGCATTCATTATGTATTCGAATGAGAGAACATTTACTTAATTGTCCTTATTAATGTATTGAAGTCCCATATGTTACCGCTGAAATTGTATTATAATAAAGGATTTAGTAATGGTATCCACGAAATAAAATGGTGGGACATTACACATTAAGCCAATTAACAGTTTTTAATGATATCAAAAATATATTTTAATTAACAATTCAGGTAATTTTATTGTTTTATGGGAGAGTAGTTAGGAATTTTATTTTTTCTATTAATTTTGTTAAATTAAAATTATGATAATGAGGTATTAGTAATTTTTTAAATTATAATGGAGAATTATTTTAAACAAATCTTAAAGGATATATTTGTAACTTATCCCTAAATTTAGAGTAATTTTATTTTCTCATATCAATTAATCTTGGTGCACACGCTTATGAGCACATTCTCAATACACACATCAAAAAAATACAAATTATGAGTACATATCTCTTTATTCTAATAATGCGGTCATTTTCAATTTTAAAATCCTAATATTTTTTCAATCCATCCACCCACCCACCTCTCTTTTGCTGCCTTTGTTGCCACTCTTAGCCCTCCATCTCTATGTGGTCACAAGTGGAAGGTGTTACGATAATTATGTAAATAGATGAGAATTAGGCTTGAGTCAAATGTACCTTATTTGGTTTCCTGTAATTATGCTATTAGGATAGTATATATACATTGTTGATGAATGAAAGAATACACAAGAATATTATTCCCCAAATTAACTTGGTATCAGAGTCAAGTTCGAAACCCTAAACGCACTCTTGAATCAGTACTGCAGGAAACCTTGAACCCACCATAGATGTTTGCTTCGCCCTTGAAAGCCCACTATAATAATTGTTTCAGTAATCGTTCTTAGTACTCATCGTGGGTGAAAAGGGCATTGAATCATCAGGGTCAAAAGTAGTCCTTGTTACTGTTCAATCTAAAGGTGTTCTCAATATTGGAATCTTTCTAACTAAGTCAAACTATGACGTTTGGTCCCAACTGAAGGAGATGCATATTGCTGAGAAAAAGAAACTCTTCTATATTCGTGGCAAAACCAAGCAACCCGCAGAATCTGAAGTTGGGTATGAAAAATTGTATGCTGAAAATTAGAAAGTAAAGAGGTGGTTGTTGATGCCTATGGCTCTTGAAATAATGAAGCGCTTCTATCTACTACCCGCAAAATTTGGACTACCCTGTCAAAGGCTTTCTATGATGGAAGCGATGAACTACATGTGTTTTCCTTAAATTAGAAGGCCTTTATGGCCAAACAGAATGGAAGCTCGCTCTTTGTATATTATAAAGAGTTGACAGAAATTTTCAGTGAGTTAGACCATCATGATAAAGTGGTCATGAAACATGCTGATGAAGTTGAAGCATATAGGAAGACCACCGAATGACAAAGGGTGCACATATTCCTTGCTAGATTGGATGGTGAATTTGAACAATGTTCATGGAGAAATTCTATCCCATATTTGGAAGAATGCTATGCTTCCGTTCAACATGAGGCGGTACATCATACCATCTTGAATGGGGAACCAGCACACCGACAGGCTTCCGCTATGCTGTCTCGAAATCGTAATAATTCAAGATAGCAAGATCAATCCTGTTCAAAGGACCATTTTCGTACTAGTGGTACTGACAAGACATCCTACAAATGCACTCATTGTGACTAAGCAGGTCACACCAAGAGTCGTTGCTATGAACTAGTAGGATATCTAAAATGGTAGGACCATAATCGTGATTCAAGAAAGAAGGGTGTAGGTAAGAACTCTACTACTATAGTTGTTGCTGCCAAGATAGATGAAGATGACAAAATTGTTGAATGAGCCACTATGTTGGTAGCAACAATAGGAAACAACAGTGGTAAGATTTTAAATATTTTTGTATCTGTTTTGAATGATTCATGGATAATTGATTCAGGAGCTACGAACCATATGACATTTGATTTTAGACAAGTCCCAGCCTTAAAACCATCTTCCCAAAAATATGTTTCCACCACTAATGGTAACCCCACTCCTGTTATTAGAGAAGGTTTTGTGTCTCTCACTAATGATTTAAATTTGGACTCTGTTTTGTGTCTCTAATTAACCGTGTTCTATCCAACACTATTCAATTTCAAACACCATTTTAGACATTGCATGATTTTGTCACTACTCCCACTATCCCTAATCTACCACCTCAAGTCTTTAGGTGTGTAGCCTTTGTACACCTCCATAAGCATCAACGAAGTAAGTTAGCCCTTCGAGTATTGTGCTGTATTTTCTTAGGGTATGCATCCTATCAAAAAGGCTATCAATGTTATCATCCTCCCACAAAAACCATGCATATTACACTTGATGTTGTTTTCCATGAAGATAATATGTATTTTTCTTCTAAGCATGAACTTCAGGGGGAGTACCATCAGTAAGAAGTTCAAACTCTAGATTATGATATGATACATGAACCTGTGGACCCCAATGCGGATGATGATATGGGCAACTTGGATATATGTGGTGTAAACTTGGAAGAAAGTGATGATGAAATATCAACTAATGTTGACACTGAACCACCTTCTGAATCCCTCTCACCACAAGCTGAAACACCTAACCAATTGCTCGTTGAGGATGTTCCTGTGTCATCACCTGATCCTCCTAGAAGGCAGAATCCTCCTCATAGTACTAAAGGTATTCCTAAAGCCACATATGAACCTGATCTTACTAGCAAGGTCAAGTACCCCATGAGTCACTATGTGTCCAACCATCGTTTATCTAAATCAAATAGGTCATTTGTGAATTAATTATCCACTGTATCTATTGCTAACAGTGTACAAGAAGCCTTAGCTAACTCAAGGTGGAGAGCAGCAATGAATGAATGAATGAAATCTCTACAAAAGAACAAAACATAGGAACTTGTTGATCTTCCATCAAGGAAGAAGCCAGTTGGGTGTCGGTGGGTCTATACCGTGAAGTACAAAGCAGATGGTACTATTGAACGACTCAAAACTCAACTGGTGGCGAAGGAGTATATTCAAACACATGGCATCAATTATATGGAGAGTTTTGCACTTGTGGCTAAAATCAATACTATTTGAGTTCTGTTGTCTCTGGATGAGAATCTAGGTTAGCCATTACAACAGTTTGATGTGAAGAATGCTTTTCTGCATGGCGACTTGACAGAAGAAGTTTATATGGACCTTCCACGTGGATGTCATACCCCAGAAAAAAAAAAATTCAAAGAAAGGTGTGCAAAGAAGTCATTATATTGACTAAAGCAATCTCTTAGAGCCTGGTTTGGAAGATTTACAAAGTCCATGAGAGCATTTGGCTACAGACAAAGCAACTCAAATTTTTTGAAAAAAATGGAGATAAGATCACTGCACTCATTGTATATACGGATATGATAGTTATAGGAAATGATCTTGAAGAAAGGAAAGCGCTATATAATTACTTGTCCAAGGAGTTTGAAATGAAAGATCTTGACCCTTCAAAATATTTTCTTGGAATTGAAGTATTTCGATATGGAAAAGGTATCTTTCTGTCTCAAAGAAAGTATGCCCTAGATTTGTTGCAAGAAAACTGGCATGTCAGCGTATCAACCAGCCGATACTCCAGTAGAGGAAGGATTGAAGTTGGGTATTGATTCTAATCAAGTGCTTGATGATAAAGGAAGATAATAGAGAATTGTAAGAAGATTAATGTACTTGGCACAGACAAGGCCAAACCTTGCCTATGCTCTGATCATTGTTAGCCAATTTATGCATAATCCTGGCAAACAACACATGAGTGCAGTGATGCGAATTTTGAGGTATTTGAAGGCTGTTCCTAGAAAAGGAATTATGTTTTCCAAGAGTGCTTATCAAAGGAAAATTAAAGCTTATACTGATGCCGATAGGGCTGGATCCATTGATGACCGGAGATTTACTTATGGTTATTTCGCCTTTTTGGGTAGTACCGTTGTTACATGGAGAAGTAAGAAGCAGAATGTTATTGCGCGCTCAAGTGCAAAAGCTGAGCATTGTGGTATGGCACTCGGGATTTGTGAAGTGTTATGGCTAACATAATTCCGGTTCAACATGACAAAATGAAACACGTGGAGGTTGACAGATTTTTTATCAAGGAGAAATTGGAAGCAAAGACTATAGAATTGCCAGAGGTTTAATCAGAGGATCGGTTGGCTAATAATCTTACCAAAGCAGTATCAAATCAGTTATTTTCAAAATTTGTTGGCAAGTTGGGCATGTTTGACATCTATGCACCAACTTAAAGGGGAGTGTTGCGATAATTATGTAAATAGATGAGAATTAGGCTTGAGTGAAATGCACCCTATTTAGCTTCATGTAATTATGTTATTAGGATAGTATATATACCTCGTTGATGAATGAAAGAATGCACAAGAATATTATTTCCCAAATTAACAGAGGGAAAGGAGGCGACTGGAGAAAATGGCGGAGGAGATAGGTGGCACTGAGATGGATGATTGGTTTGGGTGGATGAAGATAAGAGTATTCTGGTGTTTTAGAATTAGGATTTGGGAGGAAGAAGATTATGTATTATATTATTTTTATTTTAAAACAAATTTTTGTTGAGAAAATTTTTATTGTGTGAAAATAAAATTATTCTTAAATGTAAGGTATAAATACGATGAAATTTCTGCCATTGAGGACGTATAAAAATTAAAAAAAAAAATCAATTATATAATAGAAAGGACATATCTAAATTTAGAGGGAAGCATGCACAAAAGGGCAATCACAATTAGAGAAGATAAACATCTGGTCATAAATTTATCACCTGTTTTAGGAAGATAAACATCTGGTAAAGTTTTAACATTTTCTTTAATTTGTTTAATTAAAGCAACATCTTCTGCTGTCCATTCAAAAATAACATTTTTCCTTAATTTGGTTAACCAAGGAATTTCTATTTTTAAAAAAAAAATTAATAAAATTTTGTCCATAATTTAAAATGCCTAATAGACTCTGTAATTGTGTTATATTTTCAAGAGTATTAGGAAAATCTCGTACTTTGGACAAAATATGTTCTTGTAATTTTAAATCTTTTTGGTCTAAAATTATTCTCAAAAATTCAATTGATTCTTTTTCTAATTCAATCTTTTTTGGAGACAAAATAATTCCATGTTTTTGGAATCTTTCACAAAGTAATTTTAAATGTTTCTTATGCTCCTCCTTGGTTTTAGAAAAGATAAGTATATCATCAATATAAACTACACAACAATCTTTAAGATCCTTAAAAATTGTATCCATCCACCGTTGAAATACCTGTGGTGCAATATTTAACCCAAAAAGCATAGCATTCCAGTGGTAATGTCCTCTAGGTGTACTGAAAGCTGTCAATTTTTTTAACTCTTCAGTCAATTGAATTTGCCAAAATCCACTTTTACAGTCAAATTTGCTAAAGATTTTTGATCCTTTGGTTAAGTTAATCAAAACATTTTTTCGTGGAATAAAATATCCATCAAATTCTAAATTTTCATTTAGCCGTTTATAGTTGACTACCATTCGGGCTTTTCCTCTTTTAATTTCAGCATGGTTTCTTACCATAAAAGCTGAACTAGAGTGAGGGCTTTTAGTTTCTTCAATTAACTTTTTGTCTAAAAGTTCCTGGAGTTGAATATCAAATTCATCTATATCTTGTCTAGTATAAATCATCGGTCTTACTCTAATGATAACATTAGGGTCTTTCAATTTTAAACTACAATAATGTGGACTACATTGCCATAGTTTTAATGGATGTTCACTAAAATTTTCTTCTAAAATTTTATAAATCCAATGTGATTCATCAATAGTTTTGATGATGGGAGTTAAATCACCATGCGGCACGGGCGCAAACTCTTTATCACAAATGTATTTATGTTGTTCTAACAAGGGAATATGAATTAAGACATTGTTTATGCTTAATGAAATAGCCTTTTCCTGTATTTGCATTGGAAGGTATTTATATATAAAATTATTGCCAAGAAGGAAATCTCCATGCATGTACGGAAAACATAAAATTTTTGGTATAATGAATTTGCTATCATTTAACCAAACAGCTATATTTTTAGCCTTGAATTGTATGGAAGTATGGTTGCCATCTATTCCAATAACTAAAATTGGATGTTTCATTAATGTCCATTTTTTCTTTGGTATGGCATTCCATTTACATGAGCTGACTGTAGCTCCTATATCTATGAGAACACTGAGGCTATAGGGTTTATAACCTGCAAAATTAAATGTTCCCAATACATATGTATATCTTCTTTTTCCTTGGCTAGGAGAAAAAATAATATCATCATTTTTTGTTTGAAAATGATACATATATGCGGACTTAATATGTTCAAGTTTTCTTGTTCTTGAAAAAATAGAAATCTGAACATTGTTTGAAGTAATAGATTCTTGATTAGAATCATTACTTGATTCTCCAATGCTTAACTTTGAAAATGATTTGTTAGGAAAATCTTTTTCAAATACAGAAGTTGATCTTTTAATTTTTGGAACTGTATTTTCAATATATAAATTTTTTCCTAATGCTTGCATTTGTAATTGTGCAGGTTTTTTTGTTTTAGAAGATTCTCCTTGTCCCACTAGATCTTGGATTAACCATTATCGAGGGACTTCTAAATCGCTCCAATTCATTAGACAAGGTTGTATTACCGTGTCAAATGGTCTTGGTTCAAAGATTTCAACGATTTTATTATCATTTGATCTTGTTTTTATTTCAGAAAATTTGGTTAATTCGTGAATTGTTTTCCAACGAATAGCCAAATCATGAGAATTTGATTTCATTCCTAATTATTGTGTTTTAATTCTTATTCTGACTGTATCTTCAAGATTAGGATCATTTATAGAAATAAAAAAATTTGGTCTAACATTAAACCAAACTACTCCATTAGCCAAATTAGACTGAATTCCTCCAATGATTGCTTTCATTGGGTCGGAAAATCTTTTGTCAAAAATTACTGCCAAAATAGGAGTATCTATCCCTTGGCAAAATAAGGCTGTTATGGTTACTTGAATTAATCCAATATGAATATATTGAATTTCAGGATATTTCTTTTTCCATCTTGCAACCTTTTTCTTATCAAAAAAAGGAACATCAATATTTCCTTCTTCTGACCATTTTGCTTGAGTGTTACCACTGTATTGTTCAAACACTCTTGCTGAAAAGAAGTTAAATTTTGAAAGTTTGTAAATTTCTGGAACAGCAACTTCTTGCATTTTTTCAAATTTTACTAATTCTTCGTCGGTAAAAGTTTTTTCTTCTCCGATTACATCTCCAACTCGAATTGCCTGTAATTCTTCTTGAGATATACTATTTGCTTCTTAAGATATTTCTTGACTATTATTAGTCATCATAATGATTAGTTCTTCATCTGAACTTTCTTCATCACTAGAAATTTCATATAAGATTTCTTCTTCATCAGAAATTTCTTCTCCATATATTATTTCAAAATCTTGTTCTTCAAGGACTTTGATCATTTTCTTTGCACTTTTTCCCCGTTTTGGGCATTCGGGTGCATAGTGACCTTCTTCGTTACAAATGTAACATTTATAAGTTTTCTTTTTTGAAACACTTGTTGGTTTCTTTTTTCGAATATACTTTTTCTTTTTTGAAAAAATTTTGTTCTTTTTCCAAGGTTTCCATTTATATTTTCTATGCTTTTTGGAAAATCCTTTTCTTTTAGGAAATGTATTACAACCAATTTTTCAATTTTCTTTTAAAATTTTATCACAACATTTTTGACCATATGGTGAGTTAGAAATTTGATTTTTTATTTGTTTTTTCGCCTTTGCTTCTAGACACCAATCTGCTATCAGCCTTAGAACATAATTAATGCGAAAACCAAGATTATCATATTCTTCCTTCCCCATTTTTTTGAAAAAATCAGGATATGTTTTAATACATAACTCATCCCATGGATTAGGGAGTTTATGAAAAAATTGATCTAACCAGGGTTGATTTGCTGGTGAATCAATAAGATAATAATATTTTTTAAAAGTTTGAACATAATTTTCAAAAAGACAAATATTACATAATTCTAATTTAGTCAAAATATAATTTGCATCTGCTTGTAAATTAGTATCTCATGCAAAATCACATAAATTTTCTTTTATGATTTTTGCAAATTCAGCTAAAATTGTGTCAAGTGTGAGAAAATTTGTTATCAAAGCCGTTTTTTGACTTTTCCCAATTTCAAATTTTTCCCACTGTCTTAACCATTGCAACACATCTCCCTGGAGAGTTGCTGCAATATAATCAAGGAATTTTTCCTTTGACCAACTATTTTTGTAATTGGTAATAATAATGGACAAGGATTGTGCCCAATCATCTATTGCTTGTGGTTAATCCTTAAAAGGAACATGAGACAAGTCTAAATAAGTACCATTTTGAGCTATTGGATACTTATGATTATTATCTTTTCTAGATATTACTGGCTCAGGTGTAGAATTGGAGGTACTTCCAATGTTAATATCATTTTTAACTTCATTTGTTTGAATAAAGTCAAAAATTTTTCCATCTCCCCAAGTGCCAAATAATTCGGGATCAATTGGCTCTTCTGCCTTTCTTTTTCCTTTATTTATTTCTGATGAAATATCTTGATCTATTGATTCTTCAGATGAGGATGATTGGCTGTCATCATCATTAGTTGACATATTAATATCATAATTAAAGTGTTGTAAAAGGGTTTCATTTTCTAGATAAGTTTCTCTTATTTGATCTAGTAGCCTATTTCTTTCATCAATACCTAAGTCTGGGTCTTTATATAATTTTCTCCAATAATCCAATATTTCAACAATATTTTCATATTCAATTTTATTATAGGTATTGGTTTGAAGTACCATAATATCTTCTGTATCATAAAATAGCCTAGGGATGTCACTATCTCCTGGACTATTCATTCCATCATTGTTTATGAAGGATATAGTTTCTAATTTTGTCACAAAATTGTTTATTTGGTTTTTTGCTTCTTTATTTAAATCAATATTTATTATAGAACCCAAATTGTCTATTTTAGATTCTATAGACTCAACTTTAATCTCTAGATAATTTAGATTTATTTTTTTATTTTTATCTAATTTAGAAAACCAAGAACACATAATATCAGTAATATTATTTAAACTAGAACACACACTATTTATATTTGCAGATTCTTTAGTAATATGCAGACTATAGTCATATTTATTATTAACATTATTTTTTGTATTTCCAAAGCATATTATATCATCAAAATTAATTGCCATTTTAGATTGTTATTGGTACCTAAGACCCTTCTAGTGTATTATCTGGTGCCTAAAACCTCTCTTTTATGATCTTAAAGACGTAATTATGGCTAATAGTCAAAAGATCTTAATGAGTATATGGACTTTGACATACACTAAGCATATAGGTTTTACAACAACTATAAATGAAACAAATAATTATGAAGATATAAAATACAAGAGATATACAAAAAACTTAGACGGAATTTTTAACTTAATTTAATTTATTTATTTTTTTTTATAACATAAAACACACCATACAAACTTATATATATATATCAAAAATTTATACATAGATAGAAATACTTACATAGCTTGATCTTGCTTTTCAAAGCTCTTCACCAAGCTCTGATACCAATTACAAAACTAAAAAGGAAATGAGCTTTTTACTTATGGAATTATGGTGGAGTTATAGAATAAGGAATTATGATAGAGAACTTAGAGACAAAAAAGAAAGCAAAAAGATGGAGAGAAGTTTAAGGGAATTTACATGCTCCATTATGTTGGCATAAAGGCCAATATATAGACTTACAAGAGGGGAATACAAACAAAATATAACTTATTGCATATCTAACTTCATGTCTAACATATCTAACTTTGTAAGACTTTTCGTCTTAAAAGTTGCCAATTTTTCTAACTCTTTAGGCAAGCCTAGTCATAGACTTTTTGAAAAATCTACCTAAAAGTAAATACAAAGAGACAAAAATAAATACAAAAGGACTACAATTATTTGCTCTTTGCTATAGTTTTTACAATTATATACACTGATACACACTGTCTACCCGCCCCGATTTTCAAAGAGATAGACTGTTGTAGATAAGCTTTGGCTGAGCTGATTTGTCGTGTAGCGTCGGCTGAAAGGATGTGGCTGATCACTTTCTGCCAAATAATGCAGGTTGCTCCACGTGTCCTGGATAAGGTTGGAGTCGATCAGGAGACAGCTGTATTTGATAGTGGGGTCCACTATGCTTCCATCCTGTTGATGAGATTGTGATATTCTTCATCAGTCTCTGACGGAGGGGAATCCGGATCTTGGCTGTATTGCTCATTCCGGAAATGTTCTACATCATCCGCGGTCATGGTTAGTTCCAACGGAAGATCCAAATTATTTCTCTTTTTGAGATTTATTAACATGTTAAGAGCTTCATTAATTTGCGTTGAAGACTTTTGATATGTTATGGGAAAATGGGTTACAAATAATATTCTTCCATCTGTAACCATGAATGGCAATTTTGCTGAGCCAGGGATGTTGGACGCTGCTTGTGAAACAAATATTAGACTGTCTATCCAATATTCTGTTAAAGAAAGTTTTTGGATATTTTCCGATCGCTCTCTCCGGTGATCTTCATCTAAATAATCATCTTCAAATTCAAAATCTTCAGTTTCTTTAAGATACCAAATCTGGTATGGTTGGAAAAAATGTTCTCGTTCTCGCCAACCAACAGTACTGGAGATCCAAAAAGTAAAATATTTGCTCCATCGAAAGCCTTTTACTATCCATGAGAGCATTGTTTTGATGATCATTGGATAATCTATCCATTGAATTAGATCTAAAATTTGAAAAATAACTTGATTAGTTATTCCCAAATCTATATTCTCAAAAAACCACATGTCATGGTTTGCCATAATGGTTATTTTGGGAATTCCATCTTTCAAATTTAATTTATCATGAGATCGTTCTAAGATTTGTCTAATCTTATCATGATGATCTTCAACCCGATTTTTGATTAACATAAAAATTTCTTTTGGAAGCAAAGTTCTTGCTTTTTCAAAAAGACAAATTCTTTTTATTTGTTCAAAAACTGGATCAGAAAACTCATCTGATATGAGGTCTGATAGTTGAAAAAAATTGTTTATTTTTTCAAAATTAAAATCTTCATTCCAATTCATTTGTTTAAGAATATTGAAACAAAGATTTTGCAAATCTTTTAATTTAGCTATTTGCTCAGCTAATTTGTTGGCCAAAACTCCCATGTGTTTTCGAAATTTCACTTTGTTGTCTACAATGTGAGTTTTCCAAACTCCATTGAGTTCTGTATAAATTTCTCTAGATATACCAGGATTGAAAAAATCTTTTATTTCAGATTCATCTGGTCTAGATGTTTGAATATTAGTTGGAACTGGGTTAGTTCTCATTTGAAAAAAATTCTTTTGATAAACAGGCATAGCTGGTGCACTGTAAAAAGCTTTTTTAGCTTTGGTCATGCTATCATATGCTTTATAGCTCGCTCCTGAATATCCACAAACTTTTGTTTTGCAATCATTCCATTCTGTGTAAATTCCAGGTTATTTTCCTGCAAACACAACATAAACTTTTTCTTCTTTGGGGTTTGCTTTTTTAGCAATTGTCACCCAATCTCTTTGAGCGGGTTGTTTATCCTTATCCATTGTTTCCTCTTGGTCTAGAGGTCTTCTGCAAAAATTAAATTTACTTGTTTAGCAATTTAATTTTCTAAAACAATTTCTGCTAAGAAAATCTGCAAAAAAATTGCTAGTACCTTTAAGATGTTCTACTTCAAAAGTATATTCAGAAATTTTATTATATCAGGCTCATCTTCTTCCTTGTTCAATAGGTTTTTATTGATCAAGAAATCTCTTACTGCTTTATTATCAGTGCGTACAATAAAATTTTCTGCGGCTAAATAAATATGAAAACTCTTCATTGCCAATTTTATTGCAAGTAATTCTTTTTCGAAAATAATATATTTCTGTTCATTTGGTTTAAATGTTCCAGAATTATATCTACAAATTAACTCTTCTCTTTATCATACCATAAATTACTTTGTATTGCTTTAAGAACGCATCCCTAACATGCTTCTGAGGCATCTATTTTTAAAATTAATTTGGTGGTAAGTAAGAAAGTATCAATCTCTCAAACCAGTCAAGTCATCAACATCCCAAAATCTCTCTCCATGATCTGCTCCCCTCCCCTTTCCCTCTTCAAGCAGAAACAAGAGTGCATGACATGAGATGAGATGATGAGAGAGGGGGATTGGATGGGATTGCCTTTAGGGGGTATTGGACGGGATAATGTGCTTTTTTGGATTCTATTCTATCTTTGGGATAGCATTTAGCAAAGCAGGGATTGGCTTTGATTTTAATATGTACGCAGAATGTGTAACCAACTAACCATAAAAGTGTGGAGAGAGAAAGAGAGAGAGAGAGAGTTCACGGTCATTGTGATTGTCATTTGTCAAAAAAAGATGGCCATGCACTCGCCAAAAAAAGATTACATCAAATCAAATAAAAATTGATAAAGGTGAATTATCTTGACCTCCTTTGATAATTGGCCAAAAAATAATAAATTTTATAATTTTAATATAATTATATATTTTTATTAAAATTAAATAAATTAATATAAAACAGATAATAATATTATTTTTTGCGTTTGTATGATTAATCAATTATTAACAAAAAGAGTATTAGTTGTTATGTGATTTGAGACTTCAAACGAATCTAATATAATTATATTAAAATTTTAAAATTTATTCTACTTTCACCAAATTTGTTGTATTTTGTTTGAGATTTATCCGATTTATATGAAAAAATCGATTTGCATGAATAAATTAGTTCGAACATTCAATTATTAATAAAATAATAAAAAAACAAGAAGAGACATAAGTGGCATACTCTGACGAGACCAATAAATTTAAAAACGCTCGTACGGGACAAAATACCCCCCAACACCCAGCAAACCAAAGGCAGCCTCCCAAATCGGAATCAGGAGTCGCACTTTTTTTCTTTTTTTTTTTGTATTCCTTCCTTTCCCTCTCTGCCGTGTCAAATTTGAAAGGCTTCATCCTCATCCCAACTTCAACCCACAATATTCACAAATTTTATTTTATTTTATTTTATTTTTGGTAAGCTAGTATTTGTTACCAGCACATTTGCCCTATTGGCATCACTTTCCAAAGGGCAAATTATGAGGCTGTTTGCACTGCTGGAAAATCGACTTTTAGCGGCGTTTTAAAAACGCCGCTATAAGTATTAAAAACGTCGCTAATTCTTTTTGTGACGTTTAATACCAAACGCCGACGACGCGGCCGTCGCTATAGCTTTATGGCGTTTGAAAAACGTCGTTATATTGTTATAGGCGGCGTTTTTAAAAACGCCGCCAAAAGTCCTACCTAATTGTACTGTGACGTCACTATGACATTTAGCGACGTTTTGAAAACGCCGTTAAAGACATTTATACATTTTAAAAATCTAACCGTTGGGGTGGGATATAGTGACGTTCAAAAAACGCCGCCATAGCCTTTATTTTCATTTTTTTTATTTTTAACGTTGTGCTAATTTTATATGGTTGAAAAAATACCTGTCATAAACAATTATTAAGAACTAATAATTGATGTTTATTAAAATAATAAATAAACTAAGTTTGAAAACAAAATTAAAAATAAAATAATGAAGCTCTTGACATGTTATTATACCGATTAATAACATGATTACACTCTCATCTATCCATCACATAACACATTTGGTATAAAGTTCAAAAAAAAAATTATAAATAAATAATAATAGTAGAAGAAGAAGAAGAAGAAATCTGATGCACCAACATTGTATTCAAGCAATCAATATTTTCTTTTTCCTTTTTGAAGACCCATCAAGTAGAGTAGAAAACTATGAAGAATCAATCAACATGCAAGAACCGTCCTTTCGGTTACCTTACAAACCTTAGCTTGTTAGAACATTAACTACATCTACAAAATATGATAGCAACTATTCAATACAAAAGTTTCTAAAGCCATATTTTAGATAAGTAAAGAGTTTATAGCCAACCCCTTGTATTTTAACAACCTCTCTCCAATGAACTTGTCGGGTCGGGGGGGGGGGGCATACCTCAACTATAATACAAACTGCAGACCATCTTCTGTTTTTAAGAGTTAGTAATGTATCATATTTCTCCACTTGTCCTTCAAATCAACCTAAACAAAAGAAGCCCTTATGTTAACATAAAGAAAAATAATATTAAAGCAGAAAAAAGGCACAACCATAAAAAATTCTCACCTCGGTTCTCTCTTCAAATATGTCACGATCTGAATTTAAGATGAGCTTCTAGTTCCCTCTACCAAACCTTCAAAAGAAATAAATACAAATGAGTGAGGAGCTTTACATTATCCTAGAAGATATCATTGATTATTTAATTCTCTCAGTTGACATGAAAACAGTAAAAAAAAATAACGTCCAATTAGTACACATTAATGTGTGTTTGTAAGGGGAAAAAGTTGACATGAAAACAGTCCTCGAAGAAGAAGACGACAGAACTTTCTACCCCAATGGTTAACTCATATCCCTTAGGGTGGTAAAACTGGTGCAGCATTTCAGGGTCAAACACATGCACATATAAAAAAGAAGATAGATCAGTTAAAATAAGGTTGAAAAGTACATATATAATAATTATTATTATTTTATTAAAAAAACAGATCTTATTAAAAGTAGCCCCAAATAGATAGCTGATATAACCTGAAGTCTTCCAGCTGTGTCCACTGTGACCACATCCATATTCTTCCTTTTGGCCTCTTCTAGACCTTGCCTAGCTATTTCTGTAGGTTTAACACCAGTTCCTGCTGCATAAACAGGCACATCCACCTGTCCCAAGCTTATCATTGAATATGAGAATGAATTACGTGATCATGAATTTGAATCAAACATGAACGGTAACAAAGCAGAAAAACATAATAAATACAGAATATCATCTGGTTTCAACCATGTTGATCGGCTTTGATCCAAGAACCCCACTTTTATACCTAGTAAACCATATTGCCGCCTAAACCCATTTTTCCTGTTCAACGCTTATTGACTACATAAAGACAACACATATGAAAGCCTTAGATATATCATGTAACAATAGAGCTAAGTGACTCCAATGATAATATTCAAGTGTTATAGGAAAATCCAGATTTAGCATCAACGAAATGCTTACTTACCAAATAAATGGAAAGGAAAAACACATAAATAAAGAGTGTAAAAGAAGAGGATGAGAATTTAAATGAGTGTATTTCTTCATAGATCGATAACTGGATAAATTAACAATTCCATGAGCTGGAGTGATGTGATGATAAGTTTCTGCCAGTTGATGTCATGATAATTGAAATACCTGGCGGGGACCAAAGCCTATGGCCGAGAACTTATCTTTCATTTCCTGAACACTTTGCTTTCACCCACAGGGGAACCCTCCCTTCTGGACCTGGCTCTTGAGCATCTGACCTCCCAAATTGCTTGTCAAACAAGCCCCACTGTAGTTACAAAAAGCAATTGTATCCATTACATCCACGTCCCCTAATAATTTTGAAATAACTGATCACAAAATTGGACACAAAATATATATGGCCGAATATAGTTTTTCAAAAGTGGATCTCATTAACAAATCATGTAAATTCTTTGACCAGTTTCTGTGTTCGTAGCAAATTTGATAATTTGAGTTAAGCGAGGTAAAGCATAATGGATACCACATATGAAATGTGTATACACAGAGACTCCACATAAATACACAGAGACTCCATGTGCAATTGTGCACACACTATAGTCTATTCATCTACCATAAATTTGATGATGAACATATTGGTAAAAACAAATGATTTATAGAGTACACTCCACATAAATACGATTACTGATTCCAGAGTATCTGAGCAAGTTAATGGCCATGTAGGTAGTGTACAGGACAAACTTGGTGATAAGTATGACATGCAACCTGCAAATTGGATGAGATCAGCAAATGAAATAGGACCACCCTTGGAATATGAATCTATTTCCTTCTTTGCTTCCTCTAATAAATTCATTGCGGCGGAGAGCCCCTTATTCTCTGGTCTGCTAATCTCTGAGCTTCAAGCAAGAAAATATAATTGACAAGAAAAAAATAATAAAAAAAACATCAAGGTAACATTTCAGCATTGACTTAAAAACTTCTAACCGAAAAAATAAGAAGCAAGGAGTGAAAACAGTTCAGCCAAAAGACGCAAATAAAAGGAAACTCTGATGCCTAAACCAACTAAATCCAGGATCCAAAACCTCAATACAATTTTGACAATTTAACATAATTTTCATATTCCATAACCTTTTTTTACCACATTTAATACATCTGCTTATCATCGACACTGAAATAATAGGGTCATTTTGTGAATTGGCATTAAAATCCCTAAAAAATAAGCCGGAACAAAACATAATAGATGAATCATCTTTGGTTTGGTGAAAATCTTCACTGTACATGAAATACCAATCCTAATTTTTGATAGAATGCAGAATTTCATTCTTTTACTTTATTCTTTAATACTACATACTTATGCGTGGTAATGCTATATGTTAGAAGTACCTGAAACGTGCAGATCCATTTGGGCCACCAGATTTTGTGGCCTGCAAAACTCAATTAGAATCATATGAGCTTTCTTGATATGTAATGTTTAGGAATAATATAAATTTCTACTTTCATCTCAAACTGTCAACAAGTAAAACTCTTTCTCACCTTATCATAAGTCATAGCATCATTCATCGCCAAAGTCAATAAGGATGGAACAAGATCTGGGTTTGCCTGAAATCGGCACATCAAGAATCAATGAAGCATTGTAGGTTTTAAATATGTAAAATCAGGTCTAAATATGCATTACATTAAGATCAATTTCATTAAGCATGATGGCGGGATTTACCTTTATAGCTGTAAAAAGGGTCCCCTTCACACTTGCTGTCAAAGAAAATATGTTAATTCAATAGACACCGTCAATGTTAAATGTACATAACTATTTGGTATCATTTTCATTTTTCATGTTTTCAGAAACAAAAGCAATGAAAAGTTCAAAGTCATCCATCACTTCCAAAATTTTTCTAAAATTTGAAAACAACTATTTGGTGCTTTCCTAAAACTGGGTTGCTTTCAGAACTTTTTTTTTCTGGAAACACTTTACCTAACAAGTTTTCTGTGTTTTTTGAAAAATGAAAACAAAGAATAGAAAACAAAAATGACACCAACAGTTTGGAGTACTTACACTGAAACTCAGAACGCTGTCTGCGCTGTATTAGATCAGCAGCATTAGCCTCTTCAACAAATGAGCCTGAGCTTGCTATTATTTCCTAGGAAGAGACAACAACTGGCAGAAACTTATCATCACATCACTCCAATTCATGGAATTGTTAATTTATCCAGATATCGATCAATGCAAAGTTCGAAAGTAATTTGGCTGGTAGCTTCGGAAGAATGCAGTACTCATTCTGTTTGTAGATTAAACTTTTGTTATGCTGATGCTTTAGTTTTATGACAAAAAACTTGATTCTGCAAAAGTGAATCTACTCACTGATTCTGAGGGATAATCAGTTGGTGCATACCCAGCTCTGAAATAGATGACTGCAATTGCTTGACCACCACTGCAGGAGCAAAGGCTTTCAACTGGTTAAAGTAATAACTTACAAATAAAAACATCACATTGTAATCCAACAAATTTAAAACCCAAAAAAAAAAAAAAAAAAAAAAAAAAAGAAATATTTTAAGCCACAAAGCTACGTACACGAGAAGGGTTCCATCAGGTAGAAGCTCCGCTTGCTCATCAATTTCTGCCAATGTTTTCCGAATAGTTGTAACAGCATGTGTGTTACAAAGTTAAGGTAAAATAAATAAAATAAAATAAAACACTAAAAATATGTGAATAAACCTGCTGTCTCTGCAGATTTGCAACCACTAGGGTGGCGTCCTTACGGGCCTATTAAAAATAATCTTTTCATAATAAGCAACAACAATTAAGAAAATTAAACAAAACACAGAAGTATGAGTGAGAAAAAAAATATTCATTAACTCAACCATGAAGAAAATAGACAAACAAATTAATGAAGCTAATTCTATTCTGCAACTTGACATAGTTACCAACCAATTAGATGATATTTCATACTCAATGGAGATCAACGGTCCTCGCTTTTAAAACACACACATAAATTTAATTGGATTTATTAAGCAATTTTCACTCTGCTAAGATGTAATGAAAGGCTGAAGTTACTAAATTTACACTAAATTACACTGACATCAACTGAAAGAGTCCATAATTACCTTAGTCTTGGTGAAGAGATTGCTTTTCTCCTTCAAGAAAGGTGATGTCAAATATGATTGGGAATTAAGGGGTAAGTTGGATGATTTGCTGAATAAACAAGAATTATATTGGGCCCAGAGGTCGAAGCAGCAATGGCTTGCTAATGGAGATCGAAATTATAAATTTTTTCATAGGATGGTAACATGGCGGAAACAACGAAATAGAATTGCTTGTCTACAGCTTGAGGATGGATCTATTATCACGGATTAGGAACAAATTCTACACCAGTTTGTCCAACATTTTACCACTCTATTCAATGCTAATATTGCATCAACCTCAACTCTGGACCAATGTTTTCATTCTGGTGATTCTGTTAATTTTAATGTGTTGAATGCTGTCAAATTCCATCTTTCTGTTACACATAAATCTTTGCTAGATAAGCCTTTTATTGGTTTTGAGATCACTAACTCCCTTTTTCAAATGGGAAAACTTAAAGCTCCCGAGCCTCCAGTCTTACATCTTGGGTTCAAATAATATTTGCTGAGGAATTTCAATCAGTCGGAATTCACCTCCAGTCTTACATCTTCTTTTCATTGATGATATTTTCATTTTTATGGAGTTTTGTCCAGAGGAGGTTTGGTGTCTTCATCGGTTTTTATAATATTTTTGTGATGCGTCAGGCTTGGAATATGGATAAGAGGAGGTTGCTCAACAAAGGTAAAAAAAAGCATGGAAAGCAGCACCTTTGTGTCTGATGTGGTGCATTTGGAGGGAAAGAAATCAGCACATTTGATGATGTAGAGAAAAGATATATACTCTTATAATGGCACTGTTACACTGTTTTCATTTATAGTGGAGTTATCGTTTGTTGATGTTGTAAAGTTTCTTTTTTTTTCTCCTAGTATCTTGTGCCCCTTTTTTGGCAACTTTAGAGAAATTATTTGCTTAGAAAAAAATCCTAGTTTTCTGATTGTGAGCAATCAGTTTGTATGTATGCTTATCATAGAAACCCAATTTGAGAATTTACTAGAAAAAACACATAATAATATTCCGTGAGATGTCATTTTTGCACAACCCTAGCAAATCATTTTTGCACAACCCTAGCAACAGAGCCACCAATTTTAGATGTCATTTTTGCACAACCCTAGCAAATCATTGACAGATTCATACTCAATATCTCTCACAAAGAAAAAGGTAATACTTTGCCTTATGCAATAGAATTCCTTTAAAACCTAGCAAGCTGTGTACTGTATAGAACCTGTTTACAGAGAACCACAATAGTCCAGACTGCAATTTGCACAACTACAGGATACTAAACCCAAATCCTACCTGGAAATGTCGAGTCTGGTTGACTGAAAAGATCAAGATAACGTTTTCCACAGAGTCAAAAGCCTCATTCAGTTTAGCCTCATTGCTCCGTTGAGTTGCCCATACTCCTTGTTCTACCGATAATTCCAAATTTTCACGATTGCAACTTTTCACAATAAAATACCTATAGTTCATGTATGAAATGGAAGTAGATTAGAAAGAAATTCTTAGAGAAAGCAATATAAAAGAACAGGAGATGATATGTATAGGAGATATATTATAAGTAATGCAGCCTGAAAATTCCATACGTAGGACAGACAGATAGACAAGGCTAGATTGTTTACAGTCAAAATACTTCTAAAATTTCAAATAAATACCCACCAGGAACAATGGCTTTTAACTTCTTACCCTGACATTAATATCTGAATCAACACAACCCTCATGTATCGTGGCCTCAGATTGATTATAGGACACCAATGCAGGTACGTTAATGGCAGATTGCAGATTAGCATTAAGATAATGACAATTCAGGACACAAAAATTTCGAATTTGAATCAACTTAAACTTAGCTACAACGCTGAGAAAGATATCAAGTCTGCTTGAAACTTTCTTAGACAGGAAACTAACAAAAATTGCAGAAACGTCAGTGGATGCAAATGAGTATTGTTTCCCAACCTAATTTATTCATCAGAATGTAGTCCCAAAACTAATAAATCATCTACCAAATGAGAAGCCAATATATTGTTGTCTTTTTGGTCCTTCAAATTCTTGCTAAACACGCTTTAAAAGCTATTTTTTCAGCTTTATTGAGTAAATTTGTCGCTTCTTTTTGAATGCACTGAAAAACTCAATGCACTCGTATCTAGGTGAAGGGTAATTTAACTATATAAGCAAGGCTTGGAATATGGAAAAATCTAGCTAAGCCCAATAAATATTCATCGTGTGAGTAAGCCTAGCCTCTACTTGGGGGCAAATTTGGATTTCAATACCACTAAAAAATATGAGGTATTTAGGGCCTTGATTAAAAAAATTCATAAAACGTTTCAGCACTGGAAATGTGGTCTTCTTAATATGGCAGGCCAGTGTACTTTGGCTCGATATGTTCCTCAGTCTATTCCCATTTGCTTTTTCTCTTTTTTTAAGATTCCTAAGTATGTTTTAGACAAGTTATCTTCAATTATCCAGAAGGTTTTTTGCGGTTCGTATGGTAGTAAAGGTTTTTGTTGGCAGAATTGAAATAAGATTTGTTTACCTCTTCCTTGGAGAGACCTAGGGTTGAGGAATCTTGGCTATCTTAATCAAGCTCTGTTAGCAAAACAAGCTCTGTTAGATTATCAATCACTGAAACAGAGCAATACTATCACATTGCAGAATCAAAACTTGGCAACAACCAAATCAACAAAACAGAAGAGAGTTATAATACATATATATATACATATATATATATATATATATAGAATCACTGAACCAACACAAACAAAACAGAATCACCGAATCAGATTTACGATAGTCATATAAAGAGAGAGAAGGGGTAGATCCGAACCTTTCTACCTTCTCTCAATGCCTTGATCTCCGCATAACAGATAGACCTTCGCAATCGAGAGAGAGACCTTCGAAATCGAGAGAGAGCGCGCTTTGAAATCAAAATCGAAATCGCCGAGATGTCATTCTGAGATGAATCACCGAGATTCGATCGATCGATCCGTTGAGAGAGAGCTTGAGAGAGAGCGATCCGTTGAGATATCGATCGATTGATATTCTGAGCTGAATCACTGCTATTGGAAGTATTTGAGAGAGAGAGAGAGAGCGAGCCGTCCACAGATCAGGAGAGGGTTGAGTGAGTGAGAGCTTAGGAAGAGGGTGTAGAAGAGTGAGTCAGCGGCCGGCCCATTTAGGGAGATAGGGTTTAGAGATTTGAAGGCGCTTTTGGACGCCTCCTATCATTAAAACGGTGCCGTTTTCATTTAACAAAAGGCGACGTTTGCAAAACGCCGTTAAATATTATAAAACAGTGACGTTCAGAAAAACGCCATTAAATAAATGCCGTTAAAACCTACATTTCCTGTAGTGTTGGGAAGTGGTTTGGGCGGCTATTATAGCCTAAAATAGCTTTGTAGCCAAAAAGTCCACTGTTGCTTGTTTTTCATCAAAAAAAAAAAAAAAGCACAGCCGGCAGTGTAAGCTGTGCCTACACTGTCAGCTACAAAATTTGTTCCATCAATGATAAATTATGATTTTATCCCTTGACAACAATTTAAAAATATATATTTTTAGGGACAAATTTATCATTCTAATTTCAAACATCATTTCAACACATTTTTCAATACAACAACTCAAATAAAATTCATCTCAACTTCCCAAACACAAAAACTAAAATAGCCTACTAAAATAGCCAAAAAGTCAAATAGTCTACTAAAATAGCCACTTCCCAAACGAGGCCTATATATATCTTTCTCGAGATTTAGCTAAATTATAAATATTCCCTTGAGGTTTCAGAAATTAGATATTCCCCTGAGGTTTATATTTTCATGACAAATTGTCCCCTGAGGTTTATATTTTCATAACAATTTGTCCCAAATTTATTATGCAAATAGTATCTTCAGGGAAGTATTTGTAATTTCTCAAATCTCATGAGGGTATCTATAATTTTACTAAAACTCGAGGGGTATATGTAATTTGCCCCTTTCCAAAAGGTGTCTATATCCTCTACAATTTATAGTCTTTATGTCCAAGAGAATATAATTCGAATCAAAAAATTGTGATTAAACATTAAAATGTGAGTTTTATAAATTAATAATCATATACTATAATTCGTTTAATCAAACATACCCTATATATATATAATAATAATAATAATAATAATTTTAAACTATTATTTTCACACCATCTAAATTAATTCCAGTCTACTTTACCCTTGTTTTTATTATTTTAGTACATTCAGCCTAATAGAAAATGGACAAGGTATGCTGCATAAGACGTGGAAAATGGAAGATCAACTACCAGACTAATCCTTTAATTTAAAAATATTATTTTTATTGGTTCATAATTGACTTTAAAAGAAAATATGGAGCTTGCCTTCCTTTCAACCCTTCTATTTTATTTCTTCATCCATTTGAATTTTCTTTTTCTTTTCTCTCAGGGTCATTTTTATTTTTTGTCAACTCATCTTCTCTTATTTTTAATAAAATGCAATATCTCTGCAAGGGGAAAAAATATATACGAGGAACTTACTTGTTAATCCTAATATGTAAATTTATTGTTTAATAGATTTTATGATAATTAATAATATTTTTTATCAAACACTATTAAAAAATGTCACTAATTGTTAATTTCCAACGATAAATTGAAAATTTTATCACAAAAAATATCACTAATTATAAGTTTTAACGACAGTTTAAAAAAATTGTTACAAAAAAAGTTACTAATTTTTAACTTTTAGCGACGTTTAAAAAATTTGTCACAAAAAAGGCCACTAATTGTAAGTTTTAGTGACAATTTATAAAAAACCATGACAAAAGAAAAATTACTAATTGTCAATTTTTAGGGACATATGCAACAAATCATCATAAAAAAATTATTTTTATGAACGATTTTATTAAAACTTATTTTCACTAAGATTTGAAAGCAATTAAGCCCAACTATTAAATCCTAATTTATCTAATGTGTAATTGGTGAGAGATCACTTACATCTTTTGATCTTATCAGATATGCTAACTTCACACCAAAACCAACAAACCAATTCAACATAGAAGGTATGAATAAGATATATTTAACATATTAATCAATAAGTTAGAACATAATTTTAATAAGGAACACCTTCTTTTGAGTTGGGTTTCTCATAAAATTCATATTGATGATCTGAACCCTTTTTTTTTTTTTTTTTTTTATCAGCATAGAAAAATTTCATTAAAAGCATGAAATTAAAGGTACGGAAAGATGACATGCATCGAGAGAGATTCGGAAAGTATAGAATACCCCTACTACTGTTACTCGCATCCATACAACCAACCCCTTGGCCTCACGGTTTTTTTTTTTTTTAAACAAAAAAGTTAAGAAGAACTTAACGAGAAAATAAAATACAAGACTCCCCACAAAATCAACCCACACAACCCGAACCCAAAAACCAACACCAAAACACCCAAGCTTAACAAACTAGCTCCCAATGCTGCTGCACTCCCAATCCACCTGAGCTGCCAAGACCACCATCAGCCTCTTCTTCCACTCTGCTGATTACCGCTTGCTGGCTCACCTATCCTGGTACACCATCCTCCTTGCCTCTGTAACCATCTTTTGACTCCAAGCTAGCAACCTATTTGAAGGCCAACTTCTCTGCAAGCCCCTGAACAATAAACTCACACACCCCCGATAGGACATCCACCACCACTTCCACGGTCGGAACACCTCCTTATAGAATACCCAACTCCACTCCACTTCTGATTCAAACCTCCGAACACTCACAGCAACCGAACACACCTGATGATGAACAAAACCCGCTGCCACTGCTGAACAAAACCCACTACCAACTCCAGCTCCATGGTCGGACACCTCTGTTCCGATCCAAACTCCGAACACACCCGCTGCAGAAGCTCCAAAGATAACACCCAAAACAATGACCAAACCGCCAAGGCATTGCCATACATCTGAAAGAAGTTCACCCCTCAAATACCCACTCGAAAAGGAGCGCTCAAATGAAATCTTAGATCTGGATCGAAAATCTGGATCTAGATCTGAACTCTTAGATCTAAGATCTGGACCGAAACAACACCAAAGATCCGAACCAAAGATTCCCTCAAACTCCCACTCGCACAGGAACACCCGAATGAAACTCCTAGCCAGATTAGTACAACCGCTAATCCAAACCAAAACTGACCACCATCTACTTTGTTTTGACCCCTAAACCAAGCACCCCTTGGTGAAACAAAACAAAACAACCCCAATGGGAGCTAGACCAGCAGCACCGAAACACGCCTAAGTGGGAAAATAATGTTGGAATCAAGTTATTATAATGAAAAACCAAAGAGGGAGCTGGACCAGCCGACCGCCATAGCCAAAAGCGGCGGCCGACTTAGAGATAGAGAGAGCTTTTTTTTGAATTCGAGACCTGGAGAGCTTTCTATATGTTTGAACCGTTTAATACGTATAGTTCGTCGAATATCTTTTTTATGTAGAAAGTTACATTGATCAGATATTAATAACCATTTGATTAGATCATATTTATGTCAACAATTTATTTTTAAAATTGTAGTTACCATTGGTATAAATTTGATTTGATTAAGTGGCTATCGATATACGATCAACATTATTTTTTTTTTGCAAAAATGAATTACTTGAAGAGATCTATACATTGAACAATTGGGATTAGTAATATGAGTTTTGTAATGGACCCATGAGCCCAACAATACGTTTATCATAACCCAAAAAAGTCAAAAAATTAAAAAGTCATTGTTCTATTTAAGTTATATCATCTTATTTAAGTCACATTACCTCTCTATCACATCACTTCAAACTCAACCCATACCCAACCCATATTTCATAAAAAGTTAAAAAGTGTACTTATTTAGATCATCTCAAACCACTCCTAATTTCAAACTGGAGAAGAGCCTAAGCCATTTTAATAATACAGTGTTCATTTATTAATACACATTTCATTTATTTTAAAATAAATATGATAAAATTTTGCACATAATAGGGATTTAAATTTTAAGCGGATCGAAATGCTTTGTGATTGGCCCAATGAGCTGGACTGAATGGATCCGGTTGTTCTACAAATCAGAGAAAGCCCATTCATTTATTAAGGGAAACACTAGGGTACATATGCATCTTATTATATATTTTTGTAGTGTTATATATTTTTGTGATAAATATTACATATTTTCTTGGGGTTGGGGGATGCTGCTATGCTTTAAGAACAGTAGGCACTGCTGCACATTTAAACGTTGCCGTATCTATTATTTTTTTTTTGATAAACAATTCCATTGCCTAAGATAAAATGGTCCTTTTTCTTTTTTCTTTTAAATTGTACTTCTTATGCTATTTCATCTAGTTAAATTAAAAGAAATTATTATCGAAATAATATTTTACGTTATATAAATTTAACATTTTAATTTTTTATATAAATTTATTTAGTTGAATAAGGAGTACGTAAAATAGAATTTTAGGTTTTTAAATACATTTCAATTTTTGGGGTAGCTGCGTGTCACTGGAAAGGTTATGCCAATGACAGCTAAACAAATTTTTATTAAGTATTACATAATGATAAAAGAGTTACAGTTTCAATACAAATTTCATATATTCTCACTTTTGTATAGTTGTATATATTTTTATATATTTCAATAAAATTTTTACATACATACCAATATTTCAGTGGGCAGTGATTAACATTTACTTTTTGAAACTATGGATGAAATTATTTATAAAAATTATTAATTTTAACTCAATTCCATTTATAAATTTAAAAATCCAAACCTTAATTTTTATATTTTTTTCATTATTAGATTGATCCAAAAATAAAAAAAAACAAAAAGATTAGATTATCTGAAATATGAAGCAAAAATATTGGGCGTAATTACACAATTTTTTTTTTTAGAGTTTGACTCTTGTAACACAATTAACCCTGGTTTTTAATTTTTTTTTCAATTTTAACTCTAATATTTTGATTTGTTTTCAATCTAAAAAAAAATTGTATTTTAGCCATTTGGTGTACATAAAATGTCTAAAATACATTTTTTTATTGAGTTTAATAAATAAAATATTATTTTTCTGTAGTTTTGTTTAACAAAAATAGACAAATAATTTAGATTGAAAACAAATCAAAAAATGAGTGTTTAAATTGACAAAATTAAAATTTAAAATTAAATTTTGTTAGAAGGATTAAACCTTACGATTTTTTATTTATTTATAATTACATCAAAGTATTATATGGATCATAATTTTTTATTTAACTAGATGAAATTGCACAACCTAAACCTCTTAGGTAAATGACAATTAAAAAAAGATAAGAAAAGGACCATTCATCTCTTTACTTTAGGCAATGGAATTGTTTATCAAAAAACAGTCATATTACGGCATAGTTTATGTGTGTAGTAGTAGCTGTTGTGCGTTAAGTACAATAGCATCTCCAATTCCATTTTGTTGGTACGAGTTACACAAATTTATGTTGAGAAATAAAATTATGTATTTTGTAATAATAACACTTATTTTGTGGTATTATTACACATTTTGTGCTTAAAAGTGTTTGAATAAAAAAAAAAATGTAATATTATTATAAAAATACGTAATACTATCACAAAAAGTATAATTTCATTTCTTAATCACAAATTGTTTAAACTATTACCACAAAAATTGATAACACCTATCACAAAAACACATAACACCACAAAATTATATAGCAAGATACATATGATACACACCTTTGAATGGGTGTGTACCATAAGATCTTCCCATTTATCAATCTAACATGAAATAACTAATTTAAAATTTAATTATTTGTAACCAAGTTAATTAATTGTTTTGGTGTTGATCAAAATATATTGAATCATTCAATTTTTTACTAGCTAAAAATGTTTGAATAAAAAAAAATGTGTAATATTGTCATAGAAATGCGTAACACTATCACAAAATATATAATTTCATTTGTTAACCACAAATTATTTTAATTATTAGCACAAAAAATTGATAACACATATCACAAAAACATATAACGCAGCACAAAAACATTTAAAAGGGGAGTGTACCGTAGGATCTCCCCATTTATCAATCTAACATGAAATGACTAATTTAAAATTTAATTATTTGTAACTAAGTTAATTAATTGTTATGGTGTCAATCAAAATATATCGAATCATTCAATGTTTTACTAGCTAAATTATGCATTAAAAAAGACCAAAATTTAATCTTGGTCACAAATTTTAATGGATTAATTCTTTTGTTCTTTCAGTTTACAGGGAAAAAAAATAAAATCAAATTATCTAATTCATAAAAGTGCTAATAAGGTAACTCACATTTTAAATTATCAAATCAAACACAATTAATCTCATATACTTTTATGTTGTATTTGGATCACAAATTTAAGTAATAATTTAAAAAGGGACACACAAAAAATATGTGAAATGTAAATGAAATATAACTATATTTCACTTATTCTTTCCTTTTATTTATTTTTTTTCCAAATATCTACCCAAATCCAAAATTCAATCACAAGGAAAAGGAAAAGAAAAAATAAGTTAGAAAACCTCCATGATGGGTTTGAGATGGTATAATTCATTGTATAATATTATTTTCCTAGGATTCATTCAATAATCATTTGTCTAAATTCGATGAATTTTGGAGCCAAACTATAGAACCATATTCCAAATGGAACACTGCTTTGTTTTTAATTAGACAATTGAATGTTAGGCCACAATAATTTTAGAAGATTTCAAATCCAATAAAAGGAAAAATAGAAATATTTGATAGGATTCGATTCATTTTAGTAATGAACAAAACAAATAGGATTGATTATGTATCACAATTTCATCACTACATCGAAGGTTTTTTTATAAATATATTGATAAGATAGCTTGGTATCCAAACTGTATCAATGATTGTGATCCTCATTGTGTACATAATTCGTGTTAGGATCTACCAAAGAAATTGGGTGGGTATAGGGCATATAACAAAAGAGTTTCCATTTCCATCGGTCATAAAGTAATAAATGCAATAGAGCACACAAGTTTTGGTTTTAGCAGTTGGGCTGAATGGGGGCAATTACGAACTGGCCATACGGACTGTACTTTTTTTTTTTTTCTTTTTCTTCATAAAGTCCTATTCAAAATGTGAGTTTTAATTGAAAATGTAAGGCGTAAAACTAAACCCATAGAGTTTGGTTAGGTTAAATATAAGGGTAATGTTCCTAAACGGGGAGTAGGGATCGCGTAAGGGTCCCTGATTCCCTTAATGGTGAAGTTGTTGATTGTTAAGTCATCGATGAATTATGTAAACTACCCGGATTAAATAATAATCCATCAGCCTTGGGCTAGTTTGTAAGCCCATGGGCAGCACTTGAGCCATGGTTGAATTTTGAGGTAGTAATATATTGTTTGTGGTTTGTGCGCATGCAGGTTTTGTGTTGATTCGATTTTCTTCTCTTTTATATTTACTTTTGTTTATGAAACTCATTTCATCAAATGGCACTTTGACAGCCTCTTCAACACGTATGTCATTGTTCATGTGTACGAAGCTTCCTCCACTCTTTCGTTCCTCACTTTCAAATGATGATGATGGATATTTGTAAGTATATATATCATCATAAAGATAAGGGAGATCTTTCTGACCAACAAACAATTGAATGAGAATTGGGACTTGGCAGCTAACAAAAATGTGATTTGACAAATCTTTGTCCAACATTTGCTTTCTCTGAAATGAATATGGTGTGGTAACAGAATTTCAATATTAAAAAAAAAAAAAAAAAAAAAAAAAAAAAAAAAAGAAGAAGATTGGTTGAATAGAAAAAGGATTGATGATGATGGAAGCAAACTCTTGACTCAATGAAAGCGATGTCTGGTGGTGAGCAACCACCAACCAAACTGCATTAACGAACTTTTCAACGTTTTCCATCTTCAAGTAATAACAATTAGTTACGTAGCATTTGTACAACCAAAACTTATATGTATTTAAAAATTATTTGGGATGAAACATGAACATTCTCATTAAAATAAATAAATAAAAAGTTATTGTATCATTCATGCTTAGTGACAAAAGCATTTTGCTTTCCTATTCACAAAATTGTTTGAAAAAATATTTATGAATTTGCAAAAAACCTTTGCGATATTTGAATATTGATTTAACAGTTTGTCATATTTTGCATTTCAAACAATTTTCTCTATCGGTTTTGTTTTGTTTTGTTTTGTTTTGTTTTGAATATTGGTTTTTTTTCATAGTAAGACACGTCAACAAAATACATAATTTAGCGATTCAAGGTAATTGAAATAAAATGACATTTAAACACCATTATGCTCTAAAATAACATAGTTTTGTTTGGGGGGATAAACGAGTTAAATAAATTGAACAGTTAACTGTTTAAGTTTAGTTTGAAAATTTTAACAAGTTTCAAAATTCATTCAAGCTTGGTTCATTAAACTTTTGAACCGATCTCAAATGTGCTTTTGAGCCGAATTTAAATAGTTTGATATTTTTAGTTTTAGGCTTATCAAATCAAGTTGAACGGACAATTGATTGTTCAAGTTTAGTTTAAAAACTTTAACGTGTTCCAAAATGTGTTCAACATTTATTTGTTTACTTAATTAATCAAGTTCGAATAAATTTTGAACGAGTTGAACATGAGTCAAATTCGAAGTGTTTGATTGTTTTATCACTACTAATTTTGTTTTAACGTTAAACAATAAGGCAGATTAGCACAATAACACTATTGAAAAAGATTAAATACTCTTAGGTGAGCTGGCCTTATATAGCCCATCTATAACAGGTCAAGCCCATTTTATTCTTTTATGAAATTTTATTTTATTTTTTGTGTTTTTAAAAAGAAGCACACTTCATTCGTAGCAGCCGTTTTATGAGGCCCATTCTCCTAATCTGGAAAACCCAACCCCTAAAGGCCCAAAAACCATTAGAATGAATTCCAATGATGAATTGTTCTAAGAAAAAAATTGATGATAAATCTATGTTGATGGGTGTGTATTATGTTCACTGATTAATTTTTTCTTTATTTTTTTTGGTGATAAAAATATGTTTATTAAAATATATTAGTGAAAATACAAATCTTTGTTTTAACAGATTTTTTTTTCCTATTCTTATCTTTGTGCTTTTTCAATATTTACTTTCTATTTTTATTCTCACACATAACTAATTGTTGCTAACTGCCAATGTGACAACCCCAACATCCGTAATATTATATCATATTATTTTAATAAGCTTAATTGTATGATTGTGTGATTAATTGTGTGATTATATGCATAATTTTATGATTATCTGTCGATATATGAAATATTTGTTCGCTTACCGACTTAAAATCAGAAATTGAAAGTCCAAACGGCTTCAAAAATCAAAATTGAATAGCCCAATAGGCTAATTAAACTATTTAGAATTTTATGATAACTTTAATTGAAATTTGATTCGGATCAAAATAATTAGAATAATTAATTAGAATTCATTAAAATTAAGTGGGATTAATTAGTCCTAAGCTAGCTTAATTAGCCTAAGTTAATTGCACCTTATATAAGGCCTTAATGATGTCTTGAACTCATATTTTACAACACTTGGGTTGAGATTGTTGAGAGGGAGAGCAAGAACTCAACTTAGAGAGAGAACAAGGGGAATTTGTAGGAGATTGGAAGGAGACTTAGAGAATTAAGCTAAGATACACTTGAATTCACGCTCTAGGTATGAAATTCCCCCTTAATCTTTGTAGATAAAACACGTAGAAGTTGAATGCATCTAGTTCTTGAGTTTATTTGCATGAAATTGTACAAATGAGGCATTAATTACCTTGAATTTGGTAGAATTGAGTTGATCATATATATGCATACATGAATCAGCAATTTGAGTTTGAATTTCATGGAATTTTCCACATGCATGAAGCTATATTTGACATTTTTGAAGATATTTCATAGTTCTAACACTACTCATCTCATGCATGGGAGTTTTAAAAAGAAAATAGTGTAATTCATGTCACGCATGGTTTCACTATCATGGTTTAAGTTTGAATTTAGAAATTTGGAGCATGATTTTGAAAAATAGGTTTCAAATTAACTATGTTTTCATGTTCTATAATGTTTTTCCCATGTTTTTGTACCAATCTTACAAGTTTGAACCATTGAATTGCAAGTTTGAGCTTCAAACACAATTCTGGAAATTTCAAAATTCGACCAGTTCGCTCAAGCGTAAAATTCAAGCTTTCAGAAGTTTTGCAGACAATTGCACGATGGCTCGAGCGGCAAAACTTGTGCTCGAGCAAACCCTGTTTTGCTCTACTCATGGCTCGAGCGATAAAAAGTTGGCTCCAGCCTAAAAATCAAGCAACCAGTACTTTTGCAGAGTTTTGCAGACCACTCAAGCGACCAAAGTTGCACTCGAGTGAAGACCTTGTTTTCAGCAAATTTTGACTAACTCATTTAAGTGCATACTTGCATCCTCATATCATTCCAAGTATTCTTAGACACCAATTGGACTCATATAATTATGGAATAAGTTAGAAGCACATAAAGAGAGTGAAATTAAAGTGAAATGGTTATTGAATGGTGCTTCAATTGTGTATTTGCTATGTGTTTTGTTTAGGTGGACGTTCGAGGCCTAACGTTGATAGAACCCACTGTTAATAGTAACTTTATAAAGATATGTTCAAGTTATATTTACTTTCGAAATTGTTATTGTTCTCAAAATCATTATAATGATTAGTGGAATGGTTTATTGAAACGTTATTTTCTTATGAATGAATGAAGTTCCCTTTCGAAAATGTATTCGTGGCATTCTTTAGTGAGACCCTTGCCTGAGGAAAACAATACCATGGCCCATTTGTTTAATAGGCCCTTGCCTGGGGAAAATAATACCACAACCCATTAGATAATTGAAACACAGAGATCTTTGATGTTAAACCCACGTAGTCACATTGAATATGAAAGATTGAATGACCCTTGGGGTCCCATTGTCATTGATGCATTGTTATTCTATTGGATATGTCATGTAAATAGATTGAAATGGTTATTGATATTGTGATTTGAATAGAATTGGAAATTGATATTGGAAATGTTATCGAACTCCATTTATATGACCTCTTTATTCTGTTATTACTCACTGGGCCTTAGCTCACTATTTATATGTATATATAGGTGAGCACACGGAACATTAAGGTTAGAAGAGAAAGCCTCGGAGTCTATCCCATTATCAGCCTTTTTGAAGAGCTTCCACGAAGGAGCAAGCTTGGACTCGAGCGGAACCAAGCAAAGTCAAAACCCCTTTTATTTTTGAGATTTCATTTTGGTACTTGTATATGGGGTTTTTTTTGTTTAATTATGAATTGTGAATAATTGATGTATGAATTAGATGTTTTGAACTTTTGAGATGTATGTGCTTAAAAGCTGGTTGCACACATGAGGTCTTTTCATATAAGCACAACTCAATGGATTATTTTCAAGTCTTATATTGCTTCTGCTAAGCGCCGTAAGTTATACTCAAATTGATTTTGTTAATAGAGGCCATAAGTAGTCTAAGATTACTGACTGGTCATGACACTAAACCTATAGGGGCGGGTTTAGGTCGTGACAGAATGGTATCAGAGCACGAATTATATCTCACTCACTTGTCCTTTGAGCTATAGAAAGTCTAGAAAAGACTTCAGGATTGCATTCATGTGCATTTGAATATTAGAGTGAGATAATTTTTGTGATTAACTATATGAAATTGTATGTGTAAATATATTGTGTTTATCATAATACAAAGTTTCATATAGAAAATAGTGAGAACAAGAGGTGATGAGCTAGAGGAGGCAACCTCCCCAAGATTGGATAAAATGGAACGTATGATGCAAGATATGGCTGAAGCTATAAGACAACAACGGCAACAGTGGCAACAACAACAACAACCACCACCCCCACCTCCAATGCCTATGCCACCTCTAGTACCGGGGTGTCAGACTGGTGATTGTACTATTGCATTGACTAAGGAATTCAAGAAGAAGAAGCCACCCTTATTTTACGAAGGCATAGATCTACTCAAGGCTGAAGCTTGGGTTTTGGGCATAGAGAAACTATTTGAAGTGTTTCTGTGCACCGTGACTCAAAAAGTATTGTTAGCTGCATTCACACTAGAAGATGAAACTAAAAGATGGTGGATGCTAGTTCGAGAAGAGAATTGAGACATCATTTGGGCCCATTTCCTAGAAATTTTTTACGAAAAGTACTTCCCACAATGTGTTAGAGATCAAAAGGTGCCTGAATTTGAACAACTCAAACAGGAGAACAAGTCCGTTGTCGAATATGAGGCCTATTTTACAGAGTTGGCTCGTTTTGCGCCACACATGGTTAATACAGACTACAATGAAGACATAAAGTTTGAAGGAGGTTTACGTGATTCAATTTTGGAAAGAATTAATGTGCTTAAATTGCCAGAATATGTAGATGTGCTAGATAACATCCAATTGAACCCTAACCAAATTATTATCTTGCAACTTTTTTATTCACCAATTTTATTAGTCCATTTTAATTACCTCTCAATCTTTAGTTAATTAAGTCACAAGTGAATTTAAGTCCTCTAATGGAAAGAGAGCTCAAACCAAGTGTTAGTTTGGGTATGAAAAAGGCATCATATCGTTGGTAATGAACCCCCAAAGGGATTAAACCATTAAGCATAACATCTCAATCTCATGCTTAAACAAACAAATCATTTGAAATTACTTTCAAAGCAAAGAAAAAACCAAGAAATGAGGGAAGTTACAAAGGTGATTAAAGGTGAGAACAAGTAAGAAAAACACTAAATAAATGCAATCAACTCAAATAAGGTGGTGTCTAAGGCCTAAGACACCAAACTCATGAGGACAATTACACTATAAGCATGCAATAAAAGGTTCAAATGCAACACACACTTAAAAACAGTCCTAAAACAATCTTAAATAAGTTCTAAAACGTGCTGGAATTAAGACAAAAATAGCTAGAATAATAAGCTAAAACATGGATCATGCTAGGCTAGTAAGTAAAACACAAGGAGGGGAGGCTAACCCCTCTAATTTTGGACTTTAAACCATGATTTTAGCCACTGAAATAACTCTGAAAATTAGTGTTTAAAAGCTCAAAAAAAGATATTGTAAAGGTAAGAAACAAAAGGGTAAAGGCCTTCAGAGCAAGGTATAAAGAAGGGTGAGCCACCCATCAACCTTTATTAGCCTTAAAACACAAGTTTTAGTCCAAAAATATAGAGTTTTTACAGCCCAAAAATAGTTGAAAAATAATAAGAAAAAGAGTAAATACAATAAGTAAAGAGGCAAAGCTTTATACCTCTTGAAGAGTAGATCACTTTCAAGCAATAAAATAAGGCAAACACACCCTCAAGGGCTCAAACAAGGCTCAAAGATACCTCACCTCAAAGATTGAGAGATTTGGTTAAGAGTGTATAGGCAAAGTTGAAGAGTGTATAGGCAAAGGTGAAGAAATTTGTAAGAGAGAGAGAGAGAATTGTAGAGAAAGAGGAAAAATTTTACTCCAAATTTTTTCTAACCTCTAAAGCAAGAGGGGATGCCATCTATATATAGAAAAACATAAACCTCATCCAGAAACATCCAACCATACACATGGGAGTAGATGTAAGCATCTGTGCAAACAACTAGCACAGCTGTCACAAAATATCTACAAAACACATTGGTGGCTGGCAGGCTACATCAATGGCCAGCAACCAGAAGTAGTGGCCGGCAACCTATAGTAGTGGTCGGCAGGCTACCAGAGGTTGCAGGCTTGATCTAAGGTTTTGGTCCAAAAACAAGGCAACAGGGTTGCAAGGTTTGGAGGGCTCAAAGTTATGGCATTCCGCTGTGGACTTCGAGCACTTGACTAATAGGGCTGAGCAAGGAATCCGTGAAATCCGTAATCCGATCCAGTCCAGTCCAGTCCAATCCGATAGGTTTGGATTGGTTTTTTGAATCCGTGGTTCGGTTTCGGATTGAAGAATTAAAAATCCGTAGTCCACGGATTGGTTCCGGATTAAACCTCACGGTTCCGGATTGGAATCGATCCGGACCGTATACAAATAGTCTATATTTTTATTATACATCATCCCCCATAGTATCTTCTCTTATTTCATATAAAACATAAACTCAAACCTAAACATGCATAATATCTTCTTTTATTATTTTTGTTTGTTAGTTTTTAATTTTAATTTGTAATGGTCTAAATACTTATGGTAAAACCAATTTTCTTATGGTTGTTTAAATTCTAGGATAGTATGTCGCTATTATAGAAAGACATGTTACTATTGTAGAACTAATATAGCGCTATGTTTATGTTTTTATGAAATTAAAGTGTTATATATATATATATATTTATATATATTTTGTTAATTAATTATGTGAATCTGTGGTCCTAAACCGATCCAATTCGTATTTAAATGGATTGATTCGGATTGGTTCCATGATTTAAACGGATTGGATTGGTTCCAATTTTCAGGAATCGTAAATAACGGATTGGTTCTGGTTTTACCCCAATTCGGTCCAATCCGGACCATGCTCACCCCTATTGACAAGCATATACATTCATTATTGGGTGTGTAAACGATGACGTCCAAATCATAAAGGCGGTCAAAAATGGGGTGTTTACACCTAACAAATCTCCATACTTTGTATACATATCATATATCAATTTAAGAGGCACGTATAATTACAGTACTAACAATCCATAAAAAAATCATATATTACATGCAACACACGTGTCCAACTACTAGTTTGTTTTAAAAAAAGAAACAATAAATATAATTTTGAAAATAATAATATATTTTTTCTAAAAAAAAATTAATTTAAATATATTATTACCGATATCTGATTATATTAATTTTTTATATAAATATTATATTAAACGAATCTTAAAAAATAAACGATTGTGATCGCAAAAATTAATTCAAAAATAAATCTACCAAATCAAAACCATCTCTCAAATTGAGATCACCACCTTACATAATCTAAACCCATGAAATAAAATAAAATGGGTTATACTAGAGACTCCAAATAAATTACTAAGACACTGTTTGGGAAGCCAATCCCAGGCTAAATTAGCCAAGTCACGACAAAAAAGGCTAATTAGCCAAGTCACGACAAAATGGAATTGAGCGGGTGTTGGGCGAGGCTGTCTCGTGCGAATTTACCGAATTGCCCCGAGAGGCTAAAATCTGTCCATCTGCAAACAGAAGCTCACATTAGAGCTCATACACACCCATTTCGGAGCAGAGGAGAAGAAGAACGGAGGTACTGGAGGCGGTCGGACCGACCTTGGCAGACGAAATCGCAACCGGAGATTGAAACCGCGGCGGCGAACAACAACCATCTCTTGCACACTCAAACCGATCTGCAGGTGATGATCTATGGCCTATTTGATTTGTTTTCTCTTCTTCCCATCTGCGTAGTGTATGTTCATAACAGCATCGGTTCATGGCTGATCTGTTGGCTCACGGTCGTTATTGGGTTGATTACACTGATATTATACACAGACCGGCCACCGATCTGTCTCATCCCTAAATCTCCTCTTTTAGATCTGTTGTGATGTTCGAAATCTGTTCGCATCCAACAAATTTAGGGCAGATTTGTATATATACATATATATATATATATATATAAAATATATGATCTGATTCAAATAGTTGGTCTGATTTATAGAGCTTCAGAATCACAAATTTGGGCCATATGTATGAAGGCACCGTTGTTTAAACAAGTTCAGAAATGCAAATCTGGTGTAGAATTGGAATATCTGTTCGGATAGTTTCAAATGCAGATCTTCCATTTTTTTTTTGTTTTGTTTTTTTTTTTTTTTTTAAATAAGAAATGTTGTTCCCATTTCTGAGTGGCTCAATTCCCATTTGTGCTTAACAGAAATTAGAAATTCCCATTTGTGAAATGCTCAATTGCCCTGATTGTTGCATAATGCTCAATTCCCATTTGTGAAATTTTTTGTAATTACATAAAAAAAATAATTCCAACTCTGGGTTACAAGTTACATATATTAACAACAACTTGTGAAAATATATATAACTTGTGGTCCAAACAGAAAAAAATTTAAAATCGGGATCAATTAAGCAATATATTAAAAATATATTACGAAGATATTAAAAAAATATATGTGAAATGTTTATTACAAATTTTGATTTACAAGGTAAAGACTGTAAAAATTTTATTACACATATATGTAAAAATTTAATTATGAAAAACTTTATCATCAATATATGAATAAATGTTTTCAAAAGAGACAAAAAATATATTGAACATATATTACAAATTAGATGTATTAATTTGCGTATATTTTTTACTGAAGACGAAATGGTCAATTCTCAATTCAAGAAAATAAATTAATTACATAAAAAATATTTTCCAACTAAATTTGGGAAGGAAGGTTCATATATTATCTACAGATATTAACACCAAATTACAAAATATATTATATTTATATTAGAAATATATTAAACAAACAGTTTATTAAAAATACATTAGAGTTAAAAATAAATGCGTGTAAAACTTTTATTACACAGATATGACAAAATTTAATTATGAAAAACTATATCATAAATATATTCAAAAAATATTTTCAAAATATGAAGAAAAAAAAAATTGTTGAAAATATATTACAAATTAGATGTCTTAATTTGCATATATGTTTTACTCAGGACGAACTGCTCATTTCTCATTTCTAAAAAATAAATTAATTAGCACCGTAAATATTTTTATTACTACATTTGGGAAGGAAGGTAGATATATGTACATATATTAACAACAAATTACAAAATATATGAAATTTATGTTAGAAATATAGAAAAATAACAGTTGACTAAAAATATATTACGAAAATGTTTGACAGATATTAATAATGTATTAATATTATATATTACAAATTTAGAGGTAAACAATAAAGCGTGTAAAAGTTTTATTAAACAGATATGACTACATTTAATTATCAAAAACTATATCGTTAATATATTCCAAAATGTTTTCTAAATAAAAAAAATATATATATTGAAAATATATTACAGATTAGATGTATTAATTTGCGTTTATTTTTAACTCAACACGAAAGGGTCAATTCTCATTTCCTAAAAATAAATTAATTAGCACCATAACTATTTTCGAACTACATTTGGTAAGGAAGCTACATACATTATGTACATATATTACCAACAAATTACAAAATATATAAAATTTATATTAAAAATATATTAAATAAATAGTTTATTTCCAATATATCTTAAACAAATGTTAGACAGATATTACTAATGTATTAATATTATATATTACAAATTTAGAGGTAAACAATAAAGAGTGTAAAAGTTTTATTAAACAGATATGACTACATGTAAGTATGAAAAATTTTATCATAAATATATTCAAAAACGTAAATATAGTACAAATATATTCTCACCAATCCATTTTGCTGCCTAGCATAAAAAATATTATCAAAATATATTACAACATAGATTTATTAATTTGAGTACGCAATCGTGTTCATGTTCATTCATGTCAATTTACTTTATATTAAATCGTAGCATGGCGTCGTTCACCTCTACTGCAACTTCCAGTACATGGCCAGGACGAATGTGTGCCTGTGGATATGGCCCGTGTATTGTTAGGATTTCCAGGTCCACCAAGAATCCAGGGCGTTCCTACTTTGTATGTCCCCGCCCTGTGGTGAGTGACCCAATCTTTACCGGTCATAACTTAATGAACATTAACAACCCATGAAACTAATAGTTGCATACTTTTCACTCATCAGCCTTGTGTTAGTTGGATTGGTTGGTGTGAAGAACGAAGCCATGAGAACCAAGGCTATGCGTCACCCGGAGATGAAATTGCCATGCAATTGCGGGCTGATGTCATAGACATTCAACAATCCTTGTGTGTGCTTAAGACCATTGTGTATGTGCTCTGCATTGTCGTTGTTATTTTGTTGTGCCGTATGTAAGCACCGTTACCATGTTCTTAGTATGTACAAAGACATTAGTATGTCTTGAATATGTTGTTAGTATGTAGTTAGTATGTTTGTAGTACGATGGTATTATGTTGTCGCATATGGGAGCCGTCGTTCCTACTATCATGTTTTTGTCCACTACTAACTCCCATGGAACCTGTGTACGTACGTAAAAAATGTTTTCAATGGGTATATGCAAATTTCATCTTCAGCATCATATATCTGCGTTTGTTGTTTTTAATGTCTCATCTGTTGTGCGTGTGTATATAACAACCAAATTTGTGATTTATATCTTTTGTAACCGTACATTAGTAATGGCTTCCACACGTACTTCGCCTCGTAACCACTCGAAAAGCAAAGGCGTTGTCAGTGACAAGTCAACCAGTCTTGAAGAGACACAAACTCAGCTAAGCCACAAGGCCTCATGGGACAGTAAGTCAGTTCGAGTATTCCTCCAGTTGATTGCAAATGAGATTAGTAAAGGAAATCGGCCATTCTTAGTCCTCAGCCAGGCAGGGTACAAGTCGTTGTCAAGGAAATTTCAGAGAAAAATAGGAAAAAAACATGGACTTAAACAGTTGAAGAATAAGTACATGAGCTTGAAGAAAGCGTGGCAAGCGTGGACGAAGTTGATGGATTCAAGCAAGGGAGTGTCCGGGCTAGGCTTTGACTATGACACCGGTTTGTTTCAGGCACCTGACGAGTGGTGGGACAAGATGGAATTAGTAAGTACATGTACAAACAAGTTTTATATTTCTCATTTACCAGTACATTTTTTACTTCTTAATTCAACTTCAATAAAATTTATGAATATGAAATATAACGTCAACCTCTTTTACACATGTACATGTCTGCAGATCAACAAGGTGTGTGCGAAGTTCAGGAAGAAAACGTTGGAACACCGTGACTTGATGGAGACGGTTTTCATGGGGGCAGCAGCTACTGGGAAGCACCATTGGACCCCGGGAGAGAACATTCCTGAAGCTGCTACGGACTCATCTGATTCAGTGCGTAGTTTGGGAGCCCAGCCATTCGCTGATCCGATACCCACAGGAGTACAGGACGTGGATTCTGATTCTTCACTGGAGCATGTGTCGATTGAAAAGGCAAAACGGAGAAAGACGCCACCAACAAGTGTTTCAAAGTCGAAGAAGGCAACAAGTGGTGCGTCTGCTATTGCGGAGAGCATGAACAGAATGACAGATGTGGTCCGTTCGAAGAATCAGTAGGTCACGGTCAGGCACCTGACAGGCAACGAAGCACTGTACACTATTTCCGAGTGCATGCATAAACTGAGCAGTATTCCGTCCCTGATTGGTACACCGTTATTCCACTTCGCCTCCACACTTATGGATAACGCTGATTACCGGGAGGTCATGATGTGCCAGCCTGATGACGACCACATCATTGGCTGGCTTACACAGAAGCAGCTCCAGTGTACTGCGTCGGGGCCATTTGCAAACCTGTTTGGGGGTAGGCGGATGTGATGCTACGGTCTTACGAGTGTTGAAGATGCATGTCTTTTTCTTTCTTTTTAAAACTTAGACTTATGGTACTGTTTGTTATGTACTAAAACAGGATGGTGGTGTGTGCATGTTTTGCATTATGTCTTCTTTTTTTTTCTTCTTTCTAGCTACGGGCAGTGACAAGTTTTAGGTAAGTGCATGGGTTGACGGACCGGAAGCATGGTTGTGCTTCGTTTTTGGGAAATGAATGGGATGTTTACAGTTTAATATTTTGTGGCGCTACGTTTAAGACAGGGAATTACATTTTCGATGCACGCTTCTGAATGCCTATATGTCGGTTTGTTCTTTTGTTAGTTTTGTGGTTGTTACAACCATGGCCCCCCTGTAAAGCATACGTTGAACAGCTTCTTTTTTTTTTGCAATTCATATGATCATGCCTTCCAAAGGACATTGGTGACAGCATTGCGTTCATTACAAACAATGTCGACATTGTATAATTGCAAAATTCAATATAATTTAACTCAATTAATCACGTGCAAACTAATTGAAAGCCTGCCACTTTTGTAGGTTTTGCATCAACGAAAACGCGATGAATCCCTGGGATGGAAGCAACCATGATGAAATAATGGAAATGCTGAATCAAATGGCGGTCCAGCTGCAACAAGAACAGAACTGCACATTTCTACAAGCATGCCACTTGGCGACAGAATGGTACCAAAAACACATGCATAAAACGCCATGTCGCACTTCTATACTAACCGGGAATACATGGATATGCGAACTATATGCGGGGCATATGGGTCGCTTTGAGGAAAATGTTTGCATGCCGAAGGAAGTTTTTGCCGCATTGTGTGAGACATTAGTAAATGATTTTGGGTTACAAGTCCCGCAACGTCCACATGGCTTAGCTGTTGAAGAAAGCGTTGCGATGTTTATCCATGTCTTGAAAGGGAAGCAAAATCGGGAAATCCAGGAACGGTTCCAACATTCTGGGGAGACTGTGTCGAGGCACGTGCACAACGTATTAAATTCCATGAAAGAGTTCACTGTTGTCCATTGCCGGCCCACATACAGTCAACATCGTATACATCCATACGTGAGGTCTAGACGGAAATACCTACCGGTCAAGGTACTTCAGCAAAACATGATTGACATATAAATGAAGAAAATATATATGTTTTTTGTTATTAACTGCACGTGACAAATGTGAAACACTTGTTACAAAGTTACGAAACAAAACATATGATCCATGTTGACAGGACTGCATTGGCGCAATAGACGGAACACATGTCAGTGCATGGGTTACGGGGCCAGATGCGGCAACATATTTCGGTAGGAAATACTGTCACACACAAAATATAATGGCCGCTGTCGATTTTGACATGTGTTTCATATTCATTTCTTGCGGATGGGAAGGAAGTATGCATGATAGTCGTATATTCAACGAGATACTAACAAATGACAACGTCCCCTTCCCACATCCTGACGAAGGTAACACATGGCCATGTTATTAGATTTGTTAACAAATACTTATTTGCTGACAAAGCGTTATATGAAAATGACGCAGAATGTTGGTTTTGGTGTCATACATTGTCGTCATGTCTGCAGGCAAATATTATCTTGTCGATTCTGGCTATGCAAACCGGATTGGTTACTTAGCACCATTCAAAGGCTACCGTTACCACCAACAAGAATTCCGGCGTATTGCAAGAAACGCGATGGCAAACACGCCAAGGGAATTATTTAACAAAGTCCACTCGTCCTTACGCAGTGTCGTGGAACGCACTTTCGGTACCTGGAAAAATCGATGGGGGTTTATTCGAGACATGCCTCGGTATGACTTTGCAAATGTGCAAGTTCAGTTAGTAGGTGCGTCAATGGCATTACATAATTATATACGGCGAAACACAGGTAACCCAACAACTGTTCAGCCAATCTGTGACGAGGAAGAGGCTATGACAATAGTAAATGCCATACCAGAAGTTGAACATGACGAGGATGGTTTAATGGTTGGAGATGAGGACCCCCATATGGCATTGGTCCGCCTTCACATACGTGACAAATTATGTTACATGCGTAATAACGGAATGTTAGGAAATATATAGTACTCGAAATAATGTTCGTATGGTCGTCACGTAATGACACACGTGGAACAGACTGTATTCAAATATATTATTATGTATAATATGTATGAGTTGCCAGGGGAATGTAACCCCTTCCAGTTGCTGACGTGCCTAACTTAAAAAAACAACAATCCATACGAATTTTGCTTTTGGAAAAATAAAAAGAAGGTGAAACAAATAAAAACAAATTACAAAAGAAAACTAATACACAAATTGTAATGTGCGACGTGAATTACAAATAAATGAAACACATAAATATATTAAAAAAAAGTTATTGTATACCAATTAAAAAAAACAAGACTTAGTTAAAAATAAAAATCGAAGACAAAAAAAAACATAGTTAAAAAAAAAACATAGTTATAGTAAAAAAAAAAAAATTTAAAAAGACAAAAACATAAATTCCCAAATAAAAATCGAAAAATTTAAGCACAATACCCCAAATCCAAACCGAAAATGAAAAAAAGTAACAGGAAAAAAAAATTAAGCATAATATGAAAAATCCAAGCGCAAAATCAAAAAATTTCAAACAAAAAAAAAAGTTAACGCAAAATCCGCCAAACTACAACAAAAAAAAACATAAAATAAAAAAGACAAAATTTGGAGTTGCAAAATTCGGGAGATCGAAACACAACATACAAAAATTGTCAAAAAAAAAAACGTAAAGCAAAAAATGCCAAAGCGAAACCCCCCTCCAAAAAAACAAAACAACAAAAAAGGCAAAATCGAAACCCCAACATAACAAAATTAAAATAAAAAAGAAGAACCAAAATATGGCAAATTCAATTCCAAAAAAAAAATAAAAAAAAAATTAACAAATTAATCAAAAGTCGGCAGATCGACACCCAAAATGAAAAAAAAGAAAAAGAAAATAAACACAAAAAAAAAAAGACAAATCCAAACCCTAAAAAAAAAATAGCAAAATACGTGAAATCGAAAGATAACATAAAATTTTTTTAAAAAAAATATAACAAAAAAATGCCAAATCCAAAAATAAATAAATAAATAAATTTAAACAAAAATCAAAAATTGGAAAAAAAAATACCAAAACAAAAAAACCAAGTTTTTTTTCCAACAAAAAGCCAAATTTGTATAAAAAAAAAAAAAAAAAACCAAAAAAAAAAAAAAAAAACCGAAAATATGCTAAATCCAAACCCAAATAAAAAAATCAAAAAAATGGAAAAGGGCAATTTCGTCATTTAACAACATGACACCTCACCAAAAAGCCAAAAAGCCCAAAAAGCCAAAAAACCCTTCCCAAACCAGGCTTTTTAGCCCCAGGCTAAAATAGCCAAAAAAGCCAAAAAGCCAAAAAGCCAACCCACTTCCCAAACGGAGGCTAAATGAATTATCAAATCTCTTACATAGATGTGAGACCCACACAAATTATATGTGTGTATGATAAAAAATTAAATAATTAATCTGGGGTCTGGCATTTTCCAAATAAAATAAAATAAAAGCAATGTTCCAACCTTCCCGCGAAAAGAAGAGGCGGCGCCCATCTATATATACATTGTTCCCTTAAATTTTAAAACAGAAAATCCGAAATTTTTTCCCACACCGTTCGACATTGAACGAGGCCATCTGATCTGGCGATGCCCAAACATGCTTACATTTTCTCTCTCATCTATGAAACTAGGGTTTCCAGATTCATTGATCTCCACCAATCCTTCAACATCTCACCAATCACAGCTGAATTAATTCAGTTTGAGGTTAGGGCTTTGGTTCGTTTCATCCATTTCTAATTTCATTGCGATAGTGTGTATATAAACATTCTAGTTGAAATTTCATTGTAATTTGATTGAAATGCACTAGCTTTTTTGTGTGATTACCCCAATTATCTGTTTGTTGAATATTTGCGATGAATATTTGAAATTTGATAATTTATAGGGCCTTGTTGTTACGGGTATTTGGGATTGTTTCTAGCTTTTGCCCATTATAAAACTTAAGGTGCAAATTTAGAATTTGAGGTGGACATTTGTTTGTGTTTTGTTATTAGTTACGGAACTTAATTTGACCACATTCAGGCCTTATGTTGGGGAGAATCTTAAATCCAGTAGCATGTAGTTGGATTGCCAGCTAACTAAGCAAATGGATGAGAATGAATTCCTGTTTGTATAAGTTGGCGGTACTTGGGGATTACCTTTGTTTATGTGTCATTAGTTAAACAAAAGGATTTATTTCATTTGGGAATTATCCTATGAGGAACACATTACAAATGGACCCAATTAGGTGGGATTAAGCTGGAATCATTTAGACTTCATGAACTAGCAATTTCAGCTTGGCTCTGGAATGCTTCAAGGGCTCTTTGAAATGACTGATAAGTTCTGGGACTTTTGAAGCGGAAACATGTTCAAGGCATGTGCCCATTTGTCTTTCGGAGGTACTTGGCAGCAGGCCTTTTCAAAATTTTTGAGTTTTGTGCATTGGAAAGTATACTTCTCAATACTTTTGTTAGTAAAATTGAGTCACAAGATTAGTAAATGAAGCTTTTGACTATGATTACGTTAGCAAGTCGAAGCTAAGATGGCTGAGTATCTTTCTTGTAGACTAGTTTGTTTGACTAAATCTTGAATAGAAGGACAAAATATGTTAATAAGATTTATAGGGGTGTTACATGTGTAAAATGCACAAAAAATAATCTTCAAATGTTGATCAGTTTTCTTCTGGTTCAAACTTTGAAGCCACCTATAGAATTACATAGATGTTTGTAACACAATTTCTTTGTGGGTAAACTATCAATAGGTCCTAATAGTTAGACTTAGGGTTGGTTTGGGATATTCTAAAAAAGTGTACTTTTTGACTTATTGGCTTATATGGGTTGGGTTTAGGTTGGGTTTGATGTGATGTGTTAGAGAGGTGATGTGATTTAAATAAGATGATGTGACTTAGGATAGTGGCTTTTTAACTTTTTGTATTATTTAGTGTACCCCAAACCAAGCCTTAAGTCCTATTAAGTCCTATTGAAAATAAGTCCTATTACAATCATTGCTAAAAATAATTTTTTGTGACGATTTTTTAGATATATTGTTACAAATTAACAATTAGTGACTTTTTTTTTGTCACGGTTTTAATAAATTGTCGCTAAAACTTACAATTAGTGACGTTTTTCTGTGATGAATTTTTTAAACTATCACTGAAGGTTGAAAATTAGTGACATTTTTTTTGACAATTTTTTTAAACTGTTGCTAAAACTTATAGTGTGACTTTTTTTGTGACACAAATTTTAAACCGTCGGTGAAAATTAACAATTAGTGACGCTTTTTAATAGTGTAAGATGAAAAATGCCATTAATTATCAGAGAACCTATTGGACAATAAGTCTACTTAGTAAAACTTACAAAAGCCCTCCCTTTTCTTTGTTTGATAAGTGGGCAGATTTTGAGAGCAAAGGTGATATTTAGAAGTTGGAGAAAGAATATGTAGTTGAAGGGAGTTACAAGCAAATTCATCAAATATAATTAAAGATAAGTGCAAAGGAAGCTGTAACCAGCATTAGAATAATTGGTGGCTAACCAAAATGTTCACAAATAATAGTAGGCTTATACATGAGATCAATTTGGAAATGTATTCTTTGGTACCTTGTTAAACTTAGAAACAATAAAAAATAAGAAAAGAAAGGAAATGAGAGACTTAAATCCTACATGAAGTAATTAAGGGCCAAAAATGATATAAAGTACAAACATAAAGCATCTGTGGCCTTTCCTTGTTAAAGGACTTTGAGAATAAGACAGATAATGGGGAGAAAGATTGCATGATTTGTAATTTTAGTTAGACCACAAACCAACTGGGGTAACCTTAAGCAATTAGGGGACCACCTCAAAATGGCCTAATTTAACAGTCTTCATCATTCACAACGGAAGGTTTTTCAAAAAAAAAGGTGGTAGCAAAACATTTATAGAATATGCTTTGGCTTCTGTAATCATTGTATTTTGATCAGACAGTACCATGTCGCTTTTTGATTTTGGAGACTGCTTTCCATTTCAGTCTTTCATTCCCTCTACTTTCACTTTAATTTCTTAATTTGTCATGGTTGAACCACCAAAAGAATGAGCTCCCCTACAATTGCTTGAATATGGTTTCATTTGTTTATTCTTTGTAAGTTTTGAAGGCAGTAGTCAAAGTCAGGTTAATATAGGAACTTGTGATGGCCCATTTTTCATCAGTTCTGGATTTTCTGAGCAAGAGTCCAGAGCTGGCATATCAGCATATGTTGTTATACTGATACTTTTTAGGCACTTTGATAAATGCTTTAAAGCTTACAACTAAACTTTATTTAAGATGTAATAATTTTGTGAAGTTGCTTTGCTCCCCAAGGCATCCTTTCTTAGAATGCAAGGCATGTTTGATTAACAAGACTAATAGTGAAGTATTAATAATCCTATCAAATTAGTGTGGTATTCACTATTCAATTGGTTTAATTATCTATTGGATTAATAATCTCACCCCTACCTCATTACTAATAATCTTACAAATTTGTTGGATTAATTATCCATTGGATTAATAATCCTAAACCAAAATGTTAAAACAAACATAGGATAATTGGGCCTACGGATTAATAATCCCAATCTCATGCTCTAATCCATCCAATCAAACATGTCCCAAGTGTGTAATAATTTTGTGAAGTTGTGGCATTGCATTTTTTAGCTCATGGATTTATGTGTTTTTCTTAGAATGCAAGTGTTGAATTCCATTCAGGCAATACATTTTTTCTCTATTTTTCTATTAAGATTTTTTGTGGATGTTTTGCAAATTTACTTGCGTTTTTAGCCTGTTAATGACAATGTATCTGTTTCAGTTGCTGAGTAATCTATGATACTATGTAGATCTTTTGGTAGTATCCATTATTATTTTATCTGTGCGTTTATTTTTCTTCTACTCTGATAGGTTCTCAAAGTTGCACCCAAGATCTGCTTCTTGCATGATTTGAAGGAAATTGCATTGCTACGGAATATAAGGTAAGCATTTGTTAATCCACTGTGAAATTTTTGTTTTAAAAAATTGTATTGGTGATCTTTTCCTGAATGCTTATAGGATAGTTTAATAGTTGATTGTGCACAATTATTGCTGTTTTTGTGCTGTAATTGTAATGATCATCACAGATGGTTCTTTTAGGGAAATTTTGCCCATTACTCCATCGTATTGATTAAAGTTCTCATTACAGTTAATTCTCTTTCTCTTTTGACAATTCTGCACTTTTTTTACAGTCTCCACTTCACTATTATTTCTCTTATCCCACTTCCCTACTTTCTCTTGCATATACAGATGTGCATTCATATGGTGACCAGCACCAGTTTAGTGTAGCAAAATGGTTAATAAAGGATGGGATCCAGATTTTGTCTCAGAAATAACTGATCTGAGTTTCATGTAGAGTGCCTTCCTTTGATTTGAAGGAAAAAACAATTACCACACTAATACAGAAAACTCACAACACATTCATTGGAACACAAAGATTAATTATGTCAAAAGAATGAAAAAGAAATCTTTCGCTTTCCTGTATTAAACCTAATTGATGCTTTATTAACCTTCATTATTGACTCATATCATAATCCATGCCTCATTCCCTCGTCCATCAAAATTTACATGTTATTAGTATATGCTTAATTTTTCATTGAAACAAACATCCTCTAATGAGTATTTTTGTTTCTAAAAACACTAAAATTTTATGGAATTGGGTCGGAGTCGGATGATGCTGCTGTCACAGAGAACAGCTTGACTCTCCCACTTCTGTTGCTAATAGTGGCTCATAGCAAATTTCCCAAATTCAAAATCAGATACAAGCCGATATTGATGCACTCATATAAGCGAACAACCGTAGCATCTTGGCCTCACACAAGTAAGTAAAGGAAGCATAATTTATTTTATGCATTCCTTCTTCTATATGCTCTTTATTGTAGTAGCTTTTATTACATATATACAAAAAATTTAAAAAAAAATTTAAAAAAAGAAGAGGAGATTTTCAGTTTTCGACATGCGGAAAAGTGTTTATTATACTTACATCTTTTTTAAAAGTATAAATTAATCCACTCTCATAATTTCCTGCAGAACAGTAATAAGACTTGTCTTTATATAAATTTGCATGGGTTAGTTATTCGAGTACAAAAATATGTTTTCACTAACATTCCCTTCTCTGTCATTTTGTATCCTCCAAAGGATGCAAGATATAAAAGATTAATCATTATGCATCAACTATAATTTTTTTATTTATTTCTGAGCACTTAGCATTTCTGTTATGGTAACTCACAAGTACACCAAAAGTTGGATTGACCTGCTTTACCCGCTCACAAATGAGGTGAGGAGAGAGAGAGGGAGAGATTAAATATTTTACCAAATGAGATTTTTGAGTTCCACATGCACTTATGATTCACTTAAAATCCTAACATCTCAAGTAACAAATCTACATAGAGACACTGTTATAACTGTCAAAGCCAGAAACATACAAATGGCAATTGACTTGGGAGGATAACAAAGAAATAGAAAAGAACAAAGTAATATTATTGGCTATAATAAAGTACCCCATTTATTTTCTGAACTGAAGGACAGATAAAAAGGGGGGGTGCTAACAAATCTAAATACAGAAAAGAATGGAGAATAAGATACCAAACCAACTCGAGGCAAATCCAAAACACTCATCCACACACACTAGAACAGATACTTGGTTCACTACTTACTCAAAGCAAATCCCAATTGAATTTTGGATGTTGTACTGAATTGACGGTGGTGGTGGTTGATGCAGTAGTGGACATTGAAGGGTGCCCTGGCACCATGGCTGGCCCAGAATCAAATGTCTCCCATTGTGTGGTTATGACAACTGCTCCAGAAGTTGAATGCCTTGGCGGTTGATGTGGCGGCAGGGGTTGTGTTTGTATTGGCAAATGCCCAACCGACCGCCTCACTTGCTGCTGTTGATTTGGTGAGGATATTTGCCCGTTCGAGTACTTCTGTTGTTGAAATGGGGCTTGCGGCTGTGGAATTTGACTTCCATTGCTCTTAGGCATTGAGTTTTTGATCTTCAACAGATCAAGAGTCTCAACATATTTCTGCACTCTTCTCACCTTCAAGAGAGTGATGTCAAAATTGAAAATTTAGTATCTTAAAGTGATGATCAAATCAAAATCTAAAATCCACATATCATAATGCAGATTAAAAATTACCTGCATTTTCCTCTGCAAATTCACATCCCCATCACCTATAATCCCATCCAATTTAAGCAGTTGATTCATCAACAGTTCGGTCAGATTCAATACATCCTTCTCTACAACTTTCCCACCTCTAGAGATTACTGATTCAAGAGCTGACACCTACCCAATTCCAATAACAAACAAAATCAACTGAACAGTCTATTAACAACAAATTCATACTCATATTAGAATTTTGTATGAAAAAAGAAATAAGATAAAATACCTGCCCGGCAAGCCTATCGACCTCCAAGCTGATCTCAGACATTGATTTCGAAGCCTTCTCCATCTTTGCGTTTTTTCGCATCTCAAGAAACCGCTTCTCCTGGCTAATTGGGTCCTCAACCAAAACGATCTTCGATCGGTCCTTGACTCCCGACATGTCAAGGAAGGCATTGGAGTCCCTCTCCTTGTCCTTGAACAGCAGCTTCTGATCCTGGTGGTGCAGTCCCGTCGGCCCAGACAGCATCTTCTTCAATTCCCCTGCAATCCCAAAATGCACATAAAATCATCAAAACTGCTCTTTTTCAACAACCCATTCAATGGCAAATTAATAATGGAGTTTTTGTTCTTTTTCCCAGTTACCGAAGGTGGCTTGAGAGCTGATATTGAGTTCGTGGTAAATGGACCGGTATTTGACTCGAACACGGATGGTGGGTGGTGGGACTCGGCTTTGATCTGAATCTGTTCGCTTCTGAACCAGCATTCCTCCGGGTCTCACCTCCCACTCTCCGCCTCCGCCTGAGCCGCCATTGGTTGGTGACAGCCCTGTCGTTTTAGTCTTCATTCTCATCATCTTTGATTGGTGTTGAAACGTGTTGAGAGATTTGGGGGAGTTTGAATCCAAATTGATGTGGTGTCCAAATTGCTGTGGTTGTACAGAATTAGATCAAGCGTTTGACTTTCTCACGATCTGTAGAGGAATCGAAGGTACCCCATCTCTTAGACAAAGCCCATTAGACCACCCATCGCTCAGTTGTGAACTCCTCCGAACCCCAACATTACACGAGTCCAGCCTCAACAGCCCCCACGAGTTAGAGAGAGAGGGAGAGAGAGAGAATGTGTGTATTATGTAGAGAGAGAAAACGCGCAGTTCCCCTTTAACTTTTTTTTTTCTTTCCCTCTTAGCAGCAGAACCAATTGGCGTTTAAGGAAAGAAACATTAAAATCAAACCCTGTGAATCTTCAATTCTTACTCGGCATGTAAACCACCGGACTGAAGTCGGCGATCGGCTCAAATGCTCTGGAAAATAAGAGACTTTTGGATCTCTTTCGGCCGAAATGTATAGAGTCAACTAAACCGCCATATTTGCCCAAAAAAAATGAACCCAACAATTGCTACGATTCAACCGATAAGACACACTCGAAATATCAATTTCCAAACAAATCACAAGTCTAAACAGAGAAAGAATTTCGATGTATTGGTCTATTTTTTTTTTCTCTCTTGTTTATGGAGAATTCTCGAAGGAGAGAGAGAGAGAGAGAAAAAAATGAATGGAAACGAACAGAACAATAAGCAGAGAACGATATACTATACATATATATAACACATTAATATTATAATATATCATATATGCGTTGAGGGTAATACTAAGGTATAACTCTCAATTTATACTTTGTATTATTGATTATCACAAATATATAATATAATTTAATTCTATGACAATCATAGGTGCTGTTTGATAAAATTAAAATTTAAAAATTGAAAATTAAGTATAATACTGAATACTAAATTTTTTAAATTGAAAAATTATTTAATAAAAATTTAAGTGTTAAATTAAAAATAAATTATTTGATATGTATAAAATTAATTTAAAATTTATTATTTTTAAATTAAATATTTTAGTTTTTATATTGTGATGGTGGTGGTAATAGTGGCATAGTGGTGGTGGCGGCGGTGGCGGCGGCATGGTGGGGGTGGTAGTAGCGATAGTAGTGATAGTAAATGATGATGGTGTTTATAACAATAATGACAATAGTGATGAAGTTGATAGGAGTGAGCAGCGGATATATTGATCTGTCCAAACCGACCTAACTGAATTGATCCACGGCATATTGGACGGATGCGTGATAATTAGTGGACGGTTACAGATTGATTTTTTTCTAATCCTCCTAATTTTGGATGGATAGCGGATAGCAGATTTGAGATTTTTTTGACCGCAACCAAATCGCCAAATCACGAGCACTCCTATTAATTTATAAGATTTTGTGTTTTCAATTTATTTAAATATTCTGTTTGTGTTTTTAATAAAAAAAATTTTTAATATTTTGTTGAATATATTCTATTGAAAAAAGAGTTTTTAACTTGAATATATTTTTTTGAATTGAAAAAAATAAATGTATTAGTTATTTATATTTTTTTGGTTTTTAAATATAACTCTAAAAATAATAAATAAAAAAGATGATATATGCTGGTTGGTTTTTGTTTTCAAAAATAGATAGAGATGTAACTATATCTCATATAATCTTTACTATTGCTCTGTTTATGGTTTTGGTAGTTTGAATTATTTTTATATTTTAAAAACCACATATTGTAAAATTTTATGTGAATGTGGCATGCGTTGATTGCAATGTGAATGAGACATGCAGTGATTGTAATATTTTAAAATTTCAAACTTTTTTTTTTGAATGAGGCATACAGTGATTGTAATATTTTTTTAAATCATGACCTGTAATATTTTATTTATTATTTTTTTTGAGGAAAGTGTACAAGTTAAATTATATTGAAAATTTATAAAATTTTAAACAGCTCAGCTGATTCGCATCCATCCGTCAATCCGCTCAATTCACATCTGCCGGATTGGTGAATGAGTGCGGATTGATTTTCTTTAATTCGTCAATTTGACAGATAGATGGTGGATTGAAGATTCTGTGGCCGCAATCGACCTATGTCCACCCCTAATTGCTATTATGTAAATTCAGGTTTAGATTAGTTGTGTGTAATTTAGATTTAAAGGTTAGTTTGGGATGTCCTAAAAAAGTGTATTTTTTTTCTTTTTACGAAAAGATATGCAGAAAAGTAGAGAGGTGATGTGATAAAAAAAAGATAAAAAGATGAATTATATAGATTATGTCAAACCTAACCTTATTCTAAATTTTATCTTATAATGATTGAATTCAAACGATACATTGATTATTGATTACGTACAAAATTCTGAAACATTTTTTTAAATGTATACTGAAAAAGAAAAACAGTAAATCTTAATACTCATAAAAAAATTAATTAAAATTTGAATAAATTAAGATATTCAAAGGAAAAAAAAAAAGTGGTCACTGTTTTGTGTTGGTGGGTCGTAAGGAGTCTTTGGTAATTTAGGTCCATCCAATCATTGTGTAGTTAATTATTTATGAAGGTCAATTGGGGAAAGAGTTTAGTGCGTGGTTTAGGCATCGGCACTTTTTTTTTTTTTTCTTTTTTTTTTTTTTGGGGGGGGGGGGGGGGGTCTCGGGGGACAAGTTGGAGTCACCTATTTCCATTTGGGGCAAGGGAGGGGTTTGTGAGTAGAGTAGAGACTAGTAGTCGCCGCGAAACTGCAGATTGAAGCTGGTGAGTGATCGTAATCGGGCGGGTCACATGGTAATGTCACTGAGTCAGAGCACGTGGCTGTGACAATATGACTTTCCATCTCAATGCGTGTTTCACTTTGATTTTCTACTCTGCGTAAAAAAAAATCTGTTGGTTTATTTTTTACAGTTCTGCCTTCTTTTTTTTTAGTGTAAAATTTATTTTTATCTCTTGTGATTTCGTTTCGAAATATTTTAGATTATTTTAAGGAGATAGTTAAAAATTATCTTTTATTTTTCAATTTATTTTGGGTTATATTATTTTTCATTTTTTTCTACGTATTTAAAAAAAAAATCAAAAGCCAATTTTTGACTATCTTTTCAAAACAACTTATTTTTACCCTCTTATGATTTAAATACTGATTAAGTTTTGGGCAAATTATATATATCTCTTTTGAGATTTAGCTAAATTACAGATATCCCTTGAGGTTTCGAGAATTACAGATATCCCCTTGAGGTTTATATTTTCATAACAAATTGCACTTGAAGTTTATATTTTTATAACAATTTGTCCTCTAATTTGTTATGCAAATATAACTTGTAGGAGAATATTTGTAATTTCTCAAACCTCAGGGGTATCTGTAATTTTGCTAAATTTCGAGGGAGATATATATAATTTGTCCTTATTTATAGTTTTAGAATAAAATGTTACGATTAGTTTTTTAGTTAAAGATAACGGAAGGTGTGCCATATTCTTCCAAATTGAAAGTGGATAATGTAAAAATCATTAATTGAAGCAAAACATTGAATTAAATGTTAATAATATCCTCATAGTCATTTCACTCTCTAAATTAAATCTTAATCCTAGTCAAACCTTAACCCTAATTGTTATCTTTCATCAATAATTTAATTTAAAATGTTATTAAATGAGAAATTGGATTAAAAATAAATAGTATATCATGGTAATAAATTAGAATATTTAGGTTAATTTATGGTTTAATTTAACATATATATGTGTATATATGTAAATGTTTAATTTAAAATGTTATTAAAAAGTAAATAGGGTTAAAAATTTAAAATTAGATTAAGGTAATTTTATGATTTAATTTATTAAATGTTATTAAATAAGGTGATTTTATGGTAATAAATTAGGGTATTTAGTATAATTTATGATTTAATTTGTTATATATATATATATATTTATATGTTTAATTAAAAATGTTATTAAAAATTAAAAATTAGATTAAAATAATTTTATGATTTAATTTTATAGTAATAAATTAAGGTGTTTAGATTAATCTTATGGTTTAATTTATGGTCACTTTATTTTTAATTTAAACTGTTAAGTAAGAAATTGGGTTAAAAATTAAAAATTAGATTAATGTAATTTTATGGTAATAAATTATGGTATTTAGTTTACTATAATTTTATTTGGTAAATATGTTATTAAGATAGAAAATTATATGTATGAGAGAGAAAGAATCTACCATAATTTTTCCCTTTTAACATAGTTTTGCACTTTAGTTCAGAATTATAATACGGTTATTTGCCTATATTTAAATTATAAGAGGTAAAATACTCCAAAATAAAACTACAAGGGATAAAATGGATCTTGTCATTTTTTTTATTTATTATTTAAATAAGTTACACCAACACGCCCTTGAGCTTTGCTTCTATTATAGATTCTCTCGACATTTGAGAAATTGAGATTAAGTTATGGGTTCTGATGGAAACCCCTCAATCACCAATTCCCACCACCCCACGTACACGTGAAGGGTGGTGATTGGAGGAGAAAGAAAAAAAAAATTGGCCAAATAAGAAAGAGATGGGGTTAAAGAGGGTGGAGGGAAAGAGGTCTTGATCATTTTTCTTAAGTTATTTATAGATGAACCGTAAATGTCATTGTTATGGTCACCCAATGAACAAATGACACCATAGATAAATTGTGGCCTTGTTTGATTTGATTTTGGGAGATAAGTTTTCAAAAAATATTTTTGAAATAGATTTTAGAAATTTTTATAGTTTGTTTGGTTGTATATTTTGAAAATAGTTTTGAAATTTGAGAATTTAAAATAATTTAATATTTTGTTATAATTAAATAGATGTATATGAGAGAAAAAACGATTGAAAATGAAAGAGGAGAGAGAAAAAGTGATTGATTAATGTGTAAGAGAAAGAAAGTAATTTTGAAATTTTTTTTAAAAAAAATTAAAAATCAAACAAAATTTCCAAAAATTTTTTCTTAAAACCAAACAAGGCCAGTATGTTTTTATCAAAACACACATGCACCTCACCATCTTCATCTTCTTTCCTAATCTGTGTCTCCCTTTCACTCTCTCTTTCAACAGATTTGTGCTTTCCTTCTTTACCCAGTAACTGCTCACCACTGAAAACCACCACCTTCAACCCACTGACCCCCACTCCCTCCCTTCGGCGCCCATCAGTAATCACTACCCCATCTTTCCTCTCTTTATACACACGGCAAGATAATGAACACCCCATCGACAACGAGAAATTTTTGGTGACAAAGCGACAATGTGCCTGTTTGGCAGAACTTAAAAGCAGCTTATTTCAGCTTTCAGCTTAATTTAAGCTATTTTGATGTGTTTGGTTTAGCTTATAACTTATAGCTTATAGCTTTTTGGAAGTCAGAAATCAGCTTATTCTTTGAGTGGGGCAGGAGATGCTTAATTTATAAGTCAGAAATCAGCTTATGTTCATAATTATAAGCTATAAGCTGTTTAGGCATAAGCTATAAGCACTTTCCCACAGCTCTACCAAACAGGGCCAATGAATGGTGTTAGACGATGGTCTACAGACCTGAGAACGCCGTCTCTCAGTTACCATTGTCCACCGACCAACACCACTGACGACACTGTTATCTTCCCCTCTCCTTTCTTGTCAATCCCCACCTACCACTTACCAGCGTTGCTTCCTTCCTCAGCCCTCACCACCTACTTCGCATGGACAAACAAAAAGATTTTCCTTTGCTAATTGATTTCAATTCAAAATGTGAGTTCTGCTAGTTAGTTCTTGGTGTTTGGTTCTTGCATCAATTTCATTTAATTTCTTGATTTTTTAATTGCAAGCTTCTCAGTACATTATATATGGTAATGAATGACTTCCATGTTCCGTGAAGAAGTTTGTCATGGCCAAGATGGTGTTTGGGTACTACGATGACTAGTTCGGGTGAGGCGGTTCACTTTAGGAGGTAAAGAAGAGACAATATTGACAAAAGGAAAAAGTGAGGTGTCATTGTGTAATTGGTTGTCCGTAAATGATCCACTTACGGCACAGCCTTGTATAATGCATTCTTTGAGAAATTACACTGCACTTCTTACGATTTCAGATCACATAACAATTTTGGCCCTATGTTAGTGATTCAAACTGTATAATTTGTAGGGCTTGCCAATCAAATCACCTATGCAAAAAATTAAGTTAATTAGATTATTTGAATTTGAGTTTGGGTTTGGGTTTGGATTATTAAATCGATCAATTTGGATTATTAAAATGGGATTAGGTCATACTATTGGGGTTTGGGTTTCAGTTTGGATTACTAATGTTAAAATTAGTATTTTGAAATTTTTTATTGCAAATGTCATTAGGATCTGTTAGTTAAAAACTTGAACATCCAATCCAAAATCATTGGATTGGAGAGAAATTTGATTCTTTCTGTATTAATTATGTATTATATTTAATAATTTTGATAATATTTGTTGTAATTATAATTCATTAAGTTTCATTATAATGTGATATGTTAATTAAAAGAATATGAGATTAGCTCAGCTACAAAACACATAGGCTAAGCTTTTACCTGGTGGGTCTACAACATATTGAGGGCTTAGAAAATCCTTCGGAAGAGGACTAGGATAGTTGAGCTCGGTTAAGGCATGAGGTGGATGGGTTGCTTGAATAGGAGGAGGTCATTTGGTATCAATAAACTAGGGTGAATTGGATGAAGGACGGCGACCGAAATGCTTCTTTTTTCCCATGCCAAGGCATCACAGAGGCATTGCAAAAAGGAAATCATGGGGCTTGAGAATGATAATGGGGTGTGGTGAGCTGAGCAAGTGGACATAGAGAGGATTGCAGTGAGCTATTTTGAGGAGTTGTTTTCTGCGGGGCAGTCTAAAGACATGGAGGATGTTCTGGGGTGTGTTTAATCTAGAGTCTCTCCGGAGTTTAACGCCATGTTCGCTAAGGAATTTACAATCAAGGAGGTTCATACTGCTCTTTTTCAGATGCACCTAACTAAAACTTGCTCTCTTCTATTAGCATTTTTAGCCTATTGTGGGCCCTCAGGTTACCCAAGCAGTTTTGAATGTTTTGAATCAGTCACAGGATGTTTCGGTGTTTAATGATAATTTTATCATGCTAATTCCGAAGGTCTCCAACCTAGAAAGATCAGGGAGCTTTGGCCAATAAGTTTATGTAACGTTGTTTATGAGCTGGTTAGTAAAGTTTTGGCCAATCGATTGAAGATTATTCTTCCTTCGGTGATCTTGAGTAATCAAAGCGCATTTATAGGTGGCCGACTCCTAAAGCAATAATGTCCTTACTACCTTTGAAGTTTTTCATCTTATGAAAAACAAGAGGCATGGTTGTAAAGGCCATTTTGCATTGAAGATTGACACGTCTAAAGCCTATAACAAGATTGAGTGAGGACTTATTTGAGGAATCATGGAGCGAATGGGGTTTAATTAGCGTTTACTAATGTGGTATTGCATTGTATCTTGACTATTTCATACTCCGTGTTGGTTAATGGGAAGCCGACCAAGTCTTTTAGGCCGTCTTGGGGAATCCGGCAAAGGGATCCATTGTCTCTCTATTTATTTGTTCTCTGTGCAGAAGGCCTATCTTTACTTCTCCAAGAGGTCGTGAGGAATCGAAGTCTAACGGGTATCTCTTTGCGACGGGACAATCCTAGGTTGACACACTTGTTTTTTGTCGATGATAGTCTTTGTTTGACTCGGCAACGATTAAGGAGTTAGTGACTATCAAAGACGTTTTGGGCAAGTATGAAGCGACGTTTGGGCCAAAAATTAATCTCATCAAATTGGCTATGTATTTTAGCAAGAATGTGAGAAATGATCTTCAAGGCGAGCTGATGAATGTGTTAGGTGTGGGTAATATGGCAGATTCTAGGAAATAGTTAGGCATGCCTTATTTTATTAGCAAATCTAAGAGAGATGTTTTTGGGTATGTAAAGAACAGGGTCTAGCAACGGATTAACGGGTCGAAAGAAAAGCTTTGTCGACAGCGAGGCGTGAGATTCTAATGAAGGCGGTCATCCAAGCTATCCTGACCTATGTTATGTCATGTTTCCAATTACCTAATACGCTGTGCTCGGAGATGGAATCAATGGTGAGTCGGTTTTGGTGGAGCCAGAATGATTATAAGCGACGGATACATTGGAAGAGGTGGCAGTTGTTGTATTCCCCGAAAGACTTGGACGACATGGGGTTTAGGAGTTTTAAGGCATTTAACATTGCACTTTTGGCAAAACAAGGTTGACTTGGGCAACATCCGCGTTTGACGGCTCGATTATGGTAGAGCCTACAGAGTGCCTTGGGCACGAGATTGACTTTTAGTACTACGTATCATCCTCAGACTGACGGACAGTCTGAGCGTACTATTCAGATCCTTGAGGATATGTTTCAGGGTTGTGTTCTTGACTTTAAGGGGTCATGAGAGAGACACTTGCCCTTAGTAGAGTTTGCCTATAACAATAGCTTCCAATTAAGTATTGGCATGACACCGTTTGAGGCCTTGTATGGTTGATCATGTAGATTCCCTGTGTGTTGGGCTGAGGTGGGTGATGCACCTGTGTTGGGTCCAGAGTTAGTTAAGGAAAAGATGGAGAAAGTTGCATTTATTCGTAAGAGGTTGCTTACTGCCCAGAGTTGCTAAAAAAGTTATTCTGACCGTAGGAAGAGACCCTTATCTTTTGAGGTGGAAGACCATGTCTTCTTGAAGATATCACCTAAGAAGGGTTTGATGAGGTTTAAAAAGAGTAGGAAGTTGTCCCCACGACTCATTGGGACCTTTGAGATCCTTGAGCGAATTAGAGAGATAGCTTATCGTTTGGCTTTACCGCCACAGCTTTCCAGGGTTCATGATGTGTTTCATATTAGCATGCTTCGAAAGTATGAGCCGGATCCATCGCACGTGTTGGATTGGACTGTCTTGGATATTCAGGACCAAGTCTTGTGAGGCAAGACAATTCCCTTGGTTAAAGTATTGTGGAAGCATCACGGGGTTGAGGAAGCAACTTGGGAATGTGAGTTTGAAGTCCGTGAGAAGTATCCGAGCTTATTTGTTGATGTTTGAGCATGTATTGAAATTTTGATCATGTTATTGAAATATGAAAATATTGTATATGTTTTAAGAATATGGAAGCATATTATATGTTGTATATGTTTTGGGAACACAGATTTAATGTAAACATTGTATATGCTTTGGAAAAATGTGAATTGTGCTTTCAATGTTGGAACTTGTGTATCGAGTTGATGGGAATGGGTGACTGGATGAGGGGTCATAGTGATGGAATTGATTAATTATCTTTATTGTGATCGGTTTAAACACAGTTTTAAAACTTGATTTGAAATTTTGGGGACGAAATTCCTTAAGGGGGGATTATAGTGATTTCGGTTTTAACCTGACCCTTTTTATATCTTGGACTCGAGTTTCATGGTTTCGTAGTATTGTTCATGTCTTTTTCCCTCATACTTCCTTGAGTTTGGATATTGGATTGTAATGGTTGCGTTTAGAACAGGTTGGTTGCTTGGTTTTCAAACTTTTGTTGTCTAGAATTTTATTCCTCCGCTCGAACGGTACTTCTTGTGCTCGAGCGGGCTTTGTGGACTCTCTGTACTTTTGCAGGTCTACAAAACTACTGGGAGAGTGTGTTCTACGCTTGAGCGGCGCTTTCTGTGCTCGAGCGGTCTCAGCTCAAGTGACTGTAGACACCCTATTTTTGACCGTCCTCAAGACTTGGTTGTGCTTGCAGGTACATCCAGCCCCGAGTTCGATTGCTCGTCGGGTATTCGACTTTCGCGGCGGAACGTCACAGGTTTGAGCTTTCCAAACCCTGTATCCTTTCTGCTCCATTCTTGGACCATGACTTGGTCCTTTCAGAATGTGTTTCTTGGTGCACTGCCGGCCCCCTTTTGGACCTGCCGGCCTTCACTTTGTTGTTGACGGCCATTGATTGAGCTTGCCGGCCATCAATGATGGCCGGCAGAACCCCTATCTCAGCAGGTTTCACTCCAGATCTTTTGAGCCAACTGGAATCCTTTCATCTCCCCTCCATACACGTGTATGGAGGGATGAAGCTCTTGCCAAGCTTCTTGAAGAAGCTTTGCATTGTTTTCCCTCTATATAAGGAGAGCGCCTCTCTCCTTAGCAGAGGTTCAGCCATTTTAGAAGAGATATAGCTCTCTCTCTCTCTATATATTTCTTATTCTCTCTCTATATTGTTGTGGTTTAGCCCATTTTTCTTGCACTTTTACAACACATAGAGATACACCACCACCATTGGACTGAGGTTCTTGGGAAGGTTACTTGAGCTCTGAAAGTGAGTTTTTGGCCCCTGAGGTTGCTGGTTTCGAAGCTGATCTTCAAGAGTGAGTATTTTCCCCTTTTTAGCACTTTTTTGTACCTCATTTTGGCCATCTTTGCATATTGTTTTAGGCCTTGCTTTCAACTGAAAAAAGTCTTGTATTTAAGTGTTTTTGGTGGTTGTTTAAGGTCTTTTGGCTGTTGAGGGTCTTCAACCCTCTTGTTTGGCCTTGTTTTGAGCCATGCCTTAAGGCCTTCGGGATAGCCTTGGTTTGGCCTTCTAACTACTGAAATCCAGGGGATTTTCAGTGGTAGGTATGTGGTTTTGAGGCCTCAAATCATAGGGGGTGACCCCCTCTCTTCTTGTTTTTGTTTGCTTGCATTTTTGGCCTTCGAAAGGAGCTTGCATCTCTATGCTTTTGAGGCTTGGTTCAGGCCCTTTTTTGTGACTTTTAGGACCTGCCTTGGCTCTGTCCATGGCTGGTTTGGTCACTTTTTGCATGCATCTTATATGTGTAGTGTAATCCCATTTGTAGCTCATCAAAGTAGCATGTTTGCCTAGCTTATGTTGAGTTCATTTCAATAGGTTTTAGGTAATGTTTTACCATGCTTTAGATCTGTTTTGGGTTGGTTTTGTCACTCCATGCATGTATAATACACTTGTAGTGTAAATCTCATAAACTAGCTTTATATGCTTCTGGCTTTAGCATGTTATCCTAGCTTATGTTGAGTCCATTTCAGCATGTTTTTGATGATGTTTTGCCATGTCATGACTCTGTCCATAGCTAGTTTGGTCATCCTTTGCATGCTCCATATTCTTGTAGAACAAATCTTGCTTACTAGCTTTATGTGCATGATGTTTTGACTCATCATCCTAACATATTTTGGCTTTGCTCCAGCATGATTTTGTTCTTATTTTGGGCTATTCTAGGACTGTTTTGGGCTGCCATGGCCATATCACTTATGTTTTATATAGCTATAGTGTAAATGCTTAGGCTAGCCTTGGGTTTTGAGGCCCCTACCATGCCATACATGTGATGTTTGCGTGCTTTGCCATCATTCTAAATGTTATTTCAGTCCATGAAATGTAGTCATACACTTGCATTTGACATGCTTTTAATGCCTTGGAGCCTTGGCTCTTTATGCCTCATGAATGGATCATTGTGCATGCCATTAAGCCTAAGTCTTTGGCTCATCATGTCAGTGCATTTTTGGTCTTGTTATACCATGATGTAACTCTGTTTTATGCTGTCCAAGTCATGCCATGTTTGGTTTCAATAGGTGTAGTGCATTGCCTCTTTTGTAGCCTTGCATGCTCCATGTTTTTGGCCTTGTGTTCTAGCTTGTGTTGGCTAGCTTCGAGCTTGTTTTTGGTCTTGTTTGGACCTGCCTTGAGACTGTTTTAGGTTCCCTTAGCCCTTTGGGGCTTGCTTTGTATGGCCATGGCTGAAGTCCCTTTGCTAGTTCTTAGCTTTTGAGCTTCATGCATGCTATGCTTGTGTTATGTGTGTGATTTGGCATCATTCCTAACATCATTTCAGAGCATGTAGTATTGTCATACTTGCATGCTTTTCACTCCTCAAGTGTGCTTAAGAGTTGCATCTTTATGCCATAATTCTTGGGTCCATTGGCATGCATGCTTGTCTAGCATTTTGTGTTATCATTTCAACACATATGGCCACTGATTTGGGCATAGCTGAGGTCTGCCCACATTGGTTTAAGCCCATCCATTGCATGTTATTGCATGCTTGTCTTGCGTATTGTTCTATGCTTGCTCCATCTTTGCATGTTGTTGCATGCTAGTTCCATTACATGTTGTTGCATGTTTATTACACTGCATTTTGCATGCTTAAGTCATATTGCATGATTGCATGTTCAAGTTAGCATTGTGTATGCCATTCTTGTATTGCATTGTTGTTTGGATTAAGTGTTAATCTGAGCACGAGAAACGAGGAACATTTCATACTTCAAGTGATGAAACGTGTCTCAATTCTCGGTCGCCGACGCTCTTGACTATCCATGATAGAGTTCTAAGCATTTATGTGTTTATTTGTGCATTCATTTTCATATTGATTTGCACAAGTTGGATCTTTGGCCATCATGCATCGGGATGCGTGATTGATGGTCGTGGATCCGACTATGCCTTTACCTTGATGTTTCAAGGTGATGTGGGGTGGCATAGTGCGTACATATCCTTGGGAGACCCTCCATTTTCTCTATTTTGTGCTCTGTTGCAGCTTGGTGTCACAGCACATCAATGGCCGACAATGCTCTACAGGTGGCCGGCACCCCCTCATCCTTGGCCGGCAGTGTGCTATCTTTGGCCGGCAGGTGGTCGGCAGCATCTCTCCCTAGCCGGCAGGCCACTGATGCACTCCCCAGCATGTTTTTGGTAAGTTCCAGCAGCAAGTTCTCAAGGACACCCTGCAAACAGAGCCTCTTAAGAGCAACCGAAGAGCTTACCGGGACAGGAACCGAGCATGCATGTTCATCTTCTTCAATTTGCCGAGGCGGCATTGTTTACTGTTTTCCTTACTTGCTAATTAGTATTTGGTTTTGTAATAATTAATTAATTTGTTAATTAATTAAGTTTTGTAATAATTAGTTGTAGCTAGTTATTCATTTGGTTATGTAATAATTAATTAACTTGTTAGTTAGTTAATTAGTTGGCATGTATTATTCATTCGGAACCTCCGTCGAGAGGGCGAATTTTGTAATAAGTGTGCGTGCGTGTGTTTATGTCTTCCAACCCCCATTTCTTTCTCCGTTTTACTTACCTGCTTTCAGTGGTTAGTTTTAGGGCATGTTTCAATTAGCATACTTATACTTTGCATGTTTGCATCCATTCATCTGTCTAGCATCCTTATGCTTTGCATGTTTGCATACATTCATCCATCTTGCATGCACCGGGCTCGGCGCATCATACTAACTGCATTGTATTTCAATTCTAAGTTGAATACATGTATCAATTATTGCATCTCATATGCCATCTTAGAATAGCTGAGCCTATTTCTAGTTGCATTTTGCATGTGTTGCATTAGCCATCTTAACATGAACTAAGATCATGCATTGATTACTAACTAGTTTCTGTTTTGGCTCGGAGTACACTGTTAGTGTTTACGCTTTAGCATACTGCATTTGTGTGAATAGTTGAATACATGTATCAATTATCGCATCTCATATGCCATCTTAGAATAGCCGAGCCTATTTCTAGTTGCATTTTGCATGTGTTGCATTAGCCATCTTAACATGAACTAGGATCATGCATTGATTACTAACTAGTTTCTGTTTTGGCTCGGAGTACACTGTAAGTGTCTACGCTTTAGCATACTGCATATGTGTGAATGTTGCCATGAAAGCATGCTTGCCATGAGGCTAACTGTTTATGTGATATAACTGCCTGAATGCCTGTGGATGAAGGTTGGATTGCTTATATTGGAACAATTCATTGAAATCCTCAATTTATCCTACTTGCGAGTAGCAAACTTCAAACCATTTCCAAACAAACGGATATGCGATGCTTTGTTTCAAATTAGGCGATCTAGTCTATACTTGTGTGTTGTGCGCATCACATAGTAATTCTAGCTAATTAACCGAAATAAGAACGCATGTGTTTTCAAAAACAAGATATCATACTTAGTACAGGCCGATCTTTGATCGGGCGAGCGGGAGTGCTCATAGATGACCTTCCCCAATTGTACCCAAGTTCCCGAGCCGAGGCAACTTTGGTGATGACGGACACGTGGCCTTAGGCAACGAGTTAGGGTTTTCTAAATTCCCCCAAAATAAAATATTTAGGTGGCGACTCTGTATCTGGCAAAGCAGTCCATGGTTCGTACTTCTTTACAAAAATCAATTTTCCAAAACGATTTGCCGGATTTGGACTCTTTGGTGATTTATCGGTCTTGCATTGCACTTTGCAAGACTAGATTCAGAACCGTGACATTTGAGTCCGAACTGTAGCATGAGGCCCTCAGGACGCGTTTACAGCGACCCTTCTTACGCTCGAGCATTGATTTGCTGTCTGCAAAACTACTGAAAGTGTGTATTCTGTGCTCGAGTGAGACTTCTTGCGCTCGAGCGGAACAACTTATTGTGTTTGACGCTTGAGTGTCACTTTTTACGCTCAAGCAAACTGTGCATATATCAATTCGCAGCAACACTTTTCTACATCATTTTTTTACATCTTTTCTCTTAAAACGCTAAATCTAGAGCCTCTCTCTCTCTACATTTTCACATAGATTTGGTGGTTTCTCTACCCATGTGCTCTCTCTCTCTCTCTCTCTATATATATATATATATATTTTCACATAGATTTGGTGATTTCTCTATCCATGTGCCTTTGTTAGAAAGGCAGAGCACCTCAAAGGCTACGTTTTGATCCGAATAGAGCTTGGTTTCGGCCTCGTTGAAGCTCCTCCATTGCTTCCTTGATCTTTACCTCCGAGGTGGAAACTTATTGCACTCTTCTATGAATTTTAACTTAGTTATTTGTTGATATGTAAAGAATATTGGAATTCGGGGTGATTTTGAAAAACCTAAGGTTTTGGTTTAAAATCAAAAGATGAGTTTTTCAAATGTATGTATTAAAAATGGTTATGGGAGTAGATGTGAGGTTATGTTGTGATAAATTTGTTAATTTTGATACCCGAGGGTAGATTTTGGAAGAAAATGGAGTTTTACCCTAAAATGTCTCAAATAGTTATTTTGTATAAGTAAATGAAATTGGTATAGGAAATATGAAATATGAAATTGGATGGATATTTATATAAATAGTAGAGTTGGATATGTATTACCACTCACTTATGAAAATTTAGATAATTTATCTATCGTGGAAGTTGTATATCTGTTTAGCAATATTTGTTTTTGGCTATCGGTGGAGGATAGCTATGATTGTTGTAGAAATTTCATGAGGATTATGTAAATTGAAACTAATCTTTTATCTGTTGTCATTGTGACTATGTCTTTGATACATTGGAAATATATGATGTTTGGGAGAAAAAATTGGATGTACTCCATGTCTGAGAGAAGTAATGTGATGGACTCCATTGAATTAAGTTGGTCTGTGTGTCCAAGATGAAAGTTCCGAAAATAACGCGTATACATGGGTGCCGATTTCTGCGGGACAAAATGTCCGTAAAATGGCAAATGAAAGTGTCTGTATAATGGTTGTGCTAGGTAGAGATCCATTGAGTTGTACCCTCAGTTTAGTTGTTTGAATAAAATAGTGAATGACTTATGAATTGAGATATAAAGCTTGGCATGACATGAGATATGAATCCCCGTCCCGGCCCGTTGCCATTCCTACACCCTACTTGGGAAAATCATTTTTCAAGTATTGATGATATGCCTCCACCAAGGACTTTGCCTCCGTTTAGAAAGTGGGTTGACTTTTTGACTATTTTAGCTTGGGGCTAAAAAGCCTATTTTGGGAAGGGCTTTTTGACTTTTTTAACTTTTTGTGTGAGAAAGAATGTAATGATTATAGGTTAGATATGATATTTTATCTTATTAGGCTAAAAAACATATTTTGTTTTTTTGTGACTATTTTAGCCCCAAAAAAATCCCAAACCTCAACTTTCCAAACGGAGGCTTAGCTTGGGAGGATTGTTGAGCTGAAGGCTCCGTTTTGTTTATCTTGTATTTAACTTTTGTACAAACCTATGACTTTATTTGTATTGAGCTTATGACTCATTTTGATGTATCCAAGCATTGGCTTGGAAAGATGTAAGCTTTAAGGGCATATGAACATTTGTTCAGTTTTCATTCCTTATCACCTTTTGTATATTAATTTTGATTACTAAAAACTTATCATTTCAATTATGTCACCTTGTATTAATTATTTGAGTTGAATTATTGTAATTATTTCATGACGTTACAAACACCATAGAGAATGGAGATTTGACAAGGTCCTCTACATGCTTTATTTTTATTTATTTATTTATTTATGTTTTTTTTGAGATTTATCAAGACTGTAAAGTTGTGAACTTGTACTTTGAATTTGCTTTTGCATTCATCATGAGAAACTTGTATCAGGAGGACTTTGGGGAATCAAATTCCATCATTTATTTAGAGTAAAGGAAGAAAAAAAAAATTGATATAGGAGTTTATTTTTCAGATCTAGTGATGTGCAAAAGAGATGATTAGTTGATAATTAGAAGATATGAGAGAAAAAATTATTTTAAATATTCTAATAAATTACCACATCATTATATTTGAAAATTGAATCTAATTTAGACTAGAATAACATTACTTAAAAAAATACACTCTTCGTGTGTAATGAAAGTGATACAAAGCCTGATAAAGTTTAAAAAAAAAAAAAAATTAGTGAAAGTGGATGGATGTGTCTTTCACCAATGAGTTGAGCACAACTTTAGATTAAACCATTCTATTATCCGCTCCGCACATGATTTGAGGAACCTCAATGCTGAGCTACAATGTGTTTATTCATATGTTGTAATTTCGTTAATTACTTTTATGTTTTTTACTTCATACATACTCCACATTGATGCTAAATTCTACACTCAATTGGTGGACCAAAAACTAAAACTGTGTCGATGTTTAATTGATTATTTTAGTTTTCTTATTTCTATTGGTTCATTTTTCATTTTGAACAATTATGGTGATACTTGATGATGTTCTCAATTTTATGTTTACAAAAAACATAAATTTGTATTAATTTAAGGGGTTGTTTGGGATGACCTAAATAAGTGTACTTTTTGTCTTTTTGCGAAAAGATGTGAAAAAAGTAGAGAAGTGATGTGATGGAAAAAAAAATAAAAAAATAAAAAAATAAATTATTTTGTATATGCCAAACTTGACCTTATTTTGATTGTGGTGATGGTCAGAGGTTGGAGAAAGATAGTCATAGGTACGAAGGGGGGGTGCTCAAATGATAGTTTTGAGGTCAGTAGGGCAACAGCCAGAAATAGTGGATGGTAGTGATGGCCAGTAGTGGTGGAGAGGAAGGAAGGAATGTAAGCTTATTTTGAAAACAAAAAGAACAAAGTTTTTATATTTTTAAGAGTTTTGAAATTTGTTATTTTACTTTTTCAAAACGAAAATAATCACCTAAAATAGTTTTTATTTCAATTTCTAAAACCATTTAAAACAAAAACATTTTGTTGTCCCAATCATACCTTCTAATTAAAAAACATTCACTATATTTGATTTCATTTTTAAAATTTGTTGAAATTAGTTAGACAAAAATAAATATGAAAAATATTTTAAAATTTTTTATAAATTATTTTTTCCGAAAAATGATAAAGTTGAAAATGAAGAGTATTTGCATTTGTTTTCATTTTATTCACAAGTTAGTTTTTAGTTTCTTATTAAAAAAATAAATTTAAAAAGGAAGAAAAGGAAAAAGAAAATAAAAATCAGATCAATTAAGAAAGTTAATTTTAAAAATTTTCATAGCAGGCACGGCGTAGAGGAGCATGAAATGCATGAGTTTATGTTGTCTCAATCATATCATCTAATTAGTTGATTAGTTTTATTCCCTCCGTTTCAAAATATTAATCTCTTATTTTTATTTTTATTATTTTAAAATATTATTTTTTTTTCAAAAATCAAGGAATAAAATAAGAGGGCTGATATTTAACCTTACCTAATTACTTTGGCCCACCCACTTCTTTAAACCCTCACTCAACAAAATAAAACCCTTATATTTTTTTTCTTTAAACCCCCACCTTAATACAAACTATACTCATAATCCCAAAACCAAACCCAAACCCAAACCCAAACCCAAACCCAAACCCTAACCCTAACCCATTCCACTTCTCTCTCTAATTTGGATTCTCTCTTTGTTTTCTTCGTATTCTTGCATTCAAATCAAGTGTGAGTGAGAAACAGAGTAAGAGAAAGACCCATCAACAATGGCCACCATTAAAATCTTTATTATAGTTATGGCAAGTGATTTCTTGCATTCTTTCTCCTCTTCTATCTTTTCTTCTTCATCTTCTTTTGAAAACTTTAGGTTTTCCTTTCTCTCTCTCTCTCTCAATGGATAAGGAGGTCATGATGGCGAAGTAGGTTCGGCAACACATTGTTGAACAAATCCTAAATGTTCGGCAATACAGTGTTGAACAAATCCTAAATGTTCAGAAACGCAATGCTAAACAAATCCTTTTAGTTCGATAACACAGTGCTAAATGGGTTGATCTCTCTTCTCTGATTTAGATCTGTAATAGGAGATGGGGGTGCTTGTCAGTGGAGATGATGGCTGATTGCGACGAAGGGAGTAGTGGTTGTGATGGTAAGGAGTGATCAGAGATGGTAGAGGTTGCAGTGATGAGGGGTGGTTAGAAATGGTGGTGGTTGTAGCGGTAAGAGGTGGTTGGAGATGGCGGTATTGCCGGATGTGATTAGGGTTAGGTTAGAGTTTAGAAATTTAAAGTTTAAAAGATTAGTAATGAGGGTAAAAGTGAAATTTTTGATTGGGACAGAATTGGAATTAAAAAAAAAATAATTGAATGAGATGGGGGTACTAAGAAGAGAGATAGGGGTTAATAGCAATGCTCTAAAATAATATAAATTTACTATTTTATCATTCTTTAAAATTAATTAATAACATAAAAAATATAATTATGGTAATTGATATTATTAAAAATATATATTATCAAAGAATAATTTTGAAATTTTAATATTTTTAAAACACAATAATTATATTTTTTAAAAAATTAAATTTCTTAAAAAGGACTATTATTATGAGAAGAATAGAGTATTAGTCAATATTTTTCTGGGTTCGTTTGGGATGTGGGTTATTTTTTGACTTTTTGACTATTTTAACTTGAACTAAAAAATTTCGTTTGTGATAGGTTTTTTGACTTTTTTAATTTTTGTGAGAAAAAAAATAATTATAATTTGAATGTGACATTTGTCTTATTAAATTAAAAAACTTATTTTACCTTTTTATAATTATTTTAGTCAAAAAAAAAAAAAAAAAAACGTTTAACTTGTGCTTTTAAATTGAGTGATCAACTATTTGAACTTGTCAGTCCTTCCCTACCTTTGCTTGCAAGTGTATAATAGTTGTCAGCTTTTTAAAATGGTGTTCATGTAATGGAACAGCTCTCTACCTACCAGATCTTTAGCAAAGCTCTCAAGTTTGTCTTCTTTTCACCCCTAAATAAATTTAAAAATTATATTTTAGAAAAATATCAATTTTGATTTTTTGTATTTTGTTATTTTTAATATTTTTTGTATTTTTTATTTTTAAATATACCTAATCTAAATTTTCTTTTTTTAAAAATTCAATAAATACAAAAAAATGAAAACAATATATATTTTTTTATATTTAGTGAATTTAGAAAACACCACAAATTATATATTGTTTAAATGTATTTAGATTAAACAGATTTTAACAAAAAAACATTGATTCAAATGATAAAAAATTATTAGTTATAAAAATATGAATACAAAATTAAAAAATTATTTTGAAAAATTTTAAACAAACAGAGTGACTGCTTTTCCAAAAAAAAAAAAAGAAAAAAAAAAAAAGGCAAGTAAAAAATATATATCCGCCACAGCCAAGTTAAAAATGAGTGATTATTTATTATCCTTGGAGCATTATTGCACATTATTTATTTTGTTGTTTGGCAAGTTGGTTTGTGGCTAAAATAGTCACAAAAGACAAAATAGACTATTTTAGCCATAACAAACAAAATATCACATCTAACTCATAATCATTACACTCTTCTCTCACAAAAAAAGTCAAAAAAGCCAAAAAACTAAAAAACCCTTCTCAAACCAAACTTTTTAACCCAGGCTAAAATAGCTAAAAAAGTCAAAAAGTCAATCCACTTCCCAAACGAAGGCAACAATTGTTAAGTTATCAAAAAGAAAAATGTTTGAGGCCACAATTTTTGTGGCTCAAATTGCTCGAAATTGTCAAAACGACGTCGTTTTGGCAATTTCAAAGTTGTTTTATACTCAAAACGACGTCGTTTTGATAATTTTGAGCCATTTGAACCACAAAAATTGTGGTCCTCAACCATTGATGTATCAAAAATACAACAAAAAATATTTGGTCTTACCAAATTAGACACTTTTTGTTGTGTCAATTGTTGTAAATTGTTTATCACTTAATATTTGTCTTAAAAAAATACAGCAAAAAAAAATATTCACTTTGCTGGGTTTAGATTTTCTAAAAACACTTTTTAAAAATTTTACTTTCTTATTTTTCTTATTTTTATTTTGTTTTTGCTAAATTTTTTTAATATTTTAAACAATTTTTTTTAATTTTTAGACACACCTAATATAAATACACTTAAAAAGTATATTTTTTGTGAATTTTTTTTTACAAAATTCACTAAATACCAAAAATATAAAAATATATAAAAATTCAGTATATTAATTGTATTTTTGTATATTTATTAATTTTTTCACAGATATTTTACTTTTTAGATATATCTAAATAAGGTACATCTAAAAAAGTAAAAAAAAAATGTTTAAAATTTTAAAAATATTCACTAAAAATAAAAAAAAAATATGAAAAATAAAAAATTCAGTTTTCAAAAAATTAAATTTAAAAAATTGAAACCAAGCACGCTTATTGGGTTATACAAAATCAAGTTAAGATATCAAAGTTGTGTTTAATTTATGAATTTAAGAATGATTGAGAATAAAAAAAAAAAAAAAGGATATAAAATTGTACGGGGAGCAAATATACGGTACCGCCCGTACTCCTTGTGTCCAAGCTCCGCTTTGATCCGATTCACCTGCGAATACAACGGCGGTGAGCTACCCGGCGGTGCGTTGCCGGAAAACCCCTCCGACGGTCAAATTAGCACATACTCAGATAGATATATATATATATAAAGAGAGAGGAGCGGACTTAGTGTTAAAGTTTCTCTTACCAATTGATGTTCCATCCCCCAGCATGGGGGCGCAGTCATGCTTATATACCTTTTGCGCTTGCCTCTACATCCATTCGCCATCTGATGCATAGACCTGCTCTCACATCCCATTTCCCCACGTGTCAGCGCAAATTCAGCTAAACACCACCTAATCAAACCGCAAAATGGCATTAGCGGGAACGGGCAGCCCGGCGGCACCACCCCGACCTCCTACGACCTTGCTACTTAACGTATCAAACAGTGTCACTCGCCGAGCTCTATCGCGACCGAGCTTAGTAGCACTCTGGTACGACTGAGCTCCAGACAGGTTAGGCCGGTCCGTGGAAGACCTTACTCGCCGAGCTAAATGTGCGAACAACAAAGTCCGTGTTGGCAGACGATCATCTCGGCTGAATGGGTCTTGGATCTCAACCGAGCAAACCAATCCTGGATTAGCCCAGGTTAGCTCGGCCCAAACACGCTCGGACCTCTTTCAGCCCGGCCTTTATCACGGCCCAAAGTCAGATTAATAATTTCTCTCTCAAAAATGTATGTAAAATTTAAATATATTTTATTTTTTTATTTTATTTTTAAATTTATATCCAAAATTATAAATCATGGTAAATGAATTTTGTCTAAGAAACAATTTCTCGTGAAAAAAGTCACGTCACAATCCGAGTCAACTTTTTGCTCTCTTGCACTTTCTCTCTGCTCAACGTATGAACCAAATGCTAAACCAAGCCACCGACACTTTTAAGACGCACGATTAACAAACAAAAGTCGATAACGGAAACGTGGCAGTTTCTGGGCCGTCAATTCATACAGTAATCTTTATTTATTTTTTATTTTTTTTTGTGGGATATATATTCCGTGCACACACGTAGTCCGATAAAGATGTTAATAACCTACTTTCTAATCATTAATTATATAAATTCAATTATTATGTATAAACAAAGTTATTAAAAAACAAAAACAAAAAAAAACACGAGGGCGGTCGTTCGTTGGTTTGTCCATTTGACATTATTTAATGGTGATTGAACCATTAATTAATTAAGGGTTTTTATTTAATAAAATGATATTTCTAATGCTAGGGTTTGGGCAGTTGGTTCTAACTTTCTAATGTATTTGACTGGGGACAATGTACCGACACTTTGGTAGTACAAAGGAGCTTTAAGTGTATGGGTCTGACAAAAATGGTGATGTTTTGGTTTGTTTTTTTTTTTCTTTTATCATATTATTAGAGTTTAATTTAGAGTTCAATTAAAGTTTTAAAATGTTATAAATTTTAAATAATTTATTAAATTTTTTATTAGAATTTTTAAATGGGTGTAGGTTTCATACAAATTCACATGTGTGTGGATCCCACACCCATGTATAATAAAAAATTTAATAAATTATAATACTATTTATATATAATTTTAGCGTAAATTAAACTTATCTGAAATTTAGAAAAAAATATAATTAATCACATACATTTAACATAATAATTACGTCATCGTTCATTTAATCATATTGTATGAATGTAAAAATAGTATTATCATCTATTTTAAACTAAAATATATATTTATCTTTATTTATTTTAATGTGTACCTACCATTTGGATTAGTTTCAATCACCTCAATCATATAAAAATAAAAATTAATATAATTATATCAAAAGTATGAGGCTAATTATATTTTTTTTTCAAATCCCAAGAAAGAGTGTTATTTATCCTAATTTTTATATAGATTGGTCATCATTTTGTAAAGGTATCAGTTCTATAATTAAATGTCATTTAAACAAATATTTTATTTTAAAATGATATTTTTGCATACAATCGTATCATCTTATATATATTTTCTCTATTTTTATATCATGACTCTAATGTGTGTATATATATATATATATAATCAGCACTCATTTGACATAATGGTTTTTGACTAAAATAATCAAAAAAAAAAAAATAATAAAACAGGTTAAAAAATTAATAAGATAAAATATTACACATAAATTATAATCATTTCATTTTTTTCTTATAAAAATTTAAAAAGTCAAAAAATCATTCCAGACGAAATTTTTTAATTATAAACTAAAATAACAAAAAAGTTAAAAAATCAACTCACATTCCAAAAAACACTCAATTGCAAAATAAAATGGAATTTCTAGCTTAGTTTGACATCTTCAAAAAAAAGTCAAAAAGTTACATAATTCTATTTAAGTCACATCATCCTATTTAAGTCACATCATCTCTCTCCTACATCACTTCAAATTCAACCCATATTTCATAAAAAATTAAAAAATATACTTATTTAGAATATCCCAAAAAATCTCTATAGAACGGAAGCGGATGATAGACTCAACTCACGCTACTTTTAAGTTGAAACTGTCCGACCAGGAAGTCGTTGCTCTTGTCATTTTTTTAATAGTTTTGACAGTGTTGTTATTATACAACCTCAAAGCTAATAAAGATATACTTCACAGAATAAGAAAAACTGTTAAAAAATCATCATGACTTCAGACCGAGGTGTTAAAATAGATTAGTGTAATTGTAACGGTAATTGCTGGTTGATTAAAATAGTTTTTTTTTTTATGATAATTGGAAAAGCAGTTTTGTTTTTTAATAGTTGTTGTTATTTTTTGTAAAAATATTTTATGTGTTTTAATAATCAAATGATACCATTTTATTGACATGATTTATTTATTTATTGGAATCAATTGATTCTTTATATTGTTTGCAAGGGTGACTTTAGCATAGTTAAGTGGAGAAATTAATCAGATTATGAGCTTGTTTCCTGCTCTTGAAAGTAGATTTTTTTTTTCTTTAGTTTTTTTTTTTCCCCCCTCTTCTAGAAGTTATATTCGAATCATGAATTTAGATAAAAATTTAAGAAGTAAAATGCAAAGGGAAGAGAAATATAATAAAATTTTAATTTATATTTAACTTATATTTTTTTATTACAAATTATAATCTTAATTTATAATTTAAACACAACCTAAACCTAAAATCCAAACAATGATAACATGAGTAGCGATTTGACATCAATTCTTTTGCAATACAGTTTGTAAAGTCATATGGTATTAGAGGGTAAAATAATAAATTTGAGTGTGGGATACAATGATTTGGATGATCATCTGAGCTACTTCGTATTGAACTAGGCAACCAAGCTATTCCAGTGGTCCTAAACCTATCTTACCTTGCCTCCATTCAAGAAGCCACCTCCATCATTAGAATGTTGGATTAAAAGCCAGCAGAGAATCATGTGTATATGATATACTTATTCCTCTTGCGCCATGTTTTTGTGTAAGGATTAGAGCATTTTCAATGCAAATAGGTATTTTACTTATCCAAACGTTATTGTAAAGTATATATATATTTTCCTTTATCTATCAATTTTTTATATTTCTATTTCAATTATACTTTTTATTTTAACTATTTATTCAAATAATGTTAATTTTATAGAATGTCACATCAGAAATAAAGATGGAGACAAGTGACCCTAAGAATTAAATATAGTTTGCTTAACTTTTAAAGGCTAGTTACTGTAATAAAAATACCAAACTAATAATAAATCAAAAACAACAAATAACTATTATTATTAGAGAGAAAGTTTAGAGATGCCTGAATGGTGGTCGAGTCACGCAAATTGCGCTCTCCTCAAGAACGATACACCCTCTTCTACACCGAATTGAATGATGTTCCTCCCCCAAGATACAATGACCTTCAAAATCACTTATGTGCAACAAACCTTAAATTGCTCAACACTCACTTGTAAACTCAATATAGTAAGCTCGCAAAGAAAATAACAGAGCAAAAGAAGAGGAGAAGAAAGACTTATTTTTTGTCCGTTTAGAAAATAACGTTAAAGTCTTATTATATACACAATTAAATAACCATAATTTAGATATTTAGGAGATATTGTAGGATAAAGACTAGGAAACTAATATAACATTATAAACTTATTCCTAAAAAGATGCAAATATCAAATAAAATAAATAAATTAAATTAAATTAAATACAAATTTAAAATTATAAAATAACAATCCCCACAAAATTTAAAATTGAAAAGAGTGTTTTCCTGCATAGTAGGTGTAGGTGTCTTCCAGATAGGGGTGAGCATGGTTCGGATTGGACCGGATTGGGGTAAAACCAGGACCAATCCGTTATCTACGGTTCCTGAAAAATTGGAACCAATCCAATCCGTTTAAATCATGGAACCAATCCGAACCAATCCATTTAAATACGGATTGGATCGGTTTAGGACTACGGATTCACATAATTAAATAACAAAAATATATATATAACACTTTAATTTCATAAAAATATAAACATAGCGCTATATTAGTTCTACAATAGCAACATCTATTTCTATAATAGCGACATATTGTGCTAGAATTTAAACAATCATAAGAAAACTGGTTTCACCATAAGTATTTAGACCATTACAAATTAAAACTAAAAATTAACAAACAAAAGTAATAAAAGAAGATATTATACGGTTTTAGGTTTGAGTTTAGATTTTATATAGAATAAGAGAAGATACTATGGGGGAGGATGTATAATAAAAATATATACTATTTGTATACGGTCCGGATCGGTTCCAATCCGGAACCATGAGGTTCAATCCGGAACCAATCCGTGTACTACGGATTTTTAATTTTTCAATCCGGAACCGAACCACGGATTCAAAAAACCAATCCAAATCTATCGGATTGGACTGGACTGAATCGGATTACGGATTTCACGGATTTCTTGCTCAGCCCTACTTCCAGACTTGAACCTCCACTTAGTGTTAATAGATTTCAACTTGAAGAAGCAATAGTAAACAAAGTTTTGAACTAGGTCCTTGTGATCAAACATAGGCTTACCACACGCACAGTACGAGCAATTATCATAGTTCTGGAACGGTTTTGTGGGTTAAACGGTCATGCACACATATCTTGTTTTTACAAGTGTCTTTAAGCAACCCAATTTCCCACAACAGCGACCCCACTGCCACACTTATATAGGTGTATCCTCCAAGGGTGATTTGTGACCAACACCCTATAGAAATCCTACCATGGATATATTTAGAGCTAAGCTCTTCCTAAAATCCGTCACAATAGTGAGCACTATCACCATAGGAATAGGACCAGAGAATTTCCCTCTAATATTTTTAGTGCTCTTCCAAATCACCCATCAACTTCGTTATTCCCTATTGCACCTTTTTCATGGGATCTCCAATCACAAAAGTTAGGTATCCATTGTGATGATTAATTTATGGGTTTCAGTCCTCTTCGCCACGATGATTCAACGACTTGCCTGCGCTAATCCTTTAGTAAAAGGGTCTGCTATATTCTTTTCAAACCTTACAAAATCAAGTGCTACAACACCTTGAGATAATAACTGTTTAATAGAATTATGTCTTGTTCTAATATGTCTCTTTTTCTAATTTAAATTTGTATTTTTTGCTTTAGCAATTGTAGCTTGATTATCACAATGAATAAAGACAGCAAGTATAAGACTATCAGATAATGGTAAATCAAATAATAAATTCCTTAGCCATTCGGCCTCGGTACAAGTCAAATCTAAGGCAATGAATTCTGCTTCCATGGTAGATCTAGATATAACACTTTGTTTAGAAGATTTGCAAGCTATTGCACCACCACCTAAAGTAAACACATAACCACTAGTTGCTTTAGTTTCATCAGATTCAGTATCCAATTAGCATCACTAAATCCTTCTAGCACAACAAGAAACCCACAAAAATGAATTTCATAATTTATTGTACCTTTAAGGTATTTAAAAATTCTTTCAACTACATTCCAATATTCTAAACTAGGATTAATAGTGTAACGACTCAATTTACAAACAACAAAAGACATATCAGGTCTTGTGCAATTAGAAAGATACATCAAATATCCTATTATTTGAGCATATTTATGTTGAGAAATAGTTTCACCCATATTTTTCTCTAAGCGAATATTAGGATCAAATGGAGTAGATACAACTGTTGCATCACAATAATTAAATTTCTTTAGCAATTGGTCAACATAATATTCTTGTGACAAAACAATTCCTTAATCACTTTTAATTATTTTAATACCCAATATAACATTAGCTGGGTCTAAATCCTTCATATCAAAATTGCAAAATAAGAAATTTTTAGTATCATTAATAACAACCAGATTACTAACCAAAATAAGAATATCATCAACATACAAACAAATAATAACACAAGCACCATCAAATTTTTGTGATATATAACATTTATTAGAATCGTTGATACCCATTAGAAAGAATTACTTTATCAAACTTTTCATGTCATTGTTTTGGAGTTTATTTTAATCCATAAAGAGATTTTACAAGTTTACATATATTTCTTTCTTGTCCAGGAGCTACAAAACTTTCGAGTTGATCTATATAAATCTCTTCATTTAATTCTCCATTTGAAAACATTGTTTTGACATCCATTTGGTGTATTTCTAATTTATAAATTGAGGCAATAGCTATTAAGAATCTTTATAGTTGTTATATGAGTTACTGGAGAATATGTATCAAAGAAATCTATTCCTTCTTTTTGTTTAAACCCCTTAGCTACAAGTCTAGCTTTAAATTTTTCTATAGTTCCATCCGTTCTTAATTTAATATCTATTTACAGACTATTGTATTACAACCAAGTGGAAGATCAATTAAGTACCAAGTATTATTAGCCATAGTAGAATCCATTTCACTATTTATAGCATTTATCCAAAAAGTAGCATCTATCGATATCATAGTTTCATTATATGTTCTAGGATCATTTTCAACTAAATAAGTAAAATAGTCATTATCAACATTCTTTTCTATTCTTCCTCTTTTACTTCTTCTTAGTTCAGTTCCTACTTGATTTTCTATACTATTATTAGACATAGAATTTTCACCAATTGATTTAAATAACTTATCTTTCATAGGAAAATATATTTTCAAAAAATACAACTTCTCTTGACTCCATTATAGTATTATTAGAATTTTCAAAATTTTTAGAATTAATTACTAAGAATCTATAACCAACACTATCTAAGGCATACCCAATAAATATATAATCAACTGTTTTCGATCATAATTTTCTTTTCTTAGTAATTGGTATTAAAACTTTAACCAAGCACCCCCACACTTTGAAATATTTTAAACTAGGCTTTTGATTTTTCCAAATTTCATAAGGTGTTTTTTCTGAATTTTTGTAAGACACTTTATTTTATATAGGACAAGCAGAATATAAAGCTTCACCCCACAAATTATTAGGTAAACCAGAACTAGCTAACATAGCATTTGTCATATCTAGCAATGTTCGATTTTTACGTTTTGCTACTCCAATAGATTGTGGTGAATAAGGTGGAGACCGTTGGTGAATAATTCTATATTGTTCACAAAACTCTTCAATTTCTATTGGTGCGTACTCACCTCCTCTATCAGACCATAAGATTTTAATTTTCTTTTCTAACTGATTTTCTACATGAGCTTTATATATTTTAAATTTATCAAATAATTCACTTTTGTGACTTATAAATATACATAGCAATATTTAGAAAAATCATCAATAAATGTAATAAATAATCTTTTTCCACCACGAGTTAACACATTGTCAAGGTCACATGTATCACTATATATAAGTTGTAACAAAAGCGTATCTTTTTCAACGGATTTAAAAGGATTTTTAGTTTGTTTAGCTTGTACACATACTTGACATCTTTTCTTTAAATTAATTACTGATTTTGGAATTAATTCTAAACTCATCATTTTTTTAATAATGTTCAAATTTACATGCCCAAGTCTACCATGCCAAGTATTAGAACATTGCAAATTAGCAATAGAAGAAGTAGAATAAGAATAACATGCAATTTTATTTAAATCAGAATTCATAACATTAAGGCTAAACAAACCATCACTGAGATAACATTTATTAATAAAATTACCATTCTCAGTTATTACAACTTTATTTGATTCAAAAATAACTTAAAACTATGTTGAACTAACAAAGATGCACTAATTAAATTTTTCCTAATATTAGGAACATGCAAAATTCCATCTAAGGTGATATTGCCTGATGTCAATTTCAATCTAACTTGTCCTTTACCTAGTACCCTAGCCAAGCTCTCATTTCCCATGCTTACACATCTTGTGCCTGATTCTTGATAATAAGGTGAAAAAATATTTTATCAGTGCACATATGAACATTAGCACCCAATTCTATAAACAAATCATTTGAGTTAAAGACAATATTTAACTCGGGATCACTAACAAAATACCTGCTACCAGGGTTAGAGGAGCTGGCCCCCATAGTCACAACATTAACTTGTGGTTTAGGGGTTATTGAAGGACCACGGGTTTTATGGGATTGATCTTTTTGATGATAACAATTTCTAGCAGTGTGATTAGTTTTCCCGCATACCCAACAAGGCATTATTTTTCTCTAAATAATATTTTTGCCTTTTGATTTATTATTAAAATTGTTATTCCCATTCTTGTGTGCACCATTTTTCTTGAAATTAAAAGGTTTGGGTTTAAGATTTTATACAAAATGTGCCTTGGCTCGAAAATCAAAATTTAAAAACTTAGCTTGTTTTTCACGGTGCTTTTCCTCAATATTTAGGGATACTAGCAATTCATCAAAGGTGTAATCATCATGTTTTGTTTTACCATATTCTACCAAATTCTGACCAAGATGAAGGTTATTTTTCAATTAGTGAAGCAACCAAAAAAAATAAATAAATCCATTACTTTTCTTTTCAGATCATACAAAATATTTTGACATTCATGCACTTACTCCACAACTGATTTACCATCAATAATATGAAAGTCTAAAAAAAATTCAGCATAGTAACATTTAAGACCAGCATCTTCAGACCCATATTTAGGAGTAGTTTGGGATGATCTAAATAAGTGCATTTTTTGACTTTTTATGAAATATGGGTTGGGTATAGGTTGGGTTTAAAGTGAAGTGTTAGAGAGGTGATGTGACTTAAATAAGATGATGTGACTTAAATAGAATAGTGACTTTTTGACTTTTTTTAGAGATGCCAAACTAGGCCTTAAAATCAAGTGCTTCCCATAATTCAATAGGAGTTTTTGTCCTGCAAAAAAAATATTATAGATAGAAGGAGATAAAGCACTTAAAATTCTACCATGACAAAGATAATATTTTTCATCAAAATCATCATCATCAGATTTTTTGGACAAAGTTGAATCCTTACCTGTCTCAACAATTTCTACAGCCTTAGAAGTTTCACTTTTTCAAAATCCTTTTCTTTTTTAGAAACCTTTTCTTTTCTTTTTGAAACAGTAGCTTTATGAATCACTGAATAAAGACCCAAAGTGGTTAACAAAAATTTCATCTGTTGTTGCCAACATCTAAAATTTTGACCATTAAACTTCTCAAGCTTGCAGGAATTGGTTTCATCAAATCCCATATTATGTTTTTCAAAATAAAATTATAATCAATGCAACAACTTTTAATAGAACATCGTAATTTTCAATCCTAAGATTGTTAGAAAAATTAAACATGATTTACTACTAAAATAAAAATACCAAACTAATAATAAACCAAAAACAACAAATGAATATTATTATTAGAGAAAAAGTTTAGAAAAGCCTAAATATTGGTCGAGACACACAAATTGCGCTCTCCTTTGGAACGATACACCCTCTTTTGCACCGAGTTGAATGGTGTTCCTCCCCCAAGATACAATGACCTTCGAAATCACTTGTGTGCAGCAAAGTGAATTCACAAACCTTAAATTGCCCAACACTCACTTGTAAACTCAATGCAGTAAACTCACAAAGAAAATAACAGAATAAAAGAAGATGAGAAGAAAGACTTCTTTTTTGTCTATTTAGAAAACAATTTTGAAATCTTATAATACACACAATTAAATAATCATAATTTATATATTTAGGAGATATTGTAGGATAATCCAAAAGACTAAAAAACTAATATAACGTTATAAATTTATTCCTAAAAAGATACAAATATCAAATAAAATAAATTAAATTGCATACAATTTTAAATTATAAAATAACAGTTACATGTAGCTAGTGAAGATAAGTTGAGTTAAAATACCTAATCATATGCCTAGTACATTAGAGTTGAAAAAAATAAGTTATATTAGACATTTTGACTAACAAACATTATATGCCTAGTGTGTTGGAGATGCTCTTATATAGTTTTCAAAGTTTTTTCTCTAATATCATGAAATATTCAGATCGGTTTATACATCTACAAGAGAATTTAGGGGAAATTACAAAAATAATAAAATAAAATAAAGAATAAATTCATAGTTTAACCTTCGTAACAAAATAAATTTTGAGTTTTTAATTTTGTCAATTTAAAATTCTAATATTTTGATTTGTTTCCAATGTAAACCATTAACCTATTTTCGTTAAGTAAAACTAACTGAAAAATAATATTTTAGTTATTAAACTCAATGAAGGTAATAATAAAATGTCTAAAATACAATTTTTCATTGAGTTTAATAATTAAAAATATTTTCCCATCAATTTTTACTTAACAAAAATAGTTAGATGGTTTAAATTGAAAATAAATCAAAAGTTTAGAGTCTAAAGTGATAAAATAAAAAATTTAGAATTTATTTTGTTACATGGATCAAATTATGGATTTTATTTATTTATTTATTATTTATTATTTATTTTTTTATTTTGTAGTTTTTCCTAAAATGTATTTTATTATGTTTGATTAGAGTGTAATAAAAATGAGGTAAGGGTTGAATGATAATTTTTGGTCATTTGATAGATAGAGGTAAGATAATCACGAGATGGAGGGATAATTTATCCGGGGTTGGGACAGACTTTCTATTGTAATTTGATCTAAAATTTTAATAAAATCTCTCTTTTTGTTGATCAAAATAATAATAATAATAATAATAATAATAATAATAATAATAATATTATGCATTTTTTTGGTTGTTGCATAGAGAAGATAAGCTTACATTTATGTGGAAGAATTACAATTAAATTTTGAGAGTAACATATGTTTTTAATTCTATTATTATTTGTTTGGAAAGGTTAATACCTTTTCTTTTATTTTCTCACTCTCTCTCTCTCTTTTCTTTTTCTTTTTTTTTAAAATGTAAAACCGTAGGAATTACAAGCAACATTTCTTTGGTAATTGATCGAACTTCGAGACAAAAAAGAGACAGAAAAAAAAAACACACACACACACAATATTTTGGATTATTCCATATATATATATATATATTGCATTGTATGAATTAAGTAGTCAATTTCACTCACTATCACCAAATTAATGAGCTTTTGCCATGGATGAAAAGTCTCTTTCTCTCATGCTCATTGGTGGAAAGTCGCTTCACCATCTAATTTTATTTGAAAACTGAAGATCAAGATAAAGAGCAGAGCCACCAAAATGACAACGAAAATCTAACGGCTAACTAGTTTTTCAATTCCTATACCAAAGTCGATTGTGATGCGGTGGATGTATCCTTCTAACCTACCCTAATTCACATCAAATGCCTTGGTGGTGGTGTTTGCTCTAGCTTAAATGAGCTATTTTATGGGGATTTATTATTATTATTTTTATTTATTAATTTGTGATTTTATATATCAGACCATTTGTTTTAGGACAAATTATATTAACGTACAGATTCCTCCTTGACATTTTAAAATTTATACTGACTCTCATGTCTGTGTCTGTCTTCGAACGGAAGTAATAACAAATATGATATGACTTTATTATCCTAAAGATGAGGTGGGTGATAGTATGGTCGTGGATGTAGAAGTAGATGAGGTGGCTGATAGTTGCAGAAGTTGCGGCACGTCTGATTTTATTGAGAGAGAGAGAGAGAGATGTGAAATAAGGGTAAAATAGGTTTAAAAAAATTAATTGCTTATATTACATATTTCTGTTAGTTGATGTAATGATTGACTAACAAAAGGGTTAAGTTGTAATACAACTTTAAATTTCAAGGAGAGAGATGTAATTTTCAAAAAGTGAGAGATATTTGTATTAAAGACAAATCTCAAGAGGTGTCAATGTAATTTACCCATTGTTCTAATACTTAAAACACATATTGTAAACATAACATAAACAAGCTAAGAAACAACAGATTAAATTGAAGCTGGAGGATAATGCTTTTGAATTCTGCTGGGTTGATTATCAATTTTCAACTTAGGATAAGCTACAACCAACATATTCGGCCAGTGACATAAAATGCAAATTCAGATCATCATTCGCTGTGTTAGTTTGCTAAGCCGATGCATTATGAACTATAATATCCTTCGGGTATGTTTGATTAGTAGGATTAATAGTGAGGGGATTAACGATTAATGAGATTAATATAGGATTGGTTACCTAATTGGATTAATGAGATATATAATTCTCTCTTGTTCACATTTGTTTTATAATAAATATAAAAATATATAATCTTAATTATATGTATGTTTTTCTCTAAGAGATCACTAATAATTTTAAGTGGCCTGCCTTGTATTTGTACCCACTTGAGCTCCAATGCCAAAAGGCCTTCGTAGATTTATGTCTGGACAAGGGATGCCTTCTACTACTACTACTACTGCATTGTACACTGTAAGTGATACTTGTTTGTTTAATGGCATGTCTCCAATTGGAAACACAATTTTTATTTTTTATTTTTAGACAACCGAGAACTGTACCATAAGCAGAGCATTTTGGGCTCACTCTAGGACAGAAACTCGAGAATCAAATGACATCTCTTAATCACATGATCCTGATAAACAAGAGGGGCCAATAAAAGTTGAACTTGAGTTCAGTACGTGGGAAGTAAACTCACGGCCAATTAGGCTACTCCTCAAGGACCATGCTATTGGAGATGCGATTGGACCATGCTAATTGTACTTTGGCGGGTTTGCTATGTGACTCATCTTAGATGATTTAAATCATTCATCTTGAAGAGTTGTGTTAGTTTTTTTTTTAATTGATAATCCTATTGGACAAAACTCCATTCAAATGTAACTGCATTCGCTCTTATGTATCTATGAGTTTGTGAAAGTTTAAATGCGAATCCAACTCAATTTGTGCCTGAGTAGAAGAGTTTGCGCTAAAGGAAAGGTGCGATTGAGTAGAGGAGTTATTGAGCTTGTCAAACATCTTTGACCGCTCGAGTGGTCAAGTGTGTGCTCGTGCACTGAATTTGAGCATCTAGTATCTCAATTTGATTTCACAGATACTGAGAATTGTGTTTTACCACTCGAGCGGTAAGTCTTGCGCTCAAGCGAAGGGATAGGTGGAAATTTGTTAGCACTGCCTTACTAGACTCACCACTCAAGTGGTCTTCGTGTCCCTGTTTCTGTTAAAGAGCCTCAGTTGCTCGTTTTAAGGTTCAACCCTTCCAGAATTCTGAGAGAGGAGAGAAGCAAAAGTGTTCTATATTGAAGGGTGTTTATATATTGGTTTTCTTGATGAATTGAGGGTGATCAATGGATCAACGGACTTCATATTGACCATCATCAAGGGGTTTCTTTTGTTGTATCACTCACACAAGAGATGTTCATCAGTGAATTTCGGAGACCTTGAGCCTAAAGCTTTGGTGGATTTCGGAGTGGCTCATCGTCATGGATTCGACATTGGCACTGTGGATTCAATGTTGGGCAAAGCAATTCTGAGGTAAAGACGGTGGTGGAAGAGGCACATCGGGTTCAATTCAATTTGGACATGAATTCGCTAGGTAATTGAGGGTTCTCGTGTGTAATTCATTTATCTTCTTAGTGGATTGTTTTGTAGTTTTGGCCCATAGATTTTTTATTCCAATTATGGCTTTTTCCAGTTATATCATTGTGTTGATTTGTCAATGTTTGTTTTGTAGATGTAATTCAATTCTCGTTTAATTGAATTAGATCTACTTATATTTGATTGGGGATTGTTATTCATTGCTAAAATTGAATTCTAATGTCAAATCACTATCTCGGGCCTTTTGAGATTTTCAATTGGTATCAAAACGGGTCGCTCAATCTTTGTTTTTCAAAGCTTTATAAGCAAGATCTTGTTTGATTTGTGATAATGGATTCCATTCGTGAGGGTAATTCTACATTTCAATCACCCTTACTTGGTGGATCCAATTACTTTTTTTGGAAAGCTCGAATGAGAGCATTTTTAAAAGCAATCAATGAAAAAGTTTGGCAGTTCATCATGTCCGAATGGTCTGAACCTACAATTACTATTGATAAAACAATTTTTCCCAAACCTATTGACAAATGGGACAACACTGATTATCAAAATAGTAGAGCTATCAATTCCTTATTTTGCGTCGTCACACCTGAAGAATTTAGTCATATTTATATGTGTGAGGTTACAAAAGAGGCATGGGATATCTTAAAGACTATTCATGTGGGTATTTCTTCAGTCAAACGTTCAAAACTTCAAAGGCTCAACTCTAGTTTTGAAACCAATTCCATGAAAAATAATGAGACCTTTATTGAATTTACGCTACGTTGAGTGACCTTGTGAATTCCAACTTCAATTTAGGTGAAAAAAATACCAGAATCCAAGATTATTGGAAAAAAATTTGAGATCCTTACCCAATCTCTTTCAACCAAAAATTACAGCTATTAAGGAGGCTCAAGATGTTGACAGCCTCAAGCTAGATCATTTGGTTGGAAATCTCCAAACCTATGAGGCACATTTGAATTTCAAAAAGAAATTAACAAAAAAAGATATTGCTTTTAGTAGTGCACAATGTGCGCCTGGTGATGGTAAGGAGTTTGATGAGGATTATGAATTTGATTCCGAGGTTACAGATGCTTTTATAAAATGTTTCAAAAAGTCTTTTCAAAAAAAAAAAAAACGTAATCTTGTGGAATCAACTCACAAATCCAAAGCTAAAGATATACTCAAAATTAACTCTACAACTAAGATGAAGAAAGGAAAAATATAAAGGAATTCTCAAAGAGTCCAATGCTATGAATGCCAAGGTTTTGGCCACTTTGCTTAAGAATGCCCTAACCAGTTGAGGAAGAAGAAAGGCATTTCTGTCACTTGGGATGATGAGTCAGATTCTGATAAGGATAAAAGTGACAATGAGGCTCAAGGAAAAAAAGAAAATGGGCAATTTGTTGCTTTCATGGCGGTTTCTATAGTCGAGGGACAAATTGATTATGTCAAAGGACAAATTGCTATGTTCATGGCCATAATGCTTTCACCACTCCTTTCTTTGACGGAAATGAATACTTATATTGGAGTGCTTCAGTGAAGGTGTATATGTTGGTATTTAATATGAACCTTTAGAGGATCATAGAAGAAGGATTCGAGATACCTTATGAACTTGACTTGATAACAAACATGAGAAATTTGAAGCCTCAAGAGCAATAGAGTGAGCTTGAGTTGCAACATTTTGAATACAACTCAAGATCTTTAGATGAAATCCGAGGTGGTATCTCAAAAGATGTGAGAAACCATATTTCTCATTGTGAGATAGCCAAGGAAGCATAGGATTTGCTAAAGTCTATCTATGTGGATGCAAGTTCTAATGTTGAGTCTCGAGACAACTCTATTCCTTATACATCAAGTGTTGACTCTTCGGATGGAGATTCATCTGTTGATAAGAGTGAGGATAAAAGTTCCATTTCTAGGTCCTCAAATGGTGGTAGAGAATCATCTAACACAGAAGAATAAATAGATGGTGTAACTCTTCATAAAGCATATGAGATGCTGCATAAGCAGAGTTACACCTTGACAAAGATGAATATCAAGTTGTCAACCAAGCTCAGGTTGCATAGAGAAGGGAAAGAGGAAGTAGAGCAAGAGCTTATAAAAGTTCAAGTGGAAGTTAATGTACTCTCAAATGGGATGGAGTCATGATCGCCAAATTGCCCATATGAGAGATGGAGAGAACTCCATTGTTTCATGCTTATGATGAATTAAAATAGAAGAATAGTGATCTTAAAAGAGAGTTGGAGACTTGTTCGAAGTCCAAGAAAGAGTTTGAGGTGAAGATTACCTTATTTGTGTTGGAGCTCAAAAGTGTCAAAGCTACAAGTTCATAGAGTATGGATATGGATCTTGGTACTTTTCCAATGATCAATGCTCAAGGAGGAGTTGGCTTCATCAAAGGACTTGTCTCAACATCCAAAACTTCAACTTCCAACGATGAGAGCACTCAAGGTTTCTTGGCTAAAGGTAATCCATTCATCTCTTTCTTTATCTCATAATTGTGTGGCCAAGAGTAAATTCGATCCTATTTGTTATTATTGTGGGGCCTAAGGGTCACATTAAACCTTATTGTTTTGAATTGCTTAAGACCAAACATGAAACGATGTTGAGTTTGGTTAGACCTTTGAATAGGAGGGTTGTGTCCGAGTGAAGATGGGTTTCCATTGAAGTGGAAGGGAATCACAACGTCAAAACACCACCCAAGAACCGCAATTCGCATAATGTTGTCCACACTAAAACGGTTTGGGTAAGGAAGCTTGATTTGGGTTGATTTGTTGTTTATTCGTTCATTTTGGTTTTTTTTCTTTTTGTTTTGTGTCCTTATTTATTTATTTTTTTTTATTTCTGATTTTTCGATTTTTTGTGCTTTGTTGTTCTTTCTTGCTTTGTTATCAAAAATCCAAAAAGATTTTTCAAGTATGATTTTACAAGCTTGAAATTTTTGAGAAGTCGTTGGTGCATATTAGAATTGATGAGCATATCCATTGCTTGATAATATGTGTGTGCTATTTGTAGTTACCAACTCATTACTCATTGTGTGAACATTGATTGGTATGGCTCATTCTATACACACTCTTAGATTAGCAAATACCAAACTCTTTCGCATATGTAAAACCCCGTATTTTTATATAATAAAAACAATAGATTTTTTAGAATTTTTGTATAATTATTCACAATATTTTGAATTTAATAACTTGTATATTTTTATACTATAAATTTATTCAAAAAAATATTTTTAACTTTATATTATTACTCGATATTATTTTCTAAGCATTATGGATTTTTATTATATTTTTCTCTGCATTTTTCCTCGACTGAATTACACTAGAATGTAACATTTTCTGTACAACAAACCCTAACTTGCAGACCAAGTTTCTTGGTGCCCACTTCTTCCATGCCCACTCCCTTACCTGTCTATATCTATCCTATAACGATTCCGATTTTGACCGGACCCATCCTTGCTTTTGAATCTGAGAATCTATGTCCTTAACTATTATTCATATCATTTTCACCTTGTTGCAAGTTGAGTTTGATTGTTTAGGAGTTATTGTTGCCTTTGGAACAGGTAAGGAGTTGGTTTTTCAAAGAAGTTGTTGTTTAGATTTTTGCTTGTTCGCTCGAGCGGTCTTTCTTGTACTCCAACAGTCTTTTACAGTCTGCAAAACTTCTATAAGTGGAGTATCTTTGCTCGAGCAGTCTTTCTTATGCTCAAGTGGCCTTTTGTAGGTTTGAACTTCTTGAAGGGGGTCATTGTCTGCTCGAGCGGTGTTTTTGGTCACTCAAGCGATATCACTTTTGTGTCTAATGCTCGAGCGGTGTTTTGGTCACTCGAGAGGTCTACGCGTGTGTCAATCCGAGAAAAGTGTTTTCTGAGTCACTTTTTCATTTCTCTCTCTCTCTCTCTCTCTCTCTCTAGTACTTGCATTCAAGCCTCAAATACTCCAAATCTATTGATTTCTTCACCCTAGTCCTTTGGAGAAAAAGGTAGAGCACGTTGAGAGTTTTATCTTAATCCGAGGAGATATCGTTTTTGGCTCCACCTAACTTCAACCCTTGCCCTCTCTTGTCTTCTATTCTTGAGGTAGGGATTTCTTTAACCTTTGGTATGATTTTTACCTTAGTTATTTGTCCATTGAAAGAATCTAGTGAATTGGGATTTTTTTTTTTTTTTATATATATATTAAACGTAGGGTTTGATTTTGAATTATAAAAGAGGAGTTTTCAAATAGGTTCTTGAGAAAGGTTGTGGGGATGTGATTATGGTTAAGATATGTTAAAATGGTGGATTTCTTTATTTAAAATTGATTTTGAAAGTAAATGGTGTTTTATTATAAAATTATGGATATTTGGTTTGTGGAAAAAAATGAAAAATAATGTTGGGTTTGGCAAGAATGGAACGAATGTATATGTTGATAATGATGGTAGAGTTGGATATGTAATATCACTCTCATTTTGAAAATTATGAGATTATATCTTTTGTTGGAAATTATCTGTTGAATAGAAATATCTGTTTTGGGTTATTGGTGGAGGATAGCTTTGATTGTTGTAGAAATTGCATGAAGATTAGATGAATTGAAACTAATCACTCATATATCTTGCATTGAGTATCGTTTCATACTTAAACATTGAAAATGTTTCATTTTGAGAAAAAAAATGGTAAATACCTTGGTGAATCTGGTTAGGAAGTGTGGTTATGATTATTATCTTACCCTGTGTATCCTTAGTGAAAGTCCAAAAACCCGTGCGGTTAGGTGCCGATCCTTTCGGTTAGTACTGCTTATATGGCTTTGGTACTGCTTATATAGCCTATTGGCATACACATATCTAGAGATTTTCAGTGTTTTGTATCCACTACCCTATTTTTTGTTGTAAAAGGATTATTTTCGCGAATTGATATATAATCTGGCATTGCATTATTTTTGAGATGGAAATGTGAAATGTTTGACAAATGACATGCACATGTATTCACTTTATAACTTAAGATTCATATATTGTGTTAAAGTATGTTTACTAGGCTTTGGCTCACTCTATGTGAAAAATAACTTTCAGGTGCTCTGATGATATGCCCCCACCAAAGACATAGCTTGGGAGGACTTGGAGCCAAAAGCTTCCTTTTATTTATTTGATGTAAGTATTTTTGTACAACCCTTGGGCTTTAATTATATTGAGTTGAACTTATTTTGATGTAACTAAGTATCGACTTGGAAAGATGCAGCCATTATAACATATAACTCCTTAGGTTTTCTTTTATTTAAATGGTTATACACGTCATATGGTATAGATTCAGGATCTAGGATTTATGAATGTATATGCGCATATGTCATCTTTTGCATGATCAAGGATTATAAATGGAATATAGGATATGATGTTATTGATCAGTTATAAAGAACAGTATGAGATGGGTTATTGTTATAAATTTTGGGGCGTTACAACTTGGTATCAAAACTACCGGCGTGGGATGTGGTTTTTTACCACAATAGGTTATCTCACTAGATGATATTAGGAACATACTTGGTGTGCTATATGATAACATGCTTACGTAACTGAACGAGTATGTGATTTAATATCTAAGATATTGGTTGGATTTATGAGTTCCTAGAAGTCCTGTTAGAAAATCACTTAATTACTGTTATTTCTAACTGGAACTTTGGCAATGTCGTGGGACGGTCACTATCTAGAAAGGAAGTTTTTTTGTGTTTATGTGATTAGGTGCTTATTTGGAGTGAATTAATTATTGTCTACCGTATTAGGACGTGAGTGAATTAGCTTCGGCACATTTGTAAATATGCTAATCTATCGTGTTACCTTTATTAGAATGTTAGAACGTGGACGTGGTGGTAATAAGTGTGTGAAGCCTAAGCGGCAGGAGGTGCTGATACCAAATGATATTCTGGTACAAGAAAAGGGAGTTGATCAGGCCAACGTGGCCGAGCCAGCAGGTCATCAAGCCATGGGTATTTTGACCCACGAAATGGCTGGAGCTTTACGAGAATCTATGGACATTCTTAGGGTTGAAAGTCAAGTCCAGGCCCATGTTGCTAAGACATGGTCATCTTTTCTAAAGAGGGAATTCTTCCGGTCGAATCCGGATTAGTTTTTGGGGGATTCGAAAGAGCCACTACAGGCAGATGAGCGGTTTGAGAAGATGATGAAGACGTTCAAGATGCTTAGCATTGAGGACGACAGGTTGAGGGTAACCTTGGCATCTTTCCAACTAAGGGGAGATGTGGGTCAATGGTGGAAGTATGCGCGGGGCGCAATAGAGTAACTTGGGAGGCGTTTGTCAACACCTTCCAGGACAAGTTTTTGCCTCTCACTACTAGGGAGAAGTTGAGAGATCAATTCCTGAAGCTCAAGCAGCAGAGCACACTTGTAACTGAGTTTGACTGCTTTTACTAGCCTATCTAGATTTGCACAGGAACTTGTGGCAACAGAAGAATGCTGTTGCGTCAAGTTTGAGAAGAAATTGAGGACCGGGCTCCTTTTCAAGGTGGTCGGGTCTATGATTAGGGATTATGGTCGCTTGGTGGAGGTGGCGGCTCACTTAGAAACCGTGATCCTAGTGAAGGAGGAACGGATGAGGGGCACTAGACAGAGAAGCTGAGAAGTTTAGGAGGAGACTCAGGACAACAAAAGGCTGAAGGGTTCCACCCCACAGCAGTCTTAGGCAGCACAGTTCAGATCTACTTTTCCTGTACCGAGTTCTGGTTCAGAAAGAGGTAGTCAGGGTGGGATCACTTGTTTCAAGTGTGGTCAGTTGGGCCACAAGTCTTCAGTTTGCCGCAGAAAGACAGATGGCAACAGTCTGCACTGTCTTCGGCTCGTCCTCAAGGCCAGAATCTGGGGAGAGGGCAGTTGTCTACCTATTATCAGTGTGGGCAGTCAGGGCACTTGAAGAGGTTTTGCACTCAGGCAGGTGGCATATCTGGTACGTCTGGTTCGAGACAAGCACTGAGCCATTAGCCTACCCTTTAAGTACAGGCCTTGAAGGCCAATCAAGGAGCATCTTCGCCTCAATCAGTGTATCAGACTTATGCTTCAAAGGGTGAGTAGGTAGAACAGAGACCCACAGGGCGTGTGTATACTACTACCATACCAGATCAATTGCTAGTATCCTCTGTTATGAGAGGTAACTTGTTGTTGTTGAATTATATTGCCAATGTGTTAATTGATACTGGTGCATTTGATTCCTTCATTTCATCTACATTCGAATCAGTTTTGGGGTTAGAAGTGGCTTAGGTAGTGTCTCCACTCAGGGTAGCTCTATAAAATAAACGATTTAAATTATTATGGTCCCATCAATTAACAAACCCAACTAGAGAGGAGACAAACCTTTTCGTAAAATATAATTCTTAGAATAACATTACAGATAGAATAATTATTAACAATTTAATATGACATGAGAGCAAATGATGAATTATGTGTTGTGTTTAGTCTTGAGCTCCCTTTTGTGAAGTACGTTGCTTGGGAGGAGTGATGAGGCTGCTACATTGTGAAAATGAGATATTCATGAGGTTGTTTGGTATGTTGTCCACAACGAAAAATAGTTTACAGACCAAAGATTAAAGTGGAATAACCTTTTCTTTAAGGATCAAAGTAAGAAATGCATACTATAGAGAGTGCGAGTGCAATTTACTCTAAAAAAATATAACAAAACTAAAAGATTACGGACCAAGTTGTAACAAAGTGTATACTTTAGGGACCAAAATCAAATTCACTTCATACTTTGGGACCACATGTATATTTGGTCATTTTGATTTTGATGAAACTCCATATAAAATTTCGAAAACAAAATTGCCACATCCACCGAAAAAGGGTCAGCTCGACATGCTCGAATAAGGTGAGGGGTTTGTGTTCTGTGTAAGCCCAATTGCCTCAATTTGTGTGTGGGCTTCACGCGTGCTATTCAATTAGAAAATCAAAACATTCTTTTGGCTTACCTCTCTCTATCTCGCCTCCTTACCTCTCTCATATCAACAACCACTGTCCACCACCAACAATGATGGTAGACGACTGATGACAACCACCAAACTCTCTCTCTCTCTCACCGATGACCACCATCCACTACCAACAATGACTGGCCACCACTCTCTATCTCTCCTCTCGACTCAAATCACAAGTCCGTTATTTCTTCAACATTGCTTTACCTAGAAATCCTTTGAATAGTTGTGTTTTAAGTTACTGTAAGTTCTTGCATGATGAGTATACAATCATTTGAAGAAAGCAATGCACTTTATTGGTTGTAATATGGCAATTTTGATATGTTTTTCATTCATCTTTGCCCTCTTCTCAAATAGTAACACATTCATAGTGTTGCCTTTATTATTTTCCCTAAAAATGTTGAAGGAGATGGCTTTTATGTACATAGCATTTGAAATTCTTCTTTTTTTGTTTGGTGGATTTGTTATGATCCATTACCGAATTTGGAAAGTGGATTGTACTTTTGGTTTGGTTGTGCAAAATGGGTTGATTCATTTTTATGCCAATGGTGGGTGTTTGATCTATGCAAGACAAGTGTTCAATAAAAGTCCTGAGAGATTTTTTTTTTTCCCTAATAAGTGATGAGAGTTGGGCTTTGTGAGATCGCCACCTAAACACAGTGGCAGCAACACTCTCGATCAGGTCAGTTTGAGAGAGTTAGAGGGTGAAGAAGAGGGCTTGTTCTGGTGAGGATAAAGATGATGTGGTGATTCATGCTCCGGTGAGTGAGGAGACGAAGTTGGTTGAGATAAAAAGAGAGGAAGAGAGGGTTTGCATTTGAAGAGATAAGATGGATAGGTTAGGCGTTTCAAATATACTAGAGAGAGAGAGAGAGAGAGAGAGAGAGAGAGAGAAAGGCTTAGACAAGTGGGTAGTTTTTTAGACAAAAGGTTGCCACCTCAGTTGGGGTCGGGCTAATTCGGGATTCTTTTGAAAATAACCACCTCATTAATTTTGAATGACACTGGTGCCAATAACTAAATTTTTGAGAAAATTAGTCTAAGGTCCCTCTCTCATATTTAGTAATGGAAGAGATCCATAATATTATTTTATGATGTCTAAGGTCCCTCAACCCTCACACTCATATATCACAAAGAAATTTCTCAAATCAAACCTCATTTTTTTCTCTCTCTCACTCTAAACTCTTCTGCTAAATTCATCTCTTCTCCTCTCTTTTCTCATCGTTGCATCTCTTTCTTTCTCTAAAATGTTATCTCTTTAAAGCAACAGTCTTGATCTTCTAGATTGTCCCCATTCCCATCGCCATGCCCATGCTCGTCCTCGATCTCTGCTCTTCTCGCCGGAAACTTCCATCTCCGGTAGTTATAATTAAAGCTCTGTGATGAAGATGATAAAGAAGATGAAGTGGGTCTGAGAGGCCGAAGCCCTATTCGGGTTGGCCCTGTATCAAGCCTAGACCCACCAGACCCACTCGTTGGGTTCTTTCTCCGACGATGACCCTTCTAACGAGCGAATTAGCGATGATTCTGTTTAATCCCCAGCTTTGGGTCCACCAATCGTCCTCCCTCCTCCGCCCTATTTTCAAGTGAATTATACACACATATATATGTATATGTAACTATGAATATTGATGAATTTAAGTGTTATTTTAGATGATAATGATGGTCATTGTGAAAATTGCGCAATTGGGTTTTTTATGCTTTATTGATTAGTCGATTGTTGTATCAGTGGTTGTGTGTTTGGTTATTGAGAAAATGTGTGAAATGGAAAGAAACTTAAAATTTGAATATTATTAGGTTGAAAATCTGTGATGAAGATGATGAAAAAGATGAAGTGAGTCTGAGAGATATTGGAAATCACAGAAAATGGAATTTATCTAATTTTGGAGAGAATTTCTCTAGGTTTAAGAGAATTTCCGTGGGTTGGGGAGTCCACAGAAATTCTGGAAAGAATTTCTCTTGACTTTGTATTAGTGGTTGCTTGTTTGGTTGTTGAGAAAATGTGTGAAATGAGAAGAAACTTAAAATTTGAATATTATTAGATTGAAGGTCTGTGATGAAGATGGTGATGAAGTGGGTCTGAGAGATAAGTAGAGAGCTAGAAAATGGAATTTCTCTGATTTTGGAGAGAATTCCTCTAGGTTTGAGAGAATTTCTCAGGGTTGGGGAGTCCAGAGAAATTATGGGAGCTAAGAATTTCTCTAGACTTTGCATCAGTGGTTGCGTGTTTGGTTGTTGAGAAAATGTGTGAAATGAGAAGAAACTTAAAATTCGAATATTATTAGGTTGGAGGTCTGTGATGAAGATGGTGAAGAAGATGCAGTGGGCCTGAGAGATAAGTAGAGAGTTAGAAAATGGAATTTCTCTGATTTTGGAGAGAATTTCTCTAGAAAGTCTAAAGAAATTGGATCCAATTTTCTCTAGATCAATTTGAGGAACCTTAGACATTATGAAAATATTGAATGTTCTTTATATTAGAAAATCTTAATATTAGAGACCTTAAAAAAAAAATTTCTAAATTTTTATAGAATACATATTTTGGGATCAACTTGAAAAAATTAACAAATTAAAGACCAAAATATAATACATCACACGTACTTTGAAAATATGTGATCTATAAAAATGCATAAAAATGTTCACAAAAAGTTAATGTGTGGTTAAAATTCCGATCACACATAAATTGAATTTTAATCACATTATCTCTCTCTCTGGTGCACATTTCTATGATTTTTTTAGTACAATTAATAGAATATCTATTATTAATATTAGATATTAAATGTTTTGACTGCACTAAGTCAATAATATTAACCCTCCATGTGTCGTTAATAACGTCTAAGGTTTTTATTAATTAATGACTTATGTTATTATAGTAGTAACTAATAGGTAGCACACGTGAAACGTGTGTATTTTAAATAAATAATAATAAAAGAAAATAATAATAAAATTAATATTATAATATGTACATAATTTAAATGGTATGAATCTTTTTATTTTAAAATTATGGCATGAATTCAAACCTCGCTTATCTTTTCGTGTATCTTTGATTTTTTTGAAAAAAAAATAAAAAATATTATCACATAGTACGAGGAGAACAGATATTTTATTACACCAAATAAGACCTTCACTTGTTAATTATAGTAGTATACATAAATCGATTAATGGACGTCAACCCCATCAATTAGTTTTTTTTTTTTTTGTTGGGGGGACCACCAATTAGTGTAGAGCCAGAATTACACACCCATGGGCTGATCTGTCCCACATGATTGTTTTTTTTGGTTTTTTTCTTTACATATCTTTTCGTTTTTTTGTTTTTTTCTTTACTCATCCTTTCGGGGCTTCCACAATGTTGATGGTCCCCCCATCCTGATGAATTTTGTGTTCCACCAAATCATTTGGTGTAGGATCAAAGGTTGCTATTCATCATTCAATAATCTCCAAAAATATATATTTATATATAATATACATATTTAACAATAGAAAGTGGTTCATTATACTTTTTATATAAAAATAATGTCAAATAATTTTCTCATAATAAAAGACGGATTTAAGTCTATTTGAAGACAATGGATGAAAAAATGCACACATTACACATTGATTGATTTATCACTTGATTTATTGGCTTTCTTAGGGGTGTTTTACACATATGCTTTCTTAAGGTCCTAGTCCTCCTGTATAAGGATCCTCTAAAGTGAAACCGTGAAGTGATCTGATGAAGAAAAGTAATTGTGGAGTGCACATGTCCCACTTGAAGAACCAAGGGTTGAGATCAAAATCTTACTAAAATGATGTCGTTTTAGTGAGGGAATTCCAAAAAAAAAAAATCCTCTTCGCTTCAGAGAGAGAGAGAGAGAATGGGAGAAAGAGGAACACCTGAAGAGGAGTCGCCGCCCCACCCTCGCCGTATTGCCACCTTGGTCCACACCAACAGGGAGTGTTTGCAGAAGTTATTATACAAAAGACAGCAACAAATTCATCCTCCAAACTTAAAATAGTAGGGTTTGATTTTAAAATTTTAGATTTTCTTTACTTGGTAATGATAATATAAGTTTGTTGAATGGTTGATTGAGAGATTCTTACATGATTTACTTCAAATCTATTTAGAGTTTTGATTTGGGACTTCTTACATGATTTATTTTATTTATTTTTTTTTTAAAGAATAGGGTAAAAAATTAGGATTTTGATTTGAGGATTTTTGCATGATATTGAGATTATTCATGCCATGCCCACTTCAAAAGGCATGTAATATTTGTTTTCATTAAATTAAATTTTTTGAATTTTTGAAAATATGGTGCACCTAATCAAAAGCCTAAACAAACCCAATCTAATCTCTCTCTCTCTATCACGTTCTAAAATGAAGAAGGTTTTTTTTTTTTTTTTTTTTTTTTGAATTCCCTCACCAAAACGATGTTGTTTTGATAATGTTTTGATCTTAGACCTTGGTTCTTCAAGTGGGACAAGTGTCGCGCCACAATCACTTCACTTTACTAGATCACTTCACAATTTTACCCTAAAGGATGCAAACACGTCCTTCCCTCCCTCACTTTTATATAGTCAATTATCAAATATGTGAGGAGGAATTTTCCCACTTTGATGTTAGACTATTCAAGCATCAAATCCAAAATTCCTTTTATGCTTCCTTCACTCAAAGCATCTCCACTTAGAAATGACAATGAGGGTGGAGATAGCGTCTTCTATGACGAGATAATAAAATTGAGGAAGATAGTCGAGGAGGGGTAGTGCGAAGTTAAGATAATTTTCATTCTAAAAAATGCAATTCTAATGAAAAGAAATGACAAAACGATTCATAAGTGATGAATTATGTAGATATACATACAAAGATATTTAAATAATATAATGGGAGCAAGGTTTGGGGATGGGACAACAAATTGGGACCCCTCTCCATTTTTTTATCAGGTAGGAAAAATACACAGAGCTATTGAATTGTTGACAATTAATTTATATAAAAACTTAAGTTATTAGATAAATGGTCAACATTGTTATATATATATATATGTATTCTGTTCTCAACATGACTCTTTATGTGTGGCTAGACTTTTCTTCTTAGCGAGCCAAGCACGTGCAAACATTTTAATTATTGCATTGGCAGTGAGATTTAAACACATCTTTTTTTTTTCTTTTTCTTTTTTTTAAATAACATAGGGTGTTCGAATCAGTTTACACGCATCTCGATTAATCGTTGAGGGACTAATCCCACCATCCCCTAGCGAGGGATTCAATTAAAGCCAAAGCACAGCTTCATATGGACTAGCCCAACAATGGATTAATAGCACCTTAGATGGTTCGAACCTAACACCTATAGGGGAGCAAACTCTCAATTTCCAAGCCTATACCACTAGGCCAACAGATTCAAACACATCTGCTGCATGCTTACCATAGTAAATTCTTGACTAACAACCCATCTAACAATTAAAATTGTTAAAGAAGAAAACTTCATCATTATATTCTCAACAAGAGCAGGGAACAGGGGGTGGGGCAGGGTAGGACAAATTGTCTTTCCTATTTTGAATGGTTTGTGAATGGCAATACCAAAGCCAATTTCGGAAATGCTACAGTTCCTGAATATATATACAATTTATTAACAATGTTGCTTTAATAATATATATATATATATATACAATTTATTATATGTTTACATAGCCAAATATAAAATGTTATTTGTGAGTCCCATCATTATGAGAAAGAGAATAGCAATTATCAATTTTAGCATTGTTATAATTTGACATAAAAAATAGAATTGCTTTAATAAGGAAACAAGGAGAGCACCTAAAATGCCATTTACCTTTTTGTATGGATACAATTTGTAGCCTACTGTCTCCTTATCTTTATTTTCTGATCAAAATTTACATTGATCTTGATTTGTTTTGAGGGACAATTTTGGAAAATCACAAAGCACGACAAAACTTATGTTCGTACCAAACTTGTATGCATAATATGTATAGACATACAACTGTTTTGACACAATAAAAGTAGCAACAAAATTACATTTTTTTTTCTTCAATACAAACTGGTCAGCAATTTTTCTTTTTAAGATCTGGCTGGTCAGTGTCCAATGTGTTCTGCAAAGATGCAACTGCATTTAGATAGTAAGAGAGAAGTACTTTCACAATGTTAATGTTTATAGTTTTAGAAAATAAAAGTTTGAATTAAGAAAATCCCAAATATTCCCATGATAGACAGGGTGTGTTATGTTTATGAGTTCTTTGTATGTCGCAAAATGAAAACAAAAATGTAAATAATAATGATAAAAATAAAATAAATAAAGCAAAAAACAAAAAACAAAAAAATGTTACCGGAACAGATGCTTGCCAGCTCTGTTGTCACTGGTACCCTCCCCACTTGCTCTTGGCTTCATTGTAAAACCCAGAAAATGAAACATCAATAATGTCACCGTCTCTACAATCCCTCCAAACAAGGCCTTATCAAAACAAAAGGCACAGAAACCTTATCTTGAAAACTAGAAATAGCTATGGTAACAAAATTAAAAACATATCTGCCTGGTTGCTTAAACCCATTTCAGCTGAAAAACAAGAAACAGAGCTTTGAATTAGAGCAGCCATGGCAACCTTGAGCAGCCAATTTCATATCACAAGCCATTCAACTTATCAAAATGTCAGATCAAGGCCGTCTATCTCTTGCTCGATGCAGCCACCTCAAAACAACATTAAGGTGCAATTCCATTGTCCATTGTCTCTCTCATTTACGTTTTCTCGCAGAATTATAGCATTCACTAATACACAGGAACACTAAGATATACATATTATATATATTGGTTATTATTCACCAACAATATATATATATATATATATAGATAGTTATAAATGGAGCAGCCAAGGAAATTGGAATGGCAGCAGTAGTGGCAGTGACAAAAGCCAGAGGGATGGAAGTGGCTGGTGCTGTGGATTCTTACTTTGTCGGTGAAGATATCGGAAAGGTTTCTCATTCTTTTCACTCTCATTTTATTTCCTTTCATGACATGAAGCTTTTGGTGTTTCTAATCGTTTCTAATTTGTGCACATTTTAAAAGGTTTGCGACATGGAAGAGCCTCTTGAAATACCCATAATGAATGATCTCACAATGGTATTGGGTTCCATATCTCAGGTATTGCACTGCAATTACTCTTCAAATCAAATAATTTATTTATTATGTTTTGTTTTTTGGGGTTTATCTGTTTCTGGGTTATCAAACAAAAACTTAATGCAATTTGTTGCAGTTAAAAGAAACTGCGGTGGTGGTGGATTTCACTGACCCTTCCACAGTTTATGATAATGTAAAACAGGTTAGTTGTCTTGACCAACATTATAATCAGATTGCTTTACATATTCAAGCAATGACATTCCGAAATGATACTATGTGCATGGTTCATTTCTTTCCGCTCTTCGTATTTCCAATAGGCAACAGCATTTGGCATGAGAAGTGTTGTTTATGTGCCTCGCATTAAGTTAGACACGGTAGCCGCATTATCTGCATTCTGTGAGAAGGCCAGCATGGTGAGCACAGGGTGAGACACTTTTATTTCATGTTGTGTTTTTTTCCTTTCCCTTGTTCTCATTTGTTATAATTATTTGTGCTTTCTTTACATCTGATCAAAACTTTTATGAACTTATTTATTTCGTTAAATTATAATGTTTGGCAAATGGCAGGGCTGTCTAATTGCACCGACTTTGTCCATAGGATCTATACTTCTCCAGCAAGCTGCAATTTCAGCTTCTTTCCACTACAACAATGTGGAGATTGTTGAATCAAGAGCAAATGCAATAGTAAGTCAATAACAAAATTTTTTATGAAAATCAAAACATCATATTCAGTATTTACTTTGATTTGAGATAATTCTCAACATTTTTTTATTTTTATTTTTAAATATACCTAGATTACATGAAGTTTCAAATCATTCAAACATGTTTTGAGTTAATCATACACTTATTTTTTAGAATGTCTTGCCATGTGAAACACTTTTGATATTTCACTTTATTACAAGAGCACTGTATCAGTGTTTCATAGGACTCATGAATTTATGATGAAGTTTGATAAACACGAGACACCTCACATCTAAGAACTCAACATTCAAAACCAGAGGTTAGAGATGCAAAAGAATTGCAACAATGGCGAGTTGAGTGAGACTTCTTGTTTCTATAATTTGGTTGAGGGTACTTATGCCCTACCCATCAACATTGAAGCAAGCACTATAAAACGTTGACATCCAATGGTTCCAACACATTGCATTGCCATTTTCATCTTTAAAAATGCCGACAGAGATAATCTATCCAAAGGGTTTCCGCGGACCCATCTCAATGATGGATCCAGTTTTCTTTTGCCTAATTTTTCTACCCTTCTTTTCCAATTATGCTATTGCAACCCACATGGTTTCGTGGCCCTCTTCAAGCCTTATATTTACTATACATTTTTAGCATATTAGTCTTTTGGAGTTTGAACAGCATGCACACTCTCCTCTGTTTCCATAAATTTCAAAATAGAGCTGCTGTTTTCAACAAACATACAGTGGATTTGCTTGATCCAAATGCAAAAATAAAAAATAAAAAAAATAGACGTGTCTATGAGAAATCTATTGTTCAACCTCATATTTTATGTCAAACATCATTTAAAACATCATTTAAGTTGTAAATTATATATGAAAGTTCATCTTTCTTCACTGTAAGTTCCTATCCACTCCAACTAGTTTGCATTCCAGGCTTTTTGAGTTGAGCACTTCCCATAAGTATATACATATTCATATGCAGCCTATTTATCAAATATATATATATATATATTCATATGCAGTCAAATATAGATACAGAAAACAACTTTGAATTAACTTTTCTGCCACTCTTTTTTTTTCTTGATGAATAACTTTTCTATTTAGACAACCTAAAGAGAGATATCAAATACCTTGCATACAAGTATTTATGGCACTGGAATTGTTGGTGGACAGGATTTTCCATCACAGGATGCAATACAAATTGCCAACAACCTCTCCAACCTCGGTCAGATCTACAATAGAGAAGATATTTCAACAGATGTTTCAGTAAGGAGAAACTCAAAACTGAATCATATTGGTGAATTAATTGTTTGTCAGATTAGAACTTAAAATCAACATTCAAAAAATGGAAAGAAAATACAGGAATTTAATCATACTCTTTTTGTTGTCATCCAAGGCAAGGGGTCAAGTTCTGGGAGAAGATGGAGTCCGTGTGCACAGCTTGGTTCTTCCGGGGCTCCCATCCAGTACAACAGTTTACTTTTCTGCTCCAGGAGAGGTGCGTTTATTGGGGGGGGAGGGGGGGGCTTAGCAATAATGCGAAGTGCATAGAAATAGGACACAAAAAAGTACACATAATGTGTATTGTGCGTTTAAAATTCATTTTGGATGTAGTGTGAGCCACTTAGAATGAATGCCAGCCACACAATGCACTTGTGCATTTTCTGTGTTTTATTTCTGTGATGCTAGCACTGTTGGGGGCCTACTCATTCCCGCAGAGAAGTATTCGCATGGAATGACACCATCTTTAACATAGTAATCTCATCGGTTAACTAACTGTTGGTCACAGGTTTATTCCCTCAAACATGATATCACAGATGTACAATGTCTCATGCCAGGCCTAATCCTTGCTATAAGAAAAGTTGTTCGCCTTAAGGTATCTGAATAAAATATACATATATATATATATATATTTTCTTTTAGTTTCTTCAATCACTTTTTTTTTTTTTTTGGACTCAGCAAGAATTTCTCTTTCTTCCTTTTTTCTGTCTGCAGAATCTGGTGTATGGCTTGGAGAAGTTTTTGTAGAACATAACTTCTGGTTTCAGTTTGGTGGACTGTCCATGACACCACGTTATGTTGTCATGTACACGGATATATGAAGAGGAAGGTGAAGGGAGAAACCAAGACAAGAGAAAGAGGATTTTTTGAGCAGTTTCTAATTGAGATATTATGTAACCTAAGAAGCATGGACACTTCTAAGAAGGTGACGTATCCGTGTCGTGTTCGTGTCGGACACCGACACTCTTTGGACACTCTTAGGACACGTGTCTGACACTCTTCAAAACGTGTCCTATTTTTAAATTTTTTTTAAAGATCCAAACACTCTTTGAACACTTGGAGGATCCGTGTCAATCATTTAAACACACGTGTCTATCGATTAGACACATGTGAAACTAATTATAAGTTTGAATACAACAATTTAAGATATAATAATAAAACAAAACCCATATAAATTTATAGAAATTAATGTCACATTGCATTTTATATTATATTTGAATGATATATTTATATATATATCATATATAATAAATATATAAAATTATATATTTCATGCATGTCCCCCACGTATCGTGTCCTGTATTTTTTGAAAATTAACGTGTCAGCGTGTCCGTATCGTATCCGTGTCGTGTCACGTGTCCGTGTCCATGCTTCTCAGTATGTAACCAATCGTTTTCAAATATGTTGTAGTTAACTCTGACAGAATCTAAACTGATGGTGGAGTTCAATTGAAGCTTGGCTCAATCATGTAACATTAACAGATGAAAGTAAAATCATAGTTATATGCATAGCCTGCATTGTTTTTAAACTGTTGAACACTCGTTCAAATGTGTCTTGTTATTCTTTTAATATTTTTTAGAACCAAACAAGCTAAGTGACACAGACACTAACACACGAAACAACACGGACACGTGGACATGGTGATTTCAAAAACTGCACGACATGATATGCCTGTGACACGTTAAATTTTATATTTTTATAAATTTATTTTATATTAAATATATGAATAGTGTATTTCAAAGACCATTGGTTCAATGGTAAAACTTTGACCCAATAACCTTGAGGTAATGGTTCAAGTCTCGGGGCAACCACTTTATGCACGATGCCAAAGGTTAGGTGTGTACCAATCTTTTTCCTCCCAAACACACATTATTGTGTACTAATTGGGCATTGTTTTATATGAATAGCTTATTTCAAAGATAATGAAAAATCTTGATTTTGTTATAAAAAGTCATATATTTCATAACTTAGATATCAAAATATCATTCATAAAACAATTTAATTCTAAAAAATACAAAACAATTGTAGATTATTAAAATACACATGATGTATTTATCTAATAAATATTTCAAAATTGCATTCCAAATAATGCAAAATGGTGTTACTATGAACAGATTTATCACATAAATTGTGTTTGATGGGCTTAAAACGTGTCACAGAAGTATCGATAAAGTGTCTGATATTATGAATCTTAGTTTCTAATTAAGATATATTGAAGAAATGTCGGACATGCTTTTTAAAGTCTACAGACCGTTGGTGTTTGACATGAGGATCCGACATAACGCACTTCCTCTATGCGTTTTGTTTGTTAACCTTTTATGGAGAGCTAAATGGATCCTTGGTAGCACAAATTTTTTCCTTCAAAATACAGTCCATTTAAACCTCCAATAAGTCGCATATCATAATTTATCAAGCCAAATCATCTACCAACTTAAACCTACTTATAATATCAAGGTTGAATTCTGCACCATATTGAGTTCAATCAGAACCTTGATCTCATCTTATTTGTACTTAAAATGGCATATTCTGCCTTTTTAAATTAGTTTAGAGGGCTACAAATACACGTGATCTTACATGTATTCAATCTACTTTAAGATTCATGTCTGCAAAATCTATTATTATTATTATTATTATTATTATTATTATAGCCTGTATACTGGGGACAACGTCGTTTTGTTTAGCTTAATAAAACCGATTCATTGTCCCCTATTATCAAATATCTCTCATCTTGTGATTTGTTCAATGCCATAGAAGCATCCTGTCTCACTCTTTCAAATCTGCAATGAATCGATTCCTTAACTACTGCATCTTAGCATTGCCACAAACTTTTCTTTCTCCACTCTAATAATGTTCTATTAACTCTTTATCTTTTGTTTTTTTGGATACTAATTTTGGCTAAACATCATTACAATTCTCTAATGGTAGTGACATCCTTCAAAGTTCTTTTTTATTAGGGATTTGCTTTCAGAGTCAAGAAAAAGCTTAGATCAGTTTACTGGATTTGTTCATAGAGCTTGCACAGGAAAAAGATCCATAAATCCATTAGATTACTCTAGATCTTTGAAAGTGGCATTTCAGAATCAGGAAACAGATTTTTGAGGTTCTATTTTTCTCAGCTGTAAGTTTTGTATTCTGTACCAACCCATAGCCTCTCAATGGCATTGTTGTTCTATAAAATCTAATTTGATTCTTTGTTATCTCGCACCCACCTGTCTCTCTGCCCTATGTGAGTCCTTCAACCTCTGCTGAGGGTTGGATTTGTGAAAATATATTATATATTGCATAACTTATAACCAGCCCAAATGGGGTGTTCACAGCCATGTTCCTATTACCATGCCAAAATTGGTACAAACAGGGCGCCACCCCTTTACACACACCGTAAAAAAATAATAATAATAAATAAAAAATAAAACACTTATGCATCTGTTCTTGTATCACAAAGGTTTACGAAATTCAAATATTGGTCAAGAGAGGGATTCACAACCCTCGACTCCCATGCTAAAATTGTTTGAATTGATTCACCACTCCTAGACTCCCCTAGACCCCATCAAATGGGGACTAAATGTAATTTTATACTTCACTACTTCAAACATATTTTACATTCCAATTTTTAGCCTAAATGTTTGAGGTTTGCTTATTGAGTGCAAGCTTAATAAACGATTAAAGCATCTACAAAGAGGAGTGGCATCGTCATTTGCATTGTAGCCCATTTAATATCCTTGTAAAGATAAGCGATTTGATTTCGTTGAGGGTAGTAAAAGTAAAAACAGAGGAACGTCAAGGAGAACTTTGATTGAAGTGATAAGAAATGACATGACTATCTTAATTAAACTTACCTAAAGATATGTATGTTAATAGAACCAATAGTAGGAAATGCATCCAAGAAGCCAACCCCAAATTTGGGACAAAAGCTTGTTCAGTTAAGTTGAGTATAAGAAGCCCACAAAGAAATATCACATGAATACAAAATCTCCCACTTCATCTTATTCCATAGGGCAGCATAGCTGTAACCATAAATAAGTCACATGAATATGGAAACTTCTATGTCATCCTCGTCCAAAACCTTCGCGAGCTACCAACAAAAATTTAAGAGATCACGACATGATTAGGCCACATACAAATTTTCTTCCCATGAAAAGTGCACTTCAAAATTATCATCACTTTGAAACGAGATCCTTATGTGATGGAGACAAGCGGCAGTGTAATACTAAAGTCTATAAACAGCATGGCAAAGATGCTTCTAAGGCTCAAGTTTTGATTTGGCATGTGTTGAATGATGCCGGGCCCATTTGGGAACTAGAATAAGTTAGTTTGAGTCTTTCCTCTATTCATATTTATGTTTCAAGGTGTTAGAATTTCCCATCTTTACCTTCACCTACTCCACTACACACTCCACTTCACCTACCTCTACTCCACTACACACTCCACTTCACCTAACCCACTATCACCTCCACTACACCTACTACCACATTACCTTCACCTACTCCACTACACACTCCACTTCACCTACCTCTACTCCACTACACACTCCACTTCACCTAACCCACTATCACCTCCACTACACCTACTACCACATTTTCTTCTATATATAGATTGTATAGGAATTGTAATTAATGCATCTTGTAATCTATCAATCAAGACATCAATCAATAATACATAAATTCTTACATGGTATCAGAGCAAGGTTAAGAATTTAATATTTTTTCGCTTCACCGGCGGGCGGCAACCTCGCCTTGGCCGCCCGCCGGACCTCAACCTAGTCCGCTAGAATTGTCTACTACATACCTACCTCCTCATCATATCTTCATAACATCTCATTCTCTCTCGGCATCATAGTAGCCGTGATACTGCTCATACTTCTGGACAGCGGAGAGAACATCGTCTTTCTCGATCTTTCCGCCGACGCCGGTGGCGAGATCCAAGGCTCCGGCTTTCGACATCACTCTCCCCAAATAGTCCATAGCAGCTTCTCCACCGGAAAGATACTCCTAACAGCAGCAGAAAAAAGGTGTTTCCCTCAGCCAAACAAGGCTCAATAGCTGTGGTCCTCATCAAAATACGTGTAATTGCTACTCCTGAACTTGGTTTCCCTATCCTTGCTAACAAGCTTCTCAAATGCTTCCGGGCCATGTTCTTCTATGTACTTCTCAGCAGCAGTTAGAATGTCATCTGGCTTACTGAAGATGTCCTTCTTCCTTGGGACATACTAGACGTTAACAGTCTGCTGTGGGTTAAGAAAGAAAGGCCTCAAATAATGCTCATAAACATATGCAGCACCACTGATACTCTTTATGATGGTGGATATTTCAATGCCATTACAACACAGCACCTTGAAATTTATTTTATTTTATTTTCTTATCTCTCTTTCTGACCATTACAACACAGCACCAGCACACTTGTTCCCACCTTTCATCATGGTCTCCACTTTCTTTTTCTTTTTTTATATTTATTTTAATCCATCTTTTTTGAAAACAAAACCAATATCACTTTTTTTAATTCCTTAATTTATTTTAATAACATGAGTGGCCTCTCTTTTCCACCATCTCCCTCTTTTTCTACACAATATTTTTGTACCACCGCCCACTCCATGATTTCCATATTAATATTATTATTATTATTATTATTATTATTATTATTATTATTATTATTTTCAAAAAAAAAAAAAAAAAAAAAAAAATTCATTCCAGTTGATTTTTCTGCCTTACCACACCTACCATTCGAGTTTGCCAAACACACTTATTTTATTCATGTCAGGATCAACCCCGATCATAATTTTACACGAGAAAAAAAAAAAAAAAAAAAAAAAAAAAAAAAAAAAACCACCATAACACACCCAACACCCACAGTGGGATTTTTCTTCTCTACTCTGCTGCAGATCTCTTCTTCTTTCCTCCGTCCTGGGCGGCCCTTGACGGTGCTGCCTCCGTGTTTCCTACGCCGCCGAGCACGTTCACTCCTCCATACTCCTCCACTGCAGCATACGGCGGACCTCCAAATCGGAACATCACAGTGGCCTTCCGCTTCAGCTCCTTATTTTCTGCTTTCAGCACACTTATCTCTGCTCGCGCATCCTTATACATGCGTTGGAGCAGAGCCAGCTGGGAATTTAAATGCTGCACCTCATTTGTCCTACTCTGCAGCCGGTTCGACAAATTTGTGACCGCCGTCATGGTTTCCACGCATGACTTCAGAGTATACTGATTAGCCTCAATATCAGTTTGCACCGCCATTTTTTGCTCCACCGACCGCATCGGAAAGTTCAATGGAGCAAAACCAGAGGTGTTTGGTTAAGGTTCACTGGCCACCGCACCAGTTATTTCTCTTGTGGGCTCGTTCAGTTCTGGAAAGAGCGTGAGCAGGTTCTGGGTAGCTGGACGGGAAGAAGAGGCCATGTTTTTGGGTTGCTAAGTGTTTCAGCGAAATAGCAATTTCAGACTGGTAATGTTCGGAAGGGTTGGTGACAGAATGGCAACAAAGTGTTCCACAGTTTCTCTCTCCGCAGAGGCAGAGTTTTTTCAGCGAAGGGTTGGTTTCAGAGGTTTCAGAATGGTATGCCTCAGCCTCAGCCTTCGTCTTGGTTAAATAGCCGAGGCAGCCACGCGTATCGCGCGCCTCTTGCCGCCCGACAAACTGGCACGCCTTTTCATGGCACATCTTTTGACAAAGTGGACACGCCTTTTGATGGCACGCCTTTTGATGGCACGCCTTTTGATGAATTGGGCACGCCTTTTGATGGCACGCCTTTTGACAAAATTGGGCACACCTTTTGAGGGTGCAACTTTTTAAGAGTCCGACAAGACTCTGTAAACTGTCCCGACATTGATTCCGGTTAGTTTTTACAAGTGTCCGACAAGACTCTGTAAACTGTCCCGACATTGATTCCGGTTAGCTCCTTTATGGGTCCGACAAGACTCTGTAAACTGTCCCGACATTGATTCCGGTTAGCTCCTTTATGGGTCCGACAAGACTCTGTAAACTGTCCCGACATTGATTCCGGTTAGTTTCTACAAGGGTCTAGCAAGACTCCGTAAACTGTCACAACATTGTCTTCTACAACGGTCCGACATGACCCCATAAACTGTCTTCTACATCGGTCTGACACCACCATACAGTGTCCTCTACAACGTTATGACACCCCATACAGTGTCTTCACCAACGGTCTGACACGACCATACAGTGTCTCCTATCCTTTTTTATTTTTATGTATTTTCTTGTTTTGTTACTCTCTCCAAACTCAAGTTGGTTAGTTTCTCTCCTCCTTGAGTTTGCGGGGGGCTGTTAGAATTTCCCATCTTTACCTTCACCTACTCCACTACACACTCCACTTCACCTACCTCTACTCCACTACACACTCCACTTCACCTAACCCACTATCACCTCCACTACACCTACTACCACATTACCTTCACCTACTCCACTACACACTCCACTTCACCTACCTCTACTCCACTACACACTCCACTTCACCTAACCCACTATCACCTCCACTACACCTACTACCACATTTTCTTCTATATATAGATTGTATAGGAATTGTAATTAATGCATCTTGTAATCTATCAATCAAGACATCAATCAATAATACATAAATTCTTACACAAGGTCAAGGGTATGTTTGTAATTTGTTGAATTTTTAGAACGGGTCCCAACAATGGGTCGTCGTAGTGACCCATGGGTGTTGATATTGGTTTAATATGTTCATGAGTTTTATTTGATATTAATTAGGTTTTAGAATTTAAAGTTTTTCTGTAGTTTCTTTTTTTTGGCTTTAGTAGTTTCCTTTTTGGTTCTAGTTGGTTAAGGTTGTCTCCAGTTCTATATAAAGTTATGTATTGCTTCTAATATAATGATAATCATATTTTACATAATTTTCTAGGGCTTTGAGCCTCTTTAGGGTTTGTGTGATGCAACCCAAAAAACCTAGGTGTGATGCCTAAGGGATTCTAGGAGTGATTACCAGTTTTCATCATCTTCTTCTTTTTTGTTCTATTACTGTTCATAAATTACTATTTGCAGCCCATAAACAATCTTTATTTTTCCACCAAATACTTTTCTCCCTAAACCCAAACCATTCATAACCAAGCCCTTGGTATTATTTTCACTAAACCTAACCCTAAGTTAGCTTATACTTGCTTCAAACCTGTATGTGCTACATCATTATGTCAATAGAAATATAACCCTAAATCTCTAAATATGAATACATTTATGTCTCCAAATAACAAACTGATTTTTATATATGCGTAATCTCCTTTTTTTTTTTTTTTTTTATTGTTGTATCACTATGAAAGCCATGGAACATTGATGTCTGCCATGACTTTCCATTTCATGGCATTTGCCAGAAAAAACAGTTCTAATAATTACTGTAGAACTCTAACAAGAGGAAGATGTCATTGTCAGTCGGACACTAAGATCTTCAAGAAACCATGCAAAAATAACTACTTCTTTCAGGGATTATGCATTATAACATTTTTAAGGCTTACAATAAGATGGGAAGCTGTTTAGAGAAGTCTTGCATATGAAGAACAAAATTGCAACCTTAACAAGGACAAAAGTAAGAAAGCTCCAGGATAATTTTCTAGAAGTGTTGAGTTTACAGCTTGATTTCATGAAGCTAAAAAGAAATTATGTTGATGTACTCAGGAGTCACAGTGCTACCTTCACGATGATTAGACCATCAACGTAAGTGACATAATCATGGAAATCAAACAAGTAAAACCTGTGTTCAGAGAATCATGAAACTCGTGCTAGCAACCTCAGCCTAGTGTAGTAGGAAACAACAGTATAGTTCGAGGGCTGACAATATGGAGGCTGTGAGAAAGGAAGTGAGGCAAACGTCCAGTTGAAAACAAGCAGATTAAGGAATAAGAAAGAAGTAAGAGAGCTTAAAATATACATTTAAGCATTATCAAAAGCTTAACAGAATAATTTCAGTATGATGGGGTAATATGGTAGATTGTGCGAGTGTAAATTGATGTACAGAATAATTTCAGTATGAAGGAGAGAGACACATACAGAGAAAGACAATGTCGGGAAAGCTTAAGCCAAGCTTCAGTTACAATAGAGACGTGAAGTTGATGTCCTGACTTACATCCCCAACACAGTTTCAGTATCCGTAAATCTTCAGCTACACTCTGGAACATAAGCAAAAAGTTGAAATGTTGAATCCTAGAGCCTTTCCATTATTACTAGACTAGAAGATTCTTGATGAATTTAAGGAACTCAACACATGGTTTAAAATACATAAGTTAATGTTCCTATAGAAACCACTTCCAAATTTTTTTGAGAATTCAGCAAGTTGATCCCTTTCTGTTTTCCAATTATTATTTTATTCTCAAAAGAACGAGGCACTAATTGTATTCGTTATCATTAATTTGTACAGGGTTCTTATGATGATCGTAGGAGACTTGACCAGAAGTAAATCTTAACTATCTGAGTTATTGGGAAGGAAGTTGTTGTCATTTAATACAAAGTTAGGTGATAATTATGATATCATCACATTTTATATTAATCAATCAACTATTACAAAAGGAAACCTTAAGGCACTGATTAAGGAATCACCTTTTATATTTATTGATTGATTGACTGATTAAGGAATCACAATCAATCAATCAATCACAATCCAATCTAAACAAAGGAAAAACAAGGAAATATTCTAACACTTCCCTTCAATCTGGTGCGAAGATATTTTGCATGCCCAGCTTACTTAGAATGTCATGAAATAGTTTACTCCCAACTCCCTTGGTGAAGATACCTGCAAGTTTTTTGCCTAACTTCACAAAAGGAGTACATATCATGCCGCTGGTAAGTTTTCTCCTTGATGAAGTGGCGATCAATCTTAACATGCTTTGTCTTGTCATGTTGAACAAAATTGCCTTATTATCACAATATAGCCGCATAGAGTTTGTCTGGCCCATCCCCAAATCACTTAACAACAGTTTGATCCACAAGAGTTTACACACACTTTGTGACATAGCTCTAAACTCAACTTCTGCACTCGATATAGCCACCACATTCTGTTTCTTACTCCTCCAAGTAACAAGATTGCCGCCCACAAGTGTACAATATCCTGATGTAAATCTCCTATCAATTATTGACCCTATCCAATCAACATCTGTATAGACTTCCACTTTGAGGTAATCATGTTTGGAAAAGTAAAGACCCTTTCTAGAAGAAGATTTCAAGAACCTCAGCATTCTCATAACAGCCTCTAAGTGAATTTGATGAGGAGCATACATAAACTGGCTAACCATACTAACAACAATAAGAATATCAGGACGAGAATGAAATAAGTAAATGAGCTTACCCACTAGTTGCTGATAACTCTCCCTATCAACAGCTACTCCTCTTTCATCATCACCAAGTTTCTGATTAGGTTCCAATGGGGTATCACAAGCCTTACATCCAAGTATCCCTGTTTCCTTCAAAAGGTCAAGTACATACTTCCTTTGTGAGATGAAAATCTCATCCTTAGAGCGAGCAACTTCAATTCCCAGAAAATATTTCAAGTTCCCGAAGTCTTTGATTTCAAACTTACTAGCTAAATATTTGTTCAACAGGGGTATTTCCTTACTATCATCGCCTGTAAGCACTATATCATCCATATAAACAATGAGAGTTGTAATCTTATCACGTGAGGAATGTTTCACAAACAAAGTGTGATTTGTTTGACTCTGTTTGAAACCATATTTAAGCATAACCTGAGTGAATCTCTCAAACCAAGCACTTGGAAACTGTTTGAGACCATATTACGACTTCTGAAGCCTGCATACTTTACCCTATGTCTGATGATCCTCAAAACCAAGAGGAATGTCAATATATACTTCTTCTTCTAGATCACCATGTAAGAAAGCATTCTTTATATCAAACTCATAAAGTGGGCAATCTAAATTAGTTGCTAGAGAGAGAAATATTCTGATTGAATTCGTCTTAATCATTGGTACAAAAGTCTCCTGATAGTCTACTCCATAGGTCTGAGTGAAGCCTTTTGCCACAAGTCGAGTCTTGTAATGCCCAATGGAACCATCTGCTTTGTGCTTCACAGTATAAACCCATTTGCATCTCATCAGTCGTTTGCCCTTAGGTAACTCAGTTAATTCTCAAGTGCCATTCTTACAAAATACTTCATTTTCTCAATCATGGCAAGTTTCCATTTAGAGATAGCGAGAGCATCCTAAAAATGGTTAGGAATACTAATAGAGGAAATGTTTGACACGAAGGCTCTATACAAGGAAGACAAATGACAGTAGGGCACAAAGTTTGAGATAGGATGTTGAGTACAAGATCTCACACCCTTTCTCTTGACAATAGGAATATCAAGATTAGTAGTGTCAAAAATAGCAATATCAGTAGACTCAAGAGAAACAAGAGTTCAAAGTTACGTGAACTCTTATCAAAAGTAGGAGATGGCAATAAGTGAGCAAAAGTGGTCTCTTGTAGCCAAGTAATTTTCTATGTGTCTTTGTCTCTAACATAAACTTGTCATTCCTTGTCCTTGGATTCTATAGCCCCAATAATAGGTGGTGCAGGAGCAACTGGCTCCACCATGGGAGCAACAGGGACAACAGGAATCTCTTCACACCAAGGCTCCCCATGAAAGGATGACTGTAACAACGGAGAAGACAAGAAATAGGACTGGGACTCAAAGAATGTGACATCTATAGACACAAACCACTTACAAGGAGGGTGATAACACTTATACCCCTTTTGAGTAGGTGAGTATCCAAGAAAAACACACTTGAGAGAGTGACGGTCTAACTTACCATAAGTAGGAGAATGATTGTGGACAAAACAGACACAACCAAATATTTACGGGAGAATGGAAAACAAAGACTCTGAACCGAAAAAGACTTGAAATGGAGCTTGTTTTTGCAAAACCTGGGTAGGAAGACGATTAATGAGATAGGCTGTGGTGAGAACCGTCTCGCCCTAGTAGAACCGAGGCACACTCATAGAAAAACACATGCAGTGAACTATATCAAGAAGATAACGATTCTTGCGCTCTGCAATCCCATTTTGTTGAGGGGTATTGGTTCTCACATCATCACCCTAGTAGGACTGAGGCGCACTCATAGAAAAACACATGCAGCAAGCCATATAAAAAAGATAACAATTCTTGTGCTCAATCCCATTTTGTTGAGAGGTATTGGTGCAAGATGTTTGATATATAATGCCACAAGTGAAAAAATAGCTCTCTAACCCCAAATCGATATATTCACCCCCATTATCAAAACGCAAGATTTTGACAATGGCCCCAAACTGAGTACAAATCACTTTTCTTGGTTTGGATTTTTTAAAAACACTTTTCAAAAAATTATATTTTCTTGTTTTTTGTATTTTTTTATTTTTACTGAATTTTTTAAATATTTTATGCAATTGTTTTAATATTTAGACACACCTAACATAAATACACTTAAAAAGTATAATTTTCATAAAAACAATCTTTAAAAAATTCATTAAATACCAAAAATACAAAATTCAGTATATTTTTCGTATTTTTGTGAATTTATTAATTTTTTGCAATATTTTTTTACAAATATTTTACTTTTTAGATACATTTAAGTAAGGTGCATCTAAAAAAGTAAAAACAAAAATGCTTAAAATTTTAAAAATATTTACTAAAAACAAAAAAACACGAAAAACAAAAAACTCAGCTTTCACAAAACTGAAACCAAACATACTGAATCATTTTATGAAAATTTTGAAACACGGAGAAAACATTGCTTTTTTCTTTCATGAAATACACCAAAGTAGTACGAGAAAAATCAACGATAAAGGTAATAAACCATCTATGGCCTTTTAAAGACACAACAAGAGATGGACGCCACACATCAGAATGTATCAAAGAAAAAGGAGCTAAACTTTTATTAAGACTTGGAGCAAAAGAGGCTCAGTGTTGTTTGCCAAGTTAACAAGACTCACAATAAAAACTCAAACACATTATTGTTTGTAAAAACATACGGAAATAAATGCCTAAGTAAATGAAAAGAAGAATGCCCAAGACGCTGATGCCACAGCCATAAATCCTCCTTGGTGGTTGGGAACTGGATGGAATGATGAGCAAGCTTGTTTGTCTGATCCAAAAGATAGAGACCATTTTCTGCACTACTACTACCAATCGTCCTCCTCATGACAAGGTCCTGAAAAAGACAATGATCAGGAAAAAATGTCACACTATAATTCAAATCCTTAGTAATGCGACTCAAAGATAAAAGATTAACAGAAAAATTGAGAACGTGGAGCACTAAAGACAGAAGTAAGGTAAGGGTGACATGAATTAAACCTTTCCCAGAGATAGAAGAAACAGTACCATCTACCATCCTAACTTTGTCTTGACCTGAAGAGGGCTTATATGCTGAGAAAAGGTTTGAAGACCCAGACATATGATATGAGGCACCAGAATCAATAATCCATCGCAAAGACTTATGGGAAAGAAAAACATTAGGAGAAGAGGCTAAGTTACCTGAACAGGCAAACGATAAGGAAGATGCATTGGGAGCAATAGAAGACCGGCAGGCCAGCAAATGACACAGAACATCCTCAAGCTCAGGAGAAATCATGCTAGATAAACTATTAGAAGTTGGACCAACTGAAGCAGAAGTAAAATCAAGGGTGTCAACAACACTAGACTGATGGGCTCGTGGATTAGAGCCACATCCTCTAGACTAGCCTGATTGACCGTCTCTAGTACCAGACCGATCACCCCGACTCCCTAATAGAGCCCAATGAAGTTTCCAACACGTCTTATGAGTATGCCACGGCTTGCGACAGTAATCACAGAACACAATATCCTTCCTTGAAGGATGGAAATGGGGTAATGACAAACTAGCCTCATCTCGAGAAGGAAAAAAAGTAATGTTGAACGGTCTCCAGTAGCCAGTGGTAACATAGCAGAACGACGACTCTCCTCATTTTGTTCATATTCGAAGGCCTTTTAAAGAGATGGAAAAACTCCATGCCAATGACACAACTCCGAATCGGATCAAACTCCACATTGAGGCCTTCCAAAAACTTGAAGACCCTCTCCTCTGTAAAAAAACTTCTGGTAACCAACTGAATCAACTGTACAGATAGGCTTATACTTCAGGAGATGATCTAGGCGTTTCCAACCATTAGTCAGAAATATTCTTTTTATTGCTTCGACTCATTCCCCAAAAAGTGGTCCTGCTCTAACAGCTCCGAATAAATTAAATACATTCATTACGATACGAAGGCTTCTTATTCCATAACAACGAAAGCACTTTTTCACTGTTTCATATACTAGGAGATTTCACTTAGAAAAGAAAATTTTCCATACTAATGGATTCAGGTCCATAACCATGGGTTCCAATGCACGAGATCTACTAGCACTTACCAATGAGGCCCTATCGATTAGAATTACACAGAATAAATCAATTATAGATACTAATACAATTAGATCCGCTCTTCATAGACAAACTTGGGATTTTCGATCCCAGGTAAGATCAGTTCAGGATCATGGGATCCTTTTCTATCAGGTAGGAAAGGCTGTTGCACAAAATGTACTTCTAAGTAATTGCCCGAAAGAACTGTCTGCTTCCCCTGTACTGAGCGCTCAATAGACCGGCGCAACTCAAAAGACACAAAAAAATTGTCTTTCCGAGAATATGTAGTAGCGACTGCTTCCTAAATATCCTTGGCAGTATCCATGGATAAATAGCCTTCACCAATCTCAGGAACCATGGAATGAATGAGCCACCCCATGATTAAAAAGTTCGTAATCTCCCATTAGTCATAGCCAGGATCCGTAATATTTGGTGCTTGAACTCTCCCATTAACATATCCCATCTTTCCCCTACTCTTCAGAAAAAGTGTCTGACACTGAGACCATAAAGGGTAATTCTGACCATTAAACAGAGCGGTGGTGATTTTGAGGCTAGGGTTTAGGTTCCTAGATGTAGTAGTCATAATTGAACTGGAGTTCTCCCCTTTAGATGGGTGAAAAGTAGTTGTGGATTCACCAGTCAAGTCAGCCATAACAACTCTACAATTTCAATCCAAAAAACCTTGCATGAATCACAAGAATGGAAAGAGGAATGAAATTGGCTAGAACAAGTAAAATCACATACAGACCACTATGACAATTAGATTAATAGGTCATCTATGGACCCAAAAAATAAATCAAACACGGGAAAAATGAACCTCCAATCAAAATCAGTGCTGAACTGTGTTCAAGAAAGTAGATGAAAGAAACTTGGGGCAACAGAAGATGGGCAGCCCTTAAACACTCATCCACAGGAGCCGAAATACACAGAGAGGCTAGGACAGCCCTCACAAGGGTTGATTAGGCCAAAGGGGCCTTCGGCTGAAGCTGAAACAACTCTGTGGGACCTTGGTTGGTTCCGACAAAGACTTAGGGACCAGCAGTGGAGGATGGGTGATGATAGGTGACAGCTGGTTAGTGGCAATGGCTGTGTGGGTGACGATTTTTAGGGTTTTGGCTCTGATACCATATAATTTAAGAGAATATAAAGCTTGGGTGATGATTATGATATCATTACCTTTTATATTAATCAATCAACTGTTACAAAAAGAAGCCCTAAGGCACTAATTAAGGAATCACCTTTTATATTGATTGCTTGATTGACCGATTGACTAATTAAGGAATCACAATCTAATCTAAACAAGGAAACAAAGAAATATACTAACAATTGTTTGGTATAATATACCATATGCCATAGAAAAACAAATTCAACCTTGAGGATCAATTTCAAAGAGGGTTTGAGGTGAGAATATAGACCATGGTAAAATATGAGCCATGATAAAATGTAGGGTTTACATCTTTAGAGAAAAAAGGTTTGTGGTGGTTACATCAAAATTCACTGTTATGTGTGGTCTGCTAGTTTGCCTCTAGTTAATGTATTCCTTTGTCTATGCTCAACACCTAGTATGTCTGGCTTTGAAAGACTTATCAATGAATATGAGACAGCAGCTTGTTAGGATAGACACAGATTGTAATGTTCTAGTAAGGCCACATTTGATAATGTTTTCTCTTGTTTGGAAGGCCAAGAGGGATTCTGAAGTGATGATTTAGTGTAAAAAGCTTTATCAGTATCCTATTGATGGGTTTATAGGAAGAAGAAGACTCCTTAGCAAAACTCATTTGGCGCACAAAGATTTGTTTACCGATTGATGGCTTCATTTTGTTAAACAGTCATCCTAAAATAATATACTCATTGACTAAAGATTATCAAGAGGAACATATTAACCCAATACCTGCTACTAATGCAAAAAGCTCACAACTCACAAAGAGATGATAAATAGTTCCATCATCATGCCAAATTAGGAAAAAAACTGGAGCACCTTCTCTTGATTGATTGATTTAAGCACAATATGGATCACTGAAGATGATGATTTATTTTTTTTGGGGTTATCAATGATGATTCATTATAAATCAGAAAAAATGTTTTTACTTTCAAATTTGTTAGCAACAGCTCCTATCCAAGCTCTGTCTTTATCACTATATGCATAACTGATGCTAGAAACCAACAGGACAAACCCCTCTTTCTTCTCCACCTGATTAGCATTGCCTTTCGGAGTGTGTGGCACTGGTTGTACTAGTAGAGAACGAGTCCCTTTCGGTAGCATCTCCCAAAGTTCAGGGTCTGAAACATCAAATAATCACTTGTTCACATCATATTCAATAAACTACAGAACAGATCAGATATCCTTACAGATAAATATAAGCCCTTGGTAAAATATGTTTAACCTAAGAGAATGGAAATCTGGAAAGATTTCTGCATTGCAAGCCATGAAAATAAAACAGCAGACGAAGTTAAATTGTGACATTAAATCTTGAGATTCAATTTTGTGAAAGGGTCCCCCACCACACTCTCCTTTCTTTTCCAAGAAAAATCAACTACAATGAGCAAAGCATTAAATTGCAATGGCATGGGTAATCTAGCTGTTTCAGAACTAGTGTGGGGACACCCTCGTACGAGCTGTGAGCTAGAATTAGTATGAGGCAGCATAGTTTGAGATCTTTTGGTGCTGATTTTATTGGTTCCTGTTGCTGGAAGATCAATCAAAGTTATGGAGAATTTGTAATGGAGTAAGGGTAGCAATAGGGCAGGGTTTGGGCTTCTAATTAGGATAAGAAGATAAAAAGGGTTGGGGATATTCTGGGACTGTTTCAGACACTGTTTAGATGCTGTGAACAGGAAATTCAAATTTCTTTCATAGTTATGGGTGATTCAAGTTGTCTCTTTGATGAACCATCTGATAAACCTAGGAATCACTCCTAGGCCCCATTAGGCACCATAGCTATTGTTCAGGTTGCACTACACAATCCCAAAAAAAACTTCAAAAGCTTTGAAAGTTATGTAAACCATTCCTAATGAATTTAGAATAGTTAATGATGTCATATAGATTAAGAAGGGGTTTTTTCTAATTAAAGACATTAAATAGGGTTTGCTAAAATAGGATTTGGGATCTTACCGCATTTTTGGAGAGGTTATTTCCATGACTCGAACTTGTGCCACCAGGGACAGTAACGACAAGTCTTATCATTGGAAACCCAACCAAAAAAATTATTTTAACACCTATTTAAGCAAACTAAAATTTGTGTATAGAAATCCAATAACAATTTAATCAATACTACTTCCCATGGGCTACCACTACAATTTGTGTCCAAAAAATTTGAAATTACAACAACACCTTTGCTTCCTAAAACATAGGAAAACATGTGGTAAAATAGTTTTCCTAGTCTGAATATTTAGAAATTCCTTATTTGAATGTTGATATTCATGCCCATTAAGCAACTCTAGAAATTGATGAAATTTCTAGATGAATCAAAGTGCATATAAATAAGAATAGTTTCACCTCCGTGTTCAATAAGCTAGTACTGAATCCATAACTTCAAGAGTTGCAACGAAAAATGTAAACCCAATAAACAGTGGATCAATTCTGGAATTAGTAACTCTTTTCAGTACATGTCCAAAGGAGGAACCAACCATATGGCAGTTGGATGGGAAGAGAATGGGGGTTGAACTGTCAGAAACCATCAAGTAACGAGGTGTGAGGGCTGATCTTTGTGCTTCTGTTCATAATCAGCTTGATTTGCGGATATATATTGTTTTTTTAGCTCATTGGAAGAGGCGTGAGGGCTTCTTAAGGAAGGTAGCAAGGCCTGAGCCAAGGGGTGCTTGTGGGGTAGAAAATCACTAATACTAATGCTAATACCAATTTAAAATAACAGATATCCTATAACATCATGTTTATGCGTGATCAATGTGTTAAAAAGAAATAAGATAACTCTGAGTTCAGAATTATTGACCACTGTAAAGATCTAAATCAATGTTGAATTGTGTCGCCTACCTGCACTCTGAGGAAAATAAAGGGTGTCCTTTAAATCAGAGAGGCCAATCCGTTGAATCTGTTTTTGAAACCAATCAAGGGCATCACCTTTTGATACATCTTCAGGTGTGTTCCAGTAGCCACGTACACATAATGCATCTTGAAGCGATATAAGCTATAATATTGAAAATTTTAACATTAGCAAAGAGTTTTATAACCTCAAGAAAAAAAGAAAAGTACCAACCTATTTTGCATTTTAATGGGGGGAAAAACAATTGAATTTCTTATTAAAACAGCTATATATCATTAACAGTGTGTTCAGTTCCAATTTAAACAGTAGAGTCTAGGTCATACCACAGATATGGTGTTTGTATTGCGCAATAGAACATATGTTCCCCAAGCCAAATCCTCCCTGACATTATCTGTAACATTTTGTGACATGACAAAGATTTGCACAGCACTTTCAGGGACAGTTGTTTGATCCACTGGAGTTGCACCCTGCACAATTTTTCAAAGGATCGAGTTTAAATAAATATTGAGCAGGCACTTGAATGTGAAGAACTGTTCACAAATGCAGAACTAAATAATCCAAGTTCCAGGGTTTGTAATTCTCTGTCAAAATAAGATATAATTTGGTTTCTTGATTAATCTTTAACTGTTGATTTTGTACAACAAGACTACTATTTCATGTCCTAAATCCATGTCTGAATGGCCTAAGTAATTTGAAAAAGTAGGCTAAAGACCGTTGCAAGCAATGCCAACAGGATTAGCTCAACAGCAAGCAAGTCAAAGAAAAATTGAAACATAGGTACAAAGTCAAATAACTTTCATCTACTTGGGAAATATGCTTGGAGATTCTTCATACTGTATAAAGTAGACTTTATCAATCATGGTGGTCATCCATTGTAAGTTTGAAAACTCAGTGGTCCTGAGGCCTGCTTGCTGAATAGATTCACACACGAAGTCTGCTCTTAAACAGTATCACCCTGACACAAAAAGAAACAGTGGAAACCTAGTGTGATCAATTAGATTCATTATTTAATTTTTTCCGTTTAGTTTTATATGTTTTATCTATCCTAGAGCCTTGATTTGCCTCAACAGACAGTATCCCAAGCCAAAATCATATAATAAAATGTTGATTTATGTACATAGAAATAGAAAATATGGTCACCAATTCTTCATAAGAGAAGATGAACTGAAAGATCAATAGATTCAAAATTCTTGAAAATTTGAATTAAAGATTTGATTTATCTTTACGGTACAACAAAGTCAACACATTTTTTGTCCAATTCATAGCTTACTAGTTTGGCAGTTGATGCCTCCTAAACACACAAAATTGTTTTAAGTTATGGCACATTCATATGGTTGTACAGACCTACACCACTGTTTCAAAGTTTTAAAACTATTAAAATCCTAACAACAATACATATAAATAAATTGTCAGCTTAAAGGTTGTGGCTGTATTGAAGTGGTGAAGTGGGAGCGTGGTAAAACACTATGGCTCCAGGTGTAATAAACCCATCGTTTAATACTTTATATTTAATTAATGACAGAAATTTGAATTTCATTACCTACTATTCTGATTTAATTTGGGAATTATGAAAATTATGGAGACTGATTAGTATACGATTTTATGGAAGATTTATTTAGAATTAAAAATTGAAAGCCTGATTGACTCAAGAAAGGATAAGTAGTAAGACGAATTATTTTAATTTTGAGTATTGGACAATATGAGGGTTTAATTAAATATTAGATTCAAATTTGTAAATTGAGATTTGATGAATTGGGTCCGAATTGGAGTTATTATGTTATGAGGAGTGGGAATTACAATTATTACGAAGTAAATTTATTTATGAGGTATTCAATTTGAGTATGCAATTTATTGACGGAGACCTTGAGTTTGACTTGAAATTGAAGGCCTTACTGATGTGAGAAATCAAAATTGATGATGGAAATAAGCTTAATCTATTATTGGGAGCCTTTTGGGAGTTTGATTAAAAAATTTGATTCAAACTGATAAATTTAAATATAATTAATTGGACTCTAATGGAAGTCAAATTAGGTTAATTAAATTCTGTGGGACTTATGATTAGTCATGATTAGTTTAATTATATTGTTGATGCGGAATTGCATGTCTAAATATGTGAATTATAAGGATTTAAAATTATATTTGTTGATTGTAGAAAAATCTGCTGAATTTATAGCTTTAAACTGAAAATTGAGGACCTTAGAGGTGCCAGAAAACAAAACCGATTAAATATTTATGATCAGCATGATTTTTACAGCCTAGTATGAAATTTTGTAAAAATCTGATTCAAAATGAATTAAATTGATTTTATTAAATATTATATATAGATATATGTGTATAGGTTTGCTAGACTCAACAAAAACATAAAAAATCAGAGAGAGAGAGAGAGAGACATCAAGATAAAGAACCGAAAGAGAGGAAGAAAGGGAAGAAGAAAAGAAGAGGAAAAGAGGGGAAAAGGAAAATACTCCAAGAACTTCATCTAATCCAAGCTAGAAAGCAATCCAAGGTAAGATTTCATCCCTAATTCTTGTAATTAACACTCCTAACAGCTAAGAATAGAAAGAAACTAGAATCAGATTGGGTTAAAAATGAAGAACTTGGAAGGAAAAGAGAGAAATTAAACATGGATTCCTTGCATTTGTTAGATTTGAGAGTTAATTCTCTTATATTTGCTTATCTTGAAGTTGATTGTGAGAAGTTAAGCCTTAATCTTGAGGTTTTGTATGGTTTGAACTCATAAAATTACATATGAAATGAAGATCTATATGAATTTGGAAGAAAAGTTAGGTTTTGTAACAAAAATAGAGTTTATCAATTCTGATTAAAGATTCTTCATTCTTGAGGTAAACCAAGTTTTGATGCCTTTGATTTGGAAAACAACCTTATTTCCATGTTTATCCATGAATTTATAAGGTTCATGTTAAGTTTCACTAAGCCCTAGCTCAAGAACATGCAAAGAAACCATTTTAGAACGTACTGAAATTTCAGACCTGCTTCTGGAAGCCCAGAACCGCATGTGCGGTTTGGATTTCCACACGTGCGGATTGACCTGTTTCAGCCAACTTTAAATAGGTATATCTCTCATCCGAACTCCGTTTTAGGCGATTCTTGAGCCTAAATTCAAACCCCGGAAGTCTAGTTTCCAATGGGGGTGGTCTCACATCCAAATTCGCAGTACACAAATAAATATGTTTAAATTAGTGAAGGCTATTCACTTTCTTTCTAACCGTTTCATGCTATTTCCTCTCCTAAGCCAGTTTCCTTTCGTTTCTTCCTATTTTCGATATGAATTATGAGCCATTGAGGACTAATGAATTTAGAACCAACATAAATAATTGGTTAAGGCAAAGTAACGGATCGGTTTATTTGATTAAGAAAAGATTAAGAGAAGTAAATTTGATCAAGAGAGTAATTCCATGTTTCGATATGTTGTGTTATGCAATTGTGTTTGTCGGTCAAGATGAGGGCATCGCCCAACTGCTACCAGAAGCCCATCACTGTGAGTAATAGTATAGTAAAGATATATTTTTCATTATCTATTTCAATTTATGTACAACATGATATAGTGGGCCCAAGGCCGTTCCGTTTATCCATTCCGTTTATGCTATGACATGATATGAATCATTCGGTCTTTAAGACCTATTGATTTCTGGTATGGAACAAAATGCTATACGGAACTACGTGCCACAGTGGGAGTCACCTCTAGAGTCCGTACGAGTCACCTCTTAGGTCCATACATACATGAATTGGGCCCCAGGAGAGGTGGAGACATGTCGATGTTCCATCTACTCCATGTAAGATACAGTGACATGATGTGATACGTTTGCACCTAAGGTCATTTTGATATATGATTGAGCCCAAGGCCATTTTGATATATGATTGGGCCCGAGGACATTTTGTAATACGTGAACCTGAGGTCGTTCATAAAATGTGATATGAATACAAATGTTTTTACATCGCTATATGACTCATGTTATGAAATGCTATTTTACATGAATGAATGGATGTCCTATTTTGAAATGTGATTCTGACCCTTTGTATAAGTGGGCGTACCACGTACCACGTAAAATGTTTTGTAATGGTTTCAGATATGTATTCCATTTGAAAATGCATGAATTTTGAAACGATAAATGTTTATTTTAAAATGATTTAAAATACGTTTCAGAATTGTGAAAAATGTTTTCCTAATATTAAGTACATCATTCATTAACCTCTTTACTTTATTATTACTCACTGGGCATTAGCTCACCCTTTTACTCTATATATATATGTAGGTGAGCCATCGAAGGATCAACATTAGAGTTTATACCGAAGTTCGCCTCTCTGTCAAGCCACCCAGGAAGTCGTAGTATAATTTTTCAAGTTTAATTTTGTTTAAAGGCTACTATATAGTGTGTGAGATTTGCATATGTAAATATGGGAAGTGTATTTAAACGCTTAAATTAAGTTAAGTCTTCATGTATGCACAAGTTCAATGGACTTTATTATTATTTTTGGTATCTGCTTCCGCTTAAGGCCCCGTATTTGAATAAATAGTTTTGAAATTTTGTCTTTGAGACCTAAGTGCAAGCCAGTCATGACCTAAACTTTTAGGGGCGGGTTTGGGTCGTGACACCAAGAGTCTTGGAGAGGACTAGGTAAAAGACAATGCAGCCAAGTTAGTGAGGGGGTCATTGGAAGTACAATTCATCAGATTGACAGCACCGTAACTGGAATACTTTCAGAGTAAGATCAAATGGAAGAGTGAAGAATACTATTTAGAAAAAGCAACTTGCAAGGTGGTTTACTTGCACTGAAATTTTAAGAAAATATTAGGGATCCCAAAAGCCAAGCCACTTAGATCCACGAGGGAGGGAAGTGTTGCGACAAACCCTCCAAGACATAAGGCCCCAATTTCTTGCACTGCCAATAGGCCCTGCCTCCAGCCCAGGTATGGAGGCCCAAGGTGTCACTCAACTCTTGGTTCTAATGGGGCTATCAAGAAAGTGCCTCTTTACATCTAATTCAAGGTTCATCTAAGCTGAGTCACACATCAAGTGCTTTCAGTGTTTTATTCTATGGATCATTCATCATAGAGCGCAAGGTGATGCTGTTTAGTAAGAGTTCTCCACATGTCGCGTTGAGCTGCTGATACATTTAAAGGTACTTGATGATGATGTGTCATGGATACATGCACGTTAATACGTGTGGAGGATATGTGTTAAGTATCAGTTTCCTTTAATCAAATTGCAATTAAGTCTAGGGAAGGAGGGACTTATCTTTCAGGTTGATTTTGAGAAAGCATATGACCACGTGGATTGGCAGCTTTTGGATTTTGTAATGGACAGGAAGGGTTATGGTTAGGGATGGCAATCTGAAACCGGCCCGACGGTGACCCGACCCCCCGACCCCGAATTGAGCGGTGATTCTCCGAAAAATATCCCCCACGGGCCAGAGATGGTATTTAAAAAAAAATCTCCGATGATGTTCGGGCCGGGGACGGAGATACATGTCTCAGCCCCGAACCCGCCCCGGCCCCGACCCCGTTTTTCCCCCGAAATAAAATTACAATTCTACCCTTGCCTATATATATTTGTCTGCTATGCTCCCTCAAACAAGCACACACACACGGCTTCATTTCACGTGAGAAAAATGAGGAGAGAGAGAGAGAGAGAGAGAATAGCCGATCTCACAGCGCCCCTCCTCCGCCGATCTCACAGCGCCGCTCCTCCACCGCCCTCCTCTACCGTCGTGCCGATCTCCTTCGCCGCCCTCCTCCGCGATCTCCTCCGCCGCCCGACTCTTTCCGCCTCTCTTTCTCTACGTGTTATATATACATATATATATATATATATATATTAGATTGCATTGCAGCTCAGATCTATCTCTCTCTCTACTTAGATCTATCTCTCTTTACTCAGATTTGTGTGTTGTTGATGTTGTTTGATGATATTGTTGTTGATGATGTTGTTTGAATCGTTGTTCTTGTTGCTACTGTTTTGTTGTTGTTATTGTTGTTTTTTTTTTTTTTTTTTGATCCGGGGAATATTCGGGGTCAGGGAAACCCGATCCCTATTAGGGGACGGGGATGGGGATGGTAATAGGTTCCCAGTCGGGGATCGGGGCCGGGGACGGGGACTTTCTTTTCATCAGGGATCGGGACAGGGAGGGTGATCCCCAGCCCCGTCCCGTCCCGCCCTGCCCCGCCCCGCCCCGTCCCGTCGCCATTCCTAGTTATGGTGAGCAATGGAGATCTTAGATTAGGGGGTATTTGTCGACACGTAATATGTCAGTTTTAGTTAATAGTAAACCAATGGACAGTTTTAAGGCTTCGCAAGGATAACGACAGGAGGATCAACTATCCCCCTTTCTTTTTATTTTAGTGGCCGATGTGTTAGGGAGGATGGTTGATAGAGCTAGAGAGGTAGGCCTTTTTGAGAGATTAGAGGTTGGGAGAGATAGAGTTAGTATGACACATTTGCAATATGTGGATGATACTATATTTCTCTCTTTGGGGGATGAGAAACAAATTGCTAATCTATATTTGATATTGAGACTTTTTGGGTAATCTCAAGGCTTAAGGTTAATTTGGAGAAGAGTAGTATGGTGGGCATTAATATGCAACACAATCAGCTTCAAAGAAGGGCTTAACTTTTAGAATGTGGTATTGAGACACTCTCATTCAAATACTTTGGACTTCCACTGGGGGGGTAATCCTAGGAGTGAGTCTTTTTGGAAACCAGTTGTAGAAAAGATTGACAAGAGGCTGGAAGGGTGGAGTAAGGCTCTACTTTCAAAAAAAGTAAGGATAGAGAATGCACTCATGAGTGAGAGAGCGAGGTTGAGTGTTTTCGGCGGGGGAGCTTCTGAGTTGCGAATCGAACAGAAGCTTATCACCATTCAGGTGGATGCTAAATCCAGAGGAGGCTTAGTGGAGATTATTGAGAGGAATCGATTCCGGAGTTACAATTTGAAGATAGATCTGGGGGGTGTTTCTTGGGCTATTAAAGCTTTGCGTCAGGTATGGGGCCAACATAGGGGCCGATCTTTCTTCTCCAAATACACAAGTAGTTCAGCAGTTTTTTGGGTTCAGAAATTCAGTAATAAGGGAGGTAGCTTTGTTGAGATGTCAAAATGGGAGGCTGGGGTGAAACGCAGTAACATCATCATTCCAGCAGTGGTTGATGGTCAGGGATGGCAGGCAATGGCCAAGATGCTGGAACGAATCATCCATGGAGGCTTCAAGGTTTCGGATGTTGTAAGGAATGTAAGGTCTACAGACAAGGGGGGCCATAATAAAAATAATCAATTTGGTTTCAGCAGTCGCAAAGGAAATTCAGAAGGAAACAGGTTTATTTTCCAAGAAACAGGGGCAAACAGAGCAGTCACATATGCTGATGTGCTTAAATCTCGATCAAATAGTCCGGATGGCAACAACTTATTTTTGGAGATGAGTAAGGTGGTGGTTTGTACCAGAACGGATTTCTTCGATGAGTGGGCTCAGATTGAAAAGGAATTAAATCGATCGTTTAAAACTTCAATTGTTTTGCAGCCTTTTCAACTAAATAAGGCTATGTTTTTTGTAGAAAGTTCCGATGAAGCTGATTACTATGGTGCTCAAGGAGTATGTTTTTTTCACAAAAGCATTGCTGTGAGACTGGATAGGTGGTCGAAGGAGGTATTCAGTAAGGACGCTGTCATCGTTTCAAATGGAGGTTGGATTTCTGTCTGTGACTTACCTTTTAATCTTTGGAAGGACAGAGTTTTTGAATGGATTGGGTCAAAGTGTGGTGGGTTGATTGAGGTGGATCGCAGAACCAGAAATTTTGGAAATCTCTTCGAAGCTCGATTGAAGGTTAGAGGGTATGGAAATGGGTTCTTACCTGCAAAACTTCATGTTCAGCTCGACGAGATCTCGGCGGTAGTGCGATTGAAGGCTCTGTCAAAGCCTGTCGGCAGATGGGAGGTTCATCGGCAATGGAGATTTTCAGGTGAACCCAGCGTCGGAGAAGAGGAAGGCGAGGAGCCTCAGGGGACAAATTCGACACGTGGCACGAAGGAGATGAGAAGTCAGTTGGGTGACACGCTCGAGGGGGGTAAAGGTAATGGAGGAATTGCAAGGGTCAATAGGGGAGGTCAGACTGGGAAGTTTAATTGCAATGGGCTTGGTAAGAAGGTGGGCTCATCCCACGGACTGTTAGTACCAAATAATAGTTGTGCTGATGGGCCAGTGCTCTCAGTCCCACATGCTTGCCATTCTCACAAGGATAAGGGCCCAATTATTTTTGAAAATTCAACAGCTGAGTTGCCTTTTGAAAGGGGCCCAAATGCTGTTAAAGGCCCAAAGGTCTCTTTTTCCAACCCGATTGAGGTTTCGGGGCCGGGATTCAAATGGGTTACAGGTTTCGATGGAGAAGATGGTCTTCGATGCTGTTCAGTGATGAAGGAGTCAAGTCAATTTCCACCATGCGATGGTTCAGATCAAGTCGATCGTGCTATACAGATCTTGTCACCCATTCGCAGAGATATGTATACAGAGGAAATTCATTTCGGGCTGGCAGATGTTGTCGACAGATCCGTGGGGGATTTACAGGGATTCAATGGGAGATCAGAGACTGGAATTCAGGAATTGATGGAAGTGATAAGGACCTCGGAAAAGCAGATTAATGAGGTGGATGAGGGCCATTTTGAGATACACGAGGTATTGCAAAATTTGGAGGAGTATGGATCATCTGCAAGCTCGGAATCGAAGTCTGAAGGGGAAATTAGTGAGGATGAGCAAGTAGATAGTGACTGGGATCTCAACCGTTTTTTTAATATAGACTGTACCACTTTGGATGAGGATTTCGGCAAGGTTTCTGAAGCTTTGAATCAAGTCAGTTCTTCTGTTACCCAAGGTGTAACAAGTTCATCTTTTCATGAGGGGTTACATGCTTTTCCAGATTTTTCCTCTTCTGGGGATGGGGTTCGGGATGGGTTGTCTTTGCCTCTTCAGTCCAATTCTTTTTGCCCTGTTCTTGATGTCTCATTAGTTGACACTGCTGTACAAGGGGTTATAGCTGATATCCCGAGGACCACTGTGATTGAGTCTACCTTAGTGTCTGAGTCCTTACATGCAACTATATCTCAAGGTCAGGTGAATGATAATCAGTGTAGGATTTCCAGACATTATTTTGACAAGGGGGGCCAGGTTTTAAGTGGAGAGAAGGAAGAAACAGAAAGATGGCTGAATGAGTTGAGTAAGTATGCAACTTGCCCAATTGAGGAGAGTGAGATTCCTCATTTTTTGCAAGTATTGCAGGTCATGGGGTTGTCATTAGTTAGAATTAAGGATATGTTTGGGTCGGGAAGGGTGAGTAATAGGTCCACGAGGGGGTCAGTTGTTAGAAAAGAAGGTGATAGTAGTAAAAAAGGGGTAAGGGAATTAAGGAATTTAGTAAGTTCAGTGAATTACGAGAGGAGAAGTGGGGCGGTTAGGGGAGATAAGGTTTCCTTATGAAGATTTTTAGTTGGAATGTTAGGGGACTGGGTTCTCGGAAAAAGAGGGGTGTTATTAAGGATTTTCTTAGACATCATCAACCGGACATTGTTGTTCTACAGGAGACTAAAGTAGAAGTATGCGAGAGAAGGTTTATGCAAAGCCTTTGGGGGGTTAGACATAGGAGATGGGTGTGTTTGCCTGCAAGTGGTAGATCAGGGGGAGTTTTGATATTGTGGGATGAGAGAATTGTTTTTGAGTGTGAAACAATAGTGGGGGAGTTTTCGCTATCAATTAGGTTTAGGAACTTAGATAATTCGGAATGGTGGTTGACAGGGGTTTATGGCCCTAACAGGCCTTCTAGGAGAATGGATTTTTGGGAGCAGCTAGCTGGTTTATTTGGGTTGTGTTCACCAAATTGGTGTGTAGGGGGGGATTTTAACGTGGTTAGGACGGTCTCAGAAAAACTTAATGGGATTAGAACGACTAGGGGGATGAGAGATTTTGACTCGTTTATACGAGAGTGTGAGCTGGTGGATCCTCCTTTGTGCAATACCAGAATTTACTTGGTCTAACCTCCAAGAGAATTTGGTGTGCTGTAGATTGGATAGATTTTTATATTCTTTGGGGTGGGATGGGGTTTTTCCTAATTCAAGACAAGAATCGCTGCCTAGAGTAATTTCAGATCACTGTCCTATTGTGCTCGAAAGTTGTCCATTAAAATGGGGTCCGACGCCTTTTAGATTTGAGAACATGTGGTTGGAGCATGCATGTTTTAAGCGAAATTTTGAGGAATGGTGGTCCAATGCTAGTTGTCACGGCTGGGAAGGTTTTAAATTTATGAGAAAGTTGAAGATGGTCAAGGAGAAGATAAAGTGTTGGAATAGGGAGGTGTTTGGGATTTTGGAATCTTCAAAAAAGGCAGTAATGAGTAGAATAGTAGAGTTAGACGATTTGGAGGCGCATGGGGGTTTAGTTGAGTCATTGAGAAGGGAAAGAACCGAGTGTAGATTGAAACTGGAAGAGCTGACTTTTAGAGAGCAAATTCTTTGGGCTCAAAAAGCAAAGATTAAATGGTTAAAGGAAGGGGACGTTAGTTCAAAATTTTTTCACAAGGTTGCAGATGGGAAAAGAAAAAAGAAGTTCATCAAGAGATTAGAAATAAGTCCAGGGGTTGTGGAGGAAAGGGAGAATCAGATTGTCAGTGGCATTTATGAGTTTTATTCCCAACTTTATTCGAAGGAAGAGATGAGTAGACCGGGGATTGAAGGACTAGAATGGGGAACTATTGATCCGAAAGTTGCAGCATGGCTTGAAAGGCCTTTTGATGAAACAGAAATTCGAGAGGCGGTTTTTGATTGTGAGAGAGATAAAGCTCCAGGTCCGGATGGTTTTTCTATGGCTGTCTTTCAAGATTGTTGGGAGGTGGTGAAAGGGGATTTGTTGAGTGTTTTTGGAATTTTATGAGTCGGGGATTGTTAATTTGAGCTCAAATGCCACATTCATCTGTTTAATTCCTAAGAAAGTCAATGCCATTAGAATTGGAGATTTTAGGCCTATCAGTTTGGTAACGTCATTGTATAAGATTTTGGGCAAGGTTTTATCAAAAAGACTCAGGATGTCTTTAGGGGATACGGTGTCTAGGGTGCAGGGGGCTTTTGTAAAAGGAAGACAAATTTTAGATGTTGCCTTAGTGGCAAATGAAGTAGTGGAGGAATATAAGAGTTCAGGGAGGGAGGGGCTTATGTTTAAGGTGGATTTTGAAAAGGCATATGATAATGTGGATTGGCAATTTTTAGATTTTGTAATGGATAAGAAAGGTTACGGGGGGCGGTGGAGATCTTGGATTGGGGGTTGTTTGTCAACTTGCAATATGTCAGTCATAGTTAATGGTAAACCAGGGGAGTGTTTTAGGGCTTCACAAGGGCTTCGACAAGGGGACCCACTTTCTCCCTTTCTTTTTATTTTAGTGGCGGATGTTTTGGGCAGAATGGTTGATAGAGCTAAAGAAGCAGGTCTTGTTGAGGGGTTGGAGGTGGGGAGGGATAGAGTTAGTGTGACCCATTTACAATATGCGGATGATACTATATTTTTTTCCACGGGGGATGAAAATCAGATACTTAACCTTTATTCGATCTTGAGAATTTTTGGGCTTATTTCGGGGCTCAAGATTAATCTGGGAAAAAGTAGTGTGGTGGGAATTAATATGCAGCAAGATCAACTTCAGAATAGGGCGTCTCTTTTAGGTTGTGGTATAGAGTCCCTTCCGATTAAGTATTTAGGTCTCCCATTGGGGGGTAATCCTAGAAGTGAAGCTTTTTGGATTCCAGTAATGGAAAAGATTGGCAAAAGGTTGGAAGGTTGGAGTAAGGCTTTATTGTCTCGAGGGGGAAGGTACACTTTGGTTAAGACTGTTTTGAGCGGAATTCCTATCTATTATTTATCTTTGTTCAAGATTCCGATTAAGGTAGCAAGGTCAATAGAAAAGTTGATGCGGGACTTTCTTTGGGAAGGTAAGGATGAGGGGAAAAAGGATCATTTGGTGAATTGGGAGGTGGTGTCGTTATCTAAGGAGAAAGGGGGTTTGGCTATTGGTAACATTGTAGCTAGGAATTTGGCCCTTCTTGGCAAGTGGTTATGGAGATTTCCACTGGAGATTGATTCACTATGGCATTCGGCTATAAGAAGCAAATACGGGATTCAAGACAATGGTAGGGATTCACGAGTGGTTTTAAGGGGTAGCTGCCGTGCTCCTTGGAAGTCAATTTCTCAAATTTTCTCGTGTTGGTCTCGACATCTTTCTGTAAGGGTGGGTAATGGGGAAATTGTTCGGTTTTGGGAGGATGTTTGGATGGGTCAATCTTCTTTTGCTGCGGATTTTCCGCATCTTTATCGAGTGGCTCGTTCTCATAATTCTTCAATTGCTTCCATGGCTTGCTCTCTCTTAGCTCCAATTGCTTGGAATTTTGATTTTTCTAGAAATCTTAATGATAGGGAGGTTTCACAGTTGGTTTCTTTATTATCTAGAATTGATCACTTTTCTTTATCTCCTCTTTTGGAGGACAAGAGGGTTTGGGCACTTCATTCGTCCGGAATATTTTCTTCTAAGTCTTTTTTTGATCACATCATTGATAATCCTCAAATCCCTCAATTTCCTTTTTGTAAAAAAGTTTGGAAGGCTTGTGCTCCCTTAAAGGTAAAGGTGTTCATGTGGGCCTTGGTTCATGGGGGAATTTTGACAAATGATACATTGCAGAAAAGGAGACCCAATCGTTTTTTAAATCCTCAATGGTGCGTTCTGTGTTGTAAGAGCGGGGAATCCGTGGATCATTTATTCTTGCATTGTCCAATAGCTTTGAATTTATGGCATAGATTGTTTTGTGTTGGAAATGGTTTGTGGGTGGCCCCGAAAAGGAGTGTGCATATGCTCTTAATTGATTTTCATACATTTGGACGGTCGAAGAGAGCCAAAATTTTATGGACTTGTGCTGTCTTTGCCATTTTTTGGGTGCTATGGTGGGAGCGAAATCAGAGGTTGTTTGACGATAAGTTTCGGGAGGTGGACTGTTTATGGGATCATGTTTGTCACTTATCTTCTTTTTGGGCGTCGGGGAACTCTTTATTTAAGGGAGTTCCACTCTTTTTGTTAGCCAGAGATTAGTTGGCAGTGTGTGCTTTGTAAGCTTTTGCTTGTTTTTAGCCGGTTAAGGGCTTTTTCTGTTGTCTTTTCATTGCTTTGTATTGAGAGGATGCCTCATCCTCTTCCTCCTCTTTCATTTTTATCAATAAAGCTTTTGTTGTTGATCAAAAAAGTAAGGCTCTACTTTCGCATTGGGGGTAGGTATACTTTGGTTAAGACAGCTATGAGCGGTATTCCCATTTATCTTTTATCTTTGTTCAAGATTCTAATAAAGGTGGCAAGATCAATTGAAAAGTTGATGAGGGATTTTCTTTGCGTAGGCAAGGATGAGAGGAAGAAAGACCACTTCGTGAATTGAGAGGTAGTTTCGTTACCAAAGGAGAAACGGAGTTTGTCAAATGGTAACATTATTGCTAGGAACATGGCTCTTCTTAGCAAGTGGTTATGGAGATTTCCAATTGAGAGTGATTTACTATGACATTCTGTTATTAGAAGCACATATGGGACTCAAGATAATAGCAGGGATTCACAGGTGGTTATGAGGGGTAACTGTCGTGCTCCTTGGAAATAAATTTCTCAAATCTATACATCTTGGTCTTGTTATCTGTCTGTGATGGTGGGTAATGGGGAGCTTGTTCGCTTCTGGGAGGATGTTTGGATGGGCCATTCTTCCTTTGCTTCGGATTTTCCACATTTATATAGAGTGGCTCGGTCTCATAATTCTTCTATTGCTTCCATGACTTGTTCACTTTTGGCTCCAATTTCCTAAAATTTCAATTTTTCTAGGAATCTTAATGATAGGGAGGCTACACAGTTGACTTCTTTGTTGTCAAAACTTGATCATCTTTCTTTGGTTCCTACTTTAGAGGATAAGAGGGTTTGGGCTCTTCATTTATCGGGAATGTTTTATTGCAAGTCTTTTTTTGATAAAATCATTGATAATTCTCATGTTCCTCAATTTCCCTTTTGCAAAAAATTTGGAAAGCTTGTGTTCCTCTAAAGGTGAAAGTGTTTATGTGGGCCTTGGTTCATGGAGGCATATTGACAAATGATACATTGCAAAAAAGAAGACCTAATCGTTTTCTAAATCCTTAGTGGTGCATTATGTGTTGTAAGGATGGTGAATCATTGGATCATTTATTTTGGCGCTGTCCAATTGTTTTGAGTCTATGGCACAAACTGTTTCTTTTGCGGAATGTTATGTGGGTGGCACCAAAAGGTAGTGCGTATATGCTACTAATTGACTTTTGTGCTATGGGAGGTTCGAAGAGGGCCAAAGTGCTATGGTCTTGTGCCCTTTTTGCAACTTTTTGGGTTCAATGGTTGGAAAGAAATGTACGGTTGTTCGAAGATAAATCTGGGAAAGTAGATTAGTTGTGGGATAAAATTTGTCACTTAACTTCCTTTTGGGCTTTGGTGAATTCGCTCTTTAAGGGGGTTCCACTATTTCTGTTAGCTAGAGATTAGTTGTCGAAGTGTGACGTGTAGATTTTTGCTTGAGATAGTCTTTGTTTGGGTTAGATATTTCTTCCATTCATTTTCTTTTTGTAAGAGGATGCCTCATCCTCGTTCCTTTTTTCATTTATCAATAAAATCTTTTGTTGCTGATAAAAAAATAAAAATAAAAATAAAAAATTTGCAATTAAGTTCATGAATTGTGGCAATCATCAACAGTTAGTTTATAAACTTCTACCTTGAGTCCTCTACATAAATACCTAAAGCAAGTTCCTTGTGCACCATATAAACAGGGCTTTGGGACAAAATCACATTTTAAATCAAAATTAAAAGGTTATCCAAAGGGTAAATCAAAAATATTTCAACCCAGTTACAGGGTTAGCTGAGGCATTCTAAAAGCCAGTTTAGAAAAGAATACTGAAAACTATATTACTACAGCCTGCAGGTCTTGCCACCTTTATTTGGGTTGATTAGGATACAATAAAAAACTTCAATGTTTCAACACTAATAATGGGAGATGTCATCTCATATCAGTGATACACTTATCATCTTTAAGAACATTAGAAGGTTGTTCATCACCAATCTGAAGAATTTTAACCATTCCCTGACTTCAAAAGGTATGACAATCTCATTCAACCCATTGCAAAATATCAAATGCCAGCACTTTGATTAAAAATTTACTAATCCTCAAGTAATGCCGGTTTTTTAACAATTATATTACAGCATGACATGAAAGTAAAGCTAATTTGTCCAAATGAACACACAAACATCAAATCTATTATCTCCCAGCAGGTAGCATCGAAGGAACAGAATTCTAAAGACTCCAAACCCTACTGAATTCATTAACCAAAAGAATCATGCATGGGCAGATAAATCATCACCCAATTTTACAAATTAGACCCTTTAAAGGAAGGGGGGGGGGGGGGGGGGGGGGGGAAATCAACCAAGGTAGAAAAACAAATTAAAAACAAAAGCATGTATGCTCCATTTGGGCATAACAGATAAAATACAGTGAAATAAATCTCTCAGAACCTAAGAAAACGCAAATCTGTTCCTCGATCGATCCTAATGCAATTATTTGGACAAGTTGGGGTGTTAACCCTTTCCCCCTAACTCTTCAAATATTTTTGGAAAACCACAAACAAGACAAAGGTTTTACCTTGAGAAATTTTCCGATATAGGGAAGAACGATAGAGAATCCAGCCAAAGAAAGACCAAGAGCCTCTGACCTCTACACAACAAGTGACAAATTACCCCCAAAAAAGGGTTAAAAAATGGATTCAAACGATTAGCGCACATTAAAATTAGGGTTAGCTTACACATTGTGCTGGAGTGGCGGTGGTTGAATCCGAGCCCACGAAATGGTTCAGGAGCAAAAGCGCACCAAAAACATACCCAATCCATCTGGGTAAATATGACTCGTCCAGTCCAGGAATTCCTAGACCCACAATGATGTTAGAGAGAGAGAGAGAGAGAGAGAGAGAGAGAGAGATGAGATGTGTGCAGTGACTAACCGAGAGTGAAGCGGAGGACAGAGAGGTTGAGCTGCTGCTGTTGATTTGACGTGGTGGTGGGGGTTGTTATTTGAGAATTGTGAAGACGAGTGCAGGAGACTGTTGATAACTTTGTTTCTCTGGTTTTGAGAGTGGAGATGCCCAGATGGGAACGACAACTATTGGCGCGAATTTCCAACGAAATTAACGAATTCAAGCAGATACTAGTACTACTACTCATTTTCCTTCCACACCTGTTTGGGGGATGAGAAAATTATTATTGATTCTTTCTTTCTTGTGCTGCTCCTCGGTGATAGAATACCAACTACAATAATATTGCGACTGCATGAGCTATGATAGAGCCTAGTATCAACATAACTTTGATTGGGGTGTTTAGCAATAGGCTTTTTTCACTTTTTAGCTTAAAATAGTATTAAAGGACAAAATAGGTTAAATAACTAATAAGAAAAAATGTCATATAAAATTCACAATCATTTAATTTTTTTTTCTCACAATATTATATCCAATTATAAAAAAAATTTAACTCTCTTCCCAAATACAACTATTTTAATCTACTAAAATAGTCAAAAATAAAAAAAAACCAACATTTCAAACACCACAATTATTGAGTTTGTGAGATATAAAGTGAGTGTTTGGGAAGTGAATTTTTTTATAGTTTTTTTTAGTTGTAGGATATTATTGGAGAAATTTTTTTTTGTGTTTGGAAAAATAGTTGAGTTTTTTTGTGATTGGATGTGATGTTTGTGAGAGAAAAAGAATGATTATGAGGTTTGATGTGATATTTTGTTTGGATTAATTTTTTTTTTAGGTTTTGTAACCAATTTGGCTTTTAGTGAAAAAAACCAAAAAAAAAACCAAAAAACTTCATCCCCAAACACCGCCAAAGGCAATGGCGAACGCATAAATTGTACATAAAGGAGGCCAACTTGGCAGTGGCTTGCTTCTAGTCCACCATCTGAATTAGAGGGTCTAGTCCGCTTCATTGGACTCATTTTTGAATTCATTTTTGACAATTCGAATCGGTCATATTTTAGGATTTGTTGGTTACATTATCTTTGTAAAAAATCATGTTGATCGAATAACGGATACTATGTATTCGGATCACTTTTTTATGAACCGTTAATTTTTTGATCGTCTATTTTTTTAGACAGAAGTGATCCAAATACACAGTATCCGTTGTCTAATTGATGTGATTTTTTACAGAGATAATGTACTTAACAGACCCTAAAATGTGAACGGTTCAAATTATTAAAAATGGATCCAAAAGTAAACCCAATAGACCAAACTGTCCCAAATCTAAACCAGAGACAGCCCAGCAAATTTATGTGTTTAAAATTAACAATGAAATATTGTTTTTTATTATTATTAATGAACATGTATTATAAGTCTTTTTTACTTCAAAATATTTTGTGTTATGTGAGATAAGTTGAATGGAGATTGTATATTTATTATATAAAAATAAATAAATAAAATTGTGAGGCCACCATTTTATTGATGATGGACACTTTTCTGTTTTTTTTTAACAAAATATACTACAATGATTATATTTTGTTATCATATTTTGTTTATGATTTTATGTATTAATACTACATTAATTACCAGCATGAGTGGTGGAACACATAAAACTAATACATGAGTGGTGGAACACATAAAACTAATACAGTTTGGACAAATAAAGTAATAAACAAACTCTAGTACAAAAAAGATGATGATTATAGTATTAAGGATTTGAAAAATGTTTGAGGGTCACAATTTTTGTGAATTTAGTTATTTATATATTATATAAGAAAAAGGGGGTTTTAATGAGGAATATTATGAGAGTTTCAATATCTCATACTAATTTTCTTGATTTTAAATAATTAACAAAATCTCCATTAGTGAAGAGTATTGTGAGAGTTCCAATATCTCATACTAATTTCATTGATTTTTTTAATTTTAAACAATTAAAAAAATCTCCATTAGCTAGCTAATTCATCCATGATTTATTTGATAATCCCACATCAGGAGAAAAAGTAAAAAGTGAATTGTTTTACTTATATAAAGTCAATCTTATACTCCCATTTAATATTTGAGTTTTTTTTAAGGTCCATGTAATTAAGATTTTATATTATAAATGACATTTAATATTTTTATAATATTTAAGGTCCCTCAATTTGATCCAGAGAAATTTAATCCAGAAAATTTCTCTAGACTTCCTAGAGAAATTCTATCTAGAGAAATTCTACACCAGAGAAACTCTCTGTTTCTCTCCAGAGAAATTTCCAGATTATGTAACTAACAGCTATTGTTTTTAACTCAAAAAAGGGGGGGCAAAAAAACACCCCACCACCACCAGCACTGATGCAAAAAGAAATGTGCATACTAGACATATCATACACAAAATTATTGCACTGAGTACAACCAAGAAACAAAATTCGGTTCTTTTTCATCAAAACAACCAAAATGTTTCTGTTTCCTAAGAAAATGAAACGAAACATTAGTGGTGGAGTTGAAAAATAGAAATCAAATCCAGAGAAAATTCGACTTCACAGAGAAAATCTCATCAGAGAAATTTTGAAGAATTTCTTTGGACTTTCAAATTTCTCTGACCTCCTCTTCAAAGAATTTCTCTGGTCTTCATTTCTCTCTAGAGAAATTTCCTTTCTCTTCAAAGAATTTTTTTTTTCCTAGGGCTGTGACACCGCCACCGCAAGGAAGGATCATCGACACCACGCTCAAATCTCAGCCCACAGCGATCAGATCTTGAATCCAGCGGAGCCTGGTGCAGTGGATGTGAGGATGGTAGGGAGATCAACTGAGATCGAGAGAGTGAGATTGCGATGAGAGAAACAGTGAGGAATAGAGAGAGAGAGAGAGAGAGAGTGTGTGTGTGTGTGTGTATGTGTATGTGTGTGTGTGTGTGTGTGTGTGTGTGTGTGTGTGTGTGTGATGAGTGGTAAGTTGGTGTCGCCGTTGCTATTACCGCCTTGGCCACTGTGGTTGATTTGACTCTTCGCATGGCCGATAAGGAGAGTGAATGAGTTGGTGAGAATAGAGACGGCGAGGATAAGGGCAAAGCGGTGATGCAGGAGAGAGAGACGTTGAGCTGGGGCCAACGCAGATTCCGACGATGCCACTATCGCCGAATCCAACTCATCTCGCTCGCTGAGGCAGAGAAACATAGAGCTAGAGAGAGAGATCTTGCCAGCATAAGAAGATCGATTAAGATCGAGAGAGTGAGATTGTGATGAGAGAAATAGTGAGGGAGAGAGGGAAAGAGAGAGAGAGAGAGAGAGAGAGAGAGAGAGAGAGTGTGTGTGTGTGTGTGTGTGTGTGACAAGTGGTAAGTTGGTGTTGCCGTCGCCGTCGCCGCCTTGGCCACTCTGGTTGATTTGACTCTTAGCATAGCTGATGAGGAGAGTGAATGAGTTGGTGAGGATAGAGACGGTGAGGATGAGGGCAAAGCGGTGGTGTAGGAGAGAGAGACGTAGAGCTGGGCCCAACGTAGATTCCGGCGATGTCACTCTCGTCGAATCCAGCTCCTCTTGCTCGCCAATGCAGAGAAACGTAGAGCTAGAGAGAGAGATCTTGCCAGCTGAAAACTGTGGTTCCTTCGATGGCTTAAAAGAGAGAGCGAGAGAGTGAATTTTCTTTGTGATATATGGGTGTAGGGTTAAGAGACCTTAGACATCACAAAATAATATTGTGGATCTCTTCTATCACAAAAAATGGGAGAGGGACCTCAGGTTAATTTTCCCATTGTACATGCTTCAATTTAATATAACTTAAATTTTAAAATAAAATTTAAAAGTTTTACTTAATTAATTTTTGTGTAAGTTGGTTGGTCTTTTGACCTAGTCGATTAGGCTGAATCATTTTTTATTTGATTGATTTGTCGGTATAATTGCAATTTTAACAATTTTATCAAAATATATTGATTAGATTTGTTTAATTCGAAATAAACTAAATATTAATCTGATTAAAGATTGAACGACCGAGATTGCTTAATTAGAAACAAACTTCTCGTCCAAATAATTGTAAACTTTTATTTTATAATCCTACGTCGAAAAAAAAAAGAAGGAAAAAATGAGTTGTTTTACTCATATAAAGTAAACCTTAATATTGTAGTATTGCTAATGCTTTAATTCAAGCCAATTTAAATTTTAAAGTTTAAATATCATTTAAAAGTTTTAATTGATTAATTTTTTTAATAGTTGGTTGGTCATTTGACCTAACCTATTAGGTTGAACCATTTTTAGTTTGACAAATTAGCTGATTTAATCGCGATTTCTCATACTGATTTTCTTAATTTTAAACAATTAAAAAATGAATTGTTTTACTCTTATAAAGTGAATTTTATACTCTTATAAATTAAATCTTATACTCTCATTGAATATTGTAATTTTGTGTGTGTTTCAATTTAATATAATTTAAATTTTAAAATAAAATTTAAATATTTTAATTAATTATATTTTGTGTAAGTTGGTTGGTCTTTTGACCAAACCAATTAGATTAAATCATTTTTTATTTGAATAATTCGTTGGTTTAACCACGATTTTAGCAGTTTTATTAAAATGTATTGATTAGATTTGTTTAATTCGAAATAAATTAAAGAATGATTTGATTAAATATTGAACGACTGAGATTGCTTGATTAGAAAAAAAATTTCTGTCCAAATAATTATAAACTTTTATTTTATAATCACACATCAGAAAAACAATAATAAAAAAATGGATTGTTTTACGTATATAAAGTGAACCTTAATATTGTAGTGTTGTGCATGTTTCAATTCAAGTCAGTTTAAATTTTAAAATTAAAATATCATTTAAAAATTTTAATTAATTAATTTTTGTAAAAGTTGGTTGGTCATTTGACCTAACCGATTAGGCTGTACCGTTTTTAGTTTGACCAATTAATTATCCGGTTTAATCACGATTTCTCATACTGATTTTCTTAATTTTAAACAATTAAAAAAAATATTGGCTAGTTTTCATTTAACAATATAAAAATAAAATTCTAATTAGTTTATAATTTATTTTATAATCTCACATCGGGAGAAGAAGAAAAAAAAATGAGTTGCTTCACTTATAGAAAGTAAATTTCATACTCTCATTTAATATTGTAATGTTGTGCATATAGTTCAGTTCAAAATAGTTTATATTTTAAAATAAAAACTCTAATTAATCTATGATATGATTTATTTTATAATTCTACATCAGGAAAAGAAAGAAAAAATAAGTTGTTTCACTTCTATAAAGTGAATCTTATATTCTCATTTAATATTGTAATGTTGTGCATATAGTTCAGTTCAAAAAAGTTTAAATTTTAAAATAAAAACTCTAATTAGTCTATGATATGATTTATTTTATAATTCTACATTAGGAAAAGAAAGAAAAAATAAGTTGTTTCACTTCTATAAAGTGAATCTTATATTCCCATTTAATATTGTAATGTTGTGCATATAGTTCAGTTCAAAATAGTTTAAATTTTAAAATAAAAACTCTAATTAGTCTATGATATGATTTATTTTATAATTCTACATCAGGAAAAGAAAGAAAAAATAAGTTATTTCACTTCTATAAAATAAATCTTATATTCTCATTTAATATTGTAGTGTTGTGTATGTTTCAATTTAAGACAGTTTAAATTTTTAAATAAAATTTAAAAGTTTAATTAATTAATTTTTGTGTAAGTTGGTTGGTCTGTTGACCTAACCAATTAGGCTAAATCATTTTTTATTTGACTGATTCGTTGGTTTAACGATGACTTTAGTAGTTTTATTAAAATATATTGATTAGATTTGTTTGATTCAAAATAAACTAAAGAATGATCTAATTAAATATTAAATTATTGAGATTGCTTGATTAGAAATAAATTTCTTGTCCAAATAATTGTAAATTTTTATTTTATAATCACATTTTAGAAAAACAATAAAAAAAAAAGTGGATTATTTTACTTATATAAAGTGAACCTTAATATTGTAGTGTTGTGCATGTTTGAATTCAAGTCAGTTTAAATTTTAAAATTAAAATATCATTTAAAAGTTTTAATTAATTAATTATTTTAAAAGTTGGTTGGTCATTTGACGTAATTGATTAGACTGAACCATTTTTAGTTTGACTGATTAGCTGGTTTAAACGTGATTTCTCATACTGATTTTCTTAATTTTAAACAATTAAAAAAAAATTCATTGGCTAGTTTTCATTTAACCATATAAAAATAAAATTCTAATTAGTTTATACTTTATTTTATAATCTTACATTAGGAGAAGAACAAAACAAGTGAGTTGTTTCAGTTATATAAAGTAAATCTTATATTCTCGTTTAATATTGTAGTGTTGTGTATACGTTCAAGACAGTTTAAATTTTAAAATAAAAACTCTAATCAGTTTATGATATGATTTATTTTATAATCTCACATTGGGAAAAGAAAGAAAAAGTGAATTGTTTCACTTATATAAAGTGAATCTTATACTCACATTTAATATTGTAGTGTTGTGCATATTTCAATTTAAGACAGTTTAAATTTTAAAATAAAATTTAAAAGTTTTAATTAATTAATTTTTGTGTAAGTTGGTTGGTCTTTTGACGTAACCAATTAGGTTAAATCATTTTTTATTTGATTGATTCGTTGGTTTAACGATAATTTTAGCAATTTTATTAAAATATATTGATTAGATTTGTTCGATTCGAAATAAAGCAAAGAATGATCTGATTAAATATTGAACGACTGAAATTGCTTGATTAGAAATAAATTTCCTGTCCAAATAATTTTAAACTTTTATTTTATAATCACACATCAGAAAAACAATAAAAAAAATGTGAGTTGTTTTACTTATATAAAGTAAATTTTAATATGGTAGTGTTGTGCATGTTTGAATTCAAGTCAGGTTAAATTTTAAATTTAAAATATCATTTAAAAGTTTTAATTAATTGATTTTTGTAAAAGTTGGTTGGTCATTTGACCTAACCGATTAGGCTGAACCGTTTTTAGTTAGATTAATCAGGCGGTTTAACTGCGATTTCTCATACTGATTTTCTTAATTTTAAACAATTAAAAGATTTTTCATTGGCTAGCTTTCATTTAACCATATAAAAATAAAATTCTAATTAGTTTATAATTTATTTTATAATCCGACAGTGAGAGAAGAAGAAAAAAAGTGAGTTGTTTTACTTATATAAAGTAAATCTTATACTCTCATTTAATATTGTAGTGTTGTGCGTAAGTTCAAGACAGTTTAAATTTTAAAATAAATACTCTAATTAGTTTATGATATGATTTATTTTATAATCTCATATCGGGAAAAAAAAGAAAAAGTTAATTGTTTCACTTATATAAAGTGAATCTTATACTTATATTTAATATTGTAGTGTTGTGCATATTTCAATTTAAGACACTTTAAATTTTAAAATAAAATTTAAAAGTTTTAATTAATTAATTTTTGTGTATGTTGGTTGGTCTTTTGGCTTAACCGATTAGACTAAACCATTTTTGATTTGGGTGATTCATTGGTTTAACTGTTATTTTAGCAGTTTTATTAAATATATTGGTTAGATTTGTTTGATTCATAATAAACTAATGATTGACCTAATTAAAGATTAAATGGTTGATATTGTTTGATTCGAAATAAACTTCCCGACTGAACAATTGTTAAATTTTATTTTATACAATCCCACATCAGAAAAAAAAAAGAAAAAAGTGAGTTGTTTCATCAGTTATAAAAAGTAAACATATACTTCCATTTAATTTTGTAGTGTTATGCATGTTTCAGTTAAAAACAATTTAATCTTAAAATAGAATAATATGTAAAAGTTATAGTTAATTAATTTTTGTATAAGTTGGTTAGAGTTTAGACTAATTTTAACAATTTTATCAATATATTTATATATATATATATGTATGTATATTGTTTTATTTCTAAAAAGTATGTTTAAGTTTTATGACAAACTTGAATATAGAATAAACTAAAATTAAAAAATTTATAAAATGAAATTTACTTCTATTTTATCATTAACATAATTTTCTTTTCGAAGTTATTCTATTTTTTTTCATCTTTACCAATTATTTTTATTTTATGACATCTATTTGTTATTGTGAACTTAAAATATACAATTAATGACATAATAACTGCAATATATTCTAATAAAATGGTTAAAATTTAATTCATTTTAAATTACTTTTCTATACTTTTTAAATAAAATTATGTTATTATTTAATTTTAAAATTATTTTTAATTATTTATTTGGCCCATATATGGGTTCATATGCTAGTTAGTATTGTATTAGAAATAAGAAAATTTACTTATAAATCCTATCTTGACAAATGGCAATTTGTTTAGTTTTTTTTTTAAATAATAATAATAGACCAATTAGTCTCATTGATTTTGAAAGTGTAGATTTAATATATTATTTAGAAATTGGATTTACGATTATTCCCTTATTTCTATTATGTTTCCTTCTTCTTCTTGTTTCCTTTTGTGATAGTAAAGTAAGATACGCAACTTATGGGAATCAAATTTAGGATAATTTTGTATGAGAATCTTTTGTATTTGAAATGACATAAAATGTGAAATTCTTCAAACATTTCAAAAAGAGTACAAAAATGATTTGAAATATGAGATTCTTCAAACATTTCAAAAAGAGTACAAAAACTCCTTAGTAAGTTTTGAGCATATATATGATTTCAAACCGTAACTATCATCACCCGAACCTGCCCCCTTAGGTTATGTAACGCCTGAAATAATTACAATAACCCATCCAAAATATCTGTGGGGACATATTTTGTGAATGGCAGCACATGGCCAAAGTGACACTGAAGTGTCAGCCGATGTGCCACGTGGCCTAGTAATGATGCCGAGGTAATCTCGGTTAGGCCGAGGTTATCTGCGGAGATACCGAAATCCGAGATGAGCAGATAAGGGACAAGAGCCCTAAAACATGGGGGATCTCAGTGTGGATAAAGATAGAGCTCTTAGGGAGTTTATCCCTATCTAGCTGAGAGTCCAGGATGAGCATTGAGTTTGAATCCGCTAAAGTGAGGCTTCTACAAGAATCAGGTCAGTGCTGACTATAAAAGCAGGGCACTCCCATGAATCTCAGCTATGTGTGATATATTGTGAGCAGTAAGTTCTGTCTTGTGAGTTAAGTACAATTTGCTATCTTTGAGAGATATTTGATTACTGACTTGAGCGTTCGAGTGCCTCCGGGTAGACGAACCATCGCCAGATTCTTATCTTTATGTGACAGGTTGTTTGGGCTTAATCTATTCTGCTAGTGCTGTCACGCCCCAAATTTTAATTACTCAGAAACATTACCAAAAACCTGTAATTTAGGCCCTTTTTTTTACAAATATCTATTACTCTTAAGTAATAGAAATATAATAACACTTGTTCTCTCTAATAATGAATACAACAATAGTAATAGTACATGCCAAGCTTTCGCTACGGAGTTACAAATAAATAAATACAAACATCCATGCTCAATGAGATTGCACATAAAAGATACATGAACTTCTTAACTCTCAAACCAATCAATCCGAATTCTCTTCCTATAAGAAAAATGAAGCAATGAGGGGTGAGCACAATTGTCGAGTAGGAATCTCATAATTCTAAAACAATAACCATCCTATAGATAGAAATGATCATGCAAGCAGGGTGATACCTTATAGTAAAGTGATATTTTGTAATTTCAAAATATCATACGTAGAGTATCTTTTTTTCGAAATTTATTTGAACATTTAAGGAAAACTTTCGACCATAAAAAACTATCCCTTTTCATCAGAAAACCATAAATCTTTTTTGAAAACAAACATGTTTAAGGAACCACATCATTTTACATTTATTAACCCATTCCAAAATATTTCTCATTTAATTTCCATCTTAACATTCCTCTTTTTATTTCCATTCTCCCCTTTTACTAGTTACATTTATTATAACAACATAACCTCAAGTTCAAGTTCCCTTAATACTCCAAAACATCCCACATACATGCTATTCCCACCAATCTATTCATATTTGATGTAACTCCTCAATGTAGAAATCTGAATCTCCTTTATATTCAATAATTGTTATCCTATACTCAACTTCTACTTATCTAACAACTACATCACATCCACACTTGCATTATCAACTATAATTCAATATATCACAACTACATCATATCCACATGTGTGTTATCAATCATAATTCAATATATCACAAGGATAATAAACCATTTTTAATTCAATTTCTTCAAATAATTTCTATATGCATTCCCTTTCCATGCCAAATTACACATCAATTGTAATTTCATAAGTTCATCTCAATTCACACATATTATCATCGACTCAATACATTTCTCAACACATTCCACCTTTTGCTGACTTGATACGATGGGACAGTGGGCACCCAATCCATAACACTTTCCACCTTTTATCGGATATTATACGGCAGGAAGTGAACTCCCAAAAACCATTTTCTCAAAAGCCATTTTCTTCCAAAAATCACATTTTTCCAAAAATCATTTTTCAACTTTTTAAAACCATCTCCCACATTTGTCGGCTATTACACGACGGGACGTGGGTACTCAAAAAATTTTCGAAAACCATCCATTTTTGCACTTTTGCCGACTATTATACGGCAAGACTGTGTGGACATCCAAAAATCATTTTCCACTTTTGTTGGCTATTATACGGCAGTACTGTGTGGGCTCCCAAAAACATTTTTCCCACATTCGTCCAGCGATAAGCCTAGACAGGGCAATTGGACACCTTGAATTCAAACCACCCCCATATTTACCGGCAATTATACGAACAACTGTGGGCACCGAAAAATTATTTTTTAATTTTAAAACCATCCTCCACATTTGCTGGCTATTATATGGCGGGACGCGGGTGCCCAAAAACTTTTTTGACTCCCCGTGCAAGTACCAACCACAACACAACCCAACCCAACACAACTCAACTCCACACAACACAACTCAACCAAACTCGACACAATCCAACTCAACTCAACACAACATAACCCAACTCAACTCAACATAACCCAATATAATTCACATAACATACAACAAAATTCAACACAAAGCTCATATCATCCATACCATTAGTAATTTCTTTTTTCCCAAGTTTGGTTTCATATTATAACATAATTTAAAACATCAACATTAAAAGTTCAATCGCAACTTTTACTTAAATTTTTTAAACTCTTTAACATTTCAATTAAACTTGTACATGTGTAATTTAACACCTCAATTTTATGATTCTACTATCAATTGAAGCAAACCATTAACCATCTTCATGAGCCAAACTAGGGTTTTTAAGAGAAATTAAAGTTTTTCACAAAAGCACATTTTATTCCAACCCTTCTATTACTTTAACACCCAAACGCATGACCCAAGATCATGACCCAACAAGTAAACCCAACTCTCTTCAAACCCTAACCCCCAATCTCATGATTCATCATAATATGCACAAAAATATAAACTTTTATATTTATATAAAGAAAATACCACAAATATATCTATAAATAAGGGTATTGAAAGAGAACTAAAAACCCCTACCTCTTGAAGAAAAGAGATGATGACCCAAAAATCACTGGCAACGAAACCACGAACTATTCGGACCAAAAGGAAGCCCTTGACGAGATCTACAACATTTCTCAAAGGACCATGGTGAAAAGATCACTCTAGGTGAGTAGATCTAGAGTTCTTAGTGCCAAAAGCTTAAGTTTAGAGATCAAGAGAGGAGAACTCACGGTGTAGAGAGAGAAAAGAGGAGAAAAGTGAAATGAATATATGTTTGTAGCCTATTTATAGTAGCAAGGTGATAATAGAACAAAAGCCCCCAAAGCCAAATGAAAAGAACAAATCAAACCCCCCCCAAAAGTAGGGCATAAACCAGCCTAAAAAGCTTAAAATTACACACAGATGTCGACCCTTTCGGCAGAGGTGTCAACCCTTCAGGAAGAAAAGCAATCTGTGGCAAGGTGTCGACACCTCCCAGACTGGTGTCGACACTAAATTTCAGCAAGCAACTTTCAGATTCAACAACATACAAGGGTCGACCTTTCCCAGACTGGTGTCGACCCTTGTGGACAGAAACGAGAGGCAGGTGTCGACACCACCAAGGCTAGTGTCAACTCTAAATTCCAGAAACTTCACCAACAGGTAAGGGTTGACCCTTAGGAAGGCTGGTGTCGACCCTAGAATAGAATTTCTAAGTTTCCATGGAACTTTTTGACAAGAACAAGTATGGACAAACAAACCCAATGAGTTTAAATCGGATTATACTCCTCAAAGACTCCCAAAAATGAAAATAAGGGAATTAAATACACACTCCAATGGATTAAAGGATGCGGGTGTTACAAGTGCTCTCCAGCTTAGTTCCCCGTTTGGTTGTCTGGTTAGAAATCAATGCCGACAATTTGGCGCCGTCTATGGGAACGTAAGAAGAATGGATGGCCAACGACAGGTACAAAGAAAAGGTCGGGGACAACATCCCATGTGGGAATGGTAAACATGCCGATCCTAACATCAAGGAAGAAAATCATAATAAAGGACCACAAGATCAAAATCCCAGGGATAAGGGCGTTAGCAAGGAGGTAAACGCCCTGAAGAAATCAAGCCGAGATGAGTATTACAACGAAAGTGATCTCTCGGTATGGAAAGATAGATAACTGAGGAGAGACGGCGAGATGAAGGGAGTGACCAACAAGTTGGCAGATCTACAATCGGTTGTCAACTTTATGATACAGAACAATGTCATGCAACTATCGTTTCCGTTACAGGACACGCCGATGCCAGGGGCCAAGACTGACGCCCAGAAAGGAGGGCAGAAAACAATCCCAGCAGTCCCACAGCATGGCAGGGAAAATGAGCCCTCACATCAACCTTCACGGAATGTCAGGCGATGAGAGTCAATTATAGGTGACTCGTAGAGGACACCTCGGACCAGGGGGATGTATGTCAAAGAGCCTCAGAATATCCAAGGAAAGGGCCTGTGTTTTGACATCGTGAATAAAGAGAAGTCCAAGAAGACACGTAACGACATCGGAAGTAGCGCACCAAAAAGATTGAAATTTGTTGACAACCGAGCTCCTGGTCGAATTGAGGAGGATTTGAGGGACTACCTCCAGAGGAAGCGATAGAATACCGAGGTCACATCTCCCATCAAGCTGAGAACGCCATTCTCAGTAGAGTTGGATAGGTTTGAGCTCCCAAAAAGGTTCCATATGCCAAGGTTCCAAATTTATGACGGTAAGTCTGATTTGAACTTTCATGTCGGCTTATATCTGAATTCAATTTCTTTGCATACCGGGAATGAACTGTTGTTATGCAAGGTGTTCCCCTCATCCTTTAGGGAAATTGTATCAAATTGGTTTCACAAGTTACCGAAAGGAACTGTGAAGAGTTGGGAAGGCCTGGCCAAGATGTTTGTGGCCAGGTTCGTTACAAACAAGTTGTAGCCACTAAGGGTAGACTCCCTGATGGCTCTGAAATTAGAGAGGGTGAAGGCCTCAAGGCTTATGCCAAGAGGTATTGTGAGGTGTTCAACTGAATACCGGGATGCAACTAAGAATTAGCGGTCGTGTCTTTTAAGAACAACCTAGAAGATGAATGCCCGTTTTGAAAATTGCTGGCAAAAACTCTACCAAAGAGTATGGAGGAGCTCATGGCACGGATCGAGAAATATACTAGAGCAGAAGACGACACGTCAGGAACGAAGGCATTGAAATAAGAGAAGATGAATGGCTCTTTGAAGAGAGGCCGAGGTAATATTGGTTTTAACAAGCAGGAAATAGAATAAGGGCTGCATAGGCAATCACCACTATGTTCCGGATCCCAGTTTACAAAGTTTTAGAAACGATTAGGAACTTGTCGTATTATAGAGCGCCGGAGAAGATTCTCGGCAAGTTCATGGGAAGGAGCCTTGAGAAGCACAGTGCCTACCAGAATAAGGATGGGAGACTTAGGGGTGTAGAGCCCTGAAAACGCTCTTGGAAGACCTGGTCAGACAGGGTCACTTGAGGGACCTTGTAGATGAGGCCAGAATGAGAGAAGAGCATGCAAGGCTTCCCCCGGCACCGGCAGCACCACCACCACCACAATCACAACAAGCAGAACCTCGGGTGATCAATGTGATTCACTCGAAGGTTAATGAGAATGATATGCGATGAGAGACCCAAAAAGGTGAGGCACTTACAGCATGTGTATTAAGTCCAGCAAAAGAGGCCTAGGGCAAACAAGTACCAGGGACCAATGGTGTCCTTTACTGAGGTAGACCTAGACATGGTGCAGCATCCACACTACGATGCTCTAGTAGTGACCCTCAAGGTTAGATAATACCAAGTAAAGGCGCATTCTGATCGACTAAGTCAGCTCTTGTGACATCATGTATGTCAGATGTTACAAGGAGCTTGGCTTTCACCGAGATGATTTGGAGTAGTCCAACGCCCCAATGATTGGGTTTAATGGAATGCCGACATAGCCCCTGGGAGCAATAAATTTGGAGGTGCAGGCGGGCACCAGGAATGTAAGCACAGAGTTTACATTAATTGACACCCCCTCCCCTTACAATGTTATCTTAGGAAGGCCATGGTTGCATGCAATGAGGGATGTTCCCTCAATACTGCACCAGCTGTTGTTATTTCCAACAGAACAGGGGATTGAAGAAGTCAGAGGGGATCAAGTGCAGGCAAAGAATTACTCCATAGCAACAATGAAATCCTACTGCAATGTGCGAGAGGCAGAAGAAGTGGAAATTGAGGACGAGGACATGGAAGTTCTAGATGATGTCGGCAAAGAACTGGCCAAGAAGAGCGAGGAAGCATTGAAGAAAATTCTGGTCCAGGAAGGGGATGAAGAATGTTTATTCCTTCTCCGCTTAGGCTTGGCCAAGGATGAGGAAAAGGAGTTAAAGGCCTTCCTACGGGCCAGCGTGGAAGTATTTTCCTAGACGCCATATGAGATGCCAGGCATTGACCCCGAGGTCACATGCCATATAGCAATGTATCTCCCTAATGAGGAGAAGACCACATTTATCACCCCAAAAGGGCTGTACTGCTACACAGTGATGCCTTTCGGGTTAAAAAATGCAGGAGCAACCTACCAGAGGTTAGTAACCAAGATGTTTAGACATCTAATCGGCAAAATAGTAGAAGTGTACATTAATGACATGGTCGTGAAGACCAAAGAACCTGGGAATCATCTGGCTGACATGAAAGCGGTTTTCGATATCCTAAGAACATATCAGCTACGACTAAATGCTTCAAAATGTGCATTTGGAGTCGAGTCTGGTAGTTCCCAGGGTACTTGGTCACCAGAAGGGGCATTTAAGCAAGCCCAGATCAAATCAAGGCCATTCTTGGCTTAAAGAGCCCGACGTTAAGTGTAAACCATTTTTTAGTTTGTTAAAGAAGGCCACAGATTTTTTATGGACTGTCACAACCCAAACCCGCCCCCAAGGGTTTAGCATCATAACCGGCCAATAATCCTTCGATTACCGAAGGCCTCTGAACAGAATAATATATATAACAGGGGCTGCGGAAGCAAATATACAAAGTTACATAGTCTATAGAGCTGTGCAAACATATATGGGACAGAATATTTGAAACTTTTCATATACATGTTTGCATACATACTTATAAGGCATTTAAATACAGTAGCCTTACATCATCCAAGCCACATATACAAGATTACTACGTGTTCAGGTCAGACATAAACATTTCAAAAATATAAAAGTCCCATAGACAATGAACCCGGGTAGATCTCAAAAGGGAACCTCCACGGGAGGCGTGATAGTTGGCTGACACCAAAACTCACCAGGAGGCACCTCAGGCCTGGTCACGTGCTTGCTCACCTACATACATATAAATAATATAGTGAACTAGAGCCCAGTGAATAATAACTAGGTAAAGAGTTTTAATGAATGATGTCCAGCATAGAGTTAGATTTCAGAGTTTATATCACAACATATTCATGTCGGAAACAGAGTCATAAGCATATTTCAATTGTAAATCAGAGTTGAATTCGGATACACACTCATATTCATATTCAGACTTTCCATAGGATCATACGTGGTACACCCATTAGCCGTTATATCAACTTGGTCCTACGACCCACATGTATAGTTGGTACCGACGACTACAAAGGTCTATATCTTGCACAAGTAGCCATGGTATTGTTACCACCAGGCAAGGGCCACGTGAATATAGGCCTCGATATTGTTACCCTCAGGCAAGGGCCACATGAATATAGGCCACAGTATTGTTACCCCTGGGCGAGGGCCACGTGCAGATTGGCCACGGTATTGTTACCCTCGAGCGAGGGCCACATGAACTATAGGTGACACAAACATAAATATAAATACATATAAAAAAAATAGACATTCATTCATAATTCGTATATAGCATTTCAGAAAACAGATCGTATCATATCAATCAGAAAATACTTGTAATTGAAGATAACTTTGTAGAGTTATTACTCACAGCTGGCTTTGGGGACAAACAAACAGAGCAGATTAATCAAATGGTTCGAGGCACGCGACCTATACGAACCTACATACAAATACACACTTGAATTGCACGCTTAAATTATGCATAACTTGCTTTATTTGTTCTGGGTGTGTTTCTAGTCTTTAACCACATTATAGTGTCTTAAATATGGCCTAAGAATGCCTAGGATGGAAAAAGGATGCCACAATGCACTTGAAAACATTTCTCAAATTTTGGCTGAAAATGGGGTCCATGCTTGAGCGTGGCTTTCTACGCTCGAGCGGACATGCAGAAAATGAAGGTTCACGTGGATTTACTCGCTCGAGCAGACTGTAAAGTTGACAAAAGTACTGGATGTATGTTTTTTACGCTCCACGGTCGCTCGATCCCCGCTCGAGCGTGAGACTGAGACCCTCGCTCGAGCGGACTGCAAAACACATGAACTTTTGGGTACATGCATTTCACGCTCGAGCGTGACTCACGTCGCTCGAGCGAAAGTGCACACACTCCGAGTGCTCGCTCGAGCGTGGATCAAATTTCTGGAATTTCTAGTTTTGATCCACAGGTTCAAATTCAACCTACAAGACATCAATCTCAATTTTTCTGGGCCAAAACTTTAAAAAACTCATAGAGACTCATAAAACAACATGTTCCAAGGATCAATTCAAGAAACCATAGCTCAAAGGCTTGCCATTGTGCAAAATTTCAACTTGAGACTCAAGACTAATACATGAACATATCTTGCATGCAATTCTTTGAACCAAAGCTTCTCAAAATATGATCAACTATGACAATATGACATAGAACATGAAGGATTTCCAAAACAAAGCTAGAATCATGATATGCGTGCAAGAATCTTTTGGAAAAACAACCTCAAATGCCATGAATTACATATGCATGTATGTATTGAGCTTTAATTCTTCAATCTTAGCTTACTTGCACACCTAACTCTCTTAATTCACATACTTATTATCATAAATACAAAGTTTAGGCGTATAGTTCTCGCCTAAGGTTGAATTCAAGTGTGATTCTAACCCAAGGCCTCAAATTGTCTTCAATATCCTAGCCAATTCTTTATTTGAGCTCAATTTCCCTCTACTCTCCCTTTTCTCATGTTTGTGTGTATGTGAGCTCAAGAGTGTGTGGGTTGAATGGAAGGAAAATGAGTTAGTGGGGTCAAAAAGGCTCACTAAGTGATAGGTAAACAAAAATAATCAAATGGCATAAATTTAATCTAATTTAATCGTTCCAAATCAGATTTCAATTAAACTTACCATAAAATTCTAAAATTCTCAATTAACACATAAGTCAAGTCAATTTCTGAATTGGATGCCGATAAGGCCCTCAATTTGCAAACTGAAGCTAAAATATGAACAGATCTTTCTATGCTAAACAGATACAAACACAGATAATGCAACACACACTCATGCAAATTAATTCAGAATCCCTTCTTAATTACTACTAGGCATAATTAATCATAGATTAGTGTTAATCGGAGTTCAGGGTTGTTACATGGACAAAGGAGTGCAAAGTCGCCTTGGCCGACTTGAAAAAATACCTGACAACTGCTCCAATTCTGTTAAACCCAATACCCGGAGAAGAATTGTTCTTATACTTGGCTGTTTTAGAGAACGCAATGAGTGCATTGGTAATCAGAGAAGAAAAATGAGAATAAAGGGCAGTATACTATGTGAATAAAATCCTAGCAAGTACAGAGACCAAGTACTTACCCTTGGAAAAATTGACACTAGCCCTGGTGATGGCTTCAAAAAAACTGAATAACTACTTCCAAGCTCACAAGATTGTGGTAATGACTAAGCATCCTTTGAAGTCCCTGTTGCAGCAAGGAGATATGACAGGCAGGGTAGCTAGATGGGCAGTAGTGCTGGGCCAATATGACTTGGAGTTTAGGTCCAGAACAGCAATTAAGGGCCAGGTTCTGGCTGACTTTGTGGCCGAGTTCACCCCTGGTGCCATCCAACGTCGGACTCCGATGAGCCGCGGCTTGGGATGCGCAGGGGAGCAGGAAAAAACCCAATTGGGGCCCAAGAACCCAACTATAGCAAAATAGAAGAAAGAAGAAAAACCAAAGCTCTGCGACATCTACATCGGAGACTCCTTCCACCTGTTTGTTGATAGAAGTTCAAACCGTCAAGGAGCAGGGGTAGGAGTAGTGTTAGTATCGCCAGATGGGCGAATGTTAGAGCAGTGCCAGATGGGCGAACGTTCGAGCTTTTCAGACCCTGTATCCTTTCTACCCCTTTCTTGGACCATGACTTGGTCCTTTCAGCATCTTTCTCCTGGTGCACTGCCAGCCATTGAGTGAGCCTGCCGGCCATCAGTGGCCGGCAGAACCCCTGTCTTAGCTGGTTTTACTCCAGATATTTTGAGCCAGCTGGAATCCTTTTATCTGCCCTTCACACACGTGTATGGAGGAATGGAGCTCTTGCCAAGCTTCTTGAAGAAGCTTTGCATTGTTTTTCTTCTATATAAGGAGAGAGCCTCTCTCCTTAGTAGAGGTTCAACACTTTTACAAGAGATATAGCTCTCTCTCTATATTTCTTGCTCTCTCTCTCTATATATTGTTATGTTTTAGTCCATTTTTCTTGCACTTTTACACTACAACACATAGAGATACACCACCACCATTGGACTGAGGTTCTTGGGAGGACTTCTTGAGCTCTGAAAGTGAGGTTTTACCTCCTGAGGTTGCTGATCTCGAAGTTGGTCTTTAAGGGTGAGTATTTTTCCCATTTTAGCACCTTTTTGTATCTCATTTTGGCCATTCTTACTTATTGTTTTAGGGCTTGCTTTCAACTGAAAAAAGTCTTGTTTTTAAGTACTTTTGGTGGTTGTTTAAGGTCTTTTGGCTGTTGAGGGTCTTCAACCCTCTTGTTGGCCTTGTTTGGCCTTGTTTTGAGTCATGCCTTAAGGTCTCCGAGCTAGCCTTGGTTTGGCCTTCTAACCACTGAAATCCAGCGGATTTTCAGGGGTAGGCATGAGGTTTTGAGGCCTTAAATCAGAGAGGGTGGCTGTAGACACCCCATTTTTGACCGTCCTCAAGACTTGGACGTCATCGTTTGAACGCTCGGTGATCATCCGTGTTCGTGTTCGTTTTGAGTTCCCAGAGGCCTCGGCCGCGCGCCTTACCTCAGGATCTCTTAACTTGCCTGTTTTGCGCTTGGTTTTGCACCAAGGACTTGTGTTTTGTGCTTCTGAGGGTGGGAAGAGGCTTATTAGCCATCCCTAAAACCCACCAGCCGTGGCATAATGCCACCGGCCTTGATTTTTTTTCTACCGACCAAATGTTTGGTCAGTTGGTATTCTCTTAGGTGTATCGGCTTTTTTGTGTGGTCGGCCGACCATTTATTTGGCCGGTTGTCTCTTTTTTTGGCCGGCACCTCTTTTTTGCCTTTTTCAGGCATTGTGCATGCCAGCTGTGCCAGCTGGAATGCACGGACTTGTCCTCCCACCCTTTGCACCTTTTTTGCTCAAGCTTCTTGGAGAAGCTTGCACCCTTTGCTCAAGCTTTTTGGGGAAGCTTGACCCTTTGCCTTAGCTTCCTCAAAAAGCTTAGACCCTTTTGCCTTAGCTTCTTTAAGAAGCTTAGGCCTTTGTCTTCCTCTATAAAAGGAGACCTCTCTTCTCCTTTGAAGAGGTTTAGCAAATTAGAGTTATATAGCATATATACACCACTCTCTCTCTCTCTATATCTCTCTCTCTCATTTGTGTGTGTTAGAGGGCCTAAAAGGATGTTTTGTTCTTAGTTTTGCACTAAGACACCTAGTATTACACCATACTTCGATTTTGGAGGTGTTGAGAGTTTGTTCTTGGAGTTTTGAGTTGGTTTTGATCAGAAAAAGGGGGCTGGACTTGCTGTTCTTGAAGTGTTCTTCAAGGGTAAACACTATTGCTTTATATTTTCCAATCTTGCACTAGCTTTTAACCTACTTTGCATGCTGTTTTGAGCTTTGTGTATAACTGATAAAAATTCTGATTTTTCATGCTTAAGATGTTTCATTAAGGTCTCTTTTGTGTTTGGGGTCAACCTCCTCCTCTTAGGCCTTGTTTGGCCCTTTTGTGCCTTCTTTGGTTGAGCTTTGAATACTTTTGTGCATTGGCCTTCTCATCACTGAAATCCAAAGGATTTTCAGTGGTGAAGAAGAGGTTTTGAAGTCTTGCATAGGGGAGGGACACCCCTCTCCCTTTGTGTCTCATTTGTTCATGTTTTTGGCTCATAAGGGTAGCATGCATGCTTAGTTTTGTTTGGTCTTGTTTCAGAGGTTATCTGGAGTTTATTTAGCATGTTTTACCTCTGTTCTATGTTGGTTTATTGACCCCTTGCATGCATAATATACTTGCCTTGTATTCCTCCATTTTGCCTAGAAATGCATCTTGCCTTTAGACCTCCATGCTTGCATGTTCTAGCTTGACTTCATGAAGCTTTTGGTCATATTTCATCATGCTTAAGGTCTGTTGGGTGCTGATTTGATCATGTTTGCCATGTTTGGTATAGCCTCTTTGCATTTTGGCTTGTGAGCCTTGAGTGTGTGAGTCATTAGCTTGCATTACCTAGGCTATTTCAATGATTTGGAATCACTTATTATGCCATTTCAGTCCATGTTTTGTGCTTACATGCTCGCATTTGCTACCCTTTCAATGCCTTGAAGAGATGTGATCTTATGCTCCATGTTAGGGCCTTGGTGTATGCCTATGTGTTTGAGGCTTTGGGCTGCCATATCAGTGGGTTTTAGGGTGCATTTTGATGTATTGAAACTCTGTTTTTGGTTGTCTAGTCCATGCCATGAGCGGTTGGGGTGGTTGTAGTAGAGTGCCCTCCTTGTGGCTTTGAATGCCCTTTGTTTTGGGCCCATTTCTTGGCATGTTTCGACCATATTCCATGCATGTTCTAGTCTTATTTTGGTCTGCCCTAAGTCTATTTTTAGTCATCTTGGCCTTGTGGGGCTTGGTTGATATGTCCTTAGTTCAAGCATCTTGACTAGCTTTGGACCTTAAGCCCTTTAGCATGCTTTATTCACCTTAGGTGCATGATTTGGTAGCATTATTGACATGATTTCAGAGCTTGTTGTATTGCCACATCCTCATGTTTACTCCATCTTTCTCATGCTTGAATGTTGTGCATAGTGGTATAGCTTATGGGCCAATGTTGTGTGTGTATCCGCCTACCCTTTTGGCCCCTTAAATTGGGTGTTTTGGCCACTGTTTTGGGGCATGGCCGGGGCCTCCCATTTCAGTTTAAGTCCATCCTTGTACATAGTTGCATGTTTGACATGTTGCCTCTAGTTGCATGCTTGCATTATATACCATGTTTGCATGTTCTTGTTACATTAGTTTAGCTTGCATGTTAGGTTGCATTGCATTGCATCTTGCATGTTTAGCACATTGTACATTTGCATGCTTAGGTTGCATTGCATTTGGCATGCTTTGTTAACTTAGCCTCATGTTGCATATTTGACCCATGTTGCATACTTGAGCCACATTGCATACATGCATTACATTTTGCTTGGTTTGGGGTGTCAAACCAAGCATGAGGGGTGAGATGTGTTTGTACTCAAAGTGATGAAACACGTCTCAACCCTCGGTCGCCGATGCCCTTGACCTCAACATGATAGGGCATAAGGCTTTCATTTGTTTTGTCGCATGCATTCACATTGATTTGCAAACTTGGTGCCTTTGGCCATCATGCATCAAAATGCGTGGTTGGTGGCCCAAGGACCAAGGGCCACACTCCCTTGAGTCTATAACATGATAGGGAGAGTGGACATGCGCACATTTGCTTGAAAATTTCATGCCATGCCTTGTCTGTCCTCTGCTGCTGTCAAAACAGGTTTCTGCAGGAAGATTTGGCCGACCGGCTACGTACAGTACCGACCGACCAAAAATAATTAGCCGATGGCTCAACAATTGGTCGATGACCATTTATCAATGGCTGGTCATCTTATGCCTTGGTCGGTGGCATCTCATAATGCTCAGGGAGCAATTCAGAGGCATCTCCAGAATTTTCACAGTCCTCAGAGGTATAGGACAGTGCAAATAGAGGCAACAACGGCATGGCAGCGGGTTTCCGGGCAAGGCAAATCGAGCATGCATCATCCATGCATTCCGAGGCAGAGCTGCGGCGGTCTCTTTAGTTTCATATTTAGGCTGTTTTTGTAATTAATTAGAAGTTTTGTAATAATTAATTAGCTAGGATAGTTGGTTCATTATTCGGCCTGTATTATTTTTTCGGACCATCCGAGCAAGGGCAATTGTGTAATAAGTGTGTGTGAGTGTGTGTATGTCTTCCAACCCCTACTTCTTTCTCCCTTTTACTTACCTGCTTTCAATGGTTAGTATTAGGGCATATTTAAATTAGCATACCTTATGCTATGCATGCGTGCATCCATACATTTGTCTTGCATGCATCGGGCTCGGCGCATCATACTAACTGCATTGTATTTCAATTCTAAGTTGAATACGTGTTAGTTGTAGCATCATCATATGCCATCTTAGAATAGCCGAGCCTATTGTAGTTGCATCTTGCATGTGTTGCATTAGCCATCTTAACATGAACTAGGATCATGCATATGATTATTAACTAGTTTATGTTTTGGCTTGGAGTACTCGGTAAGCATTTATGTTTTAGCATCCTTGCATGAGTGTAAACGTTGCCATGATAGCATGTTTACCATGAGACTATGTGCTTATGTGTTATAACTGCCTGAATACCTGTGGGTGAAGGTTGGGTTACTTGAATTGGAATAATTCGTCGAAACCCGTGTTTTAGCCTACTTGCGAGTAGCAAATTTCAATCCATTTTCAAAACAAACGGATATGCGATGTTTTGTTCCAATTCAGGAATTCAGTCTATACTTGTATGTTGTGCGCATCATGTAGTAAATCTAGGCTAATAACCGGTTTAAGAACGCATAATATTTTCAAAACAAGATATCATGGTTAGTAGAGGCCGATCTTCGGATCGGGCGAGCGGGGGTGCTCATAGCTGACCTTCCCCAATCGTACCCAAGTTCCCGGGTCGAAGCAACTTTGGTGATGACGGACACGTGGTCTTAGGCAAATGAGTCAGGGTTTCCTAAATTCCCCTATAAAAAAAAATATTTAGGTGGCGACTCTGTATCTGGCAAAGCAGTCTATGTTTGGCACTTCTTTACAAAAAATCCGTTTTCAAAAACAATTTCTCGGATTTGGACTCTTTGGTTCAGATTTAGAACCGTGATAATTTGAGTCCTGAACTGTAGTGAGCCCAAAATGAACGAAACGGGATTCCCTCTCGGGGCGTTCGAGGGACGTCTACAGTTTCTGGCGACTCTGCTGGGGAGTTAGAGAACTTGACTCGGACTCGTGATATCTTGTTTTGACTACACTTATGTGTTTCTTTGCATTGCATTTGCATTGGTGTGCCTAGGACACCGTGTTTGCCATCTGCTATTCCTGAGCGGTTAGCCTAAGGCTGCGTGCCATAAGGTTGATCGGTTACGAGCTCTGCCACGATGGGAACACAAACCCCATTTTTTCCGGGGCACCCTTTTTGACCATTCGACCTAGTGCATATTCGGAATCCATAGTGACCATTCCAAACTAGGACAGGTTGCTTACTCGATGTTAGATTGTTTGAAACCGCTGCGTGCGTAGTGAAACCCTAGCTCCTGACAAAATAGGATAGGGAAACCCTACCCCAACATAGGGGTGTTTTGGCTCTCACTTATTTGCTATATGCTTTAGAGTTGGCCTCTACAGGAATGCATGTATCAGCTTACAAATTTGGGTATCAGGCCTGCGGGCACCAGTTCAGTATTTTGGAAATCAGTTATCTACGGGTATCAGATTTAGTTTTTGGGGGCAGTGATTCGGGGATAAATAATTAGTGTTGGAGGAACGGTGTATTCAGCTTATCAACCGTGTGTTGTGATGTCCAACTGTGTGTTGTGTGTTTTAAGCCGTTATGCTGTCCGTTTGTCTGGTTATTTATTTCCTTATTATTGCTTTATTTATCTTTTTGCTAGGTAGTTTAGCACGATTGCTTCTGACCTAGTAGATATTCCCCAAGCACTCTGGACTAGAGGTCGCCGACTCCATCATTCTGAGGATCTGGTAGACGGACAACCAGTGTACTACTCATTGCCCCCGGTTACTAGACGGAGGGCAGTTAGGCAGAGGATATCAGTTCAGCAGTCAGTTCAGAGGACTTTGTCTACCCCACCTGAGTACAGTAGAGATTAGGGTTCTGTTTCTCCCGCAGAAAGGGAATATATACCGGTAATACAATCAGATCAGAGCAGTATGGCAAGCTTAGAGGAGATGGTACGCCAGCTCCAAGAAAGTATGAAAACTATGCAGCAAGACACTGTCCGACAAGCAGAGTTCGCTAAACAGCAGGCCACGGTTATGACTCAACAAGCAGAGTTAATCACAAGGCTGCAACAGCAAGCCGGGGCATCTGCTTCGCACCCAGCTCCTCCCCCACTAGGAGTTCCAACACTCGAGGGGACGACTAATGTCCAAGAAGACACGGACATTCCCACAGGGCTACCTCCGCCCCCGATCCTACCCCAGTTATCTATAACACCAATCAACTTGCCGGATTCACCTTTTGAGTGTGAGGTGGACCCTACAGTGTTGAAGTTAAGCAACCTTGAAAAGCTGTTCAAGAAATCTCAAGGAGTGAAGTCCATCCCGGACATCGAGGATGGGTATACTGACACAGTCGTGACGTTGTTGGATCGATTCAAGATGCCACACATTGACCGCTTTGATGGATCCGGGGATCCCATGGTACATTTACGGTTATTTTCAGATATCTTAAGGCCGATGGGCCTTAGCAGATTACAGAAGCTGTCTTTGTTTGGCTGGACCCTGTCGGGTGTGGCGGCCATCTGGTACGCAAAATTAGAAGATGATGTCAAGAGAAACTGGGATGAGATGGCTGAGGCGTTCATTACACAGTACTCTTATAACACGCAAATTGAGATTACGACCCATGATCTTGAGACGACAAGGCAGGAGCCTAAGGAGAGCTTTTCGGAGTTTGTAACCAGATGAAGGGCCAAGGCCTCCATGATGAACCTAAGGCCCACTGATAAAGATCAAATTCGGATTATTGTGCGCAATCTCCAGCCTAAGCTGATGCAGAAAATGATCGTGCTCCCATTCCCTACCTTTTCAGATCTGCATGAGATGAGAGTACAGATTGAGGATGCCTTGAAGCAGGGCTTGATTGACAATGATAGAGAGCAACCCAGGAGAACTTTCAACCGTAACACCAATGCAGACCCGAGTGGCGCTGCAACCACAAGAGCCTCAGAAGTGAGCATGGTCACCACCAACCCTCCTCCGAGAACCATGGCAGCTACGCCATTCTCCGGTGCGTCCGGAAGTAACACACAAGCAACCAAATACCAACCCAAAAACCAAAGAACCTTCGCCCCACTATATATGCCTCTGTCCAAAGCTCTGGGGGTTTTAATCAGAAAAGGGCACTTGAAGCCCCTAGAGCCGCGACCATTATCGGAAAAACTTCCTCCCACCCACAACCCAGCCAAATATTGCGCTTTTCACCAGCAGCACAGTCATGACACCGACCAATGCTTCCGATTACGTCATGAGATTCAAGATCTCATTGATAATGGGGTGATTGTGCCTCCAGAAAGGCCCAACGTCACAACCAACCATCTCCCACCACACAACCAAGCTCCACCTCCCAAACGAATCAACTTTATCCAAACCGGGGTCACGTCATACGACCCCAGCATCTATATCACCCCGTCTCACCTACCCAAGCCGGAGGTGTTCCTTCCTGACTGCACTGACCTGTGCATGTTGGACATCTCCAGAACCCGACCCGAGCCAATGGTGGTGACTGTCAAAGACAGATCGGGGGAGATTTCAGAGGAGAGTGGGATTATTGAGTCAGAATCTGAGGAATCTGGGAGTTTCACTAAGGAGGTATATAGTCCGAGTGACTACATTTTGTTAGTAGGCCAGGTTGAGCCAAGTGTGGAATTGCCAGAAAGGGCAGAGCTTTGTATGGTACAGGGGGATGGATTTGATCCGAAGTTAGATGACTTGGCAGCTTTGGAAGGGGACTTCACTGACTCCAGCTTTTCAGTGAACAAGATCCAGCGGACATGGCAGTCAATTGGTCAAATTTCGAGGAATTGGCAGAGGTTACCGGGTGGCTGGATGATCAACCGGATGTTATGGAAGAATTCCAATAAGAATGGGGCCCGGCAGGGGCAAGAATATCAATTGTGACCGGAAGGGTCGGAGATCATAATACATCGCCGGAGAGCGCCGGCGCTAAGCATTTCGCTCGGGATTTGGGCATTATTGAACAGACAGCTGTACTGACGTAGTTGGAACAGGAAAGGTTTGAGGATTCTGAGAGAATCAGGAAAGCTAAAGCCCATGAGCGGATTGAAAGTGTTGTGTACACGAGAACAGGGAGTGCTGCAAGCATGTGGACTAGAGGTACTGCGAGTACGAGAACAGTCATACCGGAGCCGGACAGGTGTCTGTCGGCTGCTGACGGAATGTGGTGGGAGGACGATGATTTATGTCTTGCCCGCACGGATGAGGATTGGGGAAGCAATCAACCAGACGATAGCTGGTACATCGACGAAGTCGATCATATGACTAGGAGTGGACGGTATTTCAAGCCTCCTCACCTAGATCAACTAGAGGCGTCTGGGAAAGACAAGGAGACGGAGAAATAGAAAGAGAAGCAACTCAAAGAAGAGGTTGTACTGAAGCAGCTGAAAAAGATACAAGCAGACATCTCCATCTGGGGACTGCTTATGGCTTCACGTGTTCACAAACAGGTTATCTTATCGGCTATGGACAAGGCCAAGCTCGCAATAGACACCACGCCCGAACAGCTGGTGGGCTTAGTTTTTCCAGGAGGAGCTACCCCGATGTTGACTTTCTCCGACAAAGAACTGCCACCTGAGGGTGCGAGCCATAACAAGCCACTCTACGTCTCTGTGGAGTGTAGAAACAAATGGATACCCGTGGTGCTTGTCGACACAGGATCCGCCATCAATGTGTCCATATGCAATTGGTTTAAAGACCGTGGACTTTGTGCCGACAGCCCAAGTGATTCGGGCATATGACAACACGAGCAGAGAAGTAATGGGGATGGTAAAAATTCAAACCAAGGTTGGGCCGGGACAGCATGAGATAGACTTCCACGTCTTAGAGGTTCCCGCAACTTTCAATATGCTTTTGAGGCGGTCATGGCTGCACCAGGTAAAGGCAGTTTCGTCTACCTTGCATTAGATGGTGAAATACCCCCATGGGAAGGGAGTAGCCATTATCTTTGGAAACGCGTCGATCCATCCACCGCCAGAAGTATCCACGCCAGTTTTAGAAATTGAGCACGGTATGGAGGATGTGTTCATGTCGGGTTTTACCTTAGCTGAGGCTCGAGTTGTGCAGAACATCATGGCTGTTAATGAAGGGGTGTATGTCAGTGCGCAATCAGCATACCTCATGAACAAGCTCCAACACATCCCTGGGATTGGATTGGGAAAGAGTGGCCAGAAGGGCGTCACAGCATTGGCCGAAGTGCCGCACAACCCACATACCTTTGGCTTGGGTTATCTGCCCACCAAAGAGGATTGGGTAAGGAAAGGTAGGGAGATAGCTGGGAGAGCCAGAGCGAAGCAGGCAGGGAAGCCGTTTGAATTAATGCACCAACCCATCCAGGGTACCCTAAACGGACGCTTCGTCCAAGAGAGGGGAGGACTTTCCATTTTGTGGCTTCCCAAAGCCATGGCTGAACGCGGAAAGGAAGTGCGTGCCAGGTTTTGAGATCTTCTTTGACCTACAACTATCCGGGGATGATGTTGCCGAAGAGCAGATAGACCCATTGGCTGAGGTTGAGCAGAGCAAGAAAGTGGAGTCTGAGGACGCTGAAATTGAAATGGGGGTAGCGCTGGCTTGTCTACTTTCAGATCCTCCGATCGAATAGAAGTGCTTGGGGGATAACTTCTCGGTGTCCATGATCGAGAATGAAACGGCTGCGGGCCTAATGTCAACTATTATGGATGCATCCATCGCACCCTCCCTCATTTGGTAGTACGGGGAGGGATTTTTGTCAAGCAGCACCGGGTCAGGTAGTGAGCCAGAATCTGATTCCACCGAGTCTTGTGAGTTGGAATCAGGTTCCTGCTCGACTGAGTCTGAGTCTGGTATTCCTGGGAATGATGACCAGGATGCCACAGTCCTGTCCAGGTTGTCTTTTTCTTTCTCTTTTGAGTCTGTTGTAACAGAAGAATCGGACGGTTTGGATGTGCTTAATGAGAATGATGTAGATGTGGTTTCTGAGTACTTTTCTGTGCCCTTGATTTATTGCTTAAATCAGGACTTTCAAAATTTTGATAAAAACGACGAGGAAGAAATTCCTCCGCTTTTGCAATGCTTAATTGAACAAGAGCAGGAGAGATTTGTTAAACCCTTAGTGGATGAAATCACTACTGTGAATATTGGTACTGAGAAGGACCCGTGGCTGGTCTAGATCGGGTCTACGTTGTCTTCGGAGGAACGCGAGCGCTTAGTCGCTTTATTAAAAGATTTCAAAGATGTTTTTGCGTGGTCCTACGAAGACATGCTTGGAATCGATCCTGAGATTGTACAGCACCGGATCCCTCTTGACCCGAGGCACGACCCATCAAACAAAAACTCAGAAGAATCTGCCCGGACTGGGCCCTCAAGATTAAGGAGGAGGTCACCAAACAAATCGACGCAAGGTTCCTGCTAGTATCCAAATACCCGACTTGGTTGGCCAACACAGTTTCAGTACCGAAGAAGGATGGCAGGATCCGGGTGTGCATGGATTTCAGGGATTTGAACAAAGCTAGTCCGAAGGACGACTTTCCCTTGCCGCATATTGATGAGTTAGTAGACTTCACAGCGGGGCATGCTTTGCTTTCATTCATGGATGGCTTCTCAGGCTACAATCAGATAGTGATGGCGCCCGAGGACCGGGAGAAGACTACTTTCACCACCCCGTGGGGGACATATTGCTACAGAGTGATGCCATTTGGGTTGAAGAATGCTGGAGCTACATATCAACGGGCCGCGACCACGATATTACATGACATGATCCACAAAGAGGTTGAGGTGTATGTGGATGACATGATTGTTAAGTCCAAAGAAAGAGAGGGCCATTACACCGCCTTGCACAAGTTCTTCCAAAGGATCAGAGAATTTCGGTTGCGGCTGAATCCTCAGAAGTGTATGTTTGGTGTTACAGCAAGAAAAATGCTAGGGTTTCTGATTACACAGAGAGGTATCGAAGTCGACCCTTCCAAAATCAAGGCCATCTTAGAAATGCCACCACCTAAAACTGAAAAGGAGGTGCGAGGCTTTCTGGGTAAAGTGCAATTCATAAGACGGTTTATCTCAAAATTAACCTTGACTTGTGAACCACTTTTTGGTCTCTTGAAGGAACGAAGTTCCAGTGGGATGGCCGATGCCAAGCTGCTTTTGAACAGATCAAGGAATACTTACAGAACCCACCCGTGTTGTCACCGCCTGAACCGGGAAAACTGTTGATTTTGTATCTGTCAGTAACTAAGACTACAATGGGCTGCATGCTCGCGCAAGAGTCTGAGGATAAGGTGGAGAGAGCCATCTATTACCTGAGCAAGAAGATGCTAGAGTATGAGACCCACTACACACCGTTGGAGAAGGCTTGCTTAGCTTGGTATGGGCTACCAGGAAGCTGTGGCACTACCTGTTAGCTCACTCCGTAATGGTGGTTTCACGACTGGATCCCATCAAATATCTTTTCGAGAAACTAGCACTTACGGGTAGGCTGGCTCGTTGGTTGCTGTTGCTTTCTGAATTCGATCTAAAATATGTGACGCGCAAGTCAGTTAAAGGAAGAGCAGTAGCAGAATTCTTAGCCGATCATCCAGTGGAAGGGGGTCAAGCAGTTGAGTACTTATTCCCAGATGAGGCCATTTTGCATATCGACAATGAAACTTGGACGATGTACTTTGACGGAGCGTCAAACCAGTACAGGTATGGGATAGGAGTGTTGCTGATAGCACCCGACAATTCCCGTATCCCTCTAGTAGTCAAACTCCGATTCAAAGTCTCAAACAACGAAGCAGAATATGAGGCGTGCATTGCCGGTCTAGAAGCAGCCCTGGAACTAGAGGCAAAACGGTTGGACGTCATCGGGGACTCGAACCTTGTTGTGCCTCAAGCAAAAGGAGACTGGAAAGTCAAAGAAGAAAAGATGATAATGTATCACCAAACCTTGGACTTGTTAATTCCTCGGTTTGAGAAGCTAAACTTCACTCATCTGTTAAGAGAGAACAACAGGTTCGCAGATTCACTAGCAACTCTATCTTCCATGATAGACATCCCTTTTGGAGTCCGGATGCGTCCAGTCATCATTGACCAGAAGTTTGCGCCAGCATATGAATCAATTGCTGCCATAGATGAGGTTCAGGATGACAACCCCTGGTATTACGACATTTGGAACTTCTTGGAGAAAGAGACGTATCCACCAGGGGCAAATGCCAAGGATAAAAGGGCAATCAGACGAATGGCCGTTCAGTTCATCATCTGTGGAGGTAAATTGTATAAAAGCGGCCATCTGGGAATGCATAAGCTGTGTGTTGATGCCGAAGAATCGAAGCACTTGGATGGAGGCCATCCATGGAGGAGAATGTGGAGCGCATATGAACGGGGTAATGCTAGCGCGGAAGATCCTCATACAAGGTTACTCTGGTCCACCATGGAGGAGGATTGTATCGGCGTTGTTCGGTGATGCCACAAATGTCAGATCCATGCAAACTGCATGAACATCCTGCCGTCGAAGCTGTACAACATGACATCGCCATGGCCATTTTCAATTTGGGAAATCGATGTGATCGGGGCTGTCACTCCAAAAAGGTCGAATGGGCATGAGTTCATCCTGGTTGCGATAGATTATTTTACAAAGTGGGTCGAGGCCCAATCCTATGCAGTGTTGAAAGCTTCACATGTTGCGAAGTTCATCCAAAACAACATCATCTGTCGCTACGGGGTCCTAAACGAGATTATTTCAGATAATGGTTCCCACTTCAAGAAGGAAGTGATTGACTTGTTGGAGAAATAAAATGTGGCTTTTCATAAGTCATCCACATATCGGCCGCAGACCAATGGAGCAGTTGAGGCCGCCAACAAGAATATCAAACACATACTACAGAAGATGGTGGAAACCTACCGGGATTGGCCAGATAAGCTACCATTCGCTCTGTGGGGTTACCGGACTTCAATCAGAACTTCTACTGGGGCGACTCCATATTCATTGGTTTATGGGATGGAGGTTGTTCTACCTATTGAAATTGAGGTTCCGTCTTTGCGAGTACTGGCTGAGTGTCAGATAGCTGAAGCCGATTGGCAGCAAAGCAGATTTGAGGAACTCATGCTCTTTGACGAGCGCAGACTGAAAGCACTGTACCATGTTCAAGGTTATCAACGCAGAATTGCCTGGGCTTTCAATAAGAAAGTTAAGTCCCGGAATTTGAAAGAAGAAGATTTGGTGCTCAAGGACAACCAAGCTCCCATCCACGACCCAAGGGGCAAGTTCAGACCCAATTGGACTGGTCCCTACATCATCAAATCTATATGGTCAGGTAGAGTTGTGGTTCTGATGGACCTAGATGGCCTAGAGTTTTCACAGCCGATCAATATGGACAAGTTGATGAAATATTATCCTTGAGAGGCTCGCTAGGCCGAAAACCCGAAAGGGCGACCTAGGCAAAAGTTAGAGCATAAAAAATTTGAAATTATAAAAACTGAGCTCGCAAGGTTGAAAACCCGCAAAGGGCAGCCTTGGCAAAAGTTAGAGCGCAAAAGGAGAGTGAAAATACTCGAGTGAACCCAAGCCTGAACTATGTAAGGCTTGATTCCCATCTTTGGGATACGTAGGTAACTTCATCCTGAAGTTCAGCCATAAACTTTTTTCCCGATCAACATTGTCCATTTGATCACCTCAGTCATCTTTGTCTATTCAACATTCAAGAGCTTCGGTAGTGATCTCCGGTACAATGCTATTCAGACTAGGGGCAACTTTCCAGTTGCTGGGATCCGGGGTTGTGCATCTCAGTGACAAATCTTAGGTGTGTCCAGTTCTGATCCATATCGAAAATGGTTTTGAAAAGTTTTAATAAAAGTTGACTTTGTTCAAATTAATCCTTTTACAACTTAGACCATTTTTAGACCAAAGCGGAAAATTTTCAGTACCCATGTCACGCCCTACACCTGCCCCTAAAGGTTTGGGCATGACCTAAGCGAAAATGAACATAAAAAAAACTGATGTACATACCGTACGGGGCCTTATCGGAAGCATAAAATATTAATAAAACATAAATACGAGCATACTCCATTGAGCTATTTCTAATATGCCAGGATCTCATGCATTACATACATCATCAAAAGCGGATAAAGTTTAAAACTATATCCTTGGATATCGTGTATAACATATATATTTACAGTCCTAGCCCGATAATTGGGCATAACAAAAGGAATATAAAAGTTAAGTACAACATCCGTAGGTGGCTCTCAAAAGCAGACCCATATCTTAGCAGCTTCACAAAAATAAAAGGCCTGGTATGGTGCCTGAACATGTAAAGGTTGACAAAAGGGACAGCGTCAAAGTTAGGACTGACCCCCTGACTGATAACCTACAGAAACAGACATAATAGAGAGTGAGCCGAGCTCAATGAGTAGTAATACATAATGAACGACGTATAACTTGAAACTTAAATGCATTAATACATAGAAAGATGCAGCATGCACATGGTTTGTCTGATTCTGCGTTTAATTCATAATGGCCCTAGGCCTAATCCTGTGACATAAGCATGTGGCTATAAGCCCTTGAAACATGATGGCACGAAGCCCTTGAACATATGGCACGAGACCCTTGTAATACACTTGAAACTTGTGGCACGAGGCCCTTGAAAATGCACTTGAAACTTGTGGCACGAGGCCCTTGAAAATGCACTTGAAACTTGTAAATGCTTTTCTTTACATGCTTCAACATTAATATATCTTCAACATGCATAAGTACATCACATGCTTGAGACATTAACATAATTGCCTTACATGCCTTGAAACATTGACATGATTACATAACATTACATAGGTACTACTACTCACAGTGTTGAGGTGGCGTGTTGCTTCCTTCTGGAGTGTGCCCTGCACACAATTAATACATTAGTTTCCTTTTTTATAAAGCATTTCTTGAGTCTTACACCTTGCATGCTTACAACCGCTTTAAAATCATCTGTAAAATATTCTAAAAATACCAGAGAAACAAGCACTCAAAGCTGAACAAACATTTAATTTTTCCTGAAAATGAGTCCCCCGCTCGAGCGCAACTTTGGCCGCTCGAGCGGACTGTAAAATACACAAAACTGCTGAGAGGTGGTTTTTCCCGCTCGAGCGGGCTTTCCGACGCTCGAGCGGACCAAGCGAATTTCTGAAATTCTGGACCTCCATTGGAGTCCCAACCTGGTATTCACTCCATTTTTACATGCAACCCAAGGTTAGGTTAATGCAATATTCCCACCTAACATCACTATAACATGGATTCTACATTGAGTATAACAAATTAGCCAAGATTAGAAGCTTCAACAAGCCATCTCTCTCTCTAATTCCATTCTTGGATTCAAGTTCTTCATATCTTTAAAACATAACACATGATATATGCCTAATTCCATGAAGTGATGATAGACAACCATAGATGGAAGTATAATTCCCTACCACACTCAATCTAGATGCCTAAGCAACCAATTGAGAGAAACCCTCATTAATTAAGCATGAATTGGACATGAATCAAACATACACATCAATTACAAACTCTAAGTAACCATAATAAGAAGGATTTGAGCTTACCTTGAATTCAATCCTACACCTCTAACAACTTTGCCAAGCTTTCTTGTTGGATCCCTTCTCCCCCAATTTCTCTTCTTCACTTTCTCTTCTTTTCTCCCCCAAAAATGGTATTCACGTTTTTTCCCTTTTTTTTTGGACTAAGGCTCATGAAGTCTTAGAAGTATATATGCATAAATAAGGCATATAAGACAAAAATGAATCGTTAAATCATTCCAAAATTAAAATTTCGCGAACATGCTTAATATTACTTAAAAATTATGCTGATCACAGATATATAATCAATTTCAGCTAATTAAGCCGTTAAGGCTTCCAATTTCTAATGCAAACGTGTTAATGGTGACAGATAGTTTCCTCGTGAGACAGATAGACATTCATAGACATGGATTTCACTTCCTTAATCATAATTTTTCACGGAACTACACAGTAAGTATTTAAAAGTACCATTTGAGGACTGAGAATATAACATAAATCATGTACGAGGGTCGGGCTATTACAACCCACAACCTTCAATTTCATTGATTTCAATACAGAGTTCTCCTGCTCTTGCATACAAATTGAAGTTGCTTTTTTATTACATTCATAAAGAAAACTTGAAAGTACTAATAAAGCAATAAATTCAGGGCATAGATAAGTCTGGTGTTCCTGCACCCCCTCCCAGAGTTGGTTGAAGCCTCTGATGCCAAGCTAGGCCCAATCTGTGCCTTTTTATTGAGCCAATCTATGCGCTCATCAGACAAAGTGCAACTGAAAATGGGAGTGGGGGCCAAGAGTTCTCTAGTCCTCCACGCTGTGGCATACCGAGCAAGCTGTGCACCTCAGACTAGGAATACAGCTGGGTACTCTATTTCCTCTGGCGGGAAAATCTGATCATGGCCGAACTGACGCTGGAACCGAAAAGAAAAGTAGAACACGCAGTGCGCCAAGCCAATCAACTGAATCCCTGTCTGCCGGGACATGCTGTAACTCATTGCCGGTAGGTTGAGCCAAGGGCACCACCAAGCAATGCAGTCCGCAGACAAGCTGCACATCCAATCGAGCCACCATCCCTTATCAAGGGCATCGACTAGGCGTTGTCGGAAGAAGTAGCCGTGAGTTGAGTATGCTGGGCAAGAGTCCACAACCTGCAACTTATCCATCAACCACACCTGGGAAGGGATGAAAAATGAGAGAATAAAGAATAGAGAGATGTACGATGAGAGAAAAGTGAGAAAAGGATTTTGTGAGAAAAACTGAGCCTGAGGGCTGAGTGATGTGAGCAATACATATGTGAGATTGGGTAGGAAACATTACCTGCAGCAGTAGTGGACTCCCCGTAAATCTGGTCGTTTCTCGGCGATGGAAAGCGTCCAAGCCCATCAATGTTTCAGCCAATATCATGGCAATGCAGCTCTTGCCCTCCTTCAAACCTTGGGCAACGTCGATCAACAGGACACTAGATCTTCTGGATCCCGAGACAAACAAGAAATGAGATAGCATGCATAAACAAAGGGCATGTCGTCGAAAGCCTTGCCAATGATGGTCACCGCGGTCACTAACATCAGAAAACCGGCAAATCAAACTCGGAACATCCAGCATTCCATCACAAATCAAGGGGCGAGCATCGTGCATTGTGAGCCCACACATTCACCTTAAGGCTTGGGCGTGGCCAAAGCAAAGCTGAGGCAAGACTTCTTCATTGCGCTCAGATTCCATCAAAGCTTGGAAATCTTCAAAGGTAGGACACACCTCTTGCCCGCCAAAGCTAAAGACATTTGTTACCGGATTCCAAAACCTTGCCGCAGCATGGAGAAATGGAAAGTGCAGCGGAGTACGACTCAGAGTGAATAGTGCGTTTATATCAAAGCCCCAGAAATTTAGCTTTTCCGAGCCGTCCAAGTTGACAATCCAAGCTGTGAGATTCTGGGCAAAAAACTCTTCCATTTGGAGCAAATCAGTGTTGGATTAAGAAAAACTACGAAGCTGAGGCTTTTTGTAGGGGATAAGATGTGAGTGGAGGACAAATGTCAGCATTCTGGTGGTTCTTTCCATTCATGGCCGGCTGGCCAAAAGTAGTGCCAACCGACCACAATTTTTGGTCGATTTGTCAAAGCTGTTGGTCGATGGCCATTTCTTGAGGCCGATGGCTTTCCCCTGTGGCTGGTCGTCTTCTTCTTGTTCCTTGAGCTGTTTGTGTATTAAACACGCTGGGAATTTGGGACTGGCACCACTTCTAATGCCCTCTGATGTTTGATTTTTACGGAGTTGCGCCCATTTGCTTATCGAGTTGTATGTCACATTTCTTTAAGTTTTTGCTTTGCTTATCGAGTCGTACTCGCACTTGGTTAGCTTATCGAGTTTTTGTTTTGCTTATCGAGTTGTACTCGCACTTGGTTAGCTTATCGAGTTTCTTTGTTTTGCTTATCGAGTTGTTAGTCGGTTCACTACCTGATTATTACGAAGCAAACGCTTGATTTTCAAACAAAGTTCAATTTCATTCACATTGTTATGTGATACCACGCGATGCGATGCGTAGAAAGTACAAATGTAACACTTTTTTGAATGAAATAGCTGTTACATTTCCGTCATGTCTTTTGCAAAAACATACAGTTTTGAAAACCTGCCTGAGGAAGTGCAATGTGCTTAAAACTAACAGTAAAAAAAAAGAAAAGGAAAGTAAAGCAAAAGGAGAGCAGGGCAGCAGAGTATCGGGATTGATACCGGTAACCTCTCTTTGCGGACGATGCACATCCCGCGCCCTGGTTCGGGTCAATTATGTGGTTTGGCACCTTCATTACTCAAGACAGTGCAAGGAAGTGCACTTTTTGGAACATTAGTAGACCTTTGAGTTGACCTCAAGCTGTGCTTTCTATGAGCGATGCTCAGTTCGTGCGAGGATCATCCCTTCCCGTATCCTTTTTCTATCTTGTGAATTCCATAAATCGCTTCAATTATGTTGTATTGCATTGCTTTGTTCTGACTGTAATTGTCGTGCACGTCAAGTCCCTTTTATACACATTCCATGCGTTGTCGCGTTATGCTTTACTTACATGTGTTCAAGTTCCTTTTATACACATTGCATGCGTTGTCGCATTATGCTTTACTTACATGTGTTCAAGTTTCCTTTTATACACATTGCATGCATTGTCGCGTTATGCTTTACTTACATGTGTTCAAGTTTCCTTTTATACACAATGCATGCATTGTCACGTTATGCTTTACTTATATGTGTTCAAGTTTCCTTTTATACACATTGCATGCGTTGTCGCGTTATGCTTTACTTACATGTGTTCAAGTTCTTTTTATACACATTGCATGCGTTGTCGTGTTATGCTTTACTTACATGTGTTCAAGTTTCTTTTTATACACATTGCATGCGTTGTCACGTTATGCTTTACTTACACGTGTTCAAGTTCCGTTTATACACATTGCATGCGTTGTCGCGTATTGCCTTACTTATATGTGTTCAAGTTTCTTCTATACACATTGCATGCGTTGTCGCGTATTGCCTTACTTATATGTGTTCAAGTTTCTTCTATACACATTGTATGCATTGTCGCATGTGCTTTACTTACATGTGTCTACATCTTCACACATTGTGCACGTTGTCGCGTGTGCTTTACTTACATGTGTCTACATCTTCACGCATTGTGCATGTTGTCACGTGTTCTTTACTTACATGTGTTTGTGCCTTCATAGAATTGTTATGCTTGCCTCGAGTCGCATTGTTATGCTTCCCACTCGGTTTGCGTTGTCACACACTTTCAATTGCATTATTATGCACACTGCTAACAATATTGTACTTGTTAAGTTTTCTTTCTCTTACAGGCACGATATTGTATGTACGGTTCATTTGAAGCTAGAGCGACTAGACGAACCGCACAGGTATTGTATTCTCCACGTGAAATGTAGCGAGAATTACATAATTCTCTTACATGCTTTCTGCATTATAATGTAGTTGGATTTATGTCAGATTGCTTAAAATGTTGCATTTATTGTATGTATATGCTTCGTTACAGCTTTCTTTGCATGATCATAAGTTATGCTCGGCTTTGTGCATTGTCTTGCATTTTGCCCTTGCATCCAGCCGCATATCTTTATCTATAACTTATATGCTTTGTCTAAGTCTTAGGCTTTGTCAAAAATGGGTCGTCTCTGGGCTTTGATATTCACTCCCGTCATTGTTATGACTTTCGAGTTCTGTGAAAGAGGGGCAACTGTAGACACCCCATTTTTGACCGTGCTCAAGACTTGGATGTCACCGTTTGAACGCTCGGTGATCATCCGTATTCATGTTCGTTTTGAGTTCTCGGAGGCCTCAGCCGCGCGCCTTGCCTCAGGATCTCTTAACTTGCCTGTTCTGTGCTTGGTTTTGCACCAAGGACTTGTGTTTTGTGCTTTTGAGGGTGGGAAGAGGCTTGTTAGCCATCCCTGAAACCCACCGGCCATGGCATGATGCCACCGGACTTGATTTTTTTTTCTACCGACCAAATGTTTGGTCGGTCTGTATTCTCTTAGGTGTATCGGCTTTTTTGTGTGGTCGGCCGATCATTTATTTGGCCGGTTGTCTCTTTTTTTGGCCGGCACCTCCTTTTTGCCTTTTTCAGGCATTGTGCATGCCAACTGTGCCAGCTAGAATGCACAGACTTGTCCTCCATACACGTGTATGGAGGAGTTGCACCCTTTGCACCTTTTTTGCTCAAGCTTCTTGGAGAAGCTTGCACCCTTTGCTCAAGTTTCTTGGGGAAGCTTGACCCTTTGCCTTAGCTTCCTTAAGAAGCTTAGACCCTTTTGCCTTAGCTTCTTTAAGAAGCTTAGGCCTTTGTCTTCCTCTATAAAAGGAGACCTCTCTTCTCCTTTGAAGAGGTTCAGCAAATCAGAGTTATATAGCATATATACACCACTCTCTCTCTCTATATCTCCCGCTCTCTCTTCATTTGTGTGTTAGAGGGCCTAAAAGGGTGTTTTGTTCTTAGTTTTGCACTAAGACACCTAGTATTACACCATACTTCGGTTTTGGAGGTGTTGAGAGTTTGTTCTTGGAGTGTTGAGTTGGTTTTGATCAGAAAAAGGGGGCTAGACTTGCTGTTCTTGAAGTGTTCTTCAAGGGTAAACACTATTGTTTTATATTTCCCAATCTTGCACTAGCTTTTAACCTACTTTGCATGCTGTTTTGAGCTTTGTGTATAGCTGATAAAAACTCTAATTTTTCATGCTTAAGATGTTTCATTAAGGTCTCTTTTGTGTTTGGGGTTGACCTCCTCCTCTTAGGCCTTGTTTGGCCCCTTTTGTGCTTTCTTTGGTTGAGCTTTGAATACTTTTGTGCATTGGCCTTCTCACCACTGAAATCTAGAGGATTTTTAGTTGTGAAGAAGAGGTTTTGAAGTCTTGCATAGGGGAGGGACACCCCTCTCCCTTTGTGTCTCATTTGTTCATGTTTTTGGCTCATAAGGGTAGCATGCATGCTTAGTTTAGTTTGGTCTTATTTCAGAGGTTATCTGGAGTTTATTTAGCATGTTTTACCTCTGTTCTATGTTGGTTTATTGACCCCTTGCATGCATAATATACTTGCCTTGTATTCCTCCATTTTGCCTAGAAATGCATATTGCCTTTAAACCTCCATGCTTGCATGTTCTAGCTTGACTTCATGAAGCTTTTGGTCATATTTCATCATGCTTAAGGTCTGTTGGGTGCTGATTTGATCATGTTTGCCATGTTTGGTATAGCCTCTTTGCATTTTGGCTTGTGAGCCTTGAGTGTGTGAGTCATTAGCTTGCATTACCTAGGCTATTTCAGTGATTTGGAATCACTTATTATGCCATTTCAGTCCATGTTTTGTGCTTACATGCTCGCATTTGCTACCCTTTCAATGCCTTGAAGAGATGTGATCTTATGCTCCATGCTAGGGCCTTGGTGTATGCCTATGTGTTTGAGGCTTTGGGCTGCCATATCAGTGGGTTTTGGGGTGCATTTTGATGTATTGAAACTTTGTTTTTGGTTGTCTAGTCCATGCCATGAGCGGTTGGGGTGGTTGTAGTAGAGTGCCCTCCTTGTGGCTTTGAATGCCCTTTGTTTTGGGCCCATTTCTTGGCATGTTTCGACCATGTTCCATGCATGTTCTAGTCTTATTTTGGTCTGCCCTAAGTCCATTTTTAGTCATCTTGGCCTTGTGGGGCTTGGTTGATATGGCCTTAGTTCAAGCATCTTGACTAGCTTTGGACCTTAAGCCCTTTAGCATGCTTTATTCACCTTAGGTGCATGATTTGGTAGCATTATTGACATGATTTCAGAGCTTGTTGTATTGCCACATCCTCATGTTTACTCCATCTTGCTCATGCTTGAATGTTGTGCATAGTGGTCTAGCTTATGGGCCAATGTTGTGTGTGTATCCGCCTCCCCTTTTGGCCCCTTAAATTGGGTGTTTTGGCCACTGTTTTGGGGCATGGCCGAGGCCTCCCATTTCAGTTTAAGTCCATCCTTGTACATAGTTGCATGTTTGACATGTTGCCTCTAGTTGCATGCTTGCATTATATACCGTGTTTGCATGTTCTTGTTACATTAGTTTAGCTTGCATGTTAGGTTGCATTGCATTGCATCTTGCATGTTTAGCACATTGTACATTTGCATGCTTAGGTTGCATTGCATTTGGCATGCTTTGTTAACTTAGCCTCATGTTGCATATTTGACCCATGTTGCATACTTGAGCCACATTGCATACATGCATTACATTTTGCTTGGTTTGGGGTGTCAAACCAAGCATGAGGGGTGAGGTGTGTTCGTACTCAAAGTGACGAAACACGTCTCAACCCTCGGTCGCCGATGCCCTTGACCTCAACATGATAGGGCATAAGGCTTTCATTTGTTTTGTCGCATGCATTCACATTGATTTGCAAACTTGGTGCCTTTGGCCATCATGCATCGAAATGCGTGGTTGGTGGCCCAAGGACCAAGGGCCACACTCCCTTGAGTCTATAACATGATAGGGAGAGTGGACATGCGCACATTTGCTTGAAAATTTCATGCCATGCCTTGTCTGTCCTCTGCTGCTGTCAAAACAGGTTTCTGCAGGAAGATTTGGCCGACCGGCTACGTACAGTACCGACCGACCAAAAATAATTAGCCGATGGCTCAACAATTGGTCGATGACCATTTATCAATGGCTGGTCATCTTATGCCTTGGTCGGTGGCATCTCATAATGCTCAGGGAGCAATTCAGAGGCATCTCCAGAATTTTCACAGTCCTCAGAGGTATAGGACAGTGCAAATAAAGGCAACAAAGGCATGGTAGCGGGTTTCCGGGCAAGGCAAATCGAGCATGCATCATCCATGCATTCCGAGGCAGAGTTGCGGCGGTCTCTTTAGTTTCATATTTAGGCTATTTTTGTAATTAATTAGAAGTTTTGTAATAATTAATTAGCTAGGATAGTTGGTTCATTATTCGGCCTGGATTATTCTTTCGGACCCTCCGAGCAAGGGCAATTGTGTAATAAGTGTGTGTGCGTGTGTGTATGTCTTTCAACCCCTACTTCTTTCTCCCTTTTACTTACCTGCTTTCAATGGTTAGTATTAGGGCATATTTAAATTAGCATACCTTATGCTATGCATGCGTGCATCCATACATTTGTCTTGCATGCACCGGGCTCGACGCATCATACTAACTGCATTGTATTTCAATTCCAAGTTGAATACGTGTTAGTTGTAGCATCATCATATGCCATCTTAGAATAGCCGAGCCTATTGTAGTTGCATCTTGCATGTGTTGCATTAGCCATCTTAACATGAACTAGGATCATGCATATGATTATTAACTAGTTTCTGTTTTGGCTTGGAGTACTCGGTAAGCATTTATGTTTTAGCATCCTTACATGAGTGTAAGCGTTGCCATGATAGCATGTTTACCATGAGGCTATGTGCTTATGTGTTATAAATGCCTAAATGCCTGTGGGTGAAGGTTGGGTTGCTTGAATTGGAATAATTCGTCGAAACCCGTGTTTTAGCCTACTTGCGCGTAGCAAATTTTAATCCATTTTCAAAACAAACGGATATGCGATGTTTTGTTCCAATTCAGGGAATTCAGTCTATACTTGTATGTTGTGCGCATCATGTAGTAAATCTAGGCTAATAACCGGTTTAGGAACGCATAATGTTTTCAAAACAAGATATCATGGTTAGTAGAGGCCGATCTTCGGATCGGGCGAGCGGGGGTGCTCATAGCTGACCTTCCCCAATCATACCCAAGTTCCCGAGCGAAGCCACTTTGGTGATGACGGACACGTGGCCTTAGGCAAACGAGTCAGGGTTTCCTAAATTCCCCCATAAAAAAAAATATTTAGGTGGCGACTCTGTATCAGGCAAAGCAGTCCATGTTTGGCACTTCTTTACAAAAAATCTGTTTTCAAAAACGATTTGCCGGATTTGGACTCTTTGGTTCAGATTTAGAACCGTGACAATTTGAGTCCTGAACTGTAGTAAGCCCAAAACGAACGAAACGGGATTTGCTCCCGGGGCATTCGGGGGACGTCTAAAGTGGCCCCCTCTCTTTTGGTTCTTGTTTGCTTGCATTTTTGGCCTTCCAAAGGAGCATGCCTCTATGTATTTTTGAGGCTTGGTTCAGGCCATTTTTTGTGACTTTTAGGACCTGCCTTAAGTCTGTCCATGGCTGGTTTGGTCATATTTTGCTTGCATCTTACATGTGTAGTGTAATTCCATTCATAGCCTTACAAAGTAGCATGATCTTCTTGCATGTGTTGGCTCCATTTCAGTAGGTTTTTGGTGATGTTTTACCATGCCTTAGATCTGTTTTGGGTTGGTTTTGTCACTCCATGCATGCATGATACACTTGTAGTGCAAATCTCTTAAACTAGTCTTGTATGCTTCTTGCTTTAGCATGTCATTGTAGCTTATGTTGAGCCCATTTCAGCATGTTTTTGGTGATGTTTTTCCATGTCATGACTCTGTCTAAAGTGGGTTTGGTCATCCTTCGCATGCTCTATATACTTGTAGAACAAATCTTGCTTACTAGCTTCATGTGCATGATGTTTTGACTTATCATCCTAGCATGTTTTGGCTTTGCTCCAGCATGATTTTGTCCTTGTTTTAGGCTGTCCTAGGACTATTTTGGGGTGCCAGGGCCATATCACTCATGCTTTGTATGGCTATAGTGTAAATGCTTAGGCTAGTCTTGGTTTTTGAGGCCCCTATCATGCCATACAAGTGATGTTTGCATGCTTTGCCATTATTCTAATTGTTATTTTAGTCCATGAAATGTGGCCATACACTTGCATTTGACATGCTTTTAATGCTTTGGAGCTTTGGTTCGTTATGCCTCAAGAATGAACTTTTGTGCATGCCATTAAGCCTAAGCCTTTGGCTCATCATATCAGTGCATTTTTGTTCTTGTTATGCCATGATGTAACTCTATTTTATGCTGTCCAAGTCATGCCATATTTGGTTTTAATAGGTGTAGTGCATTGCCTCTTTTGTAGCGTTGCATGCTCCATGTTTTTGGCCTTGTGTTCTAGCTTGTGTTGGCTAGCTTCAAGCTCGTTTTTGGTCTTGTTTGGTCCTGCCTTGGGACTATTTTAGGTTCCCTTAGCCCTTTGGGGCTTACTTTGCATGACCATAGCTTAAGTCGCTTTGTTAGTTTTGAGCTTTGAGCTTTCTAACATGCTATGCTTGCATTGTTTAGTTGATTTGGCATCAATTTACACGAGATTTCAAAGCTTACCTTGTTGTCACATATCCATGCTTACCCTCTTTAAGTGTGCTTAAGAGTTGCATCTTTGTGCCTTAATTCTTGAGCCAATTAGCATGTATGTTTGCCTTGCCTGTTCATGATTTTCATACTATCAATTCATCACTTATGGCCACTGATTTTAGGCATGGCTGAGGCCTATCCATCTTTAGTGTAAGCCCATCTTGCCATGTTGTCACATGCCTGTCCCATTTTGTATGTTGTTGCATACTTGTCCGCCTTCGCATGACTTGCATGTTTGTATGTTCATGTTGCATTTTATCATGTTGTTCAAGGTTGTTACCTCACATCATGCTTATATGCTTATTGCATGCTTGATTTATTGCATTACATGTTTGCATGTTTGTTGCATTGCATGTTTGCCATGCTTGTTTTGCATTGTCGTTTGGATTAAAGTGTTAATCCGAGCACGAGGAATGAGGGGCGTTTCATACTTCAAGTGATGAAACGTGTCTCAATTCTTGGTCGCCGACGCTCTTGACTATCCATGATAGAGTTCTAGGCACTTATGTGTTTATTTGTGCATTCATTTCATATTGATTTGCATAAGTTGGATCTTTGGCCATCATGCATCGGGATGCGTGATTGATGGTCGTGGGTCCGATTATGCCTCTTCCTTGACATTTCGAGGTGATATGGGGTGGCATAGTGCGTACATACCCTTGGGAGACCCTCTATTTTCTCTATTTTGTGCTTTGCTGCAGCTTGGTGTCCCAGCACATCAGTGGTCGACAGTGCCCTGCAGATGGCCGGCACCTCCTCATCCATGGCCGGCAGTGTACCATCTTTGGCCAGCAGGTGGTCGGCAGTAGCTTCCAATGGCCGGCAGGCCACTGATGCACTCCCCTAGACTGGTTTTGGTTAGGTTCAGCAGGAATTCTTTGAGGACACCCTGCAGACAAAGCCTCTAGAGAGCAACCGGAAGGCGTTTCGAGGCGAGAAACCGAGCGCGAGCATGCATACCCTTCTGCTTCTATGAACAGAGTTGGAGCAGCATTAGTTGTCGTTTTTCATTTGTAATTAGTTAATTTGTTAATTAATTAAGTTTTGTAGTAATTAGTTGTAACTAGTTATTCAATTCAGTTTTGTAATAATTAATTAGCTTGTTAGTTAGTTAATTAGTTGGCATGTATTATTTATTCGGACCCTCCGTCGAGAGGGCCAATTTTGTAATAAGTGTGCGTGCGTGTGTGCATGTCTTCCAACCTCCATTTCTTTCTCCCTTTTACTTACCTGCTTTTGCTGGTTAGTTTTAGGTCATGTTTCAATTAGCATACTTATGCTTTGCATGTTTGCATCCATTCATCTGTCTAGCATACTTATGCTCGCATGTTTGCATACATTCATCTATCTTGCATGCACCGGGCTCGGCGCATCATACTAACTGCATTGTATTTCAATTCCAAGTTGAATACATGTATCAATTATCGCATCTCATATGTCATCTTAGAATAGCTGAGCCTATTTCTAGTTGCATTTTGCATGTGTTGCATTAGCCATCTTAACATGAACTAGGATCATGCATTGATTACTAACTAGTTTCTGTTTTGGCTCGGAGTATACTGTAAGTGTTTATGCTTTCGCATACTGCATGTGTGTCATTGATTGCCATGATAGCATGCTTGCTATGAGGCTAACTGCTTACGTGTTTAACTACCTGAATGCCTGTAGGTGAAGGTTGGATTACTTGAATTGGAATGATTCATTGAAATCCATGTTTTAGCCTACTTACGAGTAGCAAACTTCAAACCATTTTCCAAACAAACGGATATGCGATACTTTGTTCCAAATTAGGCGATCTAGTCTATATTTGTTTTGCTGTGCGCATCACGTAGTAAGATTAGCTAATTAACCGGAATAAGAACACATGTGTTTTAAAAAACAAGATATCATGTTTAGTAGTGGCCGATCTTTGATCGGGCGAGCAGGGGTGCTCATAGATGACCTTCCCTAATCGTACCCAAGTTCTCGAGCCGAGGCAACTTTGGTGATGACGAACATGTGGCCTTAGGCAACGAGTCAGGATTTCCTAAATTTCCCCAAAAAATAAAATATTTAGGTGGCGACTCTGTATCTGGCAAAGTAGTCCATGTTTGGCACTTCTTTACAAAATCAATTTTCCAAAACGATTTGCCGGATTTGGACTCTTTGGTGATTTATCGGTCTTGCATTGCACTTTGCGAGATCAGATTCAGAACCGTGACAATTTGAGTCCGAACTGTAGGCATGAGGCCCTCGGGGGCGCGTCTACATTTTCTGGTGACTCTGCTGGGGATTTAGAGAGCTTGACTCAAACTCATGATATCTTGTTTTGACTACACTTATGTGTTTCTTTGAATTGCATTTGTATTGGTGCGCCTAGGACACCGTGTTTGCCGTATGCTATTTCTGAACGGTTTGCTAAAGGCTCGCTTTGAGAAGTGTGCCATAAGGCTGACCGGTTGCGAGCTCTGCCACGACGGGAACACAAACCTCAGTTTTTACCGAGGCACCCTTTTTGACCATTCGACCTAGTGCATACTCGAAATCCATAGTGACTATTCCAAACTAGGACAGGTTGCTTACCCGATTGTAGGTTGTTTGAAACCGCTATGTGCATAGTGAAACCCTAGCTCCTGACAAAATAGGACAGGGAAACCCTACCCCAACATAGGGGTATTTTGGCTCTCATTTGCTTGCTATGTGCTTTTTGAGTTGGCCTCTACAGGAATGCACGTATCAGTTTGCAAATCTAGGTATTAGGTTTGCGGGCATCAGTATCATTATTCTGAGAATCAGTTATATCCGCAGGTATCAGATTCAGTTTTGGAGCAGTAATTTGGAGAACATTGATCAGTGGTCGAATACAGTTATTCAGCTTTGTCCATGTCTACATTGATTGGGCTAAGATGCTGCATGTTTTCTCTTTTAGTCCAGAGACTCGATTCAGAGCAACCGATATTCTCCTTTGCTGAGGAAAGACAGGAAAAGGATCACCGGTTCGTCAGATCCGTTAGTCACTAGTTACGCCACCTCTGTCCAGTTCAGCAGACTTGTGATGACCCAAAATTCAGAGGAAATTGTGGTTATGGCAACAACACTAAACCAAGGAATCACCATGCAGGGTGAGACCGATGTTGACATACCACACCTACCTAGGTCGCCTGCTGCACATCCGATCTGGGAACCCCAATTATTTCAAGCCCGTGAGCCCACAACTTTTGAGCTAATGGGAATGATCGGCGACCTTCAGAGGTCTGTGGCTGATCTAGCCCATGGAATGTCGACCCCGCCACCAACTGCATCTTATGCCAAGAACTTCATGCCGCAGGAGCCCCCGCTACTGGGGCGAATTGTGATCGAGCTCAGCCAACCTGAAGCTGTCTCAAGCTCCGGCAATGACATGTCGACGACAACGAGGCTTTGCACTGAAGTAACAACCCAAATCGTCCACCAAGCTGAGGCTAGTGGAAAGAACAAGGTGAAGGTAGACCCTGATCCCTATGAACAACTCCAGTGGGCTGTTGAGGCTCTAAAAGTCGGAGGGTTTAATAAGCAGCAAGTACTCGCAGCTGTGGCTAAGACTGTGAATGACACTTTCCCCACTCAGACCGAGGGCAGTTCAAGCCAAGGGAAAAATCGAGAGAAGGGTCATCATACCAGAACCATTTCCTCCAACCCTAATTCTGCACCCAGAAAAAATCAGCAAGCCAAGGCAGCACCTGCCGATCCTTTTGCTAGTGCATCCAGCAAAAGTTCGCAAGCCTCAAAGTATCTACCCCGAGGTCGCAGGGTATTCCATGCCCTCAATATGCCTTTGTCTAAGGCACTTCAGATCCTTGCTAAAAAGGGGCATCTCAAACCCCTTGAGCCTCAGCCTCTCCCTAGTCGTCTTCCAGCTGGTCATGACGCTACCCAATACTGTGCGTACCTTCAACAGACCGGTCACACCACTGATAACTGCTTCCGTCTTCGCCATGAAGTGCAGGATCTGTTTGACAATGAGGTCATCCTCCCACCAAGCTTGGCAAAGTCTGTCATCACTGAGTTTGTGGACTTCGAGGATAATACAAGTATGTGATCAGGGGTTGGTCCACCTGCGGGCGGCGTTCGGCTTACTCCAGATATGGCGTTTGGCACTTACTATTTTGAGCATTTGTGAATGCTGGTTTTTGTACTTTCTGACTCGGGTATTGAGTCAGTTTTGTTATATTGTTTAGAGTCTGTCTCGTTGTATAGAGTCAGTCTTTTCATACTGAGTCAGTCGGGTCTGTCTTGTTGTATCGAGTCAGTCCTATTTTGTTAGAGTCGGGTGATTTCGGGGGTGTTACCTCAGATATCACTATTCTGTTTTGTGTTTGTCTTTTCGCTTTCTTTTGAGTCTGTTTCTACCGTGGAGCCAGTTATACCAGAAGATCTGAATGAAACAACAGTAATTTTCACACTCTTGTGTTTACTTCTACCTTGCGCCAGTTGTGCCAGGAGTTCTGAATGAGATGACAGCATTTGACTAAAAACTGTGTCTTTTCTGTGCCTTAAAGTTATTGCATTGACCTAAGCTTTTCAAAACTTTTTGAACACTGTGACGAAAACGAAGAGAAAGGAATTCCTTTGGATTTGCAAAAATTTGATCAATTGAGAGAAAGAGAGGCATGCTAAGCCCTTAATGAATGAGATCATGTTTGTTAACGTGAGTACTGTGAAGGATCCTGGCTTGATCCAAATTGGTTCCGCATTGTCTTCGGCGCGAGCGACTAGTCGCTTTCTTAAAAGGTTTCAAAAAATGTTTTACGCGGTCCTGCGAAGACCTGTGTGGAATCGCTTTTGAGATTGTGCAGCCTAGGATCGCTCTCGGCCTCAAGACTCGACCCCTTTGCTTTCAAACCTTGAACTTGGATTCAGAATGTTCAACGGTCAACCACAATGTGAGGCCTGTGTGGCCAGATTAGAAGTAGCCCATGAACCATCGGCAAGAAAAGTCAGATCGAGAAGATTAGATGTGATCAAAGGAAGCTTGTAAAACTAGATCAGAAGTAGCCTTTGAACTACGGGCAAAAATGTCAGATGTGCTCGAAGAGCCAAAGATGGATCATTTTGCAAACCAATGAAGACTGGCAAGAATGCCAAATCCTAGAAGGGAGGAAAGAAGAAAGTTTTGGCTGAAGGACAACTGAGTTCCTATCCACAACACTAGGGGCAAATTCAACCCCCATTGGATGGACTCCTACATCATCAGTGAACAACAGCCACTCTCCTGGATTTAGATGGCTTTGAGATCTCAAAACCATTTGACATGGACAAAGCTACACTTTTACCCTTGAGAGGCTCGTTGGGTCGAAAACTCGGAAGGGCGACCCAGGCAAAAGTTAGAGCAAGAAAAAGCAAAAAGAACAAACAAGAAATGAAGAAAAAGAACAAAAGAAAACAAAAAAATGCAAAAAAAAAGGAACAAAAGAAGATTAAAAGAAAAAAAGAAAAAAGAAAAAAAAATGCAAAAATAAAAAATAAAAAATTCTAAACAAAGGAAAAGAAGAAATGAATAGAAAAGAAAAACTACGCTCGCAAGGTTGAAAACTCGGAAGGGCGGCCTTAGCAAAAGTTAGAGCGTAAAATGAGAGGTTAATACCCAAGTGTACCTTAACCCGAACTACATAAGGCTTGATTCCCGTGTTTGGGATACGTAGGCAACTTCATTCTGAAGTCCAACCACAAACACTTCCAAATTGATCGTATCAATATAATGGTTTTGAGTATCTATGCCTTCTTTGTATCCGAGAGTTCGGTTGTGGTCGTCACTTTGAAGACTGCTTACAATGCGTTGTGGTGCCATTCAAACAAGGGGCAATTTCCATTGCCATACAGTGCCGCCCATAGAAGAGGCAATTTTCCATTGCCATACAGTGCCTAGATCTAAGGTTGTGCATCTCAAGAGTAGGTTTCATACTCGTTCAGCGGTGGCCGTTTGCAAAAACAGTTTTTGAGAATTTTTAATGAGTTGACTAATTTTCTCGAAAATTATTCCATTTTTCCAAAACTGGACCATATCTTGGACCCAAAAAGGAAAAATTTTTAGTGCTCATAGCCTGACTTGCATGATTTCAAATCAGAAAATTGAACAAGCATATTAATCAAACTCTTATATCGATCCAAATTGTTTTAGTAGAAAGCCAAAACAAAAAAATGGTCAAAATGATGAACTAGGGGCACAGTTGAGTCAGGCTTCCTGTCTTTTCCCCGTTGTCAACATACTTGTCAGAAAAGGCACTCTACCTGCTAGAACTAGGCATAACTGAAGTTAACAGCAAAGGGCTGAAAGCTCTCTCACCCTCCGAGCAGCGAGATATCAAGCTAAGTGTGAAGCACGAATTGGAATGGATCAAGATATTCCACTCCCTCATCTGGACACATCTGATCACATCCAAACTCCCCAACAGAACATCGTCAACCGATGTCAGTTGTAGATTTGCTACACACCCAGTTGTAGCGCAACCCCTCTGTGGGAAAGTTCACTGTTGTGAGCAAAAGAAAGAGAATCTAGCAGAATCCTAGGGGCATGAGCCGGCAACTTCCTGTTTATCCATCGACCACCCAGGGGAGGGATAAAAAAAAAATGAGAGATTGAAGAATAGAGAGATGTGCATTGAGAGAAAAAGTGAGAAAAGGGCTTTTTCAGAAAAATAAAGATTGAGTGCTAGAGTGATGTGAGAATCACAAATAAGGAATGGTGGGAAACATGCCCGGAGAAACTGGCTACTCGTGCACCAAGAGGTCTCTCGCCTTTGTAACACGTCTGTGTGTCGTGTCTTTTGTTTTGTTTGTCTCGATTCTTGCTTTGAGTCGGTCCGAGTGTGTCTCGTTGTGTTTAGGTTGTTTACCTTTTTGTTTTCAATTGTTGAGTCTTTTTCGCTGTGATCAGTCGTAGGCTTAATACCCAGTTGAAAACTTATTCTCACTCTCAATTTCAAAATAAATCGTTCTGTGCTCAAAGTGCTGTGCCATTCTCCATATTTGTGCAAAATAAGATTTGCTCTTTCATAAAACCACAGGGTTCAACCCAGGTCATGTCAGAACAGTGGAACCAGGACCTATATGAAGCTGTATAGGTTCCAGGCTGCAAAGCAAAAGAAAAGAACGAAAATTTAGAGCATCTGAGTGTGTTTCACCTTTAGTAAATTCCAAGATTGCATTCCAGGTGCATCTTGTCAGGCCTCACCTTTGTCTGGAGTATGAGTGTATCTCGACCCCAAGCTTAAGCCTGCTTCAAGTTAGAATGACAATTAAAGCAGCAGCAGGTATTATCTCTCGCCAATATGAACAGGGTGTCCCTTTTTAAGCTGAGCGTGTTGCCAAGTCCCCTGAGAGGTAAATCGGAGGCACCAGAGTACATGTTTGATGCCCTTCTATTGCATAGAATGTGCACTTTCATATACACTTCTGTTATATGCATACCGCACATCGTTATGATTCATGCATAGAATATGCCTTCTTTCGATTCCGCATAGAATATGCTTTGCTTTCCATGTTGCATAGAAAATGCCCCCATACTTGCATAGAAAATGCATTTTATGCACTTTAATGCACTTCTCATATCTTGTGCTGTTACGCATGTCACTTGCATTGTTATGCACACTTTACTTGCGCTGTCACGCACATTATTTGCATTGTATTGCATTCTACCTATCAAGTTTCTCTCTCATTTATGCACGGTATTGTATGTACCATTCATTTTAGACAAGTTTCGGTTCAGTTGGACTGATACCTTTCTCCTCTCGCATTCGGCATGCGTTTGGACCTATCTTTCTCCTCTCACATTTGATACACATTTGGATGACTGCGCTTTCCTGCATAGTCCTTTCCTCTCTTGCGTGTGATACGCTGAGAGATGCTCTCTTTCCTTCCTCGCGTGTGATACGCTGAGAGGTTTACCCTTCTTCTCTTGCGTGTGATACACTGAGAAGGTTCTTCTTTTTTCGAGACACGAGGATACGTCCCTATGTCTTTTCTTCTTTATTGAAACACGGGGTTGTCTCCCTTTGTTTCTCATTCTCTGGTTACGAGCATTTGGAATACGTTCCAATGCTCGTGCCATTTCTGAAACACGGGGATACGTCCTTATGTTTCCTTCTTTTTTCGAGACACGAGGATACGTCCCTATGTCTCTTCTTATTTTTGAAACACGGGGTTGTCTCCCTTTGTTTCTCCTTCTCTGGTTTAGGGCATTTGGAATACGTTCCAATCCTTGTACCATTCCGAAACAGCCGGGATATGTCCCTATGTTTCTCTTTTTGTTTCCTTCCTCACACGATTGCAGCGTGTTTAGAATTGTTTACCTCTTCTCACGAATTCAGCGTGGTTAGAGTTTTGTTTCCTCCTCACATGATTTCAGTGTGTTTGGAATTTATCTCAGGTTGCGCTGTATATGTGCCTGATTGTTTGTTTTTAGACCTCTTCTCACGAATTCAGCGTGGTTAGAGTTTTGTTTCTTCCTCACATGATATCAGCGTGTTTGGAATTTATCTCAGGTTGCGTTGTATGTGCGCCTGATTAGTTGTTTTTCTTTCTCTCTTAATTCCAAGATGCTTGGAATCTGTCCCCCTTTACCTCATCTGCACTTGTTAGTGCATTGCATTATTCGCGCTATTTTGCGCGCCTCATTCGCACTGTTTTGTGCATTGCATTTCATCGCGCTATCTTGCGCACCATACCTACACTTGTTAGTGCATTGCATCGCGTTATCTTGCGCACCTCATCGCACTATTTTGTGCATTGCATCATTCGCGCTATTTTGCGCATCGCGCTATCTTGCGTACCTCATCGCACTGTTTTGTGCACCTTATTTGCATTTTGCATGCATATCATTTCGTGCTATTTTACGCATCGCGCTATCTTGTGCACTGCATACATGCACCTGTTAGTGCATTGCACCTTATTTGCATTTTGCATGCATTTCATTTCGCGCTATTTTGCGCATCGCGCTATCTTGCGCACCTCATCGCACTGTTTTGTGCATTGCGTCATTCGCGCTATTTTGCACATCGCGTTATCTTGCGCACCTCATCGCACTGTTTTGTGCACCTTATTTGCATTTTGCATGTATATCATTTCGTGCTATTTTGCACATCGCGCTATCTTGCGCACCTCATTGCACTGTTTTGTGCACCTTATTTGCATTTTGCATGCATATCATTTCGCGCTATTTTGCGCATCATGCTATCTTGCGCACTGCATACATGCACCTGTTAGTGCATTGCACCTTATTTGCATTTTGCATGCATATCATTTCGCACTATTTTGCGCATCGCGCTATCTTGCGCACTGCATACATGCACCTGTTAGTGCATTGTACCTTATTTTCATTTTGCATGCATTTCATTTCGCGCTATCTTGCGCATCGCGCTATCTTGCACACCTCATCGCACTGTTTTGTGCATTGCATTATTTGCGCTATTTTGCGCATCGCGCTATCTTGCACACTTCATCGCACTGTTTTGTGCATTGCATTGTTCGTGCTATTTTGCGCATCGTGCTATCTTGCGCACCATTCCTGCACTTGTTAGTGCATTGCATCGCGCTATCTTGTGCACCTTACCAGCACCTGTTAGTGCATTGCTCGCGCTATTTTGTGCACTTTATCTGCACTTGTTAGTGCATTGCATTGCTATGTAACCCCATGTTCTAACTTGTGCTGTTACGCAGGTTATGTGCGCTGTTACGCACTTATAACCCCTTATCTTAACTTGCGCTGTTACGCACTTCTTTTCTCTAACTTGCGCTGTTACGTAGGTTATGTGCGCTGTTACGCACTTCTTTTCTCTAACTTGCGCTATTACGCAAGTTATGTGCGCTGTTACGCACTTACTTATCTGCTTTACTTGCACTGTTACGCATGCCTACTTCTTTACTTGCGTTGTTACGCATGATTTACTTGCGCTGTTACGCATGATGTTCTTCTTTTAACCTGTGCTGTTACGCATGTTTATCTCTTTAACCTGCGCTGTTACTCATGTTTTATTTCTCCTACTTGCGCTGTCATGCCTGTTCTACTGGTTTAACCTGCATTGTCTCGCATGTCATATCTTTACTTGCGCTGTTACGCATGTCTACTTCTTTACTTACGCTGTTACGCATGCTTTACTTGTGCTGTTACGCATGCTGTTCTTCTTTTAACTTGCGCTGTTACGCATGTTTATTTTCTTAACCTACGCTGTTACGCATGTTTTACTACTTTAACTTGCGTTGTCACGCATGTTTTACATGTTTTATTTGCGTTGTTTTGCATGTCTCTATCTTGCGCTATTACGCATGTCTTGACCTGCGCTATTACGCATGTTCCATCCGCATTGTCTCGTACCCACAGGATTGCATTGTTTTGCACCCCTCCACTTGCATTGTCACGCACTTTTCACTTGCATTGTTATGCATGTTTCTAACGACATTGTACCTGTTGAGTCTCTTTCTCTTACAGGGCACGATATTGTATGTACGGTTCATTTGGAGTTGGCACGACCAGACGAATCGGATGGTATTCTATGCACTCCACGATAGACGTGGTGAGAATTGCATAATTTTCTTACATTCTTTCTGTTGAAATATGTAGGACTGTTATTCATTCGCTTAAAATGTCGCATTTATTGTATATAATTGCTTCATTACAGTTTTCCTTTGCATAATCATAAGTTATGCTCTTGCATCTTGCATATCATTTGCATTATGCCCCAGCCTACGGGCGCATCTCTGCATGCTTATATTGATTGTCTGCCTGAGTCTTCGGCCTTGTTAAAAATGGGTCATCTCTGGGCTTTGACACTCACTCCCGTCACTTTGTGACTTTCGATTTCTGTCAAAGAGGGGCAACTGTAGACACCCCATTTTTGATTGTCCTCAAGACTTGGTTTTGCTTGTAGGTACATCCGGACACAAGTTCGATTGCTCGTCGGGCATTCGACTTTCGCGGCGGAACGTCACAGGTTTGAGCTTTCCAGACCCTGTATCCTTTCTACCCCTTTCTTGGACCATGACTTGGTCCTTTCAGCATCTTTCTCTTGGTGCACTGCCAGCCATGGATTTGTTTCTGCTGGCCATTGCGTGAGCCTGCCGGCCATCAATGAGCCACTGATGGCCGATAGAACCCTTGTCTCAGCTGGTTTTACTCCAGATATTTTGAGCTAGCTGGAATCCTTTTATTTGCCCTCCATACACGTGTATGGAGGGATGGAGCTCTTGCCAAGCTTCTTGAAAAAGTTTTGCATTGCTTTTCTTCTATATAAGGAGAGAGCCTCTCTACTTAGCAGAGGTTCAACACTTTTACAAGAGATATAGCTCTCTCTCTACATATATTTCTTGCTCTCTCTCTCTCTCTCTCTCTATATTGTTGTGTTTTAGTCCATTTTCCTTGCACTTTTACACTACAACACATAGAGATACAACACCACCATTGGACTGAGGCTCTTGGGAGGACTTCTTAAGCTCTGAAAGTGAGGTTTTACCCCCTGAGGTTGCTGATCTCGAAGTTGGTCTTCAAGGGTGAGTATTTTCCCCATTTTAGCACCTTTTTGTATCTCATTTTGGCCATTCTTGCATATTGTTTTAGGCCTTGCTTTCAACTGAAAAAAGTCTTATTTTTAAGTGCTTTTGGTGGTTGTTTAAGGTCTTTTGGCTGTTGAGGGTCTTCAACCCTCTTGTTGGCCTTGTTTGGCCTTGTTTTGAGTCATGCCTTAAGGCCACTGAGCTAGCCTTAGTTTGGCCTTCTAACCACTGAAATCCAATGGATTTTCAGTGGTAGGTATGAGGTTTTGAGGCCTCAAATCAGAGGGGGTGGCCCCCTTTCTTTTGGTTCTTGTTTGCATGCTTTTTTGGCCTTCCAAAGGAGCATGCCTCTATGTATTTTTGAGGCTTGGTTCAGGCCATTTTTTGTGACTTTTAGGACCTGACTTAAGTCTATCCATGGCTGGTTTGGTCATATTTTGCTTGCATCTTACATGTGTAGTGTAATCCCATTCATAGCCTTACAAAGTAGCATGTTCTTCTTGCATGTGTTGGCTCCATTTTAGTAGGTTTTTGGTGATGTTTTACCATGCCTTAGATCTATTTTGGGTTGGTTTTGTCACTCCATGCATGCATGATACACTTGTAGTGCAAATCTCTTAAACTAGTCTTGTATGCTTCTTACTTTAGCATGTCATTCTAGCTTATGTTGAGCCCATTTCAGCATGTTTTTGGTGATGTTTTGCCATGTCATGACTCTGTCTAAAGTGGGTTTGGTCATCCTTTGCATGCTCTATATACTTGTAGAACAAATCTTGCTTACTAGCTTCATGTGCATGATGTTTTGACTCATCATCCTAGCATGTTTTGGCTTTGCTCCAGCATGATTTTGTCCTTGTTTTAGGCTATCCTAGGACTATTTTAGGCTGCCATGGCCATATCACTCATGCTTTGTATGGCTATAGTGTAAATGCTTAGGCTAGTCTTGGTTTTTGAGGCCCCTACCATGCCATACATATGATGTTTGCATGCTTTGCCATTATTCTAAGTGTTATTTCAGTCCATGAAATGTGGCCATACACTTGCATTTGACATGCTTTTAATGCTTTGGAGCTTTGGTTCGTTATGCCTCAAGAATGAACTTTTGTGCATGCCATTAAGCCTAAGCCTTTGGCTCATCATATCAGTGCATTTTTGGTCTTGTTATGCCATGATGTAACTCTATTTTATGCTGTCCAAGTCATGCCATATTCGGTTTTAATAGGTGTAGTGCATTGCCTCTTTTGTAGCCTTGCATGCTCCATATTTTTGGCCTTGTGTTCTAGCTTGCGTTGGCTAGCTTCAAGCTTGTTTTTCGTCTTGTTTGGACCTGCCTTGGGACTATTTTAGGTTCCCTTAGCCCTTTGGGGCTTACCTTGCATGGCCATGGCTTAAGTCGCTTTGTTAGTTTTGAGCTTTGAGCTTTCTAACATGCTATGCTTGCATTGTTTAGTTGATTTGGCATCAATTTACATGAGATTTCAAAGCTTACCTTGTTGTCACATATCCATGCTTACCCTCTTTAAGTGTGCTTAAGAGTTGCATCTTTGTGCCTTAATTCTTGAGCCAATTAGCATGCATGTTTGCCTTGCTTGTTCATGCTTTTCATACTATCAATTCATCACTTATGGCCACTGATTTTAGGCATGGCTGAGGCCTATCCATCTTTAGTGTAAGCCCATCTTGCCATGTTGTCACATGCCTGTCCCATTTCGTATGTTGTTGCATACTTGTCCGCCTTCGCATGACTTGAATGTTTGTATGTTCATGTTGCATTTTATCATGTTGTTCAAGGTTGTTACCTCACATCATGCTTATATGCTTATTGCATGCTTGATTTATTGCATTACATGTTTGCATGTTTGTTGCATTGCATGTTTGCCATGCTTATTTTGCATTGTCGTTTGGATTAAAGTGTTAATCCGAGCACGAGGAACGAGGGACATTTCATACTTCAAGTGATGAAACGTGTCTCAATTCTCGGTCGCCGACGCTCTTGACTATCCATGATAAAATTCTGGGCACTTATGTGTTTATTTGTGCATTCATTTCATATTGATTTGCACAAGTTGGTTTTTTGGCCATCATACATCGGGATGCGTGATTGATGGTCGTGGATCCGATTATGCCTCTCCCTTGACGTTTCGAGGTGATATGGGGTGGCATAGTGCGTACATACCCTTGGGAGACCCTCTATTTTCTCTATTTGTGCTTTGCTACAGCTTGGTGTCCCAGCACATCAGTGGTCGGCAGTGACCTGTAGGTGGCCGGCACCTCCTCATCCTTGGCCGGCAGTGTACCATCTTTGGCCAGCAGGTGGCCGGCAGGCCACTGATGCACTCCCCCAGACTGGTTTTGGTAAGGTTCAGCAGGAATTCTTTGAGGACACCCTGCAGACAAAGCCTCTAGAGAGCAACTGGAAGGCGTTTCGAGGCGAGAAACCGACCACGAGCATGCATACCCTTCTGCTTCTATGAACAGAGCTGGAGCAGCATTAGTTGTCGTTTTTCATTTGTAATTAGTTAATTTGTTAATTAATTAAGTTTTGTAATAATTAGTTGTAGCTAGTTATTCAATTCAGTTTTGTAATAATTAATTAGCTTGTTAGTTAGTTAATTAGTTGGCATGTATTATTTATTCGGACCCTCCGTCGAGAGGGCCAATTTTGTAATAAGTGTGCGTACGTGTGTGCATGTCTTCCAACCTCCATTTCTTTCTCCCTTTTACTTACCTGCTTTTGCTGGTTAGTTTTAGGTCATGTTTCAATTAGCGTACTTATGCTTTGCATGTTTGCATCCATTTATCTGTCTAGCATACTTATGCTCGCATGTTTGCATACATTCATCTATCTTGCATGCACCGGGCTCGGCGCATCATACTAACTGCATTGTATTTCAATTCCAAGTTGAATACATGTATCAATTATCACATCTCATATGTCATCTTAGAATAGCTGAGCCTATTTCTAGTTGCATTTTGCATGTCTTGCATTAGCCATCTTAACATGAACTAGGATCATGCATTGATTACTAACTAGTTTCTGTTTTGGCTCAGAGTATACTGTAAGTGTTTATGCTTTCGCATACTGCATGTGTGTCATTGATTGCCATGATAGCATGCTTGCTATGAGGCTAACTGCTTACGTGTTTAACTGCCTGAATGCCTGTAGGTGAAGGTTGGATTACTTGAATTGGAATGATTCATTGAAATCCATGTTTTAGCCTACTTACGAGTAGCAAACTTCAAACCATTTTCCAAACAAACGGATATGCGATACTTTGTTCCAAATTAGGCGATCTAGTCTATATTTGTTTTGCTGTGCGCATCACGTAGTAAGATTAGCTAATTAACCGGAATAAGAACACATGTGTTTTAAAAAATAAGATATCATGTTTAGTAGTGGCCGATCTTTGATCGGGCGAGCAGGGGTGCTCATAGATGACCTTCCCCAATCGTACCCAAGTTCCCGAGCCGAGGTAACTTTGGTGATGACGAACACGTGGCCTTAGGCAACGAGTTAGGGTTTCCTAAATTTTCCCAAAAAATAAAATATTTAGGTGGCGACTTTGTATTTGGCAAAACAGTCCATGTTTAGCACTTCTTTACAAAAATCAGTTTTCTAAAACAATTTGCCGGATTTGAACTCTTTGGTGATTTATCGATCTTACATTGCACTTCGCGAGATCAGATTCAGAACCGTGACAATTTAAGTCCGAACTGTAGGCATGAGGCCCTCAGTGGCGCGTCTACAGCTGAGGGTAGATCACTTGCTCATAGGGCCATCACTCAGGGGTACTGGTGGCCCTACATGCAGAAGGATACTGAAGCCTACGTTAGAAAGTGCAAGAAGTGACAAAGGTTTGCACCTTTGATACATCAACCAGCAGTTGATTTGAACTCAGTATCCAGCCTTTGGCCATTTGTCCGGTGGGGCATGGATCTTGTTGGACAACTGCCCCAAGTGACAGGGCAAAGGAAGTTTTTGCTGGTAGCAATTGACTACTTTACCAAGTGGGTAGAGGTTGAACCCTTGCGAAGATTCAAGATATTGATGTGAAGAACTTCATATAGAAGAACATCATCACCAGGTTTGGGATCCCAAGGGCAATAATAGCAAATAATGGTATACAGTTTGACAGTAAGCTAATCAAAAGCTTCTGTGCAAAGTACAAAATCAAGAACTACTACTCCACTCCAAGTTTCCCTTAGAACAATGGTCAGGTAAAAGCATCCAATAAGACTATCCTGGACGGGATCAAGAAGAGACTGGAAGTAACAAAAGGAAAGTGGGTGGAAGAGTTGCCTAATGTGCTTTGGGCATATAGGATTACGCCGAGAAGATCAACTAGGGAGTCTCCTTCTACTATGACTTACAACACTAAAGTAGTTATCTCACTGGAAGTCGGCATCCCTAGAATCAGAACCCAGGGAGTGGAAGATGAGACCAATGAAGCATTCTTAGCCCGAGGTCTGGATCTATTGGAAGAAAGAAGTGAGAGAGCAGCAATTCGGCTGGGAGTATACCAGCAGCAGCTTGCTAGGGCTTACAACAAGAAGGTCAACCCAAGAGAGTTCAAAGTTGGGGACCTCGTCCTGAGGAAAGTTGTCGGCAACAAAGAGGATCCTAGGGAGGGTAAGCTTGGCCCAAACTAGGAAGAACCTTATAGAATCATTTCTGTTGCCAGCAGTGGGGCATATCGGCTTGAAGACACTGATGGCAAAGAGTTGCCAAGACCTTGGAACACTTGTAATTTGAAGTTTTTTTATCATTAGTTTTTTTTGTTTTTTTATGTCATAATTTTATTAGCCGAAGTAATAATAAAATGCTAGTTTGATTTTTATAAATTTGAAATTTGTGCAATAGGACTGACCAGCCCTATGACGATGTTTCTGAATGAAACATGACGAATAACTTAGACTTATTATATGGTAGAGTTGAATTATACGTGCATATAATAGAGTTGAACTAAGTTGGCGATGTTTCTGAATGAAACATGATGAATAAACTTACTTATTATATGGCAGAGTTGAATTATACTTGCATATATTAGAAGTGAACTAAGTTAAATTAACCTAGACTTGCCATGTCGGCAGATTTAAACTCAGAAGGGAACTAAATTTACTTTAGTTAGATTAATAGAGAAACCAAGGTTGAACACCTCGGCTAATCTTTGTTTGAATCTGACTTCAGCGAAAGACCATAAACACATAATGTGAACTTAAGTGGAACTTAGATTCACATTAGGGGGCAGGGAGCAGGAATGACAAATAAACTTGAGAGCTTGGGACTTGTTAAAATTTTTAGAAAAATTTACAAGAATGGGCTTGACACTTGTTGAAATTTTAGAACAATTTATAAGAGAGAGTTAGCCGAGGTAATGATGAAAGAAGTATTCAAGGTACATATTACTCGAGATGACCAACCCGGTTGTCAAGCTTGGTAAGGTTAGAAAGGTGAAGTCTTAATCGAAGACAACAAGTGGAAGTAAAGAAGCAATACTTGACCGAATAAGTTTTAAGAAACAGCACTTATAAGAATATTTCAAAATATTTTAAGTGTTAGCCGAGGTATTCCAATTGATGGTCGAGACAAATAGTCAAGGCCTATGTTCGAGGTACTCTAACCCGAAGTGATTACATAGTTAAAGTGTACTTTAAAGAGATGCAAAAATATTCTAAGTATGGAAGCATGAAATGCATGAAAGAAAGCAGTAAGCATATATGAAGAGAACATTCAAAAGAAAGGAAGGCATGCATTCAAAGAGAACTTGTTCGTTTACAAAGACAAAAGAAGGCACATCGGCCAAATGAAAACCAACATTAGTTAAAACAAAACATAAGATTACATTGTTTGTGATAGTTCAAAATAACAAGTAAAGGAAAAAACTCTGAGTGTTGGGATCATTGAGGATTCTCTGCAGACTGCCCTGCCTCGGCGATGGATGGTGTCTCAACCTCGGTAGATAGCTGAGTAGTCTTCTTGGTTGCCTTCTTCAGCCTGGATCTCGGCGTCAATCTCAAGAAGAATCTTATCAAGGCTCTTCTCGGCGCTCTCAACCTCGGCTTCAAATTCATCTTGGGAACCTTGTCCTCATCATCTTGAGTTAAGTCCCGGACTTGCTCATTAAAAGTTGGGGACTTGGCCCCAGCATCTTCAATCTTTTGAGCAACATCGGCGACTCTATCCTTGTCGGCCTCAACTTCTTTTTCCTCCTCAGCCTCATCCTCGGATTGGCTTGGAGTGGATGGGAATGGAAGAGCAAGTCGGCTTGTATCGTAGAGAGGCGAGTCGTCGGGGACGCCCAATTCCTTCAACGTCGACATCTATCCAAGGATATAACCCTTGTTGCATGCCTTGTTGACTTGCTTCTTATATGCGTTATGGACGTTAGCCGCCCTTTTGGCGTACGCCTTCTCGTCGGCCGCCTTTATTTCGGCTGCTTTGGTGGCAAGTGTCGTTCGGAGCCCAGTTTGGGCTTGAGACTCCTTCTCTTTAGCTTATTTCGATACCAACTTCCAGACTATCGAGCGCACTGCCCCCAGCTAGAAGAGCTCGGTCTCCGACCTTGACAGACGAGGTCCAGGGCTCGTCGGCACAAAAAATAGTGGGTTCAAAAGCCCCCCTGGACCTCGCCTTCTTGGATCACGGCTGATCAGACGTCTCGACCTCGGCAGGCCTCTTCTCAGCGGCAGTAGAGCTTTTCTCTATTTCAGCCAATTTAGAAATTGGCACTGTATCTTCTGACTCAACTTCTATGGCTACGGCTTTGGCCTTAGCCATTTTTACCCTCTTTACCTTAGGCTTTTATTGGGATTGGGATGGAGAAGAAGAATGAATCGATACCACACCAGGGATATCGACTAGCAGGTCGTCAGGAACAATTTTTGCGCGACCCATTTCATCGGCAGTAGTGGCAATAGTAACTCTGGGACCAAAATCAATGGCTGGCAAGGCGATAGGAGGGTTGGAATGGTCAGTCTCTAAGAAGTCAAGACCTTGGCATCTTCTACTTCTAGTTCTGCCGACAGGGACTTTTGGTAGAGCTCGGCGTCGGCACTGGCGTTGAGCTAGAGGAATCAATTGGAGGGCTGAAGTGGATGGCTGGTCTACTTGGTCAAAGGTGGAAGCCTGATCTGGCCTTCGAGATAAAGTTGTTAGAGGAGTTATGGTAGAAGGTGGAGTTTGGCTTCTTTTGGAGACGCCGGGCAAGGGACTACAGTATGTAGGGATATAGTTGAGAAGAAGAGGAGCTTTGCGTGCCTCGATTGGTAAGCCGAGAAGGCGAACCAAGTCTTTACTCGGCACGTAGTACTAGTGAAAGTTCTTTTCAGGCAGAGGAAGGGCTGCAAAAATAAAGAAAGAACATTATAACAGAGTAACAGGAAGAATGCTAAAATAATTTAAAGAAGGGACTTTGGGGGGACTAAGCCCTTACCCTTGTCATCCCTAAATACTTCTCGGCACAAAGGGAAAAGGTAGGGCTTGTCGTCTGGCGCAAACTCCCAATTGCCCGAGACAATCAGGTAGTCATCCCCCACAACCTTATTTGAGTCTGGGATATCGGCTATCAATTTGTATTGTGTAGATCTCGACTTAAGGTAGTATCTGTAGCCGTTGTTTTTTTTTTTAAGCTACACCTGGTGTAGAAATACTGGATATCAGAAAGGGTAATTCTGGCATTTTGTCGACGTGCTAGCGTGGCGATGCCATTGATAATCCTAACAGAATTGATGGATGGTTGCATAGGGTTAAGTTTGCAGAAGTGAAGAGCTTCCTTAAATAGGATGTTTAGAGGAAGTCAAAGTCCACATTCTATAAATGCAACTACAGGGAAGGGCATAGAGTTTCCATCTGGCATGATAGAATCCTCCTTCCTGGCCAACCTAATTTGAATGTCGGCTGGGATGGAGAACTCTTGTCGAAAGTACTCAAGTTTGGTTGGGGCATCAACCCTCCACCTAAACATACCCATGATCTCGGCTAGAAGTGCTTTGCAAAGGACTTCGGGAAAATAATACTGGCAGGGGTTTTAGAACCTCGGCTAGATCCTAAAGAGGCACTGGGGCGAGGATTTTGAAGATCTGAAGGGAAATTTGTTTTAGTTTTTCCTAGGTATATGGGTTCTATGGCAAATCCCAAAACTACAACTACAAAAACGAAAATCGAAGGCAAGAATTTGGAAACAAAGCAAGAAAAGCAGAAAAAAAGGCACGATTTAGAATCAAGAAAGCAACAGAGACTCAAGAGTGAGGAAAATCACAGAACATTGAGTGAGTGTGTGCAGAACATTGTACAGGAATCACAACAGGCAAACACAATTAACATTTTAGTGAGGCAACTTGAAGCACAACAAAAATTCAAAGAAACAAGAAATGATTCATGATGACCAAAGCATGAAGATAGAAATAGAGTATAATAACCAAAATAGATGCAGAATAGCAACAGACAATGCCTTTGATCGAAATGGAGTGGCAGAAGATTCACCGGACTGGCTACCCTACCTGTCAGATCTCCTTACTACAACAGGGACTTCAAAGGATACTTAGTCAGTACCACAATCTTGTGGGCTTGGAAGTAATGATTCAATTTTTTCGAAGCCATCACCAAGGCTAGTGTCAATTTTTGCAGGGATAAGTACCTGGTCTCTGCACTTACAAGGGTTTTACTCATATAGTATACTGCCTTTTGTTCTCCATTTTCTTCTCCGATTAACACTGCACTCACAGCGTGCTCTGAAACAACCAAATATAAGAATAATTCTTCTCCGGGTATTGGGATTGATAGAATTGGAGCAGTTGTCAAGTATTTTTTCAAGTCGGCCAAAGTGACTTCGCACTCCTCCGTCCATAAAAAATCTATGGCCTTCTTTAACAAACTAAAAAATGGTTTACACTTATCTGAACTTCTGCTAATGAACCTGTTTAGGGCTGCCGCCTTGCCAGTCAAAATTTGGACATGCTTGGCTGACGTCAGGCTCTTTAAGCCAAGAATGGCCTTGATTTGATCTAGGCTTGCCTCAATGCCCTTTCTGGTGACCAAGTACCGTAGGAACTTACCAGACCTGACTCCAAATGCACATTTCGAAGCATTTAGTCGGAGCCGATATGTTCTTAGGATATCAAAAATCGCTTTCAAGTCGGCCAGATGATTCCCAGGTTCTTTGGTCTTCACGACCATATCATCAATGTATACTTCTACTATTTTGCCGATCAGATGTCTAAACATCTTGGTCATAAACCTCTGGTAGGTTGCTCCTGCATTTTTCAACCTGAAAGGCATCACTCTGTAGCAGTACAACCCTTTTGGGGTGATAAATGCAGTCTTCTCCTTATTAAGGGGATACATTACTATTTGGTAGTATCCCCTGTAAGCATCCAGGAAGCTCATCCTGGGCAATGGAAAACTGTTCTTAGGGCAAGCCTTATTCAGGCTGGTGAAATCAACACAAACCCTCCACTTGCCATTCTTCTTTTTCACTACCACAGTGTTGGATAGCCAAGTAGGGTAGTTCACCTCGCGAATGGCTTTGGCTTCCAGCAGCTTGTCCACTTCCTCCTCAACTGCCTCAACATGCATTAATGTGGGCTTGCTCGCTCACTAGATGATAGGTTTAGCCGATCTATCTACATTAAGCATATGGCATGTGACCTCGGGGTCAATACCTGGCATCTCATATAGCGTCCAAGCAAATACTTCCATGTTGGCCCGTAGGAAAGCCTTTAACTCCATTTCCTTATCCTTAGCCAAGCTTGAGCGGAGAAGGAAGAAGCACTCTTCATCCCCTTCCTGGAGTAGAATTTTTTTCAATGTTTCATCGTTCTTCTCAATCGGTTCTTTGCCGACATCATCTAGAACTTTCATGTCCTCATTCTCAATTTCCACTTCTTCTGCCTCTCGCACATTGCAGTTGGATTTTATTACTACCATGGAGCAATTCTTTACCTGCACTTGATCCCCTCTAACTTCCTCAATCCCCTGTTCAGTTGGAAATCGCAACAGCTAGTGCAGTGTTGAGGGAACAGCCCTCATTGCGTACAACCATGACCTTCCCAAGATAACATTGTAAGGGGAGCGGGTGTCAATTACTGTAAACTCTTGCTTAGCTTCCTGGTGCCTGCCTGCACCTCCAAATTTATTGCTCTCAGGGGCCATGTCGGCATTCCATTGAACCCGACCATTAGGGTGTTGGACTGCTCCAAATCATCTCAGTGAAGGCTAAGCTCCTTGTAACATCTGACATACGTGATGTCATAAGAGCTGCCTTGGTCGATCAGAATGCGCCTTTACCTGGTATTCTCCAACTTTGAGGGTCACTACCAGAGTATCATTGTATGGATGCTGCACTATGTCTAGGTCTGCCTAAGTAAAGAACACCATCGGTCCCTGGTATTCGTTTGCCCTAGGCCTCTTTTGATGGACCTGATACACATGCTATAAGTGCCTCACCTTTTGGATCTCTCCCCGCATATCATTCACATTAACCTTTGAGTGAATCACATTGATCACTCGAGGTTCTGCTTGCTGTGGTTGTGGTGGTGGTGGTGCCACCAGTGCCGAGGGAAGCCTTGCATACTCTTTCCTTGTTCTGGCCTCATCTACTAGACCCTGTCAGACCAGATCATCCAAGTACGTCTTCAAGTCTCTGCACCCCTAAGCCAGGTACCCATCCTCATTGTGGTAGGCACAGTGCTTCCTAAGGCTCCTTCCCATGAACTCGCCGGGGACCTTCTCTGACGTTCTATAATACGGTTGGTTTTTGATCCTTTCTAAAACTTTGTAAACCAGGATCTGGAACACAGTGGTGACTGCCTGTGCAACCCTCAGTTCTGTTTCCTGTCTGTTAAAACCAATTTTACCTCGGCCTCTCTTTGGCGAGCCGTTCGTTTGCTCCTGTTTCGATGCCTTTGTTCTCGGTATGGCCTCTTCTGCTCTGGTATATTTCTTAATCCATGCCAGAGGCTCCTCCATACTCTTTGGTAGAATTTTTGCCAACGACTTTTGAAACAAGCATTCATCTTCCAGGCCATTCTTAAAAGACACAACCGCCAATTCCTGGTTACATCCCGATATTCGATTGAACACCTCATAATACCTCTTGTCATAAGCCCTGAGGCCTTCACCCTCGCTAATTTTTAGAGCCAACAGGGAGTCTACCTTTAGTGGCTACAACTTGTTTGTAACAAACCTGGCTACAAACATCTCGGCCAGGCCTTCCTAACTCTTCACAGTTCCTTTCGGCAACTTGTGAAACCAATTCGATGCAATTTTCCCAAAGGATGAGGGGAACACCTTGCACAGTAATGGTTCGTTCCCGGTATACAAAGCCATTGAATTAAAATATAAGCTGACGTGAAAGTTCAAATGGGACTTACCGTCATGAATTTGGAACCTCGACATATGGAACCTTTTTGGGGCCTCAAACCTATCCAACTCCACTAAGAACGGAATTCTCGGCTTGATGGGATATGTGACCTTGGCATTCTGCCGCTTCCTCTAGAGGTAGTCCCTCAAATCCTCCTTAGTCTGACCAGGAGCTTGGCTGTCAACAGATTTCAGTCTTTTTGGTGCATTATTTCTGGTGTTGTTATGTGTCCTTTTAGACTTCTTTTCGTTCACCGTGTCAAAACACAGCCCCTTCCCTTGGATATTCTGGGGCTCTTTGACATACGTTCCCCCGGTCCGAGGTGTCCTCTACGAGTCATCTTTGATCGACTCTCTTCGCCCGACATCCCGTGAAAGTCAATGTAAGGGCTCCTTTTCCCTGCCATGATGTAGGACTGCTGGGATTGTTTTCGGCCCTTCTTTCTAGGCGTCTTGGCCCCTGGCATCGGCGTGTCCTATAACAGAAACAGTGGTTGTATGACGTTGTTCTACATCATGAAGTTGACAACCGACTGTAGATCTGCTAACTTGTTGGCCATTCCCTTCATCTCGCCGTCCCACCTCAAGCATCTATCTTTTCATACCTGGAGGTCACTTTCGTTGTAATATTCATCTTGGCCTGATTTCTTCAGGGCGTTTGCTTCCTTGCCGACATCCTTATCCCCAGGATTCTGATCTCGTGCTCTTTCATTATTATTTTCTTCCTTGATGTTAGGATCAACATGTTTACCACTCCCACATGGGACGTCGTCCCTGACCTTTTCTTTATGCCCGTCGTTGGCCATCTATTCTTCTTACGTTTCCACAGATGGTGCCAAATTGTCGGTATTGATTTCTGACCATACAACCAAACGGGGAACTCAGCTGGAGAGCACTGGTAGAATAGATTAAGCTCGAACAACCTGTCATAGAAAGATAAGAATCTGGCGGTGGTTTGTCCACCCAGGGGCACGCCAACGCTCAAGTTAGTAATCAAATATTTCTCAAAGATAGCAAATTGTGTTTAACTCACAAGAAAGAACTTACTACTCACAGTATATCACACATACCTGAGACCTATGGGAGTGCCCTGCTTTTATAGCCAGAACTGACCTGATCCCTGTAGAAGCCTCATTTCAATGGACTCAAGCTCAATGCTCATCCTGGACTTTCAACTAGATAAGGATAAACTCCTTAAGAGCTCTATCTTTATCTGAACTAAGATCCCCCATATTCTAGGACTCTTGTACCTCATCCGCTCATCTTGGATTTCGGTATCTCCACAGATAACCTTGGCCTAATCAAGATTACCTCTTTATCATGATCAGACCATGTGGCACCTCGGCTAACACTTCGACATCACTTTGGCCACGTGCTGCTATTCACAAAATATGTCCCCACAATGACCAAAGCATGAAGACAAAAATAGAGTACAACAACCAAAATAGATGCAGAATAGCAACAAACAATGTGCATAGATGGCAGATTTGAAACAAATCAAAAATGAAAGACTGAAATTAAAGAGAAAGAAGTTATGAACTTACTGAATAGGGCTAAAAACAAGAATGCCAGAGTAAGGTGCGCCGAAGTCAGACAATGCCTTTGATCGAAATGGAGTGGCAGAAGATTAATTGGAGACGGACAGTTGCAGAGCTTCAAAAGTTCTAAAATAGAGGTTTTTTAGAGAGAGAAAATCTAAGTGTAGAGAAAGAACGAGAGAATGCGAAGTGAGAAGACGAAGAGAAAGAAAGAGAGTTTTTGTTAAAAACTGAAAGGGCGGCAAAAGGAAACAAATATGCCTTGGATGACGTGTTTGTCAGTCGGCGTGCGCAGAAGCCACTTGACCTGAAAGTGCGTGTCAGGTACAAACCAAAGAAGAGAGGATGTGTGGATGAAACAGTTGAAAAAACCGTGAGTGACAACTCATGCGCAAATAAAACTCTTGGAGTTCTTGATTTAATGAAGAAAAAACCTCGGCTAGAGGAATGATCTCTATGGGGGCCGAATAAATGGAAGAGTCAGAAGGTGCGTACCCTAGAAATTAGATATTATTCGGCTCCATATTGCTTGACTAGGATACCGAATACGTTAGGAAGGCCGAATAGCCGGAGATCAGCAACTCCGAATAAATAAAAGGGGAATGGGATAAAAGTAGGATCAGGCCCCAAGGCCCAAAAAACAAGTATAAATATAAGAACCACAGATTTAGAAAGGTATGTAAGAATCACTTCACTTAACTTAGTAAACAAGCTATCCTGAGTGTCTGAACTGACTTGCCCGTCGGAGTGCTAATTCCGACACCCCCAACCGGAGTGTTTGTATCTTTTCAGGTGACTAGCTGAGGATCACTGGCGTCTCCCAAGATCTAAAGAGTATTTCTAAACCACTTCTTCACAATTGGCGCCGTCTGTGGGAATACTCAAATACATCCATGGCAAGCGTGACTGAAGATCCTCCGATAGCCACTGATGAGACCACACAAAGAGATGACCTCACTCCAGCAAACGCTTGGACCAAAAACCATTGCAACAAGACTTGCCTTAGACCTCTGCTCATTTTCAAACCCAACGCAAAAGATAATACAAGCGACCATGGCACAAGCTAGGCAAACCAAACAGAGGTTGGACAACATCATCGCTGAGAACGAACGCCTTCGTCGCGATCCGACCTCAGAAATAGCAAATTCCAAACAAACAGTGTGCCAGGCTTCTAAGCGACCCCAAGGGCAGATGATCGACGATATCGAGCCCGACAGTAAGAAACTGACGGCCGCTATGCCTCAACAGATCATCTTGAGGAGTTGGCAAAGGACGAACGTCTCCAACAATGAATCTAGAGGAGTGCGATCAAAACACCTGCCCTTCCAAATGATGCATTTTCGCTTGACATCGTCCACATGATATACAGCCTGCTAGCAGCCCCGGCCGTACATGCGATCCAATCACATCCAGACCCCCAACAGCAACTCACGCCAGCAAAGCGGCCCGAGAAATGCCAAGTATCACCTTTGACTACTCTGATTTGATCGGCTTAACACTCCCTCACATCGATCCATTGGTTGTTGAGCTACGCGTAAGCCGGTTCACCGTCGAACGCGTTCTTATCGACCAGGGCAGTACTTCGGAGGTTATGTATTATAAAACCTTCATCAAACTCAGATTCAACGAGTAAAACCTGAGTCCGGCTCCTTATCCACTATTCGGTTTCAATGCCAATCTAGAGTACCCATTAGGAAAGATCAGCCTACCCGTCCGAGTAGGTTCTAGAACGGTGGATGTGGAATTCTTGGTCGTCAGGCTGCCATCGCCATACAATCTCATCATAGGGCGATCTTGGTTGCATACCTTGCAGGCCATCCCAAGCACCTATCATCAACTGCTACGTTTCCCAACAGAACACGGCATTGAGCAAATCCGTGGCTCCCAGAAATCGGCACAAGCATGCTATCTCCTTACCGCCAAAACGCCAAAGGAACTCCAAGTAAACTCCATTGAGGTGTCGAATCGGGAGATCCTTGATGACGTTGGGCAGCATCCAAATGAGAAGGCCACGGAAGGTTTAGACCGAGTTGACATCGATGGAAGCCCAGAAAAGTTCTTCATGATCGGCGCTTCTCTGAATCAGGCCGACAGGCAGCAGCTGATCTCTTTCTTGCTCAACAACCTCGACGTCTTCGCTTGGACTCCGTACGAAATGCTGGGAATAGACCCGTCAGTTTCGCAGCACTATCTAAACGTCGATCCCAAATGTAAGCCGATCATTTAGAAAGGCCGGCAGTCAGTTGCGGAGCACACTGCCACCGTTGTTGAGGAGGTAGACAAACTGCCTGACGCCGGGGCAATTAGAGAAGTCACTTACCTTGCGTGGCTCTCCAATACAGTGGTGGTGAAGAAGAAAAATGGGACTTGGCGAGTGTGCATCGATTTCACGGATCTGAACAAAGCTTGCCCCAAGGACTATTTTCCTCTACCCAGAATCGACCAGCTTGTCGATGCGATGGCACGACATCAACGCATGAGCTTCCTCGATCCTTACAGAGGCTACCATCAAATCGCCATGTATCCAGATGGCCAGGACAAAACTACATTCCTCACCCCAAGAGGAACCTACTGCTATAAAGTTATGCCTTTTGGGCTGAAGAATGCAGGGGCAACCTACTAAAGACTGGTCACCGCCATGTTCAAAGAGCAACTCGGCCACACTATGGAAGTATACATCGACGATATGGTGGTCAAGTCCAAAGAAGAACAAAATTATATAGCTGATCTAGAAAAGACATTCAGCATCTTACGCAAATACAGAATGAAACTGAACACTTCCAAGTGTGCGTTCAAAATCGGCTCTGGCAAATTCCTAGGTTACATCATTAATCACCGAGGAATCGAAGCCAACCCGAGGCAAGTCACAGCAATCTTGGAACTTGGCTCCCCCCGTTCAGTAAAAAAAGTTCAAAAGTTGATGGGGATGGCCGCTGCACTCAACAGGTTCATCAGCCGGTCTACAGATTGCTGCCGACAATTCTTTCAGACACTACAGCAGGGTAAGGCTTTTGAATGGTCCGCCGAATGTGAAACACCTTTCAACGGACTCAAGACCTACCTCCGCTCAGTACCTCTCTTGACAACACCCGCCGCTGGTGACCCGCTCATTCTATATCTGGCAGTTTTCGATATGGCCGTCAGCGCCGTATTGCTAAAAGAGGAGGAGGGTGAGTACCGGCCAGTGTATTATGTGAGCAAAGCAATGGTTGACGCCGAAACACGCTACCTTCCGCCAGAAAGACTCATCTTAGCCCTAGTCACGGCGGCAAGAAAACTGATGCATTACTTCCAGGGACATAGAATTGGGGTGCTAACAAATTATCCCCTCCGATCAGTACTACGGAGTGCAGAAGCATCAGGACGTGTTTTAAAATGGGCTCTTGAACTCGGCCAATACTACATTCAGTTTTTACCTAAAACCGCAATCAAGGGACAGGTGTTGGCCAACTTTGTTGCCGAATTCACCGGCGAGCTTGCCAACCTCAAACCTGATGAAGTTCGACCAAAGGCTGAAGTTCGACCAAAGCCGAACTGGAGAATTTTTGTCAGGGATATTTGGCAATTATACTGTGATGGATCATCTAACCAAAGGGGCAGCGGCACCGGAGTTGTAATCATGTCTCCAGACGGTACAGTAATTGAGTAGGCCGTCAAGTTTGGCTTCGAAGCATCAAATAACGAAGCCAAATACGAAGCCCTTCTAGCCAATCTGCGGAATGCGCACCTTCTCGGCGCTCGGCATCTGCTTGTGTTTTGTGATTCAAAATTGGTAATCAGTCAGCTAAAGGGGGAGTACGCGGCAAGAAACGACCGTATGGCGGCCTACACGAAAACGGCCAATTCCTTGCTGGCAAAATTTGACCATCACGAACTGAACCAAATAACACACGACCAGAACACACACGCGGATACCTTGGTGTGCCTAGCCTTCGCCATCAATTCTGAGATCAAACGGACTATCGAAGTGGGCTTCATCCTGGAGTCGAGTATTGGCCCTTCGAAGGAAATCCATGTCAACGTTATAGAATCCGCACCAAGCTGGATGGACCCCATTGCTGCATTCCTCTCTTCTAAACAACTCCCAGAGGACAAAAAAGAAGCACACAAGTTGCGGAATAAAGCCCTGTGATACTATCTGGATCCGCAAGGAGGGCTTTATAAAAAGTTCCTCTCTGGTCCATATTTGGAATGCGTGCACCCCGACAAAATGGAGGAGCTTCTGACAGAGATACATGAGGGCAGTTGTGGTGCCCATTCTGGCGGACGCTCCCTGGCCCATCGAGCTATAACACAGGGGTATTATTGGCCAACAATGAGAGCTGACGCAGAGAGTTATGTAAAAAAAATGCGAGCAGTGCTAAAAGTTCTGCCCATTAACCCATCTGCCTGCTGAAGGGTTGAACTCTATCACCAGCCCCTGGCCGTTTGCTCAGTGGGGACTTGATATCGTAGGACCATTGCCGAGGGCCCCAGGGAACAAGCGATTCTTAATCGCCGCGACAGATTACTTCACAAAATGGGTTGAAGCGAAGGCTTTAACACATATACGAGATGCCGACATTAAACGCTTTGTATGGAGAAACATCATAACACGATTCGGCATTCCGAGAGCTCTCATCTCAGACAATGGCACCCAGTTCGATTGTGGCGTATATTAAGAGTTATGCAGCAAATATGGTATTCGGCCTTACTTCTCTACACCGGCCTACCCCCAAAGCAATGGTCAAGCCGAAGCCTCTAACATATCCATCTTGGACGGCATCAAAAAGAGGATGGAAAAAGCTAAAGGCAAATGGGTCGAAGAATTGCCGAGTGTATTGTGGGCTCATCGTACTACGCCGAGGAGATCCACTAGAGAAACGCCATTTGCTCTATGCTTTGGAACCCAGGCAATCTTACCCTTGGAAATCGGCCTCCCAACTCTGAAATCGCAAGTTTTTGATATGGGCCGAAACGACATGATGCTTGCCCTGGATCTGATTCTAATCGAAGAACGAAGAGACTGGGCCCTGGCATCCATGGCATGGTATCAGCAGCTCAGTGAGTTCAGTTGTGCCGATACACGCCAGGAGAGTTGGTCCTAAAGAAGGTACTTCCAGCCGATCGGAGACCGGCTGATGAAAAATTAGGTCCAAACTAAGACGACCCCTATCAGATAGAATCCATCGCAGGAACAGGGGCATACCGGCTCTCAGACATGTTAGGAAGAAGCCTGCCACAGCCTTGGAATTCAATACATTTACGTAAATTCTATCATTGACCCGACTTGTGAGCTTGATACTTGTACATATTCCACCGTTGCAATACAAAGCTTCTCGTTTTCTCAAGCTCGCTCCCAAGCCTTTAAGGGCCGATTAAGCCTTCTAAGGCCAAAATAAAGTCTCTGGATTCGGAGCCCCCTTTTGGTGCATGACACCTTAGGGCCGATTAAGTCTTCGGATTTGGAGCGCCCTTCGTGGATATCACGATTGGCCAAATTAAAGTCTCCGGATTCGGAGCCCCTTTTGGTGCATGACACCTTAGGGCCGATTAAGTCTCTGGATTCGAAGCGCCCTACATGGATATCACGATTGGCCAAATTAAAGTCTCCAGATTCATAGCCCCCTTTTGGTGCATGACACCTTAGGGCTGATTAAGTCTCCGGATTCGGAGCGCCCTACGTGGATATCACGATTGGCCAAATTAAAGTCTCCGGATTCGGAGCCCCTTTTGGTGCATGACACCTTAGGTCCGATTAAGTCTCCGGATTCGGAGCCCCCTTTTGGTGCATGACACCCTAGGGCCGATTAAGTCTCCGGATTCGGAGCGCCCTTCGTGGATATCACGATTGGCCAAATTGAAGTCTCCGGATTCAAAGCCCCCTTTTGGTGCATGACACCTTAGGGCCGATTAAATCTCCGGATTCAGAGCGCCCTTCGTGGATATCATGATTGGCCAAATTAAAGTCTCCGGATTCGGAGCCCCTTTTGGTGCATGACACCTTAGGGCCGATTAAGTCTCTGGATTCGGAGCCCCTTTTTAGTGCATGACACATTAGGGCCGATTAAGTCTCTGGATTCGGAGTGCCCTTCGTAGATATCACGATAGGCCAAACTAAAGTCTCCGGATTCGGAGCCCCTTTTGGTGCATGACACCTTAGGGCCGATTAAGTCTCCGGATTCGGAGCGCCCTTCGTGGATATCACAATTGGCCAAATTAAAGTCCTCGGATTCAGAGCCCCTTTTAGTGCATGACACCTTAGGGCCGATCTCCGGATTCGGAGTCCCCTTTTGGCGAATGACATCTTTGGGCCGATTAAGCCTCTTAAGGCCGATTAAGACTCCGAATTTGGAGCCTTTGTGAGATGCATTCGGACCACTCCACCGGCCGAATAAATATTCACTGAGAATTGTTCTTAATTCGAGCCAGTCAATGCATGTTTAAACATTTGCACCACGCAACACAAAACTTGCCAGTAAGTTGAAATAATACGTTTAATTAAGCACATAACATTTCAAGACCACATACGAACGTTGAAAATAAAAGAAATTCTATTTGTTTGACGCGAAGTCTGTTCTCGCATTCCAAAGTCTATTTATTCGACACTCTCATCATCGCTCTTCTCAATTTTGAAATTGGAATAGGGTAAGTAGTGACGATGATACAGGGGTGAAGCCGAATCAATGCCCACAGCTTCGAGAGCTTTCTCGGTTTGAAGGGCCTTGATCCAGCCGTGCTTGAATCCACAATTTTCACATCGGCAGAACTCCTCGGCAAGATCTCGTTTGGTCTTCTCTATCCCGACCTTCAGGCCGTCCTGAAACCCCTTTTCATAACCCGAGGTCCGTTGGGTCACTCTCTCCTCAACGACCAATTTAGATTGACCGGCCGCCACCGACGCGCTCGTTTGAAGATTCGTCAGCTCCCGAAGCTCACGCTCAGCCTTTTCCGCGTGAATCTCCAGACTGCGATTCCTTTGGTCCTTTTTCTCACTCTCACGTCGCGCTTCCTACAGACGCATGCCGACTTCGTAAGCAGTATATAATCCTTTCACGGCCCCATGTATGCCGTCTCAAAATACTTCGAAATCTTGATGTCCGACCATCGATTGTTGGACTTCCGGCGGGAAGATCTGTCAAGCGAACTCTACTACCACACCTGGGTCTTTAATGATAGAATCCGCCTCTGTCATTGGTCTATTCCTCACAAAAATCGCAAAACTCAACAGTCGTGGCGTCGCATCGGGCTCGATTCTCGGTCGCAAGCGCGAAGAATTTCCCCGCTGTTGCCTGTCCTTTCGGGGTGATCTGCTTCGACGACTAAGGGGCTGCTGTGTTTTCCGATCCTTGGATGTCCTTCTTCCCATACACATAGGCTTGCTACTGCGACTCATTGCGGCATCTAATTCAGCTAATCTTCGTCCCTCCCAAGTTGCTTGAATGGAAATAAGTAGGGCCTCTGGCGTGCACCCGTCCCATTTATCCTTCAATGTCTGCAACTCTCCCGAGGCAACGTCAGTAATCCCAAAAGTCAAAAGACGGATGACAATTGTCCAACCCACGAGTTAGGCCCATTTGGCTTCGCAAGCTCGCGCCCTGGCAAAGACAATGGCAGATTTACTAATCTGGTCGGCCATGTTTCCAAGCGTAAGCGTCGATCAGTCTGTGCCTCAGCCAGCCCACAAGTTAGGCCCATTCGGCTGCCCAAGCTCGCGTCCTGGCCAAGGCAGGGGCAGATTTACTAATCTGGTCAGCCATGTTTTCAAGCGCAAGCGCCAATCAGGCTGTGTCTCAGCCAACCCATGAGTCCGGCCCATTCGGCTTCGCAAGCTCGCGCCCTGGCTAAGGCAAGGGCAGATTTACTAACCTGGTCAGCCAAATACCTAAGCTAAGCAGCCAATCTAACAATAATCGAAAGCAATATCATTCACCAACAACATTTTCCTTAGCAAGTTGAGCACAACTCATGAAATTTTATATACGGAAATTACTAAACAAAAAGCTACAAGCCCGCATGAAAATGCCTAGCAAAAAACTATGACTGTAGCAACACATGAAAAATACCAAATTAAAAACTGTAAAAATACATTCGACATCCTAAAAACTATGTCAGTCGCCCAGATCAGTCATCGGAATCAGACCCCAATGGCTCAACATCCACTTGCTCATATGGTATTGGCATAATCGATGAAACTTTAGTAGCAGCAAGGGCTTTGTGCCAGCCATGTTTGAATCTCCGATTTTCAAACTTGGGGACTTGGTCCAAATACTCAGCGAGTCCAGCATTTTTCTAGGCCTCGAATACTTTGGAAGCCTCCGAGTCGGCTGTTTCCTTCGCCGCCTTCATTTCAGCCAACTCAGCCTCCAGTTTGGAGACCGCCTTCTGGGCCAATTTGAGTGCATCTTCGCTCGCGTTCGTCGCCTTCTCGGCATCCAATCTCAATTGATCTATACTACGAGCCCTCTCCACCTCGGCCTCGGCCCTTGAAGCTTCCTTGTTCGCCCTCAAAGCTTCGACCTCAACCCTTCTCCTCTGGCCCTCAACTTTCTTTCGTAAACGACCAATCTGTTCGACGGCATTGCGATGGCGACGGCCCATATTGGCTATCCTTTCGACGGTCTGCCAAACAAGAATTTAAAACCATAACTTCAACAGTATTTGGATTAAGTGAAGTAAAGTCCGAATATGTACCAAAAGCGCCGATTGGGCGGCTAGTGCTGTCGCATTTAGATCTGGTTCCACCCGGAAAGCCTCCCTGTCAGACGGCAATGACACGGATGTAGCCAAGCTGAATGCGACTTTTGGATCTTTAAGCGCCGAAGTATCAGAAGAAATCGGCATGTTTTTTTATCATCGGCTGAATGACAAAAGGAACGATCACATTCGATCCCTCTAATCGAGGACGTTTGCCGCCTTGTTCTTCTGAGCCGGCCTCAAATTCGACAGGGCGTTTCTCTGCCTCTTCCTCAACTTCTTGGCTGTCTTGCACGATCAAAGTAGATTTGGCATTCTGATTTTTTACCGTCTCCACCTCAATAATGCGCAAGGACTCTGATTTGCTAACAGGCAGGGAGAGTTGAGATTCGGTGGCGGGTGGTACCTCAGACGAAAGGGCCTCCGCTCTTCGCCGCATGGCTAACCTTTCCGCATTTGCCTTCCTGGCAAGTTTTGTCAGGCTTAACTCGGCCATGTCTTCGGGTCCTGCAGCGGGAAGATCCTCTAAGCCGTGAAAAATGCCGTCAAGTGAAAGATCCCCTCGGTCTGAAGTGGATGGAGGATCGGCCAAATTCAATACCTCGTCAGACTCGGTTTCATACTGATCTGATTCGGTAACATTAGCTACATCCAGCTCTGAATCAGATCCTTCAAAACCAACCTGCCTCAAGTTTTTGAAGTCGGACAAAATAAGAGCGATAAGAGAATCTTCACCCTCCGGAACCGGGATATTTTCCGCCGCCGAGAAGGTCATATATGTCGGCTCGTAACGAAGCAAAACATGGGCCGCCCTCCCTTGTTTCTGAAGACTTCGACGGCCGAAATACTTGAATGCGACTTTGATATCCGAAAGAATGGCGTCGTCAGTCGAAGACAAGACTTTCTTTAAATCGTTCCCTGCACAAGCCAAGCCATAACATTTCAAAGAAGAGGCTTTACAAAAAAAATGAACAAATAATAAAAGCGAGAAGGCAATCGGCCCGCCCCTCCTTTTAGGAATAGGATTGACGTGATCCTCCCCTTCGCCAAATTCCCAGTTACCCTGGACAATGACCATAACATCATCAACTCGTTTCCCAGAACTGGAAAGCATAGTAATTAGCTGATGGTCGATATCCTTGACCCTAAGGAAGAAACGCCCGTGCCAACTAGAAGACTTAGCCAAGGCATAGCAATGCCGAATGGCTAGAATGCCAAGGTTAATTCTAAGATGACGGTTGAGCGCTATAACCCCCATTATAATTCTAAAGAAATTCACATTGAATTGGGAAGGGATTAAACCCCAATGGCGTAGCACAACCCTAAGAAATGGGTGAAAGGGAAAACGGACTCCACCCTCTGCAATTGACAAAAGAGGAAAGACAATCGAGGTTTTGTCCTCCCTCTCCATATCAAGAGTGTCGTTTGCCACAGACGACAGACGGACATCATCGGGAATGGAGAAATGGCATTTAAAGCCAGCAATTCGATCTAACGAGAGGAGGTCTTTTAAATGTTTCGTCATACCCTACAGTTTATAAGAATATGCCAAGGAAGGAATAAACCAGAAAGAGTCTTCGAAGCAAGGAAGGAGAGAACTTACAAAGGACGAAGAGGATATCGGAGAAGAGAGTTGTAAGGATGATTCAAAAGGCAATCCAGCGACGAGCGTCATAAAATACATACTCGAAAGGACGTAAAAATTTTAAATCGCAATAAATAGATACGTACGAGAGGGCGAGAAGTCGACACGACAACTGAAAGGGGTGCGCTTAGATATCCGCATGAGGATGAGGCCAACCACCGAATTTTGGCTCTAGCTTTTCGAAATTCAGAACCAAGCACTCCAGCCAACTGTCGTTGGTAAAGTGCTTGGAGGGCAATTGTGGGGGCCGAATAAATGGAAGAGTCGGAAGGTGCGTACCCCAGAAATCAGATATTATTCGGCTCCATATTGCGTGACTAGGATGCCGAATACGTTAGGAAGGCCGAATAGTCGGAGATCGGCAGCTCCGAATAAATAAAAGGAGAATGGGATGAAAGTAGGCTCAGGCCCCGAGGCCCAAAAAACAAGTATAAATATAAGAACCACAGATTTAGAAAGGTATGTATGAATCACTTCACTTAACTTAGTAAACAAGCTATCCTGAGTGTCTAAACTGACTTGCCCGTCGGAGTGCTAATTCCGGCACCCCTGATCGGAGTGTTTGTATCTTTTTAGGTGACTAGCTGAGGATCACTAGCATCTCCCAAGATCTGAAGAGTATTTACAAACCACTTCTCCACAATCTCGGTTAAGATACTCAAAGAACTTGGTTCTTGGTTCTTGGTCATTGATAAAGATGGACAGTTGAGTCCTGGGTACTTGAACCGACAAGTCATGATCTTAGTCGAAGGAAAGAATGAATTTTAGTCGACGTTCTATAAGAAGAAACGATATAGGTTCCATCACCTCAAGTTGCCGAGGTAATTGAACCTAGGGGGCAGTTGTGGGGACATATTTTATGAATGGTAGCACGTGGCCAAAGTGATGCCGAAGTGTCAGTCAAGGTGCCACGTAGCCTGGTCATGATGCTGAGGTAATCTCGGTTAAGCTGAGGTTATCTGCGGAGATATCGGAATTCGAGATGAGCAGATAAGGGACAAGAGTCCTAGAATAAGGGGGATCTTAGTCCGGATAAAGATAGAGCTCTTAGGAAGTTTATCCCCATATAGCTGAGAGTCCAGGATGAGCATTGAGCTTGAGTCCATTGAAGTGAGGCTTCTACAGGGATCAGGTCAGTGCTGGCTATAAAACTAGGGCATCCCCATGGGTCTCAGGTATGTGTGATATACTGTAAGCAGTAAGTTCTTTCTTGTGAGTTAAGCACAATTTGTTATCTTTGAGAGACATTTGATTATTGACTTGAGCGCCGGAGTGCCCCCAGGTGGACGAACCACCGCCAGATTCTTATCTTTCTGTGACAAGTTGTTCGAGCTTAATCAATTCTGCCGATGCTCTCCAACTGAGTTCCCCGTTTGGTTATGTGGTCAGAAATCAATACCCACAATATCAATAAATGAAAACAGTGATAAAGTAATTATTTTCCATTAAATCCATTTGAGTTTACAAAAGGGAAACATATGCGGTATACATTCATAATGCTTGACCCTGAATCTATAACATATGTTGTAAACTAAAGAAAAGAACATAAATTAAACAGATATGATATGCCCTTAAGGCTTATAACTTTCCAAGATAGTTCTTGGATACAACAAAAGTGGACTTTAGTTCCAATACATTTCAAGCCCTTGGCTATACAAAATAAATACAACAAAAAGACACTCTTGCTGCAAATCCTCCCAAGCTACTGCCTTGGCAGAGGCATATTATCAACACCTGAAATGTTTTTCCCACATAGGGTGAGCCAAAACTCAGTAGAAACAACCCAACACAATATATGAATCTTAACAAAGCTATAAGGTAAATGTATATGCAATGCTCATACCAAAACACTTTTATATCTCTTTTCAAAACTATGCAATGCCAAGTTAATATTTTGATTCATAAATTGTTTCCATTACAATAGAAAATAGGGTAGTGAATCACACTCTAGGAGTTTCAAAACAAATACAACCTTTTAAAAACCCCTCTTTTGATGTTAAACCAAAACCCTAGGTTAGTCTAAAATCTTCCAAAATCATGAGATTGTTTTATAAAGACAAATAGCTAAGTTAAAAATTATAAAAGAGTGTAAAGAATCCCTACCTCAAAGCTAGAAGACGAGATAAACACAAATGAAACTTGGATGAAGCCGAAACCCAATTCTATTTGGATGAAAATGAAGCTCTAGGTGAGCTCTACCTTTTTAACAAAGGGAGTAGGGTGAAGAAATCACTAGATCTTGGTGTATTTGTACAAAGAATGTGGGCTTTAGAGAGAGAGGGTCTCAACTTAGGGTTTTGAAATGTTTTAGAGAGAGAGAGATGAAAAAGTGATGTAAAATGGCCTGTTTACAAACTGATGTACGCACAATTCGCTCAAGCGCAAGAATTGTCACTCGAGTGACCAACACAATAAAGTTGTTCCGCTCGAGCGCAAAATACACACTCCCAGTAGTTTTGTAGACAGAGGTTGTTGCTCGAGCGAAGAATATAAACTCCCAGTAGTTTTGCAGACCTACAAAAATACTAGATGTTCACAAAGATCGCTCGAGCGCAAGAAACTTTGTTCGAGCGAATGAACAAAAATCTAGGCAACAACAGTTTGAAAAACAAGCTACCAACCTGTTCCAAACGCAACCAACATAACCCAAAAGCCAATCTCAAAGAGATATAAGGGGAAACAAGACATGAATAACTATAAAAGACAATGAAACTTGGATCCAAAACATATAATGGGTCGGGTCTAAGCCATAAACGCTATAGGTTAGGATCATAACCGACCAGTAATCATAAGACTACCTACGACCTCAGACAGAGATGCAATAATATTTCTTGATAGGGGACCAAAGGTGAAAGCAAAATAATTAATTTTTGTCCAATGAGCTGTGCTTATATAACATAACAAAAACATTTCCTATATATATATATAATAACTCACGCCATAGGTAATTACAAAATACATATTCCAAGATAATTTAGTCATCCATTGTCACACAGTTCAAACTTATAATAGTTACATATACGGTCAAGTGACAGATAAAAAGGGGACAAGAATTCAAAAGAGTAAATTCAAAGCCTCGTGCGTGAGGCGACCCTAGTTAGCTTCACAAAAACTCGGTTTCCTTTCTCATCTCCACTAAAGTTGGGGTTAGACATCCCCCTACTTACCTACATACATATAAATACACAGTGAGCGATAGCCCAGTGGATAATACCAAAGTAAATAGGTCATACGAATGAGACTCGTAGATAGATAAATCATACGCATGTGTAACACATATAGGTCATTATCAAAACAAAACGACCACAGGTCCATTCTATTATGCTCAAGGCATGTCATAGGAGCAAAATGACCTTAGGTCCAAACATTTATTCACAAACTGACCTCATGTCTAATGGGTCCATATACTATTGACCATTGCTACTTCGAAACATATGCACAAAATGACCTCGGGTCCATCATTTCCATATTCATATTCATGGGCATATTCAAAGACATGATCATGTTTACAATCGTGTTCATATTCAAAACGACCTCTGGTCCAATCAATTCCTTATTCAAAATAATCTTTGGTTCATTTAACAAAATATAAAACGACCTTGAGTCCAATTCATATGTGTAATATGACCTTAGATCGATCTTGTCAAACATTCTAAATGGCCTTAAATCCATTTCATGTCCTTTTCAAATATATCAAATGGCCTTGGGCCCATTTCATCTTCTCATCAAACATACCAAACGGCCTTGGGCCCATTTTGTATTCATACAAAACGACCTTTGGTCCAATTATATAGGTTCGTACGTATCAATCACCCTTACGGATTAGACAGATAGAATACTCATTCATAGCACAAATTCATAAGTTCATAAACTTACCACATAGGTAACATTTAGAAAATCATACATACACAAAAATATCTTCACTAAAATATTACCCATTGTGGTTAGATGGCTGAATTGTCCTTGCAGTTGACCCTACATAATTCACAACACATTGCGTCATAATTCAATTCAATCCATTCTTTAGTTTGCTTAATTTTTTTAGGCTTCTTTCTACTTCTTTAATTCATCATCTCTTTGCCTCAGCTTGATTTCATCAATAATTGCCGGTTAGGCTGCAATGGCGGCTATCAACCCACTTTGCTCATGTAACATTACTTCAATCTCGAACTTCTTAAAGTCTTGTAGGATTTCCTTCTGTTCAGTAAGTAGGCAAGCCAAGTTCGCCGTTGATTTTCTACTCAAGGCATCAGCAACTATATTGGCTTTCCCGGGGTGATACTGAATTTAGAGGTCATAGTCTTTTATTAGCTCAAGTCATCTTCTCTGCCGCATGTTCAACTCCTTTTTAGTAAAGAAGTACTTTAGGCTTTTGTGATCTGTGTAAACTTCACATTTTACCCCATACAGGTAATGTCGCCAGATTTTCAAAGCGAACACAACTGCGGCCAATTCTAAGTTGTGTGTTGAGTAGTTCTTTTCATGTGGTCTCAATTGTCGGGAGGCATAGGCAATTACCCTTCCATTCTGTATTAATACACAACCCAGGCCCTTGTAAGATGCATCATTAAATATCACAAAATTCTCCATACCTGAGAGCAATGTCAACACTAGTGTAGTAGTCAACCTTGTCTTTAGTTCTTGAAAAGCGGATTTTTGAAATGGTTGTTCCTTGCGTGTAAGTTGGGTAAGAGGTATAGCTATTTTTGAAAAATCTTTCACAAACCGTTTGTAGTACCCAGCTAAACCTATGAAACTACGGACTTCCATTACATTTTTCGTTGTAGGCCAATTCACAATTACCTCTATCTTCTGTGGGTCTACTAAAATCCCATCTCTGTTGATAACATGGCCTAAAAGCACAACCTCATTCAGCCAGAATTCACATTTCTTTAATTTAGCATACAACTTCTTTTCTCTAAGGGTTTGCAATACAGTTTTCAAATATTGCTCATGATCAATTCTACTCTTTGAGTATATCAAGATGTCATCAATAAAGACTACAACTAATTCATCGGGATAAGATTTAAAAATACGATTCATAAGATCCATGAACGCTGCAGGTGCATTAGTCATCCCAAAGGGCATAATGAGAAATTCATAGTGACCATACCTTGTCCAAAATGTGGTTTTCTCAACATCTTCTGCTTTCACCTTTAACTGGTGATACCCGAATCTCAGATCAATTTTTGAAAACACTTGTGATCCCTACAACTGATGAAATAAATCATCAATATGGGACAAAGGGTATTTGTTTTTGATCGTTACCTTGTTTAATTCTTGGTAGTCAATACATAATCATAAGGTCTCGTCTTTCTTTACAAATAATACCGGTGCTCCCCAGGGCGAAGTACTCAGTCTAATAAAACCTTTATCAAGCAAATCTTGCAACTGTTCTTTCAATTCTTTCATTTCAAATAGTTAACATTCTGTAAGGAGTTTTCGAATAGGCTGAGTGCCCCGCACAATATCAATAGTAAACTCTATCTCCCTGTCAACCAATTCCCCTGGCAACCCATCCAAGAATACATCTGGAAATTCTCTAACAATAGAGATACTGTCTAGTTCAACATTCATAGATTGTTCAGTCATCACACTACACAGATAACTGGCACCCTTTCCTAAGTAGTGTACATGCTTTCATTGCTGAAAGCAGATGAGGTGGAGGTACTACCCCATTACTCTCAAATATAAACTCATCATGTCCTGGAGGTCTAAATATAACTTGCTTTGTTATACAATCAATGGTGACACAGTATTTAGACAACCAGTCCATACCTAGAATCACATCAAAATGTCTAATATCCAAAGGCAACAAATCCACTTATAAAGTTGCACTCCCAATATGCATATCACAAAAACAATACATAGATGTACACAACATAGACTCCTCAGATGGAGTAGATACATACAACAAATAAGGCAATGATTCTAGGGGTTTATTCAATCGAGATGCAAATGTAGTAGACACAAAGGAATGTGTTGATCCGAAATCAATTAACACAAAAGCATCTTGATTACAAATAGAGATAGTACCTGAGACGACGATTTCAGTATTTTATGTGTTGCTTAGGACGAGCACAAAGACTTTTCCTTACCTCATTGTGCCCTTAGTAGTAGCAAGCCTCGCAGTATTCCCCGATATTGGGATTGATCCGGTCGAGCTAGCAGCTACTTTTTCACTTCTTTATTGCTTCGTTTAGGTACAATCCCTCACCATATGTCCCATTTTATCACATTTAAAACAAGCTCTAAAAATATGGTAGCAAATCCTACAATGTTTCTTACCACACTGATTACATGTTGGTGCTGCATCTCTGGTGGAATCTGAAGTGCTTGAGGATCCCGTATTCCGCTTTTTCGATGATACCTTCTTTGAGAAAAATCCCTGCCTTTTACTTTTTCAGTTAGTTGGTGGTCTACTCTGATTGGCCATATTAGTTTCTAACATTAAAGCCCAATCTAGTACATTAATGTAAGTGGGCAGTTTCAATACGTTCACCCTTTCCAAAATATCATTGTGGAGACCACCCTCAAACTTTCTCGCTTTCTTATAGTCGGTGTCGACCATGTGCGGTGCAAATCTAGCAATTCTATAAACTTGGCTTCATACTCAGCCACTGTCATACTGCCTTGTTTAAGCCCCTCGAATTAAGACACCTTTCTGTCACTGACACATTGGGAAAAGTATTTATCGTAGAAGATCTCCAAAAATGATGCCCAGTTAATGTCTTTGTTGTCCTCACAAGTCAACATCCACCACCACCTTGCTTCATCTTTAAGCGTAAATGTTGCCAATTGTACTTTTTGTGCCTCGAGGCATGAAAACACTTCAAATAATTTTTCTATGCCGAGGACCCAAGCTTTTGCATTTAACGGGTCCACTCTTCCATGGAACGTCAGTGGTTTCGTCTTCTTAAACTCTTTGGTAAGAGCTATTGTTCGGTCATCATTTTGCGAGTCCTATATAGGTTACACCGGAGGTGGGGGTGGCAGTGGTTGCCGCTGTTGTTGTTGCCTCAATGTCTCTGCCATGTCATATATTAATCTTTCCATTTGGTCTAGTCTGGCAGTAGAGGATTATTCTATTTCATCGGCTCTTGTTCTCACCATTATCTGATGAGACTTGTATTATATTGCATACAAAAATCATGTACAAAATATTCATAGACAGAAAATGCATGCAGATATAGATAGGCAACAGTTCCTATATCGTGTAGTCACATATTTCAGAACACTTTAGCGTGCATTCAAGCATATATTTATCATATGAATGCAACTTAAGTCTTTTCTAGACATTCTATTGCTCACTTGGACAAGTGTGTGGGTTACTAACTCGTGCTCTGATACCACTCTATTATGACCTCAACCTGCCCCCTTAGGTTAGGATCATAACCGGCCAGTAATCATAAGACTACCTACGGCCTCAGACAGAGATCCAATATATTTCTTGATAGGGGGCCAAAGGCGGAAGCAGAATAATTAATTTTTGTCCAGTAAGCTGTGCTTATATGACATAACAAAAACATTTCCCATATATATATAATAACTCACGCCATAGATAATTATATAATACATATTCCAAGATCATTCAGTCATCCCTTGTCACACAGTTCAAACTTATAATAGTTACATATATGGTCAAGTGACCAATAAAAAGGGGACATGAATTCAAAAGAGTAAATTCAAAGCCTTATGTGTGAGGCGACCCTGGTTAGATTCAGAAAAACTCGGTTTCCTTTCTCATCTCCACTAAGGCTGGGGTTGGACATCTCCCTCGTCACCTACATACATATAAATACACAGTGAGTTAGTGAATAATACCAGAGTAAATAGGTCATATGCATGAAACTTATAGATAGATAAATCATACTCATGTGTAATACATATAGGTTATTATCAAAACAAAACGACCTTGGGTCCATTTTAATATGCTCAATGCATGTCATAGAAGCAAAATGACCTTAGGTCCAAACATTTATTCATAAACTGACCTCAAGTCTAATGGATCCATATACTATTGACCACTGGTCCTTCGAAACATATGCACAAAATGACCTCGGGTCCATCATTTCCATAGTCACATTCATGGGCATGTTCAAAGTCATGATCATGTTCACAATCGTGGTCATATTCAAAACGACCTTTGGTCCAATCAATTCCTTATTCAAAATGACCTTTGGTCCATTTAACGAACATACAAAATGACCTTCGGTCCAATTCATATGTATAAGATGACCTTAGGTCTATCTTGTCAAACTTTCTAAACAGCCTTAAACCCATTCTGTGTCCTTGTCAAATATACTAAATGGCCTTGGGCCCATTTTGTATTCATACAAAATGACCTTTGGTCCAATCATATAATTTCGTACGTATTAATCACCCTTACGGATTACACAGATAAAATACTCATTCACAGTACAAATTCATAAGTTCATAAACTTACCACATAGGTAACATTTAGAAAATAATACAAACACAAAAATATCTTTACTAAGATATTACTCACTGTGGTCAGATGGCTGAATCATCCTTGTAGTTGACCTTATATAATTCACAACACATTGGGTCATAATGCAATTCGATCCATTCTTTAGTGTGCTTAATTTTCTTAGGCTTCTTTCTAGTTCTTTAATTCATTTAGAATGTTCAACGTGTGCCTAAGAATGCTCAGAAATGAAATTGAATGAAAATTGGAACACAAAACAACTTTTCTAAATTTCCTGAAATAGGGCACTTCACTTGAGCGCAACATTGGTCGCTCGAGCCAATGTTTATAGTTTGCAAAAATATTAGATGCCTTCAATGTGCGCTCGAGTAGTAACTTCACTGCTCAAGCGATGCGGTTGTATTCTGGGATTTCCATAATGCTATTTAAGCTTCAAAACATATGTTCAAAAGGTGTAGGCTTGCATATTAAGCACTAAACTTCAACTATATAACCATTAACATGAGTTTAGTAATTAATTTACAAACTTGAAGCTCAAAACATCATGAATTCATCATGCATGCTAATTTTAACCTAATTTCTTTTCTAAAACTCCTTACACATGAAGTTCAACTTCAAAGCCTCATGGAGTATACATGCATGTTCACAATACCTCCCTATTTGACCTAAACAACATAGTTCATGCTCTAAAATTAAGGACTATAGCAAATTTACACATGCATGCACATATTGATCATAATCTCCACATGTTCAACTCCATTCTTGCATCAAATCACATTATTTTCTTGAATTCACATATTTGTTAACTTAAATTCACAAATTATAGTTCAAATACATACCTAGAGTCTTTAATTAGCTTGAATTAGCAAGAATCTTAAGTTAGTCTACCCAATTCTTCAATCTTCCAAGCAATTTTCCAAGTTTGAGCCTTCTTTGTCTAAATTGACTCACTCTCTCTCTAAAGTTCTCTTTTCCAGATTTCTTGAGCTCAAAATATGAGTTAAGCACCTTAATTAGCATATATATAGGATTCATTAACTTAATTCACTAATCCATACTTAAGCTAATTAATCAAGGCTTATTTTAATTGAATTAATCTAATTAATTTAGTCTGAATCAAATTTTAATCAAACTGCTCAATAGGCTCTAAAAATTATGTTGATCACAATAAGCTAACCAATTTCAGTTTCTGAAGCCACTACGGCTTTCAATTTCATACTGTAAGTACAAATTCTAACATATATTCCGATGATCAACAGATATAAAGCCAAAATCATATCAAACATATAATTAGCAAGCGTGACGGGGTTGTCACGTTAACACTTTAATGTAACACTCTAAAAAAACTCCTTTGTATATTTTTTCCAAACATAACACTATAATATAACACTCCAAAAAAATTCTTTAGCGTAACTGTGATAACCCTGTTCCGTACTATGCTAATTGGTCCTTATTATGAATATGATTATGTGTTTGATATGTTTATGTGTGCCATTTATGTGAAAATATGTGATTTTGAATTTCTATCTGTTCACCGTAGGAATATCTGTTTGATTATCTGCTTTGGAATTTAAATTGAAGGCCTTATCGGCCATAGAAACCAAAATTGATTGCGCCATTGTGATTGGCATAATTTTTAGAGCCTACGGTGAAATTTAATTGAAAATTGATTTGGATCAGATTAATTAGATTAAATTAATGCTATAGTGTCCAATTATTTAATATTGGCAATTATAATTGAGGGAAATTACATAAGTGGGGCACTATACACCCAATTCTCCTTTTTAGCTTCATTTTGGCTGATTTTGAACTCAAAAAAAGAGAGAGGGCCGACTAGAGAGAGAGAGAGAGGGAAACAATTGAAGATTTGCTCAAGAAGCTTGAATAAATTGAAGACTAACTCAAGATTTGACCATAAATTGGGGAGATTGAGCTTCTAGGTGAGCAATTAATTATGAAGTTATGGGTTTAATGTTGTAATTTGTGAATTTAAAGTTGAATGATGATAAAGAATATGAATTGAGTTAGTTTTGTTGAATTTGAAGTCAATAGACACATGCATCTAGAAAATTGCTATAAATTTCCATGTTTGAGCATAAAGTGTGTAATCCATGTTGAATGTGAATGAAGTCCATGTATTTGATCATCTCTTCACCAATTAAGTTGAGAATAATGAGTATCTCCTACATGCAAGTGCAAATCATGAAAGTGTGAGCTTTGAATGTTTGAATTTAGTGTGTTGGTGATGAGTTTGAGTCAATTTGGAACATGCGTGTAAGTAATTCTTGGAATTGAGCTTCATAATGTTGTAATTTGGTGTTTGTACCATGTTAGTACATGTATATGCAAAGTTTGAGCCAAAATCATGTGTTTAGAGCCTTTGAATGTCAAATTGAAGCTCAAGAACATGTTTTGAAAAATCCAGAAATTTTGATGTCCGCTCGAGCGAGGGATCCACCGTTCGAGCGTAAAATACGAGCAACCAGTATTTTCTGCAAACATGATGTCCGCTTGAGCGGGGAAGTTTACGCTCGAGCGGGGAGCTATGCAGACTAATCTTCAACTCGAGCGTCTGAGTTCACGCTCGAGCGTGAAAATGTTGTATCTAGTACTTTTGCAGACCTCATGGGTCTGCTCGAGCGGGGACCCCTGTTTCTGAAATTTTGAAAATACGTTCTGTGTTTTTTTTTCCGTTCCCCTTCACTTCTAAGTACTCTTAGGCATGCATTAAGCATTGTAAATGAGTTAAAAGGGATAAGAATGAAGCCTAAAGAGGAATATGTGAATTAAGAACAGATTGAATCATCTGTGACCCATTTGTGTTATGTGATGTGTAGGGTCAAGCCCCAGGGCAAATCAACCAACTGATCACTGTGAGTAGTATCTTGATAAAGATATATGGAATATGCTATTTGTCCAATTGCTTAGCTTCCTATAAGTCTGTTAATTTGAATTGTGGACAAACGTTTGCTATGCCTAAAGAGCGAATGGGCCAAAGGCCAATTCGATACGAAAATGTGAATGGGCTGCATGCCAGTCTGACATGAATGAAAATGTGAACGGGTCAAAGGCCAGTCTGACATGAATGATAAAGTGAATGGGCCAAAGGCCAATTTGACATGTATGACATAAATGAATGGGCTAGAGCCCGTATGACATGAATGAATGGGCCAAAGGCCAGTTTGACACGAATAAGAGAATGAATGGGCCAAAGGCCAGTCTGACATGAATGATAGTCTGACATGAATAAGAGAATGAATGGGTCAAAGGCCAGTCTGACACGAATAAGAAAATGAATGGGCCAAAGGCCAGTCTGACATGAATGATAAAGTGAATGGGCCAAAGGCCAGTTTGACATGTATGACATAAATAAATGGGCCAGAAGCCGTATGACATGAATGAATGAGCCAAAGGCCAGTTTGACACGAATGAGAGAATGAATGGGCCAAAGACCAAGCTGACATGAAAGATGGAATGAATGGGCCAAGGGCCAGTTTGACACTAATGAACACTAATGAAAGTATGAATGGGCCAAAGGCCAGTTTGACACTAATGAAAGTGTGAATGGGCCAAAGGCCAGTTTGACATGAATGGATTGGGCTCGAGGCCGTCTGATATGTTTGGAACTGCAGTCACCTGCCCTATGTATACCTATATATATATATTAGATAGAATATGAATTGGGCCCAAGGCCATTTGTCGTATGTTATTCTAATGTATCTTCTTTATTCAATATTGTTCACTGAGCTTTCGCTCACGCTCATTCATGTGTATGTAGGTGAGCCAAGAGCGGTCCAAACCCAGCCTCAGTGAAGTCTGTGTGGAACAACCAAGGTTTTGAGGAGTCAGCCCTTACGTCTCACGCGCGAGACACGTCTTCACCCTCTTGCTATCTTGTGCATTTTGCCATGTTGGCGAGGACTTTGATACGTTGGTATATAGTTTTGATTGACTGACCTAGACTTGAATGATCCTGTCTGTACAGAACTTTATGCTACTGTATTGTCTAATGTGAGTTATTAATATCTTTATGTATGGTTTGTTATGATGTGCCATGTAAGCACAACTCTATGGATAAAGTTTTAAATTCTGCTTCCGTTTGGCCCCTTTACTCTGATGAGTTATGTCTGATTTGGTTTGAGGCCGTAGGTAATTTCATGATTACCGGCCGGTTATGTCCTTAACCCATGGGAGTGGGTTCGGGTCATGACAGTAACACTTCAATGTAACACATTTCTTAGTGTATTTTTCTCAAATGTAATGCTCCAATATAATACTAAAAAAAAAAACTCCTTAATATAACATTCAAAAAAACCTCACTAGTGTACTTTTCCTAAACGTAATATTCTAATATAATACTTCAAAAAAAATCCTTAGTATACTTTTTCAAATGTAATACTCCAATATAACACTTTAAAAAAAACTTATTAGTGTAACACTTAAAAAAAAAAAAAAAACTCATTAGTGTACTTTTTCCAAGCGTAACACTCCAATATAACATTCCAAAAAAACTCCTTAGTGTAACATTTCAATGTAACATACAAAAAAAAATATTTTGGTATACTTTTTCTAAACGTAACACTCTTAATGTACTACTCAAAAAAAAAAAAAAAAAGATGTGGGATTCTTCAAACTATTTCAAAAGATGTGAGATTTTTCAAACCATTTCAACATGAGCACAAAAATTCCTTAGTAAGCTTTGGGTAAATGTATAATTTTAAACTGTGAGTATTACGTTTGGAAAAAGTACACTAAAAAGTTTTTTAGTGTTTTTGTGTGTTACATTGGAGTGTGTTATATTGGGGGTGTTTGTTTGGATTTTTTTGAGCCAACTTATAGCTTCTACCTTTTGAAAAGCTATTTTGGACGACAAGTTAAACTTATTTCAAACAATTTTTAATTCTAACAACTTATTTTAACTTAAAAAAGCTGATTCTGAGAAGCTGCGCACCCCTTGCTTCTGATTATCAGCTTCTGTTGTAGATATGTTACTTTACGGTTATACTCTAAGATTTTTTTATTTTTTACTTTTTTAAGAAAAGAAAAAGACCCAAATGGAATTTAGATTATCATTATTATTTTTTATGAGAAATGTAGACAAGTAATGAATAACAAAAAAATAAAAATTAATTGAAAAAGATACTTTACAGCTTATTTCACAAACACTACTCAGCAACTTAAATCTATAATCCAACAGTTACACCAAACAAAATAAGAGCTTCTGATTAAAGTCATAATCTATAATCTGTTAAGCTATAATCTATAATCTGTTTTAACAGTTACATCAAACGGGGCCATTAGAGTATTACGTTTGGGATTACATTGATTGAAACATTACGTTTGGAAAAAGTACACTAAGGAGTTTTTTTTTTATTACATTGGAGTGTTATGTTTAGGAAAAGTATGTTAAGAAATATTTTTGGAGTGTTATGTTATTACGTTTTGGAAAAATACATTAAGGAGTTCTTTGTGTGTTACATTAGAGTGTTACGTTATTGGAGTGTTATGTTTTTGTTTGTAATATGAAATTTGTTATAGAATGAGAGAAAATCCAAAATCTCTATAGTGCGGATTGCCCAAATGTATAATTTCACATTTTGAGAAATCCACTTTTATCCCTAAAAAATTAAGCCCAAAGAGGTAACTGACTATCTTTTTGTATAATTTCTGCTTTAATGATACTTTTGTGTTCATTAAAAAAAAAGAAAAAAAGAAAAAAAAAGAATTAAACAGTTCATAAGATTATATTTTAAGATTTATTCACTGTGTTTGGTTTGAGTTTTTTGGATTAAGTTTTTTAAAAACTGACTTTTTTTGTTTTTGTGTTTTTTTGTTTTTAGTGAATATTTTTAAAATTTTAAACATTTTTTTTTTACTTTTTTAGATGCACCTTACTTAGATGTATCTAAAAAGTAAAAAAATTGTGAAAAAATATTTTAAAAAATTAATAAATACAAAAAAATACAAAAAATGTACTGAATTCTTATATTTTTTTTTGTATTTTTTGGTATTTAATGGATTTTTTTACTTTTTAGGTGTATTTATGTTAGGTGTGTCTAAAGGTAAAAAAATTACTTAAAATATTAAAAAAATTTAGTAAAAATAAAAAAAAAAACACGAAAAATAAGAGAGTAGAATTTTCTTAAAAGTGTTTTGAAAAATTAGAAACCAAACAAGGTGATTGATATTTCATCCTTAAAAATATACCATAATAATGAAATTCATTACATTAATATTATGCTAACAAATAAAATAAAATAAAGAATTAGTGTTTTTGATTGCACAGGTCCCACAAACCAAATATCAAAAGCAATAAATTTACATATAAAATTCAAAGCTTTGCAGGGGTCATCGGCCACCCCCTCCTCCTCTTAGTCCCCGTGGGTCAGCTAGTGGATACAGATTATCAGAAATGATATAGACTTTTTTTTTTTTTTTTTTTTTTTTTTTACCTCTATAATCTCTACAGATACATATTTGTCAGAGATACACTACAAGAAAATACACTTTTGGCGACTAAAAAATTAGTCGCCAAAAGTACATATTTTAGTCGCTGAAAGTATTTCCCGACTAAATAATTTGGTCGTTGGATTTGTCGGCCATACATAGTCGCCGAAGGCATTAGCGACTAAAATTCATTTCATCGCCATAAGTAGTACAAAATACCGACTACCATGTTAATAGGCAAAAAAGAAGGTATTGGCGATGAAAACAGTCTTAGTCGCGGATAACAGACATTGCCGACTAAACCGTTAGTCTCCCAAACTGTTCATTAAATATTTTAACTCAACTATTAGATACTAATGTTTTTGTCGCTAAAAAATACAATATCTACGGCGGCAATGTTTTTAGTCGCTAATAGTGAAACTTCAACGACTAATGTTTAGTTGCCCATGATTTTTGTTATGTTTTGGCGACTAAAGATTTAGTCGCCAAAATTGGTTGGGGTTTTAGCTACTAAAATAGCTTGTCGCCATAGAAGTTTTCGAGTTGTTTTGGCTACCAAAAATTTTGTCGCCAAAAGACCTTTCAGCTTCAGCCACTACACATTTAGTCGCCATAATTATTTTCCAGTTTTTTTGGCTACTAAATTATTAGTCGCCATAACTATTTTTATTCGTTTTGGCTACTAAAAATTTAGTCGCCAAAAGATTTTTCTTTTTAACTACAAATTGATTTCTCACCAAAAGCGTCATTTTATATTTTTGTTTTGTTTGTTTAATTTTACTAAATTTCGTCCGAACCTGTATGTATCCACCGCAACCTGTAATACGTATACAACCTGTATGTATCATCTACATGGTTCACTTAGAACCATAAAACAAAAATGAACACCTGCTATAAATATTCCAATTACAAATAATAATGTAAACTTATGTACGAACGAACTATATATATTCCAATTACAAATAATAACATCATACATTCCAAATACATTACCAAAATTATGTCCTCTATACACAACATTTTTACTATACTATGCATTGTAATGACCATTTGACAAGGTACAAATTACTATGGTAATATGTACCACGACAAAAGGTAATACAAGCTCCAAAAATATTATGTACCCCACCATAAATTATATGTACGATGCATCCAAATTCCACGGTTCATTAATACAAGCTCCAAAAATACTTTCTACCCTGTCAAAAATTATATGTTCAATGCATCCACAGTCCACAGCAAAAAGTATAGGACGACAAAAAACTTCCCAACTTTCCCAACCTGTGTATCTTCCGATAAAAAATTAGAAGATCCACATGTCAATGCCAAAAGCCATCTACACAACAAAAATTATACCCATTAGTTCCATTGTCACATACATGAGAAAACCTACAATAAAACCATCATATTATAATATTATTAACCCGTAATATCATTATTTAATAATAAAAAATCAAGTAAGATGGATAAATTTCACAATACAAATGTAACTATTAGATTTAATGCATCCAGTAACTACCACAGTTACGTAGTGAGGTTCACTCATCCAATTAAATACCTTATCATAAAATAATAATATGATAGGTTAATAATAATGTGATTTCATCGTTATATTAAAATTTTCCAACATAAAGGGTTTGTTCATTGAACAATAGTACAAACTCTCTCTTTCTCTCTCTCTCTAGTATTCTCAGAAAGGTGTCTCAGAGTTCTTGTTTACTCAACCTCTTCAAAAACCATTTTAGTCACCCAGATTTTCTGTCATAACCCAAAAAAATAAAGTTACAATGATTAAAAAAGCCACCACAGCCTTCATAGCCATAGCCACCTCTATCTCCTTCCTCTTCCTTTCATCCCCTCCAAAATCCTCCTATCATAACCTACTCCTATCCATATCAGACAATACCTCAAAATGGGAGTGAATATGTCCGGCACTGTTGCACTAGCAAAATATGGACAGATATTTAGAGGGGACATTGTGGCGAATGCTTATGATGCAGGTGCTGTAGGGGTATTAATCTATACAGATAGGAAGGACTACGGGGGCGGGGGAGGTAGTACAAAGTGGTTTCCTGATGACAAGTGGATGTCGCCAAGTGGACTCCAGGTGGGATCAGTGTTTCGTGGGACTGGTGATCCTACCACACCCGGTTGGCCTAGTTCCCGGGCATGCGAGAGGCTATCAGATGATGAGGTGGAACAAAGAGATGATGTTCCACACATCCCTTCATTGCCAGTGTCCTGGGCGAATAGCGATGCAATCATGAGATCTATAGGTGGGCCCGTAGCCAGTGATGATTGGCAAGAAGGCATTGATGCACCAGTTTACAGAGTTGGACCAGGACCTGGAATTTTAGAGCTTAGTTATATGGTAAGTGTCCATAGTACTACATGGGCAGGTTAACCATTATCATAGGTAGATGGCTTTTGGCCCTCGAAGCCCTCTTTTCGGCTCAGTTTATGGCATTTTTCATGCTAACTCCCAACGTACACGTGGTAATTACGTCCCGTCTGTCCCCACAGGTCCTATTTGACATGAGGAAGCTACCCGTGCCATCCCCGTAGTGCTTTGGGGGCTGCTCTCAAATTTCGGCCCTCGAAGCCCTTTTTTCGGTTCAGTTTATGGCGTTTATCACGCTAACTCCCAACGTACATGTGCTAATTACATCCCGTCTGTCCCCACAGGTCCTATTTGACATGAGGAAGCTACCCGTGCCATCCCCGTAGTGCTTTGGGGGCTGCTCTCAAATTGCGGCCCTCGAAGCCCTTTTTTCGGCTCAGTTTATGGCGACGAAAACACTTTAGTCGCTAAAAGGTTTCACTCAATGCCGACCGAAGCCAATATTTAGTCGATGAATGCGGTGTTTTTGGCGACTAAAATTGGTTTGGTCGCCAATTGTAGTCGCCAAACATGCATTTTCTTGTAGTGATAGGAAGAAAAAAATAAAAATAAAATAAAATAAGTTGGCCAATCACATATATTGAGAGTGATAAAAATTCTCCAAAAAGAGGGTCCCAACCTTTTTCTAAAGATTATCAGAAATGATACAAACTTTTTTTTTTTAACCCTTACAATTCCTATAAACACATGTCAACCAAAAATAAGAGAAAAAAAATCAAAAATAAAAAGTTAATTAATTACGATACATTAGAGGTGATGAGGGTTTCTTAAAAAAGAAATCCCTTTTTCTTACTTAAATCTCACTTACAGATTCTGTCACACATATTCGTCATTGGTACAAATACAGTTTAATTTGTAATTGCAATAAAACTCAATTTTTATTAACGAAGGACACTGTGGACAATGATGTGACTATTATTAACTAAAGACTGCTATGGACATTCCCACGGGGGTGGTAGTCTAGTGGAGCTTCATCTTTTTTCTTACGCAGGATGTCTGGATTTGACCCTCGGGAGCGTGATTTTCTTCAGAAGATTGTGTTGTACATCTGTCGCAAAATCTTAAGATCTTTGTTATGGAGTGGATGTGAGGTCCACTGTTATTTCGGTGGATGGTTCTTTTGTTTTGAGTTGAAAATTAAATTTATCCGTCAACCAATTACATCGGGATCAAGGCTTGTGATACATCATGTGTGTGTATATATATATATATATATATAATAAAGCAGGATAATTTTTAAATTTATCTTTTACACATTTATCTTATTAAGACATTTAATAGATCTATTCAAATTATAAAACAACGACTGACATATATTTTTCAAAAAATGTTCTACATATGCATTTTTTATTTTCCTACTTCTCTCTCTAAATTTTTCTTTTTCTCACCCATCCTTCTATGATCCCATGATCCTACCTTCCTCTCTCTTTTTTTATTTTTTATTTTCTTTCATTTTATTTTTCTCTCTATTTTTTTTTTATTTTCTCCTTTTTGTTCACTTATTTTTATTCATATTATATGGAAAAGTCTGTGATCCCAAAATTAGGAGCCAGATTTTACTGTGTGTGGTGGATATCAAATTAAGGGCGAATTACACTAAAGGTCTTTATACTTTAGAGCTTGTGTTACTTTAGTCCATGATTTTTCAATTGTGACACATTTGACCACGAGCTTTGAATCTTGTTCCAACTAAGGACAATTGAATATACCATTAATCAAATTCAAGGGTAAAGTCGTCAAATTTGAAAAAATATAATCTAATTTGACAAAAGTAAATGTCAAAAAATATTATTTATATCCACCAATGATAAAATTATGTAAAATTGATAAATCTTTTACACATTTATTTTTTTTACCAAATTAAATTTTATTATATGTTTAGATGATAATCATGTAATGTGTGGTTGTTTTTATTTTCATTAAATTAATTTTTATTTTTTCAAAAGTCAATTAAGGCGACAACTTTGATATCATTATTAAACCAATCTGTTAAATCAAAAATTCAAAACTAAAAATATTTCATGAATTAAATATATCAATTACACATTAAAAGCCTAGTAACCACCCATTACATGATCATCATCCAAATACATAACGAAAAATAATTTGGTGAGATAAATAAATATGTAAAAGATTTATCAATTTTACATAATTTTATCTTTGGTAGATAGAAATAATTTTTAAAAAATTAAAAATATTTTTTAGACATTTATTTTTGTCAAATTAGTTTATATTTTATCAAATTGACAACTTTACTCTTAAAATTGAGCAATGGTATCTTTAATTATCCTTATTTGAAACAAGATTCAAAATTCAAGACTAAATGTGTTACAATTGAAAAGTCATGGATTAAAATGACACAAGTCCCAAACTATAGAGACTGTTAATGTAATTTTCCCTTAAATTAATGAATTTTATAGTCCACAAATTAAATGAATTTAAACAATTAATTATTGACGTGGTTAGGCCCACAAAGGTCATAGCCCACTATGAACAATCCAAACCCATCACTTAGAGCCCAACACATAACCCAACTGATGAGATCCTGAACAGCTGGAAGCCAACATGGCACGAAGAACCAGTGATATTCAGACATGTGGCAAGTAAAGGACAAGCCACATCAGCAGACAAAGATCTGCAAAGGTATTTCCACTGCACATCGCCATTAAATGCAGTCCATCACAGCATTTATTACGACAATACCTCTCCGTCGGAACAGCACCCCCTCACCCTGAACAAGATAAGCTACAGCATAGACTTTCGGCCAAGGTAGCAGGTCGGAAGGGACGGCGAAATGATTACCAAAGGATATAAGCAGACGTTAAAGACAAGAAGAAGGTTAAGTTTTCTATCTCCAATTCATATCTCTACATTACACTTCTCTCTCTCTAATTTGCTCGTCGGAGGGTTCGCTGGGGGGCTCCCCGTTCCCCTGTTGAACTTGTGTGCAGGTTCTCTGGTGGGCTTAAACACTCAGTTACCGGTTGAAGAAGCGTGGATTAGTCCGACCCATTCCACCTAGGACCCGTTGTGTAGTAACTATATCTTCAGTTGGCGCCGTCTGTGGACAAGCTTTGCTCCTCGCGCCAGTTGTGTTCACTGTCGCCGGAGACCCTGTTCCAATAACCCTCTCTCGCTACCCATCGAAGTGTATGGTCACAACTAGATCCATGGCTTCTCACCAAAATGCTGCCGACCACCAAGCCGACCCCCTAATCTAAACAACCCACCATAATATTTCATCGAGCTTACCAACAACATTAACCGCATGGCCGAGCAAAACCAAGCCCTAATCAATGCCCTACTCGAAAGAAACCTTCCTATGCCCCCTTCACCACCTCCCGATATTCCTCCCAACTATGAACAAGCCCCGAGCCATACTATCCCGCAACCTAATCCGCCCAACAGAGAAGTCTTGCAACCACCTCCCCTAGGTATAAACCTGCCACCCCGGGGCCCACAACCATTGATCCCGGCACCAATCCTTAAAGGAGAGGCCAGCAGCGTCCAACCCTCGTTGCCCTCCGGAGGCGACCACATCCCTCTCTGGGATGCGGAACTCTGAGCCATGAAACTCCAACTCCAAGGGGTCATGCAGAACATTCAGCATAAACCCTCTACGACAGCAAACTCACCATTTGTCGCCTCCATCCGCGACAAACCTCTACCCCCCAAGTTCGAAATGCCCACCATCGACTTTTTCGACGGTACGACGAACCCAGTCGACCATCTGGAGACCTACAGACCCTCATGATCTTCCACGCATTCCCTGACGAGATAATGTGTCGAGATTTCCCCGCGACACTGAAGGGGTCAGCTCGGTTGTGGTTTAGCCAGTAACCAGCAGACTCCGTCTCCTCTTTCCAGCATCTCAATGACTCCTTCCTCAACCATTTTATTGGAGCCCAGCGCTAGCGACGCCCGACAACCCAACTCCTCAACATTCGGCAGACCGAGGGAGAGTCGCTACGCAGTTTTATTACTCGGTTCAACACCGAGGCCCTGCAAGTAGCAAAAAATGATGACAAGGTCATCCTCACTACTTTCATGGCCGGTCTGTGGTCGTCCGACTGCCTGTTCTCCCTTTCTGAAAACCCCCTGACCCCCATGGTAGCCCTACTCTCCAAGGCCCAAAAATACATGAATGCTGAGGATTCCCTAGTTGCCCGACAAGATCCAATAACCAAATACCCGACCCCCAGAGAAAAGAGAAAAGACTCAGAACCAAGAAACACCCAGTATAATAGCCAAACACCACACTATACCGATCGACCCCCCCGAGCTGACCGGTCGGCACCAGCCCGACCGCCCGGTTGATTCGAGCGATACACACCCCTTAATTCCCCCATGGAATAAGTCCTCAATCAGATCCAACGGGACTATCCCCTTAAATGGCCCCAACCTTCACGAACCCCTTCTAATTGGAAAGCCTAGTCCAAATATTGCCGCTTTCACTAGGACCATGGCCATAACACCGATGAGCGCATTAACCTCAAAGATCAGGTCGAGACCCTCATATGCCAAGGACGTCTTAGCCGGTTCACGGACACCCGCTCTCAGTAGAGACAGAGAACTGAACCCCTCAGAAACAACCGCCGGCGCACCCCCTCGGCAGCCAGTCCAACCTAACCAAGGCCATGATCACCCTCCACAGCAACCTCGGCCGCCAGACAACCGCCCCACCTATTGGAGAAATCAGAGTCATTTCAGGGGGCCTTACTTGCGGGGGACCATCCCGCTCGGCTCAGAGGGCAGAACTCAGGAAGATAAGGCAGGGCTCAGACAAAGCAGTTGTCACGGTCGATCGACCCTCCAAACAGCCCAAGCAGTGGACCGAGCCTATCACCTTCATGGACATCGACTTTACAGGCATCCACTACCCTCATGATGACCCTCTCGTCATTTCTACCCTCCTCTCCAACTACAAGGTCAGACGAGTTCTTATCGACAACGACAGTTCTTCAGACATCATCTTTGCCAACTGCTTTCGCCAGCTCAAAATTGGGGAGGAAAGTCTGTCTCCTCTCCAAACCCCTTTGGTCGGTTTCACTGGCGACCGGCTCACCTCCATCGGCTCCATCGATCTTCCCATCATAATCGGCGAGTACCCACGGCAGACTACAAAATTGCTCACCTTCCTTGTTGTCGACTGCCCATCCGCTTACAACATCATCCTTGGCCGCACTGCCCTAAATGCCTTCCAAGCTATCACATCAACTTATCACCTTGCCGTTATGTTTTCCACCAATTTGGGGGTCGAGACTGTAAAGGGAGAGCAGACCTTAGCCAAGGAATGCTATGTTGCCTCACTAAAAGAAGTCAAGTTGAAGGAAGCCATGATCATTGAAGGACTTGACGTCCGGGATGAGGACGAGCTGGTCAGAGGGGAGCCTGTAAAGGAGCTCGTTGAGGTTCCCATCGACCCCACCAACCCGGTGAAAAATGCCAAAATTGGCAGCCAACTGTCCCCCTAAGCAAAGGCCAACCTTACCGCCCTCCTGATTGAGCACAACGATGTATTCGCCTGGACTCACTCAGATATACCGGGCATTGACCCCTCATTCATAACCCATCGCCTCAGCATTGAACCCCATTTCTGACCTTACCGCCAGAAGTAACGCATTTTCCATCTGGAGCGCAATACACTCATTGCCGTAGAGGTCGACAAGCTTCTTGAGGCACAATTTATCAAAAACGTGGACTACCCTAGATGGTTGTCAAACGTGGTCCTGGTCCACAAGAACAATGGTAAATGGTGACTATGTGTCGACTGCTCAGACCTCAATCGAGCTTGCCCCAAAGACAGTTATCCTCTTCCCCGCATAGATCTGCTGATCGACGCCACGGCCGGTCACCAAATGCTCAGTTTCATGGATGCCTTCTCCGGGTATAACCAAATTCTGATGCACTCATCCGATCGGGAACACACCTCCTTCATTACCGACCGAGGCACCTACCATTACCAAGTGATGCCATTTGGACTGAAAAATGCTGGGGCCACCTACCTATGGTTGGTCAACGCCATTTTTCATCACTAGATTGGCCAAAACATGGAAGTATATGTCGATGACATGCTAGTCAAGAGCAAACTCGCCACTGACCATTTGACCGACCTGCGAGAGACCTTCACTACCCTACGGAAGTACCAAATGAAGCTCAACCCAGAGAAGTGCACCTTTGGCGTAGGATCTGGAAAGTTCTTGGGTTTCATGGTCAGTCAGCGGGGCATTGAAGCTAACTTTGAAAAGATCAAGGCCTTGATCGAAATGCAGTCACCCAGAACGGTTAAGGAAGTTCATAGACTCACTGGCCGAGTTGCCACCCTCAATCGCTTCATTTCCCCATGCAACGGATAAGTGCCTCCCCTTCTTCAAAATTCTTCGGCAAACTTGACTGGACGATCGAGTCCGAAGAGACCTTTCAGCAGTTGAAGCAGTGCATGGCCAACCCCCTCCCTCCTTTCTCAAGCAATCACTGGCAAACCCCTCTTCCTCTACTTAGCTGTTTTAAGCACCACAGTCAGTGTAGCTCTTATCAGAGAAGATGACTCTGTTCAACGGCTGGTCTACTACATCAGTCGGGCCCTCAGGGGCGCCGAACAAAATTATCCACTGTTAGAAAAATTGTTCCTGGCCTTGGTCACTGCTTCTAGACGACTCCGTCCTTACTTCCAAGCCCATTCCATAGTGGTCCTCACCGACCAACCTTTGAAGAAGGTAATGCAGCAACCAAAGCTCTCTGGCAGACTCATGCAATGGTCAGTGGAACTCAGCCAGTTTGATATCTCCTACCGACCTCGAACAACCATTAAGGGGCAGGCTATCGCCGATTTCATCCTGGAGTTCACTAATCCTACCCCAACCACGGCCACTCCACCCCCACCAACCCTTACCGAGCCAGAGGACCCTCATTCCTGGACTCTCAATGTCGATAGATCATCCCGCAGAGAAGGCAGCGGGGCTGGCCTCATCTTCACCGCCCTTGAGGGGAGTTATTTCAAATGGGCTCTCTGTTTCTTGTTTGACGCAAGTAACAATGAGGCCGAATATGAGGCATTGATAGCAGGGCTCCGCCTAGCCAGGGACATCGGTATCAGCCACATCCGGGTGTTCAGCGACTCCCAGCTCATTGTCGGACAAATTACGGGGGAATTCGATGCAAAGGAGGACACAATGCGGGCTTACAGGGATATTGCCCTTCCCCTTGTTCACCTCTTCAATACTTTCCACATCCAGCACATTCCTCGGACGGAAAACTCAAAGGCAGACGAGATGGCTCAGTTGGCTTCTGCAGACCAGTCCGACCTCAGTCATGGTGTCCGTCTCGAGTACCTAGCCCACCCTGCCATTTCTCCTGATCAACAAGAAGTATAGTTCCTCCAGAATAAGCCCATCCCCTGGGCGTCGGACATCTTTCTATTTTTGACAACTGGGGAACTTCCAGATGACCAACAGCAAGCCGCCAAAGTTAAGGCCAGGTCGTCCAATTACATCCTCGTCAGTGGTGTCTTGTGCAAACGTGGTTTTTCACGCCCGTATCTGCGATGCCTCAGTCCAGTTCAAGCAACCTATGTGATGCGAGAAATCCATGAGTGTATCTGCAATAATCATTCAGGCAGCTGGTCCCTAGCCCACAAAATACTTCACACTTCTGGCCTACTCTCAACCAAGATGTGACCGACTTCGTACTCAAATGTGATAAATGTCAACGCTTTGCCAACATCTCCCATGCTCCTCCTACTGAGCTGATCACACTTTACAGTCCCTATCCGTTCACCAAATGGGGGATCGACTTAGTTGGTCCACTTCCCACCGGCCGAGGCCAGACCAAGTTCGCGATTGTCGCCATTGATTACTTCACCAAGTGGGTAGAGGCAAAACCCCTAGCCACCATCACCAAACGGAACACAACCAAATTCATCTGGCAGTCGATCGTATACAGGTTTGGCATCCCTCAAGCCATCGTCTCCGACAACGACAAACAATTCGACAACGCCAAGTACAAGAAGTTCTGTGCAGACCTCTAGATCTAACCCTGTTTCTCCTCCCCAGGTCATCCCAAAGCCAATGGCCAAGTCGAGGTTACCAACCGTTCTCTTCTGAAGATCATCAAAACTAAGCTAGAAGTTGCTAAAAGACTTTGGGCTGAGGAGTTACCGAATGTACTCTGGGCTTACCGTACTACCGCTCAGACTCCCACTAGGGAGACCCCCTTTCGCTTAACATATGGCGTTGAGGCGGTCATCCCAGTGGAAGTCGGTCTGCCTATCCCAAGGGTTTTACATCCGAACCCAGAACTAGTCGAGGAGCTCCGCCGGGCTGACCTTGACCTAATCGAAGAGCTCAAAGAAACCGTTACTGTCAGACTGGCCTCCTACCAACAGAAAATGAGAACACACTACAACCGTAGAGTCCGACCCAGGGAGTTCGCCGTAGGGGACCTTGTTTTGCGAAAAGTAACTCTTGCCACCAAAAATCCGACTAAAGGCAAACTGGCAGCCAAATGAGAGGGACCTTACGTTGTGAAAGTCAGACCACGACCGGGCACTTACCGACTTCAGGACATGAAAGGTCGAGACCTCTCCCACCCTTAGAACGCTGAACATTTGAAGCGTTATTTTCAATAAAAGTTATATTTTTGTATCGTCCAAAATGTTGTATTTTCTTTTAGACAATCTATGTTATCATTTTCTCCTCATATAGTATAAATTTGTGACCCCACGGGCTACACTTTGTATAACAGCAAGCTTATATCTCAACTATCTGTGGAATTCCAATAACGCTTTGTTTGCAGCTTCAGCCAGACTGAGCATGAAGAGCTCGGCCAGACCGAGTCACAAATAGCCTCAGCCAGACTGAGCATGAAGAGCTCGGCCAGACCGAGTCACAAAAAGCCTCAGCCAGAGTGAGCATGAAGAGCTCGGCCAAACCAAGTCACACATAGCCTCAGCCAGACTGAGCATGAAGAGCTCGGCCAGACCGAGTCACAAAAAGTCTCAGCCAGACTGAGCATGAAGAGCTCGGCCAGATCGAGTCACAAATAGCCTCAGCCAGACTGAGCATGAAGAGCTCGGCCAGACCGAGTCACAAAAAGCCTCAACCAGACTGAGCATGAAGAGCTCGGCCAGACCGAGTCACAAAAAGCCTCAGCCAGACTGAGCATGAAGAGCTTGGCCAGACCGAGTCACAAAAAGCCTCAGCCACACTGAGCATGAAGAGCTCGGCCAGACCGAGTCACAAAAAGCCTCAGCCAAATTGAGCACGAAGAGCTCGGCCAGACTGAGTCACTTAAAGCCCCAACCAGGCCGAAGCCGCCATCGCGACTTCATGATCATAAGCATAGTGGCCATGTTTCCTCACTTTCACTTTGCATTGAATTTTTCTTACAAGTTAAAATTCACTCTGCATTGAGCTTTCTCACTTTCACTATGCATTGAATTTTTTCTTACAAGTTAAAATTCACTCTGTATTGAGTTTTCTCACTTTCATTCTGCCTTGAATTTTTCTTACAAGTTAAAATTCACTCTGCATTGAATTTTTTCTTACAAGTTAAAATTCACCATGCATTGAGTTTTCTCACTCTCACTCTGCGTTGAATTTTTCTTACAAGTTAAAATTCACTCTACATTGAGTTTTCCTTATATTTTACACTTCACAATAATTTATACATTTCAGATGCACAAGCAAAAATAATGGACTGAAAACACAACTCCAATTTTATTTATTTACCCACTAGTACATAAGTTCATTACAGCATTTCAAAAAAAAAAAAAACAAACACACAAACACAACCCTGTACAAATTTTGTTCACTCCAAATCATTCCTCCTCACTGGAAACGAGGTCTTCTTCTTTAATACCCTCATCCACGGGGGTCTGGGCCACATTGTCTTCGTCAATTTTTACACTACTGAGGTCTAAGCCTGGGAACAGCTCTTCAGCTTTACGCTTGAACATTTTCCAGCCACTGTCCTAGAACTCAGCCATTTCGTGCTTATAGAAGTCTGACCGCTGGAAGCTCTCATTAACTTCCACCTCAGTCTTACCTCCAGCGGTCGTTCCCAACGAGCCCGCCCCCCCAGACACCTCCCTCGCCATGCTGCTAGCGACCGCGGCATCGATCGCCATCTGAAATTCAGCAGACCCCTTGAATTGTTCTATTGCTGCGACATATAGATCGAGGTATGCTGCCCTTTCAGAGGCTGCCTTGGTCCTCTCTTCCTCCAACTCCTTCTGCAGGCTCGCCTTTTCAGAGGCCGCCTTGACCCTCTCTTCCTCCAACTCCTTCTGCAGGCTCGCCCTCTCCTCCATTGCCTTAGCACGCTCGTCTTCCAGCTCCTTCTACAGCCCAGCAATCTTCACGTCTGCTTCATCCTTTTCTTTGATTTGCTGGGCGTGCAGTTCTTCATTGCTGGTCATAGCCTCTTCATGTCGCTCAATGGCGACCGCGCAGGCCATTTGAGCCTCCCCTAGCTTCTTCTGCTCGCCAGCCAGCTGGAACTCGAGCGACACAACCTGGCGGCGTTCGTCTTCTAGGTCCAACTTGACCGCGATCAGCTCAGCTTGGGCTTGGTCGGCAACATTACGGTGAACAATGGCCAACACTTGCATCTTTTTAGCTTTTTCAGCTACCTGCCAACCTCTGGAGCATGCGCTTCGCGCAGCCTCCTTCCACCCTGCACTCTCCCTTGTGAAGTTTGCAAGTTGAGCCTTGGCCTCATCCGACTTGACCTTTCCAGTGGCTGCCTTTCTCAGTAGAGCCCCAGCTAAGGTGGTTACCTCCATTTGGGCAGAGCATAACCCCCTTAGCAGCTCAGCCTCATTGAACCTGGCCACCGAGTGAACGGTTGCATCATCCACTATCCCCACAAGGCGATCTACAGCTACCTTGGTTGGGCCTTATTCTCTCTCTGGCCGCCCAGACACCGCGTTGGCGTTGTAGATAGCAGTCGTCAGCCTGACCCCTCCTTCTTGGGGCGCAGGACCCCTCTGGGGTTGTTCCTCTACCCTTGGCTCAGGGCCAGTTGCCCCACCCTTTACTTGAACTTCTTGGGCGATCTCCACCACTACTGGGACGACCTCCACGACCTCTGAGGCGACCTCCACCATTCTTGAGGCAACCACCCCTCCTGGGGCCTCCCCCACTCCCTCTTCCTCTGCCTCCTGCGCCATGGGGGTCTCCTCTGCCATCATCTCCTTCCTCCTCTTTAAGGCAGGCTCCCCCTCACTCCTCCTCACCTTTCTTTTCTTCTTCCCCACACTGCCGATCTCCGTGGCCCTCTTTTTCAAAGGATCAATCGGGGGCGGTCGTTACTCAGATTCACCCAAGTCTTTTTCCCCAGCAATTTTGGGCGCAGTCGGATCCTCTCCCGGGCGATCGGCTTACGCGGTCGGTCTTCCTGCGGCTCTTTGAACTTACTGGCTTGGGCGAGGATGGTCCTATCTTTCACCTCTTGTGCCTTCCTTCTCGCCTCTAATTCCTCCCGGTCAAGGTCTCCATTGTTCGGTTGAGGACCCAACCCTGCCGCAAACAAGGCTGGCGACTGAACAAGCTCGTCCCACTTGGCACCCTCCTTCTCTCGCCATTCCTTCACCCTCTTCACCCTATCCTCTACTGCTGCCCCCAGTCTTGGCTCTATCGATTTGGTGGGCACTGTCCAAACTGTACGCACCCCAACTCCTCTATTGGTGGACACATAGAACCACCGTGGCCTCCACCCCTTGATCGACGACGGCAGCCCAGCCACCAACCCCTTCCCTGCTGCTGCCTGCAGGGTAACCCAAGTCTCCTGCTGCCCTGACGCGTTGTAGCACACAAAAAACTCGTCCACCGTCATTTCAGCCCCCCCGTTCGCCTTCGGCCACGCACTCGCACAAGCCAGCAAGATCTTCCAGGCGTTGGGCATTAGCTGGCCTAGGGCTACCTCCAACCGGTTCAGTACATCCACCACTATCCGGGGGAGGGGTAGCCTTAACCCTCCTTTTAGCGCCTTCTCATACAGGGCGAACTCTCCCAGTCGAGCATCAGAAGCCCTCTCCTTTGATTTCGGCAATTTCAACTCTATCTCTGCGGGGATCTGGTACTTCTCCCGCATCCCCTCCAGCTCTTTCGCGGTAATGATCGACTTATCAGCCTTTGTATGCCAATGATCTGGCTCCACCTGGCTTATCGGCGTTGGGGCTGCCATCATGGTGGAAGAATGAGATCGTATTGCCGTCTCCCCTACCCTCTCCATTTTTCTCTCTATCCTGTACTGCTCCGCCAACTCCACCGCATCGTTATCCCCAAGTGGATCAACCCTGGAGATTCCAGCTTCTTCTTGGGCCATCTGTGTGGTGTGTCTACGAATAGCTTCGGATGCGGGCGCAAGGAAATTCAAAAAATGTCGCAGAGGTGTATTGTCAGCAACAAAGAAGTTAACGCATGGAATGTTTTGATTTTTTGCAAAGAAATAAGTAAATCGAATAATACCAAAAGCCCAAGGCTTGCCCGTATTCCAAGGGTCACAATTAATTTTCGCCAGTTTGAAAAATTTTCAAAACATCAATCAAAACTGTCTTTTCAACACCCATCATGACCTATCATTTCATTTCTGGCCCAACACCTAATCTCCCTCTCCACGAGATGCTGCCACGTGTACGATCACGATTCACTGCCACCCCCCTTACCCTGTCTTTTCCACTTCAAGTCATCACGTGACACACTGCCTCTTGAGCCTCATGCCCCCCTCACCTCAACCTTTATGGTCGGTCCTCCTCATTGTCGGCCCATCCACTCGGCCACCCTTCGCGGTCGGTCCTCCTCATGGTCGGCCCTCCTCATGGTCAACCCTCATACTCGGCCACCCTTCGCGGTCAGTCCTCTTCATGGTCGGCCCTCTCACTCAGCCACCCTTCGCGATCGGCCCTCCTCATGGTCAGCCCTTCCACTCGACCACCCTTCGCGGTCGGTCCTCCTCATCTTCTCCATTAGTATTCCCTTCATTGGGCTAAAGCTGCACTTGGGAATGGTGAACTACTGACGTGGTTAGGCCCACAAAGGTCATAGCCCACTATGAACAACCCAAGCCCATCACTTAGAACCCAACACATAACCCAACTGATGAGATCCTGAACAGCTAGAAGCCAACATGGCACGAAGAACCAATGATATTCAGACATGTGGCAGGTAAAGGACAAACCACATCAGCAGACAAAGATCTTCAAAGTTATTGCCACTGCACATCGCCATTAAATGCAGTCCATCACAACATTTATTACGACAACACCTCTCCGTCGGAACAACATCCCCTCATCTTGAACAAGGTAAGCTACAGCATAGACTTTCAGCCAAGGTGGCAGGTCGGAAGGGACGGCAAATTGATTACCAAATGATATAAGCAGACGTTGAAGACAAGAAGAAGGTTAAGGTTTCTATTTCCAATTCATATCTCTACATTGCACTTCTCTCTATCTAATTTGCTCGTCGGAGGATTTGCTGGGGGGCTCCCCACTCCCTGTTGAACTTGTGTGCAGGTTCTCTGGTGGGCTTGAACACTCAGTTACCGGTTGAAGAAGCGTGGATTAGTCCGACCCATTCCACCTGGGACCCGTTGTGTAGTAACTGTATCTTCAATTATTATGTTTAAACATATTGAATACCTGATAGACTCCATAAATTTAGATCTCATATAAATCTTCAACATCTATATAATAAAGCAGGATGATTTTTAAATTTGTCCTATACACATTTGTCTTACTAGGACATTTGGACGGCTTAGATTTATTTAAATTATAAAACAACGGCTGAGATATATTTTCCAAAAAATATTCTACATGTACATTTTCTATTTTTTCACTTCTCTCTCTAAATTTTTCATTTTCTCACCCATGCGTCTATGATCCCATGATCCCACCTTCCTCTCTCTTTTTTTTATTTTTTTTTATTTTTATTTTCTCTCATTTTTATTTTTCTCTCTATTTGTTTTTTTTATTTTTTATTTTCTCCTTTTTGTTAACTTATTTTTATTCATATTATATGGAAAAGTCTACGACCCCAGAATTAGGAACCAAATTTTACTGTTTGTAGTGGAGTTATATTAATAAATTTTTTAGTCCACAAATTAAATGAATTTGAAAAATTAATTATTATATTTAAATATATTGAATACCTAATAGATTTCGTAAATTTAAACCACATATGAATCTTCAACATTTATATAATAAATCAGGATGGTTTTTGAATTTGTTCTACACACATTTGTCCTACTAGGACATTTGGACGACTTAGATCTATTTAAATTATAAAACAACGGCTGAGATATATTTTCTAAAAAATATCCTATATGTAAATTTAAATTTCATGCTTCTTTATTACTTTTTCCTTTTCTCACACATCCTTTCATGATCCCATGATCCCACATTCCTCTCTCTTTTATTTTTATTTTTTTTATTTTCTGTCATTTTTATTTTTCTCTCTATTTGTTTATTTTTTTTATTTTCTCTTTTTTGTTCACTTATTTTTATTCATATTATATGGAAAAGTTTGCAATCTCAGAAGTAGGAGCCAGATTTTACTATGTGTAATGGAGTTATATTAATGAATTTTTTAGTCAACAAATTATATAAATTTGAAAAATTAATTATTATATTTAAATATATTGAATACCTGATAGATTTCGTAAATGTAGACCACATATGAATCTTCTACATCTTTATAATAAAGCATGATGGTTTTTAGATTTGTCCTACCCATATTTGTCCTACTAGGACATTTGAACGGTTTAGATTTATTCAAATTATAAAACAACGGCTGAGATATATTTTCTAAAAAATATCCTACATGTACATTTTCTATTTCACGCTTCTCTCTTACTTTTTCATTTTCTCACCCATCTTTTCATATCCCATGATCCCACCTTCTTCTCTATTTTCTTTTTATTTTTTTATTTTCCCCTATTTTTATTTTTCTCTCTATTTGTGCTTTTTTTTCTCTTTTTTGTTTACTTATTTTTATTCATATTATATGGAAAAATCTACGATCCCAAAATTAGAAGTCAGATTTTACCGTGTGTAGTGGAGATTAAATTAATAAATTTTATAGTCTACAAATTAAATAAATTTGAACAATTAATTATTATTTTTAAATATATTGAATACTTGATAGACTTCATATATTTGGATCTTATATGAATCTTCAACATATTCTAATAAAGCAGGACGGTTTTTGAATCATTAACATATTTTTGTCATATTAGGATATTTGAACGGCTTAGATCTGTTCAAATTATAAAACAATGGCTGAAATATATTTTCCCAAATTTTTTTTGTCCTATTAGGACATTTTTCTCTCTATTTGTTTTTTTTTTCTCTTTTTTATTCAATATATTTTACATATATTTCCATAAAATGTATGTGTGCCCGTAATACACTAAGACATTATGGGCATACATACAATTTTCATATAATTATATAAACAAAAGCAATATTGTATGCATGTCTGTGAAAATTGTATGTATGTCAGGCACATCTATCTATCTAGCTATATATTATATAAGCAAAAGCAAGTTTTCGTGAGGAGTTTTGTGAGAACTTCAAAATTTTATAATAAATTTGTGATTTTATCAAATTAAAAATAAATTTAAATAGTGTTGAGATTACAATTATGTTCTAATCTTAACATTATTTATATCGTGCCTTCAGTTACGGACATATCCTAGTGTATATATATATATATATATGAAAAAACATGTTACACTGTCATTGTCATGTGAGACGTATTGGCTGTGGTTTTTCTGTCCCAAACCAACGTATGAAGCAGAATTGTTATCACCAAACCATATACGCATTCAAATGGTCCCGCCCTGGCCAGTTTGTGCTGGGTTGGGTCGGGATAAGCCGAACCCACCGGACTCCCACTAAATCATGGTCCGGCCCATTATTAAATTACTCCCAATTAGTGGATGTGCGGTGTGATTCAATGCGGTTTGAAGATAAATTAAAATCAAATTTTCAATGGCAGATTGACAAATTTGATATTAGTAATCAAATTGCGATGTGACGATTTAGGCGGTTTCAACCAATTAGTTGGTTGAAAAATAATCTTAAATAATTATCAAGTATTTATACAATATACAATATAGATAAGATTTTAAAAAGCAGTTGCGGTCGTTGTAACGGTGGCAATGATGCGGTTGCGGTTGCGAGGTATAAAGGCCGTAGCGTAACTGTTGCGGTAATCGAAACCGTGATTTTTTTTATTTTTCGCACAATTTAAAAAAGACTTACCGATATGCATATTTTTTTTTCCATAATCATATTTATTGTGTTTTAAAATAAATATTGATAAATTTTCGTAATTTTTTAAATATGATCCAATATATTTTATATTTTAAATTACTATAAACTGAATTTTTTATATTTTATTTTATAATTAATACCTTTATATACCATAAATCCATTAAAAAAAATTTATTAAATTTAGATGTATAAAACATACACGCAACAACTTGGCTTGTTTCCCCCACAACATGTTTCTTATTGGCTTCAGAACTAGGAACATTATCAAGAAAATGAAACAAGAAGGAAGACAAGACAAAAAGAACGAAAAATTTTGATGGATAAAATTATTATATATTTGGATGAAACTGCCAAGCGAGGAAGACTTTATTCACGGTTGATTTGAATTTTAGCTATAACCCCAAGGAGTGATGAATTAATGATCACGAACTCTGTTTTAAGCAGTAGCTATCTTTATTATATTATGTATAGATCTGTGTGTTCAAAATTTCAATGGTATTTTGTAAGATATTTTTTATAGGTTATTATTTTAAAAATTATTTATGTTATAATTAATTAATTTTATATTTTATAAAAGTAAAAAAATAAAGTCAAAACTCAAAAAACTTATTATTTTAAAAACTATTTGTGTCAATTATTATTGATTAGTTTATTTTATTTTATTTTATTTTTATTTACAGGTTATTCAAAAAGAGAACACGATAGAGAGAGAGAGGACGAAAGATACCTGCAAAATCCTAAACATCGAAAATCGCAGCCCAGATTTCTTCGAATTTCGAATTGTACTTCAATCGTATGAGCGAAAGAATTGTATCTCTTGGTATGTATCTTTGATTCAAAGCATTTAAGCCAAGTTTTCTTTGTTTCCCATTTTTCCTTTTGTTTTTTTGGTAATCCAGTTAGGCCTCCCTGGAAATAAATGTTCAGTGCGCAAGATGCGCACTTGAGGCGTTCAACCTAGACCTATTTCCCTATTTTCAGCTCTCTTTTTTTTGGCTTTTTTCAAAAGAAACAGTTCCGAACTGTTACGTAACGGGCCGTTACGGCCGTTATAAAAGCCACTACGGCTGACACACCTGTAAATCTCAATCACATCGCAAAAGCGGGGGTAACGCGCAGTGCCTACGGCTGCAACTATTACGTAACGGCCGCAACCGTTACGTAACACCGCATTTTGAAACCTTGAATACAGATTTACATAAATAACACCAACTTATTTTATATAATACTAGCGTATGCACGTGCTTGAAGGCACGGTGTAAATAATGTTAGTATTAGAATATAATTGTAATCCCAGTATTATTTAAATTTATTTTTTAATTTAATAAAATCACAAATTTATTATAAAATTTTGTAGTTCTCACAAAACTCCTCACGAAAACTTGCTTTTGCTTATATAATATATAGCTAGATAAAGAGATGTGCTTGACACACATACAATTTCCACGGGCATACATACAATATTGCTTTTGCTTACATAATTATATGGAAATTGTATGTATGCCCATAATGTCCTAGTGTATTACGGGCATACATACATTGTATGAATATATATGTAAAACATATTGAACAAAAAGGAGAAAATAAAAAAATAAACAAATAGAGAGAAAAATAAAAACAGGAGAAAATAAAAAAATAAAAATAAAAGAGAGAGGAAAGTGGGATCATGGAAGGATGAGTGAGAAAAGAAAAAAGTAAGAAAGAGAAAAGCGAGAAAGTAGAAAATGTATATGTAGGATATTTTTTGGGGAAATATATCTCAATCATTGTTTTATAATTTGAACAAATCTGAGCCATCCAAATGTTCTAACTGGACAAAAATATGTTGAAAATTCAAAAACCATCTTCCATTATTAAAATATGTTGAAAATTCATATAAGGTCTTAATTTATGAAATCTATCAGGTATTCAATATATTTAAAAATAATAATTAATTGTTCAAATTCATTTAAGTTGTGGACTATAAAATTCATTAATCTAATCTCCACTATACACAGTAAAATCTGACTCCTAATTCTGGGATCATAGACTTTTCATATAATATGAATAAAAATAAGTGAACAAAAAGGAGGAAGAAAAAAATACAGAGAAAAATCAAAATGGGAGAAAATAAAAACATAAAAAGAAAATAGAGAGGAAGGTGGAATCATGGGATCATGAAAGGATAGGTGAGAAAAGGAAAAAGTAAGAGAGAGAAGTAGGAAAATAAAAAATGTACATGTAGGATATTTTTTGAAAAATATATCTCAGCCGTTGTTTTATAATTTGAATAGATTTAAGCCATTCAAATATCCTAGTAGGACAAATGTGTGTAGAACAAATTCAAAAATCATCCTGCTTTATTATATAGATGTTGAAGATTCATAGGAGGTCTAAATTTATGAAATCTATCAAGTATCAATATATTTAAAAATAATAATTAATTGTTCAAATTCATTTAATTTGTGGACTTAATATAATCTCCAATACACACAGTAAAATCTGGCTCATAATTCTGGGATCGCAAATTTTTCCATATAATATAAATAAAAATATGTGAACAAAAAAGAGAAAAAAAAAAAACAAATAGAGAGAAAAATAAAAATGGGAGAAAATAAAAAAATAAAAAGAAAAGAGAGAGAAAGGTTGGATCATAGAAGGATGGGTGAGAAAAGGAAAAAGTAAGAGAGAGAAGTGGAAAAATAGAAAATGCACATGTAAGATATTTCTTGAAAAATATATCTCAACCGTTGTTTTATAATTTGCATAGATTTGAGCCATTCAAACGTCCTAGTAGGACAAATGTGTTTAGGATAAATTCAAAAACCATTCTGCTTTATTATATTGATGTTAAAGATTCATATGATGTCTAAATTTACGAAATCTATCAAATATTCAATATATTTAAAAATAATAATTAATTGTTCAAATTTATTTAATTTGTGGAGTAAAAATTCATTAATATAATCTCCAATATACAAAGTAAAATATGAATTCTAATTCTAGGATCGCAGACTTTTCCATATAATATGAATAAAAATATGTGAACAAAAAGGAGAAAATAAAAAAAATAAACAAATAGAGAGAAAAATAAAAATGAGAGATGTGGGGGCCGAATATCGGGAGACGTAAAGAGGCCGAATAGTTGGACCTGGAGAGTCAAAATTCATATATCGCATTCGGCCCCGTCTTATACACAAATCCAGAGGTACCCTATTCGGCCAAATATCCAATTGAGTAATGGGTTGAATGAAGAATGGTTTGCAACAAAAGGAGCCGTGCAAATAGTTGTACAACGAATTGAAGGTGGGCCCGGCCCTGAAGCCCAAGAAAGAAAAGATATAAATAGAAGAACATCATCCAGAGAGAGGTATGTGAGAATTATTAAGCTTAACTTAAGATACAAGTAACTAAAAGAGCATACACTGACTTAACCGTCCGAGTGCTAATTCCGACACCCCCGACCGGAGTGTTTATTCCTTTTTAGGTTGTCAACTGAGGATCTCGAGCGTCCCAGTGGATCAAAAGAGTATTTCCAAACCATATCCCCACAATTGGCGCCGTTCGTGGGAATACTCAACTACATCCATGGCGGGCGTAATGGAAGACCCTCCGATAGTCACTAACGAAACCACACAGAGAGATGACCTTACCCCAACAAACATGCTTGGATCGGAGACTATCGCGCGCAAGATGTGCCTTGAACTTCGACTCACTTGCCCAGAACTCGCCCTCGACTTCAACACACGAGACAATGCAAGCAATCATGGAACAGGCGAAGCAAAACGAATAGAGACTGGAAAACATGATTGCTGAGAACGAGCGCCTCCATCAGGACTTGGCCTTGGAAGTAGCAAATTCCAATCAAGCTACACGCCAAGATCCGGGACGACCTCTGAGAACGGGTGGTTGAAGACCTCGAGTTTGGAGGCAATATAGTGACAGCGACTCTGACTCATTATCTTCAGAGCCCAAAGAGAAGGGACGACTCGAAACTACCAGTTCCTCTGAAGAGAGTCCATATGTAAGGCATAAGCGAAGACGAAATGGTTCGGACGAAGAAGACCAGCATGATCTCTTCGTGCGACGGATCGCAAAGGCAGTACTACCTAAGAAGTTCAAAGCCCCGTCGTTCACCCTGTGCGATGGGAAATCGGACCCCACTGATCATATCCGTCATTATAAGCAGGCCATGACGTTGTATGCAGACGATGAGGCTCTCCTGTGCAGAATATTTCCGAGTAGTTTGGGGCCATTGGCCGTTAGATGGTATTATAAGTTGGAGCCGACGTCGATTAAGAGTTTCCATCAACTATGGAAATCCTTCAGGGCAAGATTCATCACCAACGAGGTCTAGCCGAAGCAAGCTGACTCTCTCTGGGCAATGCAGATCCTGCTGGGAGAAACCTTACGAGCTTATTCAATGCGTTATTGGGAATGCTTTAATCTTGTTGACGATGCTTACAATGACTCCATGGCCATTACCTCCTTTAAAATGGGTTTGTATCCTGATAGTGCTCTCCGCAGTTCGTTGACTAGAAGACCCCCCCCAAAACAGTCTGGTCGTTGATAAAGAAAGTCGAGGAATACTGCAAGGTGAAAGATGACGCCTTGCGGGTTAAAGTCGGAAACATGGCCAACAAGACGGCCCCTTCTGAAATTGCTCAGCCGGTAAATTTTGTACCACCTCAGAGCCCTGAACAACGGCATCGGGCTAAATGAGACAAGAGATGGGATCCTCGCCGATCAAACGACCAATGCTCCCATCGAGCTAATGAACAACTTCAAGTAGATAGCAGGCGCACAGGGCGCACAGACAAGAAATATACAGAGTTGTTAGAGCTGATCAGCGCGGTTATGTCCAATGTCTAACACCTTCCGTTCTTCAAATGCCGTCCAAAATGGTGGGACCTCCCGACACGAGAAGACGGGATAGGCGGTGAGAGTATCACAAGGACCACGACCATGATACTGAGAGTTGTTATGCATTGAAGGATCATCTAGAGGAATTGGTACAAGATGGTCAGCTACAACAGTATGTCCGAAAAGGCAACTCAACTAAAGCAATAGCCTTACAGCAGGATTCACCTCCACTCGGCGTGATCCACATGATATACAGCTTGCTAATGACATCTGCGGTACATACGATTCAGTCGAATCCCGACCCTCAAAATCAACTCACTCTGGCTAAACGGCCCCATGATGCTGCGAGCATTGCTTTTGATGATTCAGATTTGGCCGGAGTGACACTTCCTCACATCGATCCTTTAGTAATTGAGTTACGCGTAAACCGATTCACCGTTGAGCACGTACTCATTGATCCGAGGAGCACATTGGAGGTTATGTATTACAAGACATTCACCAAACTCGGCTTCTTCAAATTGGATCTTTCTCCAGCTTCTTATCCATTATTCGGCTTTAACGCTAATCCAGAGTACCCGTTGGGCAAAATCACATTACCAGTTCGAGCGAGCTCCCGAACAGTGGATGTGAAATTCTTGGTCGTCAAGCTGCCTTCATCGTATAATCTCATCATGGGGCGAACTTGGTTGCATACAATGTAGGCCATGCCAAACACCTATCATCAACTACTGTGCTTCCCGACAGAACGCGGCATTGAGCAAATCCGTGGCTCCCAGAAATCGGCACAAGCATGTTATCTCCTTACTGGAAAGACACCAAAAGAGTTGCAAGTGAATTCTATTGAGGTGCCGGATCGAGAGAGCCTCGACGATGTTGGGCGGCTCCCAAGTGAAATGGCCATGGAAGCCCTGGATCGAGTTGAAATTGACGGAAACCCAGACAGGTTCTTCATGGTCGGCGCCTCCCTGAATGAAGCCGACAGGCAACAGCTAATTTCCTTCCTGCTCGGCAACCTTGATGTATTTGCGCGGACACCATATGAGATGCTGGGTGTAGATCCGTCTGTTTCGTGGCACCGTTTAAACGTTGACCCTAAATGCAAGCCGATTATTCAAAAGAGCCGGCGGTCAACCGTAGAGCACACTACCGCCATTGTTGAAGAGGTTAACCGGTTGCTTGACGCTGGGGCAATCAGGGAAGTGACCTACCCTACATAGCTCTCGAATACTGTGGTTGTGAAGAAGAAAAATGGGACTTGGCGAGTCTGCGTTGATTTCACGGACCTAAACAAAGCCTGCCCCAAGGATTGTTTTCCCCTCCCCATAATAGACCAACTTGTAGATGCAACAGCACGTCATCAGCGTATGAGCTTCCTCGATGCTTACAGAGGCTACCATCAAATTGCCATGCATCCGGAGGACCAAGACAAAACTGCATTCCTCACCCCAAGAGGAACCTATTGCTATAAGGTTATGCCTTTTGAGCTGAAGAATGCAGGGGCAACTTACCAAAGACTAGTCACTGCCATGTTCAAGGAGCAACTCGGCCACACTATGGAAGTGTACATTGACGATATGGTTGTCAAGTCCAAAGAAGAGCAAACTCATCTAGCCGATCTGGAAGAGACATTCGACATTTTACACAAATACAAAATGAAGCTGAACGCTTCCAAATGTGCGTTTAGGATCGGCTCTGGCAAATTCTTAGGTTACATTGTCAACCACTGAGGAATCGAAGCCAACCCCAAGCAAATCACAACAATTCTGGAACTTGCCTCCCCTCGATCGGTTAAGGAAGTTCAGAAGTTGATGGAGATGGACGCCGCACTCAACAGGTTCATCAGTCGTTCAACGGACCGCTGCCGACAATTCTTTCATACTCTACGGCAGGGTTAAGCTTTTGAATGGACCTCTGAGTGCGAAGCCGCTTTCAACGGTCTGAAGACTTATTTCCAATCAGTTCCACTATTGACAACACCATCGGCAGACGACCCGCTTATTTTATATCTGGCTGTCTCCGACCGGGCAGTCAGCGCCGTACTGTTAAAAGAAGAGCTTGGGGAGCAGCGACCAGTGTATTATGTGAGCAAGGCAATAGTTGACGCCAAAACACATTACCTTCTGTTGGAAAAACTGATCCTAGCCCTCATCATGGCAGCAAGAAAACTTATGCATTACTTCTAGAAGCATAGTATCGGGGTACTAATAGATTATCCCCTCTAATTAGTACTACGTAGTGCAGAAGCATCAGGGCGCATTTCAAAGTGGCCTCTCGAACTCGGCCAGTACGATATTCAATTCCTGCTTAGAACCTCAATCAAGGGGCAAGTACTTGCTGATTTTGTGGCCGAATTCACGGGGGGTCTTGCCGATTTCAAGTCTGAACAAATTCAACCTAAGCCGAATTGGAGAATTTACATTGGAGACATTTGGTAGTTGTACTGTGATGGATCATCCAACCAATGGAGCAGTGGAGTCGGAGTAGTAATCATGGCTCCCGACAGCGCAATAATCGGGCAGGCCATCAAACTCGGCTTCGAAGCCTCGAATAATGAGGCCGAATAAAAAGCCCTGCTAGCCGGTTTACGGAATGCACACCTTCTGGGTGCTCGGCGTTTGCTTGTATTTTGTGATTCAAAACTGGTGATCAATGAGCTGAAGGGGGAGTACGCGGCCAAAAACGACCGTATGACAGCTTATATGAAAACGAAAAATTTCTTGCTGGCAAAATTTGACCACCACGAATTGAACCAAATAACCCGTGACCAGAACACATATGTAGATGCCCTGGCTTGCCTAGCCTCCGCCATCAACTCAGAGATTAAACGGACCATTGAAGTAGGTTTCATCCCAGAGTCGAGCATTGGCCCTTCTGAGGAAGTCCAGGTCAATGCCATAGAGTCAGGACCAAGTTGGATGGACTCCATTGCTGCATTCCTGTCTTCTGAACAGCTCCCAACGGACAAGAAAGAAGCGCACAAGCTGCGAAACAAGGCCCTGCGATACTATTTGGATCCGCAGGGAAAGCTTTTTAAAAAATCCCTTTCTGGTCCATACCTGGAATGTGTTCATCCGGATAAAGTCGAAGAACTTCTGACCGAAATACATGAAGGCAGCTGTGGTGCCCCATTTTGGCAGGCGCTCTTTGGCTCATTGAGCTGTGACACAGGGGTATTACTGGCCGACAATGAGAGCCGATGCCAAATATTACATGAAAAAGTGTGAACAGTGCCAGAAGTTTTCTCCTTTGACCCACCTGCCTGCTGAAGAGTTAAGCTCTATAACCAGTCCTTGGCCGTTTGTCCAATGGGGACTTGATATCGTCGGACCACTACCTCGTGCCCCGGGTAACAAGCGATTTTTTATTGTCGCGACAGATTATTTCACAAAATGGGTAGAAGCGGAGGCACTAACGCACATTCGAGATACCGACATGAAGCGTTTTGTATGGAGAAATATCATAACACGATTTGGCATTCCCAGAGCACTTATCTCAGACAACGGCACCCAGTTTGATTGCGGTGTCTATAGGGAACTGTGCAGCAAGTATGGTATTCGGCCCTATTATTCCTTCCTGGCGTATCCATAGAGTAATAGCCAAGCTAAAGCCTCCATCAAATCTATTTTAGACGGTATCAAGAAGAGGCTGGAGAAAGCTAAAGGAAGATGGGTCGAAGAGTTGCCAAGTGTATTATGGGCTCATCGCACTACTCCGAGGCGGTCCACTGAGGAGACGCCGTTCACTTTGTGCTTCGGAACGTAAGCAATCATCCCCTTGGAGATCGGCCTCCTAACCTTGAAATCAAGAGTTTTTTGATTTGGGACGAAACGACATGATGTTGGCTTTGGATTTGATTCTGATTGAAGAACGGAGGGACCGTGCCCTTGTATCCATGGCACGGTACCAGCAGCAACTTGCTAAGTCATATAATCAGCGTGTTCAATTGCGCCGATACATACCAGGAGAGTTGGTCCTGAAGAAAGTGCTTCCAGCTGCCAAGAATCCGACCGACGAAAAATTGGGTCCTAACTGGGACGGCCCTTATCGGATCGACTCAGTCGCGAGAGTAGGGGCATATCGGCTCAAAGACATGTCTGGGAGAAGTCTGCTACGGCCTTGGAATTCCACGCATTTGCATAAATTCTATCATTGACCCGACTTGCGGGGCATGATACTTGTTTTGAATGGTTCACCATGTACATATTTCACTTTTGCAATGCAAAGTTTCCCATTTTCTCATTGCAAAATTCAGTTCAAAAGTCTCCGGATTCGGAGCCCCATTAGTGCATGACACTTTTGGGCCGATTAAGTCTCCGGATTCAGAGCGCCCTTCATGTATCACGATTGGCGAAGAAAAGTCTCCGGATTTGAAGCCCCATTAGTGCATAACACTTTTGGGCTGATTAAGTCTCCGGATTCAGAGCGCCCTTCGTGTATTACGATTGGCTAAAAAAATTCTCCGGATTCAGAGCCCCATCAGTGCATGACACTTTTGGGCCGATTAAGTCTCCGGATTCGGAGCGCCCTTCGTGGATATCGCAATTGGCCAATAAAAGTCTTCGGATTCGGAGCCCCATCCGTACAGGTCATGTTTGGGTCGATTAAGTCTCCGAATTAGGACCGCCCTTCATGGATATCGCGATTGGCCAAGAAAAGTCTCCGGATTCGGAGCCCCATTCGTGCAGGTCACATTTGGCCCGAATAAGACTCCGGATATCCCGATTGGCCAAGAAAAGTCTTTGGATTTGGAGCCCCATCCATGCAGGTCACGTTTGGGCCGAATAAGACTCCAAATTCAGAGCGCCCTTCGTGGATATCGCGATTGGCTAAGAAAAGTCTCCAGATTCAAAGCCCCATCCGTACAGGTCACCTTTGGGCCGAATAAGACTCTGGATTCGGAGCGCCCTTTGTGGATATCGTGATTGGCTAAGAAAAATCTCCGGATTCGGAGCCCCATTCGTGTATGACACGTTTGGGCCGGATAAGACTCCGAATTCGGAGCGTCCTTCGTGGATATCACGATTGGCCAAGTAAAAAAGCCTCTGAATTCGGAGCCTCATCCGTGCAAGTTACGTTTGGGCCGAATAAGACTCCGGATTTGGAGCACCCTTCACGACGAAAATTAAAGCATACAAACATTCAAAATGAAATGCTTCATTAAGTTGAGCTGGCAAAAACCGTGTACACAAATTAAAGCATGCAAACATTCAACATGAAATGCTTCATTAAGTTGAGTCGGTAAAAAACTGTATACAAATTAAAGCATGGAAACATTAATAATGAAATGACTAATTAAGTTGAGCCGGCACAAATCGTATAAACAAGTTGAAGCACGCAAACATTTAAAACAGAGTATTTTATTAAATTAACCAATAAATACATAGCTGACGCCCAATCTGTGTTGGAGCGTTTACAATATGTTCAATTCTATTCGGCGTCACCCTCGTCATCGCTCTTCTCAATTTTGAAAGCACCAAAAGGAAAGTGATGACGTTGGTATAATGGAGACGCCGATTCAACTCCTGCTTCTTGGAGAGCCTTAATCCACCCGTGCCTAAAGCCCCGATTCTCGCATCGGCAAACCTCATCTGCGAGTTTCTCCTTGGTCTTCTCTATCCCGACTTTCCGGCCGTCATGGAAGCCTTTTTCATAACCCACGGACCTTGCAGTCTCTACTACAAACATGCTTGCCGTATGTCGATCGGCAATCGCATGACTTATCAACCGTTGCGTCACTCTTTCCTCCAGAACCGGGTTAGATTGACCGGCCGCACATGGCTTGGCAATTTGGGCCTTCCTTAGCTCGCGCTTGGCCTTTCCGCAGGAGCCTCCAAGTTTCGAATTCGTTCGTCCTTCTTCTCTATCTCCCGTAGTGCGGCGCGCAGATGCATGCCAACTTCATAGGCGGTGTACAGCCCTCTCACTGCTCCATGGATGCCCTCTCGAAACACTTCGAAATCCTGTCGACCAACCATCGACTGCTGGACTTCCGGTGGAAAAATCTGTCGAGTGAACTCGACTGCTACACCTGGGTCGTTAACAATAGAATCCGCCTCCGTCATCGGTTTATTTCCTACAAAAATCGCAAAACTCAACAGTCGCAGCGTCGCATCGGACTCATTTCTTGGTCGCGGTCGAGGGGAGCTGCCCTGTTGCTGTTTTTCCCTTCGGGGTGATTTGCTTCGATGACTTAGGGGCTGACGTTTTTCCCGTTCCCTGGACGTCCTATTTCCCATGCGTATGGGCTCGCTGCTGCGATGCATTTCAGTGTCAAGCTCAGCCAATGTCCACCCTTCTCCTCTGCTGTTGAAGAACAGTCTATTTGACATTCGCACTTATCTAACCTTCCGCAACAAATTGGTTTAAATTAAGTCTAAACACAATAAATGGAATTACAGGCGCGAAGAACCCACCCCATTTATTCCTAACACATGCAGCGCCCCCGAGGTGATTTCATTAATGCTAAACTCCAAAAGCCCGATGCCGATCGACATGAGCCGTAGCCATGCCACGAACTAATGATATTCGGCTTTTGGAGTTCATACATTGTCTGGGGCAAGGGCAGATTAATTAAATTAATTGGCCAAATATCTAAGCCCGATGCCAATCGATCTGTGCTGCAGTCACTCCATGAACTAATGATATTCGGCTTTTGGAGTTCATACACTGGCTGGGGCAATGGCAGATTTATTAATCTCGTCGGCCAAATATCTAAGTCAGTTGCCCCGATCAATCTGTGCCGCAGCCATTCCATGAACTAATGATATTCGACTTTCGGAATTCATACATTGGCTGGGGTAAGGGCAGATTTATTAATCTGATTGACCAAATATCTAAATTACTAAATTGCCTAGTTATGTAATCGGCAAGTGTACACGAATGTTTTATCCAAAATAGCAAAAAGCAATACCATTCATCAATAGTAAAATTAAGCACAAATAATAGCAAAGTACAAAGGAATTTTTCATTAGTAAATTGGGCATAAATTGTAGCCATTTTACATATGAAAACTACTAAATGAAAAAATGCAACAGTACATTCAAAATCCCTAAGCAAAAACAACTAAAATGTTGCCCTAATCAATCCTCGGGGTCAGACTCCAGCGGCTCAACGTCCACTTGCTCGTATGGAATCGGCATAGCCAATGTCACATTAGCAGCAGCAAGGGCTTTGAGCCAATCGTGTTTGAATCCCCGATTTTCAAATTTGGGGACTTCTTCCACATAATTTGCGAGGGCAGCGCTTTGCCCAGCCTCGTATGCCTTGGAAGCCTCGGAGTCGGCTACTTCCTTTGCCTTCTTCGATTCTTCCAAGTCAGCTTCCAATTTGGCAATCGCTTCTCAGGCTAACTTGAGCGCATTTTCGCTCGCGTTTGCCCTCTCCTCGGCGGCCAATATGAGTTGGTCTGAATTTCTCGCCCTTTCCATCTCGGCCTCGGCCCTTGCACATTCCATCTTCGCCCTCGCTGCTTCAAACTCGGCCCTGCTCCTCTGGCCTTCAACTTCTGATTGTAAACAGCCAATTCGTTCGATGGCGTTATGCTGGCGGCGGCCTATCTCGGCTATCCTTCCGACCATCTGCAAAACAGGAAATTAAAACCAAAACAATAAATGCATAAAAGGGAAAGACAAGATCAAGGTATATACCAGAAGAGTCGATTGTGCGGCTAATGCTATTGCCAACAGATCTGGCTCTGCCCGGAAAGCCGCCTTGTCAGCCGGCAATGAGACCGACGACGCCATGCTCAACGCCACGATTGGGTCTTTCATAGCCGACGCGTTAGAGGAGATCGACATGTTTTTTATCTTTGGTTGAACGACAAAGGGCACAACTACATCCGACTCCTCTAAGCGCAGCCGTTTGTCAGCGTGGTTTTCTTTAGAGCCGGCCTCGACCTCGGCAGGATGTTTCTCTGCCCTTCGCTTAGCCTCCTGATTCACCTGCACAACCGTCTCCGACTCGGCGTTTCGGGTTTGAGCCGTCTCCTCCTCGATAACAGGCAGAGAGGGCTCTGCTTCGGCGGAAGGTGGCACTTCAGATTGAATGGCCTCTGCTCTCCGCAGCGCGGCCATTCTTTCCGTATTTTTCTTTTTGGCGAGTTGTGTGAGTGACAACCGAGCCATGTCAATCGGTAAAAATGTCGTCGAAGGGAAGGTCCCCTCGACCCGAAGTGGACGAAGGGTTAGCTCAATTGAAACCGGCTTCCTCAAAGGCCAACTTCAAAGCCTCGTCTACTTCGGCTTCGGACAGGTCTGACTCTTCGGCGACCTCCTCAGCTACTCTCGCCCGCTCCGAGTCGGATCTGTCGAAACCAACTTGCCGCAAGTTTTTGAAGTTGGTTAAAACAAGAGTTGTAAGAAACTCTTCACCCCTCGGAATTGGGATGTTTTTTGCCGCTGAAAATGTCATATATGTCAGCTCGTATCAAAGGCGAATGTGGGCCGCCCTCCATTGTTTCTGAAGGCTTGGACGACCGAAGTATTTGAGTGTGACTTTAATTTCCGTAAGAACGGCATCGTCAGTTGAAATCAAAACTTTCTTCAAATCATTTCCTGCGCAAGCAAAACCATGAGACCGCAAAAATAAAGCCTTGTAAATACAAGAAAAATAAACGCAAGGAGCTATATGGCCACCTGGTTCACCCCTCCATCTAGGAATAGGATCTAGGCGGTCCTCGCCTTTGCCGAATTCCCAGTTACCTCGGACAATGACCATGACATCATCGACTTGCTTGCTAGAGCTGGAAAGCATAGTCACTAATTGATGGTCAGTGTCCTTGGCCCTAAGAAAATAGCGTCCATGCCGGCCAGAAGACTTGGCCAAGGCATAACAGTGTCGAATAGTAGGTATGCCAAGGTTAATCCTAAGGCGACGGTTTAACTTTATAATCCCCATTACAATTCTAAAAAAGTTGACATTGGGTTGGGAAGGGATTAGATTCCAATGGCGAAAAACAGCCCTAAGGGATGGGTGAAGTGGGAAACGGACTCCGCCATCTGCAATTGATAAGAGAGGGAAGACGATTGTGCTTTCATCATCCCTCTCCATATCAAGGGTGTCGTCTGTCACAAGTGACAGACGGACGTCATCAAAGATAGAAAAATGGCGTCGAAAGCCAGAGACTCGATCCGCGCAGAGGAGGTCTTTCAAATGCTTTTCCATTTTCGTCAGCCTATAGAAGTATGCTAAACTAAAAACAAACCAGGAAAAGGGATTCAAAGTAGAGAGGAAGAGAACTTACAAGAGACAGAGAGGACAATAAAGGATAAAAGGAAGTTGCAGAGGTGAGTCAGAAGGCAGTCCAAAAACTTCAAGCATCCAAATATGTGAATGTATTCGAAAAGACGACAAAATTTTAAATCACAATAAATGGAAGTGTACGAAGGGGCGGGAAGTTGAAATGATGACCAAAAGGCGTATGCTCTGACATCCGCGTTGGAATGAGGTTAGCCGCCGAATTTCGGCTCTGACTATTTGAGTTCGAAACCAAACACACCAGCTAACTGTCATTAGTGGAGTGTTTGGGGGGCAATTGTGGGGGCCGAATATCGTGAGATGTAAAGAGGTCGAATAGTCAAACCTGGAGAGTCAAAATTCATATATCGCACTCGCCCTCGTCTTATACACAAATCCAGAGGCACCCTATTCGGCCAAATAACTAGTTGAGGAAGGTGCCGAAATGAAGAACGGTTTAAAACAAAAGGAGCCGAGTAAATAGTTGTACGGCGAATTGAAGGTGTGCCCAGCCCTGAAGCCCAAGAAAGAAAAGATATAAATAGAAGAACATCATCTAGAGAGAGGCATGCGAGAATTATTACGGTTAACTTAAGATACAAGTAACTAAAGGAGCATACACTGACTTAACCGTCGGAGTGTTAATTTCGGCACCCCCGACCGGATTGTTTATTCCTTTTCAGGTTGTCAGCTGAGAATCTCGAGCGTCCCAGTCGATCAAAAGAGTATTTCCAAACCACATCCCCACAAGAGAAAATAAAAAAATAAAAAGGAAAGTGAGAGAAAGGTGGAATCATAGAAGGATGTGTGAGAAAAGAAAAAAGTAAGGGAGAGAAGCAGTAAAATAGAAAATGTACATGTAAGATATTTTTTGAAAGACATACCTCAGCTGCTGTTTTGTAATTTGAATAGATCTGAGCTGTTCAAATATCCTAGTAAGACAAATGTGTTTAGGATAAATTAAAAAAACTATCCTACTTTATTATATAGATTTTTCATATATATAATACTAAATTGCACTAAATTCCACATTTAAGATCTCTCTAACATTGCTTTTTACTTTGATATTTTATTAAAAGTAAATATATATATTAATTACAGCGGCCGAGGTGATTTCGAAAATGAATTATAAATTTCAAACCGCAGATCAAACCAATCCACTATTAAATGATGGATCGGTGCGGACTAGATGATTTTAATAGATTGAACGATATTTTCCACAGTCCAATCCCATCCCATGACTATACAGAACACATTAATCATATGGAAGTGAGGTGAAACTAATGAAAAACACAACAAAACAAAATGACAGAGAATTAAAATATGAGTGACAAGATTGAACTTACAAAAGAATATGAACAAAACAGGTACAAGAAACAAATATTACAAAAGCAAAGACAAAAAATAAAAAAATTTACTTTGCTTTATAAACATAGATGTTGGGGACCCGGACCACAAAAACAGGACCTCACTGGCTGCTACTAGGGGCTGCCAACTTCCAATAAAAATAATGCCTAGCTAGCTACTTTGTGTATATTACAAACTAGGAAACAACAACACAAAAAAACTGCCTTAAAACTCTCTTAGCCTTTAGCCTTGGGTAATATGAGAACAGAGTCTACGCACAGACCACCTTTTGTATGTGTGCAATCAATCTGTGTCATTGAGAACTTGATCTTTGTCGCAATGTTAGCCTTCTCAACAACAAAATCACCAACATGGTAGTTCACCCACTTCCCTGGTTCATTCAAATAGCACTGTGACATGGCATGCTGCCCATTCGACATCGAAAATTGGAACCGGACTGGCTTAATGTCCCAACCATGGATTTTGTCAAGGTTACAGACCCTCCGGCTGAGTCGTTTTGTGGGTCTTCCAAGCTGGAGACGAAAGTATAGGCTATAGGTTCCTGATGGAAATTCGAATTCCAAGTTTCCATCTACTTCTAACCACCATATCTGTTGAAGATATGCAATTGTGTGGAATCTACACATCAAACAAGGCGAAATTCCAAATGATCATGTGAGTTGTGGTCCTCTGGAAATGTACAGTTAAGTGATGCAATGATTTTATATATTGCCTCAATTGAAACATGTTTACTTAGAAAAACTTGAATACAGCTGGCATATGTATTTTTTAAAGTCTGACTATGACTTATAGAAAGGAAAAAAAATTACTAATAAAGAAGCTACGAAAGGTAAAAGTCATTTATTTACAAAATATGAATGACAAAAAAAATAATTAAAATATGCTGGCAAGTTGGACTAGTCTTAATCCATCGTTGTTATAATACGTACACGCAACAACTTGCCTTGTTTCCCCCACAACATGTTTCTTATTGGCTTCAGAACTAGGAACATTATCAAGAAAACGAAACAAGAAGGAAGACAAGAAAAAAGAAAGGAAAATTTTTGATGGTTAAAATTATTATATATTTGGATGCAACTGCCAAGCAAGGAAGACTTTATTCATGGTTGATTTGAATAATAGCTATAACCCCAAGGGGTGATGAATTAATGGACTCTCTTTTAAGCAATAGGTCTAGGTTACATTCCCCACTTTATAAATCATCAATAAAAGTTTTTTTTGCCGATAAAAAAAAAAAAAATACAAAATGTGTCAAATGAGAGAGACTATATGTTGGGGTGACTATCTGTGACAAAGCTTTGGAAACCCGAGTAAAAAAAAAAAAAAAAAAAAAAAAAAATGAAAAACAGAGTTTTAGCTTGGGAGGTCAGAACAACTCAACAGCTTCAGGTTTAGCCTTGACTAGGCTTGGGTTGAAATTTTCAAAATGAAACCTAAGGTGGTGTTGATTTTTCAATTTTTTTATTTTTTATTTTTTTGGGTTTCTACCACGTTATGAAAATTTTGTTTACTTTTTCATAAAAACTTTTTTTTGTCAAAGGACCATTGTGAATTAAATCATTATTGAGAAATAAGATAGACAATTATACCACCACTAACCCAAATCAACTGGCCTACCCAAGCATCGGAGACATGGTTTCAGAAACCTAACCCTAGTTGGGATAGGGATTCAAAGTGGTAAGAAATGACTTCATTTTCACTCAAGGTTGAGCGTGGATTTGGCCCATGCACATCTTGCCTAAGGTGTAGCCATCTTAGGGATTAGGATATTAGGATAGCAATAGACAAACCACTTGGTTTTTCCTTGGTCCTTTGCCAATATTATCATCCCAACTAAAATTATTTTAAACTTTTGGATTCCATCTATTCTCTTGAATTGAGAGATTGGAAAACGTCCCCTCCACCAAATCTCCCACCAATAATTTTAAAAAATAAAAAATAAACGGGTAAATTGGTAAATAAAACTCAAAGCAAAGCAAAAACTAGGTACCATATAAATTCAAATTTAGAATACTACCTTAAATAAATTTAGGTCAAGTTTGATAAGTTAAAAAAACGCTAAAAAGTTAAAAAGTTACCCATAAAGTTAAAAAGTTATCACTATTCATCAAAAGTAAAAAATTACGGCTGTACAACTCCCAAGCCTAATTTTCCCCTACACACTAATTTATATAATTTTTTAATACACATTTTTCCATAAAAAGTCAAAAAGTTAACCTAAACATCCATATTTTTTTCCTCAATTTTTAATCCAAAAAGACAAAAAGTGCACTTATTTAGGACACTCCAAACAAACCCTCAATTCGTGCATTTTATTTTCAAGAAGGATAATTTACAGATTAGTTTAGTATTTAGTGATAGATTAATGACTCGTAGTTCGAATTCGGTGGCCCGAATTCGGCTCGAAACCCAAAACGATGTCGTTTTGGGTTTTGATTTTTTTTTTTTTTTTTTCGTTGAACACAGGAGAAGAGCAGAGGCGAGAGAGAAACAGAGTCGTCGTCGTCGTCGTCGTCGCAACTCGTCGGCAACTCGTCGCTTGTCGGCCGATCGTTGCATCGCAGCCCCGCCTCCACCTCTGCCTCCACCTGCCACCGCCTCCGCCGCCGCATCCACCCCATTTTGTTGCCCCCTCCAGTCCACTTCTTCTGCTCCTTCTTCTTCCTCCTTCTCTTCTTCTTCTTCTTCTTCCTTCTTCTTCTTCTCCGAATTCGAGCCAAATTCGCGCCTCCAAATTCGAGTTACGAATCGGAACCATTAGTGATATTGTTAAAAATACAAAAGCCAAGTCACTCTTTTTGTTTTATAATAATGAAACACAAAGTAAGTCAAATAATTTTGAGTTCAATAATACTAACCCAAACCAATGTGGGCAAGCCAGAGTCTTCTAACAAAACCAAGCCCCAACCCAAAAAGAAAAAAAGGAAAAAAAGAAAAAAAAAAGAATTGTGAGTGAGTTTTGATCTAACCTTGATTCATCAGTTGGGATGTGATTCCAGTATCTCCGATCATCTATACCCGTTATTTTCAATCCTTTCCATGAAATCGAAACACAAATCTCTCCACTTCTCTTCTCCATCCATACTTCCTGCAAAAGTTGATCCAAACAACATAATAATCCATCAACAACTATCAAAGGAGAGAGAGAGAGAGAGAGAGAGGGCAAAAGTTCTTATATCCACCTCATAATCACTACCAACCCATCAAACATACAAATATCATCTATATATATGCATGTGTATATAGAAGCAATGAAGTGAGACAGTGGATCCAAAAAAAAAAAAAAAAAAAAAAAAAAAACACAGAAACAAGAAGAGGGAGAGAAAATGATGAAGCACCTTGGTTCCGGCATCAAAGCGAATGGGACGACACAATTTGGAATAAATGTGTCTCTTGGGTAAATTGTCTGGATTTTGATTGAACAGCTTCTTCACAAGAGACTGATAATTTTCTGGCAACTTGGATTCCCATACAAAATCAGTGGACGAAGCTTGACGGAACACCCGATTCACCCGACCCAATTTACAGATCTCCGGAGCGTCCAAATAATTCAGAACCAGAGCCACACAGCTCTCCGGTATGTCTCCGAGACTCGGACTCAATGGAGCCTCCTTCTCTGCAACAAACCCAGAAAACCCAGCCCCCATATAAAGCACAAAAAGATCAACCGACAAAAATGCTTCGAACAAGAGAGGGTTACAGGGAATTGAAGAAAGGAAAGCTTGAAGATGGTGTGGTGATCATCATTCTGTTGCTGTGTGAATGAGGAGAAAACAGCAAAGTAGAGAAAAAGAGAGAGAGAAATGACGTTTATTTGTGTGTGCTTTTGGAATTTATTTGGAAGTGGTGAGTGTGTGAGATTGGACAAATTTTTTATAAAATTAGACCTGGTTACTAAATGAATTATTAAATATTTTATCAAATCTCTTATATGAATATAAGATTTACATAAATATATGTATAACGATCTTATATATTTACATAAATTATATGTATAACGATCTTATATTTTTGTGAGAGATTTACATAAATCACATGTATGAAGATCTCATATTTATGTGAGAATTTAATAAAATATTTAATAATTTATTTACGATTTATAATATTTTTTATTTTTATATCATAATAGAATGTTACGTGACGTTATCTTATATTAATTATAAATGTATATATATTTTATTATTTTTTAAATATTTAATATAAATATAATAAATTTTTTTATTAAATTTAATTATAATAATCAAATGTACTACATAATATAGTGGTGTTTTGAAAAGATGATAAAAAGTTAATTTTTTAATTTTTTTATATAAAAAAATAAAGAGGTGATCTGATTTTAAAATGTCAAAAAATTAAAAAAAAAAAAACTATAAAATTAATCTTTCCAGATTGCCCCATATATCCTGTTTATATATAAAAATTACTCGTGACAGAGATTAATGTCAAAGCTTGCACGATTGGACTTGAAAATTGATAGTATTAGGTCAGTGAGGCATATATGATATGATATGAGGACTGTGTGGTTTACACTGGAGGCATGTGAAAGGAATGTCTATTGTACATTTCACGCAATATCATGCTAAATTACTAACTTAACCTTCTTATTATATACTCTTTTTTTTTGGAACGATTTCTTATTACATACTAGAATAATCTTCTTTTTTTCTGTATAAAATAAATTGTAATCCGGAAATTTTAGGAAAAAATACATGTCAACGTATATTTAAAAAAATAGTTATAGTTTGGGACTCGTATTACTTTGATTAATTGTGACATATTTAATCATGAATTTTGAATTTTGTTCCAAATAAAGACAAGTGAAGATATCATTCCTTAATTTCAAGCGTAAAATCGTCAATTTGATAAAATATAAACTAAAAAAAATATTTTTAAATTTTCAAAAATTATTTCTACCCTCCAAAGATAAAATTATGTAAAATTAATAAATCTTTTAGGCATTTATTTATTTATTTATTTATTTTACCAAATTAATTTTTATTATATGTTTAGATGATAATCATGTAATGGGTAGTTTTTAAGCTTTTAATGTGTAATCAATACATTTAATATATGAAATGTTTTTAGTTTTAGATTTTTTGATTTAATGGATTACTTAAATAATGATATCAAAGTTGTTACCATATTTAACTTTTGAAAAAATAAAAATTAATTTAATGAAAACAAAAATAACCTCTCATTATATGACTATCATCCAAATACATAATAAAAATTAATTTAATAATAAATAAATAAATAAATGTCTAAAAGATTTATCAATTTTACATAATTTTATCTTTAGTGAGTATTTTTAAAAATTTGAAAATATTTTTTTGACATTTATTTTTGTCAAATTAATTTATATTTTATTAAATTGACAATTTGCCTTTCAAAAATCTAATGATATCTTCAATTGTCTTTATTTAGAATAAAATTCAAAATTCAGGGTCAAATGTATCACAATTGAAAAGTCAGGGACCAAAATGATACAAGTCCCAAACTATAAGGACCGTTAGTATAAAATTTACCCTTAAAAAAATATTTACAAATTAATAATAAACTTTACTTGTATTAAAATATGAAATGATAAATTTTTTCATCAATTTGTAATTAAAATTTAAAAATCCACTTAGCAGTACGTTATCCAAAATTGTATAATACACATCTCTTTTTAGAGATACGTATTATATGTCTTACTTATGATTTTTGTAATATTTGATTATAATTATGTTAGTTATGGCTTGATTATAGCTATTTTAGTTATAATTTTAAATTTTTTTTTTATATCTTTGTTTCATTATAACTTAAATTTTTTTTATGATTATTAAAAACAATCTTATTATGACATTTATAATAATTTACATTATAAATATCACAATTTATTCATCTTTATAACATAACCCTTGTAATACAAATTGATTAGAGGTAGTCAAACAGATCACATAGGGGCAGCCTCTACTTAGACCAAAGCTAACCTATAAAGCACTATTACATATATAGCCAACCAATATTTTGTTTTTTTCCTCCAATCCGCAGGAGGAATTTCCATTACACATAAATGTCGTAATGCAACAAATTGATCCAGTGCACTGTCAAAACAAAATTATTAAATTATTAAAAATTTATAATTTTAATTATTAATATTAATAAATGTTTTCACCAATTTATAATTATTTTTATAAAAATAACATGATATGTAATTTTCCCTTAAAATTATCACAAGGAATAATTGCTTTAGTGAAAAATACGTTATTACATTTAAATTGGCCATTCAAATTTTAATTATGAAAAAAAAAAATCAATAAATTCAACCTTCATAAACAATAAATAAATAAATATAAAGAGTAAATTATTGTAAAACATTAGACAGTGCTAGAATTACAATTGGTATTTTTCTGACTGAGTAATATTAAAAAATTCTTAAAATATTATCTCTAAATTTATCTACACCAATCAGGACACTTTGCTTAATGGTTATGTAAAACATTTGTGATGTGAGGTCTCGATTTCAAATTCCTATAGAGAGGAGTTTTATACTTTTTGTGATAATTGGTTTATTTCTATCCCATTATAAAAAGGGAATTTTTTTTAAGGTCCTTGGTATTAAGAGTTTATAGCATAAAGGACATCAAATATTTTTATAATGTCTAAGGTCCCTCACACATTGATCCAGAGAAATTTCAATCTCCAGAGAAATTCTCTCCAAATTTTTCTGGACTTAAATTTCTCTGGACTTCTTTTCAAATTTCTCTGGACTTCCCATTGTCCAGAGAAATTCTCTCCAAATTTTTTTGGACTTCTTTCCAAATTTCTCTGGACTTCTTTTCAAATTTATCTGGACTTCCCACTGTCCAGAGAAATTCTCGCCAAATTTCTCTGGACTTCTCTCCAAATTTCTCTGGACTTCCCACTGTCCAGAGAAATTCTCGCCAAATTCTCTGGATTTCCCACTCTAATTTCTTTGGACAAAGTAAGTTCAAGTCTCATCTTAGCCTAAACTCTCTCTCACTCTCTAATATTTTTTCTTTGGATATATGGTTGCAGAAGAAGCTTCTGATTCTCCAAATTTCTCATAGCCATTATTGGTCATTCAAAATCAAAGAATTTCTCTAGTTACCTACCAGGAAATATTTCTTGGTTATCTAAACTTCTTTGTTATTGGTCATTCAAAATCAAACAAAACCAAAGAAATTTGGGCTACCTAGAAACAAAAAAACAATCATAATTTTCTCTGTGTTTTACAGTTCTAAAAAGAGTTTTGTCAAACCAAATCTCACAGTTATGTGTTTTGGAGTTCTAAGAAGCATTTTGTCAAACAGTTTAACTTCATACTATATACATGAATGTTTATATGTGTATGAGTTGTGAGAGAGAAAGAGAGAGAGAGAGAGAGAGAAAGAGCAATCTCCTCTTGACCAGTCAAGAAGAGGAGGATATCACGCTCAAGTTCTGTCAAGTGGATCTCTATAACAGTGATTAGAGATATATCTTTGTAGTCACTTTCTGGCTATTTGGTGTAAAGTATCTCCATCGGATAAGTTCTTCCAAGAATTGTAAAGATATTGCAGTTAAAGGAATAACTTGAAAATTTCTTTGCATTTAATGTGACAGATGTGACAATCAATCGAAGGTCAAGTCTCCTCTTTACAAGCTGTTTCAACAATCCAAAAAGGACATCAATGTGGATTGTCCTCTCATGAGCTTCATCAAGCATTATAACTGAATACTGAGATAAATTCTCATCAATCAAAATCTCTCGTAGAACCATACCATCTGTCATATACTTGATTACTGTATCCGGTCCGGTCCAATACAAATGACGACGATGAACTCTGATGATGGAGGTAGAGTTCGTCGGAGAGAGAAGAGCAAAGAGAAAAGAAGAGAGGGAGAGGTAGTTTGATTTAAGGGAATCAAATTTCTCTGTGATATATGGGTGTTGGGGATTGAGGGACCTTAGACATCATAAAATAATATTGTGAATCTCTTCCATTATTAAAAATGAGAGAGGGACCTTAGACTAATTTTCTCTTATAAAAATTGTATGTGATTATTTGTAGTAGGTGGGCTTGACTTGGTAGCTTTCTAGTTATTGTGTGCTAATAGTCTAATATAATTACTCTCCTCTTTATTAACAAAAAAGATTAAAAAAAATTAGCTACACTGATATGAATTTGTTTTAATTAGAGCTTATTTGGCATCACCATAAATAATTTACTTAATTGATTTATTAACTTATTTAGGTTATATCACTTCTCTATTTTTCTGTACGTCTTTTCATAATAAATAAAAAAATCATCTTATAAATCATATTCAAAATAACCCCTAGTAATTTCTAAACAAACTAACATCTATTTAACAATTTAGGTCATTAGGGTCAAAATCTGATATTTTAATTTTTAATCGGCTTAATTATTGCAGTGTTATGAACTGTAATGGTGTAAGCTAAGTAGCTTTTTGATAGACTTGTGAGGCTTGTTTTTATTGGTTTTGTAAGATTGGTTGTTGGTTGGCAACTTGCAGTGTTTTCTGAAATGCCTACTGTAATTAATTTTTTAATTTTTTATAATAAAAGCATAAGAAAATAAAGAAGAAAGTAAATTATTTAATAATAATTATTTAATTTTTTTTTGACTATTTTAAATAATTTCTAAAATGGCCCGGATTTTAGTTTTAGCATATGTAAGATTGGCTTTTGATTCATGTTAATTTAATGAGACAATTACAATAAAATGATATAAACTCAAAATTATTACAAAAAGATAGAAGTACAAGACTTATTTACACAATGTAATACATAAATTATTTATGACATTACAATTATTTTATATTGTTATTATTTTCTTCAATTCTCCCTAATTTAATTGAGACATATATGTATTCATAAACAATGATGTTTTATCATGCCCTTTTATTGATGTACTGTAGTATACCTTTTGTACTCTTTCATTTTCTCAACAAAATTAATTTTTTACTGATCAAAATAATAAAACATATAAGAGAAAATACTCATGGGTAAAACTGGGAGTCAAATCTCTAATCTCTTAAACTGTCTTTAGTTCATAAATTTAAATAAAAATTTAGAAAGAGAAAATGAAAAAAAAAAATGTGTAAAAGGTTTGCGAAATATAACTATATTTCATTTATTTTTACTCAATTCTTTTTTTTTTTTTTTTTTTAAATCTTTACTTAAATTCATATATGAACTCACTCTTGGCCAATGGGATTTAGCCAAGTAATGATTGGAGCCTTCTTTTTTTTTTTTTTTTTTTTTGAAAGAGGAAAAGTTTTGTTTATGATAAAACTTAAACTTTTGACCTCTAAATGAGGGATTTGGGTGTCTGTTGTGAGCATGGAAAGACCCACTCTAGGGTTTATTGAGATGATATGAATAATTTATTTTGTAAGATTGGTTAAGTTATTTATGGAAAAAATTAAATTAATTGACTAATGGTAATTACATGATCATATCACATTTATTTAAAAAAATAAAAATAAATTAAAAGGTCTACTTGTAAAATCACATGTTGTCTAATTTTTTTTAAGACAAATATAATTCCATCATGTAATTATCGATATTTAATTAAATTAATTTTTTCTATAAATAATTTATTCAATATATTTTACAAAATAAATTATTCTATAATAATATTCCCTGAGGTGTAAAGTAGGCACCCCAAATCTCATGTCTAAAGATTTTAGCCAATTAATTAGCCCTAGTTGGCTATGGTGGGAATCTTTCAGATGCAAATCACGACTCAAACTACAATGTTTATTTATTTAATTTTGAGGGTACTCCGTTCATAAATTAAAATTTAGATTTTGTTTGTTTAAAAATTTATATTTTAAAATATTTTGTCCATAAATATACGGGTGTAAAATGTTCAAATTACCTATATATACATATATACCTATCTTAGGGACTTTCTCACCATCTCTCTCTCTCTCTCTCTCTCTCGTCCTTCTCCTCTTCTCTCTCATCTTCGACTCCTTCTCTTCCTTCATCGCTGTAGATCTATCATCCTTCACCGCCACAGGCCCACTGTCTTCTTATTTTGATGGTAAAATCCAATGATCGAAGTCGGCAGCTTCACCACCATATGAGAGCTACGACACGATGGTGATTCATCCCATTCCAAAGCTCTCGAACATATAACATGAAAATTTAAACAAATATGAAAAACAAAGCTTTGTTGAAATTTAACAAATAAGAAAATTTGGCTTGGTCAATTTCAATGGATAGAAAAAATAAGGACAAGAATTTCAACAGATATAATTTCATACAGATAAAAATTCAATAAATAGAATTTCACACACATAGATTTTCAACAAATAGAATAAAAAAAAATTGAACAGATAAAATCAAAATTTCTACAGATACAATAAAAAAATTTAACAGATAGACTAAAAAATTCAACATGCAGAATAAAAAATTTCAACAGATAGTTGTTAATAAAAGTTAAAAGAGTAAAATTGTAAATAAAATGTACTTCTCACCACAATATTTCACAAAAAATGTACTTGGCAAAAAAAAAAAAAAAAACTAGAGGACTTAAATCCTTACACCCTCTTTAAATTGGATTTTTCACAAATTTTCTCTAAATTTAATATTTTTAGATATTATATTGAAAAATGATATTTATTACAAATTTTGTCATGTTTCCTTTCATTTATTGTAATATGTCTGGGGAGTACCCGTGTATGTTAAATAGTTAGGACCTTCGATTATTTGATCTAATCTCACGAGTGTAATATGAAATATAGATGAGAGTCTAGATTTGAGAACTTTTATAGAAAATGAGTTTTATTACAAAACCTTTGCCAGAAAATGGACTATATTACCAGATCTTAGAGTCGCCACATAATATTTTGGGAAATATAGGAACCTATAACTTGTGCCAACACCACTGTTCGTCGTAACTAAGGATGCTTGACTCGGAACCTTAGATATGAGAGGGGAAGATCATTAATTGAGCACCCCCGCTCACCTAATCAAAAGATCGGCATCTACTAAACTATGATATGAGTTTTATTTCCTTTATATGTTTATATTCCAATTATTAAATAAATCCTAAAATTTTCTATGTGAAGCAAACAAGTATAGATTATGCCATTCATTTTGAAACAACTTGATCTCATATATTTTGAAAACCTAAAGAAACTGAGTTTGCAAATATGAAAATAAACATCATTCCAAATTAAGCGACATAACCTCCATCCACCAACATTCATACAGTTATATCAAGTAAGCAAGTAGCCTCATGGTAGGATACTAAACATAGTAAGAAAAACACACACAAGAAGGATGCTAAAGTATAAAAACTTACACATTTACTGATGTCCCACAAACAGCTACAAAACAAAGTTAGTAAAACATGCATGATCTTATATACAAAATCTTAATACAATTCACTCATGAGATGTAACTAAAGATTCGGTTTTTAATAAATGACAAGTAAATTATGTCAAAAACATGAGATAGCGCACATAATCATATAAGACTTAATTAAATCTATAGTTGCAAACTTAGCCAAATCAAGATGCATGAAACACAAATGCAAAGTATGGATATGATGCAAAGCAAAACATGATATTTATGTACAAATAAGGAAATCAAGTAAAAGAATGGGATAAAAAGAAGTAGGGCGGGGAATTATTATAACACTTGAATAAATAATTACAAACTAAATGAGAGAGAGAGAGAGGAAAAAAATATTACAACAAAATAAAAATCTCACAAATCACTCAAATGAAAACAAAATAGAAGCTCCATGTGTATCGAGAATCACCAGAAACTATCATGCTCAACGTAGGACGACTGCTTTGTTCTGTTTGGAAGAATTTAGCCGGCTAGTCAACTAAATTGACCAGCCAACTAGGCCTAGCAAAACCTGTCATGTTACAACACCGAGAAAAGAACAAACAAAGAATATGTAGGTGACTCAACTAACCACTTTCGGTTAGATTACAACAAAACTAATATGAAATTAAAGCAAGAAAATAAATATAAGATATAAAATACAGGAAAATGAAAGAATTGAAAATTCACCTTCCAAAGAAAGATTGAACTTTTTGATTTCCAAACTTCCTTTTGATCACCCCCAATGTTGTGAATTATGTTCTTAATTCTCAATTCAAAAGCTTGGAATTTGAGCTAGAATGATGTTTTTGGATAAGGAGATGATCACTCTCTAATCTTTTTAAACTTGGCAAGGATTACTCTCTCCTTGATCAAAGCTCTAGGACTCGGTTTCAATGAGTTTCTTGGGAGGTTTTTGTATTGAAAGATGAGATATAGGCTAGACAACTTCTCTATTTTGACTTTTGTTTTCAAAGCTTTCTTTTCTTTCTCAAACACTAATTCAAACTCTTTATTCTCTCTACATTTCTTCTCTCAAATTCATCTCCCAAAATTCAAAATTTAAGCTCTCTTTATATAGGCAATGCAAATGGAGCAATGGTAGAAGACAAGAATGGAGCATTAAGGAAGATAATGGAGCAAATGGAGCAAAAATGGATTTAATGGATGACAAAAATGGAGTATTACCTTCAATGGATCAAACACTAGGCAAAGGAGGCTGAGTATACATGCATTCAATGCATGAATGGGTCAGAAAAATGGAATTGTGAAGTGCCCTACCTGAACCAACAACAAAACTCGTCAAAACTGTCTCTAGGCGGTCGACCAGTCAGACGACCGGGCAATCGACTGACTAGAGAGAATTTTGGCCGTTTTGCTTCAATTCAGTCTAGCTTCGCTCCAGTTGTCCAACAAGGCTTAAACACTTGGCTAAAACAGGTTTAGGGTTGGTAACGAAACTCAAATTCCATCTTTTTTATCGAGAATTTTGTGAGAGAAACATTCTGATTTTCATCATTGAGTAATAAAAAAAAAGTGTCCAAGTCTTATGTAAATTCACACAACAAACATAATACATGAATAAAAAAATTTCTCATAAAAAATAAAAATACATATATACATGATATTCGTTATATCAATTCATTGGAGGTAAAATAATAATAAAATCTGTTAATGGAGATCGTTAGAGGAAGGAGAGCAAGGAGAAGGCAGTGAATGAAATTTTACTTTTAAAAGAAACGAAAACATTTTTTTTATTTTAACAAATTTTGAAAATTGTAAAAGTGACAATATATTATTACAAAAACATTTTACCAAATAAATTACTTTCTAGTTTTTAAAATGGTAAATTACATTAAACCCCTTTTAAATTAAGACTCATTCGCACTTTACTCTTCTAAACTTTAAAACACAATAGTTAATCACTTCAAAATATTATCTTGTTACACTTAATACCTTCCATTAAGATTTTGTTTAGGGATTTAAATAGAATCAAGTTATGTGTGAAATACATGAGACATTATTGATTTTTTAGGACAATAGTATATGTTATTAATTTTTTTAGGATAATAATATCTTTATCTAGGTGCTGTTTGATAAAGCTAAAAATTAAAAATTGAAGATTGAAAATTAAGTATTGAAAACTGGATACTGAATTTTTTCAGTTGAAAAATTGTTTGGTAAAAATTTAAGTGCTGAATTAAAAATAAGTTATTTGATATGTATAAAATCAAATTTGAAATTTATTATTTTTGAATTATATATTTTAGTTTTTATATTGTAATGGTGGTGGTGGTAGTGGTGGCAATGGCATGGTGGTGGTGGTGGTGGTGATGGTAATAAATAATTGTGGTTGTTTATGGCAGTAATGACAATGGTGATGAAGGTGATGGTAGTAGTGGCGGTAGTGGCGGTGGCATTGTGGTGGTGGTGGTACCAATAGTGATGGTGGTGGTAGTGGCGGTGGCATGATGGTGGTGGTGGTGGTGGTGGTGGTGGTTGTAGTAGTAGTGGTAGTCTTATTATAAACACTAAATATAAGTATCAATATATATTATTATAAACTCACCACCACCGCTACCGCTACCGCTACTATCAGCATCACAATTACCACCATCATGCCACCACTATTATTACCACCACCACTATCATCACTACCACTACCACCACTACTATCACCATACCACTGCCATCGCCATAGTTTGATATAACTTAATTTTTTTTTAAAAAATTTTAGTCTACATTTTAAGAGGCATTTAAGTTTTTAAGTAATATCAATTATGGTTATCAGATGGACTTAATTGATTATCACTTAATCAATTCAGTTTTAAGTGTTGAATCATATTATCGAACACCCCCGTGATCTTATTTACACTTTGTCTCTCTTATCTTAGTGACAAAGTACAAATTGGAGTTTTCCAAAAACACTTTTCAGAAAATTTTACTTTCTTGTTTTTCGTATTTTTTTTTTGTTTTTACTGAATTTTTTTTAATATTTTAATTTTTTTTTTAATTTTTAGACATACCTAACATAAATATACCTAAAAAGTAAAAAAATTGTGAAAAAAACCTTTTAAAAATTCACTAAATACCAAAAATATAAAAAATACGAGAATTCAGTATATTTTTTTTTTGTATTTTTATGTATTTATTAATTTTTTAAAATATTTTTTCATAATTTTTTTACTTTTTAGATACATCTAAGTAAGGCGCACTTAAAAAAGTAAAAAAAAATGTTTAAAATCTTAAAAATATTCACTAAAAATAAAAAAACACGAAAACAAAAAAACTCAATTTTCAAAAAACTTAATCTAAAAACTTAAACCAAACAAATTAAAAATTCAATAAATGTATCATGTGCTTTATATATTATATAATTTTGTGTAAATCCTTAACAGAATTCTAATAAAAATGGGTTAATTAACTGCAATACAATAATACTTTGAGAGAGTTAACTATTAAGTTTGAAATTTAGAGGGACAAAATACAAATGGATAATAGTTTAATGGGGTTTACTGTAATTTACTTTTTTTGGAAAACACAAATAAAAACAGGATATTTTATTTTTAATTATTTTATAAACCAACAGATAATTTATTTAATCCAGATCTTTGTAATAAGGGTATAATGTAAAATTAAAACTGGTTTAGTTATTTTTAAGTCCATATCTGTATATGTATAGTAAGGGTTAAGTTTGTCATAAGATTTCAACTTAATTAAGTTTATGGAGTAAAAATCTCAACATAATTTGGTTGCCGTGATTAGATTTGGTTCGTTAAGAATTAATGCCGGAAACAGAGCGGTCCATTTTCTTCTTTGTTTTGAGATGAATCGGTTTCTTTTCTTTATTTATGAGTGGATCATGTTTTATATGTAGATTAAAGAAGTCCAAAAAGCAACAAATTAATAAGGATTAAAAAAGAAAATTTACTTATAAATCTTTGGATATTTACCAATAAATCTCATCTTTTAAACAAACATTTCAATTAGTTTCAAGTTTTTTTTATTAATCTGTTAAGTCTCATTAGTGTAGAGTTTCTTTTCGTGTGGTCATATTTTTGATTTTGGTAGTGTTTTGGTGGACAACTATACTGTTTTATTAATGTGACAAATATGATGTGATATTCCAGGTCTTAATGTAACACTTTAACGATGTGACATTCTAAAAAAATTAAAAATTTCTTAGTATACTTTTTTTAAATATGACAATGTGGCGGGTATGATGTCACACTCTAAACCTTTTATTCCAAAAAAATGAAGAACTTTTTAGTGTACTTTTTCCAAATGTGACAACGTGACGAGTATGATGCAACACTTCAAAAAAAAAAAAAAAAACAAACTCCTTGTATACTTTTCTCAAGCGTGATAACATGGCGGGTATAATGTGGCACTCTAAAAAAAATTAAAAACTCTTTAGTATACTTTTTCCAAACGTGACAACGTGGCGGGTATGATGTGACACTCTAAAAAAATTAAAAACTCTTTAGTATACTTTTCCTAAATATAACAACGTGACAGATATGATGTGGCACTCTAAAAAAATTAAGAACTCCTTAGTGTATTTTTTTCCAAACGTGACATGTGACCTCCTTAGTGTACTTTTCTCAAATGTGTCAACATGGCGGGTATGATGTGACACTCTAAAAAAAATTAAAAACTCCTTAGTGTACTTTTTCTAAACATGACAATTTGACGGGTATGATGTGACACTTTAAAAAAAATTTAAAAACTCCTTAGTGTACTTTTTCCAAATGTGACAACTTGACGGGTATGATGTGACATTTTAAAAAAAATTAAAAACACCTTAATATACTTTTTCAAAATGTGACATGTGACATTTTAACGTGGCAGGTATGATGTGACACTCTAAAAAATTTAAAAACTCTTTAATGTACTTTTTTCAAATGTGACACTTTAACGTGGCAGGCATAATGTTACACTAAAAAATTCTTTCTTTTTTCAAATGTAACACTTTAATGTGGCAGGTATAATGTCACACTAAAAAATTCTTTAGTGTACTTTTTCCAAGTGTGACACTCCAATGTGGCGGGCAAATGAGTCATTACATATCCAAAAGGACTAAATGGATCACAAGAAAAAATATGGGACTATATGGATTATAAGTCCAAAATATGGGATTTATTGGTCAATTTCCCTAAATCTTATATGAGAGAATACTTATAGATTTAAGGAAAAATTAGTTTAACATATCTCTTCAACTTTTAGTAATGGGAGAGATCCATAATAATTTTTTTTGTAATATAAGGTCTCTCGTCTACACCCATATATAACACTCTTTCATTCTCTCTCTCTTCTCTCTTCTGTTGTCTGCGTCTTCGAAGATAGCTTTGAAATCTCTCAAAGCAGTGTTTTCCCTGGAAATAGGATTGGTTCAGGCTTAGCTCTCAGAGCTCGCATGATCTCTATGCCCGCGATGAAGCCCTTGACTTCACTCGATTTCGACAGTTCAGTGTTCAACAACAGCGACACAACAAGGGCTACGTGGAGTCGTTGGCGTTAGAGAGATTCCAGTACCGAAGGATGGCGAGCTCGAACTCCATGGCGTCGAGGTAGTGAGAGAAGGAGATGGAGGCGAGGTCCTCTTCCTTCCCTTCATCTATCTTTTACTTCGGCAACATTTTATTCTTCAGTAGCTCCACGGCACTCCACAGTCCAGCTCTAGGTACCCACTCTCCTAATGGTGATTTTGTTCTTCTCTCTCAGTTCTGAATCTCATGCTTGACACTCACAAATCACACATAGGTGTGGCTTTTATTTATTTACTTATTTTTCCTGTACTTGTGAAACTCAAATTCCAAATTTTGAAAATCCAATGGAATGGACCCCTATTATTTGGGCATATATTGTGATTTGTCCTTTGTTGCTTCTTCTTTTTTTGAGGAGTGAAGATTCAGTTAAAAAAAAAATTAGAAATATATTTATCTAAGATTTGAAGACAACACAAACAAAAGAATTTCTCTGGATTGAATTTTCTTTGGCTTAGACCAGAGAATTTCTCTAGTTTGGATTGAAATTTTCTCTGGCTTGGACCAGAGAATTTCTCTAGATTGAATTTTCTTTGGCTTGGACCAAAGAATTTCTCTGGTTTGATTTGAGGGACCTTAGACATTATAAAAATATTGAATGTCTTTTATGCTATAAAATCTTAATACCCGGGACCTTAAAAAAAATCCCCTAGATTCAATTTTAAGAGTTTTCTTATGAAATATTTAGTTATTATTATTATTATTATTATTTTTTTGGTTTTGAAAAGTAATATTTATTTGATTTAGTATCATTTGAATTTAAGTGAATGTCATTTTATGATTTATTTTTTTAATTTTTAATTTTTTTAAAATTTATTTTTGGAATGAAAATGCAAAGGTGAGGTGTGAAAAATTCTCTTTGAGTGTATTGGTGACTAAAGTGTTGGTTATTGAGTATCGAAATCTATATTTCTATTAGTGTGATTTTCTGATATTACATTGGAGTGTTACATTAGAGTACTACATACACTCATACATTTTTGTGTATTACATTGATTAGAGTACATTTGGAAAACAACACACTAAGGAATTTTTTGGAATATATATTACGTTGTTACGTTTGAGAAAAGTACACTAACGTGTTTTTTAGTATATTACATTGGAGTGTTACGTTTAGAAAAAGTACACTAAAGAGTTTTTATCTATTACATCAATTAGATGTTATATTTAAAAAAAGTACACAAAGGAGTTTTTATTGGTTACATTGATTAGATGTTATATTTTGAAAAAGTACACTAAGTAGTTTTTTTTTAAAATATTACGTTTAATAATTTCAACTTTATAAGAAAATTCACATTTGTCCATCAACAAATAACACACGGGTGTTTATACTTAGCCCTTTATGTGATACACACTAAAATGAGAATTTTGAATCCATAAAAAAATAAAATAAAAAATATATTAAACAATTTATAAAATCACTATTTACAATTTTGGGTAAATTACAAATACACACCCTGATATTTGATTAAAATACGAATCACCCCCTGTGGTTCTAGAAATTACATTCCACTCCCTGAGTTTCTAATTTCATAACAAATCGCTCATTCTATTAATAAATTATCAAGTTTATTAACAGTTTTTAATAATATTAGAAATATGTTTCAATTAAGGGGAATTTATCAGAAAGTCCCCTATGGCGAAATTGTATTCCATTTGGTCCCACGAATATTTTGTTTGATTGGGCAGTCCATGATAGTAGAGATATCTTACTGATAACTCTTTTTTGGAATTACATTGTTATGTGGGGGACAAATATGCCCTCATATCAATTATGGGCTGTTATGTTTTCATTTTTTTATATGTAATCCCACGTTTGGTGGAGCGGGTGTAGGTGTGATAGTGTATTCCATTGGTAACAACAATTAGTTTCTTATCTGATGATGTGAATAATGAACCCTACCTTTTTTAATTTAATAGTTTCTTATTTGATGATGTGAATTATAACAACAATTAGTTTGCAGGCATCTTGAACTGCACTTCCTCTTGGACAGCGGCGGCCGACCAGCCGACGACGGGTTCGTAATTTGAAACAAATAAAATCGACGTGAACAATGTTTGGAAGGAATCCGGCAGATCGATGATCATTTTGTACTCTTTGTACTCTTCAGGCATATCGACGAGGATGGTCTTTTTTTGGAAGGAATTCGGTGTACCACGTCGGTATCGTCGAGGATACTCCAGAAGCTTGTTGGGATGGGCAACTGATGAAGGAATGGTGGCGGTAAACTCGATATGAGACAAATACAACTTTTTGAGAGAACCCATCCCCGTAAACGCATCGTCCGGAATCTGACCGAGAAATGGTTATGAGACAAGAACAAGGGCTTGAGGGATCCAAGTTTCTTGAAATCTGGTAATCCACCTTCAAAATTGTTGTTCATGAAGCTGATAGTGCGGAGGTGGGGTAGGAGGAGAAGGGAATCGACATCAATATCGCCAATGAGGGCTATGTTCTCCAATTGCAAACCCCAGATCGACGTGAACAATGGGTACAAGATGATCGTCAATCTGACAATTCGGTGTACCACGTCGGCATCGTCAGATCGACCTGAAAATAGAGTACAAGAAGATGATGAAGGAATCGGGCAGATCGACGTGAACAATGGGTTCTTGGGCACAAGCAGTGAAATCGATGACGATGGTCAGATCAACCCGAAATCAGAGTACAAGACGATGATGAAGGAATCCGACAGATCGACGTAAACAATGGGTTTTTGGGTACAAGCAGTGAAATCGACGACGATGGTCCTTCTTTGGATGAAGATTTGCCTAAAGAGTACAAGATGATGAAGTTCAGTTTCAATTGGCGAGTTTGATTTTGATTATTGGTGCTTTAGCTTGTAGCCTTGCAATTCCCAAATTTAGGAACAAAAAGATTGTATAAACTTGAATTGTAGAAATGCGAACTCATGATTTTGGTTCTGATTTTGGGTTGTGAAAAATTCGAAATAGAAATTCGAAACCATTTCAATGTGTCTTATTTTGCGTGTTCACGTCACGTACGAAATGACACTATGACGTTACCACGTTTCATTTCTACGCGTGTTACAAACCTACTAAATTAAAAAAAGGTATTAGTGCACTTTTTCGATCAACGTGACACATAAACACTCATTCACCTTCCCTAAACAACCCACGCCAATCAATCAATAATACTACTAGTGGCAAAATAGTCAACAAACAAATTAAGGGACCATTCAGTCACCAAGAAAACATTTAGGACCTTATGGATTACAAGTCCACAAAATGGGATTTACTGGTCAATTCCCCTTCAATTAATAATTTATGTAATTTTATTATTGTATAGGAGAGCAATTATGAATTTTATTTTTTCAGTTAATTCTGTTAAATAAAAAAAGGTATTCGTAATTTTTCAAATCATAAAGGAACAATTTATATTTTAAAAAAATCTCAAAAGATGTATTTATAATTTATTTTAAAATTTATTGATACTTCATATATTAAAAAATTATTATTAAATACTCTAGAGAATTATTTAATTTCTAGAAAGCTGGAGTACATGGCTCTGTCAGAGAAATATACGGGACACACATTCCCCTGTTCATATACAGACATCCTCAACACGTGCAATACAGTCGGCATCACATAAAAAGGAACTCATAATATATACAAGAACACGATCCAAATGGGTTGCCACAATTTGTACACAAACAAACGTGCATGTTGATTCAGTCGATATTAACCAACCGGCTAGTTGGTGTCGTCTTTGACATAATTTAACTCTTCACTTAAATTAAATTTGTTTTAATAAAAATAAAATTTATTTAATAATTATAATTCGTATTATTTAAAACTTCATTCAATTCTTAAAATTAAGTTTTAAAATTTTAACTAATAGTTTTTTTTTAATATTTTTTTAAAAAATAATTATGAATGTTAAATTTTTAATCTCATATGTTTATATATCACGGCTGTAAGGTACTATCATTACTTGGGAAATCTTATGGTCCACTCCCCCTAAAAGTGTGTATTATATGTACTCAATTATAAATTGGCGCAATTATATCATAAAATTTTGTAATATTAATAATAAAATACGTAATTTCGCCATCAATTGACGTAACAAAAAATGTCGTAACTGTTAGTAATGGGCGCCCATGTGGCATGACCATTAAATTTGATTTTGAATCCTTATCCAAATAGGTTTTGATTTTGAAATCAAACCTATTTAGGATAACCACTCTTGAAACAGACGTTATCAGTTTGAACTGATATAGATAAATATAATATATTATAATATCTATCCATATCAGTTAAGATACAGATAATATCTAATATATATTATATCTATCTATATCAGTTCAAACTGATAACGTCTGTTTCAAGAGTGGTTATCCTAAATAGGTTTGATTTCAAAATCAAAACCTATTTGGATAAGGATTCAAAATCAAATTTAATGGTCATGCCACATGGGCGCCCATTACTAACATCTCCCACTCGCACATGAGTTGGCATGACACTGCCACATCTCTATCTCAATCTCCCCAAAAACGAACAATCTCATACTAGCCAATGCACCGTGCGACCGCTGAGAACACCTGCATGTGGGAGCTCTATACTAGAAACTCAAAATGAGCCAGCATAGAGACATCAACCCAAAAAAGAAAAGAAATAGTGTCTCATATACCCCAGACCCATCTAATTACACCGGTCCAAAAAACATCTCTAATCCCTCAAAAAGAGCATGTTTGACCCTCTCAATTCTTGCAATATATTCACACTCAATTCGTCTCTCATACAGAGCGATATGAGTTGCCGGCAGTGAATATACAACAGTGGTGTAATACTAGATGATCTTCCCTTTGCACTCATGCCATTTAGTTTAGAATTGACCGCTTTCCCAGTGATGTCCCTTAAGGCCGAATCATGCATGACCGCAGGCAACATACCAAAGTAGCAGAACATCAACCCCTTACCTTATGACATAGTCAAAAGTCACAAAAGGGTACATAAATGAAAGTCATATCAATAATGACACGTAAGACTCACACGGTGAGGAAGCAGGGATCCATTCTCTCACCTCATTACTCGGTCGCCAAGCACATATAGTATGAATACATGCTACGGTGGAGTAACTCTTCCATAAAGAGTGACGTCATACTCGATACACCGTACAGATATTAGTCTAGTCGCTTTCTAGCGTCTAACCCGAATTCTCTATTTGCTCGCCTTCTAGGCGCCAAATGAGATCTCGCATCTGGCTAATCATAACAGGCACAACATGGAAAGTGGGTACTAACATCCATGTTTGGTCCTTAACACGACCTCATCTTGGTTATAACCAAGGCGACATACATAGTGGATGATTTAAGCCTCTCTTGGCTCCAAATAAAAATAAACCACCAGTCTCATCCTTGCTCGCTCCCAAGCGCCAAGGGCGATTGCTCGTGTGAGTGAGCCAATCTTGCCTGCTGACATCATCATTTGCTAATCATTATGACACAAACCATAATAGTGTCAACATCCCATCATCTCAAAATAAGTGATCGATTTTAAAAAAAATTGACCACAGCTTGCGCAATTATGGATTTCAAACATAAGCCTTATCAGCACCTCTTGCGATAAGTATACACAACGGAATCCACCATGTGCGCCTCACATGAAATGATTTAAGATCACTACCTCTTGCGCAATAACCTCTCTAAAGATATTTTTGGTGACCAATTTGCGTTTATTCTTAATGCGCCTAACTAGCGCAGATGCGCCCAACTAGCGCATTGAATTTTACAAGGAGCAAATTAAAATGCTTCTAATATAGCATTTTATCCACAGTCTAATGAGCAAGGTCAATGTCTAAACAACTCAGTTGACCATTTACCAAAGATAACACTTATCATGCCGAATACGCCCACATAGCGTACTTTAGGCTCCCATTACAAAGAAAATCAAGGAATATAGGTCCTCCGAAAGACAATCCGAGGATTCACTCAATAGCTAAGGCTCTGGCTTTTACCGATAGGTAAGTCAATGGATTTGCAATTTTGCATCTAGAATCATTCTAGGATATTCTCTATGTAAGTCATCGAAGACAAACCGAGAATTTTCCTAAAACAATCCCTAAGGATCGTACATCCGAGCATATAAATTACATCACCCATGTCCATCATATCTAAAATAGAGGACTGCCCACCCTAGATGGCGACTACCTTATAAATTCCTGGCTCATAATGACTAAGTAAGGAAAAACTTCTTTTGGACCATTGATCATGCCTCAGTGGTCTTCATCGATCATCGTTGCCCTATCATGGCTTGACGAAATCTAAGAACCACTGTTTGGATAACTGTTTTAGGCTGTAAAAGATTTATTGGAACCAGCAACCTTTTTGCGCTCCTAACTTTTCACCATAAAAGCAGAAGGTAAATCCTTACGGATCTACTTATCCAATTCTCTAATGAAAAAACGGGTCACAATGTCCACAAATCAATGTTCCGAACTTATGTCAATCATAGCCTAAGTCAAAATAACCTCACTCCCCAGGAGGAAGTCTTCTCATGGTCAACACTTTCCTCAATGGTGCGACCATTCGGTATCTAGCGAGCCTTATGCCTCAACAATGACTATCCAAATTACGCATAACTTTATAACAGTTTTGCGTCATAATGGAAAGTCAACCAAATTATAAAAATGGTTAATCCTCAAAGACTTTGTCTTAAACTGCGCAACATTGATCCACTTTCTAAAAACAGGGGACTAGAGCCTTTGGCATTATCCTAGGCTCTTTATCATCTTGCGGAGCAATCATGAATGTTTCCCTCTCAATCACCCAGTGATGACGTGGAAAATTTTCACATTTGCTACCACGCAACTAAGAATGTAGAGTATTCTGCTCTAATGGAGTAATCCATTAGTAGACACATCGCTCCCACTGTCCCTAGGATATTGGAAATTTCTTTCCATTCTCAACTAGGCTACATAGAGCGCTATGCTTGGAATTCTCCATCTTATAGAGTTCCGAAAACTCTATTCACGTCACCTTTACTAATAAAACTTTATGTGACTTAGTTACACTACCACAAAGCTGCTTACCTATATGCACATGACCCGGAGGGTTTGCATGACCGCATACAATAATGCGCCACACGACCCTTTGTGTTTACAAGACAGCATACAATAATGCGCTATAGAACCCTAGGTCTTAACTTCGCAATCTTATGAGAAGTAGAATAAAGATAAGCTGCTTAATGGTTACAGATCGCCCATAGATGGCTCTCTGCTAACCCATTACTCAAAAATGGAGTGTAAAATCTGATATGGAGGGCACTTAGTTAGGGATATAGACAACAAACTAGTGCAATTCCCAATTGGGAAACATTTTGCGCCATTATCTACCTAACATTAACAATATTTAATTCCTTATCTCTACTACACCAGTGTGTTGTTGAGTACTAGGAATAATCAATGTTCTAAGCATCCATCTCTCTTCACAGAGTTTTTCTGAAAAAATAACTCAAATAGATACTCGCCACCTTGGTCAAAACTAAAAGCACAAAAAACTCTTATCTAATTGATCTCGACCTCATATGTGCAATGTCAAAAATCATCTCAAAACTTTTGACTTATGGGAGATCAAATAGTTTTGACTCAGATGCGTATCGTAATCTATAAATGTGTCGAGATTGAGGCTTAGCTATTGTACCCTCACACATATCTAGTCACAAAATATCATAGTGGACTAAATGCGCCAAAACAAATGACCTTCTGCGGCTTTCCTACTTACTTGTGCGCACCCATTGCGAACAAAGTTACACATTCACATGAGAGCAGGATGTCATAAGCGAGTGGGCCCGAGAAGGCCTACTCAAACCATCGTGTCATCATCTCATTAATGTGATTAAGTATAATAAGCCACTGGTTCATGACCAATGTCATAAACTAATTCCAATCATCTTAATGTGTGAGTTCTCGAAGACAAGTTTTAAAGGTTTAGGCCCAACTAGGTAATGACTCACGACTAAGTCATATTCACTAGATCATAAGAAGGATGTCATGGAGATATCAACTGCGCCTAAGTCGCAAATTTAACTAGTAAGTGCTAATCCCCTGCACCTTCAAGTCAATTTTATTCTCCATACACTTTAATACATCTAGTTGAAAGATGACGATACTCCTGTTGCCATCTCTATTTCTCGCTTCATAGTTACTTGCAATTAATTCTACTATCCACAAGAAGGAGAGAATAAGCTATCAACTATGATAGCTCCTGAAGTAACTTAAGCGCGAATTAGGCTAAAGAGTCTAATTCAACACAATGCTCTTACAAGCGATGCGTTAAATTCTTAGAGTCATAACAACCTTGTCTGCCTTAACCTTTTCATTACTATGCTGCAACGTTTGCGCTTAGTGGTAAATGTTATTCAAAACGTTAGCCTAGTAAAGGAATCACACAAAGAAGCACCTCATCCATGTTTCACACTCAAGTGTGGAAACAGTAAGTGTACACACTTAGACAAGTTGGCAATGCTAATAGATTTTGCAGCCACTAAGCGCTAATCTTTTCACTCAGTGTTAATAGATTTTGCAGCTTCTAAGCGCTAATCTTTTAACTTCACGTGATATTTCAACGCACACTATTATAGTGCATGAAATTTCGCTCAATCCACTCCCAATAATTGGGTAGAGAGCAAAACACTGCTCGTACTGGCTACTCGTCTTACACTTAATGACTAATTTATTTAAGCTCGCATTTCTTGGATGACGTGACTCTTGAATGTTACTTCATCCAATGATGTAACATTATTTACAAGTCAAATTACAAAGTCAATCCGCGCAGCTCATTAGTCAAGATCATATACAGATCTATTGAGGGCTTACTAATTTCATAACTCCAAAACTCGCCAACCAAAACTATGTAGCGTGCCGCTAACTATAGCGCACACATTAGTTTTTATTGTGCCAAACAAGGCAACAAAAACACGGCGACTTTGAGTCATGTTTCCTTACTTTGGCTCAATTAAGGTTTGACCTAAAGTCTCCAAGACTTTTTCTCATCTAAAGAATGGGATTAGTTTGTTCACATTTGAACATCTCTACTAAGTCTAGGTCAACCAAATTAACTTCCATAAGCTAAATCAATTTAGAGAGAAATTCGCATTGGGATTAATTTGATTAGCATAATATAATTTTGCCGCAAAAATCTAAATTAAATAGTGACAATATTACACAAGTCGCAAGATCGAAAATCCGCTATGCTCGTAATCATCTCTTGCGCCACAAGTGACAATTATCCAAAATTTAGTTTAATTTATGCGCAAAATATTGGTTTTCGGGAGTTAATCTACAAAGATTTCTCTCAACCGAATAACCTCCCATTGACTATGGCATATACAAAGCATGATAAATTCCATACAATAGCATTTTAATGTAAATCTACAAATAACTCATGCTATATTTATTTAATAATGGAATACTAATAAATAAATAAATAATCATGCTCTTCTAATTACAACATATTACAAACCCAAAAAAAATATGCTGTATTCAATATTTAAATTATGCCATAACAGAAAGTACATCATCCTGAAATTTTCTAGAATTTTCTGGTATTTTCTGGAATTTTAAATAACTAATTAAACACACATAAAATTAGAAATAAAAAATCCAGAAACTAGTAAACAGAAACAATATTCAGATTATGCCATAATTAAAATGTACATTGTTCTGAAATATTCTGAAATTTTTCTGAAATATTCTGGAATTTTAAATGACTAATAAATACACATAAAATTAGAAATAAAAAATCCAGAAACTGATAAAATGAGACAATATTACCAGTAGATATTAAAACATTTCAGAAGTCCACAATAAAAATTTCAACCCCAGAAAATTAATCATGCAACACCAGATGCATTTTAAAGCAAAAAAAATGCATTATTAACACAGGAAAAATATTACATATTTTTGTAAAATTTTCAAAATTTTACATAATATAGAAAAATTAATTCTGAGTCTAAGGGTACCAACTATGCTTAAAACAAAGCTATAACGAATAAATTATGGCCAATTAACGCAATTCAGAATTAAAAAACAAACAAACAGAGCCTTAGAGCCAAGCCAGCGCGGAAAAACGGCTCGGCTCGGCTCGGCGCCGCTCAGCGCAAGTCGGCTCAAGGATCGGCTCGGCGCGCGGCTCCCATTAAATTTGATTTTGAATCCTTATCCAAATAGGTTTTGATTTTGAAATCAAACCTATTTAGGATAACCACTCTTGAAACATACGTTATCAGTTTGAACTGATATAGATAGATATAATATATATTAGATATTATCTGTATCTTAACTGATATGGATAGATATTATAATATATTAAATATTTGTTATATGGTTATGGGTAATCTAAGAGAAAAACAACGTTGAGTCTGTTTCAACCCATACACTAACTCTCTCCCAAAAATACAACGATCAAGTCTTTGACACTGTGGTTAGTGTGGGTGATATTCAATCTGTGATATCACTCCACTGCTGGGTTGGTTCATCAAGAAGTTTCCTGGAAGCACGTGATTTATCCAAGAAGGTTCTATCATCAAGAAGGTATGATCTGATCATTTTAATCCGCTGCATATTCTGTGTTTTTTGTTTTGTTTTACAGTAACAAAGTCATAAGTTTTTGTTACATGAATCACAAAATTTTAAATATTTTATTATACTAATTTGTGACGAGATTATATATTTTGTAGTTGATCTTACAAAATTTTATAGTAAAATTACTCTAATTTGTAGTAGGGTACATATGGTACACACCCTTGAAAGGATGTGTATTATAGAATTTCCCTCATTACCCTAATACAGTGACCACCATTATTGCTAGTATCACCACCACACTCTACGACCATTGCTATTATACGTATACGTATAAGTGTGAGTTATTAATGTTTGAAAAGTGTTCTGTTTATGCCATTTATGCACATATCATTGTACAAAATTTTATAATTCTGCTTCCGCTTCTGACTCCTTTAATATTAAATATGTATGAAATCTGTCTAAGACCGTAGGTAATCTCATGATTACTGGCCGATTACGGTCTAAACCCTTCGGAACGGGTTTGGGTCGTGACACTGAAGATAGGAATTTCTTCAACCTTTAGTATGATTCTTAACTTAGTTATTTGCTCTTCGAAAATGTTTAGTGATTTGAGAATTTTTGTGTTAAATCTAGGGTTTGATTGTGAAATATCAAAGAGGAGTTTTCAAATAAAGGCTTGAGAAGGGTTGTGGAAGTATGTATATTATTGAGTTGTGCTGGAAATTCATTCCTAAAAGTGTAATTTTTAAAAAATAAAGGGGTTTTGTTAGGAAAGCATTGATGTTTGATTTATGAAAGAAAAGAAAAGAAAAGGATGTTGGATTTTGAAATATATGGGGATATATCAGTTGATGATAAGAGTGGAGTTGGATATTTTTAAATTTATGGGATTTTATCTGTTATTGAAAAATTATCTGTTGAGTAAAAATATCTATTTTGGATTATCGATAGAGGATAGTCTTGATTGTTGTAGAAATTGCATGAGTATTAGGTTAAATTGAAACTAACTTCTCATACATTATGCATTGAGCATTGTTTCATACTTGAACATTGAAAATGTATTGTTTTTGAGAAAAGAACCTTGGTGAATCTAGTTAGGGAGTGTGGTTGTGGTTTATATCGTTGGCCTGTGTATCCTTGGTGAAAGTGCAGAAACCCGCGCAGTTAGTTGTCGATCCTTCCGATTAGTACCTGTAAAATGGCTTTGGTAGTACTTGTATAGCCTACTGGCAGACACGCATCTAGAGATTCCTAGTGTTTTGTATCCACTGCACTATTTTCTAATATAAAATGATATTTTTATGAATTGATATATAATCTTGGCATTGCATTGTTTTGAGATGGAAAAGAAAAAACATTTGGTAAATCGCATGCATGTACATTTACCTCATAACTTCGTTAAGTTTCATAAATTATGTTAAAGTATCTCCACTAGGCTTTAGCTCACCCCACGTAGAAAACAACTTTCAGATGCTGATGATATGCCTCCACCAAGGACATAGCTTGGGAGGACTTGGAGCCAAGAGCTTCTTTTGTTTTCTTTGATGTAATTATTTTTGTACAAGCTATGGGTTTTAACTGTATTGAGTTGATCTCACTTTTGTTGTACCCAAGAATTATCTTGGAAAGATGTAGCCATTAGGGCATTACTTATTTGGATAACCTTTTGTTTCAGTTTGATCACATGTGGCACATGCTATAGGTTAAGGATCTAGGATTTATGAGTGTATATTTGCATGTCATCTTTTGTACGATAAAAGAAGATAAATGAAAGGTTATTATGTCATATGTTACGTTTTCTTTTGATTATCATGAGATGGGTTGTTGTTATTAGTTTGGGCTGTTACAACTTGGTATTAGAGTTACCGGGTTTGAATATTTTGGGATTGTGGGATGTGGTTTTTACAACAATGGGTTTATCTCGCTAAATAATATTAGAAGTAGACATGGTATGCTATGTGATAACATGTTTATGTGACTAGATGAGTATGAGATTTGGTTTCTAAGATATCAATTAGATCTATGAATTTCTAGAAGTACTACTAGAAGAGCACTTTATCACTACTTAATCTAGCTGAAACTCTAACAATGTTACAGAACAATTAGTTATCTGGAAAGGAAATTCGTTTATGATTATGTGGCTCGGTACTTATGTGGAATGAATTAATTGTTGTCCACTGTATTAGGACGTGAGTGAGTTAGTTTTGGCACATTTGTAAATGTGCTAAACTATTGTGTTACCTTTATTGGAATGTCAGGACGAGGACATGGTGGTGGTAGGCGTGATAGGCCTAGGCAGCATGATGTGCCTATACCAGATGAAATTCTGGCATAAGAGGAAGGAGTTGGTCAGGCTAACATGACCAAGAGAGCAGGTCAGCAAGCCATGGGTGCCTTAGCCCTCGAAATAGTAGGAGTGTTATAAGAATCCATGGACATTCTCAGGATTGAGAATCAAGTCCATGCCCATGTTGCAGAAACAGGGACATGCTTTTTGAAGAAGGAGTTCTTCCAGTTGAATCCAGACGAGTTTTTAGGGAATCCAAAGGAGCCACTGAAGGTTGATGAATGACTTGTACAAATGGTGAAGACGTTCGAGATGCTTGGCATCAAGAGCGATGGTTTGAGGGTGACCTTGGCATCTTTCCAGCTGAAGAGAGATGTGGGTCACTGGTGGGTGCATTAGGGTGACTTGGGAGGCTTTTGTCAATGCCTTCTAGGATGTTACCCAAAAGACAACCTAAGAGGGGGGTGAATTAGGTTTTTACAATTAAAAATTAATAATACTCTAATAAAAATTATGACTAGCACAATAGTTAAATATAGTTAATAAAATATTTAGGTGGCGACTCTGTATCTGGCAAAGTAGTCCATGTTTGGCACTTCTTTCTTAAAAATCAATTTTCCAAAACGATTTGCCGGATTTGGACTTTTTGGTGATTTATCAGTCTTGCATTTCACTTTGCGAGATCAGATTAAGAACTATGACATTGAGTCCGAACTGTAGCATGAAGCCCAAGGGCGCGTCTACAGTTTCTAGCGACTCTGTTGGGGAGCTAGAGAACTTGACTCGAACTCATGATATCTTGTTTTGTTTACACTTATGTGTTTCTTTGCATTGCATTTGCATTGGTGTGCCTAGGACACCGTGTTTGCCTTATGCTATTCCTGAGCGGTTTGCCGGATGCTCGCTTCGAGAAGTGTGCCATAAGGCTGACCGGTTGCGGGCTCTGCCACGACGGGAACACAAACCCCGGTTTTTACCGGGGCACCCTCTTTGACCATTCGACCTAGTGCATATTCGGAATCCATAGTGACTATTCCAAACTAGGACAGGTTGCTTACCCGAATATAGGTTGTTTGAAACCGCTGTGTACGTAGCGAAACCCTAGCTCCTGACAAAATAGGACAGGGAAACCCTACCCCAACATAGGGGTGTTTTGGCTCTCATTTGCTTGATTATGTGCTTTTAGAGTGTGCCTCTACAAGAATGCATGTATCAGTTTGCAAGTCTGGGTATCAGGCCTGAGGACATCAGTATTTGGGAATCAGTTTTACCTGAGGGTATCAGTTTACAAGCAGAATTTTGGGCAGAATTCAGTAATGAGTATAGACATTCAGCTATGTTCATATCTATATTGGTGAAATTGGGCTGAGATGCTGCCGGTTTTCTCTTTTGCAAGGTAGTCTTGGAACCGTAGCTTCACAATGCTTCAATATCCCCCGAGGTTCATTAGATTTGTGCTGATAGACTTTGTCAGGTCAGAGATTCAGTTTAGAGTAGCCGGTATTTTCCTTCGCTAAGGCAAGCCAGAGAAAGGCCAATCAAGGCTCGCTGGTTCATCTGCTCCGTTAGGCACCAGTCGCATCATCTTTGTTCAGTTCAACAGACTCGTAATGATGCAAAATTCAGAAGAAATTGTGGTCATGGCAGCAGCATTGAACCAGGAAATCATCATGCAGGGTGAGACCGATGTTGAAATGCAACGCCCGCCCAAGTCACCTGCCACACATCCAATCTGGGAACCCCAATTATTCCAAGCCCGTGAGCCCACCACTTTTGAGCTGATGGGAATGATTGACGATCTTCAGAAGTTTGTGGCTGATCTAGCCTACGGAATGTCGGCTCCGCCATCGACCACATTGTATGCCGGAAATTACATGCCAGAAAAGCCCCCGTTATTGGGGCGAATTGTAATTGAACTCAGTCAACCTGAAACCATCCCAAGTTTCGCCAATGACATGTCGACAACAACAGGGTTCCGCATTGATGTAGCAACCCAAACTTTTGACCAAGTTGAGTCGAGTGGTAAGAACAAGGTGAAGGTGGACACTGATCCCTATGAACAACTTCTACGGGCTATTGAGGCTTTGAAAGCCGGGGGACTGAACAAACAGCAAGTGCTCGCAGTTGCTACAAAAACTGTGGATGACACTTTCGTTACTCAGAACGAGGGCAGTTCAAGCCAAGGGAAAAATCGGGAGAAAGACCGTCGTGCCAGAGCCATTCCTTTCAACCCTAATTCTGTATCCGGGAAAGATTAGAAAACCAAATCAGCGCTTGCCGACCCCTTTGCTAGTGCGTCCAGCAAAAGTCCACAAACCTCGAAGTATCTACCCTGAGGTCGCAGGGTCTTCCATGCCCTCTACATGCCTTTGTCTAAGGCTCTTCAAATCCTTGCTGAAAATGGGCATCTCAAACCCCTCAAGCCTCAGCCTCTCCCTAGCCGTCTTCCATCTGGTCATGACGCTACCCAGTACTGTGCGTACCATCAGCAAACTGGTCATGGCACCGACAATTGCTTCCACCTTCGCCACGAGGTACAAGATTTGATTGACAACGAGGTTATCCTTCCACCAAGCTCAGCAAAGTCTATCGTCACTAGATCAGTGAACCTGGTGGATAATGTGATGTGATTAGGGGATGAACCATCTACGAGCGGCGCTCAGTTTACTTCAGATGTGACGTATGGCACGCACTATTTTGCACATTTACGAATGCTAGTTTTTGTACTTTCTGACTTGGGTATTCAGTCAGTTTTGTTGTGTTGTATATAGTCAGTCTTTTTGTACTATGTCAGTTGGGTCTGTCTTGTTGTATCAATTCAGTCCTGTTGCATAGGAGTCAGGTGATTCTGGGGGTGTTACCTCGGACATTACTATTTTGTTTTGTGTTTGTCTTTTCGTTTTCTTTTGAGTCTGTTTCTGACTTGGAGCCAGTTGTGCCAACAGATCTGAATGAAACAGCTGTGGTTTTCATGCTTTTGTACTTATTTCTGCCTTGCATCGGTTGTGCCAGAAGTTTGAATGAAACGGCAGGGCATTTTCACCTACTTCTTCTGTGCCTTTAAGTCATTGCATTGACCTAAGTTTTTTAAAACTTTTTGAACACTGTAGTGAAAACAAAGAGGAAGGAATTTCTTGGATTTTGCAAAATTTGATCAATTGAGAAAAAGAGAGGCATGCTAAGCCCTTAATGAATGAAATCATGCTTGTTAATGTGAGTACTGAGAAGGATCCTGGCTTGATCTAGATTAGTTCTACATTGTCTTCAGTGCGAGCGATTTGTCGCTTTCTTAAAAGATTTCAAAAAATATTTTACGCCGTCCCGCGAAGACCTGTATGGAATCGTTCTTGAGATTGTGCAGCCTAGGATCGCTCTCAGCCTCGAGACTCAACCCCTTTGCTTTCAAACTTTGAACTTGGATTCAGAATGTTCAATGGTCATTGAACCACAATGTGAGGCCTGTATGGCCAAATTTGAAGTAGCCCATAAACTAGGGGCAAGAAGGTCAGATGTGATCAAAAGAAGCTTGCGAAACTAGATCAGGAACACCCCTCGAACTAGGGGCAAAAGATGTCAGATTATGCTCGAAGAGCCAAAGATAGATCATTCCGCAAATCAATGAATCGGCAAGAATGCCAAATCCCAGAGGAGAGGAAAGAAGAAAGCATTGCTGAAGGACAACCAAGTTCCTATCCACAACATTAGGGGAAAATTCAACCCCCATTGGATGGACTCCTACATCATCAACGAACAGCAGCCATTCTCCTGGATTCAGATGGCTTCGAGACTCTTAAACCATTTGACATGGACTAGCTACACTTTTACCCTTGAGAGGCTCACTGGGTCGAAAACCCGGAAGGGTGACCCAGGCAAAAGTTAGAGCAAAAGAAAAAGAAAAAACGCAAAGATTGAAAAAAGGGAAAAAGAAAAAAGAAAATGAAAAATTCTAAACAAAGCAAAGAAGAAAAGAAATGAAAAAGAAAAGAAAAACAAAGCTCGTAAGGTTGAAAACCCAGAAAGGGCGGCCTTGGTAAAAGTTAGAGCATAAAAGGAGAGGTTAATACCCGAGTGTACCTTAACCGGAACTATGTAAGGCTTGATTCCCATGTTTGGGATACGTAGGCAACTTCGTTCTGAAGTCCAGCCATAAACACTTCCAAATCGATTGTGTCCATGTAATGGTTTTGATCATCTTTGTCTTTGCTGTATCCTAGAGTTCGGTTGTGATCGTCACTTTGAGGACTGATTACAGTATGCTGCGGCGCTATTCAAACAAGGGAAAACTTTCCGTTGCCATGCAGTGCCGTTCAGACAAGGGGTAATTTTCCATTGCTTCCGATTCCAGGTTGTGCATCTCAAGAGTAGGTTTCATGCTCGTTGAGCAGTGGACGTTTGCAAAAGTAGTTTTTGAGAATTTTTACTGAGGTTGACTAATTTTCTCGAAAATTATTCCATTTTTCCAAAACTGGACCATTTCTTGGACCTAGAAAAGGAAAATTTTCAGTGCTCACAAACTAACTTGCATGATTTCAAATCAAAAAGTTGAACAAGTATGTTAATCTAACTCTCATCTTGGTCAAAATTGTTTTAGTAGAAAGCCAAAACAAAAAATGGTCAAAATGATGAACTAGGGCCACGGTCGAGTCAGGTGTTCTGTCTTTTCCCCATTGTCAACGTACTTGCTAAGAAGGGCATTCTACCTGCCAGAAAGAGCACAACTGAAGCTGTCAGTAAAGGGCTGAAAGCTCTCTCATCCTCCAAGCAGCGAGGTATCAAGTCAAGTGCGAAGCACGAATTGGAAAATGAGCAGGATATTCCATTCCTTTGTTCGAAAAAGGTCTGATCACGTCCAAACTCTCCAGCAGAGCATCGCCAACTGATGTCAGCTGCAGATTGGCTACACACCCAGTTGTAGCGCAACCCCTCTGTGGGGGGAGTTCACTGCTGTGAGCAGAAGAACAAGAATTTAGCAGAATGCTAGGGATAAGAGCCCGCAACTTTCTGCTTATTCGTCAACCACCCAGGGGACAGATTAAAAATGAGAGATTAAAGAATAGAGAGATGTGTGCTGAGAGAAAAAGTGAGGAAAAGGAATTTTTAAAAAAAACAGAGCCTAAGGGCCGAGTGATGTGAGAATCACAAATGAGAAAGGGTGGGAACCAATACCTGAAGAAATTGGCTCCTCGCGAATTGAGAGGTCTCTCGCCTTTGTAATGTGCCTGAGTGTCGTGTTTGTTGTTTTGTTTGTCTCGATTCTTGTTTTGAGTCGTTTCGAGTGTTACTCGATGTGTTTAGGTTGTTTACCTTTTGTTTGTCTTTGTTGAGTCGTTTTGACTGTGGTCAGCTGTAGGCTCAATACCAGGTTGAGACCACTTTTCTCATTACAATTTCAAAAATGAATCGTTTTGTGCTCAGAGTGCTGTGCCATTCTCCACATTTGTACAAAACAGAATTTATTCTTTCATAAAACCGCAGGGTTCAACCCAGGTCATCTCAGAGCAGTAGAATCAGGACCTATCTAAAGCTATAGGTTCCAGGTTGTAAAGCAAAAGAAAAGAGGAAAAATTTGGAGCATCTAAGTTTGTTTCGACTCCTACAAGTTCCGTCTTTCCATCCCGCGTGTTCAAAATGAACCGAGCACTGTGTTATGAGCTGTGTGTTCAGAGAAACAAAGTACTGTGTTATGGGTTGTGTGTTCAGAATGAGCAGTGCTCAGAATGGGCTGTGTGTTCAGAGAAACAGAGTACTATGTTATGGGCTGTGTGTTCAGAGAAACAGAGTACTGTGTTATGGGCTGTTTGTTCAGAATGGGCTGTGTGTTCAGAGAAACAGAGTACTGTGTTATGGGCTGTGTGTTCAGAATGAGCAGTGTGCTGTACGAACTGTTTGTTCAAAGTGAATCAAATACTGTGTTGAGTGTTTCAGTATCAGAATCACGATTAGAAGTGCTCTCCCTGAGTACCAATCCCTGCCAGAGGCATCTTGGTTGTGTTCGCAATGAGTTCCTAGGAGATCAATTGCGATGGTGGAAACTAGAGTTTGAATGGTTGTTGCCCAGAACACAAAGGTTTGGAATTTCCAAGACTAAAGTCTGGTTTGAATTCCCAGGGGTATATCCCTGACTTGAAATATGTATGGAAGCCCCATAGGATGAGGTAACGGGTATGCAGCTCGATTCTAGATACTGATCCATCCTAGTCCGTCACCCCGTTGAAGAATAGGGAAAGTTGTGAGCATGATTAAGAAGAAAAGCGGCATCCGTGGTTTCCCCAGCAGATGTCGCTCCTTGTCAGCATTTCAGCGCCTTTGTACTGTGAGTTGAAGATATGTGTTCGAAGAACACAAGGGGGGTATCCCCGTCAGAGTGGAGCGGTTTATCGCCACTCACCTCGTGAGGTGCTTTCTAAAGCGCCGCTGTGTTTGTTTATTGCATTCCTTTAGCATCTTGCATTGTGTTGCATTTTTACCTATCTAGTTTCTTTCCCGTTTTTGCATGGTATTGTAAGTACGGTTCATTCAGTAGTTCCGGTTCAGTTTGACTGATACCTTTCTCCTCTCGCGTTTGGCGCACGTTTGGATACCTTCCATCTCTCGTGTGTGATACACTGAGACGTTTACTTTTCATCTCTTGTGTGTGATACGCTGAGAAGTTTACCTTTCGTCTCTCGCGTGTGATACGCTGAGAGGCTTACCTTTCTTCTCTTACGTGTGATATGCTGAGAAATTTTACCTTTCGTCTCTCGCGTGTGATATGCTGAGAGCTGTGCATTGTTTTGCACTCTCTTTCTTTCCGAAACACGGGGATATGTCCCTATGTTTCTCTTTCCTTCAGGAAACACGGGGATATGTCCCTATGTTTCTCTTTCCTTTGGGGAACACGGGGATATATCCCTATGTTTCTCTTTCCTTCGGGAAACACGGGGATATGTCCCTATGTTTCTCTTTCTTTCGGAAACACGGGGATTTGTCCCTATGTTTCTCCCTGTCTCCATTCCTCACATGATTGCAGCGTGTATGGAATTTATCCCAGGTTGTGTTTTGAACACACCTGGGTGGGTTGTTTTGTACCTCTTCTCACGAATTTAGCTTGGTTGGAGTTGTTCCTTCCTTACACGATTGCAGCGTGTTTGGAATTGTTTACTTCTTCTCACGAATTTAGCGTGGTTAGAGTTGTTCCTTCCTTACACGATTGCAGCGTGTTTGGAATTGTTGACCTCTTCTCACGATTTCAGCATGGTTAGGGTTGTTTCTTCGTCACACGATTTCAGCATGTTTGGAATTGTTCTGGACCTCCTCTCACGATTTCAGCGTGGTTTGAGTGTCCCTTTCCTCACACGATTTCAACGTGTTTGGAATTTGACTCAGGTTGCGTTGTATGCGCGCTTGATTGTTTGTTTTTCCTCCTTTCATGATTCCAGCATGGTTGGAGTATGTCACCCTTTTTTGTATTTACTATACTATCATTTCATTTGCACTATTTTGCGTACATCATATGCACTTGTTAGTGCATTGCATTTTGCATCATTCGAGCTATTTTGCGCATCGCGCTATCTTGCGCACATCATATGCACCTGTTAGTGCATTGCATTGCATTTGCGCTATTTTGCGCACATCATATGCACCTGTTAGTGCATTGCATTTTGCATCATTCGTGCTATTTTGCACACATCATAAGCACCTGTTAGTGCATTGCATTGCATTCACGCTATTTTGTGCGTCGCGCTATCTTGCGCACATCATATGCACCTGTCAGTGCATTGCATTTCATTCGTGCTATTTTGTGCATCGCGCTATCTTGCGCACCTCATCTACACCTGTCAGTGCATTGCATTTCATTCGTGCTTTTTTGTGCATCGCGCTATCTTGCGCACCTCACTTGCAGCTGTCAGTGCATTGTTCGTGCTATTTTGTGCATCGCACTGTTTCGTGCATTACATAGTATCATTCACGCTATCTTGCGTATTTCATCTGCACTTGTTAGTGCATTGAATTGTTATGTACACGTCACTTGCATTGTTGTGCTTATTTTCACCGCATTGTTATGTGTTATACCTAGGTTGCATTGTTTTGCATCCCTTCTGCATTGTTATGCGTCACACCTAGGTTGCATTGTTTTGCATCCCTTCCGCATTGTTATGCATCACACTTAGGTTGCATTGTCTTACTTCCCTTCCACATTGTTATGCGTCACACTTAGGTTGCATTGTCTTGCATCCCTTCCGCATTGTTATGCGTCACACTTAGGTTGCATTGTCTTGCATCCCTTCCGCATTGTTATGCGTCACACCTAGGTTGCATTGTCTTGCATCCTGTCCGCATTGTTATGCGTCACACTTAGGTTGCATTGTCTTGCATCCCTTCTGCATTGTTATGCGTCACGCTTAGGTTGCATTGTCATGCACCTCTCCACTTGCATTGTCACGCACTTTTCACTTGCATTGCTATGCATGTTTCTAATGATATTGTACCTGTTAAGTTTCTTTATTTTGCAGGCACGATATTGTATGTTCGGTTCATTTGAAGCTGGCGTGATCAGATGAACCGGACGGTATTGTATATTCTCTGCGTGAGATGTAGCGAGAATTGTATAATTCTCTTACATCCTTTCTGCATGTAATGTAGTTTGGTTTTTATTTGCTTGCTTAAAAATGTTGCATGTTATGCTTCGTTATAGCTCCCTTTGCATGATCATAAGTTATGTTTGGCACCGTACATGTCATTTGCATTTTGCCCCTGCCTTTGGGCATATATCTTTGTTATCTTGTATGCGTGTCTAGGTCTTCAGCCTCGTCAAAAATGGGTCGTCTCTGGGTTTTGACATTCACTCCCGTCATTTTTATGACTTTCGAGTTCTGTCAAAGAGGGGCAACTGTAGACACCCCATTTTTGACCATCCTCAAGACTCGGACGTCATCGTTTGAATACTCGATGATCATCCATGCTCGTGTTTGTTTTGAGTTCTTGGAGGTCTCGGCTACGCGCCTTGCCTTAGGATCTGTCAACTTGTCTGTTTTGTGCTTGGTTGTGGACCAAGCACTTGTGTTTTTGCTTATGAGGGAAGATGGTGGCTTGTTTGCCATCCCCTGAACCCATCGGCCAAGGCTGGAAGTCGTCGGCCTTGTTTTCTTGCCATCGACCAAAAGTTTTGGCCGATCGGCACTCCTTTTGGTCGATCGGCACTTATGTTGGTCGATCGGCCATGTTTTCTAGCCGAACCCTATTCATCTGCTTTATGCAGATATTTTATGCCAGCTGGCATGCACAATTCACCCCCTCCATACACGTGGAGGGATTTGCCCCTTTGCTTAGCTTCCTCAAGAAGCTTTGCTTTTGGTTCTCTATAAGAGAGAACCATCTCCTCCCTCCTCAAGGGTTCAGAAAATTGAGTCTTGAGGGATAGATATACTTTTGTATCTATTCTTCTTTGTTTAGCCTTGTTTTGTACTCAAAAGTGTAGTATTGTCTTACTATTGTACACAAACACACACTAGAACACCATCCTCTTGGAGCTGAGGTCCCTTGAGGTTGATTTCAGAGTTCTTGGGTTGGTTTGAGCTTGGAAAACCTGCTGGAGCTTTGTTCTTGAAAGTGTTCTTCAAGGGTGAGTATTCTTGCTTTTAATACCCCTTTCTTGCTTAAGCTTTTAGACCCTCTTGCTTATTGTTTTAAGCTTAACTCTAAACTACAATAAGTTCTTATTTTTGATGCTTTAGATCTTTGTTTAAGATCACTTTTTGGTTTGGGGTTGTTTCCCCCTCTCTTAGGCCTTGTTAGGCCTTGTTTTAGGCCATCCCTTTTGGCCCTTGTTCTTGGCTTTGCATGACCTTCCTACCACTGAAATCCAGAGGATTTTTAGTGTTGGGAAGGTGGTTTTGGAGTCCTAAATAGGAGAGGGTCATCCCCTCTCCTTATTGTCTTGAATGCCAGTATAAATGACTTATATTGGTAGCATGTTTGCGTGGCTTGTTTTAGCTTCATTTCAGTATGTATTAGGCTTTGTTTTGCCATGATATAACACTATTTTGACTTGGTTTGGACATACCATGTATGCTTCATGTACTTGCCTTGCAATCCTTTCATTTGCCTTAATATGCATCATGCTTTAAGCTATGTTTCTAGCATGATTTTGGCTCGACTCCATGAAGCTTTTAGCCTTGTTGTAACACGTTTAAGCTCTGATTTGAGTTGTTTTGACCATATATGCCATGCTTTGTATAGCCATAAGGCATTCTAGCTTGTTAGCCTTAAGCGTCCAAGTCACTAGCATGCTTTACTTGGACCATTTCAATGATTTGGCATCATTTGTTATACTATTTCAGTCCATGTTTCATGCTCAAACACTTGCACTTGTCACTCTTGTACTGCTTTAAAGAGTTGATGTTTTATGCCTCATGAGTGGGTCATTGTGTGTGCCATCATGTTTAGGTCTTTGGGATGCCATCTAAGTGGGTTTTTGGTCTTGTTTTACCATGCCATAACTCTGTTTTTCATTGCTTAAGTCATGCCATGTTTGGTTTTGATAGGTGTAGTGCAACACCTCTTTTGTAGCCTTGCATGCCTCATGCTTTCGGCCCTTTGTTCTAGCTTATTTTGGCTTTGGTCTTTGCATGTTTTAGGCTCATTTTGGCATGATCTAGGACTGTTTAGGATTATACCTGTCATTTGCTTCAGATTTTGCATAGCCTTGGTTTGAGCCCCTTGGCTAGTTTCAAGCTTTAAGCCTTTTTGCATGACTTGCTTGCTTAGTTTGGCTGGTTTGGCACCTTTCCTAACATGATTTCAGAGCTTACAATGTATGTCACATGTCCATATTTGTCCCCTTTTAAGTGTTCTTGAAAGTTGCTCTCCTATGCTTAGGTGATAGGCAATTGGCATGCATGTTTGTATGTACCTTTGTCTTCATTTCCATAGCATTTTGGCCACTGATTTTGGGCATGGCTAAGGCATGCCCACCTTTAGTTTAAGTCCATTTACCATGTTGTTCAAAGTTTCTACTTTACATCATGCTTTCATGCTTGTTGCATGCTTGTCATATTGCATGTTGTCACATGCTTGCTAATTGACATGTTGTTGCATGCTCATCCATCTTGCATACTTGTTAAGATTACATGTTGTCACATGCTTGTTGCTGGTATTGTTGTCACATACCTATGCCATGCATCTTTACATGTTTAGGTTGTATGCCTATTGCATATTAGATGCATTGCATGATCTTGTTGCATGTTGTTGCATGCTTGGGTTGTTTGCATGCTTGCTTGCATGCTTAGGTTGCATTGCATTGTGTGTGCATTGCCTTGCCTCTTGATCAAGCATGATAGAGATTGGGGCCCCCTTATGTGTTCTTTTGTGCATTTCATTTGATATTGAATTTCACACTTGGCTCCTTTGGCCATCATGCATTGAAATGCGTGATTGGTGGTCCGAGGGTCGAGAACTACACACCTTTGAGTTTTAAACATGATAAAGGATGTAGTTGTGCAGACATTGTCTTGTAAATGTATTGCCATGCTCTGTTTGTCCTTTGCTGCAGCAACAGGAGCTTTTCACAGGAAGAAATGGTCGATCGACCATATTCAGTGCCGATCAGCAACAGACACTTGGCAGAGAGCCTTATATTTGGTCGATGACCTCCTATCTTGGTCGATGGCATCATCTCTTGGTCGATGACCTCCCACAGTGTACACAAAATGGTTCAGAAGTGTCACAGAAGTTGGCACAATTTTCAGAGGTACAAAGCAGTGCAAACAGAGGCAACATGAAGCATGGCGATGGATTTCCGAGCGAAGCCGTCTGAGCATGCATTCATCCCTCGTCTTGAGGCCATTTTAGTGTTTTAATAACTTAGAATAGGCATTTATTTCGATTTGGTTGTGTAATTAATTAATTAGCTTGCTAGTTAGTTAATTAGATGATTTGTATTATTCTTTTGGTCCCTTCGTCGAGAGGGCGCAATTATATAATAAGCGTGCGTGCGTGTGTGCATGTCTTCCAACTCCCATTTCTTTTTCCCTTTTACTTACCTACTTTCAGTGGTTAGTTCTAAGGCATATTTCAATTAGCATCCTTATGCTATGCATATTTGCACCATTCATCAGTATTGCATGTACCGAGCTCGGCTCATCATACTAACTACATTGTATTTTAATTCCAAGTTGAATACATGTATCGAATTGTCGCATCTCATATGCCATTTTAGATTAGCCGAGCCTATTCTAGTTGCACTTTGCATGCGATGCATTAGCCATTTTAACATGAACTAGGATCATGCATGATTTCTAACTAGTTTCTTGTTTTGGCTCGGAGTGCGCTGTGAGTGTTTACGCTTTAGCATCTTGCATGTGTGTGAGTGTTAACATGACAGCATGTTTGCCATGAGGCTAATTGCTTATGTGATATAACTGCCGAAATGCCTGTGGGTGAAGGTTGGATTACTTGAATTGGGACAATTCATTGAAACCCGCATTTTATCCTACTCGCGAGTAGCAAACTTCAAACCATTTTCAAACAAATAAAAATGCAATGCTTTGTTCCAAATTAGGCGATCTAGTCTATACTTGTGTGTTGTGCGCATCACATAGTAAATTCTAGCTAATAGCCGGAATAAGAACGCATATGTTTTCAAAAACAAGTTATCATGCTTAGTACAGGCCGATCTTTGATCGGGCGAGCGGGGGTGCTCATTGCATGACCTTCCCCAATCGTACCCAAGTTCCCGAGTTGAGGCAACTTTGGTGATGACGGACACGTGGCCTTAGGCACGAGTCAGGGTTTCCTAAATTCCCCTAAAATAAAATATTTAGGTGGCGACTTTGTATCTGGCAAAGCAATCCATGTTTGACACTTCTTTCTTAAAAATCAGTTTTCCAAAACGATTTGCTGGATTTGGACTCTTTGGTGATTTATCAGTCTTGCATTTCACTTTGCGAGATCAGATTAAGAACCGTGACATTGAGTCCGAACTGTAGCATGAAGCCCAAGGGCGCGTCTACAACCAGTTTGCCACTCCACTGGGAGATCAAGTTCACCATTGACTTAGTGCCTGGAACGGTGCCAATTTCCATGGCGCCGTATAGATTTGTACCCGCGGAATTGCATGAGTTGAAGATTCAACCCCAAGAGCTTTTAGACAATGGCTTTATTCGCCCTAGCACGTCGCCTTGGGGAGTGTCGGCTCTCTCTATGAAGAAGAAGGATGGGTCGTTGCGGTTGTGTATTGATTACCGTAAGTTGAATCGGGTTACCGTCAAGAACAAGTATCCTTTACCCAGAATAGATGATTTGTTTGACCAACTTAGATGGTCTTATTGTTTTTCGAAGATAGATTTGAGGTCGTGGTACCATCAGTTGAGAGTCCGGGAAGAGGACATTCTGAAAACGGAATTTCGTACGCGTTATGGCCACTATGAGTTCCTTGTAATGCTATTTGGGTTGGCTAATGCACCGGCTTCCTTTATGGACTTGATGAACCAAATTTTTAGAGAATACTTGGATCATTTTGTGGTCATCTTTGTGGATGATATCTTAATTTACTCAACCTTCGAGGAGGAACACGAGGCTCACTTGAAGGTAGTACTTGACTTGCTTAGAGAGCACCAGTTGTATGCCAAATTTGAGAAATACGAGTTTTGGCTCACCAAGGTGAAGTTTTTGGGCCATGTAGTGTCAAGAGAGGGGGTAACTGTAGACTCTTCAAAAATAGACGCTGTTCAAGATTGGGAACAACCCAAAAATGTTTTTGAGATCTGGAGTTTCTTGGGATTGGTGGGGTACTATCGGCGTTTTGTGAGGGACTTCTCTAGACTAGCCCCTTTGACTAGATTGACTAGAAAGGGGGTTAAGTGTGTAGAGAGCGAGGCTTGTGAAAAGTCATTCCAAGAGCTTAAAACTAGGCTGTCTACCGCACCAGTGTTGATAATTCCAAAAAAAGGTTTGGGTTACACCGTCTATTGTGACGCGTCTCGGGATGGGCTTGGTTGTGTTTTGATGTAAGGGGGAAAAGTTGTAGCTTATGGTTCACGGCAATTGAAAATTCATGCGAAGAATTACCCTACCCACAACTTGGAATTAGCAGCAGTGGTGTTTGCCTTGAAAATTTGGAGGCATTATTTGTATGGCGAGAAGGTTGAGGTTTTCTCCGATCATAAGAGTCTAAAGTAATTTTCCCCCCCAAAAAGACGTGAATTTATGCCAACGGAAGTGGATGGAATTTTTGGAGGATTATGACTTTGAGTTACACTATCATCAGGGAAAGGCCAATGTAGTGGCCGACACCTTAAGTCGGAAATCCATGAGTGGGTTGGCAAGTGTAGCCATTCGGGAATGAGTTATGTTGGGTGACATCGGCAAGTTTGAATTACACTTGAGTGAGTCCGAAGATGGTGCGACTTTGTTTACTTTGAGTGCTCAACCTACCCTGATTAGTAAAGTGATAGAGGCACAACAAGGAAACCGTGAAGTAGAGTTGATTCGTGATAGAATCTCCAACGGGAAGGAAGATAAAGGTTTGAACATCGACTCGAATCAGAGTGTATGTTGCCTAGACCATTCGTTTGTACCTGAATCTTGTAGAGGGGAAATGCTTCGGGAGTTCCATCACTCACGCCTTGCGGTACATCCAGGAGGCACCAAAATGTATCGTGATCTTAGCTGCTAGTTTTGGTGGAGGGGTATGAAACGAGATGTCACATCCTTCGTGTCAACGTGCCTTACTTGTCAACAAGTGAAGGCCAAACACCAAAAACCAGTAGGTTTGTTATAGCCCTTACCGATAGCCAAGTGGAACTGGGAGCATGTTACCATGGATTTCGTAGTTGGACTTCCTAGAACACAACAGATAATGATGCCGTTTGGGTGATTGTTGATAGGTTGACTAAGTCTATGCATTTCATCCCGATGCGTACCGGCGACTCAGTTGAGCTCTTGGCAAAGTTGTACGTTAGAGAGATAGTTCGACTTCGTGGAGTTCTTGTGACCATTGTATCGGATAGGGATCCTCGCTTTACCGCCCGATTGTGGAAAAGCCTTCAAGAGTCATTGGGGACTAAGTTGACCTTTAGCACCGCTTACCACCCTCAAACTGATGGACAGTCGGAGCGTACTATTCAGATTTTGGAGGACATGCTTAGAGCTTGTGTCCTTGATTTCAAGGGGTCTTGGGAGAGGCACTTACTGTTGATTGAGTTTGCCTATAACAATAGTTACCAAGCTAGCATCGAGATGGCGTCATTTGAGGCCTTGTATGGCCGACCTTATAGATTGCTGGTTTGTTGGGCCGAGGTGGGGGGATGCACCATTGTTGGGAACGGAAATCATTAAAGAGACAACCGAAAAAGTGGCTCTCATTCGGAAGAGATTAGCTATGGCCCAAAGTCGAGAGAAAAGTTATGCCGATAAGAGAAGACAACCTTTGTCTTTTGAAGTGGGTGATCATGTATTCCTTAAGATCTCACCTAGGCGGGGTTTAATGAGGTTCGGTAAGAGTGGAAAGTTATCTCCAAGATTTATTAGGCCTTTCGAGATATTGGAGAGAATTGGGGAAGTGGCATACCGGTTAGCTTTACCGTCACAACTTTTGGGGGTTCACAATGTGTTTCATGTGTCCATGCTTAGAAAGTACGAACCCGACCCTTCTCATGTGCTAGATTGGGTTGATTTGGAGGTAGATGAGGATGCCTCTTACGAAGAGCAACCGGTTCAAATATTAGATACCTGAGAGTAAGTGCTATGGGGCAAAACCATACCGTTAGTAAAGGTGTTGTGGAGACACCACGGGGTTGAAGAAGCAACGTGGGAAATGGAGGCAGAAGTCCACTCCAAGTATCTAGATTTATTTGAAAATGCTAAGTTGCTTTTTTTGATTTGTAATGTTCCCTAGTGTTGAAGGGAAAAAGTGTTAAATTGTTAATCGCATGTTGTTTTCTGTATTGTTAATCTAAGCATGAGATTGTGAATGAATGATATTTTGTTGAAAATGCTTCATTTCAAATGTCTATTATAAGCAATTGTCGTTTTGATGAAATGATAATGATGATGAGAATGGTAAATGTTGGTTGAATATCGATGTTGCTATTTGAAATTTTGATAGTGTAGTTATAATTGCTAGAACCCTTTAGTTTGGTTGGTTTGTTTAAATTTCAGGAATGAAATTTCTTATGGTGGGGAGGTTGTGATGACCGGTTTCATTATACATCGCTTCACTTATTGTCTTCTTTGCATTTGTCGTGTTCGAAAGCTTTTTCTCTATTATCGGTCTTTGTTTGTTCCGGTGTTAAATTTCCCTTGGTTCCGGAGAGTGCGGGGTCAGGTCCGCAGTGCCTAGAATTGAGCTGAGAAAATTCTGGGCTGAGAGACTAGGGCTGCACGTTGTGGATAGGGCTGCACGTGCAGGGAAGTGGGTCTCATTTAGCATGCACATTGCCTAAAAGGCAAGTGCGGAGTGAGGAGCGGGGAGGAGCCACCGCGCGTGCGGAGATGAGGGCTGCACTTGCGGGAAGACGCTCCGCACGTGCGGGAATAGGCACCACACGTGCGGGCTTCTGGGCAACCTGAAATTTTCTGTTTTTCTTTCTTTTGGGGCTGAGTGTATCTTATTTTTTCCTATATCTCTCGCTAAAAACACATTGCTCTCCCTTCTCTCTACATTTCACACCAAAAACACTACAAGATATTTGATTCCTCCAAATCTATACACATTTTGACCCAAGTTCCTTCATCAAAGTTGGGGAGCAAAGCAAGAACTACATTGTGTGCGATGGAGATTGAGTTTTGGCACCTTTTGATTCTAGGGTTTCATCTCTTTTCCCTCCAAGAACTTGAGTTAGGGACTTCTTGAGTTATATATATATATATATATATATATGTTTTGCAAGTATTGATGTGGGTTTTGGGTTTGCTTTGGGGATATTATGAGGGTTTGATTTTGGCTCAAGAATGTAGGGTTTTCAACAATGGCTTTACCTCTTTCTTTTCTTGCCATACTAGAGAACTTGACTATATTATGGAAATGAGGACTTTTTTCAAAAGATTTCTTGTGAAAAAATGAACAAATTTTTGGTTTTGGGCAAAAACCTAGAAACTTGAGACTTTGTGAAAGATGTTGGAAATATGTTGGTATTTTGACATCATCATGTTTAAATAAAAGAATGATTGAAAAATTTCTTGCTTTTATTTGGCAAAGGGTAAATTCTTTTTGGAATATGACAATTGGGGATTTTGGGAGGTTATTGCCCACAATGTAATGTAGTTATAAAATGACTAAATTGTTGAGAATTGTACAAGATGAGGAAATGTTGCTACTTGTTGATAAATTTAATTGAACATGTAGTTATTTTGTGAAACAACATTGAAGAGAGGAAAATGGGAAATGTGATTGTTATGGTATTATTGTTGAGATACTTGAAAATGGAGAAATGTTATGAGGCCTTGATAATTGTTGCATTACATACTCATTCAATTGATTTTCATACATTTTGAATTGAGTTTGGAAACGTTTACATTGAGAAAAGTATATATTGAAATGAGAGCTATGGAAATGTTTATGGGGTAAATACGTTGGTAAGTCCGGATAGGAGGTGTAGATAAAATTGATAAGTTGTCCTGAGTGTCCGGGGTGAAAGACCAAAAACACACGCGGGGGAGGAACCACTTCCCTTCCGGTTAGCAACCGGTAAAGTGGGGTTTTTGGTAGTGCTAGTTGAGCCTACTTGTAGACACCAACATAGGGATTACCTGAGTCGTATTTACCGCCCCTATTGAATAAAATTGTAAGTTTCAGAATTGTTGAGATTTCAAACTGTTGTTGAACATGGTGACTTTTAAAAAGGACACGTAAATGAATTTCTCTTTAAATTGGTGAAGACGCGCCCGAACGTCCCCGGAGGGAATCCCCCTGCTTTGTTCATTGGGCTCACTACAGTTTACGACTCAATGTCATGGTCCTGTACTTAATCTCGCAGAGTGCAATGCAAGTCTGATGAATCATCAAAGAGTCCAAATCCGACAAATCGTTTTGAAAACAGATTTTTAGAAAGAAGTGTCAAACATGGACTGCTTTGCCAGATACAGAGTCGCTATCTAAATATTTTATTTTGGGAGGAATTTAGGAAACCCTGACTCGTTGCCTAAGGCCACGTGTCCATTATCACCAAAGTTGCCTCGGCTCGGGAACTTGGGTACGATTGGGGAAGGTCACTTCGTGAGCACCCCCGCTCGCCCGATCAAAGATTTACTAACCATGATATCGAGTTTTGAAAACATATGTGCTCTTATTCCGGTTTATTAGCCTAGAATTACTATGTGATGCGTACAGCATACAAGTATAGACTGGGTCGCCTGAATTGGAACAAAAATCTCATGTTTGTTTTTGAAAGTGATTTGCTACTCGCAAGTAGGCTAAAATGCGGATTTTTCCACCCTCAAGTGGGCTTAGAAAACATGATTTTGCCACTCTCAAGTGGGCTTAAAACTCGCATTCAATGCATTGTTCCAATTCAAATAACCCAATCTTCACCCATAGGCATTCAGGCAGCTATATCACATAAGCAGTTAGCTCCATGGTAAGCATGCTATCATGGCAGTCACTCACACACATGCGAGGATGCTAAGTATAAACACTTACCGAGTACTCCAAGCCAAAGAAAGAAGCTAATTAGAAATCATGCATGAATCCTAACTATGCTGAAATGCCTAATGCAACACATGCAAAAATGCAACTAGAATAGGCTCGGCTATTCTAAAATGGCATATGAAATGCAACAATTGATCATGTATTCAACTCGGAATTGAAATACAATGTAGTTAGCATGATGCGCCGAGCCTGGTGTATGCAAGACAGATGAATGAATACAAAAATGCAAAGCATAAGGATGCTAATTGAAACATGCCCTAAACTAACCATCATAAGCTGGTAAATAAAAGGGGAAAGACGTGGGGTTGGAAGACATACATCACACACACGCACACTTATTACAACATTGCCCTCTCGCAGAGGGTCCGAATAAATATTACACAACCAAATAAATAATTAACTACTCTAGCTAATTAAATATTACAAAATCCTAATTAATTAACAAATTAACTAAGAAACGAAATAAACTAGCATGCAAATCCATGGACCGCCTCAGCTCTGTTCCGAATGATGAAAGATGCATGCATGCTCGAGTTGCATTGTCAGGAAATTCCTCGCGATGCCCCGATTTGCCTCGGTTTGCAATTGATCCGGGAATATTGTACAAAGCTCTAGAAGGTTTCTGGTTTTTGGTTTGCTGCAACAGAGAGCAAGAAAGGGGCATGGCAAAGAATTTTCAACACATGTGCGCACGACCACTCTCCCCGTCGTTACACAAGATGTAGGGAGTATAGTCCTCGATCCTCGTGCCATCAATCACGCATCTCGATGCATGATGGCTGAGGAGTCGAATTGCACGACTCAATGTGAAATGAATACATATATATACACAAAAGGCCTAAACTCCATCATGGGTAATCCGGAGTGTCGGCGACCGAAAATTGAGACACGTTTCGTCACTTTGAGTACGAAACGCCCCTTGTTTCCCGTGTTTGGACTAACCCTACTCCAAACACAATGCAATGAGATGGCATACACAATGTGACTAACGTGCAACCCTAAATGCAATGCAACCTAATCATGCTAGCATGCGAGAGATGATATGCAGACATGCAACCTAGCATACGCAATGCTATGGACTAAAATGGCATACATAATGCACATGAGCTATATGGCATACGCAATGCACACATACGAAGATGGACATACACAAAGGCATAATCAAAGCATACACAATGCGATGGTCAAACATGCAACAACATGAACCAAATGGCATACACAATGCAAGGTGGACTTAAACCAATATGAGTGGACCTCAGCCACACTCAAATCAGTGGCCATTCATGGTGAAATTAAAGGCAAGAACACTCATGCAAATATGCCCAATGCAAGGGACCGATCCTAAAGCACCAAATGCAACTTTATCAAAGCATGGCAAAGGAAGAAATATGGCATACAACACACATTTTCCAGCTCTGAAACATGATGCACCATGGTCCCGAATCATGCAAATATGTCACCCAATGCATGCTAGATGGCCCGAATACCGAAACTAGTGAAGCAGATTACACTAGAGGTACACAAAGCAATGCACAAATGACAAAACTGACCCCAAATAGACCCTAGGAAGGTCCAAGAGAGTGGGAAAATGGCCTAAAATGATGGCTCAACATGCATAGAAATGAAGCTCACGCAATGGTCCGAAAACGAGGCATTTATGCACAACTCTCAAACGCATTTAAAGGGTGGAAAACATGGATATATGGCATACATATAAGCTCTGAAATATGGTATACAATGGCCCCAAAACATGAAAACACCTCAGTATATGCATGCGATGGACCTCAAAACTCAAAGTTAAGTATGGATATTGAACTACAGGCATGCAAAACAAGCATCATTCGACCATGAGACCTACAAACAAAGCTAAGGCAGTCCAAAACATGCACAAAATCAGTTTAAGGCAAGGTCAAAATATGCTAGGAAAGGCGGCCAAAACATCATGCAAAACAAGCTAGTGAACCATGACTTACACTACAACTATATGAAGCATGTGAAGGACTACCAAACCAGCCAAAAATAAAAACATGGCATGCCAAAATATGACCAAAAACCCACTAGAACTCAGTCAACACATGCTAGAATGAGGTGCTCATTTGAAAGGCTATGCAAGGGATTACTCTACACATGCAAGATAGACATCAAAAATGGAAAAACCACCTCTGGGCAGAGGTTATGAGGGCCCTAAAACTCATCAAAAAGGGCCTGAAAGGGGGCTAGGAAGCATTCAAGCGAAGGCTCTTTTGAAAGGCTATGAAGAGGGTTACTCTACACATGCAAGATGGACACTTTACATGGCAAAACCACCTCTGGAAAGAGGTCATACAGGCCATAAAACTCACAAATAATAGCCTGAAACATGGCTTGAAAACATGCAAATAGGGGCTCCTTTGTTAGGCCAAGAAAGCTAGTAAACAAGACAAGGGGTGAGAGAGTCACCCCTCTCTGATTTTGGGGCTCAAAACAGCATGTTAGCCACTGAAAATCCACTGGATTTTAGTGGCTAGAAGGCCAAACAAAGCTCACTTCAAAGGCCTAGATGCATGGCTCAAAACAAGATGAAAACAAGCATGCAAGGGGGTAGATGACCCCCAATAGAGAAATGACCTTAAACAAACTCTAAGAGGAGCTCAAAATAATTTTTTTTTCAGTTTATAATGAAGCCAAAAAGTGCTTGTAAATAGAGCGAAGATATGGAGCAAAATAATGTCAAAAAGAAGGAAAGAAGTGTTACCCTTGTAGAGAAGACCTCCAGCAGCTTCTGGACCAAAATAGCAAACCTTCAACCTCTGAAAACCAGCTCCAAGGTGCTTAGAGTGATGGTGGAGGTGTTAGGATAGGAGGTGGTGTGTAAGGGAGGGCAAGAACTTCACCATTTGAAGCTAAAATGGAGAGAAACAAAGGGAGGTATGGTGTATATGCTCAGCCAACTTCAGAACCCTTGCAAAGGAAGGGAGGCCCTTCCTTTATAGAGAAGAGAGGTCAAAGCTTCTCTTGGAAGCTTAAAACCAAGATTAAACATCCTCCATACACGTGTATGGAGAATGCAGCAAATGCCTCCCAGTTGGCACAGCTGGAACACACTCACTGAGACAAATCTGCAGAGAGCTGGCTGACCAGTTCAAGTGGTCGGCCGACCACTTGCCCTGGTCGGCTGACCAGGTCAAAAGGTTCAAGATGGTCGGCCACCCCATATGATGAAACCCCAGAAGTTAGATTTCCAATGGTGCCAGCCTTGCATTAAAATTCCAACTGTGCAAAAAGTTATGCTTGTTTTGGTAAAGTCGCGCAGATTCGGTCCAACCGGATTGATGCCCTACTTCAACCAACCATATCTCCCACGTCCGGACTTGGCTTTAGGAGATTCTTGAGTGTAAAATGAAGCTCCGGAAGTCTTCTTTCCAACGATGGTGGCCTCATAGCTAAAATCCAAGTGTATAGACAGATAGGCATGATTTAGCGAGGACCGCTCGGCTCTCTCTCTCTTAGCGATTCGTGTCCATTTCTCCTCCAACTAGGTTTTTTCCCTCTTCTTTTCTTTTCTTTTCTTCAACTCCAAACCCCTAAACAAGGTGTTTTGAAAGATTTTTCAAAGATTTCGTCTCTCTTTCATTCATTTCCACTTTGTCCTTGCTCGGTTTACCAGAAAGCGCGACATTTAACAAAATGCGAGTGTCGGAACATCGTAGAACTTTATTTTCAAAACATTTTGAAAGAGAGGGTTTCAAGTCTAAAATCTTTTGATCAAGATTGTTTTGGTCCAAAAAGGGGTTTGAAGTTGAGATTTGACTCTCTCCTTGCCGAAGAAACAGAACCTTTCCCCTGCACAACTTTCATCACCAAGCAAGCCATTAGCGACGCCCAAGTCTTAAGGGCGGTCAAAAATGGGATGTCTACAGTTGCCCCTCTTTGACAGAACTCGGAAGTCAAGAAGTGACGGGAGTGAATGTCAAAGCCCAGAGACGACCCATTTTTGACAAGGCCGAAGACTTGGACAAATAAACAAAATATAGATAAATAAATGGTTACGCCCGCAGGCTGCCTACGTATCCCTTTGCAAGGAATCAAACCAGCGTAGTTCAGGGCAAGATGCAAAAAGATATGCAGGAAGATTTTGATAATTGTACTTATACGCTATGCGAAGTTGGTTTGAAAATTGGACTTATACGCTTTCGCAAAGCCGGTTTGATAATTGGACTTATACGCTACGTGAAGCCGGTTTGATAATTGGACTTATATGCTAAGCGAAGCCGGTTTGAAAATTCAGGATTTATGCAATGCAATGTAATGAAACAATGCAAATGATATATAATGCATTCGGGATATTCAAACCATAAACAGTACAAAACCACACAAATATCATGAAGAGGATGGAGATGCAAAATCAAACTCCATCTACCATAGAAAAGGTGCCGAAACCCTCAAACTACAATCCCCTCAGTGGAATAGGCGCGTACACATGCAGGACTATGTGTGTGTAGACGGAACACAAGATACAAGTAATTGGGTGGCATGATATAAGTGAGGAATGATTTGCTGAGGAAAGATCGTGATCCTAAATGTTGGATGCAACACACTACACTACAATGTAATGAATGCAATGGATAAGGCGCGCGGCCAAACCGTATCTTGCCTAGACAAGGCATGGACACAAATAAACCATGTCTAACACGGAAATGGTGCCGTCACCCTCAAACCACAATTCCATCAGTGGAATAGGTGCGTACACAAAATCTCATAACCATGCTTCAACGTGAAAAGTATGGGCACATGCCAAACCAAGCTTAATATGGAAAGGCGTGAGCGACAGAATGGAGGTGATCCAACGGATATGCAGTAAATGCGTGCAATATATGCTATATACAATGCAATGTACATACTAGAATGCAGTGGATGCAATGAATGGAGTGAAAAAGGCATGCGGCCAAACCATACCTTGCCTAGAAAAGGCATGGACACAAACAAACCACGTCTAGCACAGAAATGGTGCCGTCACCCTCAAACCACAATTCCCTCAGTGGAATAGGCGCGTACACATAATCACATAACCATGCTTTGACGTGAAAAGTATGGGTACATGCCAGACCAGGCTTAACATGGAAAGGATGCATGTGATGGATGCTATATGCAATGCAATAAACATAATGTGATGCAATAGATAGGAAGTGAAGGTACCTTACAGGGGCAATTGGCAATGACCTACCTCGGCAATGTCTTACCTCATGCTGATGTGGGAATCTTCCCCTTCTTTTCGGTTGAACCACAGGTACTACTTTTCTCCCTGACTGTGGTCGCAGCTTTCCCTATTCTCCAACAGGGTGGCAGACTAGGTTGGTTCAGTATCCAGAATTGAGGTGCATACACATGCTATCTCAATCTATGGGGCTGCCATACAGATTTCAAGCCGAGGATATACCTCTGGGTATTTAAACCAGACTTTAGTCTCGGAAATCCCGAACCTTTTCGTTCTAGGGAAGAGCCATTTGAACTCTAGTTTCCATCGTCTCAGTTGGTCTCCTAGGAACTCACCGCGAACACAGGCAGGTGGCTATACCAGACCACCGGAAGTCGTTCGGGCACGACAAACACCAAAGGAATTGCACCTTTAGAGGATTTAAGGTCTCCTAGACTAGGTGAGTGCACAAGATAGAGTGATGAAGATACAGGATTTAAGGTCCCCTAGACCAGAGGATTTAAGGTCTCCCAGACCAGCGAAAGGTATACAAGACAATGCCAATGAAGATGCACTAACAAGTGCAAGGGAGGTGCGCAAAACAATGCGATGCACAAAATAGCACGATGAAATGTATACACAATGCAAGTAATGGTCACAGCACAAAACAGCGCGATGCGCAAAACAGCGCGAGTGCACAAGACAGTGCGATGCGCAAGAAAGCTCGAGTGTAAACTGCACAAAATAGTGCGATGCATAGTGAATGTATAAAACAGTGCCAAGAAGATGGGTGCGCAAGACAGCGTGATAAAATGCATGAACAATGCAAGTAAGGTGCATAACAATGCGAGAAAGATGTGCATAACGATGCATTTTGAATTTCTTGCACACTTTATGTTTTTGCTATGTATTATATCTGCTCGTTCTGGACACATTCACATACACAGTATTTCTGCTCATTCTGGCATACAGCTCACACGTAGCACAATACTGACTTGGCACGTAGCTTATTCATAACACAATGCTGACTTGGCACACAGCTCGCAACATAACACTTTGTTAATTTGGCACACAGCTCACTTGGGCACACAGTACATTTGGGCACACAGCTCATTTGGGGCACGTAGCTTATTTTGGGCACATAGCTCATTTTGGCACACAGCTCATTTCGGGCGCACAACTCATTTTCGGGCACGCAGCTCGTTTTCGGGCACACAGCTCATTCTTCGGGCACACAGCTCGTTTTCAGGCACACAACTCATTTTTCGGGCACACAGCTCACTTTTTGGGCGCACAACTCGTTCTTTGGGCACGCAGCTCATTCTTTGGGCACGCAGCTCATTTTTCGGGCACACGGCTTATTTTGGCACACAGTTCATTTCGGGCGCACAGCTTATTTTGGGCGCACGGCTCGTTTTCGGGCACACAGCTCATTTTCAGGCACACAGCTCATTTTTCGGGTACATAGCTCACTTTCAGGCACACGGCTCATTTTCGGGCACACGGCTCGTTTTCGGGCACACAGCTCACTTTTTGGGCACACAGCTCGTTCTTTGGGCACGCAGCTCATTCTTTGGGCACGTAGTTCATTTTTCGGGCACACGGCTTATTTCGGGCACACAGCTCGTTTTCGGGCACGCAGCTCGTTTTTGGGCACACGGCTCACTTTTTGGGCACACAGCTCGTTCTTTGGGCACGCATCTCATTCTTTGGGCACGCAGCTCATTCTTCGGGCACACGGTTTATTTCGGGCACACAGCTCATTTTCGGGCACACGGCTCGTTTTCGGGCACACAGCTCGTTCTCGGGCACACAGCTCGTTTTCAAGCACACGGCTTGTTCTTCAGGCACACAGCTCATAACACTGCTCAATCTGAACACTCAGTCCATAACACAGCATTCGGTTTGCATTTTGAACACACAGCTCAAGCACTCGAACGTCTGAACACGCAGCTCAAACTTTTGCCGTGAACACGCAACCCACATTTTTGAAATCTGAACACACAGCTCAAACTTTTGTCGTGAACACGCAGCCCACATTTTCTTGAAATCTGAACACACAGCTCAAACTCTTGCGGTGAACACGCGGCCCACACTTTCTTGAAATCTGAACACACAGCTCAAACTTGTTGTGAACATACAAGCCCACAGTTTTTGAAAGTTGAACACGCAACTCACAGTTTTTGAAAGTTGAACATGCAGCCCAAAGTTTTTGAAAGTTGAACACGCAGCCCAAACTCTTGATGGTGAACACACAGCCCACACTCTTCTAGTGAACACGCAGCCCACAGTTTTTGAAAGTTGAACACGCAGCTCACAGTTTTTGATTGTTGAACACGCAGCCCAAACTCTTGATGGTGAACACACAGCCTACACTCTTGTAGTGAACACACAGCCTACAGTTTTTGAAAGTTGAACACGCAGCCCAAACTCTTGATGGTGAACACACAGCCCACACTCTTGTAGTGAACACGCAGCCCACAGTTTTTGAAAGTTGAACACGCAGTTCACAGTTTTTGAAAGTTGAACACGCAGCCCAAACTCTTGAATTTCTGAACATGCAGCCCATTTTTGATTGTGAACATGCAACACACACTTGTTGAAAGTTGAACATGCAGTCCAAACTTTTGAATTTTTCCTGAACACGCAGCCCATTCATTTCATTTGCACACAGATCATTCTTAATTCTGAACATGCAGCTCATAAATTTTCATTTCTGAACACACAGCTCATTCACTTCACTTTGAACACGCAGCTCACACATTTCAATTTTGAACACGCAGCTCATACATTTTCATTTGCACACAGCTCATTCTTAATTCTGAACACACAGCTCATAAATTTTCATGTCTGAACACACAGCTCATTCACTTCACTTTGAACACGTAGCTCATACATTTTCATTTGCACGCAGCTCATTCTTAATTCTGAACACTTAACTCATAAATTTTCATGTCTGAACGCATAGCTCATTCACTTCATTTTGAACACGCAGCTCACACATTTCAATTCTGAACACGCAGCTCATAAATTTTTATGTCTGAACACACAGCTCATTCACTTCATTTTGAACACACAGCTCACACATTTCAATTCTGAATATGCAACTCATACATTTTCATTTGCACGCAGCATATTCTTAATTCTGAACACGCAGCTCATAAATTTTCATGTCTGAACACACAACTCATTCACTGCATTTTGAACACGCAGCTCACATATTTCAATTCTGAACACCCAGCTCATAAATTTTCATGTCTGAACACACAGCTCATTCACTTCATTTTGAACACGCAACTCACACATTTCAATTCTGAACACGCAGCTCATACATTTTTATTTGCACGCAGTTCATTCTTAATTCTGAACATGCAGCTCATAAATTTTCATGTCTAAACACACAGCTCATTCACTTCATTTTGAACACGCAGCTCACACATTTCAATTCTGAACACGCAGCTCATACATTTTCATTTGCACGCAGCTCATTCTTAATTCTGAACATGCAGCTCATAAATTTTCATGTCTAAACACACAGCTCATTCACTTCATTTTGAACACGCAGCTCACACATTTCAATTATGAACATACAACTCGTACATTTTTATTTTGAACACGCAGCTCACAACACAACACTGCTCGATTTGAACACACGGCTCATAACACATTAGTCTTTTAATTTTGAACACACAGCTCATAACAAAACTCTGCTCGATCTGAACACACGGCTCATAACCTAGTAGTCTTTTAATTTTGAACACATAGCTCATTCTGAACATACAGGATGCGACGACGGAACTTGCAGAAGTTGAAACCAACTCAGATGCCCGACATTTTTCCTTTTTTCTTTTGCTTTGAAGTCTAGAACCTATATAGCTTCAGATAGGTCCTGGTTTTACTGTTCCCGCATGACCTGGGTTGAACCCTGCAGTTTTATGAAAGAACAAATTTTGTTTTGCACAAATGTGGAGAATGGCATGGCACTCTGAGCACAAAACGATTTTTTGAAAGTGAAATGGGAAAAGGGTTCTCAACCGGGTATTGAGCCTATAACTGACCACAGCCAAAACGACTCAATAACGGGAAACAAAGGTAGAACAACCTAAACACAATACAACAAAGGAAAAACAAGGTAAAACAACCTAAACACATCTATAGGCACCCGAAACGACTCAAAACGAGAATCGAGACAAACAAAAGGACTGACACGACACACAGACGTGTTCTAATGGCAAGAGACCTCTCAGTGCACCAGGAGCCAGTTTCTCTGGGTATTGTTTCCCACCCTTTCCTATTTGTGATTCTCGCATCACTCAGCCCTCAGGCTCTGTTTTTCTGAAAAATCCCTTTTCCTCACTTTTTCTCTCAGCGCACATCTCTCTATTCTTCAATCTCTCACTTTTTGTCCCTCTCCTGGGTGGTTGATGGGTAAACAAGAAGTTGCAGGCTCGTGCCCCTAGCATTCTGCTAGATTCTCCTTCTTCTGCTCACAACAGTGAACTTCCCCACAGAGGGGTTGCGATGCAGCTAGATGTGCAGCAGATCTGCAATTGACATCGGCTGATGATGCTCTGTTGGGGAGTTTGGACGTGATCAGATCTGTCCAGATAAGGGAATGAAATATCTTGCTCCATTCCAGTTTGCGCTTCGCACTTGGCTTGATACCTCGCTGCTTGGAGGATGAGAGAGCTTTTTGGCCTTTTGTTGTTAGCTTCAATTGTGCCCTTTTCTGGCAAGTAGAGTGCCCTTTCTGGCAAGTATGTTGACAATGGGGAAAAGACAGAACACCTGACTTAACTGTGCCCTTAGTTCAATATTTTGACCATTTTTTTTGTTTTTGACGTTCTGTTAAAACAATTTTGACCAACATGAGAGTTAGATTAACACTCTTGTTCGATTTTCTGATTTGAAATCATGCAAGTCAGGTTATGAGCACTGAAAATTTTTCTTTTTTGGGTCCAAGAACTATTTTTGCAAATGGCCACTGCTCAACGAGCATGGAACCTACTCTTGAGATGCGCGACCTCAGATATGAAGGAAAATTGTCCCTTGCTTGAGGAAAGTTACATGGCAACGGAAAGTTGCCCCTTGTTTGAATGACACCGCAACGTTTTGTACGGCAATGGAAAGTTGCCCCTTGTTTGAATAGCGCCGCAGCACGTGGCCACCAGTCCTCACAGGACAATTACAACCAAATTCTCGGATCCAGAGAAGACAAAGATGACCAGAACCATCACATGGACATAGTCGAATTTGAAGTGTTTTACGGCTGGACTTCAGAATGAAGTTGCCTACGTATTCCAAAGATGGGAATCAAGCCTTACGTAGTTCGGGGTTAAGGTACACTCGGGTATTAACCTCTCATTTTGCGTTTTAACTTTTGTCAAGGCCGCCCTTTCTGGGTTTTTAACCTTGTGAGCTTTGTTCTTCTTTTCTTTTCAATTCTTTTCATTTTCTTCATTTTTCTCTTCTTTTTATTTTTTTTTCATTCTTTGCATTTTTCTTTTTTTTTGTTCTTTTTTCTTGCTCTAACTTTTGCTTGGGTCACCCTTTCAGGTTTTCGACCCAGCGAGCCTCTCAAGGGTAAAAGTGTAGCTTTGTCCATGTCAAATGGTTTTGAGATCCTGAAGTCATCTGAATCCAGGAGAATGGCTGCTGTTCGCTGACGATGTAGGAGTCCATCGAATGGGGGGCTGAATTTGCCCCTAGTGTTGTGGATAGGAACTCGGTTATCCTTCAGCAATGTTTTCTTCTTTCCTCCCTTCTGGGATTTGGCATTCTTGTCGATCTTTGTTGATTTGTGGAATGATCCATCTTCGGCTCTTTGAGCACAATCTGGCATCTTTTGCCCCCTAGTTCAAGGGGTGCTTCTGATCTAGCTTTGCAAGCTTCTTTTGAAGACATCTGATCTTCTTGATCTGACTTCTCTGCTCCTAGTTCGAGGGCTGCTTTTGATCTGGCCACACAGGCCTTACATGGTGGTTGACCGTTGAACATTCTGAATCTAAGTTCAAGGTTCGAAAGCAAGGGGTCGAGTCTCGAGGCTGAGAGCGATCCTAGGCTACACAATCTCAAGAGCGATTCCACACAGGTCTTAGCAGGACCGTGCAAAATATTTTTTGAAATTTTTTTAAGAAAGCGACAAATCGCTCGCGCTGAACATAGTGTAGAACCAATCTGGATCAAGCCAGGGTCCTTCTCAGTGCTCACATTAACAAACATGATTTCATTTATTAAGGGCTTAGCATGCCTCTCTTTCTCTCAATTGATCAATTTTTTTTGGAAATCTCGAGGAATTCCTTCATTTTTGTTTTCATCACAATGTTCAAAAGATTTTGAAAAACGTAGGTCTATGCAATGATTTCAAGGCACAGAAAAGACACAGTTTCTTAGTGAAATACTGCCATCTCATTCAGAACTCCTGACACAACTGGCGCAAGGCAGAAGCAGACTCAAGGGCATGAAAATTACTGCTGCTTCATTTAGATCTTTTGGCGTAACTGGCTCCATGGCGAAAACAGACTCAAAAGAAAGCAAAAAGACAAACACAAAACAAGATAGTGATGTCCGAGGTAACATCCCCGAAATCACCCGACCTTTGTACAACAGGACTGACTCGATACAACAAGACAAACCCTTAATCAAAAAGACTGACTCAAGACAATGAGACAGACTTAAAAATGAAACTACTGAATTGACTCAATACCCAAGTCAGAAACTACAAAACTAGCATTTGCAAATGCTCAAAACAGTGCGTTCCAAACGCCACATCCGGAGTAAGCCGAGCACCACCTGCAGGTGGTTCAACCCTTGATCACAAACTTGCGTTATCCCCCAAGTCCACCATCCCAGCACTGACAGACTTTGCTGAGCTTGGCGGGTGGATGACTTCATTGTCAATCAAACCTTGCACTTCGTGGCGAAGACGGAAGCAGTTGTCGGTGTTGTGACCGGTTTGTTGATGGTATGCACAGTACTGAGTTGCATCATGTTTAGCTGGAAGGGGATTCGAGAGAGGCCGTAGCTCGAGGGGTTTGAGATGCCCCTTTTTAACAAGGATTTGAAGCGCCTTAGACAAAGGCATGTAGAGGGCAAGGAAGACCCTGCGACCTCGGGGTAAGTACTTCGAGGTTTGCTGACTTTTGCCGGACGCACTAGCAAAAGGATTGGCAGGTGCTGCCTTGGCTTTCTGATCTTTTCCAGGTGCAGGGTTAGGATTGGAAGGAACTGTTCTGGCATGATGGTCCCTATCCTGATTTTCCCTCTGGCTTGAACTGCTCTCGGTCTGAGTGGGGAAGATGTCATCCACAGTCTTAGCCACAACTGCAAGTACTTGTTGCTTATTCAAACCCCCGGCTTTCAAAGCCTCAACAGCTTGCTGGAGTTGTTCATAGGGATTAGTGTCCACCTTCTCCTTGTTATTTCCACTAGCCATAGCTTGGTAGGAGGTTTGGGTTGCTTGATTAGTGCGAAGTCCAGCTGCTGTTGGCATGTCATTGCTGGAGCTTGAGACAACTTCAGGTTGGCTGAGCTCAATTACAATTCGCCCCAGTAGCGGGGGCTCCTGCGACATGAAGTTCCCTGCATACGATGTGGTTTGTGGCGGAGCCGGCATTCTGTAGGCTAGATCAACCACAGACCTTTGAAGGTCACCAATCATTCCCATCAACTCAAATGTGGTGGGCTCACAGGTTTGAAATAACTGGGGTTCCCAGATCGAATATGCAGCAAGTGACCTAGGTGGGTGTGGCACTTCAACGTCGGTATCACCCTGTATGATGATTCCTTGGTTTAATGCAGCTGTCATAACCACTATTTCCTCTGAGTTCTATGTCATCATAAGTCTATTGAACTAAACGGAGGTGACGTGACTGGTGATTGACGGATCGGATGAACCGGTGAGCCTTTTCCTGCCTTGCCTGAGCAAAGGAGCACACTGGTTGCTCTGAATTGAGTCTCTGAACTGAAAGAGAAAAACAGGCAACATCTCAGTCCAATTTCACCAGAACAGATACTAGTATAGCTGAATAATGGTATTCGGCTATTGATCACTGTTCCCCAAATTACTGCCCCAAATCTGAATCTGATACCAGCAGATATAACTGATTCCCAAAATACCAATACTGGTGCTTTCAGGCCTGATACCCAAACTTGTAAACTAATACATGCATTCCTGTAGAGACGCACTCAAAAAGCACATAGCAAATAAGTGAGAGCCAAAACACCCCTATGTTGGGGTAGGGTTTCCCTGTCCTATTTTGTCAGGAACTAGGGTTTCACTACGCACACAGCGGTTTCAAACAACCAATAATCGGGTAAGCAACCTGTCCTAGCTTTGGAATGGTCACTATGGATTTCGAATATGCACTAGGTCGAATGGTCAAAAAGGGTGCCCTGGTAAAATCGGGGTTTGTGTTCCCGTCGTGGCAGAGCCCGCAACCGGTCAGCCTTATGGCACACTTCTCGAAGCAAGCCTCCGGTAAACCGTTCAGGAATAGCATACGGAAAACACGGTGTCCTAAGCATACCAATGCACATGCAATGCAAAGAAGCACATAAGTGTAGCCAAAACAAGATATCATGAGTTTGAGTCAAGTTCTCTAACTCCCCAGCAGAGTTGCCAGAAACTGTAGACGCGCCTGAACGCCCCGAGAGGGAATCCCCCTGTTTTGTTCATTGGGCTCAGTACAGTTTAGGACTCAATGTCACGGTCCTGTATCTAATCTCACAGAGTGCAATGCAAGATCGATGAATCATCAAAGAGTCCAAATCCGACAAATCATTTTGAAAATAGATTTTTAGAAAGAAGGGCCAAACATGGACTGCTTTGCCAGATACAGAGTTGCCACCTAAATATTTTATTTTGGGGGGAATTTAGGAAACCCAGACTCGTTGCCTAAGGCCATGTGTCTGTCATCACCAAAGTTGCCTTGGCTCGGGAACTTTGGTTCGATTGGGGAAGGTCACTTCGTGAGCACCCCCGATCACCCGATCAAAGATCGGCCTCTACTAACTATGATATCGAGTTTTGAAAACATATGTGCTCTTATTCGGGTTTATTAGCCTAGAATTACTATATGCTGCGCACAGCATACAAGTATAGACTGGGTCGCCTGAATTGGAATAAAACATCTCATGTTTGTTTTTGAAAGTGATTTGCTACTCGCAAGTAGGTTAAAATGTGAATTTTTCCACCTTCAAGTGGGCTTAGAAAACATGATTTTGCCACTCTCGAGTGGGCTTAAAACTCGCATTCAATGCATTGTTCCAATTCAAATAACCCAATCTCCACCCACAGGCAATTAGGCAGTTACATCACATAAGCAGTTAGCCCTATGGTAAGCATGCTATCATGGCAGCCACTCACACGCATGCAAGGATGCTAAAGCATAAATACTTACCGAGTACTCCAAGCCAAAGAAAGAAGCTAATTAGAAATCATGCATGAATCCTAACTATGCTGAAATGCTTAATGCAACACATGCAAAAATGCAACTAGAATAAGCTCGGCTATTCTAAAATGGCATATGAAATGCAACAATTGATCATGTATTCAACTCGGAATTGAAATACAATGCAGTTAGCATGATGCGCCGAGCCCGGTGTATGCAAGACAAATGAATGAATACAAAAATGCAAAGCATAAGGATGCTAATTGAAACATGCCCTAAACTAACCATCATAAGCTGGTAAATAAAAGGAGAAAGACGTGGGGTTGGAAGACATACATCATACACACGCACATTTATTACAATATTGCCTTCTCGCAGAGGGTCCGAATAAATATTACACAACCAAATAAATAATTAACTACTCTAGCTAATTAAATATTACAAAATCCTAATTAATTAACAAATTAACTAAGAAACGAAATAAACTAGCATGCAAATCCATGGACCGCCTTAGCTCTGTTCCGAATGATGAAAGATGCATTCATGCTCGAGTCGCCTTGTCAGGAAATTCCTCACGATGCCCCAATTTGCCTCGGTTTGTAATTGATCCTGGAATATTGTACAAAGCTCTAGAAGGCTGCTAGTTTCTGGTTTGCTGCAACAGAGAGCAAGAAAGGGGCATGGCAAAGAATTTTCAACACATGTGCGCACGACCACTCTCCCCGTCATTACAAGTGCTCTAGGGAGTATAGTCCTCGATCCTCGTGCCATCAATCACGCATCTCGATGCATGATGGCTGAGGAGTCGAATTGCACGACTCAATGTGAAATGAATGCATATATAAATATAACAAGGCCTAAACTCCATCATGGGTAATCCGGAGTGTCGGCGATCAAAAATTGAGACACGTTTCGTCACTTTGAGTACGAAACGCCCCTCGTTTCCCATGTTTGGACTAACCCTACTCCAAACACAATGCAATGAGATGGCTTACACAATGCGACTAACGTGCAACCCTAAATGTAATGCAACCTAATCAAGCTAGCATGCGAGGGATGACATGCACACATGCAACCTGGCATACGCAATGCTATGGACTAAAATGGCATACATAATGCACATGAGCTATATGGCATACACAATGCACACATATGAAGATGGACATACACAAAGGCATAATCAAAGCATACACAATGCAATGGTCAAACATGCAACAACATGAACCAAATGGCGTACACAATGCAAGGTGGACTTAAACCAATATGAGTGGACCTCAACCACACTCAAATCAGTTGCCATTCATGGTGAAATTAAAGGCAAGAACACTCATGCAAATATGCCCAATGCAAGGGACCGATCTTAAAGCACCAAATGCAACTTTATCAAAGCATGGCAAAGGATGAAATATAGCATACAAACACGCATTTTCCAGCTCTGAAACATGATGCACCATGGTCCCGAATCATGCAAATATGTCACCCAATGTATGCTAGATGGCCCGAATATCGAAACTAGTGAAGCGGATTACACTAGAGGTACACAAAGCAATGCACAAATGACAAAACTGACCCCAAACAGACCCTAGGCAAGTCCAAGAGAGTGGGAAAATGACCTAAAATGATTGCTCAACATGCATAGAAATGAAGCTCACGCAATGGTCCAAAAACGAGGAATTTATGCACAACTCTCAAACGCATTTAAAGAGTGGAAAACATGGATATATGGCATACATATAAGCTCTGAAATATGGTATACAATGGCCCCAAAACATGGAAACACCTCAGTATATGCATGCGATGGACCTCAAAACTCAAAGTTAAGCATAGATATTGAACTACAGGCATGCAAAACAAGCATCATTCGTCCATGAGACCCAACAACAGAGCTAAAGCAGTCCAAAACATGCACAAAATCAGTTTAAGGCAATGCCAAAATATGCTAGGAAAGGCGGCCAAAACATCATGCAAAACAAGCTAATGAACCATGACTTACACTACAACTATATGAAGCATGTGAAGGACTACCAAACCAGCCAAAAATAAAAACATGGCATGCCAAAATATGACCAAAAACCCACTAGAACTCAGTCAACACATGCTAGAATGAGGTGCTCCTTTGAAAGGCTATGCAAGGGATTACTCTACACATGCAAGATAGACATCAAAAATGGAAAACCACCTCTGGGCAGAGGTTATGAGGGCCCTAAAACTCATCAAAAAGGGCCTAAAAGGGGGCTAGGAAGCATTCAAGCGAAGGCTCCTTTGAAAGGATATGAAGAGGGTTACTCTACACATGCAAGATGGACATTTAACATGGAAAAACCACCTCTGGAAAGAGGTCATGCAAGTCATAAAACTCACAAATAATAGCCTGAAACATGGCTTGAAAACATGCAAATAGGGGCTCCTTTGTTAGGCCAAGAAAGCTAGTAAACAAGACAAGGGGTGAGAGAGTCACCCCTCTTTGATTTTGGGGCTCAAAACAGCATGTTAGCCACTGAAAATCCACTGGATTTCAGTGTCTGGAAGGCCAAACAAAGCTCACTTCAAAGGCCTAGATGCATGGCTCAAAACAAGATGAAAACAAGCGTGCAAGGGGGTAGATGACCCCCAACAGAAAAATGACCTTAAACAAACTTCAAGAGGAGCTCAAAATAAGACTTTTTTCAATTTATGACAAAGCCAAAAAGTGCTTGCAAATAGAGCTAAGATATGGAGCAAAATAATGTCAAAAAGAGGGAAAGAAGTGTTACCCTTGTAGAGAAGACCTCCAGTAGCTTCTGGATCAAAATAGCAAACTTTTAACCTCTGAAAACCAGCTCCAAGGTGCTTAGAGTGATGGTGGAGGTGTTAGGATAGGAGGTGGTGTGTAAGGGAGGGCAAGAACTTCACCCTTTGAAGCTAAAATGGAGAGAAACAAAGGGAGATATGGTGTATATGCTCAGCCAACTTTAGAACCCTTCCAAAAGAAAGGAGGCCCTTCCTTTATAGAGAAGAGAGGCCAAAGCTTCTCTTGGAAGCTTAAAACCAAGATTAAATGTCCTCCATACACGTGTATGGAGGATGTAGCAAATGCCTCCCAGCTGGCACAGTTGGAACACACTCACTGAGACAAATCTGCAGAGAGCTGGCCGACCAGTTCAAGTGGTCGGCCGACCACTTGACCTGGTCGGCTGACCAGGTCAAAAGGTTCAAGGTGGTCGGCCACCCCCTATGATGAAGCCCCAGAAGTTAGCTTTCCAATGGCGCCAGCCTTGCATTAAAATTCCAACTGTGCAAAAAGTTATGCTTGTTTTGGTAAAGCCGCGCAGATTCAGTCCAACCGGATTGATGCCCTACTTCAACCAACCATATCTCCCACGTCCGGACTTGGCTTTAGGAGATTCTTGAGTTTAAAATGAAGCCCCGGAAGTCTTCTTTCCAACGGTGGTGGCCTCATAGCTAAAATCCAAGTGTATAGACAGATAGGCGTGATTTAGCGTGGACCGCTCAACTCTCTCTCTCTCTTAGTGATTCGTGTCCATTTCTCTCCTAGCTGGGTTTCTTCCCTCTTCTCTTCTTTTCTTCAACTCCAAACCCCTAAACAAGGTGTTTTGAAAGCTTTTTCAAAGATTTTATCTCTCTTTCATTCATTTCCACTTTGTCCTTGCTCGATTTATCGGAAAGCATGACATTTAACAAAATGTGAGCGTCGGAACATCGTAGAACTTTATTTTCAAAACATTTTGAAAGAGAGGGTTTCAAGTCTAAAATATTTTGATCAAGATTGTTTTGGTCCAAAAAGGGGTATGAAGTTGAGATTTGACTATGTTCTTGCCGAAGAAACTGAACCTTTCCCCTGCACAACTTTCATCACCAAGCAAGCCATTAGCGATGCCCAAGTCTTAAGGGCGGTCAAAAATGGGGTGTCTACAATTGGCATTGCATGGCATTTGCATTTAATATTGGAAATCTTGCATCACTGTATATACTTTGTAAGGATTCTCTATTGGGCTTTAAGCTCACCCCTATGGGTTTTTGGTGCAGGAAAAGATGTGGTGATCTCGCCGAGTTGAGGACGTGGACATATTTTTGTGAAGAGTAAATGACTCTATTTTTGCTGTGAACTATTTGCTAGCCAAGGGCTCTAAATGTATGAGTTCGTGAAACCATTTTTCTGTAACCAAGCTCAAGCCTTGGAATATGTAAGCCCTTAAGGGCATTTTATTTATTTTGGGATTTGATGTTGTACATGCTATAGATTCATGTATTTTCATACCGTTGAATGTATAATTCGCATGTAGAGCTTTTGTGCAAACTTTATTGATTAATGATGTAAAGGTTGGAGATCTATCTTTATTCCTTATTGGATGTTGGTTAATGTACCTAATTTGTGTTAGGTTATTTCGGGGTGTTACAGATTGTTTGGAAGGAGAAAAGGGATGGACTCCATTATAATTAAGTTGGCCAGAGTGTTTTGGGTGAAAATTCTAAAATTATACATGGGTGCCTAGCCCATGGACGAAATATCTACAAAATGGCAATAGTAGCACTTGTATAGCCTATGTTTACATTGGTCCTATTTGACGGCAGCCCGCGGACGAAATATCCATGAAATGGAAGTTTGAAGTGTTTATGTGTATGCGTTGTATGATTTGAAAACCATTGAGTTGTAGCCTCAGTTGCGTGTCTAAAATGTAATGAATTGACTTATGAATTGAGATGAAATAAATTAACTTGAAATCAATTGTCATGAAATGAAGTAAGACTAAAATGGCATGAGGTGTATCTTTGACCTGGGATTTCGTTATTTAAAGGTGTGTCCTTGATTTACCGTGCTTAAGACAGGTAGAGTAGAACTTATTTATCATTATTGTCTCAGTGTATCTAAGTATATTATGGGTTATGATGGTTATGGTTCTGGAAGGCCGAGTTGTGTCATTCGTTGAGTAAATAGTTGTTGGTTGCTTGTTGTTTTCCTTTGTACTGAATGTATATATATGTACAGATATGAGAATGTTAGAAACAGACGTAAACACTGTATTCAGATTGTGAATAATGTGAAGGACATTGAATACAATGAACATGTTTCAAAAAGATAGATCAGGAACTTGTTATTGTCATATGAATTTTGGGAAAAAGGTAACAAGAAGAAAGAAAAGTAAATTACTTATGTTGTTGAACGAAATGAATGATTTTGAGAAAAGTTCCTTTATAAGTATATTTCTGTATAAACCGTCACATTATGTATATGATATGATTTAAAGCATTCATGATCATAGCTATCTATATGTTGTTATTGTTTAGGATCATATTGGGATCCCTACTAGACTTTATGTTCATCCCATGTTACTAATCCTTTTTCAGCTAAATGTCGAGAAGTGTTTCAAGATCGAGGATCTTCTTTATATGTTGGCCATGAGGCTTTTTATTTGTGGGCGGAATGCCATTGATGTAAAAGGGTTAAACCCTTTCTTTTAATTTAAAAGATGTAAGCCTATGGAAAATTTATTTATTTATTTATTTTTTTAACTCATGGTGCTTTCATTTCATATTCGAATAAGAGAACCTTTAATAATTGTACTCGTTATTGTATTAAATTTCAGCGCATGATCTCTGAAATTGTGTTATAAATGAAGAATTTGGTAATGATATCCGTTGATATAAAAAGTGGGGCGTGACATACATTGTCTATCTGTAATGCTATATTATTATCAGATACTCTAATTTTCTAACATATATCGCTTTAGTAATATAATTATATTTGTTAGAAAAAAACTGTAGGATTGTGTATTGTTCTTCTATCAAATTATATTTAATACATATATATCATATAAACAAGTATCCACAACAGATACTTTCAATAACAAACTAAGACTTTGCAAAATACCTCCATCACGACAATAATTGAATTTTTTTTCTCTTACAGAAAAAATCACATTATTGAGGAAAACGAATTTTGAAATTCATGACAATATGATATTGCCTCACACTTTTACTCATCAAAATATTTTTATTACAATGAATTATAATGGTGAGCAAGAAGAAAAACAAGACGGTAAAACAAAAACTACAAAAGATCTATTGCAACATGCTCTCTAAACAAAGTTAGATAAGTTGAAGCAGGGATTGTCCTATTTGTTGTGAAGTTCAAAAAAAAAAAAAAAAAACAATGTACCTCATGCACACATTTTAGTCAAATTACGAGGGAAAAAAAAGTCAAATAATGTCCAAATATTCTTGTAACAACTCAATGATGCAAAAAGTAAGCACATCAAATAAAAAGTTTCAATCAATTTTTGTTATATGGTGATTACTTGCAGATGTCACAATAAATTATATAATTTGACAGTTTCATGAAAGTGACCCTTATGGATCTATAACTATCATTAAACAATTATGAAATTCTTATATCAATCGGAATATTAAGTTACAATATCATTCCATTTAAAAAAAAAAAAGTATTTCATATTTTCTACATAAATGAAAATATACTAATGACTAATATTATATTTTTCATTATGCAAGATATTCGTGGCACAGGAAACGAGACTCAACAACTCTTGATGTATAAAAATATATTGCATATTGATATTAATACATTCTTACATCAGTAGTATGCAAATAATAGGCAATAGTGGGTTCAATGAATTTGTATTATGAGATGAAATATTAAAAAAAATTGTGTAATTATGTAATTAATTTCATACCTTCAATTGTATTACAAGTATGGATTATGGAAAATTTAAGTAGGAAGTTGATAAAAAAATATTTGTGTAATACTATATATTTAAAGGGCCTACTTATTATTTATTATTTAAGATAAGATTATGATATCAACAATCTAACTATAAATTAATGTTTATAGTTATAAAATTTCGCATTTATCATTTAAATTTTTCAACCAAGCATGTATTCATTTCTCACTTAGTTGTATCGTGAATACAGATCAATTTACCCATACAAGTTTTTATATTTTGGATACATATCACATACTAATTTAAGAGACATACATAGTTAACAGTTGATGAAAAATTACGTATTACGTGTAACGCACATGCCCAATCACTAATTTATTAAAAAGTTTGAAGTAATTGTCTATTGTTTATAGAAATGTATAATAATTTTAAATTTTATTGACAACTTTTTTTAAACACTTGCTAACAGAGTTAAAAATATATATATATATATATATATATAGAACATGTTATATTAATATTATTAAAATGAGGCCTTCCCCAAATTGGGAGCCAGTCAATGGCGTAAATGGCATTGCACTAGGGCCGTTGACTCTCATTTTTGATTGTGTAAGGTACATAGTATGCCATTTATTTGTATATTTTTGTGACTTAAGTTATGTATTTTTGTGAAAATTTACAGTAGGTTTTATGGGGTTAATTTATGCGATTTTGTGAGATGACGTACGTATGTTTGTGAGAACTTATGTCAAGTTATGATTTATTAAATTTTTATGAATTAACTTATGTGAATTTGGTTTAAATTATGCGATTTTATAAAGTAACTTTTGTACATATGTAAAAGTTTACGCAAATTGCATAAACACATCCCAAAATGAGAATGCATTGGCTGTTTGATCAACTATTAAAAGTCATAAACATATGTTGGTAATTTTTCATAATAATTAAAAAATAAATTAGATAAAATAAAATAGAGATGATAAAACAATCTTGTTTTAATTCGTAAAAGAGATACAAAACTTGAAAATAAATTACAACATGGAATATAGGTTAAAGATGAATTCCAGATTAAACAAAATTACAAGAACATATTATGAATTCCAAATAAAACAAAACACTAGAACAAAATAGTAAAACATGAACATGTGAAATTAACATACAAGAAATAGATTGAATCTGAAAGCTTAAAGAACAAAAGATAAGAGATGCAAACCGAGACTCATGTTTCACATGGTGTCCTTAAAAAAAATTTGCCACCTCACCAATAGTGTTCGAGATCTGTAGGCGTCTGTCTCACATAATACAACGATTGAATGTTCGCTATAGTAGTAGTCACTGGAGCAGCTCTGGCAAACTTGAACATTGACAGTACTCTCTCTATCTCTCTAATAGAATCAAAGAAGAAGACTAGCAAAAAGAACAAAAAATTCTAAAATTTTAAATCTCACAAAATACATCTTCATTTTTTATCTCAAAAAACCTCTAACCAACCCAACAGAAGATAGCCTCTATTTATATAAGTAGGAGAGTTCCTAACCATTAAGGCCAACATTAATAGAGTCATCAATCCTATTGTAACTAATGCAATAACTCAAAGTTACAATGATTCACACATGTTGAAAAGATGTGCTAAAATCGAAGAGCCACATTTCTAGGTCACAAAATGGATGGGGATGATGGGCCACCAACCTAGTCCAAACCCAATCCAACAAAGCACATACACATGCACAAGCTTAGGCCTAACCCATACGAAGAATAAATTTGGGAAAATTACCATGTAGTCCTATGTAGGGGATCTATTTCCCTTTTAATCCCAATTTATTTTTAATAGATCAATAGGTCCACAGTTTTTTAAGTTTTATACCCAGAGGTCCCGTTTTTTATTTTCGTATTTTTAAATGATTGTATTACCCTTTGTTTTGAGATCTATATATAAGTGAAAAATCAAATTTTTGCTCCGTTTAAAAAAAGGAAATCAAATCTTCGTTTCCGCGATCTCGATTTCTCTTCGTTGTGGTGATCTCATTGTACTGTGTGGTCGATCTCATTGTGCTGTGAGGTGGATCTGGTTGTGCGATTTGAATCTCTGTGTACAGGCGATATCTGCGTACGTTGTCTCTCTCTCTCTCTCTCTCTCTCTCTCTCTCTCTCTCTGGTGATAGATATATGTATGTGTATGTGGTTTGTATTTGTCGATATATATGTATGTATATATAGATAAGCAAATTTGCGTGATATGTGGTTTGTGTTTGGCGAATTTTGTTTGTTTGATTTTGATTTTGTTGATTTTGTTTGTCGTATAGTGTAATGTGTTTTGAAGTTGTATTTTGGAATTGTGAATTCTGGTGTTTTGATACTGATATGTTGTAAGTGTATAATTTTTCAATTTGGAATTGTAAATTGTGCACTGTTGGTATTGATATGTTGTAACTGTATAATTTTGCAGTTTGGAATCTGTGAACAATTGTTTGTTGGTTTGTGATTTTGTAGTATGGAGCGGTGTTTCATGTTAATGTGCAAATACAGTAATTGTTGTGTTGCTATTAAGATTAGTGAGGGATGTAGTTATGATGAAGTTGTTGAGAAAATATGTGCGAAGTTCAAGGAGTTGAGTGTTGGTAACTTTTGTTTGTTTTTCTCTGTTCCTGGATATTCTAATTGTATTGTTGAATGTGATGATGATTTGGGGAATATACTGTCAATGGTAGGTGGTAGTGGTTGTCATGTTGTTGATGTTATTGTGGGGGATAAGAGAGTTATGGAGGTTGATGATGGTAATTCTTATAGGATTGATTCTGTAACTTGTGAGAGTTCTTTTGTGAATGATTGTGATGATGTTGGTGGTTTGTTGCGTAGTTTTTATCCAGAACCAGAGAGAGTTTTGTTGTCTGCTAGTTGGAAGGGGATTATACATAGTGTTGGTCAAGAATTTGAAGGTGGAGTGCCGGGGTTCCGCATTGCATTGGCTAAGTATGCAGTTGAGTGTGGTTTTGCAGTGAATTATTTGAAGAACGATGCAACAAGAGTAACCGCTGAATGTATGATGAAGTCGTCTACGGGTTGTAAATGGTTTGTGCATGGAAGGGTGTTGATGGATTCTGGTGTTTTTTTTATAATGAAGTTGGATAATGTGCATACTTGTGGGGTTGTTGCTCGTAGATCTTGTAGCAAAATGGTTGGTTCTAGACTTGTGTCTGATATTGTGCAAAATGATATTAGTGATAATCCGTTGACTCGTCCTATTGAAGTTAAAAAAAAGTTGAAGAAGCAATATGGTATAGATGTTTCTTATCGGGTTGCATGGTTAGGAGTTGATAAGGCAAGAGGAGGGTTGTTTGGTGATTTTGCAACTTCTTTTGACAAGCTTCGATGGTACCTTGAGATGGCTATGAGAACGAATCCGGGAAGTGTGTTTGAATTAGATGTGGATGAAAGTAGTGGGTGTTTTCGGAGGTTGTTTGTGGCATTTCATGGATGTTTGTATGGCTTTCAATTTTGTTGTCTGTTGTTGTTTGTTGATGGTACATTTTTGAAGGGGCGTTACAAGGGGCATTTGCTTGCAACAACATCAAAGGATGGTAATCAAGGTGTGTATTTATTTGCAGTTAGTATTGGTTTAGTTTTTCAGCGTGTTATTGTATTGTGAGTCTGCTAATTTTTGCAATTTCATGTGGTTTTGTTTGCAGGTTTGTTTCCTTTGGCTTTTGCGATTGTTGACGCTGAAAATCAAGATAATTGGATGTGGTTTTAAGTCAGTTGTTGAAGGCTGTTGGTTCAGGCCGGAGATTGACTTTTGTGTCGGACCGTCAACATGGATTGCTAGACGCTCTTTCAGTGGTTTTCCCCAATGCACATCATGCTTATTGCTTGAATCATTTGAAGAGAAATTTGATTGACAAATTGATGGGACTTCGTACTAACTATAAGCTGTGTTTGATGAAAATATTAGTTAAATGTGCTTATGCGCCAACAGTTGCTTCTTTCCAACATTATATGGAGAAATTGAGGCGTATTGCTGGGAATGGTAGAGTTGATAGTATGTTGGATGGTTTGCAAAATGATAAGTGGGCCAATGCATTTTTTAGAGGAAAACAATATGGTGAGATGTCATCTAATGCTGCCGAGTCTTACAATAATTGGATTGGTGGGGCCCGTGAGTTGCCTGTTACTTGTATGGTTGATATGATTAGGGTTCAAATCATGACTCAATTGTCGGATAGAAGAGCTGAATCTAGAAGATGGACTACGAAATTGTGTCCAGTTATGGAAAAGAAGTTGGTGGACTCTTTGGAGCTAGCTAAGTCTTGGGATGTGATTGTTGCTAGTGATACTGTGCTTGAGGTTCATTCTTCTATTTCTTTTTATGTTGATATTGGTAGACAGACTTGTTCTTGCCATGAATGGCAATTGAATGGTTTTCCTTGTTGTCATGCTGTGCATGCTTTGCGTAGTAGTGGTAGAGATGTGTATGGTTTCATTGATCCTTTTTTTCATGTAGATTGTTTTAGAGAGTCATACAAGGAATCTGTTTATCCAGTGCCTTCAAGTGAGAGATTTGACTTTGATGGTGCCAGTAGTTCGGTTATCAAACCTCCTATAACGAAGAAGCAGCCCGGGCGGAACAAGAAGAAGAGGATATCTTCTAGGGGTGAGAATGTGAAGCAAATCAAGTGTGGGAGGTGCTTGAAATATGGGAATCACAATAAGAAGACGTGCAAGGCTGCTATTTGAGGCCACAATCTATTCTTTTGGATTTGTATTTGAATTTGAGGAATTATGATAATAAAAAATGTGATACTTGGTATTATGGAAGTAATGAATAAAGTTGGTTGAATTGTTTTTTGTTTGTTGATGTGTTCTTTACTTATTGAAGTTGTTTTGTAACAGTCTGGTTTTGTTTTTTATTTTTATGGAATGCAGAGAAGGTTGTTGAAAATTTCTTATTGAAACAGTATAATATGGAAATGCAGTTCCTATTTCATAGCGAGAAAACTGTATAATTTTGCAGTTTTAAGAATTATTAGAAACAACCTAATGAAACCGCATAATTTTGTAGTTTTAAAAATTATTAGAAACAAGATGATGAAACTGCAAAATTTTGCAGTTTGAAGAATTATTAGAAACAACCTTTACTGTATGAAAATATATGCAACCACAAACAAGTAGACAAACAATCAGAAGAAGAACCACAATAATAATAACAAGAAGAAGAGCAATAACAACATCAATCATTTTCACCATAATCATAATAACCAGAAAAAGATCATTCCCAAAAGTATATAAAGTACTTGTCACATGTTAAAAAAGAAAAATAAAAAAAAATAAAAAAAGGTACAAAGATATGTTTCCTTGAATATTTGTATTGTCAAGAAGTTTGTTCATTGTTTCTATGGTTTGGTATGTTTTGTCAACATTTGGTAGTGCTCGAGTTTCCAGGATCGGTTCTCATCATTGAGGAATTGATTGATGATTTGTGCTCGAAATTTGACCCACTCAGTTGGACGAAGTTTTTTCTGCACAGGTTGCCAGTTGAGATATTGGTTGATAACATTGCAGACGGGGATTGCACAATCATTCCTGCAGTGTTTGAGATGAAGTTAATTAGTTAGGTGAAACTGTAAAATTTAGCATATTGGAAGATTAGTTTATGGATTTTGTATCTTACGAGTGTAGGGTTTGTTGTGGGCATTCCTCAATTGATGCAATTTCTGTCTCGCACTCTTGAGATGATAACATGTTTCCCTGTTTGCTGAGTAATGCTTTATTCCATCTCAGTTGATGTTGTTGCTACAAAATAGTTAGTGGGTGTTTTTGTTAGTTATAGTGATGAGTTGAGATGTTTGTAAAGGAATGGAACTAAGTATGAAATTTTATTTTAACTTACAATTTGCTTTGCAATTTCAAAGTGCTTGTTGTGGCAATCTTTTGCTGGTCTCAAAGAGTCATAGTGTCTCCATATTCCATCAGCATTGTCAAAGACCACAATTGTCCAATGGTTGTCGTGGTTGATTGGGAAATGGATATATCTGTTTTTCATTGCTTCTGGAAAATGGCTGTCCATCAGTTTTTCTCTCAGTGCTTGATCTTGGTTTTGTAGTGGAGTCTGTAAGTTATATATATGTTTGAAATATGTTATAAAACTATGTAGTAATACATGTTGAGAAAGTAGAAAATTTTACAGTTGTAAGGTATGTTAAATTTTGCTTACATTGATGAGTGTTGAGAAAACGTAAGATCTTCCTGCATATGGATTGCTTGCAAAGACTAGATCGTTTTTCTCAAATTCTTCAATGGTTGGTTGGAGTGCCAATTGCTTTTCTGAGAAGGCATCAATGACCTGAAACATGTTATATATGAGAATGTGTTAGGTTTGTGGAATAGGTTATTGAATATGTACAGAAACTGTAAAATTGTGCAGTTGGAGACCTACATTCCCATATAAGGGTTCCCTGTTGGTCAATCTGCATATATCTGAAAAGTATACGCAGTTTTCATCTTCGCTGCCAGACCAGACACAAGCACTTGATTGTGTGTTGTTGATGAGTTGAATTTGGTTTTGGTCTTTTTTGGATAGGCTATGCCAAACCTTGTTTGTTTTGCGGCTCTTGATTTTTGTTTGATTCTCTTGACCATGGATCTTTGTTGGGGACTGCCAGTTTTTTTAGTGGACATTTCCTTCAATTGATCTTCTTTTTTACGCAATTCAGCCATGAATTTTTGTTCCATTTCTTGCATTTGTGCTCTCATGGCTGATATGAGCTTGTCCTTGTCGTCCTCTTTGGTTGGTGTTTGTGGTTGGTCATGACCTATAAAAATGTTGGATTGTGTTTTGGTTAGTTTAATGAAATTTTGCAGTATGCTTTAGTATTAGACAATAGTTTACCTTGTGCATGAAATATGTCAGATTTCTCTTGCTATTCTTCTTGTTGGTTTGTCAGTTCTTGTTCATTGACTTCTTCTTGTTGGTTTGTTTGTTGTTCTTCTTGTTCTTGTGTTTGGTCTTCTTCTTCATCAAGGTCTTCTTGTTGATCACCTTTTGTTTGTTGTCTTTCTTCTGCTTTGTCATTGTCTTGGTGTTCATTAGGTTCTTCTTCTTTTTCTTGTTGTTGTTGTTGTTGTTGTTGTTGTTGTTGTTGTTGTTGTTCTTCTTCTTCTTCTTCTTCTTCTTCTTTAGTTTCTTCTTCATCAGTTTTTTCTTCATCAGTCACTTGATTTTTTTCATCATCACTCTTTTCTTCTTGTTCATCACTTTCTGGTTCTTCTTGTGGTTTTTGCTTTCTTTTTTTTTTTGTTGTTCTTCTTGTTCTGATTGTGATTCTGATTCTGAATGATGTTCTTCTTCGAGAAAGTCATCCTCATCACTATCTAGAAGTCTTCTTTTTTTTTTGGTTGCTTTTGTTTTCTTTTTTTGCTTATTGTCCTTTTTGTGATCTTGTTTCTTTGCTGAAGAGTCTGTTGATGTGCTTTGATTGATATGCAATAACTGTATTTCTTGTTCAGTTGGGGTTAAAACACTTTGGTTAACCTGCATTGGAACAATGTGGCATATATCAGTAATACTGTAAATTTGGTCAGTTTCATAAGATGAGTTGTACTGTGAGTAATGTGGGTTAAGTGTCGAAATATGTTTTTTGAAACTGAAAAATGTTACAGTTTCATAACATGAGTGATGTTAAAGAAGTGTGTGCTTTGAAATTGAAAATTTTCACAGTTTCATAATATGATTTGTACTACAATGAATATGAAAGGAGTGTTGAATAGATTTGTACTATGATAGTATAGAAGAGTTTGAATACCTTTTCAAAGTGAGCAAGGCTGATGTGTTTCCACTTGGAGTACATTTTGCCAAGGTTCCATTTCATAAACCTTGGGAAGCCTTCTTTGTTGGATAGTCGGAGGAGTTTACTGTGCTCACAGTACCAGTATTGTAAAAAAAAAAAAAGTTGAAATATGTTAGATAGTTAGAAATAGGTGGATGCCTGATATTTTTGTGGGAAGTAGTTGAGTAATGTGTTTACCAAGAGTAATATGACGCATCCAGTGACATGCCTTGGGTTGTTGTTTGCATTTGCCATTGAATTCATCAGTGTGTCTTTTATTGCCTCAACCCAATTGTACTTCTTGATGTTGTTGAGATTGTCAACATAGTTGAGGAAACTCCAACTGAGTGTATGGCCTGTTGTGGGCATGAGAAGTTTCAAGCACAAGTAAAGGGTGATTACCCTTGCAAGATCTTGACGATCATTGGTTGATTTTTCCTTTTTTTGTTTGTTGAAACATTTTGGTCAAAGACTTGCCATCCAATCTCTTGACTGATTTGCATCTTCGTTTGTAAAATGGAAGCTCAAAATCCTTTGGTCTTGCATAGGATTTGGTGGTGATGCTGTCTTCTCCACAGTCGATACCAAAAATGAGCTTGACATCACTGCTTCTGAGTTTCATTTCCTTTTTTCCAAGTACAAATGATCTTTTTCTTTTGTTGTAGAGTGTTGTCATTTCTGCTACAATGGAATTGTAGCATCTGCACCAAGAGGCCTTCAGTTGTGTTGAGGAGAGAGCATTTATAAGGGGCCAAAAAGGTGTTTTTTGCAGCTCTGTCTGTTGGGCTTTTGTAAATTTGACCCTCTTCAACAGTTTGATTACCGTTACGATGTTGGAACGATAATTAAATTGTTGGACTCTCTTTACAGGGACTGCTGCTTTTTTTTTCTTTTGATGCCTTGGTTTTTGTTTTGGGAGTTGATTGGCTTTCTTGGAGCTTTCTTTTTTTGGTTGGAGGAGCTTCTTGGTTTTTTGTTGGCTTTCTTTTGTTTGTTTTTGTTGTGGTTGGAGGTGTGGTTGGTGTTTGTTGGGTGGGTGGGGTCTGTGGTGTAGTTCTTGGGCTTTTTCTTGTAGGTGGTGTGGTTGTTTTGTGGGTTTTTTGGTGGGGTCTGTTGGGTTTGGTTGTTTTTGGGTGTGGTGGTTTGGTTTTTTGTGGATGGGGAGATGGTGGTGGCATTTTAGTAGATACAGGAGATGGACTTTCAAAAGGGGAGATGGTTAAATCCCTGATTGGATTTGTGGGCATATGGGTTTGTTTCTTCCAATATCTTCCAACAGCTATTTTTGAAAAAATGAAAGTGACAGCAGGGTATGAGTAATATAGTGACAAAACTGTATAATTTTGAAATTTTATATGCAGTTTAATATGAAGTTATATGTATTTTGTTGGTAACAGTTACGAAACTGTATAATTTGACAGTTTGATTTGCACTTTATAATAAGTTAGCTATTTGTTTTGAGTAGTGGTTAAACTGTGTAATTTTGCAGTTTCATTTGCAGTTTGAATAAATTTAGATATGTTACTTGTATAGTGATGAAATGAAACACTATGATATTGCAGTTTTTATAAGGAAACAGTATGAACAATAGGAACAGCCCATTGTATTTTGTAAAAAGCAACAATAACAACAAGAAGATTAAAAATTCAAAAATAAGAATAAGAGAAGCCAATATTGAACAATAAGAATAAGAATACGGAGTTGAATGTGTAAAAACAGGGATTTATGTGTAAAAACAGTGTTTAGAATGTTGAAAAACAGGGGACTATATATAAAAGAGGGTTTATACATTTGGAAGTATGTAAAATGTGTATATACGAAATATGAAAGAATGATGTACAAATGTGAATGAAAAATAATGAATAGGTGAAGAGAGATGCTACTTTTTTTCCCCATTTTTGTGAATCGGAAGTCAGGAACTATGAAATCTCTTTAGAGTGGTGACGGTTCTGCGTGTTGTTGAGAGTCGCTGATTGGAGAATATGAACGGCTTGGTGTTGTGTTGAAGATGAACGGTTTGGTTTTGTGGTTAGGGTAGGGTTTCAGAGGGAATGGAGTCGAACTGAGGAGAGATGGAGGATTGAGAATGCGATTTCGAGCGGCGGAGATGTAACAGTGTACTGATCAGACTGAGATGATTGTGGGTGATGAAGATGAACGGTTACGTTTTCTAGTTAGGGTTAGGGTTTCAGAGGGGATGGAGTTGAACGGAAGAGAGATGGAGGACTGAGGAGTCGATTTCGAGCGGCGGAGACGTGACAGTGTATTGATCGGATTGAGATGATGGGGACGTGGGAGATGGTTGCGCGCGTGTAAATTGGATGATATATTGTGGGTATTTTCGTCTTATTGTTAATTTGAGGACTTAATGGAGTATTAAATTTGTTTTGGGTCTAAATGGGGTATGATATGTTGGGCTTGGACCTTTGGGTCAGACGCCCCCCAAATCCAACACATGCACATGTGCATGCACAAGTTTAGGCCCAACCCAAACCAAGACTAAGACTAAGACTAAGCCTAAGTCCAAGTCTAAGCCCAAGCTTTAAGCTCCACTTTATGAGACCCACTTTATGAGACAATTTCTCATTCAATTCTTAATGGTTTCATCTCATTCATTTTGTATTATAACCTTCTCGCTTAAGATAATACAAAACTAACTCCAAGTCCAAGTCTAAGTCCAAGTCTAAACTAAAGCCCAAGCCTAAGCCCAAGCTTTAAGCTCCACTTTATGAGACCCACTTTATAAGACAATTTCTCATTCAATTCTTAATGATTTCGTCTCATTCTTTTTGTATTATAATCTTCTCACTTAAGATAATACAAACTCACTTAGATTCACTTCAAGTGACGGTTGAATCCCATTTTAATTTTGCATTAAAGTTGACGAAAAAATTCATTATTTTCCAACAACATACGCAATGCCCTCAAATTACTGCAGCTTTCATATGTAGAAAATTAAATTACTCCTTAGATATATATAAAAGGAAAATGTTTGAAACTTTAAAAAAATTGTCATAATTTAATCCGCCATGACGTGGTACAGTTCAACTCTCTTGTCATATCATTATTAATAAATTTTTGAATCTAAAATTCGAAGTGTCCAGTATTTCTCCATATACAATGCTAACAACCACCCAAATAGACGCTATATATGTGTAAATATATATATATATATATATATAAATTGTATAAAAATATATAAAAAGTGTATTGAGATTCTAACTATTTTTTCATTATCTCTGTGTTAACGAACGTTCATTGGGCTTTTCTTTTTAGTTTCAAATCACCCTAATCTATGAATCACTTTAGGTCATATTTTTTTATTTGGTTTGTGTAAAATTATTGGAGATATAATGCATTGCTTGTGTAGTCATCAAGCTTGATTAAAGTCATCAAGTTTGATCATGTATTTTAGATGTTTCTTTACTCATTACTAATGTTAATTTAGATATTTTTTTCATATTCTAACATGATATCATAATGGGGAAATTTCACATCAGTGTATAATTTTTAAAAATAATTATAAATTAATGATAAATTTTATTAATATTAATAATTAAAATTATAAAAAATTTAATACATATATAATAATTTTTTTCAAATTATCACTGAGAGATAATTTCTCTTACCATAATTGGATGATGGGTGATGCGTGATCTCTGTAGTCATGTACACATTAAAAAGAAGGAAAATGTTTGAGAGCCACAATTTTTGTGGCTCAAATGACTCAAAATTGTCAAAACGACGTCGTTTTGGCAATTTTGAAGTTGTTTTGTACTCAAAACGACGTCGTTTCAGCAATTTCGAGCCATTTGAGCCACAAAAATTGTGGCCCTCAATCATTGCTGTAAAAAGAATAGCTGTATCTCATTTATTTTTTTCATAGTTTTGTATCACCAAAATATGTGACAAGATATTATTAGTTTTTATTAATTTCTTAATAACTATTTTCAAACAAGAAAATCAATTATGATTATTCAGATAGGGAAAATTTATTAGGAAATCCTCACTTCTATCCCAATTAGTTTATAACATATTCTTGTATTCTAATAAGTACTATTACTTGGATATTTGATCTAACAAATCCTAATTATCATATTTAAAATATTTTTATAAACAATTGTACCTTTATAAATATTTTTTGAACCCTTAGCAATTTGATGATATTGACATTTATATTCGATAGTGTGAATATTCACATCGACAGTGTGAATGTTCACATCACAGAATATTCACATTGTCAATGTAAATATTAATGCGCACTTCATCCTATTATTATGGATATTTTGATAATTATGTCACTTATATGATTTATTATAATATAAAAAATAATTTAGTCTAAATAAAATATAAATAGGTATAGAGGAATTTCAAAGAAATGCCCTAGACAATAATACAAAATGTTAATAAAAAAAATAATAATATAAAACATTTTCTATTTTTAAAACATACAAAACTCTAATAAGCACGTGACAAGTCATATTCTTAGGTGTCATTTCTCCAACTCGATATGCCAAGCATTTCAACTAAAAAGAATCTTTTAAACAATTGTTTTGGCTTTTTTTTAAACAACTTTTTGGACTTGGGATTACCTATTAGTAAAATTCCATTTAAGCCCCTCAATTATTTTAATAACCACCAACCTTAAGTTGAAACCATATTATTTTTCTTCAACTACATGTGATCCACGTGAGAGGGAGAATTATGATACCTCTCATGCATTGGGTCCACACGAAAAAGAATCATATGCTACAAATCAATCACAAAATCAGGGCGGAGCTAGGATTGCAGAAGTGGGGAAGCCAAACGAAAATGAATAAGGTAGATTATGTTATATAGAAAATCTAATCAGGGTTTTAATAAAATTTTGAATTATTCAAATAAAAAAAATTAAAAATTACTTAAATTTTATTACTTATTTTATAATTTGTGTGTATATAAATTAATATTGTATAAATTTATAAAGATACTGAACAAATGAAGCATTACAATTTTTTAAAAATTGTTTGATTATTTCATTGTGTTAAAAAAAATTCAACCTGTCAACTAGCTTTTGACAATGGTCCAAATAAAAAATTATCGTTTCAAACTTAAATATATACTTTCTAAGTGGGTAAATTTTAAAAATAAAATTCAAAAAGTCCAAATTTAGAGTTAATATTTTATTAATCTAATTAAAATGGGTCTAGTTAACTCAAAGAAAATTTTTTAAAAAAAATTATATATTTCTTAATTATACCCATTTTATTGAGAATATACATTTCTTACACCTTTAACATGTACTCTTTGATTTATGAATTTAGATAGGGAAAGAAAAAAAGTAAACGAAACGTGAATGAAATAGAACTATATTTCACTTCTATTTCATACATATTTTTCTTTTTTCTTTTCAAATCTCTATTCAAATTCATGGATGAAACACAGTCTAAGTGATAGATTAACAAAATCCATTAAAAATTACTCCCTTCGTCCCAAAATAATGGTCCCTTTTGGGGAATCTAACTTTTTTTGATAGTACAATTATTGCATTTGAAAAAAGTTGATTTTTCAAAATTACCCTTTTGATAGTACATTTTTTGGGAATATCAATGTAATAATTGTACTTTTCATATTATTTATTAATTTAAAAGAAGAGCAAAATAGGAAATTTATATTATTTTTGTACTTGATTTTTGAAGAGGGACTAATATTTTGAGACAATAAAAAATGAAATAAGAGACTAATATTTTGGAACGGGGTGAGTACTAGTAAATATTGCTTCTTTGCCGTACTTTTTGGGCTCATATCTTCTATGGTAGAGATGTGTATTGTAAGGGTCAAAGAATTTTTGCAAGTGCCAAATATCAACAAACAGCTGCACATCACTATATCACATACACGTATACATAGAGTTTCTACAATTCTTGCAGGGGCCACAACCCCCCTGACACTGTCACTCAGCTCCTGCACAAAACAATCAATTATAAGATTTTCAAGTCCAGAAGTAGCCATTTGTGACACATGTAAGATGTTATGCAAAATTTGATATTCAAATTTGATGACCTTAACTTATTGTTTATGAATAAGGATTTGAAAATATGTGATTTTTTTTTTTATATGAAATTATTGCGGTGTAGAGAGGATTGGAATCACATCAATTATTAAAAATGAATAAAAACCCCGAACCACAATAAAATAATAAGCAAAATAAAATAAAATTCGAAAACCTTTCTAAAAAATCTAAAAGATTTGAGATATTGATTCTTAATTATATTTCAATTTAAAATAATAAATAGCAATTCCAATCATACAATCAAGATAAATTAACAACACAACGATTTAATGTGGAAAAAATCACAATTGGAGAGCCACCAATTATGATAAAAAAACCATGGCCAAAGCCACAAAATAATCCACTAAGAAGACAAAAACATGAATTACACAATAGTACTCTCAATCACCTTGCGAATCCACACCTAAATTGAACCAACCCAATATGCCTCTTCCACCATTGTCATCACTTTGAAATTTTCTTGCCCAACATTGAATCCACAATGCTGATGTCGACTCCACGACAATTAGTCACTCCGGAATCCACCAAAACTTCAGGCCCAAGTTCTCCAGAATCTACCAAAGAACACCTCTCTCTTTTGTGTACGCAATAGAAAAAACAACACCTTGATGAATTCAATATGAAAAACCAACATGATTCGTGATTTGAAGTAGATTTAATTGCATCAATCCCTAAATAAACAAGACTAACAATCTAAATCATCTAGTACGTACGAAAGTGATTTAGATTATTATTTCACAATTAATATATCAACACAAACGATTTTTACATGGAACAAACTACAGTTGGAGTACCAACAATTGTGATTAAAAAACCATAGCCAAAAAGCCACTAATCAATCCACTATGAAGAATGAAAATACACAAGATTATCAAACAATTTACCCAACACTCTGTAAAATTGTCTTCACCAATTTGTGCCTCTTTCACCAAAGATTTCGTCTCAGAATTGATTATTTTGATGTTGAATCCACTACACCCACGTTGAATCCACGACAACGAGCTGCTTCGAACTCCTTCAAAGCCTTCACACTAGAATCTTCATAATCCACCGATCAAAAACTATTTGATTTGAATGATCAAACAACCCTTTGATGTAAACAACTCAAATCATGAGATAAACTCACAAAGACATCAAAGGAAATAAGTAAAGAACCTCTAGAGAAAAACCCTAACCCTTAAGAATAAGATTTAGAAACTGCAACCCTAAATTCTGTCTTTGATGTTGCTTTATACTGAACTGGGTCGCAGAGACCTGTAGACATTGTGTAAATGGCTAACTGAACAGGGGTAACCACTCGTAAGACTTAGGCGCTTGATTCCAAACACTCGATGATGAAGGTTACATTGTGTAAATGGTTTGAATTCTCAACAAAGAAATCCGATTTCAAGCTTTAAACAATCCCAACTTGTTATATCCACTGTATTTCTACTCTAGAAACTCAATTTTGAACATTGTACCAACCTGCATTGAACCCGAAAGTATAGAACAGTGAAAATACACAGAGGCCTGGCCGTGCCTCAGTGATGGCTGACTGTAGGTATCAATGCCGGGCCGAGCCTCTTGACTTTTCAAAGCAGATTATGTAAATATCTGCCAACTATCTATTTCTGCAGATATTTTGATCTGCAGCTCATTCTTATAAATACGAAGCTGCTGGATTGCATTGAAGAGGTTGAAGGGGTGGTGAGGTTGGAAGGTTGATATATATATCAAGGTTTAGAGATATCAAATTATAGAAGCATAATCCTTCTTTTGTAAGTCATCTTCCTACTTTCATAATCTTATATCATCCATCCATACCACATCAACATAGAGCTTGGACTTGGAACTTGATTGAGATTTGCAAACCATAACTCAAACTTGAGAGTGTTAGAATCAAGTGTGTTAACTAAGAGTTTACCTCTCTTTCAAAGGTATAATTTTGCAATTTCTTCTTTCATCTTCTTATACTCTTTTCCTCTATTTTTCTTGCCTTTATATACTGATTTCAGAGTTGAATTGAGGCCCAAAAACATGATTTGAGGTCTTGAAATTGGAGGGGTTAGCGACCCCTCTTTAGGCTTTGTTCCATAGCTTTTTCTCTACTATTTTTACTTACTTTCTCTTGCTTTTAGCTACTGTTTTTCACCCATTAGGAGCTATTTTAGGGCTATTTTAATTTATTTAAATAGCCTATGCTTTGATTAGTTTGCTTGTATAGTTTGTTTCATGCTGTTCTAGGTTTTCTTCAATTCGTTTAATAATCTCATTTTAATAATCAAGTTAATAATCAAGTTGCCACTCCTTTATTTCATTTGAGAGTTGTTTCAAATGGTTGATGTTATTCAACACATGAAGTAGAGTTTTGCACTTAATGGCTTAATCTCTATAGAGATTCATTGTCAACGGTGTAATCTTTCTTTCATGTTGAGAATTACTTCCCGTTTGACGCTTCTCTCCTTTTAGAGGACTTAATCATCATTTCGGACAAATGGACTAAAGAATGGAAATGACTAAAAAAATAATTGGTTTAAAATTGGATTAACGCACATAAAGAAAATGACTTAATCTGGTTAAGCTTGGCTGGATGTTATGCCAAGTTAATCAAGACAAGAATGATCATACACTAATTCATGGCATTTTGATGATTCTTGAAGTGTCTCTACCACCCTCTTAGAGTTCACTTCATGACAAGAGGGAAGGTGGTCATGTTCATTTCATTTATCGATTCTTGTCCAAATTGTATCCGAAATCATTAAGCAATCAATTTGTCCATTGATGGATTTGGAAACAACTCTACTCTTCTCTCAAGGCTTTCCCATGACAGAGAAGTGTGAGATGGACAAACAGAGTCCAGAACACTCTGTTTGCACTGTTTTCACTTTAGAGCACCAAATGGAGTTACATGAAACAGAGCCATGGCCGGCTTTCCTTAGGCCCAGCCGGGTGTCAGTAAGGGCCGGCTAGGCATCAATGAATGGCAAGGTGGTGTGTTGTGCAGAAATAGAAGGCAATGGCTGAAGGTGAAATAGAATAATTTGGGCAAACAGAGCAGCTTCTAGATGCTGCGCATGCGAGCATTGTGCATCTTCAGATTTGTAGATTATTATTTAGTTACTTATTAATTCATTTGGTTTTGTAATCATTAGTTTAATTTGGACTATCGGACATTGATTCAGACCCTCCTGCATATGGATAAATGTTGTAATAATGTGTATGTCTTCCAACCCCACGTCTTTCTCCATTTTATTTACTAGTTTATGATGGTTAGTTTAGGGCATCACGTTTCGTTTAGCATACTTCATGTTTGCATCCACTTGTATTGCATGCATCGAGGCTCGGTTCATCATCCTAACTCGCATTGTTATTGTTTATACTTCTTTGAATACGTGTTTAGACCGCATACTATCAAATTAATCCATATGCCATATTAGTAACCGAGCCTAGTAATTGCATATCGCATGTGTTGCATTAGTCATGTTGCATAGGAATCATGCATTTTTCTAACTAGTTTCTCTTTTTGGCTTGGAGTACGAGGTAAGCTTTATTTGTTTTACCACGTTGCATGAGTGTGATTATTTCCATGTCTAGCATGCTTGCCATGAGGCTAAATGCTTAATTGATAAACTGCTTGAATGCCTATGGATGAAGGCTATTTGCTTGAATTGGAATGATTTGAATAATGTTCATATGCGATCACTTTTTCAAGTGGTACATTTTCAAAACAAACATAAATAAAGTATTTCAATGTTTGCAAAATTAGTCTATACTTGTATGCATCACATAGTAAAGTTAACCTAATAATTGGAACAAGAGCATATAATGTAAATAAAAATCACATCATGATTAGTAGAGGCCGATCTTTGATCGGGCGAGTAAGGTATTCAGTTCATGGCCTTCCCCTCTCATACCTAAGTTCCTGAGCCGAGACACTTTGGTGATGATGGACTAATGGCCTTTGGCACGAGTCACGGGTTTTCTAAATTTTTCAAAACAAAATATTGAGGTGGCGACTCTGTAAATCTGGAAAAGTAGTCCATTTTTGGCATTTGATTCAAAACATCGATTTTTCAAAAGAATTATCGGATTTGGACTCTTTTGCGTTTCTCATTGTTTTACATTGCACTTGTGAAATCAAATTCAGAACCACGAGAGTCTGACACTGTAGAACAGATTCGCCTTCCGAAAGGAGTGCGAAAAAGTAGAGCTACAAGACAGCTCAAGCCAAGGAATGATCACTCGAGCGGTGTGCCTCATACACATGAAATCCATAAGTGCCTTTGCTAGAGTTACCAAAATGTTCGCTTGAGCAACCATTGAACTCTCCCAGTACTTTTGCAGACAAATCAAACTTTTGAGAATAGAGACTCTTCGCTCAAGCAACCAATCCTTCGCTCAAGCGGTCCATGAAGAAACATACCACTAATTACAACTGAGAAAAGTGTTTGCTCACGGAATTGACAACACAAGGGACCTAACAATCTCCTCCTTTGTCAATTCCTGGACAAAACAAGTGTAACAATTGAATCCTAATAAACTCATGCCCTAGACACAAAACAAACCAGACAAACTAAAAAAACCAAAGCCATTCTAAAACATCACCTTCTAACCACCATGAATAAACCACCTGCAAAGAAAACAACATCGCACAAACACTAGAGATAGATAAACAACTTATTAGCATGATTAGCAGTGATCAATAAATCACGTTAACCATCCAAAATCCAAAACCAATATAATCCCAGCCAAAGAAACATAATAATCCCAACCAATACTCCTTTTTTTTGTCCAGGAGAGACAAGGATACATGCATTGAGCCAAAACAGGATTACCAACATACTATCAAAATAAGAAGGAAAAAAAATGCCCATCAAGAAAAAAATTAGAAAATTGTCCAAAGTAAATAAACACCATAACAACCATCATGGATATGGCGGTGGCGGTGGCGAAGGGTACTACTACATCTGAAGAATGAAAAGAATCCAGGCAAGCTGGAGAGAGGACTGGTCCACGGCATGCTCAATCCTCCTAGGGGAAGCCTTCAAAGCGGTGAGACGTGTCAGTGGATGTCTCGAAATTAGTGATACAAGCATCGTACACATCCATCCGACCATCTAACCGATCAAAACGTGTGCTCATTGCCTGCTCCATCTAGAGGAGCTGTCCCCAAATAGGCCAAGCACAAGCAGGTCGCTCCCCCTCACCAGCTGCTGTAGCATCAAACTCTGCATTCTTATTTATTTGATGATCGACTGCACCTGATACACCGACCCTGAACGACTCTCCCTTAATATGGGCTTGACTTTAGGAAATAGTCTTTTTGGTGACAGGTTTGATAAGACAAGAAAATTCATCATCAGCAGAGGATGGGACACCAAGAGGGGTAAGAAGCCAGTTTAGAAGACACCCTATAGAGAAGACCCAAGGACTTCTGACCCTTAAACACAAAGATCATTTTGGAAGCCATCATCTCAGGGAGTTTAATGGGAAGACAGCTGTCATGACCCGAACCCGCCCCTATGGGTTAAGGACATAACCGGCCAGTAATCCTGAGATTACCTACGGCCTCAAACCAAAACAGACATAACTCATCAGAGTAAAGGGGCCAAACGGAAGCAAAGATTTAAAACTTTGTCCATAGAGCCGTGTTTATATGCACATCAAACAAACTATACACATATATGTTAATAACCCATGACAAAATACAGCACCATAAAATCCTTTACAGGCAGGATCATCCAAACTGAGTCAACCCATATCAAAACTATATACAGATATCCATAAAGTCCTAGCCAACAAGACAAAATATAAATACATAGCAAAATGGCAAGGATGGGTCTCGTGCGTGAGACACAAGGCTGACTCTCCAAAACTCATGTCGTTCCTGCCAGACTTCACTGGGGCTGGGTTTGGACTTCTCTTGGCTCACCTACAAACACATGAATGAGCGTGAGCAACAGCCCAGTGAATAATATCAAATACAGAAATTACATAACAATGTAGAACAACATGTTCCAAATGGCCTTGGGCCCAATTCACATTTCAACTTAACATATATATATAGCTATACAAAATTTAGATCAAGTGACTGTAGTTCCAACATACTGGCCTTTGGCCCATTTAGGTTTCCATTCTTGTCAAAACGGCCTTCGGCCCACTCATTTATGTCAAAACGGCCTTCGGCCGATTCATTTCTGTCAAAATGGCCTTTGGCCCATTCATTCCTGTCAAAATGGCCTTTGGCCCATTCATTTACGTCAAAACGGTCTTTGGCCCATACATTCGTGTCAAAACGGCCTTCGGCCTGCTCATTTATGTCAGAACGACCTTTGGTCCATTCATATAGGTCAAAACGACCTTCGGTCCGTTCATTTATATCAAAACGACCTTCGGTCCATTCATTTACATTAAAACGACCTTCGGTCCATTCATTCATTCATGTCAGGCTTTTGTCCACAATCCCAATTAACAATTCATAAAGTTTATAAGGGAATAAACAATTGGACATTGACAAGCTTTCAAATATTGATATTACTCACTATGATCGGCTTGTGGATTTACCTGGAGCTTGACCCTACACATTTCGTGAACACAAAAAGGTCACTAACAATTCAATCCGTTCCTTAATTCACATATTCCTCTTTAGGCTTTGTTCTTATCTCATTAACTCATTTACAATGCTTAACATATGCCTGAGAGTGCTTACAAGTGAAAGAGAACGGAAAACGAATCACATAATTCATGAACAAAATTTCAGAAAACAGGGTCCCTGCTCGAGCGTGGACTTACCCGCTCGAGCGGACCCTTGGGGCCTGCAAAAGTATTGGATATGGGAAATTTACGCTCGAGCGTTCAATCTGACGCTCGAGCATAAGGCCTCTTTACATGGCTCCCCGCTCGAGCATGAAATTGCCCGCTTGAGCGTAAGTCATGTCTGCAAAAAGTTCTGGATGTGTCATTTTTACGCTCGAGTGTGACCTCGGACGCTCGAGCGGAAGTTCATCCTACATAGCTCCCTGCTTGAGCGTGGACTTACCCGCTTGAGCGGACATCAAGGTCTGCAGAAAAATATTGGGAGCACGTATTTCCCGCTCGAGCGGCTATTACCCCGCTCGAGCGGACTTCAAAATTTTGGAAAACCCAGAATGTGTTCTTGAGCTCCAATCCGGTTTTCAGGCCACAATACTTGCTCGCAATGGCTCAAATCTCAGTATAATCATATCAACATGGTACTAATGCAAGATTATAACATTATAGAGCTCAATTTCTTGATTTATCTACATTCACGTCCCAAAATATGTCAAACTCAACACCAACATAACAAACTCATGCATTCAAGCTCATATCTTCTCAAATTGTACATGCATGTGATGAATTAGCCACACTTTCAACTTAGGTAACACAAATGGTGATCAAGACATGAGTTTCCTTTAACATTTCACATGGATTATACACATTTGTGCTCAAACATGCAATATCAAGGTGATTTCCTACATGCATGCACATATTAAGCTTCAATTCAACAAATACAACCCAATTTCATTTTAACCTTACTCTTGATCACCAAATTAGCTTGAACACACAAAATAACAAACTATACTCCAAGAATTACTCACCTAGAAGCTTTGATCTCCTAAGCTCTAGTCAATTCTTGAGCTAAATCTCCAAGATTCCCAAGCTTTAGGCCAAATTTGCACAATTCTCTCCTCTCTCAGTCTAACAGCCGGCCTTGCCTCTCTCTAGAGAGTTGATCAGCCCAAATGAAGTTAAAGGAAGGGAATTGAGTGTAACATGCCTTTACATAAATCCCCACTCACAAGATAATAATAATAATAAAGCAATTTGGCATTATTCATCAATTTAATCGATTTAATCTAACTCGAATCAATTTCTAATTAAATTTCACCGTAGGCTCTAAAAATTATGCCAATCACGATGGCGTAATCAATTTCGGGTTCTGTGGCCGATAAGGCCCTCAATTTAATTTCCAAAGCTGATTATTCAAATAGATATTCCTACGGTGAACAGATAAAACTTCAAAATCACATATATTCACATAATGGCACATAAAATCATGGTAAACACATAATCATACTCAATTTAAGGACCAATTAGCATACTACGGAACAAGGGTATCACAATAGCGATCATTGTAGTAAAGAATATAACCATGATATTATGAGATGTTTGAGCTATGTGTGGTGACATGGATGTTGGCATGAACAATGATGTTAAGAAGGTGAAAATGGAAAAGAAGCTCATTTTGCCTAATGAGAGTCTCGACGATCCAAGTCTAAGGAGTGCCACACAATTCAGTGGCAACCATGTCAAAATTGGTATTGCGAGTTGCAAGAAAAGGAAAGTGACAATGTTGGACTTCAGGAATGCCAAGAAAAAAGTGAATAATCGCCTGATCAATGAAAACTTCCTTAGAACTAACCTAAGATTTGAAAGAAGGAACAATATAATTGATTGAGTGGATGTTACAATAAAATTCCTGGACCCAACTGAGATTCTGTTGGCTGGAGAAGAGAAGAACACGGTCACTACCCAAGGAATAAAAGACAGAACAAATAGGGATGGACTAAAAAATAGAGGGTTGGACATGACGTTCTAGGTGGGAAATCCTAGACACGTAGAAATCTTTATACATGTTGGATTTTTCTTTCGAAGAAATTTTTTACGTGTTTTAAGTGGGATGAGAAAAACTGAATTAAACTAAGCATGATAATAATATGGAAAATAACTCCCAATATGGCTTAGTCACACAATTTAATCAAAGAAAAGTGGAAAACCCTAGAAATAAAACACAAAAGAAACAAAATAGCAACCCTAGATGGCAGACTAAATGCAGAAATTTAAAACTAGAAAGAAAGAAAACAACAAGCTCAAGATGCACAAAATACATGAGAAACCCTATGCAAGGAACACACACTAGTTATGGGGAGAGAAGATAAGAGAGGGGGAAAAATACTTAAAGGAAAGCAAACAAAAATTACCTAAGTGTGATGGAGATCACTTTTAGAAACACACGAACACTCGAAACCGAGAAAATCACGGTCGCATAAGGTAAGATAGGTGAAATCGTCCTAGGAGAGAGAGAGAGAGAGAGAGAGAGAGAGAGAGAGAGAGAGAGCGCAATGGGTTTGGGGTAAAAAATGACCAGAAAGAACGGATTTAGGAATATAAACAAGCGGAGACTGCTCAAGTGACCAATTGTTCGCTTGAGTGAAGACAATAACACGGGCTGTCTCTCAAGCCAATATTCCTTCACTCAAGCTTACAGCACATGGATGCAAGACTCCAAAGACAACATGAGAGCTCACATAGTTAGTGTGTATGTGCAATCCTTGAGTGTCCCTAATTGCTAGTGTTAATTCTAGTAGTGATCGGATGGCTAGACCTCCAAGAAGAGAATCTAAACACTACTGAGGAAAGTCAAACCACTAGGAATCAAGGAATTTTTGTTAAGTAAAAGAGGAGGCTCCCCCTCAATCATTGAATCATTTTTATTGATTTTTCTTGCTTGTTTTTCTTTTGGGCACTCACTACTGATTTTCATGCTCAAGAGTATGGAAACCAAATGTCACGACCCCATCCCGCCCCAAATAGGATAGTGGTAATGACCGGCCAGTAGCATTCAACTACCGAAGGCCGGACAAAACAAGACAAGACTGGGCTATAACTTTGAGTCTTAAGCAACGGAATAACTTGTTCATTATACTAATTGATATCCACTTAGAGCAAGTGCATAAGTAGGATGAGAATAAAACAAGGATATATTTTATTTATTTACTTTGTTATTTACATGCCTACATAGTAAAAAAGAAAGATACAACCATAAAAGTCACTCTTACAAAGACCAAACCACAAAGGTAAAACTCTAGTCCCAAAACTACAACTTCATCAAAAGAAAAAAATAAGGAAAAAGGTTCTAGTGCAACTCCTCCTAGTGTCTTTGATCTTCATGTTCACCTAAATACATATAAGGGAGAGGGGTGAGCTATTGCCCAGTAAATAGTAATACAGTAAAACGGTAAATGAATGAACATTGAAAGTTTTGAAACATCCTTTCAAAATAACATAATTACTCGTACAAGACAGAGCATAGCTAAACTTGCAGACAAGTACATAGTGATGAGCATTCAATGAGAACAGGGGTTTAACCAGCCTGGGTACTAGCTAAACAAAACAGGGTGAGCTCGGCCATCTTACATGATTAGATATACCCCCAATTGTGGGTCAGGGTCCAAGAATGCCATCTAGGTAGATGATAGAAAAGTATAGAATGTTCATTCAATGTAAAACACGATAAACTTGCAAACATAATTAAGTTTGGTATTGAAAACATAATTTGTCAACATAGCGTTACTAAATTACTACTCACAATGAGCTCCATGAACAAGGGTGTAACCTCCCCAAGCTTGACCTATACAAAACAAGAACAAGACATTGAAACATCTAAACAATCCTTAACTTCCTACATTAACTTATCATGCCATTAGTCTTTAATCCTCTTTTCTATTTAACTATGTCTCAAGTGGGTTTCTAATTATATTATCATTGTGTTTAGATGTCAAAACATACCTAAAAGTGTCCAAGGGAATCAAATGGAACAAGATGCAAAGATTGTGATGAATAGGGCCAGTCCGCTCAAGCAGTCTCTTCACCGCTCGGCGATGAATTAACCTTCCTAGAATCTCAAGTCTGCAAAACTCTGCTTGAGCCATCCTTTAATTAGTCAAGCGATTAACTAACTTAGCCAAGTTTGAGGGCAGTTTAGACACCCTATTTTTGACCGTCCTCAGACTTGGTTGTGCTTGCAGGTACATCCAGCCATAAGTTCGATTGCTCGTCGAGTACTCGACCTTCGCAGTGGAACGTCACAGGTTTGAGCTTTTCAAACCCTGTATCCTTTCTGCCCCATTTTTGGACCATGTGTTGGCCCTTTCTACTTGCTTCTTATGAGGCAATGCCGACCACCTTTTGGCCCTGCCGGTCATGTTTTTGCCCCTGCCTGCTATTGATGAAGCCGGCCGGCCATCAATGAGGCACTGCCGGCCACAACTGATGGCCGACAGAACACTTTGTCTCAGCAGATTTCAAACTAGATCTTTTTAGCCAGCTGGTTTTCACTCATCCCTCCATACATGTGTATAGAGAGATGAAGCCCTTTTCAAGCTTTTTTAACAAGCTTTGCATTGCCTTTCTTCTATATAAGGAGACGCACTTCCTTCATTTCAGAGGTTTAGAAAAATGGGCTGAGAGTTATAGATATAGCTTTGCATCTATATCTCTCTTTGTTCTTGTTTTGCGCTTCAAAAAAGTGTAGTTTTGTCTTAGTTTAACTCACAAACACACACTCAAACACCTTGCTTGTGTTGCTGAGGCTTCTTGAAGTTTTTTTTGGTGTTCTTGGGTTGATTTGAGCTTGAAAAGCTTGCTGGGGCTACAGTTTTAAAGAAGGTCTTCAAGAGTGAGTTCCTATCCCTTAAAACCCCCATTCTTGCTTAAGCTTTTAGCTCTTCTTGCATGCTGTTTTAAGCTTAGCTTTCTATTGGAAAAAGTACTATTTTTTTAGGCTTAAAAAGTTTGTTTAAGGTCACTTTTTCGTTTAGGGTGATCTACCCACCTCTTAGGCCTTGTTAGGTCTTGTTTTGAGCCATCCCATTAGGCTCTTGTTGCAACCTTTGCATGACCTTTCTACCACTAAAATCTAGAGGATTTTCGGTATTGGAAAGGTGGTTTTGGAGTCTTAAATAGGAGAGGGTCATCCCCCCCCTTGTGTCATGTCTACTTGCTTTGAATGCCTCATGTGTGAGCATGGTTGTTAAGTTTATGTTGGCCATATCTTAGGATGCATTTGTGGTTATTTTGCTGTGGCATGCCACTGTTTTTGTTTGGTTTTGTCACTCCATGCATGCCTAATGCACTTGTAGTGTAAATCACCAAAACTAGTCTTGTGTGCTTCATCAAGTAGCATGTCATTCTAGCTTGGTTTGAGTACATTTCAGCATGTTCTTGGTGTTGTTTTACCATGTCATACCTCTGATAGGGTTTGGTTTAATAGCTCCTTGCATGCTCCATGCACTTGTAGTGCATTTTCATGAAATAGCCTAACATGCATCATGCTTTGACATGTCATTTTAGCATGCTTTTGGCATAGCTTTGAGAGGACTTTGTTCATGTTTTAGCATGCTTAAGGTCTGATTTATGTTGTCTTGGTCTTGTATGACTTGCTTTGTATAGCCTTGGTTCAATCTAGCTTGTTAGCTTTGTGTATTGAGTCTTCTAGCATGCATTACTTGGACTATTTTAATGATTTGGCATCGTTCATAATGTGATTTTAGTTCATGTTTCATGTCCACGTATTCACATTTGTCACTCATTCAATGCGTTGGAGGGTTGGCCCCTTTATGCCTTAACATGAACCATTGTGTATGCCTTCATGCCTTAGCTTGCGAGCCATCATTTCAGTGCTTATTTGGGGTTATTTTGCCATGATATAACTCTGATTTTTATTGGTTAAGTCATCCCATGCTTGGTCTTAATATGTGTAGTGTAATCCACCTTATTTGCCTTGTATGCATCATGTCTTATGCCCTTCACGTTAGCATGTTTTGGCTCACTTCCATGCATGTTTTGGACTCACTTTGACATGTTCTAGGACTGTTTTGGTTGCCTTAGCCATATGCTTCATGTTTTGCATACTCGTAGTACAAGTGCTTATGATTGCTTCAAGTTTTGAGCGCCATAACATGCTTCATTTGTGTTGTGTACATGATTTGGCATCATCTAACATGACATTTTAGAGCTTATAGCAATTCCATGTTCCCACTTCATTCATGCTTTAAGTGCCTTTGAGTGTTGTGCATTGTTGCCTAGTTTTTGGCTTAGCTTGTATGCTTGCATGCCTAGGTCTTTGGGCCTCCACCTTAGCATGTTTCGGTCATTGTCTTGACCTATCTCAGCTCTGTCCATGGTTGGTTCATGCATGCTTGCCATGTATTGCATGCCTCCTTTGCAGTGCTCTTTATTAGCTTTCATGCTTTAGGACCTTTGCATGCTATACTTATGATTGATTGAATGGTTTGGCACCATGTAGTACCTTGTTTCAGTGCACTTAGGCCTCATTTGGCAAGAGGCTATTTTAGCCAAAAAGTCAAAAAGTTACTAAAAAAGTCAAAAAGCCAACAACTCATACCAAAAAGTCAAAGATTCCCTTTTCTCTCTACTTTTTGCACATCTTTTCGTAAAAAGCCAAAAAGTCATCCCAAACATACTAGTTTTTTTTACATCACATTTTAACCAAATAGCCAAAAAGTTACTAAATTAGCCTGTTCCCAAACGAGGCCTTAGTGTTGTTACACTTCCACATTGGTCACTTTTTGAGCGCTCTTGAGAGTTGTGCTCTTAGGCCTCTTTGATGGGCCATTGCATGTGCATGCTTATATATGCTTCTGGTGCCTTCACTTTTGTGTCATGGCTACTGATTTGGGGCATCACTGAGGTCTACCCTTTTGGTTTAAGTCCATTGAGTATGCTATGTATATTGCATTGAGTATGCCATATTGTTCATTGCATGTAGTATGCCATCCTACATTGCATTGCGCATGCCACGTGGTTATTTGCATTGGGTATGCCAAGTTGTTTTTCCTTGCATTGAGTATGCTTGTCCCTAACATTGCTAATTTGTCCTTGTAGCATTGCATTGTGCATGCATGCATTAGCATTGTTCACATATCATTAGCTTTGTTAAGTTAATCACATCACATTGCATTGAGTATGCCATGTAGTTGCATGTTTGCATGCTTAAGTCATATTGCATGTTTGTCGTGCTTATGTTGCATTGTTGTTTGGATTAAGTATTAATCCATTGGTGCACTCCCCAGCACTGTTTTGGTAAGTTTCAGCAACAAGCACTGGAAGACACCCTGCAAACAGAGCCTGTTGAGAGCAACCAGAGAGCTTTTCAGGACGACAACCGAGCATGCATCCTCTTCTCCTTCAACCAGTGCTGGAACATCATTGTTTATTGCTTACTTGTTAGCTAGCATTTGGATTTGTAATTCAATTAATTAATTTGTTAATTAATTAAGTTTTGTAATAATTAGTTGTAGCTAGTTATTCATTCGGTTATGTAATAATTAATTAGCTTGTTAGTTAGTTAATTAGTCAGTTTGTATTATTCGGACCCTCCATCGAGAGGGCGAATTTTGTAATAAGCGTGTGTGTGTGAATGTCTTCCAACCCCACGTCTTTCTCCCTTTTACTTAACCGCTTACGATGGTTAGTTTTAGGGCATGTTTCAATTAGCATCTTTATGTTTGCATGTATGCATCCATTCATCTATCTTACATGCACCGGGCTTGGCGCATCATACTAACTGCATTGTATTTCAATTTCAAGTTGAATACATGTACTAAGTTGCATTTCACATGCCATTCTAGAATAGCCGAGCCTATTTTAGTTACATTCTCACATGCGTTGCATTAGCCATCTTAACATGAACTAGGGTCATGTATGACTTCTAACTAGTTCTTTGTTTTGGCTCAGAGTACACTGTGAGTGTTTACGCTTTAGCATACTGCATATGTCTTATTGATTACCATGATAGCATGCTTGCCATGAGGCTATTTGCTTAAATGATATAACTGCCTGAATGCCTGTGGGTGAAGGTTGGATTACTTGAATTGGAACAATTAATCAAATCCCTGATTTAACCTACTTGCAAGTAGCAAACTTCAAACCATTTTCAAACAAATATGTTTTGTTCCAACTTAGGTGGTCTAGTCTATACTTGTATGCTGTGCACATCATGTAGTAAAGATTAGCTAATTAACCAGAATAAGAGCATATGTGTTTTCAAAAATGAAATATCATGCTTAGTACTGGCTGATCTTTGATCGGGCGAGCGGGGGTGCTCATTGCATGACCTTCCCCTCTCGTACCCAAGTTCCTGAGCCGAGGCAACTTTGGTGATGACGGACATGTGGCCTTAGGCACGAGTCAGGGTTTCCTAAATTCCCCCAAAACAAAATATTTAGGTGGTGACTCTGTATCTGGCAAAGCAGTCCATGTTTGGCACTTCTTTATAAAAATCAGTTTTCTAAAACGATTTGCCAGATTTGGACTCTTTGGTGATTTATCGGTCTTGCATTGCACTTTGCGAGATTAGATTCAAAACCGTGACATTTGAGTCCGAACTATAGTAGCAGCTCAATGAACAAAACCGATTTCCGCTCCAATTTCACGCGCATGGTGGCCGTGTCGTTCGGGCACGTCTACAGTTTCTGGCAACTCTGCTGGGGAATTAGATAACTTGACTCGAACTCATGATATCTTGTTTTGTCCACACTTATGTGTTTCTTTGCATTGCATTTGCATTGGTGCGCCTAGGACACCGTGTTTGCCGTATACTATTCCTGAACAGTTTGCCGGAGGCTCGCTTCGAGAAGCATGCCATACGGTTGACCGGCTGCGGGCTCTGCCACGATGGGAACACAAACCTCGATTTTTACTGGGGCACACTTTTTGACCATTCGACCTAGTGCATATCGGAAACTGTAGTGACCATTCCAAGCTAGGATAGGTTGCTTACCCGATTATAGATTGTTTGAAACCGCTGTGTGCGTAGTGAAACCCTAGTTCTTAACGAAAATAGGACAGGGAAACCCTACCCCACCGTAGGGGTGTTTTGGCTCTCATTTCCTTGCAATGTGCTTTTAGAGTGTGCCTTTACAAGGAATGCATGTATCAGTTTGCAAGTCTGGGTATCAGGCCTGAGGGCATCCGTATTTTGGGGGAATCAGTTTTACTTAAGGGTATCAATTTAAAGGCAGAATTTTGGGCAGAATTCAGTAATGAGTACAGTCATTCAGCTATGTTCATGTCTGTATTGGTGAAATTGGGCTGAGATGCTGTCGGTTTTCTCTTTTGCAAGGTAGTCTTGGAATCATAGCTTTATAAGGCTCCAATATCCCCTGAGGTTCATTAGATTTGTGCTGATAGACTTTGTCAGGTCAGAGATTCTGTTCAAGAGTAGTCGGTATTTTCCTTCGCTGAGGCAAGGCAGAGGAAGGCCAATCAAGGCTCACTGGTTCATCTGATCCGTTAGTCACCAGTCACATCACCTCTCTTTAGTTCAGCAGACTCGTGACGACGCAAAATTCAGAAGAAATTGTGGTCACGGTAGCAACATTAAACCAGGGAATCGCCATGCAGGGTGAGACCGATGTTGAAATGCAATGCTCGCCCAGGTCGCCTGCCGCACATCCAATCTGGGAACCCCAATTATTCCAAACCTGTAAGCCCACCACTTTTGAGCTGATGGGAATGATCGGCGATCTTCAGAGGTCTGTGGCTGATCTAGCCTTTGGAATGTCAGCTCCGCCATCGATCATATCACATGCCGGGAACTTCATGCCGGAAGAGCCTCCGCTATTGGGGCGAATTGTAATTGAACTCAGTCAACTCGAAACCATCCCAAGTTCCGACAATGACATGTCGACAACAACAAGACTTCGCACTGATGTAGTAACCCAAACCTTTGACCAAGCTGAGGCGAGTGGTAAGAACAAGGTGGAGGTGGACATTGATCCCTATGAACAACTTCTGCAGGCTGTTGAGGCTTTAAAAGCCGGGGGACTGAACAAACAGCAAGTGCTCGCAGTTGCTACAAAAACTGTGGATGACACTTTCATTACTTAGAACGAGGGCAGTTCGAGCCAAGGGAAAAATTGGGAGATGGGCCATTGTACCAGAACTGTTCATTCCAACCCTAATTTTACACCCGGGAAAGATCAGCAAACCAAGCCAGCACCTGCTGACCCCTTTGCTAGTGCATCCGGCAAAAATCCACAAACCTCGAAGTATTTACCCTGAGGTCGGAGGGTTTTCCATGCCCTCTATATGCCTTTGTCCAAGGCTCTTCAAATCCTTGCTGAAAAGGGGCATCTTAAACCCCTCGAGCCTTGGCCTCTCCCTAGTCATCTTCCACCTAGTCATGACGCTACCTAGTACTATGCGTACCATCAACAAACTGGCCATAACACCGACAATTGCTTCCGTCTTCGCCACGAAGTACGGGATTTATTTGACAACGGGGTCGTCCTGCCACCAAGCTCAACAAAGTCTATCGTCACTGGATCAGTGAACCTGGAGGATAATGTGATGTGATCAGGGAACGAACCACTTGCGGGCGGCGCTCAGTTTACTTCATATGTGGTGTATGGCACGCACTATTTTGAGCATTTGCAAATGCTAGTTTTTATACTTTCTAACTTGGGTATTCAGTCAGTTTTGTTGTCTTGTATATAGTCAGTCTTTTTGTACTATGTCAGTCAGGTCTGCCTTGTTGTATTGGGCCAGTCCTGTTTGAGTCGGGTGATTTCGGGGATGTTACCTCGGACATCACTATTTTGTTTTGTGTTTGTCTTTTTGCTTTCTTTTTAGACTGTTTCTGCCTTGGAGCAAGTTGTGCCAACAAATCTGAATGAAACAACAGTAATTTTTGCACTCTTGTGTTTGCTTCGGCCTTGCTCCAGTTGTGCCAGAAGTTTGAATGAGATGGCAGCGCTTTTCACCTGTTTTTTTGTGCCTTTAAATCATTGCATTGACCAAAGGTTTTTTTCAAAACTTTTTGAACACTGTGATGAAAACAAAGAGGAAGGAATTCCTCGGGATTTGCAAAAACTTGATCAATTGCGAGAAAGAGAGGCGTGCTAAGCCCTTAATGATTGAGATCATGCTTGTTAATGTGAGTACTGAGAAGGATCCTAGCTTGATCCAGATTGGTTCTACTTTGTCTTCAGCACAAGTGACCAGTCGCTTTCTTAAAAGATTTCAAAAAATGTTTTGCGTGGTCCCGCGAAGACCTGTGTGGATTCGCTCTTGAGATTGTGCAGCCTTGTATCGCTCTCAGCCTTGAGACTTGACCCCTTACTTTTAAACCTTAAACTTGGATTCAGAATGTTCAATGGTCAACCACGATGTGAGGCTTGCATGGCCAGATTTGAAGCAACCCTTGAACTAGGGGCAAGAAAAGTCAGATCAAGAAGATCCGATGTCATCAAAAGAAGCTTGCAAAGCTAGATAATAAGTAGCCCTTGAACTAGGGGCAAAAATGTCAGATGCGCTCGAAGAATAAAAAATTGGGACATTTCTCAAGCCAACAAAGATCGACAAGAATGCCAAATCCCAGAAGGGAGGAAAGAAGAAAGTATTGTTGAAGGACAACCGAGTTCCTATCCACAACACTGGGGTAATTTAGACCCTATTGGATGGACTCCTACATCATCAGCGAACAAAAGCCATTCTCCTAGATTCAGATGGCTTTGAGATCATAAAAAACCATTTGACATGGACAAAGCTACATTTTTACCCTTGAGAGGCTCGCTGGGCCAAAAACCCGGAAGGGCGACCCAGACAAAAGTTAGAGCAAGAAAAAAAAATGAAGAAAAAAGAAATGAAAAATTCTGAAAAGAAATGAACAAAGAAAAGAAGAAATAAAAAGAATTGAAAAGAAAAGAAAAACAAAGTTCGCAAGGTTGAAAACCCGAAGGGCGGCCTTGGCAAAAGTTAGAGCGTAAAAGAGAGGTTAATACCTGAGTGTACCTTAACCCCCGGAACTACGTCAGGCTTGATTCCTATATTTGGGATACGTAGGCAATATCATTCTGAAGTCCAGCCATAAACACTTCCAATTTGATTATGTCCATGTAATGGTTCTGATCATCTTTGCCTTCTCTGTATCTGAGAGTTCGGTTGTAATCGTTACTTTGAGGACTGATTACAGTGTGTTGCGGTGCTATTCAGACTAGGGGCAACTTTCCGTTGCCGTGCAGTGCTGCAGTACTATTCAAACAAGGCGCAACTTTCCGTTTCCATTTAGTGTGCTGCGGTGCTATTCAAACAAGGGGCAATTTTCCATTGTTTTGGGTCCGAGGTTGTGCATCTCAAGAGTAAATTCTATGTTGGTCAAGCAGTGGCCGTTAGCAAAAATAGTTTTTGAGAATTTTTACTGAGGTTGATTAATTCTCTCAAAAATTATTTCATCTTTCCAAAACTGGACCATTTCTTCGACCAAAAAAGGAAAATTTTTAGTGCTCATAGCCTGACTTGCATGATTTTGAATCAGAAAATCAAACAAGCATGTTAATCTAACTTTCATTTTGGTTAAAATTGTTTTAGCAGAAGCATAAACAAAAAAATGGTGAAAATAATGAACTAGGGGCACAGTTGAGTCAGGTGTTCTGTCTTTTCCCCATTGTCAACATACTTGCCAGAAAGGGCACTTTACTTGCCAGAAAAGGCACAACTGAAGCTCACAGTAAAGGGCCAAAAGCTCTCAACATCCTCCAAGCAACGAGGTATCAAGCCAAGTGCGGAGCACGAACTGGAATGAATCTAGATATTCCACTCCCTCATCTAGACACATCTGATCATGTCCAAACTCCCCAGCAGAGCATCGTCAACCGATGCCAGCTGCAAATGTGCTACACACCCAGTTGTAGCGCAACTCCACTGTGGGAGGAACTCACTAACTGTGCGCAGAAGAAAAAGAATCAAGCATAATGCTACGGGCAAGAGCTTGCAACTTCTTGTTTATCCATCAACCACCCAGGGGAGGGATAAAAGGAAAAAATGATGAGAGATTGAAGAATAGAGAGATGTGCGCTGAGAGAAAAAGTGAGAAAAAGGGCTTTTTTAGAAAAACAGAACTTGAGGGTCGAGTGATGTGAGAATCACAAATAAGAAAGGGTGGGAAACAATACCAAAGAAATTGGCTCCTCGAGAACAGAGAGGTCTCTCGTCTTTGTAATGCGTCTGAGTGTCGTGTCTTTTGTTTTGTCTCGATTCTTGTTTTGAGTCGTTTCGAGTGTTTCTCGATGTGTGTAGGTTGTCTATCTTTTGTTTTTCTTTGTTGAGTCGTGGTGCGCTGTGTTCAGTCGTAGGCTCAATACTCGGTCAAGAACGCATCTCTCAATTTCAAAAATAAATCGCTTTGTGCTCGGAGTGCTGTGCCGTTCTCCACATTTGTGCAAAACAGGATTTGTTCTTTCATAAAACCGCAAGGTTCAACCCAGGTCACATCAGAACAGTGGAACCAGGACCTATCTAAAGCTATGCAGGTTCCGGGCTGTGAAGCAAAAGAAAAGAGGGAAAATTTGGAGCATCCGAGTTTGTTTCAACTTTTGCATGTTCTGTTTTCGCAACCTGTCTGGTCAGATTGAACTGTTTGTTCAGAATTCACCGTGTGCAGAATAAACTGAGTACTGTGTTATAAGCCGTGTGTTCAGAATGAGTAGTGTGTTCAGAATTCACCGTGTGCAGAATAAATTGAGTACTGTGTTATGAGTTGTGTGTTCGGAATGAGCAATATGCTGTACGAGCTGTGTGTTCAAAGTCAACCGAATACTGTGTTGACTATTTCAATGCCAGAATGGAAATCAGAAGTGCTCTCCCTGAGTACCGTTCTCCACCAGGGTTACCTTGGCTGTGTTTGCAATGAGTTCCTAGGAGATTAACTGCGACGGTAGAAACTAGAGTTCGAATGGCTGATGCCTAGAACACAAAGGTTTGGAATTTCGGAGACTAAAGTCTGGTTTGAATACCCGAGGGTGTATCCCCAGCTTGAAATCTGTATGGAAGCCGCATAGGTTAAGGTAGCGGGTTTGCACCTCGATTCTGGATACTGAGCCAACCTAGTCTGTCACCCCGTTGGAGAATAGGGAAAGTTGTGAGTATGATCAGGAAGAAAAGCAGCATCCGTGGCTTCCCCAGCAGACGTTGCTCCTTGTCAGCATTTCGTGACCTTTGTACTGGAAGTTGAAGGTAAGAGTTCGAAGAACACAAGGGGAGATCTCCGTCAGAGTAGAGCGGTTCACCGCCTCTCACCCCATGAGATGCTTTCTAAAGCGCCGCTTTGTTCGTTTATTGCATTCCTTTAGTATCATCCATTGTTTTGCATTGTGCCTATCTAGTTTCTTTCTCATTCATGCACAGTATTGTGTGTACTGTTCATTCAGAGAAGTTCTGGTTCAGTTTGACTGATACCTTTCCTCTTTTGTGTATGATACGCTGAGAGATTTTCCCTTTCCTCTCTTGCGTGTGATACGCTGAGAGATGCTTTCTTTCCTCTTTTGCGTGTGATATGCTGAGAGGTGCTTTCTTTCCTCTCTTGCGTGTGATACGCTGAGAGCTGCTTTCTTTCCTCTTTTGCGTGTGATACGCTGAGAGGTGCTTTCTTTCCTCTTTTGCATGTGATACGCTGAGAGGTGCTTTCTTTCCTCTCTTGCGTGTGATACGCTAAGAGATGCTTTCTTTCCTCTCTTGCGTGTGATACGCTGAGAGGTGCTTCATTTCTTCTATTGCGTGTGATACGCTGAGAAATTTACCTTTCCTCTCTTGCGTGTGATGCACTGAGAGGTGTGCCTTTCCTCTTGTTGCATTGCCATGCGCACTCTTCCTTTTTCCCGAAACAGTGGGATATGTCCCTATGTTTCTCCTTTTCTGGTTTAGAGCATTTGGAATACGTTCCAATGCTCATACCATTCCGAAACACGGGGATATGTCCCTATGTTTCTCATTTTTTCCGAAACACTGGGTTATGTCCCTATGTTTCTCCTTTTCTGGTTTAGAGCATTTGGAATACGTTCCAATGCTTGTACCGTTCCAAAACAGCGGGGATATGTCCCCATGTTTCTTCCTCCCCCTTTCCTCATACGATTTCAGCGTGTTTGGAATTTATCTCAGGTTGCATCGTGTACGTGCCTAGGCGAGTTGTTTTTGGACCTCCTCTCACGATTTCAGCGTGGTTTGAGTGTCTGATTCCTCACACGAGTTTGGCATGTTTGGAATTTATCTCAGGTTGCGTCGTGCACGCTCCTGATTGTTTGTTTTTGGACCTCCTCTCACGATGTCAACGTGGTTTGAGTGTCCCATTCCTTACACAAGTTCGGTGTGTTTGGAATTTATCTCAGGTTGTGTCGTGCACGCTCCTGATTGTTTGTTTTTGGATCTCCTCTCACGATTTTAGCATGGTTTGAGTGTCCCATTCCTCACACGATTTCAGCGTGTTTCGAATTTATCTCAGGTTGTGTCGTGCACGCTCTTGATTGTTTGTTTTTGGACCTGCTCTCACGGTTTCAGCGTGGTTTGAGTGTCCCATTCCTCACACAATTTCAGTGTGTTTGGAATTTATCTCAGGTTGCGTCGTGCACGCTCCTGATTGTTTGTTTTTGGACCTCCTCTCACGATTTCAGCGTGGTTTGAGTGTTCTATTCCTTACACGATTTCAGCGTGTTTGGAATTTATCTCAATTTGCGTCGTGCACGCTTCTGATTGTTTGTTTTTGGACCTCCTCTCACGATTTCAGCGTGGTTTGAGTGTCCTATTCCTCACACGATTTCAGCATGTTTGGAATTTATCTCAGGTTGCGTTGTACATGCGCCTGATTGTTTGTTTTGGACCTCCTCTCACGATTTCAGCGTGGTTTGAGTGCCCTATTCCTCACACGATTTCAGCGTGTTTGGAATTTATCTCAGGTTGCGTTGTACATGCGCCTGATTGTTTGTTTTGGACCTCCTCTCACGATTTCAGCGTGGTTTGAGTGCCCTTTTCCTCACACGATTTCAACGTGTTTGGAATTTATCTCAGGATGTGTCATGTACGCTCCTGATTGGTTGTTCTGTTTTTCCCCCTCTCATGATTTTAGCATGGTTGGAGTATGCCCCCATTTACATCTACTGTATTATCTGTTTTATCGCGCTATCTTGCGCACCTTATCTGCACTTGTTAGTGCATTGCATCTCACTCACGCTATTTTGCGCATCGCACTGTTTTGTGCATTGCATCATTCACGCTATTTTGCGCATCGCGCTTTCTTGCGCACCTTACCTGTACTTGTTAGTGTATTGATCGCGCTTTTTTACGTACCTTACCTATACCTGTTAGTGCATTGCTCGCGCTTTCTTGCGCATCTCACCTATACTTGTTAGTGCATTGCTCGTGGTTTCTTGCACACCTTATCTATACTTGTTAGTGCATTGCTCGCGCTTTCTTGCGCATGTTACCTGTACTTGTTAGTGCATTGATCACGCTATCTTGCGCACCTTATCTGCACTTGTCATTCGCGCTATCTTGCGCATCGCATCATTCGTGCTATCTTGCGCATCGCATCATTCGCACTATTTTGCACATCGCGCTTTCTTGCGCACCTTACCTGTACTTGTTAGTGCATTGATTGTGCTTTCTTGCCCACCTTTCTGTACTTGTTAGTGCATTGCTCTTGCGCACCTTACCTGTACTTGTTAGTGCATTGCATCGCACTATTTTGTGCATTTAATCCACATCGCGCTATCTTGCATATCGCACTGTTTTGGGCATTGCATTTCACTCGCACTATTTTGCGCATCGCACTGTTTTGTGCATTGCATTTTGTCATGCTATTTTGCGCATCGCGCTATCTTGCGCACCTCATCTGCACTTGTCAGTGCATTGCATTTCACTCGAGCTATTTTGTGCATTGCACTATTTTGTGCATTGCATTTTGTTGCGCTATTTTGCGCATCGCACTATCTTGCGCACCTCATCTGCACTTGTCAGTGCATTGCAATTCATTCGCGCTATATTGCGCATCTTTTTTGCACTTGTTAGTGCACCGCATCGTTATGTGGCACCCTTAGGTTGCATTGTCTTGCACCCTTCCACCCGCGTTGTCTCGCACCCTTAGGTTGCATTGTCATGCACCCCTCCATTTGCGTTGTCACGCACTTTTCACTTGTATTGCTATGCATGTTTCTAACGATATTGTACCTGTTGAGTTTCTTTCTTTAGCAGGCACGATATTGTATGTACGGTTCATTTGAAGCTGGCGCGACCAGACGAACCGGACGGTATTCTATGTACTCCGTGCGAGACGTAGCGAGAATTGTATAATTCTCTTACATCCTTTCTGCATGTAATGTAGTTTGGTTTGAATTCGCTGGTTTAAACTGTTGCATTTATTTTGCATAAATGCTTCATTACAGCTTTCTTTGCATAATCATAAGTTATGCTCTTGCATTGTGCATGTCATTTACATTTTGCCCCAGCCCGCGGGCGCATCTCAGTATGGTTATATTGATTGTTTGCCTGAGTTTTCGGCCATGTCAAAAATGGGTTGTCTCTAGGTTTTGACATTCACTCCCGTCACTTTGTGACTTTCGAGTTCTGTCAAAGAGGGACAACTGTAGACACCCAATTTTTGACCGTCCTCAAGACTTGGTTGTGCTTGCAGGTACATCCAGCCACAAGTTCGATTGCTCATCGAGTAATCGACCTTCGCAGCGGAACGTCACAGGTTTGAGCTTTTCAAACCCTGTATCCTTTCTGCCCCATTTTTAGACCATGCGTTAGCCCTTTCTGCTTGCTTCTTGTGAGGCAATGCCGACCACCTTTTGGCCCTACCGACCATGTTTTTGCCCCTGCTTGCTATTGATGAAGCAAGCCGACCATCAATGAGGCACTGCCGGCCACAACTGATGGCCGGCAGAACACTTTGTCTCAGCAGATTTCACTCCAGATCTTTTGAGCCAGCTGGTTTTCACTCATCCCTCCTCCATACACGTGTATGGAGGGATGAAGCCATTTCCAAGCTTGTTTAACAAGCTTTGCATTGCCTTTCTTCTATATAAGGAGAGGCTCCTCTTTCATTTCAGAGGTTCAGAAAAATGGGCTGAGAGTTATAGATATAGCTTTGTATCTATATCTCTCTTTGTTCTTGTTTTGTGCTTAAAAAAAGTGTAGTTTTGTCTTAGTTTACCACACAAACACACACTCAAACACCTTGCTTGTGTTGCTGAGGCATCTTGAAGTTGTTTTTGGTGTTCTTAGGTTGGTTTGAGCTTGAAAAGCTTGTTGGAGCTGCAATTTTAAAGGTCTTTAAGGGTGAGTTTCTATCCCTTAAAACCCCCATTCTTGTTTAAGCTTTTAGCCCTTCTTGTATGCTATTTTAAGCTTAGCTTTCTACTAGAAAAAGTTCTATTTTTTCATGCTTAAAAAGTTTGATTAAGGTCACTTTTTTCGTTTAGGGTGATCTACCCCCCTCTTAGGCCTTGTTAGGCCTTGTTTTGAGCCATCCCTTTAGGCTCTTGTTGCAACCTTTGCATGACCTTTCTACCATTGAAATCCAGAGGATTTTTAGTAGTGGAAAGGTGGTTTTGGAGTCTTAAATAGGAGAGGGTCATCCCCTCCCCTTGTGTCTTGTTTACTTGCTTTGAATGCCTCATGTGTGAGCATGTTTGTTAAGTTTATCTTGGCCATATCTTAGGATGCATTTGTGGTTATTTTGCTGTGGCATGCCACTATTTTTGTTTGGTTTTGTCACTCCATGCATGCCTAATGCACTTGTAGTGTAAATCACACAAACTAGTCTTGTGTGCTTCATGAACTAGCATATCATTCTAGCTTGATTTGAGTCCATTTCAGCATGTTCTTGGTGTTGTTTTACCATGTCATACCTCTGATAGGGTTTGGTTTAATAGCTCCTTGCATGCTCCATGCACTTGTAGTGCATTTCCATGAAATAGCCTAACATGCATCATGCTTTGACATGTCATTTTAGCATGCTTTTGGCTTAGCTCTGAGAGGACTTTGTTCATGTTTTAGCATGTTTAAGGTCTGATTTATGTTGTCTTGGTCATGCATGACTTGGTTTGTATAGCCTTGGTTCAATCTAGCTCGTTAGCTTTGTGTATTGAGTCTTCTAGCATGCATTACTTGGACTATTTTAATGATTTGGCATCGTTCATAATGTGATTTTAGTTCATGTTTCATTTCCATGTATTCACATTTGTCACTAATTCAATGCGTTGGAGGGTTGACCCCTTTATGCTTTAACATGAACCATTGTGTATGCCTTCATGCCTTAGCTTGCGAGCCATCATTTCAGTGCTTATTTGGGGTTATTTTGCCATGATATAACTTTGATTTTTATTAGTTAAGTCATCCCATGCTTGGTCTTAATATGTGTAGTGTAATCCACCTTATTTGCCTTGTACGTATCATGTCTTATGCCCTTCACGTTAGCATGTTTTGGCTTACTTCCATGCATGTTTTGGACTCACTTTGACATGTTCTAGGACTATTTTGGGTTGCCTTAGCCATATGCTTCATGTTTTGCATACTCGTAGTACAAGTGCTTATGATTGCTTCAAGTTTTGAGCACCATAACATGCTTCATTTGTGTTGAGTACATGATTTGGCATCATCTAACATGACATTTCAGAGCTTATAGCAATGCCATGTTCCCATATCATTCATGCTTTAAGTGCCTTTGAGTCCTGTGCATTGTTGCCTAGTTTTTGGCTTAGCTTGTATGCTTGCATGCCTAGGTCTTTGAGCCACCACCTTAGCATGTTTCGGTCATTGTCTTGACCTATCTCAGCTCTGTCCATGGTTGGTTCATGCATGCTTGCCATGTATTGCATGCCTCCTTTGCAGTCCTCTTTATTAGCTTTCAAGCTTTAGGACCTTTGCATGCTATACTCATGATTGATTGAATGGTTTGACACCATTTAGTACCTTGTTTCAGTGCACTTAGTGTTGTTACACTTCCACATTGGTCACTCTTTGAGCACTCTTGAGAGTTGTGCTCTTAGGCCTCTTTGATGGGCCATTGCATGTGCATGCTTATATATGCTTCTTGTGCCTTCACTTTTGTGTCATGGCCACTGATTTAGGGAATGACTGAGGTCTACCCTTTTGGTTTAAGTCTATTGAGTATGCTATGTATATTGCATTGAGTATGCCATATTGTTCATTGCATGTAATATGCCATCGTACATTGCATTGTGCATGCCACGTGGTTATTTGTATTGTGTATGCCAAGTTATTTTGCCTTGGATTGATTATGCATGTCCCTAACATTGCTAATTTGTCCTTGTAGCACTGCATCGTGCATGCATGCATTAGCATTGTTCGCATATCATTAGCTTTGTTAAGTTAATCATATCACATTGCATTGAGTATGCCATGTAGTCGCATGTTTGCATGCTTAAGTCATATTGCATGTTTGCCATGCTTGTGTTGCATTGTTGTTTGGATTAAGTATTAATCCGAGCACGAGAAACGAGCGACGTTTCATACTTCAAGTGATGAAACGTGTCTCAATTCTCGGTCGCTGATGCTCATGATGATGATAGAGTTTTAGGTTTTATATGTTTATTTGTGCATTCATTTTACATTGAAATTTGCACATGTTGGATCTTTGGCCATCATGCATCGAGATGCGTGATCGATGGTCTTGGATTCGATTATGCCTCTCCCTTGATGGTTTGAGGTGATATGGAGTGGCATAGTGCGTACATATCCTTGGGAGACCCTCTATTTTCTCTATTTTGTGCTCTGCTGCAGCTTGGTGTCACAGCACACCAGTGGCCGGCACCCTCTTGTTGTTGGCCGGCAGTCCTTCATTATTGGCCGGCAGTACCTGCTCTTGGTCGGCAGGGAGGTCGGCAGAAGCTCCTCATGGCCGGCAGGCCACTGGTGCACTCCCCAGCACTGTTTTGATAAGTTTCAGCAGCAAGCACTGGAAGACACCCTGCAAACAGAGCCTCTTGAGAGCAACCAGAGAGCTTTTCGGGACAGCAACCGAACATGCATCCTCTTCTCCTTCGACCAGTGCTGGAACAGCATTGTTTATTGCTTACTTGTTAGCTAGCATTTGGATTTGTAATTCAATTAGTTAATTTGTTAATTAATTAAGTTTTGTAATAATTAGTTGTAGCTAGTTATTCATTCGGTTATGTAATAATTAATTAGCTTGTTAGTTAGTTAATTAGTCAGTTTGTATTATTCGGACCCTCCGTCGAGAGGGCGAATTTTGTAATAAGCGTGTGTGTGTGAATGTCTTCCAACCCCACGTCTTTCTCCCTTTTACTTAACCGCTTACGATGGTTAGTTTTAGGGCATGTTTCAATTAGCATCTTTATGTTTGCATGTATGCATCCATTCATCTGTCTTGCATGCACTGGACTCGGCGCATCATACTAACTGCATTGTATTTCAATTCCAAGTTGAATACATGTACTAAGTTTCATTTCACATGCCATTCTAGAATAGCCGAGCCTATTTTAGTTACATTCTCGCATGCTTTGCATTAGCCATCTTAACATGAACTAGGGTCATGCTTGACTTCTAACTAGTTCTTTGTTTTGGCTCGGAGTACATTGTGAGTGTTTACGCTTTAGCATACTGCATGTGTGTTATTGATTGCCATGATAGCATGCTTGCCATGAGGCTATTTGCTTAAATGATATAACTGCCAGAATGCCTGTGGGTGAAGGTTGGATTACTTAAATTGGAACAATTAATCAAATCCCTGATTTAGCCTACTTGGAAGTAGCAAACTTCAAACCATTTTCAAACAAATATGCAAAGTTTCGTTCCAACTTAGGCGGTCTAGTCTATACTTGTATGCTATGCGCATCACGTAGTAAAGATTAGCTAATTAACCGGAATAAGAGCACATGTGTTTTCAAAAACGAAATATCATGCTTAGTACTGGCCGATCTTTGATCGGGCGAGCGGGGGTGCTCATTGCATGACCTTCCCCTTTCGTACCTAAGTTCCCGAGCTGAGGCAACTTTGGCGATGACGGACACGTGACCTTAGGCACGAGTCAGGATTTCCTAAATTCCCCCAAAACAAAATATTTAGGTGGAGACTCTGTATCTGGCAAAGCAGTCCATGTTTGGCACTTCTTTATAAAAATCAATTTTCCAAAACGATTTGCCGGATTTGGACTCTTTGGGGATTTATCGGTCTTGCATTGCACTTTGCGAGATTAGGTTCAGAACCATGATATTTGAGTTCGAACTGTAGTAGCAGCTCAATGAACAAAACGGATTTCCAAGCCAATTTCGCGCGGCGGCCGTGGCGTTTGGGCACGTCTACAGGCAGTTCGCTTGCGCAGTCTTCTCACCGCTCGAGTGGTGAGCTGTAGAGTAGGCTCCTATAGTTCGACCTATTCTGTTTCAAGGTTGTTCTATGGCTTTCCAAATCCAATTTCCAAGATTTGAAAACTGAAATCTTGGTCTATAACATCCTAATAATCATACATATGATGAAAGGATGATACAAACTTAGTAGTATATATGAAATTTGAAGATCAAACAAGAATAAATTGCCTTTATTCAAGTTTCTTAATCGTTTCAGTTCTTTTCTTTCTTTCACTAATTTCAATCTTCAAAACTAAGTTCTAAGGCTTCTAAATCATGAATAAAAGTGTAGGTTCATGGCATACTATTTGTTTTGCTCAAATCTTACATGAAACTTGTTTAAAACATGATTTTCATCGAACTCTTTCCTAGTTTCAAACTTTTCTACTTTCTTCTTATTTCAATCTTCCAAAACTTATTCCTAATCAATTTTTGGCCATCTTTTGACATGAAAATATGGAAGAGGGTTAAGTTTCTTACCTTGTAGTGATTTTCTTGGAATTTGTAGGCATGAATCCTTAGCTCTTTTGAATTTCCTTCCTTTTTTTTCTCTTTTCTCTTTTCTTCTCCTCTTCTTCCTTTCTCTCAATTCTTCTTGAGTTCTCCAACAAGTTTTCTCTCATTTATTTTGCTAAGAACAAGGGATTTTATATAGTGTAGATAGGGCAAAGTGGGAAGTTTCCTTGATTGGCTAATTTTCTTGTTTTAGCCTTGTTGACTAATGTTAAAGCTAAGTAATCTAATCTTATCTTAATCATCATTATCCTAATTAATCCTAATTAGCAAAACATCAAATAACGTAAAATGAACAAGCATCCTTAAAGGATGGTGGGATAATGTTCTTACTCTCACTCAACAGAATGAAGTCTAACATGCTACCAAAACTGAAACGGATCCCGTTAGTAATACAGTTATTCAAAGAGAGGATGCAGTTTATACTTTAGTATAGACAATTCTCTATCATTTTGTTGGGAGCGGTACAGTTAATGCTGACTGTAGCCGTGAATTACTCTAGAACCTTAGATGTCCATCTTTAACCCATTTTCGTTGGTACAAAGATGTGTTTTTATTAAAAGTTATGCAATGATCTGATGCTAACAGTGAACATTGGAAAGCCAAATTTATCGATGGCCTTCCTACTCTTTTTACAAAAAAAGCTCGAAAAAAACTTCGAGATCGCCATGATTGCATGACTATTCCTTATAACCAGTACACCTATGGCCTACTCATAGGCCTCATCATAGAAGAAGATCTTTCTTTGTGTAACGACCTTAAAATTCAATACCAGATGAAAAAACAGAATCTTACCGGCAAAAAAGAATTAGGTGAATTTTGTGATCAGTTTGCCTATAACACCAAGATCCAGTATCCATCAAAAATCAGAAAATCTTATCATAAAAAGTCTTCCAAACAATATCGTAAACATTACAGAAAATCCCACAGTGTTCCTTCTTACCAAAAAAAAGTTTTCCCTCCGTGAACAGTAACCCACTAAAACCACTAAAAAGCCTTTATCAAAAAAGAATGTTAAATGCTATAAGTGTGGAACAACTGGACATTACGCTAATCGATGTAGATCAAAATTAAAATAAAAAATTAATGAAATGTCTTTAGTTCCTATTATTACTCAACAGCTCTTACAAACTTTATCTAAAGAAGAAACTGACATTAGCTCTGAGTCAGATGGACTCGCTAAACTCTACTTACCATTTACTTATAGTGATGAGCTAGAAACACCAAAACCTAATTGTTCTTGTTCTACAAATCTAAATCAAATTTTTGAAATAAATTATTGGAAATCTATTGTTGAACTAAATGGTTTGGACATTGGGGGTCCTAGTAGTCATGTTTTACTTAATGATCAGAAGTCCATGCTAGATCTTGCTGAGCAAATTAAGGATCCAGAGATGAAGCTAAAGTTTTTAGAAATTTGTTATCAACAACAAAAGGCTATTATTGAACCCCCTTTAATTCCTATTCAATCTTATAGCATGAAGGATGTTTTGAATAGAATATAGTCTTCACTTGTTATTGAAAAACCAATCATTGTTCAAGAATTAAAAATGGAAATTTATGTCTTAAAAACAAAAATTAGGCATCTTCAAACTGTCAACCAAGCTATACAAGCCGATATACATCATCTTAAAACTACAAAACAAAAAAATAAATATATTGCTCCAAAAACTTCTGAACAGAAAAATAACCAGTATCTGATGCTTGTTAATCAGGTTACATTTCAGTAATGGTATATTCATATGACTTTTGTTAATCAACCTGATTTTATTATCAAAGATGCAGTTGCCCTTGTAAATAGTGGTGCTAACATGAATTGCATATAGGAAGGATTACTTCCGACCAAATATTTTCAGAAAACTACCGAGTCACTTACGAGTGCTAGTGGTAACTCTATTCATATCAAGTATAAAATACCTGAAGCTCTTATATGTAATCAGGGCATTTGTTTATCTACATCTTTTGTCCTTATTAGAAATATGTCTTCAACTATTATTTTGGGAATACCATTTTTATGTCTCTTAATGCCTATTACTAAGATTGATCCTACATGCATTCATACGACTATCAGTAATCAACCATTTATTTTTGAATTTATAACAAAACCCTATACAAAAGAGCCAGATCAAATCCGTGATCTAGTTACTTTTAAAGAAAAACAAATTAATTTTCTCCAAATAGAAATTCATTTTCTTACAACTGAACAACCGCTACAACAACCTTCTTTACAGAATAAAATCAAGCTTATTGAAAAATTTCAATAAGCTATTGTTATATGTGTGCTAAAATTCCAGGATGATCTACTTAATCAACATTTCCTTATTTGAGTTGATTGTTCTATAACTAAACACATTTTTAAAAAAGATGTTTTGAATTTTGCATCTAAATAGATATTTGCTACTTGGCAAAGTGTTTTATCAGTATTTGACTTTGATATTCAATATATTAATGGTGAACGGAATTCATTACAAGATTTTCTCACCCGTAAATACTTACGGGGCTCAACAAACTCATGACCAGTAGAGGCCGGGGCCGTCGAGGACGTGGCAGGGGCTCTAACCCATGTCAAAAAAAAAAAAAAAAAAAAATTCCCAAGGTTGCAAGCCTCTATCAGTAAAGGTGAATTCAATAAAACGGTTAAGGATATTCTCCTTAAGCCTAAAGAACAGTATACCGCCAACAGTATTACTGAAGAAACAATCCTCTATATTGAACCAACAGATGAACAATGGATGTCCGATCTATGGGAAATCAAGCGTAGGTATCTTACTACGTAGCAATTTCCTCCTCATTTTAACCAATACAGATATGTTTATAAACAGATACTCATTGAAACTGTAGCCGTGGAGATCAAGAATACTTTGCATGACCCCTCCAAAACTGCCAGTCCTATCCAGTATAGTAAAATCACTATCCATAATATTATGTCGATTACCACGTGGGGCATTCACCCACATACTACCTGACAACTTGATATTCGTAACAAGGAAACTCGGTATAGTTATTGGAGCTATATCGATGCTTTTACTCAAACTTTTTACTACCAGAATCCCATTAATAACCATTCTTGGTTTATCTAGATCTGCCATAATGTCCTTAAAATTGATGTCCCTTCCTAGTTCCTTGTTTGGTGGGATAAATTTGGGTTACAGTTAGAAGTTTTACCAGTACCAATCAGGGAAGCCTATAATGAATGGCATGTTGTATATTCCCATTTACCAGTAAATAAGGATATCTCTATCACAAAATCCTTAGTCCATTTCATAATCCGTTTTGGTATTCCACAGATTTGAAAATGGGACTTTCAGTGTGATTATCAGATTAAGATCCCACGTCTCAAAAGGGTTTTCTTTGTGAGATGATGGGATAAGGGTATGAACCCTACTCCACCAGAAACTATCCAAAAAATCAAGGCACATTCTCAAGCCTGTTGGGATGCTATTCCAAATACTATTCCCAGCCAACCAGTTACTCAGAATCTATTTTTACAAATCCGAACAGAATTACGACAAAAATATCCTAATTTGTCAGAAACAAAATTAATTATTAAAAGTATGGATTTCATGAAGGAACAATTTCTTTAAACTCTCTCCAATGATGATACTTTTATGAAATCTGTTACCAGTAGTCAAGGTCATGAAGATCCTGATCCTGACCAGGATGAAAATGAATTTGCTATTTTAACCGGAGAATCACAAGCACTAGAAGATAATGAACCCAACTTTGGTGATTTTTGTGATTCACTTACCAGTATGATTGCCAATAAAATCAACAAAGAAAAGGATAAAAAAAAAGGTAAAGGCAAAGCATGATAGGCTTTGTCCGCCACTAGCAAAACCGTCGGCATAAGAAGACAAAACCAGTACAACCACTTTCAGCAAAAGTAGATGCCCTGTCTGCCATCTATCCACAACCAGACAGAGAAGATAAGATAATGACTCATTGAGGATAAGGACCATCGACTCCACTATACTAGGACATGCCACCTGTCCTCCTTGTATCTTATCTTTTCCATTTTTACGTCTATAAAAGGGAAGGACCTCACCCTTGTTGAGGTAGAGAAGAAAAGAGTGTGTTTGTTTGAAAGACTATTTTTTTTTTTATTGGTGTAAGCTCTTCTTCTCTCATCATGTAAAAATTTCTCAAATATATAAATTAAGTGTTGAAGAATTAAGATGCTTTGAAGATTGTGATTGTAAGTATTTCTTTGATGTATGCCCTCTGTAGATTAACTTGTTGATTTATTAAAAGCTTTAGAATTTATATTACAAGCCATAATAATTATCTAAAAGTTCTTCAGGATTCGTATCTTCAGTTGTGGGCTACACAACAGGTAGAATTTTGTGAGCAACAAATAAACAGAATCTAACAAAAAATACAAGAACATATATATTTGTGGGCAACCGCGATTAGGCCTCCACCCCAGAAATAAAACATGAGACCATATATGGGTAGACGTGCCTGAACGCCCCGGGCTTCGCGCGCGAATTGGCGCAGAAATCCGTTTTGTTCATTGGACTGCTACAGTTCGGACTCAAATGTCACGATTCTGAATCTAATCTCGCAAAGTGCAATGCAGGACCGATAAATCACCAAAGAGTCCAAATCCGGCAAATCGTTTTGGAAAACTGATTTTTGTAAAGAAGTGCCAAACATGGACTGCTTTTCTAGATACAGAGTCGCCACCTAAATATTTTATTTTGGGGAAATTTAGGAAACCCTGAATCGTTGCCTAAGGCCAGGTGTCCGTCATTACCAAAGTTGCCTCAGCTCGGGAACTTGGGTACGAGAGGGAAAGGTCATGCAATGAGCACCCCCGCTCGCCCGATCAAAGATCAGCCTTTACTAACATGATATCTTGTTTTTAAAAACACATATGTTCTTATTCCGGTTATTAGCTAGAATTACTATGTGATGCGCACAACACACAAGTATAGACTAGATTGCCTAAGTTGGAACAAAACATCTTATGTTTGTTTATTTGAAAATGGTTTGAAGGTGCTGCTCGCAAGTAGGCTATGACGTGGATTTGCCACCCTCAAGTGGGCTTAAAACTTGCATTTCAATGAATTGTTCCAATTCAAGTAATTTGACCTTCACCCACAGGCATGCATGCAATTATATCATTTAAGCAGTTAGTCTCATGGAAAGCATACTATCTTGTTAACACTCACTCATGCAAGATGCTAAAGCATAAAAGCTTACCTAGTACTCCGAGCCAAAACAATAGTTAGTTAGTAATCAATGCATGATCCTAGCTATGTTAAGATGGCTAATGCAACACATGCAAAATGCAACTAGAAATGGTCTCGGCTATTCTAAAATGGCATATGAAATTCAACCTGATAATCATGTATTCAAGTAGGAATTGAAATACAATGCAGTTAGTATGATGCCCCGAGCCCGGTTCATGCAATACAGATGAATGGTGCAAACATGCATAGCATATGGATGCTAATTAAAACATGACCTAAAACTAACCATTATAAGTGGTTAAGTAAAAGGGAGAAAGATGTCGGGCTGGAAGACATTTACACACTCATGAACACTTATTACAAAATTTGCCCTCTCGACGGAGGGTGAGAATAAATAATACAAATCAACTAATTAATTAACTACCCTAGCTAATTTAATTATTACAAAACTCTTAACTAATTAAGCAAATTAATTAAGTTACAAAAACCAACTATGTAAGAACAGAAAGAAACTAAAACAAGCTGCCATAGCTCTGCCTCGGAATGATGAATGCATGCTCAATCGGCTTCGCTCAGAAATCCATTGCCATGCCTCATGTTGCCTCTGTTTGCACACTTGTGCTCCTCTGAAAAGTGTGAAAGTTCCTGTGATGCTTCTGAACCACCTCATGGTCACTATGAGAGGCCATCGGCCAAAATTTGAGGCCATCGACCAGGGAACAATGGTCATCGACCACAATTGATGATATCGGCCAAAAATTGTTAGCTGATCGGCACCGAAGATAGCCGACTGGCCATCTCTTCCTGCAGAATACTCCTTTTGCTGCAGCAGAGGACAAACAAGGGCATGGCAATACATTTGCAAGAAAATGTTGTGCAACTACACCCCTTATCATGTTTGGAACTCAAAGGAGTGTAGTGTTCGACCCTCGGGCCATCAATCACGCATTTCGATGTATGATGGCCAAAGTGGCTGAATTGCATAAATCAATATGGAATGAATGCACAAAAACTCATGAATGCCTCACACTCTATCATGTTGGATCAAGAGTGTCGGCAACTGAGGATTGAGGCACGTTTCGTCACTTCAAGTACGAAACGTCCCTCGATCCTCGTGTTTGGTTTGACACCCCAAACCAAACACAATGCAATGCATGCAACATGGAAAAGTTATGCAATGCAACATAAGCATGCCAAATTCCATATGACTCAAACGTGAACACAAGGCTAAGGTAACAAGCATGCCAAATGCAATGCAACTTAAACATGCAAGCACACAATGTAATAGGCATGCAACAACAATACCAACAACAAGCATGCGACAACATGCAATGCGATAAGCATGCAACAACACACAAACCGCATGATCCATGGACTTATACTGAGAATGGATAGGCCTCAGCCATACCAAAAACAGTGGTCAAAATGCCAAGGAATGATGGAATAAAATGTGACACAAGCATGCATGCCAATTGGCCTATCACTTAGGCATAAGGACACAACTCTCAAACATGAGCAAGGAGTGACAATCATGATAATGTGGCAATGCAATGAGCTCTGAAATCATGTGAGGAATGATGCCAAATCATGCACACAAGTCAAGCATAGCATGCAAGAAAGCTCAAAACTCGAAACTGGCAAAGGGGTTCACACCAAGGCCATGCAAGGCAAGCTCCAAAGGGCCAAGGGCAACCAAAACAGTCCCAAGGAAGGTCGATACAATACCAAAATCATGCTCGAACCTAACCAACACAAGCTAGAACAAAAGTCCAAAAGGCATGAGGCATGCAGGGCTACAAAGGGGTGTTACACTACACCTATTACAACCAAATATGGCATGTCTTAACCAATGAAAAAATAGAGTTATGGCATGTCAAAATAAGCCCGAAAACCCACTGAGATGGCATTCCAAAGACCTAAGTATGATGGCATGCACAATGATCCATTCATGAGGCATAAAACACCAACTCTTCAAAGCATTAAAGGATTGACAAGTGCACATGTATGACCACTCTATATGGACTGAAATCACATATGAAATGATGCCAAATCATGGAAATGGTCCAAGTAATACATGCTAATGACTTGGACACACAAAGCCAACAAGCTAGATTGAACCAAGGCTACACAAAAGAATGCATGCATGACTAAAACAACACCAAACGGAGCTTAAACATGGTAAAACATGACTAAAAGTTCCTTTGAGTTGAGCCAAAATATGCAAGCATGATATTCCAAATGCATGATGCATGTTAAGGCAAATGAGAGGATTGCAAGACAAGTGCATGATGCATGTAAGAGGCTATCAAACCAACTTAAAACAGAGGTATAGCATGACAAAATAACACCAAATACTTACTGAAATGAAGCCACAACAAGCTAAGCAAACATGCTACCATTATGAGCCATAAATACAAGCAAATGAGAGACAAGGAGAGAGGGGTGTCCCTCTCCTATACAAGATTCTAAACCCACCTTTCCACCACTGAAAATCCTTTGGATTTTAGTGGTAGAAAGGTCATGCAAGAGCAAGAACAAAGGCCAAAAGGGATGCCTCAAAACAAGGCCAAACAAGGCCTAAGAGGGGGTAGACAACTCCCAACCAAAAAGTGACCTTAAACAATCATCTCAAGCATGAAAAATCAAAAACTTTTTTGTTAGAAAGCTAAGCTTAAAACAGCATGAAAGTATGTCCAAAAGCTTAAGCAAAAATGGGGGTTTAAAAGGTTAAGAGCTCACCCTTGTAGAACCTCTTCAAGAACACACCTCCAGTAGGTTTTTTGAGTTCAAACCAACCCAAGAACACCAAAACCAACTCCTAAGTATCTCAACAACCAAAGAATGGTGTATTACTAGGTGTTGTAGTGCAAAAGTGAAGACAAAACACCCTTTTAGGCACAAATACACACAAATATAGAGAGAGAGGAAGAAATGTAGAGAGAGAGATATATATTTTCTATATCTCAATTTTCTGAACCTCTGAGCAGGGAGGAGGAGCTCCCTTCTTATAGGAATTCAATTCCAAAGCTTCTTGGAGAAGCTAGAACAAGATGCAAATCCCTCCATACACGTGTATGGAGGATGAGAATTGTGCCCACCAGCTGTCATAGCTGGCAGAAAATATCTGCAAAAAGCAGGTGAAAAGGTCTCGACTCAAAAATATGGCCGATCGACCTAACAAAGTGCCGATTGACAAAAAAAAGTGCCGATCGGCCACCACTTTTGGCCAATGGCAAGAAAACAAGGCCGATGGCATCATGCCTTGGCTGATGGGTTGAGGGGATGGCCAACAAGCCACCCTCTTCCCTCAGAAGCAAAACCACAAGTCCTTGGTCCACAACCTAGCACAAAACAGACAAGTTGAGAGATTCTAAGGCAAGGCACGCAGCTGAGACCTTCAGGAGCTCAAAACGAACACGAGCAAGGACGATCATCGAGTGTTCAAACGATGACGTCCAAGTCTTGAGGACGGTCAAAAATGGGGTGTCTACAATATGTCATAATTTGTTTATTATATATTTGTATTATGCGTATTTATATTCCTGGATTTGTGTCTCATAAGGGTAGAATGAAGTCAGGAGAAGTGGGACGTCACCCAAGTCGCGTATAGGTTAGTCCACTAGTAGGGATTGCTTATAGGACACTTGCACCTTACAAATCGTTGACAGATGTGCTTAGCCAATTTCCGTTTCGAGTACTTAGTTGGATTGCTTATAGGACACTTGCACCTTATAAATCGTTGACAGATGTGCTTAGCCAATTTCCCTTTCGAGTACTTAGTTGGATTGCTTATAGGACAGTTGCACCTTATAAATCGTTGACAGATGTGCTTAGCCAATTCTCCTTTCGAGCACTTAGTTGGTATCAAAGCCATGTTTATACATATATATAATACATATATATCAAATTTAAATTGTACATATATGGTCACATATAGCAAATGGCAGAAGACTCAACCATCACAACAGTAGCCAATGCTGTAGCTTCTAAGTCAGAAGCAGCAGAACTAGTCGCCTACCAAGATGTTAGGGAAGCCCTTGATAAGTGGACAATCCCAAAAGTGAAACCATAAACTATTTATAAAACAAGAACCTTTGATTTTACCAGTAGGAAAATCATTAAAACTTTTGAACATGAAGTTCCTTTATAGAATGATGATGAAATAATTCAATTACTACAAATACAAGATTTAGTATTGTTTCCGAAAAAAGATAAATATGTCAATATAGGACTTGCCAAGATAGCTTTTAAGCCCTTAAATTTGTTAGGACAAAATACAAGTCTTACTTGTACACTCAGGAATGGTAAATGCCTTGATTGGAAAGCTTCTTTGATGAGAGCCATTCAAACCAGTTTATCTCATGGACTAGTATATTTCAACATTTATCCGAATTTGAGTATAGCACTCATAGACCCTAACCTGTCTAAAGTTCTTGAACTTAGAATCTTGACAAATAGTTACCAGTATTTTCCAGGATCAACCACGTTATTAGCTATTTTCAGAATTCATCTTAAGGTTCTAAGTACTTTAAATCATTATATCAAAAACCATAGTGAGTTAGGACAAACTGTCCTTATTGATACTAATCTTGTTAAGAGCCAGGTAATTGTTCCTAAAATAATTCCTTGGAACAATATTACTTTTCCAGAAAGATGGCAAATTAAGAATAGTGTACTAGTTAGACCAATTATCAGACAAACTCTTGATGATGTTATCCAGACACAAGGAGGTAATGTTTACCTTAAATTCCAAAGACCTCTAAGTAGAAGTATATCTAATATAAGTCATCACACTAATTTACCCTACAGAGTAGGTTTACCAGAATCCTCCAGACATTCTATGTTTGAACCAATTGGATCTGTCAACCAAGGAATGCCTTCTCGACCTCCTAGTCAACTCTTTAGTGATCCACTTCCTGAAACCCTAATCAAGGGAATTCATATATCCGAAAACCAAATTCCTCATGGTGTTTATGAAATCCAAAGGCATGAAAGCCCAACCGCTAGTGATATGAATTTTGAAATTTAATGGATTTTACACCAGGAAGTGAAATTAGAAAACAACTTAACTAGGATTTTATGCAAGATAAATATCAAGAATTTAGAATATGGTATTTTAATAACCATTCTAAGCATCAACTTCAACAGTTAAAAAATCAATATTATTATCATTTAGAGGAATATCAAACTCTTCGACCTTTTCCAGAATGGTACTTTGAATTTATTATGGTCATGGAAACCCTTTCAACCAGCCAGCTTAATGTCTTAGAAAATATCCAAAGGACATGGAAAACTGTAGATGGCCAAAACATAATATCTGTCTATCAACCACCATAGTCATTAGAGTTAGTCATCACTGCTTTTGTGGAAACTCCATCCAGAATATCTCAAAGAGAGACATTAATGGCTAAAGATATTATGCCATTAATTAAAAAGAACAATTATGCTAATTTGTGCTTTCAAATTGTAGGAGAGCAACTAACCAGAATTGTGGAAACTATAGATACTTTTAAAAATCATAAACTGGTACCACCTTCCACCTCAACTCTTCAACCGGTAAAAATTAAACTACCTTTAGAAATAACTAATTTTAAGTTACGTTCTGATAAACTGGGTACTGAATTCATGGATACCCTTTTGCGAAAATCAGTGCTTTAAATTTAGGGAAATCAGTACCAACCAGTAATTCTATAAACATGTTGTCTGCTCAACACTCTCTAGAAATAAAATAGGATGATGATGAAGTAGTTATACCTTCATTAGTTTATGAAATCCAGAATAATTTTTAAGATGAGCAATCTGTTAACTGAACCATTTTCCCAAAACAAACCGGCAGAACAGCCTTACAAGGCGCCAATAGGTATTATTATCATAGACCTACACCACAGGATATTCTTTATGAAGAAGATTTCTTTCATGGCCAGAACTCTTATCATGGAAAAACCATTTATGAATGGAATATAGATGGTTATTCTGAATATCAGATATTTGAATGTATGCATCAGATTATTATGCATGCCACTGTTTGTAAACAGAATAATAATTTTGACCATCAGATAGTTTGATTCATTGTTAATCGATTTACAGGCATCCTTAAAGGATGGTGGGATAACTGGCTATGCAAGTCTGTCAACGATTTATAAGGTGCAAGCGTCCTATAAGCAATCCCTGCTAGTGGACTAACCCATACGCGACTTGGGTGACATCCCACTTCTCCTAACTGTATTCAACACTTATGTGTCATAAATCCAGGAATATAAATGCATGTAATACAAGTATATAATAAAAAAATTATGACATATATGGTCTCATGTTTTACTGTTAGGGTGGAGGCCAAACGGCGGCCGCCCACACACAGATATGTTCCTGTATTTACTGTTGGATTCTGTTTATTTGTTGCTCACAAAATTCTACCTGTTGTGTAGCCCACAGATGAAGATACAAAACTTGAAGAACGCTAAAATAATTATTATGGCATGTAGTATAAAATTCTAAAACATTTAATAAATCTACAAGAATATCAACAGAGGGCATACATCAAAGAAATACTTACAATCACAATCTTCAAAGCAGCTTAATTCTTCAACACTTAATTTATATATTGGAGAAATTTTTAGAAGATGAACACAATACTCAGTAATTTATTTTAGCAATAAAAAATTAATATATATACAGATTCACACGTTATTAGTGGCATTATTTTAGAAGATTATACTCCAAACATTGTCAGACCCTCAGAGAAGCATAAAATGGAACGTGCAGGATATTTTTTTATTTCTTTGGTATAGGATGCAATTAAATCTAGACAAAGAAAGAAATAAGTAATGAAAAGATTCAAAAAGATAGGTAATAAAGACAAAGGAAAAATCAGATGAGCTGAGATAGATCTCATAAATTGAAATTAATCATGGACACCCATGAGAAATTATTGGGTACGGATATTATTGGTACCCAATACTTTTTCCATTTTCAAGAGCAATTATTAGGTACGGATAGGGTACCACATGGCAATACTACTTGGTGCCTTCCTTTATTCTGATTAGTTTAGATAGATAATTTATGATTGGTTAAAAGGTACCAAATTGTATTCCACTGGATCAAAATGGAGTAGTTGACCACAACATTTGGGGAAAACAGCTCCAACCTATTTGGGGACCATGAAATACATTAGACAGCTCTTGCAACCCGCAACCACTAGTACATGGTCATCTTTCGCACCATCTTCACTATCGTAACAGCTATCTTCTTCTTCTGAATAAAAGTTACCCCGGTACTCCGTCACAATCAGGACTGAAAGAGGAATTGGCTAAGCACGTCTGTCAGTAATTTATAAGGTGTAATTGTCCTATAAGCAATCCCTGCTAGTGGACTAACCTATACGCGACTTGGGTGATGGCCAACTTCTTCTAACTCCATTCTACCCTTATGTGCCACAAATCTAGGAATATAAAAACATATAATACAAGTATATAATAGACAAATTATGACATATATGGTCTCAAGTTTTACTGTTGGGGTGGAGGCCTAACGGTGGCCGCCCACACACAGATATGTTCCTGTATTTATTGTTGGATTCTGTTTATTTGTTGCTCACAAAATTCTACATGTTGTCTAGCCCACAGCTGAAGATACGGATCTTGAAGAATGCTTAAATAATTATTACGGCTTGTAATATAAAATTCTAAAACATTTAATAAATCTACAAGAATATCAACAGAGGGCATACATCAAAGAAATACTTACAATCACAATCTTCAAAGCTGTTTAATTGTTCAACACTTAATTTATATATTGGAGAAATTTTTTCATGATGAACACAATACTCAGTAATTTATTTCAGCAATAAAAAATTAATATATATACGGATTCACACATTATCAGTGGCATTTTTTTCGAAGATTATACTCCAAACATTGTCAGACCCTTAGAGAAGCATAAAATGGAATTTGCAGGATATTATTTTTTTTTACTTTGGAATCAGAAGGAATTAAATATTGATAAAGAAATAAATAATTAATGAAAAAATTAAAAAAGATAGGTCATAAAGACAAAGGAAAAATCAGATGAGCTGAGATAGATCTCATAAATTGAAATTAATCATGGACACCACTGAGAAATTATTGGGTACGGACATTATTGGTACCCAATATTTTTTCGATTTACAGGAGAAATTATTAGGTACGGATAGGGTACCCCATGGCAATACTACTTGGTGCCTTCCTTTATTCTCATTAGTTTAGATACATAATTTATGATTGGTTAAAAGGTACCAAATTGCATGCCACTGGATCAAAATGGAGCAGTTGACCACAACATTTGGGGTAAACAGCTCCGACCTGTTTGGGACCATGAAATACATTAGACAACTCTTGTAACCCGCAACCACCAGTACATGGTCATCTTTCGCACCATCCTCACTATCATAAAAGCTATCTTCTTCTTCTTCTTCTTCTTTTGAATAAAAGTTACCCAGGCACTCCGCCACCATCACTGTGAAAAGAGGAATTGGCTAAGCATGTCTGCCAACGATTTATAAGGTGCAAGTGCCCTATATGCAATCCCTGCTAGTGGACTAACTTATACACGACTTGGGTGACGTCCAACTTCTCCTAACTCCATTCTACCCTTATGTGCCACAAATCCAAGAATATAAAAACACATAATACAAGTATATAAGAATATCAACATTTATAAGACCGCATAAATAATTATTACGGCTTATAATATAAAATTCTAAAACATTTAATAAATCTACAAGAATATCAACAGAGGGCATACATGAAAGAAATACTTACAATCACAATCTTCAAAGCAATTTAATTCTTAAACACTTAATTTATATATTGGAAAAAATTATACAAGATGAACACAATACTCAGTAATTTATTTTAGCAATAAAAAATTAATATATATACAGATTCACACATTATCAATGGCATTATTTTAGAAGATTATACTCCAAACATTGTCAGACCCTCAGAGAAGCATCAAATGGAATTTATAGGATATTTGTTTTTTTGGTATTATCAGGTGGAATTAATTCTTGATAAAGAAATAAATAAGTAATGATAAGATTCAAAAAGATAGGTAATAAAGACAACGGAAAAATCAGATGAGCTGAGATAGATCTCATAAATTAAAATTAATCATGGACACCCATGAGAAATTATTGGGTACAAACATTATTGGTGCCCAATATTTTTTCCATTTTAAGAAGAAATTATTAGGTACGGATAGGGCACCACATGGAATTCTACCTGGCATCTTCCTTTACTCTCATTAGTTTAGATACATAATTTATGATTGGTTAAAAGGTACCAAATTGCATGCCACTGTATTGAAATGGAGTAGTTGACCACCACATTTGGGTCAAACAGCTCCGACCTGTTTGGGGACCATGAAATACATTAGACAGCTCTTGCAACCTGCAACCACCAATACATGGTCATCTTTCGCACCATCCTCACTATCGTAGGAGCTATCTTCTTCTTCTTCTTCTTCTGAATAAAAGTAACCTCGGTACTCCGCCGCCATCACTGCGGAAAGATGAATTGGCTAAGCACGTCTATCAATGGTTTGTAACGTACAAGTGTCGTATAAGCAATCCCAGCTAGTGGACTAACCTATACGCGACTTGGGTGACGTCCCACTTCTCTTAACTCCATTGTACCCTTATGTGCCACAAATCTAGGAATATAAATACACATAATAGAAGTATATAATAGACAAATTATGACATATATGGTCTCACGTTTTACTGTTGGGGTGGAGGCCTAACGGTGGCCGCCCACACACAGATATGTTCCTGTATTTATTGTTGGATTCTGTTTATTTGTTGCTCACAAAATTCTACCTGTTGTCTAGCCCACAGCTGAAGATACGGATCTTGAAGAACGCTTAAATAGTTATTACGGCTTGTAATATAAAATTCTAAAACATTTAATAAATCTACAAGAATATCAACAGAGGGCATACATCAAAGAAATACTTACAATCACAATCTTTGAAGCTGTTTAATTGTTCAACACTTAATTTATATATTGGAGAAATTTTTTCATGATGAACACAATACTCAGTAATTTATTTTAGCAATAAAAAATTAATATATATACAGATTCACACATTATCAGTGGCATTATTTTAGAAGATTATACTCCAAACATTATCAGACCCTCAGAGAAGCATAAAATGGAATTTGCAGGATTTTTTTTTCTTCTTTGGTATCGGATGGAATTAAATCTTGATAACGAATGAAGTAAGTAATGAAAAGATTCTAAAAGATAGGTAACAAAGATAAAGGAAAAATCAGATGAGATGAGATAGATCTCATAAATTGAAATTAATTATGGACACCCATGAGAAATTATTGGGTACGGATATTATTGGTACGTAATATTTTTTCTATTTTAAGGAGAAATTATTAGGTATGGATAGGGTACCACATGGAAATACTACTTGGTGCCTTCCTTTATTCTCATTAGTTTAGATTCATAATTTATAATTCGTTAAAAGGTACCAAATTGCATGCCACTAGATCAAAATGGAGCAGTTGACCACAACATTTGAGGTATACAACTCTGACCTGTTTGGGGACCATGAAATACATTAGACAGTTCTTGCAACCGGCAACCACTAGTACATGGTCATCTTTCTCACCATCCTCACCATCGTAAGAGCTATCTTCTTCTTCTTCTTCAGAATAAAAGTTACCCCGGTACTCTGCGGCCATCACTGCTGAAAGAGGAATTAGCTAATCACCTCTGTCAACGATTTATAAGGTGCAAGTGTCCTATAAGCAATCCCTGCTAGTGGACTAACCTATACGCGAATTAGGTGACTTCTCACATCTCCTTACTCCATTGTACCCTTATGTGGCACAAATCTTGGAATATAAATACACATAATACAGGTATATAATAAACAAATTATGACATATATGGTCTCATGTTTTACTGTTGGGGTGGAGGCCTAACGACGACTGTCCACACATAGATATGTTCTTGTATTTGCTGTTGGATTCTATTTATTTGTTGCTCACAAAATTCAACCTGTTATGTAGCCTACGGCTGAAGATACGGATCTTGAAGAACTGTTAGATAATTATTACAGCTTGCAATATAAAATTCTAAAACATTAGAGGGCATACATCAAAGAAATACTAACAATAACAATCTTCAAAGCAGCTTAATTCTTCAACACTTAATTTATATATTTGAGAAATGTTTACAAGATGAGAGAGGGAGAGCTTACACCAATAAAACTTGAAATTTAAAAAAACACTCTTTCAAAAAAAAAACACACTCTTTTCTTCTCTGCCTCAACAAGGGTGAAGTCCTTCCCTTTTATAGACATAAAAATGGAAAAGGTAAGATACAAGGAGGACAGGTGGCCTGTCCTAGTGGAGTGGAGTCGATCGTCCTTATACTCAACGAGTGATCATCTTATCTTCTCTGTCTGGTTGTGGATAGATGGTAGACAGGGCATCTACTTTTGCCGAGAGTGGTTGTACTGGTTCTGTCTTCTTATGCCAATGGTTTCGCTGGTGGGGGACAAAGCCTATCATGCTTTGCCTTTACCTTTTTCATCATTTTCTTTGTCGATTTTGTTTGCAATCATACTGGTCAGTGAATCCCAAAAATCACCGAAGTTGGGTTCGTTATCTTCTGGTGCTTGTGATTCTCCGGAAAAAACATTAAATTCATTTTCATCCTAGTCAGGATCAGGATCTTCGTGACCTTGACTACTGGTAACAGATTTCATTGAAGTATCATCATTGGAGAGAGTTTGAAGAAATTGTTCCTTCATGAAATCCATACTTTTAATAATTAATTCTGTTTATGACAAATTAGGATATTTTTGTCGTAATTCTGTTTGGACTTGTAAAAATGGATTCTGTGTAACTAGTTGGCTGGGAATAGTTTTTGGAATAACATCCTAACAGGCTTGAGAATGTGCCCTAATTTTCTTGACAATTTCTGGTAGAGTAGGGTTCTTATCCTTGTCCCACCATCGCACAAAGAAAACCCTTTTGAGATGTGGGATCTTATTCTGATAATCACACTGAAAGTCCTATTTCCAAATCCAAGGAATACCAAAACGGATTGTGAAATGGACTAAGGATTTTGTGATAGAGATATCCTTATTTACTAGTAAATGGGAATATTCAACATGCCATTCATTAAAGGCTTCCCTGATTGGTACTGGTAAAACTTCTAACTGTAACCCAAATTTATCCCACCAAACGAGGAACCAAGAAGGGACATCATTTTTATGGACATCAGGGAAGATGAAGATAAACCAAGAATGGTTATTAATGGGATTCTGGTAGTAAAAAGTTTGAGTAAAAGCATCGATATAGTCCCAATAACTATATCGAGTTTCCCTGTTACGAATATCAAGCTGCCAGGTAGTATGTGGGCAAATGCCCCACGTGGTAATGGGCATAATATTACAGATAGTGATTTTATTATACTGGATAAGACTGGCAGTTTTAGAGGGATCATGCAAAGTATGCTTGATCTCTGTAGTTGCTGTTTCAATGAGTATCTATTCAAAAACATATCTGTATTGGTCAAAATGAGGAGGAAATTGCTGCGTAGTAAGATACCTAGCTTGATTTCCTATGGATCGGACATCCATTGTTCATCTGTTGGTTCAATATAGAGGACTGTTTCTTCAGTAATACTGTTAATCGTATACTGTTCTTCAGGCTTAAGGAGAATATCCTTAGCCGTTTGATTGGATTCACCATTATTGATAGACGCTTGCAGCCTTGGGAATTCTGTTTGATATGGGTTAGAGCCCCTGCCACGGCCTCGACGGCTCCAGCCTCTTCTGGTCCTGAGTTTGCTGAGCCCTGTAAGTATTCATTGGTGAGAAAATCTGGTAATGAATTTTGTTCACCTTTAATATATTCAATATCAAAGTCAAATACTAATAAAATACTTTACTAAGTAAGAAATATCTGTTTAGATGCTAAATTTAAAACATCTTTTTTAAAAATCTGTTTAGTTGTAGAACAATCAACTCAAATAAGGAAATGTTGATTAAGAAGATCATCCTGAAATTTTAACACATATTTAACAATGGCTAAACATTCCTGTTTAATAGTTGCATAATTTAAAGCAAGTCTTTTCCAGCTACCGGATGTAAAACATAAAAGTTTTTCTATTGAATTGGTAGGGTTAACTTGTTTCAAGATACCACCATAACCCTGGTTAGTAGCATCTATTTCAACAATTTTCTTCCATGATGGATTAGGAAGATGAAGGCAAGGAAGGTGCTTTACTTTAGCCTTTTTTTTATGTACAGCTTAGGTATGCGCATCAAACAAAGGAGGAGGATTTTTCTGTATTCTGGTATAAAGAATAGATGCATCCTGGGATAACTGATGCTAGTAGTCTCGAATATAATTTAAACTACCAAGAAATCTTTGTAATTGAGTTTTATCTTTGATTTCATGAGGAAATTTAGATACAAACTCTATATTGTGGTTAATGGGTATAATACTTCCATTATGAATGTTATGACCCAAAAATCGTACTGTTGTCTGAAAAAGTTTCATTTTTGGTGCGGAAATAACTAAACCATTTTTTATAATAATATGCTTAAAGATATTAAGACGTTTAATATGCCGGTCAATAGAAGATGAGAAAATAATAACATCATCTATATAGCAGATTGCAAATTCGGTATAAGGAGTAAAGATGTCATTTATGATATGTTAAAATTCTAAAGGAGCATCTTTTAAACCAAATGGCATAACATTCCATTCAAAATGCCAAAAAGGTATTGTAAAAGCAGTTTTATACCTATCCAGATTGGTGATCTGGACTTGCTAATATCCTAATTTAAGATAAAATTTAGAAAATATAATAGCATCCTATAGACGATCTAAAAGATCTTTTTTATTCGGAATTCGATATTTGATCCATTTCAGAACATCATTAAGATGTCTATAATTAATTACTAATATTGGCACACCTCTTTCGATTTCTGCATTTATTCACATAAAATGTTGTATAATCCCAAGGTGAGTGGCTAATTCTGATTAAGTTTTTTAGGAGGAGAGAGTTAATTTCTGTTTTACAAAGTTCAAGATAGTCTTTTTTTCATTTGACTAGGTCTAGCTTTGTTTGTGATGAATTTTTCATCACAATCAAGTTCATTGGGAAGAGAAACAATGTGTTTTTTTCTCGGCCAAAAAGCATTTGGAAAATCACTACAAATTTCTGTTTGAAATTCTTTTTCAATAAGCTTGATTTTATTCTGTAAAGAATGTTGTTGTAGCCGTTGTTCAGTTGTAAGAAAATGAATTTCTGTTTGGAGAAAATTAATTTGTTTTTCTTTAAAAGTAACTAGATCACGAATTTGATCTAGCTCTTTTGCATAGGGTTCTATTATAAATTCAAAAATAAGTGGTTGATTACTGAAAGTCGTATGAATGCTTATAGTATCAAACTTAGTAACAGGTATTAAGAGAAATAAAAATGGTGTTCCCAAAATAATAGTTGGAGACATATTTCTGATAAGGACAAAAGATGTAGATAAACAAATTCCCTCATTACAGATAAGAGCTTTAGGTATTTTATACTTGATATGCATAGAGTTACCTCTAGCACTAGTAAGTGAGTGGGTAGTTTTTTGAAAATATCTAGTCGGATATAATCCTTCCTGTATACAATTCATGTCAGCACCACTATCAATAAGGGCAACTGCATCTTTGATAATAAAATTAGGTTGAATGACAAAAGTAATACGAATATACCATTTCTGAAATGTAACCTAATTAACAAGCATCAAATACTGGTTATCTTTCTGTTCAGAAGTATCTAGAGCAATATCTTTATTTTTTTTTCTAGTTTTAAGCTGATGTATATCGGCTTGTATAGCTTGGTTGGCAATTTGAAGATGCCTAATTTCTGTTTTAAGACATTAGTTTCCATTTTTAAGTCTTGAACGGTGACTAGTTTTTCAATAATAGGTGAAGAATGTATTCTATTCAAAACATCCTTCATGCTATAAGATTGACTAGGAATTACAGGAGGTTCTATAGCAGCCTTTTGTTATTGATAACAAATTTCTAAAATTTTTGGCTTCATTTCTAGATCCTTAATTTGCTCTGCAAGATCGAGCATGGACTTTTGATCATCAGTTAAAACATGAATACTAAGACCCCCAAGGTGCAAACCATTCAGTTCAACAATAGATTTCCAATAATTTATTTCAGAAATTTGATTCAGATTTGTAGAACAAGAACAATTAGGTTTTCGTGTTTCTAGCTCATCACTAGAGGTAGATGATGAGTAGAGCTCAACGAGTCCATCTGACTCAAAGCTAGTGTCAGTTTCTTCTTCAGATAGAGTCTGTAAGAGCTGTTGAGTTATAATAGGATCTAAAGACACTTCATTAATTTTTTATTTTAATTTTGATCTACATCGATTAGCATAATGTCCAGTTGTTCCACACTTATAGCATTTAACATTCTTTTTTGATAAAGGCCTTCTAGTGGTTTTAGTGGGTTGCCATTCATGGAGGAAAAGTTTTTCTAATAAGAAGGAACACTGTGGGATTTTTTTATAATGTTTACGATACTGTTTGGAAGACTTTTTATGATAAGATTTTCTGGTTTTTGATGGATACTGGATCTTGGTGTCATAGGCAAAATGATCACAAAATTTGCCGGTAAGATTCTGTTTTTTCATCTGATATTGAAGTTTAAGGTCATTACACAAAGAAAAACCTTCTTCTATGATAAGGCCTCCGAGTTGGCCATAGGTGTACTGGTTATAAGGAATACTCATGCAATCATGGCGATCTCGAAGTTTTTTCTAAACTTTTTCTACAAAAGGAGTAGGAAGGCCATCAATAAATTTGGCTTTCCAATGTTCACTGTTAGCATCAAATCATTGCATAACTTTTAATAAAAAGTTAAAGATGGGCATATAACTAAACTACATCCTCTCTTTGAATAACAACATTACTAACGGGATCCGTTTTAGTTTTGATAGCATGTAAGACTTTATTCTATTGAGTGGGAGTAAGAACATTATCCCACCATCGTTTAAGGATGCTTGTAAATCCATTAACAATGAATCTAACTATATGATGGTCAAAAATATTATTATATTTACAAACAGTGGCATACATAATAATCTGATGTATACATTCAAATATCTAATATTCAGAATATCCATCTATATTACATTCATAAATGGTTTTTTCACGATAAGAGTTCTGGCCATGAAAGAAATCTTCGTCATAAAGAATATCCTGTGGTGTAGGTCTATGATAATAATACCTATTGGGGCCTTGTAAGGTTGTTCTGCCGGTTTGTTTTGGGAAAACGGTTTGGTTGACATATTGCATATCTTGAAAATTATTCTGGATTTCATAAATTAATGAAAATTCCTTCATCATCGTCCTGTTATATTTCTGGAGAGTGTTAAGTAGACAACATGTTTATAGAACTACTACCTGGTGGTGATTTCCCTAAATTTAAATAACTCATTTTTTGCAAAGAGGTGTCCATGAATTCACTACCCAGTTTATCAGAACATAACTTAAAATTAGTTACTTCTAAAGGTGGTTTAATATTTATCGGTTGAAGAGTTGAAGTGGAAGGTGGTACTAGTTTATGATTTTTAAAAGTATCTATAGCTTCCTCAATTCTGGTTAGTTGCTTTCCCACAGTTTGAAAGCACAAATTAGCATAATTGTTCTGTTTAATTAATGGCACAATATCTTTAGCCATTAATGGCTCTTTTTGAGCTATTCTGGATGGAGTTTCCACAAAAGCAGTGATGACTAAAGGCTGAGATGAGCTAGAAACATCACTAGGTGCTAACTCTAATGACTGTGGGTGAGGATGGATAGATATTATGTTTTAGCCATCTACAGTTTTCCATGTCCTTTGGATATTTTCTAAGACATTGGGGGTGTTTGGTGGAGCTTTTTTTGAGCCAACTTATGGCTTCTGGTTTTTAAAAAGTTATTTTGGACTGTTTGGTTGAACTTATTTCAAATAGCTTCTGATTCTAACAACTTATTTTAAGTAAAAAAAGCTGATTTTGAGAAGTTGCTCACCCATTGCTTCTGATTATCAACTTCTGCTGTGGACATGTTATTTCACGGTTATACTCTTAGATTTTTTTATTTTTTATTTTTTTTAAAATAGAAAAAGATCTAAATGGACTATAGAATATTGTAATTATTTTTTTTATGAGAAATGTAGACAAATAGTGAGTAATAAAAAATAAAAGTTAATTGAAAAAGCTACTTCACAACTTATTTAACAAACGCTACTCAGCAACTTAAATCTATAATCCAACAGCTATACCAAACAGATTAATAGCTTCTGATTAAAGTCATAATCTATAATCTGTTAAGTTATAATCTATAATCTGTTTTAACAGTTACACCAAACAGGACCATTAAGCTGGTTGGTTAAAAGGGTTTCCACGACTGTAATAAATTCAAAGTACCATACTGGAAAAGGTTGAAGCGTTTGATATTCCTCTAAATAATAATAATACTAATTTTTTAACTGTTGAAGTTGATGCCTAGAATGGTTAATAAAATACAATATTCTAAATTCCTAATATTTATCTTGCATAAAATCCTAGTTAAGTTGTTCAAATTTCACTCCCTGGTGTAAAATCCATTAAATTTCAAAATTCATATCACTAGCGGTTGGGCTCTTAGGCCTTCTGATTTCATAAACGCCATGAGGGATTTTGTTTTCGGACATATGAATCCCCTAGATTAGGGTTTTAGGAAGTGGATCACTGGAGGGTTGACTAGGAGGTCGAGATGGCATTCCTTGGTTCACAAATTCAATTGGTTCAAACATACAATGTCTGGAGGATTCTTGTAAATCTACTCTATAGGGTAAATTAGAGTGATGACTTATATTAGATATATTTCAGCTTAGAGGTCTTTGGAATTTAAGGTAAACATTACCTCCTTGTGTCTGGATAACATCGTCAAGAGTTTGTCTGATAATTGGTCTAACTAGTACAGCATTCTTAATTTGCCATCTTTCCGGAAAAGTAATAATGTTCCAAGGAATCATTTTAGGAACAGCTACCTGGCTATTGAAAAGATTAGTATCAATAAGGATAGTTTGTCCTAACTCACTGTGTTTTCTGATATAAGGATTTAAAGTACTTAAAACCTTAAGATGAATTCTAAAAATAGCTGCTAACAGGGGTGATTCTAGTAAATACTGGTAACCATTAGTCAAGATTCTAAGTTCAAGAACTTTAGACAGGATAGGGTCTATGAGTACTATACTCAAATTCGGATAAATGTTGAAATATACTGGTCCATGAGATAAACTGGTTTCAATGGCTCCCATCGAAGAAGCTTTCCAATAAAGGCATCTACCATCCCTAAGTGTACAAGTAAGGCTGGTATTTTGTCCTAATAGAGTTAAGGGTTTAAAACCTATCTGGACAAGACCTATGTGGACATATTTATATTTTTTCAAAAAAGGTACTAAATCCTGTATTTTTAGTAATTGAATTACTTCATCATCATTCTGTAAAGGAACTTTATGTTCAAAAGTTTTATGATTTTCCTACTGGTAAAATCAAAGGCTCCTATTTTATAAATAATTTCTGGTTTTACTTTTGGGATTGTCCACTTATCAATGGCTTCCCTTACATCTTGATAGGCTACTAGTTCTATTGCTTCGAATGTAGAAGCTACTGTATTGGCTACTATTGTGATGGTCACTTCTTCTGCCATTTGTTGTATGTGACCATATATGTATAATTTAAATTTCATATATATATGTATTATGTATATGTATACACTTGGCTCTGATACCAACTAAGTGCTCGAAAGGGGAATTGGCTAAACACGTCTGTCAACAATTTATAAGGTGCAAGTGTCCTATATGCAATCCTTGCTAGTGGACTAACCTATACGCGACTTGGGTGACGTCCCACTTCTCATAACTCCATTCTACCTTCATGTGGCACAAATCTAGGAATATAATTACACATAATACAAGTATATAATAAACAAATTATGACATATTTGGTCTCATACAACAAATGGCAGAAGAACCAACATAAGGGTTGAATGGGACACTTGCACCTTATAAATCGTGGACTGACGTGCTTAGCCAATTCCCCTTTCGAGCACTTAGGTGGTATCAAAGCCAAGTTTATACATATGCATAATACATATATTTGAAATTTAAATTATACATATATGGTCACATACAACAAATGGCAGAAGAAGCAACCATCACAACAGTATCTGAACAGAAAGATAACTAGTATCTGATGTTTGTTAATCATGTTATATTTCAGAAATGGTATATTCGAATTACTTTTGTTATTCAACCTGATTTTATTATCAAAGATGCAGTTGCCCTTGTTGATAGTGGTGCTAACATAAATTGTATACAAGAAGGATTAATTCCGACCAGATATTTTCAGATAACTACCCAGTCACGTACTAGTGCTAGTGGTAACTCTATGCATATCAAGAATAAAATATCTGAAGCCCTTATCTGTAATCAGGGCATTTGTTTATCTGCATCTTTTGTCCTTATCAGAAATATGTCTCCAACTATTAGTTTGGGAACACCATTTTTATGTCTCTTAATGCCTATTACTAAGATTGATCCTATAAGCATTCATACGACTATCGGTAATCAACCACTTATTTTTGAATTTATAACAGAACCCTATACAAAAGAGCTAGATCAAATCCATGATCTAGTTACTTTTAAAGAAAAACAAATTAATTTTCTCCAAATAGAAATTCATTTTCTTACAACTAAACAACGGCTACAACAACCTTCTTTACAGAATAAAATCAAGCTTATTGAAAAAGAATTTCAAACGGAAATTTGTAGTGATCTTCCAAATGTTTTTGGCCGAGAAAAAAAAACACATTGTTTTTCTTCCCTATGAACCTGATTTTGATGAAAAATTCATCCCAACCAAAGCTAGACCTAGTCAAATGAAAAAAAGACTATCTTGAAGTTTGCAAAACCGAAATTAACACTCTCCTCCAAAAAAACTTAATTAGAATTAGCCACTTACCTTGGAGTTGTACATCATTTTATGTTAATAAAAATGCAGAAATCAAAAGAGGTGTGCCAAGATTAGTAATTAATTATAAACCTCTTAATGATGTTCTAAAATGGTAAGATATCCAATTCCGAATAAAAAAGATCTTTTAGATCGTCTACAGGATGCGGTTATATTTTCTAAATTTGATCTTAAATTAGGATATTGGCAAGTCCAGATCACCGATTAGGATAGGTATAAAACCGCTTTTACAGTACCTTTTGGGCATTTTGAATGGAATGTTATGCCATTTGGTTTAAAAGATGCTCCTTCAGAATTTCAGCATATCATGAGTGACATCTTTACTCCTCATACCGAATTTGCAATCTGCTATATAGATGATGTTCTTATTTTCTCATCTTTTATTGACCAGCATATTGAACATCTTAATATCTTTAAGCATATTATTATCAGAAGTGGTTTAGTTATTTCTACACCAAAAATGAAACTTTTTCAGACAACAGTATGGTTTTTGGATTTTAACATTCATAATGGAAGTATTATACCCATTAACCGCAGTAAACAATTTGCATCTAAATTTCCTGATGAAATCAAAGATAAAACTCAATTACAGAGATTTCTTGGTAGTTAAAATTATATTTGAGACTACTATCATCAGTTATCCCAAGATGCATCTATTCTTTATACCAGATTACAGAAAAATCCTCCTCCTTGGTCTGATGCGCACACCCAAGCTATACAGAAAATAAAGGCTAAAGTAAAACACCTTCCTTGCCTTTATCTTCCTAATCCATTATGGAAGAAAATTGTTGAAACATATGCTTCTAACTAGGGTTATGGTGGTATTTTGAAACAAGTTAATCCTACCACTTCAACAGAAGAACTTTTACGTTTTACATCCGGTAGCTGGAATGGACCTGCTTTAAATTATCCAACTATTAAACAGGAATGTTTAGCCATTGTTAAATGTGTGTTAAAATTCAAGGAGGATCTTCTTAATCAACATTTCCTTATTCGAGTTGATTGTTCTGCAACTAAACATATTTTTAAAAAAGATGTTTTAAATTTAGCATCTGAATAGATATTTGCTTCATGGCAAAGTATTTTATCAGTATTTGACTTTGATATTGAATATATTAAAGGTGAACAACATTCATTACCAAATTTTCTCACCCATGAATATTTACAGGGCTCAATAAACTCATTACCAGTAGAGGTCGGGGCCATCGAGGCGGGGGCAAGGGCTCTAACACATATCAAACAAAATTTTCAAGGCTGCAAGCCTGTATCAGTAAAGGTGAATCCAGTCCAACAGTTAAGGATATTCTCCTTAAGCCTAAAGAACAGTATACCGCTAACAATATTACTAAGGAAACAGTCCTCCATATTGAACCAGCAGATGAACCATGGTTGTCCGATCCATGGGAAATCAAGCGTAGGTATCTTACTACGCAACAATTGCCTCCTCATTTTAACCAATACAGATATGTTTATGAACAGATACTCATTGAAACTGTAGCCGCGGAGATCAAGAATACTTTGCATGATCCCTCCAAAACTGCCAGTCCTATCCAATATCATAAAATCACTATCCATAATATTATGCCCATTACCACGTGGGGCATTCACCCACATACTACCTGGCAACTTCATATTCGTAACAGGGAAACCCGGTATAGTTATTGGGACTATATCGATGCTTTTACTCCAACTTTTTACTACTAAAATCCCGTTAATTACCATTCTTGGTTTATCTGGATCTACCATAATGTCCTTAAAAACGATGTCCTTTCTTGTTCCTTGTTTGGTGGGATAAATTTGGGTTACAGTTACAAGTTTTACAAGTACCAATCAAGGAAACCTATAATGAATGGCATGTTGCATATTCCCATTTACCAGTAAATAAGGATATCTCTATCACAAAATCCTTAGTCCATTTCATAATTCGTTTTTGGTATTCTATGGATTTGGAAATGGGACTTTCAGTGTGATTATCAGAATAAGATCCCACGTCTCAAAAGGGTTTTCTTTGTGAGATGGTGGGATAAGGGTATGAACCCTACTCCACCAGAAACTGTCCAGAAAATCACGGCACATTCTCAAGCCTCTTGGGATGCTATTCCAAAAACTATTCCCAACCAACCAGTTACTCAGAATCCGTTTTTACAAATCCAAATAGAATTACGACAAAAATATCATAATTTGTCAGAAATAGAATTAATTATTAAAAGTATGGATTTCATAAAGGAACAATTTCTTCAAACTCTCTCCAATGATGATACTTCAATGAAATCTGTTACCAATAGTCAAGGTCATGAAGATCCTGATCCTGACTAGGATGAAAATGAATTTGTTGTTTTAGCCGGAGAATCACAAGCACTAGAAGATAACGAACCCAACTTTGGTGATTTTTGAGATTCACTTACCAGTACGATTGCCGACAAAATTAACAGAGAAAATGATAAAAAAAGGTAAAGACAAAGCATGATAGGCTTTGTCCGCCGCTAGCAAAATCGTCGGCATAAGAAGACAAAACCAATACAACCACTTTCGGCAAAAGTAGATGCCCTCTCTGCCATCTATCCATAACCAAACAGAGAAGACAAGATGATGACTCATTGAGGATAAGGACGATTGACTTCACTCCACTAGGACACACCACATGTCCTCCTTGTATCTTATCTTTTCCATTTTTATGTCTATAAAAGGGAAAGACCTCACCCTTGTTGAGGCAGAGAAGAAAAGAGTGTTTCTTTTTTTTTTTTTTTTTTTTTTTTTTTTTTTTTTCTGAAAGAGTGTTTTTTTAAATTTCAAGTTTTATTAGTGTATGCTCTCCCTCTCTCATCTTGTAAAAATTTCTCAAATATATAAATTAAGTGTTGAAGAATTAAGTTACTTTCAAGATTGTGATTGTAAGTATTTCTTTGATGTATGCCCTATGTAGACTTACTTGTTGATTTATTAAATGTTTTAGAATTTTATATTACTATAGACACCCCATTTTTGGCTGACCTTAAGACTCAGACATCATCGTTTGTGCGCGCGATGATTATGCATGTTTGTGCTCGTTTTGAGTGCCCGAAGGTCTCGGCTGAGCGCCCTGTCTTTGAACCTCTAAACCCTCTTTGTTTTGGCCTTATTTTTGGGCCAAACCTTGGTGCCTCTTGCCTGGAGGGGAGAAGGGCCTTGCCAGCCACTTTTGGCTATTGTCGGCCACTTTTGCCCTTTGCCGGCCACTTGAAGTGGTCGGTCGGCTAGGGGAGGTGGCCGGTTGGCCACCTGAAGTGGCCAACGGCCAATTTTCTCCTTTTTTAAATATTTTGTGTGCCGGTTGTGCCAGCTATTGTTCAGTGAATGCATCATCCAAACACGTGTATGTAGAGATGAAGGCAGGCTTTTTGCTTGTTTTTCTATATAAGGGGAGGTCTCACCCCCTTTTTGAGGGTTCAAAATTTTTGTGAGGAAAATTTTACTCTCTCTCTAGACTCCTCTCTCTCTTCCTATATTGTGCTTAAAAGTGAGTTTTCTTTACATTTTTGCATACAACCCCTTAGCTAACTTAGACTACCCTGTAGCTGAGGTTCTTGGAAGTCTTATTTGAGCTTTGAAAAGCTGGTTTTGGCTCAGAAAAGTACATGTTTTGTTGCTGTGCTTCAAGGGCAAGGACTTGTCCCTTTTAAGCTCTGCTTTCATTCATTATTTGGCCACCTTTGTGTGCTACTTTGAAGCTGGTTTTAACCTCTAAAAAACTCTATTTTTAAGGTTTTTAAATCATTGTTTGAGCCTTGTTTGGTTAGGGGGTGGTTTCCTCCCTTTGCTCTTTGGCTTGTAAAGCCTTTTGAGCCATCTTTCAAAGCTTTTGAAACAACCTTTTCTTGGCCTTTTCACCACTGAATTCCAAGGGAATTTCAGTGGTAAAAAGTTTGTTTTGAGGTCCAAAGTAGGAGGGGGTGGCCTCCCCTCCTTGTATCTTGTTTGCATGTATAGATGGCCTAATATTTGAGCATGATTTTTTACCTTTTTGTAGCTTAGTTGAAGCATTTTTTTGGATTTGTTTTGACATGCTTCAACTATGTTTTTGGTTGGTGGGAACACTTCTTGCTTGTTTTTTGTACTTGTAGTGCAATCATGCTTACTAGCCTAGCATACTTGATGATTTAGCCTATCATTCTATCTTGTGTTAGTTTGATTCCAACATGTTTTTGTCACTGATTTAGCATGCTTTAACTCTATTTTGAGTGGTCTTGGTCATATGAGCTTTGTTTTGTATGGTTGTAGTGCAAATGGCCTCTACTAGCTTTGAGTTTTAAGGTCTCTAACATGCTTTGCTTGAGATGTTTGCATGCTATAGCATCATTTAGTATGTAATTTCAATGCATATACCTTTATCACACTCTCACATACTTCACTCTTTTGTTGCTTTTGAGAGTTGTGCTTTGTGTCTTGCTTGCGAGCCAACATGTGCGCATGATTTTATAGCTTTTTGGGCTTCAATTCCAGCATGATTTTGCCACTAATTTGGCATGTTTAAGCTCTGTCCAGAGCTAGTTTGGTCAATTGCACTTAGCATTGCTTGCCTCTAGTATAGAGCTCTTCACTAGTTTTGTACTTTGGCTTTTGAACATGTTGGACATGAGTTGTTTGCATGTTAAAGTATCTTTTTTTTTTGGCCATTTTAGCACTGAAAGTCTGCCACCTCCCCCATCTTCTTCACTTTTCAATTTTCTTTGAAAGTGGTTTTGAGCCCCTTGTTGGCTTGAGTATGAATTTGAGGCTCTCATGCCTAATGACTTTAATCCTCCCTTGAGGGTTTCTACTAGCCAACAGCATGAGACCTCTTTCATGCTCATGGCACTTGTGGCTTAGGCCATCTTTCCCATTAGAGGACTTTCACATTGAACTTAACTAATTAAAGAATGGCGTGGTAATACTAAAATGAATAAACAAAATTGAATCAAGTAGAACTTGACTAAGATAAGCATGTTGTTTGCATTGCATGTGTTTGGATCAGACGTTAATCCAAACATAAGAAATGTGAGACGTTTCATACTCAAAGTGATGAAACGTGTCACGTTTCTTGGTCACCACCTCCCTTGATCATACATGATAGGGTGGTGGCCATTTGAGTCTTATGTGCGCATTCACTAAGCTTGTACAACCTTGATTCTTTGGTCATCATGCATTGAGATGCTTGATTAGTGGCTTGAGAGTCAAGTGCCACACTCCTTTGAGCTTGATAAATGATGAGGAGGGTGGCAGTACACACATTTCCTTGCAAATACATTGTTGTGCCTCTGTTGTTCTATATTGTAGCAAAACCAGAAGCCTAGAAAAACAGGTGGCTGACCAGTCACTTGTAGTAGCCGACTGGCCAGTTAAGGTGGCCGACAGCCACTTTTTGTGGCCGACCGGCCACCAGTCTATTTTTGTGCAAAGTGTTCCTGTTTTGAAACAAAAGCAATCTGGAATGTTGGTTCGATGTTCAGAGATTAAGGCAAGTGTAAACAGAGACAACCGACAGCAAAGCGACGGATTTTTGGGAGAAGCCAACCGAGCATGCATGTCTTCCTCGCTCGCGAGGCCGCTTTATTACTTTAATTAGCTTAGTGTAGCTGATTATTTAATTTGTGTTGTAATGTTTTACTTAGCTTAGCATAGTTATTTGTTTCAATTTGGTTTGTAATAATTAATTAGCTTAGCATAGCTAATTAGTTGGTTTTTATAATTAATTAGCTCAACATAGTTAATTAGTTGGTTTGTAATAATTAGCTTAGCTTAGTGTAGCTTAGCTTATGTATTCGGACCCTCCTTCGAGAGGGCGCAATGTTGTAATAAGCGTGCGTGTGTGTGTGCATGTCTTCCAACCCCACGCCTTTCTCCCTTTTGTTTAACCGCTTACGATGGTTAGTTTTAGGGGCACGTTTTGGTTAGCATACCTTATGCTCACATGCGTGCATCATTCATTTGTCTTGCATGCACCGAGGCTCGGCGCATCATTCAAACTGCATCGTATTTCAATTCTTATTTGAATACGTGTATCAAATCATTATATCACGTAGCCGAGCCTATTTAGTTGCATTATTGCATGTGTTGCATTAGGCATCTTAGCATAGTTAGGATCATGCATATTTCTAATTAGCTTTTTTTTGGCTTGGAGTACACTGTAAGTTTTACCCTTTAGCATACTTGCATGAGTTTGAGTGTTACCCTGATAGCATGCTTGCCATGATGCTATTTGCTTAAGTGATTAACTGCAAGAATGCCTGTGGGTGAAGGCATTGTTGCTTGAATTGGGATAATTCGATGATTGTGAGTTTTAAGCCTGCATTGCGAAGTGGCAAAATCATATTTTAAGCCCACTTGAGGGTGGCAAATCCGCGCTTTAGCCCACTTGAGGGTGGCACTTTTAAACCATTTTAAAAAAACAAACATGAGTTGTTTTGTTCCAATTCTCGTGATTGAGTCTATACTTGTACGTGTGCGTCACATAGTAAAGTTAGATTAATAACTGGATAAGAACACGCGAGGTTTATAAAATAACATATCATGCTTAGTAGAGACCGATCTTTTGATCGGGTGAGCGGGGGTGCTCATTTCAGGACCTTCCCCTCTCGTACCCAAGTTCCCGAGCCAAGGCAACTTTGGTGATGACAGACACGTGGCCTTTGGCACAAGTCAGGGTCTCCTAAATTTTTCCAAAATAAAATATTTAGGTGGCGGCTCTGTAATCTAGCAAAGCAGTCCAGTTTTGGCATTATTTGATTCAAAATTGATTTTCCAAAATGATTTGCCGGGTTGGACTCTTTGGTGTTTATCAGTCTCACATTGCACTTTGTGAGATTAGATTCAGAACCGTGAGAGGAGTCCAAACTGCAGAAGATCAATTCCCGCCTCTCCAAAAAGGGGGCGCGGGAAGAAAGTCGGGTCTACAATTACAAGCCGTAACAATTATCTAACAGTTCTTCAGGGTTTGTATCTTTTGCCGTGGGCTACACAACAGGTAGAATTTTGTGAGCAACAAATAAACAGAATCCAATAGCAAATACATGAACATATCTCTGTGTGGGTAGCCGCTGCTAGGCCTCCACCCCAATGGTAAAACATGAGACCATATATGTCATAATTTGTTTATTATATACTTGTATTATATGTATTTATATTCCTGGATTTATGCCACATAAGGGGAAAATTGAGTTAGGAGAAGTGGGACCTCACCCAAGTCGCGTATAGGTTAGTCCACTAGCAGGGATTGCTTATAGGACACTTGCACATTATAAATCGTTGACAGACGTGCTTAGCCAATTTCCCTTTCGAGCACTTAGTTGGCATCAGAGCCAAGTTTATACATATACATAATACATACACACAGAATATGGTAATAAATTGACCCTAGCAGCTAAATCTAACAAGGCCCTATCAATGAAATATGCATGCAATGGTTGGGGCACTCAGATCTTTAAGCTTAGGGGGTGTGTCACTCAATAAGATGGAGCTTACTTGCTCCGTGAGTACGACCTATTGGGACACATGTGTCCTAGATTTACGCTTTTGCGTACAAAGGTCCTTCAAAAATTTAGCATAGAAGGGTACTTTCTTAATCACCTCCAATAGGGGGAGGTTGATTTTAACTTATTTAAAAACTTTCATCATTGCTTCCATGGATGCCGCCTTCTTATTAAGAGGGGACGGTGTATCAAGGCATTAGGGTAAGGGTGTCTTAGGCACATATAGTGCCTTAGACTCATGTGAAGTATTAGGGACTAAGTCATCACCCTTATGTGTTTCTCCCTCACCCTTGCTCTCATTGGGTTTACTGCCATGGTAACCCTTTTTAGCCCTAGTTGCATCAGACGCAACTGGCCGAGGCTCTTACTCCTTTCCACTCCTCAAAGTAATCACCGCTTGCACCTATTCATGGTGCTTTCCATTCCCACTTAACGCCTCTACCCCATATTGACCCTTAGGGTTGGCCACAGTCTTACTTGGTAATTTTCCCTCCTCTCTCCTATTCATGTTTTTAGGAATTTGACCTAATTGGGCCTCTAGCTTGGCAATGGAGTGTGTATGGAAGTGAACTACTATTGTTAACCCCTTAAGCTCTAAAAGAACTTGTAATGACCCCAAAATGCGTATAAGAAATCATCTTTATTTAACTATGAGATGATGTGTTTTAATTTAATTAAATCTATTAGAATTGAAGTATTATCTGTTGAGTTACGGTTTTAAAATTAGAATTACCGACCTTTATGGGTTCAGAAATCAAAATTGAGTACATGGGTATGTTAATGGGAATTTTTAGAACTATTTGGGAAAATTAATTGGTAATCTAATTTGTCTGATTCGCTAATGCACGTTTGGGTGGTTAACTTTATACTGCAAATTGAAGGCCCTAGAGGCTTCAGAAATCGGAGCAGGGGACATATTCGTGATCAGCATAATTTTTAGAGTCACCTGGGAACTTTAATTGAAATTTGATTTTGCGCAATTCGTAAGGCCACGTTTGGCTCTCCCTATTGTGTTAAGTCATGTGTGTGTGTTTATTTAGATATATAGATATGTTTTGAGTGATTGGTCTCATCTTTTGGGAGCCAAAACATCTAAAAGAGAGAGAAGAGAACCGTGAGGGAGAAAAGAGAAGAGAGACCAAGATTCTTGAAGAAAAACTTGACAATCATGGGGGTTTGAAGGGAATTGAAGAAAGAGAAGGGAGATCAACTATGGAGGCTTGAGGAAATGGAGGAGAATTAAAAGGAAGACAAAGATTGAACTAAGGTATGATCACCTATCTTGAATCCTTATGTTTAAAGCATTAATTACATGAAATCAAGGATTGATATAGAAGATGTGAGCTTTGAACCCCAACTATGGCTATATTATGTTCTTGTGTTCTTGTGCTTGGAATTTGAGTAATAGTTTGAGGTTATGATGTTTGATGGAGATTAATAATATCAAATTTGTTATTTATTAAAGGTTTTGGGCTTTGATTTACATGGAATTGAGGTTTGATTTTGAAAATGAGAAGTCCCAAATTTTCAGCAATTTTCGGACTGCAAACTATCCAGGGCCGCACGTGCAGCACTGTTTCCCTGTACGTGCAGAGACAGCTCTGTCCAGCCAACTTTGAACAAGCATATCTTTTCCATCCGGACTCCGTTTTGAGTGATTCTTGAGTCTAAAATCAAGCCTCGGAAGTCTAGTTTCCAATGGCGTTGGTCTCACTCCCAATTTATAAACACAGAAATAGTTATGCCCAAATTAGGGACAACTGTTCACTTTCTGTCAACCGGTTTTGTCCCATTTCTTCACCTAAACCATTTCCCATCGATTTCTTCTATTTTCTGAGACATGGATTATAACCTAGGGAGGACTAATGAGTCTAGAACCACCATGACTATTGGTTAAAGAATAAGAAAGAGATTGATTTTATTCTCATATTCTGTTATGCACATTGTGTTTGTAGGTCAAGACGAGGGCATCGTTCCACTGCTATCAAAGACCTACCACTGTGAGTGGTAGTACTATAATTATAGGTTTAGGACCATTAATGATTCTTATTATTAACACTCTATTCTTTGCAAGTAATTACGTTAACGTTTACGTTGTTTGGAAATGAATTCAGAATGTAAATCCCGCTTACCGGAAATATGAGATTCTGAAGGTCCTACAAGGGACTTCTATAGTCTATATGTTGCAATACATGCCTTATGACATAGATGTTTGCCTAATATGATCACCGCAAATAATGAACAAATAAAGCTACAGGGTGTTTTATACGTTAATGACTACAGAGGAAGGAACTGGAAATCAATACCTTTATCATGTGACTTGCGTTATAAGGTGAATTATTCTGTCCTTACTGATCGTACAATAATGATACCTGTGACTTCTATCGATGAGCATTGTTAATGTTCTGATACATATAAGATAATTATGTTGAATTGCAAGGAGACATGGGGTATCTTATGAACACTGTTAGGAATTATATTTTTATGGACCTAAGGATATTCTGTTCTGTTTAATCGATATGTTTATGCCATGACATGATATAAATTGTTCTGTTAGTACTTCGATGTACCTTTAACCGTTAATATTTATTGTTATTGACGTTATATTCTTTGCAAAAATTATGTTGACATGTATGCTATGTGAGAAACATTGTGAAATTATGGAAACATCAAAAGAACTTGTGAAATATGAATCTGTGAGGCTAAGGGCCACTTGTGAAATATGAATCTATGAAGCCGAGGGCCACTTGTGAAATATGAATCTATGAAGCCGAGGGCCACTTGTGAAATATGAATCTGTGAGGCCGAGGGCCACTTGTGAAATATGAATCTATGAGGCTGAAGGCCACTTGTGAAATATGAATTTATGAGGCCGAGGGCCAACTTGTGAAATATGAATCCACGGAGCCGTGGGCCAACTTGTGAAACTATGAATCCAAAAGGCCAAGGGCCAATTTGTGAAGTCATGAACCTCAATTATGAATCTATAAAGCTAAAGGCTAATTTGTGAATATGTGAACCCATCAGGCCAAGGGCCAAATTGTGAAGTTGTGAACCGACAAAGTCGTTCTGCAAATGATTTACAGAATCAGACTAATTACATGATTTCTACATTACTTACGCATTTATATGTGTTACAAGTTTAATTGAGTATTAACGCATTCAAGTACTATTGTTCACTGAGCCTTGCTCACTCTGTTTTTATGTATGTTTATGTAGGTGAGCCATCGGGGATTGGCACTAGATTTGTATTGAGGTCAACCTATTTGGCAAGCCGCTTGGGGTACGCCTTCGTGTTGAGGCCTTAATTTCGATTACTGGGAGTTATGTAATTTCTGGTGTTTTATTTAAGTGTGTGTGAGGTCTACATAATTCTGTGATTGTATATGTAACTATGGGAATGTATTTAACTGCTAAATTACTTAAGCCATCATGTATGCACAAGCTCAATGGATTTTCTCTTTCATTGATATTGTTTCCGCTTAAGGCCCCGTATGTGATTAAATATTATTCTAAAATTTTTGTTTTGAGGCCTACGTACAGGCCGGTCATGGACCAAACTTTTAGGGGTGGGTTTGGGTCGTGACAGAACTTCTAACCCCTGAGTCTCAAAGGTCAAGTTTCCTTGAGGGATAGGCGGGGGTTGTGGTTGCCGGTAAGTTTGTGGTGGCCAGTAGGAAGATTGGTTGGCAAAATTATTAAAATTCTGCCTTGGTGGTGGAGGGTTGTAAGAAGTACCTTGTAAAGAAGGTCTCCATGAAAAGTTAGGGTGGTTCCTCTATCTCGGATTATATGTGTTGGAGTATGGGTCATTACCCAGGTTGGAGAAACCTTGAGCCACGCTCACATGCTCTTGGACTAATTCCAGAAATTGTGATGCCGAAGGGCACTCACTCAAGTCATTAGTAGGGCTTGCACAAATAGCACATGCCTCATGAAATTGAGGCTATGGTTGTTGTGTAGGGGCATGTCCCGAAGCTAATAATTAGTCCATTTTATGGGACAATGTTTCTACTTGTTGGGCTAACTCTAGGTTTTGTCCTACCTCATAAATGCCATTGGTTTTCATGGCTCTAACTACCGGTTGCCGGACTTGCCGGGCTACGGAGGCGTGGCGAAGGGAATTATCACTTAGGTTCTCAAATAATTGCCATGTCTCGGCGTCATTTTTTGACATGAATGTCCCATCACAAGAAGAATCCACCATTTGGCGGTGAGGCTCAGTTAAGCCATAGTAAAAGGTTTGAACAAGTTCCCAATTAGGCACTTGGTGGTGGGGACATCGTTGGAGAAGGTCACGAAGTCTTTCCCATGTTTCATGAAATTGGTCGCCATCAATTTGAGAAAAATTGGTGATGACTCGCTTGAGTTGGTTGGCCTTACCAATGGGAAAGTACTTCTCCAAAAACTTCTGATGTAATTTGTCCCATGTTGTGACAGAATTAGCAGGTAAGGAGTTCAGCCAGTGTTTGGCTTTGTCCTTCAGTTAAAATGGGAATAGTCATAACATTAGGGCCTCATTGGTGAAACTTTGGATCCTCACTGTAGAGGAAATTTCTAGAAATTCATGCAGATGTTTGTAATGATCATCATGACCTAGTCCATGGAATGATCAGAGCATTTGGATGGTGTTGGACTTAATCTTATAATGAGCAGCGGTGGTGTTAGGTAACTGAATACATAATGGTAATGTATATGCAGTGGGTGTGATGTAATCCTTAAGGGTCCAGTTGGGCCCATTTAGGCCATTTGGGTTTGCCATCTCTAATGGTTCGAAGTATGGATATGGATATTCAAGTCTAAGAACATAGGAAGAGGTTCTAAGGTTCCTAAGAGTCCTTTCTAGTTCAAGGTCCAAACTCCACAATTCAGGACGACAAGAATGGCGCCTGGGTATACACCACTCACACACGCACACACTAAGTTCCAGAACTTATGTCTGGAAGAGGGTTAAGTTTCTTACCTTATAGTGATTTTCTTGGAATTTCTAGGCCTAAATCCGTAGCTCTTTTGAATTTCCTTCCCTTTTCTCTCTTTTCTCTTTTTTTCTTCTCTTCTTCCTTTCTCTCGGTTTTTCTTGACTTCTCCAGCAAGTTTTCTCTCATTTATTTTGCTAAGAACAAGGGATTTTGTATAGTGTAGATAAGGCAAAGTGGGAAGTTTCCTTAATTGGCTAATTTTCTTGTTTTAGCCTTGTTGACCAATGTTAAAGCTAAGTAATCTAATCTTATCTTAATCATATTTATCCTAATTAATCCTAATTAGCTAAACATCAAATAACATAAAATGAACAAATTCATTAGATTAAAGTCTTTAAGCTCCTCAATTAAGGTGTAGGGATATTCTATGGTTCTCAATTTCCAATCTAAACCATTCCCTAACTTCAAGCATAGAACAAGCAATGTTTCTAAGTTTAGATCTCTAAACTAACTTTTCCTTCTCCTAGCTAAGTCCTAATTCAAGCAAATAAGTGTTAAACATTAAGCTAACATGCATGAATGTCATAATATGCATATGCATGAAGTCTCGGGTGTCACACCAAACTAGAGAAGCATAGATATAATAAGGATGGCCTGGTTAGTGCCTTTGAGGTAGCCTTTTCCTCATGCCTTGACAACAAAGCACTGAGGGGAAAGCTATGGAGATGTAAAAAGATGGTAGGTGGTTAAGAGATTCAACATCACTCATGATATACTAGTATAGGTCAATTCCTCTAGAAATGCATAAGACATAATGCTAAAAGTCCATAGAGAAATTTGATCACTTATGCGGAAACCCCTGCTATAGTTTAACTCAATGATGTGTACAGAATAAGATCATAAAATCAATGAGCATGTACATACAAAATGAGCCATTGGAAAATACACATGAATCCTTGCAAGCTGCATGAGAGGTGTTCAAATAAATCTATCCGCAAAGATGACAAGTATCAATGACAATGAGATTATAACATCCAAGCACACAGAATGCCAATCACACAAAATCACTCATGCAACAAGTCACACTCTAGTTGATGAACACTACACCCAAGGTCTTTCTAAGGAACTCAAACCTGAGAAGATCAAAGGATTTTGTAAAATTGTCTTCTCTTTGATGCTCAATGGATACATGTTCAAGAACAACAAGGGCCTTCTCAACTAACTCTCGAATGAAATGGTGATGAATGTCAATATGTTTAGTGCGAGAGTGTTGAACTGAATTTTTGGAGATGTTGATGGCATTAGTGATATCATAGAAAAGAGTGAGTGTGTCCTGGTCTATACCATAGTCATGAAGCATTTGCTTCATCCAAATCATTTGAGCACAAAAACTCCTTGCAGAAATATACTCAGCCTTGATAGTCGAAAGAGATATGGCATTTTGCTTTTTGCTATGCCATGCAACCAAATTATTCCTGAGATAAAAACAACCTCAGGATATGCTTTTGCGACCATCAGCACACCCTACCCAGTCGGCATCAGAATAGCCTGTGATATCGACTGTAGTGTCGGATGAGAACCAAATCCTATACCCCAAAGTTCCATAGACATACTTGACAATTCACTTGACAGCTAGAAGACGAGACTCTTTAGGACAGGCTTGATAACAGGCACAAACACCTACACTAAATGCAATGTCGGGCCGACTGGTTGTCAGGTACAGAAGACTCCCTATCATACTCCTATAAAGGGTAAGATCTACATCAGTGCCAGAGAAGTCTTTAGAGAGGTGGAGACTCGTGCTCATAGGGGTTTGTGCATGTCTGTCTGACTCGAGAATGAACTTAGGCACAAGGTTCTTGGCATACTTGGTTTCAGAAACAAACATACCCGACTGCAATTGCTTAATCTGAAGCCCCAAGAAAAATGACAATTCCCCTATCATGCTCATTTCAAATGCGTGGGTGAAGCAATTCGAGAAATATTTCACAAGAGATTCAGATGTGAATCCAAACAAAATATCATCAACATAAATTTAAGCAGTTAGAATATGTGACTTAGTAAGTTTCACAAATAATGTCTTGTCCACATTACCACTTTCAAAGTCATTGTCAAGAAGAAAGGCAACAAGCCTATCATAGCGGGCCTGAGGGGCTTATTTCAACCCATATAAAGCCTTGTCTAACTTGTAGACATAATTTGGAAATTAGGGTCCTCAAACCCCGTTGGTTGCTCAACATAGGCCTATTCCTTTAGGTACCCATTCAAAAAGGCACTTTTCACATCCATTTGAAACAATTTAAATTCTAGAAAGCATGCAACAAGAAGAAAAATTTGAATTGATTTGAGAAGTGCAATAGAGGCAAATGTCTCATCATAGTCAATGCCCTCTACGTGTGTACAGCCTTAAGTAAGCAACCTAGCTTTGTTTCTAATCACTGTACCATTCTCATCAGATTTATTTTTAAAGATCCACTTGGTACCTATCACATTCATATCTCTAGGTCTAGAAACAAGAGTCTAAACTTTGTTACATTCAAATTGACGTAATTCTTCATGTATTGCACTAACCCAACTATCATCTAGTAAGGCCTCTTTTACATTCTTAGGTTCAATTAAATAAACATAACACATATGAGATACCTCTCACACCTAACACCTAGAAGTGAAAGGAGGATCAAGCGGTACAATGGTAATTCAGATCCGAGGGTTGTGTTTCCAACATGGCAGAGCCCACGACCGGCCAGCCTTGTGGCGAGCTTTTTAGGCAAGCCTTCGACAAGCCCTCTAAGAATAGTAGATGGAAAACACAATGAGTTAAGAGCACCAATGCAAATGCAATGCAAACAACATATAAGTGTAGATAAAATTTCACATCATGAAGTTCGAGTCAAGCTCTCTAAGTCCATAGCAGAGTCGCCAGAAACTGTAGCTTGCTTTTCATGTTCCTCGGAGGGGTTTAGTCTCCTCGGATATGACAGCCCTAAAGTTCAGACTCTTGTGGTTCTGAATCTGGTTTCACAAGTGCAATGTGAAATACAAAAAAAAAAAAAAAAACACAAATGAGATTACAAATCCAACAAATCTTAGAAAATCCATTTATCATCAAAGATGCCAGAAATAGACTGCATTGCCAGATTTTAGAGTCACCACCTAAATATTTTTGGAAAATTTAGGAAACCCGTGACTCGTGCCAAAGGCCACTTGTCCATCATAACTGAAGTGTCTCGGCTTGGAAACTTAGGTATGAGAGGGGAAGGTCATGAATTGAGCACCCCACTCACCGGATCAAAGATCGGCCTCTACTAATCATGATGTGATTTTTATATACATTATATGCTCTTGTTCCAATTATTATGTTAACTTATTATGTGAGGCACAGAAGTATAGAATAAGTCACTCACTTGGAATGCTTTGATTTCATGTTTGTTTGAAAAGTGTTTTTAATATGTGCTACTTGAAAAAGCGAGATCATATATACATTAATCAAATGCATCCCAACTTAAGCAAAATAGCCTTCATACACTGGCATTCAAGAGTTATATCAAATAAGCACTTAGCCTCATGGTAATATGCTTGTTATGCTAACACAAACATTTATGTAATATGCTAAAGCGAAAATGCTCACCTAGTACTCAACCGAGGCAAGCCAAAATAAGAGAAAATAGTTAGAAAAATGCATGTTCTAATATGCAAGTGACTAATGCAACACATACAAAATGCAACTACTAGGTTCGGTTTCTTAAAACGACATATGGCTCAACTCAAAGCATGCATTTAGCGCATGTATTCAAGTAAGTAGGAAATGACAATAAAGTTAGAGTGATGAACCGAAACCAATGCATGCAAAAATGGATATTCACACATGGTAATGATATGAGACGAAAAATATGATACTACATGCAATCCATCATAAACAAGTAAATAAAAGAGAGAAAAAATGGCGGTTGGAAGACATACACAATATTATAAGTTTGCTCTCACACAAGAGGGTCTGAATGTCCGAATTTAAACTAATTATTACAATACCAAATTAACTAATTTAACTAACTATTACAATTTCAAACGAATCTAATTAATTTAAATATACTACTATCAAAGCGTTAATTTTAAAGGACCACGAGAAATAAAGAGTCGAATATGCACAAATGAGAACGTCCTCCCGGAAACCTCTCTGTTTTGCTGTTAGAATCTATTTTGTTTGCAGTCAAAAAATTATTCTATTTTTGTCCCAGCATCTGCTCTGTTTTTCCATAAAAATGACATTGCCTGTACAGTAAAATGTGGCCGGCCAGCCATTGTTTTTGGGTATTGCCTTGCTGCCACAAAATTGAAACAAAGAAAAAACAGAGTGTTTCCAGGAGATGTTTATCCTCTCTGACTCTCCCTATCATGAAACTGATCAAGGAAGGAGTAGACTCGATTCACAAATCATCAATTATCACAAATCTATTGCGTGATGATCTACGTATCGATAGGACAAAAGCTTAATGAATGGAAATACAAGACCAACAACACCTCCTCCGTATCATGGAGTTACCCCAAGGGAAGTGGTAGACATTGCTTCTTGAATCATTGACATTACTAACGAGTATGTAATGATTCAAGAATCAATGGCTTCAATATAACAATCAATTGAACCCGACTCAATCATGCTCGAAATGATGAAACTTCACAAAATTATACATGCATGTATGTTCTAGCTCCTAATTCAACAATCTAAGCTCAATTCTCACACGTAATTACATTATATTCTTGAATTCACTCATTAGAGGACTTTAATTCATGAATGAAGAATCAAACACTTAGAATCTTCAATTAAGCTTGAATTAGCCAATTATTGAGCTCTACTTCACAATTCTCCAACCTCCTAGCCAAATCTTCAAGATCAAGCCTTCTCTCTCTCTCTCTAAGTTGGTATCACCCTGTTTCTCTCTCTAGAACTCTTTCTCTAGCAAAATTGAGCTCAATGATGAGCTAAGCCATTTCTAATTCTCATATATACATGTGGATTAGATTAGAGTGCTAATGAAGGTTTAAGCTCACTAATTACACTTAAATTAATTAATCAAAACTTCATTTTTCTGAGCTAAATCATATTTTAATCAAACTTCTCAAAAGGCTCTAAAAATTATGTTATTCTAATTCAACTTACCAATTTTGGTTTTTGAAGCCATTAAGGCCTTCAATTTCGAATTTGAAATAGAAATCATAATAGATATTTCAACAATGAACAGATATGCATACAAATATCCCATTACATACATAACTATTATTCAAAATTAAATAAACAAAAGCATATTACGTAATGGGGTTGTCACACCTAGGATCGTAAATCGGAGCCTGTAGCTCAACTTTCTTCACACCCCCCTTTTGGAGAGCTCGAATTGGTCCTATAGTTCGTACTCCTATCACAGTCCTGACTCCTATCACAGTTCTGAATCTAATCTTACAAAGTGCAACGCGAGACTGATAAACACCAAAGAGTCCAATCCGACAAATCATCTCGGAAAATCTATTTTGAATCAAATAATACCAAAACTAGACTGCTTTGCTAGATTACAGAGTCGCCACCTAAATATTTTATTTTTGAAAAATCTAGGAAACCCTGACTCATGCCAAAGGCCACGTGTCCGTCATCACCAAAGTTGCCTCGGCTCGGGAACTTGGGTACGGTCATGAAATGAGCACCCCCACTCGCCCGATCAAAAGATCGGCCTCTACTAATCATGATACGTTGTTTTATAAACCTCATGTGTTCTTATTCCGGTTATGAGCTAACTTTACTATGTGACACACACAAGCACGTATAGACTAAAATCGCAAGAATTGGAACGAATTCAACTCATGTTTGTTTTTCAAAAATGGTTTGAAGTTGCCACCCTCAAGTGGGCTAAAACGCGGATTTTCCACCCTCGAGTGGGCTTAAAACATGATTTTGCCACTTCGCAAAGTGGGCTTAAAACTTACATTCATTGAACTGTTCCAATTCAAACAACAAAGCCTTCATCCACAAGCATTCATGCAGTTAATCATTTAAGTAAATAGCCTTACGGTAAGCATGCGTAACATGGTAATATGGCAGTCACACTTATGCAAGCATGCTAAAGCATAAAACTCACCGAGTACTCCAAGTCAAAACAAAAGCCAGTTAGAAACAATGCATGATCCTAACCATGTTAGATGCCTAATGCAACACATGCAATAATGCAATTAATAGGCTCGGCTACTAATATGGCATATGATTGATTTGAACAACATGTGATAAACACATATTCAAAGAAGTGTTGAAATACAATGCAGTTTGAATGATGCGCCGAACCTCGGTGCATGCAAGACAAATGAATGATGCAAACATGCAGGCATAAGGTATGCTAATTGAAAATGTCCCTAATCTAACCATTGAAAGTGGATAAATAAAAGGGAGAAAGACGTGGGGTTGGAAGACATGCACACACATGCGCACACTTATTACAACATTACGCCCTCGCGAAGGAGGGTCCGAATGAATAAGCTACGCTAGCTTGCGCTAATTAAGCTAACTATTACAAAACAAAACTAATTAACTATTCTAGTTAACTAATTACAACAATTGAAATAAATTAAGTAACTATTCTAAGCTAGCTAAAATATTACAAACCAAATTAAACTAATTAATTACAACACTTGTATTAATCAGCTGCAACAAACTAATAAAGTAATTAAACGGCCTCGAGGGACGAGGGAAGCATGCATGCTTTGTCACGACCCAAACCCGCCTCTATAAGTTTAGCATCGTAACCGACCAGTAATCCAAGATTACTTTCGGTCTCAAAAACAAATTTCAAAATATCTAAAATCATATCGAGGCCTAAAGCGGAAGCAAAGCGAAGATAACAATGTCCATTGAGCTTGTGCATACATGATGACTAAAATAATTAAAACATTTAAACACAATAATAATTTATATACAATTCTTATATATCTCACACATATATACATTTAAGACATTTAAAACTCTGACAAAGCTAAGGGCTGATTTTCTTGGCTCTACTTAAGCCTTACTCCATTCCGGAAGCTCTTCAAAAGGCTGACACGGGTAGACTCCGAGGCTTTCTCTATCCTCGCTACTCAGTTTGCTCACCTACATATACATATAAATAGTGAGCTAAAGCCCAGCGAGTAATAACAAAATAAAGAGGTTAAATGAATGAAGTTCGAAGATAATACAAAAACCTGTCTTACGATTTCGAAACGAACCTTGAATCATTTTCAAAGTAAGGCATTTTCCATATTATATCAAACTTTAACAAAACATTTTCCATATCAAATCATAGATTTCAATTTTTGAATCAATCCATTTCCAATAGGCGAAACAATTCGTTTAGCCATCAAATCAATCCTTTACTACAAGAAGAACCATTGTTCGATTTCGATACAATTCTGATTTCAATTCAATTCTCAGCGATCCATGTTATCTCAATAGCAATACTCCTTCAATGACAATTTACGTGGTACATCCAATAGAGTAACAATGTATCAATAACAATAGGGCCTCAAGGGTCAATCAATGGGACCACAATGGGTCAATCAATATACCATATCCAATGTGACCATTAAAGTCTAATAGCAGAGATCTCTATGTTTCAATTATCCAACGGGCCACGATATTGTTTCCCCCAGGCAAGGGCCAATGGGCCATGGTATTAATTTCCCCCAGGCAAGGGCCTCTTTATCAATGGGCCATGGTATTAATTTCCCCCAGGCAAGGGCCTCTTTATCAATGGGCCATGGTATTGTTTGCCCTAGGCAAGGGCATCTTTATCAATGGGCCATGGTATTGTTTCCCCCAGGCAAGGGCCTATTAAACAATGGGCCATGGTATTGTTTCCCCCAGGCAAGGGCCTATTAAACAATGGGCCATGGTATTGTATTCCCCAGGCGAGGGCCTCACTAAAGGATGCCATGAATACATTTTCAAAAGGGAACTTCATTCATTCGTAATAGATTAAAGTTTCAATAAGCCATTCAATCATTCATATATCAATTTCGATAACAATAACATTTTCAAAAATAAATATAACTTGAACATATCGTTATAGAGTTATTACTCACAGTGGGTTAAGTCGATATAAGGCCTCGGACGTCCACCTATACAAATCACACAACAAAGATACAATAGAAGCACCATTCAATATTCATTTCATTTTAATTCAGCTCTCTTTATGTGTTTTCACCTTATTCCATGACTATATGAGTCCAATTGGTGCCTAGGAATACTTAGAATGTCATAAGGATGCAATTATGCATTTAAAAGAGTTAGTCAAAATTTGATGAAAATAGGGTCCTCGCTCGAGTGCCACTTTGGTCGCTCGAGTGGACTGTAAAATTTTGAAAAAAACTTCTAGGAGCTCGATTTTCATGCTCGAGCGAGACTTTCCTTGCTCGAGCAGACAGTGTGAATTCTGGAAATTCCAGAATTGTATTTGAAGTTTAAATTTGATATTCAAAGCCTCAAAACTTGTATTTTTGGTATAAAAACATGGAGAATCATTGTATAATTTAGTAAACACTCTCAATTAGAAATCATTTATTCAAAATCATGCTCCAATTGTCCAAATCTAGATTTAACTCATTTTCTTTATTTCAAACTGTAGACACCCCATTTTTAACCGACCTTAAGACTCATACGTCATCGATTGAGCGCTCGGTGATTGCGCATAATGTGCTCGTTTCGAGGTTTCGGAGTTCTTAGCTAAGAGCCTCACCTCCGGACCTTGGGACCCTTTGTACTTTGACTCAATCCGCGGACCAAGTCTTGTTTTCACTTCCCGGAGGGAGGGAGAGGTCTGATAGACCATCTCTTAGTGGTCGTAGGCTACTTTTCGTGGTCGTAGGCTACTGTTCCCATTTGGAGACTAGTTTCCGATTTTTAGAGTCGTCGGTCATGCGCCTCGGCTCGGGATCGTTTAACATTCTCCGTTTGGCACGGTTTTTGGAACACACCTCGTTTCCTCTGTCTAGTCGGGAGACCACTTTTGTGGTCGTACGCTATGTTTGATGCTCGGCAGCTGGTTTTCGGGGCTCCCGACCACGCATCTTGCATCCCGAACCCTCGTCTTGCATCTGTTTTGGTTTGTCTTGGGTATAAACCTTACTTTCCTTGTTTGGAAAGTAGTACAAGAGTGGGAGACAAGATTTTATCCTTGGAGACCACTTTTCTCCCCACCATCCGGTTTTCTGGTTGGGAAACTAGTTTTCTTGGTCTTTGGGCCACATTTTCTGGTTTCCCACCCCACCATTGGCTTGCTTTCAGTGTGGAGACCACCAATTCCCCCTACTAACCACTTTTTTGCCTGGGAGACCACTTTGGGTGGTCAGCCAACCACTAAAAGTAGCAGGCTGACCACCTTTCTGGTCGGCAGCTCTCTCCCTGTTTTGGCAGACTGTATGGATGCCAGCTGTGCCAGCTGGAGGGCACAGACTGTATCCTCCATACACGTGTATGTATGGAGGGATTGCATCCAAGTTTAGCTTCTCCAAGAAGCTTGAACCCTTTGTTTTTCTATAAGAGAGGCTCTCCCTCTCCATTGCAGAGGCTCTGAATTTTGCCTAAGGCACAAGTGTATATCTCCCTCTATATCTCTATATTTGGTGCCTAAAGTGTGTGTCATTCTTCACCTTTACACCACAAATCTTAACCATACACCCCACCATTGAACTGAGGTTCTTCGAGGACCTGTTTGGAGGTTGAAAAGCTGGTTTTTGGCTGAGAAACTTGCTGGTATTGCAGTGCTTCAAGGGTAACCTCTTTTCTCCCCTTTTAAGCTTTGTCTTGATCATTCTCTTAGCTATATTTGCATGCTTATTTGGGCTTTTCTTTCAACTAAAAAAAGTCTTATACTTAAGTGTTTTTGATGTTTGTTTAAGGCCTCTTAGGTGTTGAGGGTCTCCTACCCTCTTGCATGCCTTGTTTGGCCTTGTTTTGTGCCATGCCTTAGGGCCTTTGAGCTAATCCTTGCTTGGCCTTTTAGTCACTGAAATCCAGTGGATTTTTAGTGGTTAGCATGTGGTTTTGAGGTCCTAAATCAGAGATGGGTGACCCTATCTCTTTTTGTCTTGTTTACTTGCATTTTGGCCTATCAAAGGAGCATACATTTTCATACTTTCAAGGCTTGGTTCAGGCACTTTTTGGTGACTTTTAGGGCCTGGTTAGACTCTGTCCATGGTTGGTTTGGTCACGCTTGGCATGCTTCTCATATGTGTAGTGTATTCCCATTTATGGCTCATCAAGGTAGCATGTAAATCTAGCATGTTTTAGCTCCATTTCAATGTTTTTTTGGTCATCATTCGACATTTCATGGCTCTGTTTTTGGCTGGTTTGGTAACCTCTCACATGCTCCATATGCTTGTAGTGTAAATCTTATTTACTAGCTTGGTTCGCATGATGTTTTGGCTCTTTATTCTGGCACATTTTGGCTTTGCTCCAACATGGTTTTGTTCATATTTTGGGCTGCCTTAGCTCTATTTTGAGACCTCTTGGTTGAATGATGCTTGCCATGCATGCTTGTTGTGTAATAGCCTTGACTAGCTTTGAGTTTTGAGTTCTCTTGCATGCTTAACTCGAGATATTTGCATGTTTTGGGATAATTGGGAATGCTATTTCAGAGCATGTAGGGCTACTATACTTCCATATTTTTCCACCCTTTAAGTGCTCTTTAGAGTTATGCTTTTATGCCCTATTTGTGAGCCATTGCATGGGCCCCATTTTTGTGCCTTTCAAAGCCATCATCCTAACTCATTTTGCTACTGTTTTAGCCTACATAGGGTCTATTTGGGGTTGGTTTGGTCATTTGAGCATCGCCTTGCATGTCTCTAGTGTAATACGCTTCACCAGGTTTCGATACTTGAGCCTTTCAACATGCATTGCGTGATTCATTTGCATGATTCGAAGTCATTTTGTATGCCATTTTAGTGTTGGAACACATGCCATTATACTCCATGTTTCATCTTTTCAATGCTCTTGGAGAGTTGTATTTTGTGCCTTAGGTTTGGGCCATTGCATTATACATGTTTTTGTGTGTTTTGGTGCCTTGATTTCATCATCAATGGCCACTGATTTGGACATGGCTAAGGCCTATTCATTTCGGTTTAAGTCCATTGCGCATTGAGTATGTCATGTAGTTCATAGCATTGAGCATGCCATGTTGTTACATGATTGATCATTGCACTTGTGCATGCCATTTTCATTGCATTATGTATGTTGGTCACCATGTGCATTGTGTATGTTAGTGTCATGAGCGTTGTGTATGCCATATAGTTCATAGCATCGTGTATGCTAGTTTGCATGCTTGCATGATCATCCCTGGCATGCTTGCATGTCCAAATTGTGTTGCATTAAGTTGCATGATTGAGTCGCATTGAGCATGCCATGTTTGTTGCATTGTGTTTGGAATAGGCATTAGTCCAAACACGGGAAACGAGGCACGTTTCATACTCAAAGTGATGAAACGTACCTTGATTCCCGGTCGCCGACACTCTTGACTATACATGACGGAGTTCTAGGCTTTAGGTGTTTGTATGTGCATTCATTCCATATTGAGTTGCGCAATTCGGCCCCTCGGCCATCATGCATCGAGATGCATGATTGGTGGCTCGAGGGTCGAGACCTACACTCCCTTGAGCTTATGTAATGATAGGGAGGGTGATCGCGCATACATGTGTTGCAAATACTTTGCCATGCCCTTTTCTTGCCCTCTGTTGTAGAAAACCAGAAACCAGCAGCAAAAACTAGTCGGCCGACCAGATAAAGTGGCTGGTTGACCACTTTTTCTAGTTTTCACCACAAAAAGTTGTCGACAGGTGGTCTCCAAGGCCAATGTCTGGTCGGCAGCATCCCTACAGATTCCCAAGGTGGAGTTTCATCTCTCTGGAGCTTGGTGCAAGTTTCTGAGATCAATTGCAAACAGAGGCAAATCGGGGCGTCGCGAGGGATTTCCGAACAAGGCGACTCGAGCATGCATGCATCCTTTGTCATCCAAAGCAGAGCTGAGGCAGCCTACATTATATAGTTTATATGCTTATTCAATTGCTAACTTAGTTAATTTGTTATTAGTTAGAGTTGTGTAATAATTAGCTATAGCTTGTTATTCATTCTGTTGTGTAATAGCTTGTTTAATTAGATTAGCTTAGATTAGCTAGTTGATTCTGTATTATTCATTCGGACCCTCCGTCGAGAGGGCACAACTGTTGTAAATACGTGTGTGTGTGTGTGATGCATGTCTTCCAACCCCCATTTCTTTCTCCCTTTTATTTACTAGCTTACGATCGTTAGGTTTAGGGCATGTTTCAATTAGCATCCTTATGCTCGCATGTTTGCATCCATTCATTTGTCTTGCATGCACCGGGCTCTGTGCATCATACTAACTTCATTGTATTTCAATTCCTGTTTGAATACATGTATCAAATTGCATTTCACATAACATTTTAGAATAGCCGAGCCTATCTTAGTTGCATTTTGTATGTGTTGCATTAGGCATTCTTGACATAGCTAGGATCATGCATTGATTTCTAACATAGTTTTTGTTTTGGCTCGGAGTACTCGGTAAGTGTTGATCCTTTAGCATCCTTGCATGTGTGTGAGTGACTGCCATGATAGCATGCTTGCCATGATGCTAACTACTTATGTGATACAACTGCCTGAATGCCTCTGGGTGAAGGTTGGATTACTTGAATTGGAATAATTCATTGATTGCGAGTTTTAAACCCACTTGAGAGTGGCAAATCACCATGTTTTCTAAGCCCACTTGAGGGTGGCAAAATCCGCATTTTAGCCTACTTGCGAGTAGCAAACCGCTTTAAAAAACAAACATGAGATGTTTTGTTCCAACTTAGGCAATCTAGTCTGTACTTGTATGTTGTGCGCATCACATAGTAATTCTAGGTTAATAAACCGGAATAAGAGCACATATGTTTTCAAAAACAAGATATCATGTTAGTAAAGGCCGATCTTTGATCGGGCGAGCCGGGGTGCTCATTTCATGACCTTCCCCTCTCGTACCCAAGTTCTCGAGCGAAGGCAACTTTGGTGATGACGAACACATGGCCTTAGGCACGAGTCAGGGTTTCCTAAATTTCCCAAAAATAAAATATTTAGGTGGCGACTCTGTATATGGCGAAGCAGTCTATGTTTGGCATTTCTTCCTAAAAATCAGTTTTTCAAAACGATTTGCTGGATTTGGACTCTTTGGTGATTTATCAATCTCGCATTGCACTTTGCAAGATCAGATTAAGAACCGTGACGTTGAGTCCAAACTATAGTGAGCCCAATGAACAAAACGAAATTTTCCCGGGACGTTCGGGTGCGTGTACACAGACCCACAATTTTAAAGTATGAATTAGACTTTCCAAACTCTTGAAATTTTATGATGTATGTAAAAATAGAACTCAATTTTATTATTAATAACAAAAAACAACTTAACTATGAATTACACAAATCAATTTCTTAGAAATTCAACTTAACTCAATTTTTAACCAAAAACTTAATTTAAAATCATAGATATTCTAAAATGTGTTTAAATTGAATAAAACTTTTAAATTAAATTACATGCATGGGATTAAAGATCAAAACCAAACCAACTCCTAATTTTCAAAGCTTTTCCTTTTTCTCTTCAAAATATGAGATTGAATTAGATCAAATCCTTCCAAATCTATGATGCATGTACAATTAGAGTATTAAAACTTACAAAATTTGTGCATGCATGTAGAAATGGATCTCAAATTCATGCAAGACTACAAAAATCAAATTTAACATAATTGATTCTCAATTTAACTTCCATAACCATAAACCGAGATCAATTTCTTCATCAATTTGTTAATTTCTTCCAATTACATGATGCTGATTCCAAACTCATCTTTAATTTCAAGGGTAATATAAATATTACAAGAAATCAAGCATGATTTCATACCTTAAACTTTATTTCTAGCATATTTGGTTAATTTTTCTTTCTTTCCCCTTGTTCTTCCTTCAAAATTTGGACTCCTTGTTGAATTTCTAGCACTCTTTTTCTTCTCCAGCAACCAAGTAGACGAACTCTCTATCTCTCTCTTAGTTTTTCTCTCCCTTTCATTGGGTCTCAAAGTGTTTGAAGCAATTCCCACAACTCCTCCAGCAAAATACACTATAAGCTCTCTCTTTTATTATCATTTTATTTTATTTTATTACAAGGTAGTGGGACACTTGTCTTTATAAGGTTTATTCATGAAGAGATAAAACTCACCAAACACCAATCTGCTCTTCCATCAACTAATTAATCATGTTTGGATTTCATTAGTTAGGATTAATCTCTGATCAAAAATAATTTGGCTAATTTCAATATAATGTAATTAATTCTCAATTAAGACTTAATTTGATTGTATCTAATTTTACGAATCTAAATCAGATTTTTCAGTTTTAATTAAGCTCTTATAAGGCTTTACTATTAAATTGATTCCATAATAAAATCCCTAATTAAACGAATCGCTACATGACTTCCAATTAGTTAATCATGTCTAAATCCATTCATTTAGAATTAATCATAACTAATCACAAATTCCTCATAACTCGATTAGTCAATTTAACTTCAATTAAGGCCCAATCAATCATAATTTAATTTATTAATCTGAATTAGATCCTTAATCAAATTCCCAAAAAGGCTCCAAATGTCAAATTAAACTTTTTCCATCATCAATTTTGATTTCCAAATTTTCGTCAATAAATTACATATTCAAATTAGACCTCCCTTGAATATATTTAATTCATAATAACCACAATTCTCAATCCTCATGACTTAATCAACTCCAATTCGGACAAAATTAATAAAATCTCAATTTTACTAAATTGAATCGAATATTTAATTAAACCCCCCATATAGTCCGATACTCAAAATTCAAATAATTCAATTCGTCAAGTTCACCTTCTTGAGCCACTCAAGCTTTTTAATTTCTAATTCCAAAATAGCTCTTTTATACAATTACATACGAATCAATACCAACATTGTTCATCAATTCCACAATTAAATTAAAATAATAATTAATTAAAATCCAAATCACCATAATTAATTAAATATAAAATATTGTATGTGGCAGGGTCGTCACATGCTCTGTTGCTCCACTCGAAAATGCCTTTGCCTTGCCATCGGATACCTCTGTTTTCAATCATTTGATCACCGAAAATTGTACCAACTTCTAGATTGCCTCTGCTCCAACACAGGAACACATTTGTACAAAAATTCACTGGTGGCCAGTCGGCCACAAAAAATGGCTGTCGGCCACCTCAACTGGCTGGTCGGCTAGTTTAAGTGGCCGGTCGGCTACTCCATGTGGCCGGTCGACCACCCCCATTTCTGGACTTCTGCTTTTGCTGCAACAGAGAGCAAACAGTGGCAAAGAAATGCATTTTCAAGAAATGTATATACTGCTACCCTCCTTATCATCTTTCAAGCTCAAAGGAGTGTAGGTCTTGGCTCTCAAGCCATCAACCAAGCATTTTCATGCATGATGGCCAAAGAACCAAGCTTGTACAAGCTTAATGAGTGCACAAACAAGACTCGAAGGACCACCACCATATCATGCATGATCAAGGGTGATGGTGACTAAGAAAAGTGACACGTTTCATCACTTTGAGTATGAAACGTCCCATTTCTCTCGTGTTCGGATTAACATCTGATCCGAACACATGCAATGCAACATAAAGATGCTCAATCTTGGCTCTTTTACTTTGTTCATTTTGTTTACACATTTTAGATTACCAATCCATTCCTTAATTGATTAAACCCAAATGGTGAATGCCCTCAATTTGAAAATAGGCTTAACCCACAAGCACCTTGAGCATGAAAGAGACCTCATGCAGTTGGTTAGTAGAAACCCTCAAAAGAGGATTAAAACCATTAAGCACAAGCGTCTCAATTTCATACTCAAACCAACAAAGGGTTCAAAACCATTTTCTAAACAAATGAAAGAGTGAAGAATTAAGAAAGATTGCAGAGATTTCAGTGCCGAAATGGAGTGCAAAATGACACTAAAACATGCAAGCAATTCATGCAAGTCATGTTAAAAAGCCTAACTCATTAAGCTAGTGAAGACCATTACACTATAGCCAGGCAATGCAATCCTCAACTGACTAAACCAGCTCTGGACAGAGTTAAGATATGCCAAAACAGTGGCAAAAACATGCTAAGATTAAGGCATGAAAGGCTAGAAAAACATGCTCATATGTTAGCTTGCAAACAAGACTCAAGACACAACTCTCAAAAGCAATGATAGAATGAAATAAATGAGCATGTGACAGAGCTATATACACTGAAATTACATTTTAAAAGACACTACAACATGCAAACATTTCAAGCATTTCATGTTTAGAGGCTTGAAATGCCAAGCTAGTGAAGCCATTTGTACTACAACTATACAAAACAAAAGCCACATGACCAAAGCAGCCCAAAACAGAGCTAAATCATGCCAAATCAAAGGCAAACACATGCTGGAAATAAGCTAAGTTAAGCCACAAAAGCATGCTATCATGTGATGCTAACTAGGCATGCAAATGAGACACGAGGAGGGGAGGCTAAACCCTCCAAATTTGGACTTCAAAACATACTTTTTACCACTGAAATAACTCTGAATTTCAGTGGTTTAAAGGCCCAAAAAGTTTGATTTTAACATGCTAAAAGATGATGCAAAGGTTCACACAGATAGGTAACAAGAATGGTAAACAATCCCTTAGCACAAAATGACTTCAAACCAACATGTTAAGGCCCAAAAATCAGAACTTTTTGTAGTTGAAAACTAGGCCCAAAATAGTATAAAGAGATGGCAAAACAAGTATGCACAAAGAGCTTAAATGAGGTAAGTCTTATACCTTTGAAGCACAGCATAAAACAGCCGTTCTCTTAGGCTCAAACAACCTTCCAATAGCCCAAAATAGGTTCCAAGAAGCCTCAGCTCCAAGGTGGTCCAATTTGGTTAAGGGCTAGTGTGCAAATGTGTAGAGAATTCTAACTATAAAGCACAAAACAAGAGGAGAGAGAGAATTCTAGAGAGAGAGGGAGAAATTTTGCTCAAAAATATCCAACCTCCCAAAATGGGGGAGAGACCCCCCTATATATAGAAATTCAAGCTAAAGGCTTGTATTCATCCCTCCATACCCATGTATGGATATGGCCTTCAGTGAACAACAGCTGGCACAGTTGGCAAAGAAATATCTAAAAAAGGGAACAAATGGCCATCGGCCACTTTAGGTAGTCAACCGGCCACCTCAACTAGCCGACCGACCGCTTCAAGTGGTCGACAAGAGGGAAAAGTGGCCGGCAAGGCCAAAACGTGGCTGACAAGGCCCCTCCCCCTTCTAGGCAAGAGGCACCAAGGTTTGGCCAAAAAACAAGCACAAAATAAAAAGGGTTTAGAGGCTTAATGACAAGGCGTTCCGCCGAGAACTTCGGGTGCTCAAAACAAGCACAATCATCGAGTGCAGAAACGATGACGTCTAAGCCTTAAGGTCGGTCAAAAATGGGCTGTCTACAGAGCCCGATTGTCCTTCAAGACTATATCTCTCTCATTTAGATTCCTAGACTTGACCTTCTCGTTAAACGCTTGAGCAGTCCTGCGCTGATACTCCTGCACATGGTATAGGGCCATCAACCTTCTCTCATCAAATAATATCAGCTCCTCAAAGCAATTCTATTGACAGTTCGTTATCTGACATTCAACCATAACCCTTAGTGAAGGCACCTATACCTCAATCGGTAGCACTACCTTCATCCCATAAACTAGAGAGTAGGGGAATGCTCCAGTAGATGTTCGGATCGATGTCCTGTAGCCCCACAGTGCAAAAGCCAATTTATTTGTCCAATCCTTGTATGTTCCACCATCTTCTGTAAGATGTTCTTGATATTTTTATTTGCTGCTTCATCAGTGCCATGGGTGTGGCCTATAAGTTGATGACTTGTGAGAGACCACATTATATTTCTCGAGTAGATCAATCACCTCTTCCCTAAAGCACAAATCGTTGTCTGAATCCCACTTGGTAAAATAATCAATTACCACCTGTGCCTCTACCCACTTGGTAAAGTAGTCAATTGCATACACCTACTCCTCTACCCACTTGGTAAAATAACCAATTGCCACCAGGATAAACTCGTGTCTATTTGACCCTTTCCGTGTTATTGTCCCAATGACATCGATTTCCCAAATTGAAAAAAGGCCACGATGAAGTCATATTGTACAACTTTGATGGCAAGATATTCATGCAATTGGTGTGAATCTAACACTTGTGGCATCGTTGGAAAAAGCTAACACAATAACTTTACATGGTCAATCAGTAATATCTTTGTCTGAGGATTTTCCTTGCTAACATCATACCATTCATATGAGCCCCACATTTCCCTCCATGGACAACTTCCATGATGTGCTTTCCTTCATCTTCCTCTACCCACAACTTATGTATTCCTAGATGACCCCTTCTATACAGCTTGTCTCCACAAATGATGAATTGAGGGGCTAGACACCATATCTCGCTTTTGTTCTTAGCATTTGCCCCTTGCGGGTATGTTTCTTTTCTAGAAAATTCCAAATATCAAAATACCAAGGACCCTCATCTTGGGCTTCTTCTGTCACAGCGATTATTTCATATTCTGGTCTGTATCTCTACTCTATGACAATCGGATATGTCCTTACCCCAATTGGTATTTCCATTATCAAAGCTAAGGTTGCCTATGCATCAGCGAACCTATTTCTTTCCTTCAACAAATGTGTAAATGTCAATCGTTCGAACCTTGGAATTAGCGTATCTAAGGTCTAATGATAGACTTTCATTTTCTCTTCCTTCACGCTCTAACCCCTATTGGCTTGAGACACAACTAGGTTTGAATCCCCAATCACATCGAATTTTATTGCCCTTAGTTCCAGGGCAGCTTCTAGTCCACTAATGCATGCCTTGTATTCTGCCTGATTGTTGGATACTTTAAACTGGAGTTTGAAGGCCAAAGGCACGTGGGAATCATCGAGTGCTATGAGCAATACTCCTATCTCGTATCTATAATGATTGACAGTCCCATCAAAATACAACTTCCAAGTGTCCTCTTCTAACTACAGGATCTCTTCATCCGGGAACTTGTACTCCCTGTCATCTTCTCCATCAATCAGGTACTTTGCTAAGAACTCTGCTATGACTCTCCCCTTGACAAATTTGTGAGTGACATATCGCAGATCAAACTTGGAAAGCAAAAACAGCTACCTAGCCAACCTACCAGTAAGTACTGGTTTCTCAAAGAGATACTTGATGGGATCTAACCTTGAAACCAAGATTACCAAGTGTGCGAACAAGTAGTGCCTTAACTTTCTGGTGGCCTAAACCAAGGCTAGGCAAGCCTTTTCCAAAGGGGTGTAACAACTCTCGTATTCCAACATTTTCTTGCTTTGATAGTATATGGCATTTTCCATTTTCTCTTCTAATTCTTGCACTAGCATACCCATAGTAGACTCAGTATCTAATAGGTATAGGATCAATGTTTTCCCTGGCTCAGGGGGTGATAACACGGACGAATTCTGCAGATATTGCTTGATTTGCTCAAAAGCATAATTGCATTGGTCATCCCATTAGAACTTCTTCCCTTTCTTTAACAAGCCAAATAGTGATTCACAAATGGAGGCTCATTTAGAAATAAACCTTCTTATGAATTGCACCTTCCTTAAAAAGCCTCGCACCTCCTTAGCTTGTACTCTCAAATTCTTTCAAAGAACCTTTTTAATGTATCATGGTGATCCTACCATTTTTTGGACTTGACAATCATATCATCCATATACAATTCGACCTCCTTGTGAATCATGTCATGCAATATGGTGGTTGCTTCTCTCTAGTAGGTGGCTCTGGCATTTTTCAGTCCGAATGGCATAACCCGATAGCAATAAGTCCCCCATTAGGTAGTGAACATCATTTTCTCTCTGTCTTCAGGTGCCATGGAGATCTGATTATACCCTGAAAACCCATCCATGAACAAAAACAGAACATGACCTGTAGTGAAATCTACCAATTCATCAATGTGTGGTAGGGTGGAATCATCTTTATGGCTGGCTTTGTTCAAATCTCTAAAATCAATACATACTCGAATCCTGCCATCCTTCTTTGGAACTAGTATCATGTTCACCAACCACGTCGGATACTTTGATACAATCAGAAACGCTACATTAATTTGCTTAGTGACCTCCTCCTTAATCTTCAATGCCCATTCTGGCCAAATTCTATAAAGCTTTTTCTTAACAGGTCTAGCCTAGGGATCAAGAAGGATCCTATACTGGACAAGTTTAGGATCAATTCTAGACATATCTTCGTAGGATCATGCAAAAACATCTTTAAATGCTTTCAACAAAGCGAGTAATCGCTCGCGTTCCTCCAAAGACAGCATGGAACTAATCTGGACCAAGTGAGGATCCTTCTTAGTGCCCACATTGATTGGAACAATCTCATCTTTCAAAAGTTTTGCATGCCTTTCCACTTCCCAATTAAGCAAAATTTTCAAAGCCTTAGGAATTTCTTCCTCTTTGTTTTCATCAAGAATTTGAAAATCGTGGTCAATGCAATATACTAAAGGCAAAGAAAAGTAAGCACAATCCACAAGATTCTCATTCAACAAGTGTGGCTCAACAGATACAGTGGACTCAAAAGAAAATAAAAAAGACGACTATGACAAGGCAATGGCATCTAGGTTATCAACTACCCCAGAACCACCTGACTCGAAACTACTAGAAGAATCTGAGTCTGACTCCGACTCCGACTCCGACTCCACAGATTTAGTAGAATCAGACTCGGACTCACTATCAGATTTAGACTCCACAATACAACCCCACTCAAGTTTCCTAGTCAAATGCGACACCTTAGATATATCCGAGATGAGGTCACTGCAGTTTATGAACGGTCTTTCCCCTATCACAAAAATATCGACATCCTCAAAACCTTATAACTAAGTGCTAGCTTCACGACCAGCTAGTGCCAACTCTACTTCTTTCCCCTCCACTATGCCCAGACAGTTGCTCCTGTCCTGGTCTATGCCATTTCTAAAGTTTTCTTCCTCATCCTTACTCTTAGACAGCTAGTGGTCAAATAAAACCTCAAATCTAGGGAGACGCTCCTTTGTCTAAGGGTTCACCCACAACTCAAGAAAGCCACAAAATGGGAAATCATCTCCCTCTTTGATTAAGCAAACATTCAGGGTTCCCCATATCAGTTTGTACTTAAATTCATATTGCTTAGCGGCCCTCTTGGCTTTGGCCCTTTCTCTCACCTCATCCCCTTTCTTCTTCCAATCCTCTTTCATGGGTCTGTATCCTAACCCAAACGAATGAGGATTGTTGGTATCCTTTGCTGTAGCAACACCTTTCCTACCACACTTTCCAAGTCCCATTCCCGGGATATGCCCCAATTTGCTCATGAAGTAAATTGACTGAGCACACAGTTATATCCCATCTTTATCTGCTATGATAGTTTAGACTAACTAGGCCTTAACTAAAGTGAATCCAGAAAGAAAAACATCTTCTTCTCCATGATCTACCTCTAATATTGGGGTTGTCACCTCAGGTGAAAGGTGGATTGATGAATTTTTGAAGACAGTAGTGATCCCTCCAACATGTGGGTATTTGACTAACTAATGTATTGTGGAAGAAATAGCTTTTATTTGATGTAACCATGGCCAGCCCAATAGCAAATTGAAAGTCACCGCACATCCATAACGTGGAACTCAGTTTCGTGCTCAGATGGTCTTACCAAAATCTATATTTTAACAATACCCATAACCTCTCGGCTAATGTTGTCATATGCTTGGATCTGCTGATTGGTTAGCACGAAGTCTGCTGGCTTCAACCCTATCACATAAAGAGTACACAAAGGGCACAAATTTATAGCTGACCCAGTGTCAATTAAAACCATAGAGACCCACTTTTTTCAGCATTCCAAAGGCACATACAAAGGCTTGTTGTGCTCTGATCCTTCTGGAAGGAGTTCCTTATATAAGAAAATCATAGATGGAATGGGCCCAGTTGGTGTGATCAATGACACCAGCTGGTCAAGTGTCGTATCAATGGACAACTTGGCTTTGCTTAATACTGTGAGCATAACATGTCAGTGTTCATGTGATGCCATGAGCAATCCCTAGCTTGAAATGTTAGCTTAGATATTCTTCAACTTTTCAGGAACTAGATCTTCCTCTTCTTCCTTTTCCTTTGCTTTTCCTTTCTCTGCATCGTTTCCCGACAACTCGTCATGAGCTAGGTGTAAGGGCTTAAATAAACATTTGCTCCTAGTTAGATGATCAATTTCTTCAGAATATCAGGTGTCGTCTGGCGAATTGTTTCCCCAACCTTCATTAGTGTGGACAAAATGCAAATCATTGCCTTTTTACCATTCCCCTTCATTTATAGATAGGCAATCACCCGACTCAACATGTATCATTCTTATATTGCAATCGTCTCCTTTTGGCTGGTAGGGCGATGTTGATCGAATTTTTACAAAGATCTCCCTTTTTCTCAAATGTGACCATACTCAGCTAGCTCTTTGTTCTTCTTCTTTGGTTATCAAATCAATTGGCTCGGTGTTCTCAGTTGCAAGGACTATCCTTCTAACTTCTCTTCCTAGCACCTCTTTTCCATTCTTCTTTATTTTGGACTTTTCCAGCCTATTGTTTTTCCCGGTTTCACTACTTTCACCTTTATTTTCCTTTCCCTTTGCTTTTCTAGTAGCTCTTGCAATTTTCCTTGCTTCCTCATCACTTCCTTCTGCTTTTGAATCCTCCTCATTGCTTGCCCATCCGTGGACGTTGGCCAAATTGTTCAGGTTCCACCATTCGATTTGTATATCTTTTAGATTCTACTCTTTAAAGAAATGGAGGTTATCCAAATGCTCTTCTAAATCTGCCAAGTCATTCAGTCCTTGCTCGAGTACACCCCTCCTAATAACATTAATGGAGAATGCATCAGGTAATGAAACCTTCACCAATAGGTACTACATATCTACCATGATCATATCCTGACAAATCCCCAGTTCTTATCACTGGCACCTCCATTATTACCACAGGATTTTTAGGTTATGAATGAGATTGAATCGCATCCATCATGCATAGATTAGCACCCTCAGGAATGTAGATTTTAGATTTGGATAAGTGTGAAGGCGTGATGCAGATCGGGAGGTGACAAAACTTGATCATAGGTAGGCAACAAATTGGAAGTGATATTTGGCCTTTGTGGTGGAGCTTGTGGTGAAGCTATGACTTTATGGTCTATAAGGTCCTGAATCTCACGACGGAGTTGAATGCAACGGTCGGTTTCATAGCTTGTTGCTGGTGTAAAGTACAATACTTGGATGCATCATGCCTAGGTGGAAGTGGGTCAGGAAGTTTGAGATGGCCTTTTTCCACTAGTGTTTTTAGGGCTCGATTTGGAGTCATATAAAGTGGATGGAAATCATGATTTAGGAAATAGTTCCGATTGTAAAGCTGTGAGGTGGCATCAGTAAGGAATTGGTTGTCTTTGTGGAGATGGTGATAGTACTAACTTCCAAATGTTTCGCGGTTGTGTTACTACTGCTAGTAACATTGGAATCGCAAACAAAAGTCATTCTTATAGGCTCTTTCTCATCTACAATGATCCCTTGTTTCATAGCATCCTCAATCTAAACACCGATCACGTGCAAATCTTTGAAGGTAAAAAATGGGAGAACTATCATCTTTTGTAACATCATACCATGAAGGTTCCTTACCACTATCAGAATTTCATCCTTTTCTAAGGGCCTATTAGTCATCATGGCCGCCTTAGCCCTCCATTTCGCTATGAATTCAACAAAGCTTTCCTTTGGTTCTTGGAATATGGCTTCCAAGTCCATGGTGGTTACCTCAGTATGTGAATTATAAGAGTATTGAGCAATGAATGTCTCAAGCAGTTCTTCCCCATTTTGCTTCACCTTGTCCTCCAATTTAGCGTACAAAGTAGTAGCAATTCCCGACAAAGTCCTCCCAAACAGAGATAATTTTTGGGGGCGGGTTAGACCCATAGGTTTCAGAACATCTGAGAACAAGCAGATATGTACCATAGGGTCCCATGATCTGCCAAACTGGTTAATATGTGACATTTTGAATCTTTCAGGTAATTTGATAGTTGCTTCTGTATATTTGTTCCCTATATCAGGAATAAAATTGATCCCTTGGGACTTTTTGAATAATTTCTCTAACTCTGTTATCCTCAGCATGGCTAGATCAAATTCGTCGATGTCGAGGAGCAAAAGTCTCTCAACTGAATGTACTGGAGCTCTAGCAACAGGAACCTGGGAAGTTCTCATTTAGTAGAGGTAGGTCTGGACCTGGATAATTAGCTTATAGTAGATGGGCGACAGTTGCTGTAGACACCCCATTTTTGATTGCCCTTAAGACTTGGGCGCTACTGATGGTTTGCTCGGTGATTAAAGATGTGCAGGGCAAAGGTTCATTCTCTTCAGCAAGGAGAAAGCCAAATCCCAACTTCACACCCCTTTTGGACCAAAACTATTTTGAATGGTTTTTAGACCTTAAAACCCTCTCTTTCAAAACATTTTTGAAATAAAGTTTTAGCGATGTTCCGAGGCTCGCATTTTGGCAAATGTTGCGCTTTTCGATAAACCGAGCAAGGACAAAGTGGAAATGAATGAAAGAGAGATGAAATCTTTGAAAAATCTTTCAAAACACCTGGCTTAGGGGTTTGAAATTGAAGAAAATAGGAGAAGAGGGGAGAAACCAAGTTGGAGAAGAAGTTCGGCAAGGATCCGGGTAGGAGAAAGAGTCGAACAGCCCTCGCTGAATCGGGCATATTCATTTGCATACTTGGATTTTAGCTATGAGGCCACCACCATTGGAAATATTACTTCCGGGGCTTCATTTTTAAGTCAAGAATCTCCTAAAGCCAAGTCCGGGTGGGGGAGATATGGTTGGTTGAAGTAGGGGATCAATCCGGTTGGATCGAATCTGCGCGGCTTCACCAAAACAGGCATAACTTTTTGCATTTGAGGAATTTTAATGCAAGGTTTGCGCCATTGGAAAGCTAACTTCTTGGGCTTGAATCTGGACATCCACCAACCAGTTTTTGACCTTGGTAACCATGTACCGGGCAACAATTTAGCCAGTCGGCCAGCAAAATAGCAGGCTGACCATTTATATTAGCCGGCTGCTGGCCGGTACCACATTGTTGCCTCTTGCAGGCATGGTGCATGCCAGCTGTGCCAGCTGGGATGCACAAACCCTCCCCCCACACATGTGTGTGGCTGTTTTGGCCCCTTTGCCTCTTTTTTTTGATCCAAACTTCTTCTAGAAGATTGCACCCTTTGCTCAAGCTTCTTGAGGAAGCTTGACCATTTGTCTTAGCTTCCTCAAGAAGCTTGGACCATTGGGATAGCTTTTCTTAGAAGCTTGGTCCCTGTGACCCTTTCATTTAGCTTCTCTAAGAAGCTTCAAGCCTTTGCCTTGTCTATATAAGGAGACCTCTCTTCTCCATTTGAGAGGTTCAACAAAACCATACCTAATTACATATATCTCTGATATATATCACCCTCTCTCTCTTGATTTGTGTGTGTTTGAGGGCCTAAAAGTGTAGTTTGTTCTTAGTTTTGCACTAGAACACATAGTATTACACCATACTTCGACTTTGGTGGTGTTGAGGGTTTGCTCTTCAAGTTTTGAGCTGGTTTTGATCAGAAGAAGGTGGCTGCACTTGCTGTTCTTGAAGTGTTCTTCAAGGGTAACACTTTTGCTTATTTTCCCCAATTTTGCACTAGTCTTTAACCTATCTTGCATACTGATTTAAGATTTGTGGATAATTGAAAAAAGTCTTGTATTTGCATGCTTAAGATACTTCATTAAGGTCACTTTGGTGTTGGGGGTCGGCCTCCCCCTCTTAGGCCTTGTTTGGCCCTTTTTGTGCTCTCTTTGTTAAGCTTTGGGAACTTTTGTGTATTGACCTTCTCACCACTGAAACCCAGTGGATTTTTAGTGGTGAAGAAGGGGTCTTGAAGTCTTGCTTAGGGGAGGGACACCCCTCTCCATTTGTCTCTTTTTTGTTTGCATTTTTCAGATTAATGGCCCCTTGCATGCATAATATACTTGCTTTGTATTCCCTTATTTTGCCTAGAAGTGCATCATGCATTTAGCCTACCATGCTCTCATGTTTTTGCCTAGCTTTGTGAAGCTTTTGGTCATGTTTCATCATGCTTGAGGCCGGTTAGGTATTGATTTGGTCATACCTTTCATGCTTTGTATAGTCCCTTTGCATTCTAGCATGTTGACATCGGGTGTGTGAGTCATTAGCATGCATTACCTTGGCTATGTCAGTGATTTGGAATCACTTATTATGTCATTTTAGTCCATGTTTTGTGCTTACATACTTACATTTGTTCTCCTTTCAATGCCTTGAAGAGGTGTGTTCTCATGCTCCATGTTTGGGCTTTTGTGCATGCCTATGTGTTTGAGTCATTCGAGCTACCATACCAGTGGGTTTTGGGACTTTTTTTGGTGCATTGTAACTCTGTTTTTGGTTGCATAGTCCATACCATGTTTTCTTGGGATAGGTGTTGGGCAATGCTCTCTTTTGTGGCCTTGAATGCCTTCTATTTCGCACCCATTCCCTAGCATGTTTTAGCATCGTTCTTCTTATGCTTTTCAGAGTTTAACATGAGTGTTTAACGTCCATGTATATCACCTTCAAGTACGCCTAGAGTTGCCCCCTTCCATGCTTAGATGATGAACCTTGTTGTGTGCATGTTTGCATGCATAATTGGTGCCCTTTTGCACCTTCTTTGGCCACTGTTTTTGGGGCATGGCTGAGGCCTCCCATTTCAGTTTAAGACCACCCTTGTACATAATTGCATACTTGGCATGATGTATATTGCATTACATTAGTTGCATGCTTGCATTGTATCTTCTTTGCATTTTTGCATATTGCTTAGCTAATGGCATCACATGACCTTGTTGCATACTTGGCATACTAATGTGACATTAGATTAGCTTGCATGTCTTGGTAGTATTGCATTGTATATGGCATACATGCATTGCATCTTGTTTGGTTTGGGGTGTCAAACCAAACTTGAGGAATGAGGCGTGTTCATACTTAAAGTGATGAAACACGTCTCACTCTTCGCCAATGCCCTTGATCTCAACATGATAGGGCATGAGGCATTCATTTCTTTTGTGCATGCATTTACATTGAATGGCAAACTTGGCCTCTTAGGCCATCATGCATCAAAATGCATAATTGATGGCCCGAGGGTTGAGAGCCACACTCCCTTGAGTCCATTGCATGATAGGGAGTGTGGCTATGCTCACATTTGCTTGAAAATTTCATGCCATACACTGCTTGCCCTTTGCTGCTATCAACTGCAGGATTCTGCAGGAAGAAATAGCCGACTGGCCTTCTCTAGTGCCGACCGGCCATCAGTGTCTAACCGATGACACAAGCTTTGGCCGATAATCCAATTCCCATGGCCGGTGGCCTTTTGTTCTGGCCGGTGGCACTCCACAACACTCAGAAGGAAGCTCAAAGCAGTTTTGGAAACTTTCAGAATTTTCAGAGTAGCAAGGCAATGTAAACAGAGGCAATAGTGGCATGGTACGGGTTTCCGAGCAAGGCAAGTCAAGCATGCATCATCCACGCATTCTGAGGCAGGGCTGTGGCCACCTTCCTTCTGAATTTAATTCGTTAATTAATTAGAAGTTCTGTAATAATTAATTTAGTAGTATTCATTTGGTTGTGTAATATTTATTCGGACCGTCCGAGTGAGGGAAATTGTGTAATGAGTGTGCGTGAGTGTGTGTATGTCTTCTAACCTCACATCTTTCTTCCCTTTTTATTTACTAGCTTTCAATGGTTAGTATTAGGGCATATTTAAATCAGTATACCTTATGCTTTGCATGCGTGCATCCATCCATCTGTATTGCATGCACCGGGCTCGGCGCATCATACTAATTGCATTGTATTTCAATTCCAAGTTGAATATGTGTTAGCTGTGGCATCATCATATGCCATTCTTAGATTAGCCGAGCCTATTCTAGTTGCATTCTGTATGTGTTGCATTAGCCATCTTAGCATGAACTAGGATCATGCATTTGATTACTAACTAGTTTCTATTTTGGCTTGGAGTACTAGGTAATCTTTTATGCTTTAGCATCTTGCATGCGTGTGAGTGTTGCCATATTAGCATGCTTACCATGAGGCTATGTGCTTATGTGATATAACTGCCTGAATGCCTGTGGGTGAAAGTTGGATTATCTGAATTGGAATAATGCATCGACTGTGAGTTTTAAGCACACCCAAAGGTGGCAAAAGCTGCATTTTAAGCCTACTCATGGGTAGCAAACAGTTTTCAAAACAAACATGAAATGCTTTGTTCCAATTCAGGTGACCCAGTCTATACTTGTATGTTGTGCGCATCACATAGTAAATCTAGGCTAATAACCGGAATAAGAATGCATAATGTTTTCAAAACTCGATATCGTGGTTAGTAGAGGCCGATCTTCGGATCGGGCGAGCGGGGGTGGTCATAGCTAACCTTCCCCAATCGTACCCAAGTTCCTGAGCCGAGGCAACTTTGGTGATGATGGACATGTGGCCTTAGGCAAACGAGTCAGGGTTTCCTAAATTTTCCAAAATAAAATATTTAGGTGGCGATTCTATATCTGACAAAGCAGTCCATGTTTGGCACTTCTTTCAAAAAATCTGTTTTCAAAAACGATTTGCCGGATTTGGACTCTTTGGTTCAGATTAAGAACCAACACAAATCGAGTCCGAACTGTAGCATGAGGCCCAAGGGCACGTCTATAGTTGCCCTAATTATTTATTGCATTCCAACAATGGTATCACCCTGGGCAGCTACTGTATGATTAATAGCATCTATGGCAGATTCTAAGCCATTCCAGAGACCGAATAATAGTTTACTAGGGTACTGAAAAGAGGAGATCTGATGGGTGACTGATGTTAAAAATGCAAAGGAAATTGGAGAGGTGACGGATTCTAAATCAACTATGCCTATCTGACCCTTCTTCTAGGTACTGGTGGAAGTGAGACTAACATTGGCTAACCTTGAACAAGATCTGTAGTTTTATAAAGTCTACCAGCACAAATCCACAGGATTTTAGGGGTGTTAGAACTTTCTGAAGCCATGATGAACCAACTACCTAGCAAAAGGAAAACAAACAAAAAACAAAACATACATCAAACGAAAATCTAGTAGCAATTCGGCTCAATTTGTACCACTGATCACTGTATATTTCATTAAACTACTCTTAACCCAACCACCAATGTATCTGAACCACTGATATGAATAATGAGCCCTTGTATTGGATCTCACATATGGCATATAGCAAATAAGGTGAACCAAAACACCCCTATGGTGGCTCGGGATACCCTATCTTACTTTGGGAGACGAACTAGGGATTCACTACACAAACAAGTGGTATCATTGCATCTTAGACACGGGAGAGCATCATGTCCTATTTGTGGAAATTGCTAGAGCTGAGTATATGCACTATGTCAGTCTAGTCAAAAGGGTACCTCAACAAGACACCTAATGAACATACCCTACCCAACACCAAAATGAAGGGAGGATCAAGCAGTATGTTGACGGTCCAGATCCGAGGCTTGTATTTCTACCATAACAGAGCCCACGTATAAGGCCCCAAAATAATAACAACAACCCATCTCATAATAATCAAAAGAAAATGTAACATACGAAATAATAACATTTCATTTATCTTCTTTTACCATACAAAAGATGACATATGAGAGTATACATTCATACATCCTAGATCCTAAATCTATAATATATGCCATATATGATCAAACTAAAATAAAATGTTATCTAGATAAACAACGCCCTAATGGCTACATCTTTCCCAGACAATGCTTGGCTACAACAAAAGTGAGATCAACTCAATACAATTAAAGCCTATGGCTTGTACAAAAATAATTATATCAAAGAAAACAAAAGAAACTCTTGGCTCCAAGTCCTCCCAAGCTATGTCCTTAGTGTAGGCATATCAATAGCACCTGAAAGTTGTTTTCCACGTAGGGTTAACTGAAGCCCAGTGGAGATACTTCAACACAACTTATGAAACTTAACGAAGTTATGAGGTGAATGCACATGCATGCCATTTGCCAAACATTTTTCCTTTTCATCTCAAATAATGCAATCAATGCCAGGATTATATATCAATTTATGAAAATATCCTTTTATATCAGAAAATAAGGTAGTGAATACAAAACACTAGGAATCTCTAGATACGTGTTTGCCAGTAGGCTATACAAGCACTACCAAAGCCATTTACAGATACTAACCGGAAGGATCGACACCTAATCGCGTGGGTTTGTAGACTTTCACCAAGCACACATAGTGTGATGACCCCAACCTCCGTAATATTATATTACATTATTTTAATAAACTTAATTGCATGATTGTATGTTTAATTGTGTGATTATATGCTTAATTTTGTGATTATCTGTCGATACATGGAATATCTGTTCGCTTACGGACTTAGAATTAGAAATTAAAAGCCTAAACAGCCTCAGAAACCAAAATTGACTAGCCCAATAGGCTAATTAGAATATTTAGACTTTTATGGTAACTTTAATTGAAATTTGATTCGGATCAAAATAATTAGAATTCATGAAAATTATGTGGGATTAATTAGTCCTAAGCTAGCTCAATTATCCTAAGTTACCTTATATAAGGCCTTAATCATGTTTTGAACTCATATTTTTACAACACTTGGGCTGAGATTGGTGAGAGGGAGAGCAAGAACTCAACCTAGAGAGAGAACAAGGGGAATTTGTAGAGGATTGGATGGAGACTTGGAGAATTAACCTAAGATACACTTGAATTCACACTCTAGGTATGAAATTCTCCCTTAATCTTTGTAGATAAAGCATGTAGAAGTTGAATTCATCTAGTTCTTGAATTTATTTGCATGAAATTGTACAAAGGAGGCATGAATTACCTCGAATTTGGTAAAATTGAGTTGATCATATACATGCATGCATGAATCACCAATTTGAGTTTCAATTTCATGGAATTTTTCACATGCATGAAGCTATGTTTGACATTTTTGAAGATATTTCATAGTTCTAACACTTCTCATCTCATGCATAGGAGTTTTAAAAATAAAAGAGTGCAATTCATGTCATGCATGGTTTCACCATCATGGTTTAAGTTTGAATTTAGAATTTGAGAGCATGATTTTGACCAATTGGTTTCAAATTAAGTATGTTTTCATGTTCTATAATGTTTTTCCATGTTTTTGTACCAAAATTACAAGTTTGAACCATTGAATTGCTAGTTTGAGCTTCAAACACAATTCTGAAAATTCCAGAATTCGACCAGTTCGCTCAAGCAAAGAAAGTGTCGCTCGAGCGTAAAATTCAAGCTCCCAGAAGTTTTGCAGACAATTGCATGGTGGCTCGAGCGGCAAAAAACTTGCGCTCGAGCGAACCCTGTTTTGCACTACTCATGGCTCGAACGACAGAAAGTTGGCTCAAGTTTAAAAATCTAGCAACCAGTACTTTTGCAGAATTTTGCAGACTGCTCGAGTGACTAAAGTTGCACTCGAGCAAAGACCCTATTTTCAGCAAATTTTGACTAACTCGTTTAAGTGCATACTTGCATCCTTATAATATTTCAAGTACTCTTAGGCACCAATTGGACTCGTATAATCAAGAAATGAGTTAGAAACACATAAGAGTTGAATTAAAGTGATATGGTTAATGAGTGGTGGTTCAATTGTGTATTTGCAATGTGTTTTGTTTAGGTGGACGTCTGAGGCCTAATGTTGGTAGAACCCACCATGAGTAATACTTTATAAAGATATGTTCAAGTTATATTTACTTTTGAAATTGTTATTGTTCTTGAAATCGTTGTGATAATTAATGGAATGGTTTATTGAAACATTATCTTCTTATGAATGAGTGAAGTTCCCTTTTGAAAAATTATTCGTGGCATCCTTTAGTGAGGCCCTTGCCTAGGGGAAATTAGTACAATGGCCCATTTGTTTAATAGGCCCTTGCCTGGAGGAAACAGTACCACAACCCATTAGATAATTGAAACATAGAGATCTCTGATGTTAGACCCACGTGGTCACATATGTTTAATAGCACCTTGCCTAGGGGAAACAGTACCACAGCCCATTAGATAATTAAAACACAGAGATCTCTGATGTTAGACCCACGTGGTCACATTAAATATGGAAGATTGAAAGACCCTTGTGGTCCCATTGTCATCGATGCAATGTTACTCTATTGGATTTTCCACGTAAATGGATTGAAGTGGTTGTGGATACTGTGATTTGAATAGAATTGGAAATGTTATCGAACTTCATTCATATAATCTCTTTATTCTGTTATTACTCAGTGGGCCCTAGCTCACTATTTATATGTATATGTAGGTGAGCAAAGGGAACATCAAGGTTAAACGAGAAAGCCTCGGAGTCTACCCCATTTCAACCTTTTTGAAGAGCTTTCGGGAAGGAGCTCGCCCGGGCTCGAGCAGAGCCAACCAAAGTCAAAACCCCTTTTTGGTACTTATACATGATGTTTTTTTTTTAAATTATGAATTGTGGAGAATTGCTGTATGAATTAGATGGTTTTGACTTTTAAGATGTATGTACTGAAAGACTAGTTGCACAGCTATAAATGAGGTCTTTTCACATAAGCACAACTCAATGGATTAATTTCAAGTCTTATATTGCTTCCACTAAGCCCTGTAATTTATACTCAAATTGATTTTGTTAATAGAGGCCATAGGTAATCAAAGATTACTGGCCAGTCATGACGATAAAACTATAGGGGCGGGTTTGGGTCGTGACAAAGTGGTATCAAAACACGAGTTATTTCTCACTTACTTGCCCATTGAGATATAGATAGTCTAGAAAAGACTTCAGGATCGCATTCTTGTGCATTTGAATATTAGAGTGAGATAATTTTTGTGATTAACTATATGAAATTGTGTGTGTAAATATATTGTGTTTATCATAATACAATTTTTCATATAGAAAATTGTGAGAACAAGAGGGCATGAGCTAGAGGAGGCTACCTCCTCAAGATTTGATTGAATGGAACAAATGATGCAAGATTTGGCTGAAGCTATAAGACAACAATAGCAATAATGGCAACAACAACAATAGCAATAACCACCACCCCCACCTCCAATGTCTGTCCCACCCCAGTACTAGGGTGTCAAACTGGTGATTGTATTATTGCATTGACTAAGGAATTCAAGAAGATGAAGCCACTCTTATTTTATGGAGGCATAGATCTACTCAAGGCTGAAGCCTGGGTTTTGGGCATAGAGAAACTATTTGAAGTGTTTCCCTGCCCGGAGGCTGAAAAAGTATTGTTAGCTACATTCAGACAAGAAGATGAAGCTAGAAGATGGTGGATGCTAGTTCGGGAAGAGAATAGAGACATCACTTGGGCCCGTTCCCTAAAAAATTTCTATGAAAAGTACGTCCCACAATGTGTTAGAGATCGAAAGGTGTCTGAATTTGAATAACTCAAATATGGAAACAAGTCAGTTGCCGAATATGAGGCCCAATTTACAAAATTGGCTCGTTTTACGCCACACATGGTTGATACATACTACATGAAAGCATGAAAGTTTGAAGGAGGCTTACGTGACTCGATTTTGGAAAGAATTAATGTGCTTAAATTGATAAAATATATAGTTGTGCTAGATAGAGCATTGATGTCATAAAAGAACACGGCTAACCACAGTCAGAAATTCGAATGGAAGGGTAAAAGACAAAACTTTAATAAGGAAGCATCATCCACAACAAGAAAGAGATCCAAATCAGGGGCTTCCAGTAATTCGGGGTCAACCCAAAGTGGCAACTCAATACCTACTTGCACTGTTTGTGGAAAGAAACACCGGGGTGTTTGCTATCGCAATGCGGGGGCCTGTTATCAATGTGGAAAGGTTGGACATATGGCCAAAGATTGTACACATTCACGTCAATGTTGTAACCGAGGTACTATAAACTCAATTAGATATGTTCCCACAGCAAAACCAGCTGCAAGACCGTCCACAACAAGAAATTATGTGAGACAAGGAAAGGTTTTTGCTTTCATACTAGGAGATACTCAAAATACCAAGGTAGTAATGTCAGGTACAATTTCCATTTGTGGTCAACCTACTTATGTCATAATTGATTCAGGCTCTAAACATTCGTTTGTTTCTATAGTATTTGATGAAACTTTGAATAGACCTATGGAAACATTGAGATATGTATAGTGTGTTGCATCACCTACAGAGGGATCCATGTTATGCTCATCTGTATATGCTGCATGTGAATTATTACTCGGGAATGCTATTTTGTATGCAGATTTAATACCTGTAGACATGTGATATTTTAATGTTATTTTGGGTATGGATTTTCTATCTAAATACCATGCAACCATTGATTGTGCTTTAAAACGAGTGATATTCCAACCTACTCCAACTAATGTGACAAAAGTTCGTAGTTTTATGGGATTGGCAGGCTATTATCAAAGGTTTGTTAAAGACTTCTCAAAAATTGCAGTGCCATTGACCCAATTGACTCGAAAGGGGGAACCACTTGAGTGGACAAACCAAAGATAATCTGCATTTAAAGAATTAAAGACAAGATTGACCACAACTTCAATTTTTACTATACCCTCAGGTACGAAAGGATATGTAATTTATAGTGATGCATCTTATAAGGGTTTAGGTTATGTCTTAATGTAGAATGGCATGGTGATTGCATATGCCTCCCGACAATTGAGGCCACATGAGCAAAACTATCCAACACATGACCTAGAACTTGCTGCAATTGTGTTCACATTAAAGCTATGGCGTCACTACCTGTATAGAACTACATGTGAAGTGTACAACGATCATAAGAGCCCGAAGTACTTTTTCACACAAAGGAAATTGAATATGCGACAAAGATGATGGCTTGAACTGATCATGGACTATGATTTACAGATTCACTATCATCCGAGCAAGGCCAATACCATGGTTGTTGCACTCAGTAGGAAGAATGTACGGAATCTAGCTTGTTTGCTCACAGATCAGAAAGAATTGCTGCAAGAATTTGAAAAGCTTGAAATAAAAGTAGTACCTTTTGAACAAAATAGCTTCATAGCTGCAATGTCCACACAACTGACAATTATTGAAGAGATCAAACAAAATCAAATGAATGATGAGTTTCTGAAGAAGATTTGTGATGAGTTTAAAGCCAAACCAAAACCTGGATTCACAATTGAAGTCTTAGTATTGAAATTTCAGGGGAGATTATGTGTTCCTAATGATGCAGATTTGAAAAGGAGAATTTTAGAGGAGGCTCACAAGTTAGTGTTTGCTATGCATCCCGGAAATACCAAGATGTACCAAGATTTGATGTTAGTGTATTGGTGGCCCAACATGAAAAGAGAGATTGCTGACTTCAACTCCAAATGTCTGCAATGCTAACAAGTAAAAGCAAAACATCATAAACCAACATGCTTACTTCAATCCCTCCTTATTCTAGAATGGAAATGAGAGCATATAACCATTGAATTCATCATTTGATTACCTCGATCAGCTAGAGGTATGAATGCTATTTGGGTTATAGTAGATAGATGACAAAATCTACTCATTTTCTTGCTGTGAAAACTTCCTTTAATGCATATAGATTTGTTACTATCTACATTAACGAGATTATTCGATTACATCGAGTTCTAGTATCTATCATGTCAAATAGACCGTCCTCAAGACTTGGACGTCACCGTTCAAACACTCGGTGATCATCCGTGAACGTGTTCATTTGGAGTTCCCGGAGGTCTCGGCTCGCGCGCCCTGCCTCAGGATCTCCGAACTTGACGGTTTAGTGTCTGGTTTTGCACCGAACACTCGTGTTTTGCCTTGGAAGGGCAGGGAATGCCTTATGAGGCATCCCCACACACCACCGGATGGTCTTTTTCTGCCATCGGCACTTTTGTTTGCCGGTCGGCACACTTTATTGCCGGTCGGCATAATTTGTTGCCGGTCGGCACTGTTTTTTGTCGAAATGACATTTTTGGGCAGCCGACCACTGTTCATCCACTTTATGGAGAAATTTTGTGCCAGCTGTGATAGCTGGCACCAACTCTTCCCCCCTCCATACACGTGTATGGAGGGATCTCCCTCTAGCCAAGCTTGTTGGATAAGCTTTGCAAGAGGAAGTCTTATAAGAGAGGGGCTTTCCTCTTTGATCTAGGTGAGACTCTTGCAACAAAAAACCAGACCTTAGAGATATAGATACATATTATCTCTATACCTCCCTCTCTCTCCTCCTTTGTGTGTGTTTCTTAGCTCAAAAGGTGGTTTTTACCTTACTTTTGCACCATTACACACACCATTACACCTTACTCCGAGATTGAGGGACTTGGGGGGTTGTTTCTTGAATTTTTGGACTGGTTTTGATCAAGAGAAGGAGGCTAGACCATTTGTTCTTCAAAGGTTCTTCAAGGGTGAGCATCTTGATTTATATTCCCCAAGCTTGCAATAGATTTTTACCTAACTTGCTTGCTGTTTTAGCTCTTGTGTATAACATAAAAAGGGCTTGTATTTTCCTGCTCTAGCACTTTCATTAAGGTTATTTTGTGGTTTGAGTGCAAACTCACCCTTCTAGGCCTTGTTTGGTCCATTTTGGTGCCTCTTTGATAAGGCTTTGTTCACTTCAGCATTTTGGTCTTTTCACCACTAAAAACCAGTTCATTTTTGGTGTTTAAAAAGATGGTTTGAAGTCTTACATAGGGGAGGGACACCCCTCTCCCTTCATGGTTTTGTTTCCTTGCTTTTTGGGCTCAAAAGGGTAGCATGTGTGCTTGATGATTCTTGGCCTCATTTCAGAAGTTTTTTAGGTGTTTTAGATCATATGTAACCTCTGTTTTTGGTCGGATTTGTGCCTCCTTGTATGCTTGTAATACTTTCTTTGTATTGCTCCATTTTGCTTAGAAGTGCATCTCATGATTAGGCCATGATTCTTGTGTGTGTTGGCTTAGTTCCATGAAGCTTTTAGTGTTGTTTTTCCATGCTTAAAATCTGTTGGTTATCTATTTGATCATGCTTGACATGTTTGTTAGGGTTGCTTTGTATTATGGGCTTGAAAGCTTTGAGCATGTTGACCTCTAGCATGCATGGTTGTGATTACCCTCATGATTTAACATCATCTAGGACCACATTTTAGTCCAAGAATCATGTTTGTATGTGTGCATGCGTGACCTCTTTTATGCCTTAAGGGTGTGCCCTCTTATGCCTAGGAATGAGCCTTAGTGCATATGCCTCTTGGGAGTCGCCTTAGTTGCCATTCTAGGAGGTTTTGGAGTCCTATCTTGGTCTGCAAAATTTTGTTTTTACTTGTTTTAATCATGCCATGAGAGGTCATGTTGGTAGGGGTAAGTTGTCTTCTTTTGTGCCTTAATCTTGGGACCATAAGTTTGCTTGTTAACATGAGTTGTTTGTCCATCGTCTTGAGCACTTTTGATGCTGTTTTGAGGTGAATAAAGGTCTGCACCTTTATCACTTCGAGGCCCCCCCTTTGCATGCTTATTTCATGTTGATTGCATGATTGTCCCATTAATGTGCTATTCTATGCTAACTTTATGGCAAATTGGTTCATGTTTGTATCCCAATTGCATCTTGCATGTTGACATTACATACTTGCCATGTTTTGTTGCATGACATTTGGCATATCTTGCATGTTTAGCATCATGTTGTATTTTGAGCCTTGTGAGCATAACATGCATTGCATCATTTAGCTTGGGGTGTCAAGCCAAATATGAGGGTCAAGAGACATTCATACTCCAGTGATGTAATGTACCTTGCTCCTCGGTCACTGGGGCCTTTGACTTCGACATGATAAGGCTTCGGATCTCATTTTGTTTGTTGCATACATCCTTATATCAAATGGCAAATTTGATCCTTTGAGCCACCATGCGCCATTGATGGTTCGAAGATCGAAGGACATGCTTCCTTGAGTTCAAAACATGATAGGAAGTATGACCATGCTTACATGTGCCCAGAAACTCCATGTCATGCACTGTCTGTTCTCTGTTTGCTGTCAAATTGTCTTCTGCAGGAAGTTTCTGCCGACCGGCAGAATTTAGTGCCGACCGGCAATCTATGGAGTGCCGATGAATCCAATAAATGCCGATGGAAATTCTGGAGTGCCGGTGGGAATTCTATCTGGCCGGTGGTGCTCTGCAGCATGTAAGGAACCTGCTCCAAGACTTGGGCAATTTTCAGAGAGACAAGGCAGTACAAACAGAGGTGGCAGGAGTATGGTACGGGTTTTTCGGGCGAGTCAAGTTCCGAGCATGCATCATCTGCACATCCCGAGGCAGAGGCTACGGCCACCCTCTTCTTTCTTTTGCATCTTTTCTTTTAATTAATTAGAATTTTTGTAATAATTCTGTTTGTTTGTTATTTTGGGACTGTAATATTCATTTGGACCCTCTAAGTGAGGGCAAATCTGTAATAAGTGTGAGTGAGTGTGAGTATGTCTTCCAATCCCCATTTCTTTCTTCCCTTTTATTTACCTGCTTATGGTGGTAGATTAGGGCATTTTTTGAAATTAGCATACCTTATGCTATGCATGCGTGCATCCATGCATTTGTATTACATGCATTAGGCTCCGTACATCACGCTAACCGCATTTGTACTTCGAAATTCTAAACCGAATATGTGATAATTGTGCATTTTCACATGCCATGTTTAGGTCTAGCCGAGCCTGCCTAGATTGCATTTTGCATGTGATGCATTAGCCATTCTTAACATGAACTAGGACATGCATGTTTGCTAACTAGTTTATTGTTTTGGCACGGAGTACGATGTAAGTATTTATGCTTTAACATCCCACATGCGTGTGAGTGTTACCATGACAGTATGCCTGCCATGTGGCTAAGTGCTTATGTGTTAAACTGCTTTAAATGGCTGTGGGTGGAGGTTGGATTGTTTGAGTTGGAAAAACTCGTTGAAATTCGCATTTTAGCCTACTTGCGAGTAGCAAATTCAAAACATTTTCCAAAACAAACGGATGTGCAATGCTTACTTCCAAATTAGGCAATCTAGTCTATACTTGTTTGCTGCGCGCATAACATAGTAATTCTAGGCTAATAATTGGTTTAAGAACACGTAACGTTTTCAAAATTGGATATCACGGTTAGTAGAGGCCGGTCTTCGGACCGGGCGAAAGGGGGTGCTCATAGTTGACCTTCCCCGATCGTACCTAAGCTCCCGAGCCGAGACAACTCCGGTGATGACGGACATGTGGCCTTCAGCACCGAGTCAGGGTTTCCTAAATTTTCCCATTTAAAAATATTTAGGTGGTGACTCTGCATCTGGCGAAGCAGTCCATGTTTGGCACTACTTTTAAAAAAATCTGTTTTCTCAAACGATTTGCTAGATTTGGACTCTTTGGTTCAGATTTAGAACCGCGACAACAAAAATCGAGAGTCTGAACTGTAGCGAGCGTCCCCCTCGCGGACGTGTTACAGTTTCTGGCGACTCTGCTGGGGAGTTTTAGAGAGCTTGACTCAAACTCGCGATATCCTGTTTTGATTTCGCTTATATGTTTCTTTGCATTGCATGTGCATTGGTGCGCCTAGGAACACAGTGTTTGCCATCTGCCATTCCTGAACGGTTTGCCGGAGGCTTGTCTTGTCAAGGCATGTCCATAAGGCTGACCGGCTATGGGCTCTGACAGCATGGGAACACAAACCCCGGTTTTACCGGGGCACCCTTTTTGACCATTCGACCTAGTTCATATTCGGATCCATAGTGACCGTTCCAAATTAGGACAGGCTGCTTACCCGATATTAGGTTGTTTGAGAACTGCTGCGTGCATAGTGAAACCCTAGCTCCTGACAAAATAGGACAGGGAAACCCTACCCCAATATAGGGGTGTTTTGGCTCTCTTTACTTGCTATGTGCTTTTAGAGTGTTGCTCTACAGGAACGTGCATATCAGTCGGCAAGATTGAGTATCAGGCCTGAGGGCATCAGTATCAGTTTAAGAGAATCAGTTATCTACGGGTATCAGGGTTCAGTGTTGGGAACAGAGTTTTTTTGGGGAAACAGTGATCAATATCGAGGAACAGTGTATTCGGCTCACCGACTTTGTATTTTGAATATCCAACTGTGTATTATATGTTTATTTTATGCTGTTGTGCTGTCCGGTTGTTGGTTTATTTATTGCTTTATTTATCTTTTTGCTAGGTAGTTTAGCATCATTGCATCCAACCTAGTAGACATTCCCCAAGCACTCTGGATCAGAGGTGGTCGGCTCCATCGATCTGAGGATCTGATAGAAGGACAACTGGTGTACCATTCTCTACCCCCGGTTACTAAACGGAAGGCAACTAGGCAGAGGACATCGGTCCAACAGTCAGTACAGAGGGCTTTATCTACCCCACCTGTGTACAGTAGGGATCAGGATCCTGTTTCACCCACAGAGAGGAAACGCATACCAGTAACTCAACCAGAGCAGAATAGTATGGCTAGCTTAGAGGAGATGGTGCGCCAACTTCAAGAAAGCATGAAAATGATGAAGCAGGATGCTGTCCGACAGGCAGAATTCGCCAGACAACAAGCCACAGTTATGAGTGAGCAAGCGGATTTAATTGGGAGATTGCAACAGCAAACTGGGGCATCACCTTCGCAGCAAATCCCTCCTCCATTAAGGGTTCCAATACCCGAAGAGACACCAAACGCCCAGAATGTCCAAGAGGATACAGACATCCCAACAGGGCTAGCTCCCCTCCCGATTCCACCTCAACAATCCAAGGCACCCACCCCCATCAATTTGTCGGATTCTCCCTTTGAGTCCGAGGTAGACCTCATGGCGTTAAAAATGCACAAGCTTGAAAAGCTGTTCAAGAAATCTCAAGGTACGAAGTCCATTCCGGACATTGGAGACGGATACATCGACACAACTGTGACGCTGCTAGATCGGTTTAAGATGCCACAAATTGATCGTTTTGACGGATCTGAGGATCCCATGGTACACCTGCGACTATTCTCAGACGTCCTAAGGCCAATGGGCCTCACTAGATTGCAGAATCTATCTTTATTCGGCCGGACCTTGTCGGGTGTGGCGGCCGCATGGTATGCCAAGTTGGAGGATGACGTCAAGAGAAATTGGGACGAGATGGCCGAGGCCTTCATCCTGCAGTACTCGTATAACACACAAATCGAGATCACGACCCGGGATCTCGAGACAACGAGGCAAGAACCCAAGGAGAGTTTCTCAGAATTTGTAACAAGATGGCGGGCTAAGGCTTCGATGATGACCTTAAGACCCACGGACAAAGACCAGATTCGGATGATTGTGCGGAATCTCCAGCCGAAGCTAATGCAAAAGATGATCGTAGTCCCCTTCCCTACCTTTGCTGATCTGTATGAAATGAGGGTACAGATCGAGGACGCCCTAAGACAAGGGTGGATTGATAATGACCGGGAGCAACCCCGCAGAAATTTCAATCGTAATACTAATGCAGGCCCGAGCGGCGCTACGACTGCCAGGACCTCCGAAGTGAGTATGGTCACCACTAACCCTTCCCCAAGAAATACGGCAGCCACACCATTCTCCGGTGCGTCCGGAAGCAACTCACAAACAGCCAAATACCCTCCCAGAAACACCAGAACCTTCGCTCCACTTTATATGCCCCTGTCCAAAGCTTTGGGGGTTTTGATCAGAAAAGGGCATCTGAAGCCCCTAGAGCCGCGGCCCTTACCTGAAAGACTGCCCGCCGCCCACAATCCGGCCAAGTATTGTGCGTTCCACCAGCAGCACGGTCACGACACCGACCTGTGCTTTCGGTTACGTCATGAGATTCAAGATCTCATTGATAATGGGGTGATTTTACCCCCTGAGAAACCCAATGTTACTACAAATCCTCTCCCCACACATAACCAAGTTCCACCACCTAAAGGAATCAATTCCATCCACACTGGGGTCGCATCCTACGATCCTAGTATCTATATCACACCCTCCTACTTGCCTAAGCCGAAAGTTTTCCTCCCTGATTGCACCGATTTATGCATGATGGACGTCTCTATAACCCAACCCAAGCAAGTGGTGGTGACCATCGAGAACAGGAAAGAGGTTGTCAAACCAGAGTCTGTAGAGCCTGAGAATGATGCTGGGAATGCTTACAGTCCGAGTGACTACATTTCACCAGTGGGCCAGAATAGACCAAATGTCGAATTTCCAGTCGGGGGAGAGCTGTGTGTAATCCGAGGGAACAGTCCAAGACAGGAAACGGATGATTTGGCAGCCATGGAAGAGGATTTTGCCAAGTTCCAATTTTGCGATAACCAAGATCTAGAATATTCAGCCATCAACTGGTACGATAATGAAGAATCAGCGGAGGCCACGGGATGGTTAGACGATCAGCCAGATGTAATAGGGGAGTTTCAGTCAGAACAAGGCCCGGCAGGGGCGGGAATGTCCACAACGGCCGGGGGTGTCGAAGAACAGAATACATCGCCGGAGAGCGCCGGTGTCGAGAGTTTCGCTCGGGAATGGAGCATTTTGAGTACAGGGATCAGTGAGCAATCTACTGCATTGACACAGTCAGAACAAGAGAGATTCGAAGATTCTGAAAGGATCAGGAAAGCAAAAGGCCACGTGGGGGTCGAAACTGCCACAAGTACGGAAATGGAGAATGCTGCGAGCATAGGGATAAAAGGTACTGCAAGTATCAGGACAGTTATGCCAGAACCAGACAGATGCCTGTCAGCTGCAGATGGTATGTGGTGGGAAGACGACGATTTGTGTCTTGCCCACACGGACGAGGATTGGGAAGGTAACCAACCAGATGATACCTGGTATATCCGCGAAGTCGATCACATGACTAGGAGTGGACGGTATTTCAAGCCTCCACACCTAGATCAACCAGAGGCGTCTGGAAAAGATAATGAAGCAGAGAAACAAAAGGAGAAGCAACTCGAAGACGAGGCTGTGTTGAGACAATTAAAAAAGATACAAGCAGACATCTCCATCTGGGGACTGCTTATGGCTTCTCGAGTACACAGGCAGGCTGTCCTTACAGCCATGGACAAAGCCAAGCTTTCCATAGATACCACGCCCGAGCAGCTGGTGGGCTTAGTCTTTTCAGGAGGAAGTTCCCCGATATTGAGTTTTTCTGACAAAGAACTGCCACCTGAGGGTGCGAACCATAACAAGCCACTCTACATCTCTGTCGAGTGCAGAGATAAATGGATACCCGTGGTGCTTGTTGACACGGGGTCCGCCATCAACGTTTGTCCGGCAAGAACAGCCTATGCGATTGGTTTAAAAGTCACGGATTTTGTGCCAACAGCCCAAGTGATTCGGGCGTATGACAACATGAGCCGGGAAGTAATGGGGACAGTTAAGATTCAAACAAAGGTTGGGCCGGGACAGCACGAGATAGATTTCCACGTCTTGGAGGTTCCTGCAACGTTCAACCTGCTTTTGGGGCGGCCGTGGCTACATCAGGTGAAGGCTGTCTCCTCTACCCTACATCAAGTGGTGAAATACCCCTATGGGAAGGGAGTAGCCATTGTTTTTGGAAACTCGTCAATTCATCCGCCACCGGAAGTGTCTACACCTGTTCTAGAAATTGAACACGGTGTGGAAGATGTGTTCATATCGGGTTTTACCTTGGCCGAGGCTCAGGTTGTACAGAACATCATGGCAGCTAATGAAGGGGTATATGTCAGTGCCCAAGCAGTCTATCTCATGAACAAACTCCAGCACATCCCGGGGATGGGATTGGGCAAGAGTGGCAGGAAAGGTGCCGCAGCATCGGCCGAAGTGCCACATAACCCCCATACCTTTGGTTTGGGCTACTTACCCACCAAAGAGGATTGGATAAGGAAAGGAAAGGAAATGGCCGGAAGGGCCAGGGCAAAACAGATGGGGAAACCCTTTGACTTAATGCACCAGCCCATTCGGGGTACCCTAAACGGACGCTTCGTCCGGGACGGGGAGGACTTTCCGTTCTGTGGTTTCCCGGAGCCGTGGCTCAATGCGGAGAAGAAGCGCATGCCGGGATTTGAGATTTTCTTTGATTTACAGTTACCTGAGGATGACATCGCCGAAGGGCAGGCAGAACTATCGGCTGAGGCTGAGCAAAGTAAGGAAGTACAGTCTGAGGACGCTGAAAATAAAATGGGGGCAGCGCTGGTGTGTCTGCTTTCAGATCCTCCGATCGAACAGAAGTGCTTGGGGGATAGCTCCTCGGTATGTGTGATTGGGAATGAAGCGGCTGTGGGCCTACCATCAGCTATTTTGGATGCGTCCATCGCACCTTCTCTCATCTGGCAATATGAAGAAGGCTTTTTATCTAGCAACACCGGGTCAGGTAGTGAGCCGGAATCTGATTCCACCGAATCTTGTGCGTCGGAATCAGGTTCCAGCTCAGCTGAGTCTGAGTCCGGTATTCCTGGGGGTGATAACCCGGATACCACAGTCCTGTCTAGGTCGTCTTTTTCATTTTCTTTTGAGTCTGTTGTAACAGAGGAATCCGACGGCTCGGAAGTGTTTAATGAGAACGACGTGAATGTGGTTTCGGAGTATTTTTCTGTGCCTTTGATTTATTGCTTAAATCAGGATTTTCAAAATTTTGATGAAAACAACGAGGAAGAAATTCCTCCGGTTTTGCAACGGTTAATTGATCAAGAGCAGGAAAGGTTTGTTAAACCCTTAATGGATGAAATCACTACTGTGAATGTTGGTACTGAGAAGGACCCGCGGCTGGTCCAGATCGGGTCCACGTTGTCTTCTGAGGAACGCGAGCGCTTAGTCGCTTTGTTAAAAGATTTCAAAGATGTTTTCGTGTGGTCCTACGAAGACATGCCTGGAATCGATCCTGAGATTGTACAGCATCGGATCCCTGTTGATCCCGAGGCCCGACCTGTCAAACAGAAGCTTAGAAGGATCCGCCCTGATTGGGCCATTAAGATCAAGGAAGAAGTCACCAAGCAGATTGATGCAGGCTTCCTGTTGGTGTCTGAATACCCTACTTGGTTGGCCAACATTGTTCCGGTGCCAAAGAAGGATGGCAGAATTCGGGTCTGTGTAGACTTCAGAGATTTGAACAGGGCCAGTCCGAAGGACGACTTTCCCTTGCCGCACATTGATGAATTGATAGATTTCATGGCAGGACACGCCTTGCTTTCATTTATGGATGGCTTCTCAGGCTATAATCAGATAGTAATGGCACCAGAAGACCGGGAGAAGACTGCATTCACTACCCCGTGGGGTACATATTGTTATAGAGTGATGCCATTTGGGCTGAAAAACACTGGAGCTACCTACCAACGGGCAGCAACTACAATATTGCATGATATGATCCATAAAGAGGTTGAGGTGTATGTGGACGACATGATTGTCAAGTCCAAAGAAAGAGAAGGCCACTACACCGCCTTACAAAAATTCTTCCAATGGATCAGAGAGTTTCGGCTGCGATTGAATCCCCAGAAGTGTACTTTTGGTGTTACAGCAGGGAGGATGCTAGGGTTTCTGATTACACAAAGAGGCATCGAGGTCGACCCTTCCAAAATCAAGGCCATCTTAGAAATGCCACCACCGAGGACTGAAAAGGAGGTGCGAGGCTTTCTAGGTAAAGTGCAATTCATAAGACGGTTTATCTCTAAATTAACCTTGACTTGTGAACCACTTTTTGGTCTCCTGAAGAAAGGAAAGAAATTCCAATGGGACGGCCGATGTCAAGCAGCTTTTGAACAGATCAAAGAGTATCTACAGAACCCGCCCGTGTTGTCACCGCCAGAGCCGGGGAGACCGTTGATATTGTATCTTTCAGTAACTGAGACCACCATGGGCTGCATGCTCGCGCAAGAGTCAGAGGATAGAGTGGAAAGGGCCATCTACTATCTGAGCAAGAAGATGCTGGATTACGAGACCCGCTACACACCACTGGAGAAGGCTTGTTTGGCCTTGGTATGGGCTACCAGGAAGCTGTGGCACTACCTGTTAGCTCACTCTGTAATGTTGGTTTCACGTTTGGATCCCATCAAATATCTTTTCAAGAAACCAGCATTTACGGGTAGGCTAGCTCGTTGGTTGCTATTGCTTTCCGAATTTGACTTGAAGTATGTAACACGCAAGTCAGTGAAAGGAAGAGCGGTAGCGAAGTTCCTTGCCGACCACCCAGTTGAGGGGGATGAAGCGGTTGAGTACCTATTCCCAGATGAAGCCATTCTGCACATCGAGGATGAAACTTGGACGATGTACTTTGACGGAGCGTCAAACCAGTATGGGTATGGGATAGGGGTGTTGCTGATAGCGCCTGACGATTCCCGTATCCCTTTAGCATTCAAGCTCCAGTTCAAAGTCTCGAACAATGAGGCAGAGTATGAGGCATGTATTGCTGGTCTGGAAGCAGCCCTAGAACTAGGGGCAAGACGGTTGGACGTCATTGGGGAGTCAAACCTTGTTGTGTCTCAAGCGAAAGGAGACTGGAAAGTCAAAGAGGAAAGGATGATAATCTACCACCAAACCCTGGATTTGTTAATTCCTCGGTTTGAGAAGCTAAATTTCACCCACCTCGTAAGAGAGAACAACAGGTTCGCAGATTCACTAGCAACTCTATCTTCCATGATAGACATTCCGTCTGGAGTCTGGATGCGTCCAGTCATCATTGATCAGAAGTTTGCGCCAGCATACGAGTCAATTTCCGCCATAGATGAGGCCCAAGACGACAACCCCTGGTATTACGATATTTGGCACTTCTTGGAAAAGGAGACGTATCCACTAGAGGCAAGCGCCAAGGATAAGAGGGCCATTAGAAGAATGGCTATTCAGTTCATCATCTGCGGAGGTAAGCTGTACAAAAGGGGTCATCTGGGAATGCATAAGCTCTGTGTAGAAGCTGAAGAGTCGAAGCACCTAATGGAGGCCATCCATGGAGGGGAGTGCGGTGCACACATGAATGGAGTAATGCTGGCCAGAAAGATCCTCAGACAGGGCTACTACTGGTCAACCATGGAGGAGGATTGTATCGGCTTTGTTCGGCGATGCCACAAATGCCAGATCCATGCAAACCGTATGAACATCCCACCATCCAAGTTGTACAACATGACATCCCCGTGGCCATTTTCGTTGTGGGGGATTGATGTGATCGGAGCTGTTACCCCGAAGGGGTCGAACGGACATGAGTATATCCTCGTAGCGATAGATTATTTCACAAAGTGGGTCGAGGCCCAATCATACGCGGTGTTGAAGGCGTCGCACGTCGCCAAGTTCATCAGAAACAACATCATTTGTCGCTACGGGGTGCCAAATGAGATCATCTCGGATAATGGATCCCACTTTAAGAAAGAAGTGGTCGACTTGTTGGAAAAGTATAACGTGGCTTTTCATAAGTCATCTACGTACCGGCCGCAAACCAACGGAGCAGTTAAGGCCGCCAACAAGAACATCAAGCATATACTGCGGAAAATGGTGGAGACCTACAGAGATTGGCCAGATAAGTTGCCGTTTGCTCTGTGGGGCTACAGGACTTCAATTAGAACTTCTACCGGAGCAACTCCGTATTCGTTAGTTTATGGAATGGAGGCTGTTCTACCTATTGAAATTGAAGTTCCGTCTTTACGGGTATTGGCCGAGTGTCAGATAGCTGAGGCAGATTGGCAGCAGAGCAGGTTCGAGGAACTTATGCTCTTTGACGAAAGAAGACTGAAAGCACTGTATCACGTTCAGAGTTATCAGCGCAGGAATGCTCGGGCTTTTAACAAGAAGGTTAAGTCCAGAAATCTAAAGGAAGGGGATTTGGTACTCAAAGACAACCGAGCTCCCATCCACGACCCGAGGGGCAAGTTCAGACTCAATTGGACTGCTCCCTACATCATCAAAGCTATCTGGTCAGGCGGAGCTGTGGTTCTGATGGACTTACATGGCTTAGAATTCTCTCAACTGATCAACATGGACAAGTTGAAGAAATACTATCCTTGAGAGGCTCGCTAGGCCGAAAACCCGAAAGGGCGACCTAGGCAAAAGTCAGAGCACAAAAAATTAGAAAATATAAAAACTGAGCTCGCAAGGCTGAAAACCCGCAAAGGGCGGCCTTGGCAAAAGTTAGAGCGCAAAAGGAGAGTGAAAATACCCGAGCGAACCCGAGCCGGAACTACGTGAGGCTTGATTCCCATGTTTGGGATACGTAGGCAGCTTCATCCTGAAGTTCAGCTATAACACTTCCCCGATCAACTTTGTCCATTTGATCATCTCAGTCATCTTTGTTCATCAGCATTCGTTGGAATCTCCGGTGCAGTGCCATTCAGACTAGGGGCAACTTTCCGTTGCTATGCAGTGCTGCGGCACTCTTCAGACTAGGGGAAACTTTTTAGTTGCAGGGATCTGGGGTTGTGCATCTCAAGTGACAGATCTCAAGCGTGTCCAGTTCTGATCCATATCGAAAATGTTTTTGAGAAGTTTTAATAAAAGCTGACTTTGTTCAAATAATCTTTTTACAACATTGACCATTTTTGGACCAAGGCGGAAAATTTTCAGTGTCACAACTTTCAATTTCATTGATTTCAAAACAGAGTTCTCCTGCTCTTGCATACAATTGAAGTTGCTTTTTATTACATTCATAAAGAAAACTTGGAAGTACTAATAAAGCAATAAATCTGGGGCATAGTCAAGTCAGGTGTTCCTGCGCCCCCTCCCAGAACTGGTCGAAGCCTCTTATGCCAAGCTGGGCCCGATCTGTGCTTCTTCATTGAGCCAATCTATGCACTCGTCAGACAAAGTGCAGCTGAAAGTAAGAGCGGGGGCCAGGAGTTCTCTCATCCTCCACGCGGTGGCCTGCCAAGCAAGCTGTGCGCCCCGGGCTGGGAATGCAGCAGGATACTCTATCCCCTCTGGCGGGCAGGTCTGATCATGGCCAAATTGACGTCGAATCCGAAATGGGAAATAGAATACACAGTGAGTGAGACCAACCAGTTGAATCCCAGTCTGCCGAGGCATGTTATAACTCATCACCGGAAGGTTCAGCCAAGGGCACCGCCAAGCAATACGGTCTACGGACAAGCGGCACATCCAAGCGAACCACCATTCCTCATCCAAGGCATTGACTAGACGATGCCGGAAGAAGTAGCCGCGAGCTGAATATGCTGGGCAGGAGTCCACAATCTGCAGTTTGTCCATCAACCATACCTGGGGAGGGATTGAAAAAAATGAGAGAATAAAGAATAGAGAGATGTACGAGGAGAGAAAAGTGAGAATGGGGTTTTGTGAGAAAAAAATCGAGCTTGAGGGCCGAGTGATGTGAGCGATACATAAATGCGAGATTGGGTGGGAAATATTACCTGTAGTAGTAGTGGACTCCCCGCCAACCTAGTCGTCTCATGACGATAAAAGGCGTCTAAGCCCATTAACGTCTCAGCCAGCCATGGCAATACAGCTCTTGCCCTCTCTCAAGCCTTGGACAACCTCAATCAGCCGGGCACTAGCCCCTCCAGAGCCCGAGACAAATAGAAAATGGGATAGCATGCACAAACAAAGGGCATGTCGCCGGAAGCCTTGCCAGTGATGGTTGTTGCGATCACCAGCATCAGAAAATCGATTGGCCAAACTCGGAATGTCCAACATCCCGTCACAAATCAGAGATCGAGCATCGCGCATGCTGAGTCCACACATGCGCCCTAAGGATTGGGCATGACCAAAATTAAGTTGGGGCAGGAGCTCCTCGTCGCGCTCGGACTCCATTAAGACTCGGAAATCTTCAAAAGTAGGACATATTTCTTGCCCAGCAAAGCTGAAGACATGTGTCACCGGATTCCAAAATCTTGCCGCGGCATGAAGAAACGGGAGGTGCAACGGGGTACGACCCAAAGTGAATAGTGCATTTATGCCGAAACCTCGAAAATTCACTTTTTTCGAGCCATCCAAGCTGTGAGATTTTGAGCAAGAAACTCTTCCATTGGAGCAAATCAGTGTGAAAATGGGAAAAACTATGAAGCTGGGATCTTTTGTAGGAGATAAGGTTGAGTGGGGGGACAGGTGTCAACATTCTGCTGATCCCCTCATTTAGCGCCGGCCGGCCAAACTGTTTGCCGACCGGCCATAATAGTTTGCCGACAAGGCAATTTTATGGCCGGTAGCCATTCTTTGTAGCCGATGGTCTCTCCCCCATGCCGATGGGCTTCCTTCTGGTTGCCTAAGCTGTTTATGCTAAGCATCGGGGAATTTCACCACCTCCAACCCCTCCTCGGCGGTCGATTCCTGCGGAGCCACGCCTGTCTGCTTGTTGAGTTTTTGAACATTTGCTTATTGAGTTGTATTTCGCTCTCTTTGAGCTCTTGATTTGTTTATCGAGTTGTACTCACACTTGTTTGGTTGCATCGTGTCTTTGTTTTGCTTATCGAGTTGTAAGTCGGTTCACTACCTGATTATTACGACTACACATTTCTAAAATGAGTTCAATTCCGTTCACATTGTGGTGTGATACCCTGCGATGCGATGCACAGAAGATCCACAAATGCAACATCTTTTGAACAAAATGGATTGTTTCATTCCCATCACGTGTTTTGCAAAATGTGTAACTTTCAAAAAGAATAAAACCTGCCTGAGGCAGTGCAATGTGCTTAAATTACTAGTAAAAAAGGAAAGTAAAGCGCAGAGTGACAAGGTAGCAAAGTATCAGAATTGGTACCAGTGAAACTCTCCTTGCGGTTAACGCACCTTCTGCATCTTTGTTCGGGTCAGCCACGTCGTTGGACGCCCTCACAATACGGGAAATCACACCTTTGAAACGTGAACCTTCGAGTTGACCTCAGGCCACAGCTTCTGCGAGCAACGCTCGATGCGTGCAAAAAATGCCCTGCCCCATATCCTTTTCATGCTTTGTGAACTCCAAAAATTGTTTCAATTATGCCATGTAATGGTACATCCTTTCTTTACTGGCGTAGACAGCATGTTTAATTTCATTACCTGCGTAGACTATGTTTTGATTGCGTAGACCGCATATTTAATTTCATTACCTGCGTAGACCGCATGTTTTGATTGCGTAGACCGCATGTTTAATTTCAATACCTGCGTAGACCGCATGTTTTGATTGCGTAGACCGCATGTTTAATTTCATTACCTGCGTAGACCGCATGTTTTGATTGCGTAGACCGCATGTTTAATTTCATTACCTGCGTAGACCGCATGTTTTGATTACGTAGACCGCATGTTTAATTTCATTACCTGCGTAGACCGCATGTTTTGATTGCGTAGACCGCATGTTTAATTTCAATACCTGCGTAGACCGCATGTTTTGATTGCGTAGACCGCATGTTTAATTTCAATACCTGCGTAGACCGCATGTTTTGATTGCGTAGACCGCATGTTTAATTTCGATACCTGCGTAGACCGCATGTTTTGATTGGGTAGACCGCATGTTTAATTTCATTACCTGCGTAGACCGCATGTTTTGATTGCGTAGACCGCATGTTTAATTTCAATACCTGCGTAGACCGCATGTTTTGATTGCGTAGACCGCATGTTTAATTTCATTACCTGCGTAGACCGCATGTTTTGATTGCGTAGACCGCATGTTTAATTTTAATACCTGCGTAGACCGCATGTTTTGATTGCGTAGACTGCATATTTAATTTCATTACCTACGTAGACCGCATGTCTAATTTCAATACCTGCGTAGACCGCATGTTTTGATTGCGTAGACCGCATGTTTAATTTCATTACCTGCGTAGACCGCATGTTTTGATTGCGTAGACTGCATGTTTAATTTCATTACCTGCGTAGACCGCATGTTTTGATTGCGTAGACCGCATGTCTAATTTCAATACCTGCGTAGATCGCATGTTTTGATTGCGTAGACCGCATGTTTAATTTCGATACCTGCGTAGACCGCATGTTTTGATTGCATAGACCGCATGTTTAATTTTAATACCTGCGTAGACCGCATGTTTTGATTGCGTAGACCGCATGTTTAATTTCATTACCTGCGTAGACCGCATGTCCTGATTGCGTAGACCGCACGTTTATTAATTTCATTACCTGCGTAGACCGCATGTTTTAATTGCGTAGACCGCATATTTATTAATTACGTTACATGCGTAGACCGCATGTTTGTAATCATTTCCTTACTTGCACAGACCGCATGTTAATCACATTACCAGCGTAGACCGCATGCTTCACTTACATATTCGTATTTCCACAGCATTGTTATACTCCCTACTTGCTTTGCGTTGTCACGTGTTTCGAGTACACTACTTTGCATATTGCTAACGATATTGTACCTGTTAAGTTTGTTTTCTTTTCAGGCACGATATTGTATGTACGGTTCATTTGAGGCTGGTGCAACCAGACGAGCCGCACAGGTATTGTATCCTCCAAGTGAGACGTATTGAGAATTGCATAATTCTCTTACATCCTTCCTGTATTGTAGTGTAGTTTGGTGTATGCTAGCTTAAAACTGTCGCATGTATGCTTCGTTAAAGCTTTCTTTGCATGATCATAAGTTATGTTCGGCTCTCTGCATTGTCTTGCATTTTGCCCCTGCCTTCGGGCGCATATCTTGTTTGTCTTGCATGTTTGTCTAAGTCTTCGGCCTTGTCAAAAATGGGTCGTCTCTGGGCTTTGACATTCACTCCCATCATTGTTATGACTTTCGAGTTCTGTCAAAGAGGGGCAACTGTAGACACCCCATTTTTGACCGTCCTCAAGACTTGGACGTCACCGTTCGAACACTCGGTGATCATCCGTGAACGTGTTCGTTTGGAGTTCCCGGAGGTCTCGGCTCGCGCGCCCTGCCTCAGGATCCCCGAACTTGACCGTTTAGTGTCTGGTTTTGCACCGAACACTCGTGTTTTGCCTTGGAAGGGCAGGGAATGCCTTATGAGGCATCCCCACACACCACCGGCAGTGGCTGGAGGCCACCGGATGGTCTTTTTCTGCCATCGGCACTTTTGTTTGCCGGTCGGCACACTTTATTGCCGGTCGGCATAATTTGTTGCCGGTCGGCACTGTTTTTTGTCGAAATGACATTTTTGGGCAGCCGACCACTGTTCATCCACTTTATGGAGATATTTTGTGCCAGCTGTGATAGCTGGCACCAACTCTTCCCCCCTCCATACACGTGCATGGAGGGATCTCCCTCTAGCCAAGCTTGTTGGATAAGCTTTGCAAGAGGAAGTCTTATAAGAGAGGGGCTTTCCTCTTTGATCTAGGTGAGACTCTTGCAACAAAAAACCAGACCTTAGAGATATAGATACATATTATCTCTATACCTCCCTCTCTCTCCTCCTTTGTGTGTGTTTCTTAGCTCAAAAGGTGGTTTTTACCTTACTTTTGCACCATTACACACACCATTACACCTTACTCCGAGATTAAGGGACTTGGGGGGTTGTTTCTTGAGTTTTTGGACTGGTTTTGATCAAGAGAAGGAGGTTAGACCATTTGTTCTTCAAAAGTTCTTCAAGGGTGAGCATCTTGATTTATATTCCCCAAGCTTGCAATAGGTTTTTACCTAACTTGCTTGCTGTTTTAGCTCTTGTGTATAACATAAAAAGGGCTTGTATTTTCCTGCTCTAGCACTTTCATTAAGGTCATTTTGTGGTTTGAGTGCAAACTCACCCTTCTAGGCCTTGTTTGGTCCATTTTGGTGCCTCTTTGATAAGGCTTTGTTCACTTCAGCATTTTGGTCTTTTCACCACTAAAAACTAGTTCATTTTTGGTGTTTAAAAAGATGGTTTGAAGTCTTACATAGGGGAGGGACACCCCTCTCCCTTCATGGTTTTGTTTCCTTGCTTTTTGGGCTCAAAAGGGTAGCATGTGTGCTTGATGATTCTTGGCCTCATTTCAGAAGTTTTTTAGGTGTTTTAGATCATATGTAACCTCTGTTTTTGGTCGGATTTGTGCCTCCTTGTATGCTTGTAATACTTGCTTTGTATTGCTCCATTTTGCTTAGAAGTGCATCTCATGATTAGGCCATGATTCTTGTGTGTGTTGGCTTAGTTCCATGAAGCTTTTAGTGTTGTTTTTCCATGCTTAAAATCTGTTGGTTATCCATTTGGTCATGCTTGACATGTTTGTTAGGGTTGCTTTGTATTATGGGCTTGAAAGCTTTGAGCATGTTGACCTCTAGCATGCATGGTTGTGATTACCCTCATGATTTAACATCATCTAGGACCACATTTTAGTCCAAGAATCATGTTTGTATGTGTGCATGCGTGACCTCTTTTATGCCTTAAGGGTGTGCCCTCTTATGCCTAGGAATGAGCCTTAGTGCATATGCCTCTTGGGAGTCGCCTTAGCTGCCATTCTAGGAGGTTTTGGAGTCCTATCTTGGTCTGCAAAATTTTGTTTTTACTTGTTTTAATCATGCCATGAGAGGTCATGTTGGTAGGGGTAAGTTGTCTTCTTTTGTGCCTTAATCTTGGGACCATAAGTTTGCTTGTTAACATGAGTTATTTGTCCATCATCTTGAGCACTTTTGGTACTGTTTTGAGGTGAATAAAGGTCTGCACCTTTATCACTTCGAGGCCCCCCCTTTGCATGCTTATTTCATGTTGATTGCATGATTGTCCCATTAATGTGCTATTCTATGCTAACTTTATGGCAAATTGGTTCATGTTTGTATCCCAATTGCATCTTGCATGTTGACATTACATACTTGCCATGTTTTGTTGCATGACATTTGGCATATCTTGCATGTTTAGCATCATGTTGTATTTTGAGCCTTGTGAGCATAACATGCATTGCATCATTTAGCTTGGGGTGTCAAGCCAAATATGAGGGTCAAGGGACATTCATACTCCCAGTGATGTAATGTACCTCTCTCCTCGGTCACCGGGGCCTTTGACTTCGACATGATAAGGCTTCGGATCTCATTTTGGTTGTTGCATACATCCGTATATCAAATGGCAAATTTGATCCATTGAGCCACCATGCGCCATTGATGGTTCGAAGATCGAAGGACATGCTTCATTGAGTTCAAAACATGATAGGAAGTATGACCATGCTTACATGTGCCCAAAAACTCCATGTCATGCACTGTCTGTTCTCTGTTTGCTGTCAAATTGTCTTCTGCAGGAAGTTTTTGCCGACCGGCAGAATTTAGTGCCGACCGGCAATCTATGGAGTGCCGATGAATCCAATAAATGCCGATGGAAATTCTGGAGTGCCGGTGGGAATTCTATCTGGCCGGTGGTGCTCTGCAGCATGTAAGGAACCTGCTCCAAGACTTGGGCAATTTTCAGAGAGACAAGGCAGTACAAACAGAGGTGGCAGGAGTATGGTACGGGTTTTTCGGGCGAGTCAAGTTCCGAGCATACATCATCTGCACATCCCGAGGCAGAGGCTGCGGCCACCCTCTTCTTTCTTTTGCATCTTTTCTTTTAATTAATTAGAATTTTTGTAATAATTCTGTTTGTTTATTATTTTGGGACTGTAATATTCATTTGGACCCTCTGAGTGAGGACAAATCTGTAATAAGTGTGGGTGAGTGTGTGTATGTCTTCCAATCCCCATTTCTTTCTTCCCTTTTATTTACCTACTTATGGTGGTAGATTAGGGCATTTTTTGAAATTCGCATACCTTATGCTATGCATGCGTGCATCCATGCATTTGTATTACATGCATTAGGCTCGGTACATCACGCTAACCGCATTTGTACTTCGAAATTCTAAACCGAATATGTGATAATTGTGCATTTTCACATGCCATGTTTAGGTCTAGCCGAGCCTGCCAAGATTGGATTTTCCATGTGATGCATTAGGCATTCTTAACATGAACTAGGACACGCATGTTTGCTAACTAGTTTACTGTTTTGGCACGGAGTACGATGTAAGTATTTATGCTTTAACATCCCGCATGCGTGTGAGTGTTACCATTACAGTATGCCTGCCATGCGGCTAAGTGCTTATGTGTTAAACTGCTTTGAATGCCTGTGGGTGGAGGTTGGATTGTTTGAGTTGGAAAAACTGGTTGAAATCCGCATTTTAGCCTACTTGCGAGTAGCAAATTCAAAACATTTTCCAAAACAAACGGATGTGTAATGCTTACTTCCAAATTAGGCAATCTAGTCTATACTTGTTTGCTGCGCGCATAACATAGTAATTCTAGGCTAATAATTGGTTTAAGAACACGTAACGTTTTCAAAATTGGATATCACGGTTAGTAGAGGCCGGTCTTCGGACCGGGCGAAAGGGGGTGCTCACAGTTGACCTTCCCCGATCGTACCTAAGCTCCCGAGCCGAGACAACTCTGGTGATGACGGACATGTGGCCTTCGGCACCGAGTCAGGGTTTCCTAAATTTCCCCATTTTAAAATATTTAGGTGGCGACTCTGCATCTGGCGAAGCAGTCCATGTTTGGCACTACTTTTCAAAAAATCTGTTTTCTCAAACGATTTGCCAGATTTGGACTCTTTGGTTTAGATTTAGAACCGCGACAACAAAAATCGAGAAGAAATGTTGCCTACCATATTGTTTAACCTCCGGAAATAGAAGAAATGCACAATGTATTTCATGTATCCATGCTTCGTGGGTACCTTAGAGATCCATTCCATGTGATCAATCATCATCAGATTGCTTTGGACGAGAATATGATTTATGAAGAATGGCCCGTACAAATCATTGATTGACAAGTGAAGTAATTGAGGAACAAAACTATTCCTATGGTGAAAGTTGAGTGGAAAGAACATTATGGGAAGAAGCCAATCGGGAAAAAGAGGATAAGATGCGGCAACGATATTCATATTTGTTTCCATTTGAAGGTTACTTAAGTTTGGAGGACCAAACTTTCTAAGAGGGAGAGATTGTGATGACCCTAACCTCGGTAATATTATATTGCATTATTTTAATAACCTTAATTGCATGATTGTGTGTTTAACTGTGTGATTATATGCTTAATTTTGTGATTATCTGTCGATACATGGAATATATGTTCGCTTACTGACTTAGAATCAGAAATTGAAAGCCCAAACGACCTTAGAAACCAAAACTGACTAGCCCAATAGGCTAATTAAAATATTTAGACTTTTTTGGTAACTTTAATTGAAATTTGATTCGAATCAAAATAATTAGAATTCATTAAAATTAAGTGGGATTAATTAGTCCTAAGTAGGGGTGAGCAGCGGATATATCGATCCGTCAAAACCGATCGAATCGAACCAATCCGCCGCATTTTGGACGGATGCGTGATGACGAGCAGACGGTTGCGGATTGATTTTCTCCAATCCGCTAATCTGGCGGACGGATGGCGGATTTGAGATTCCTTTGGCTGCAACCGAACCGCCAAATCGCAAACACCCCTAGTAATTTATAAGACTTTGTGTTTTCAGTTTGTTTAAATATTCTGTTTGTGTTTTCAATTAAAAAAGAGTTTAAATATTTTGTTGAAAAAAAAATTTCAACTTGAATATCTTTTTTGAATTGAAAAAAATAAACGTATTATTTATCTATATTTTTTAGTTTTTAAATCTATCTCTAAAAATAATAAATAGAAAATATGATATATGCTGGTTGGTTTTTATTTTCAAAAACAGATATAGATGTAACAATACAGAGACATACAATCTCTACTACTGTTTTGTTCATGGTTTTGGTGGTTTGAATTATTTTTATATTTTAAGAACCACAGATTGTAATACTTTATGTGGATGAGGCATGCTGCGATTGTAGTATGTGGATGAGGCATGCAGTGATTGTGATATTCTAAAGTTTCAAACTTTCTTCATTTGGATGAGGCATGCAATGATTGTAACATTTTTGTAAGTCATTAACTGTAATACTTTTTTTTTTTTTTTGAGGAAGTGCACAAGTTGAATTATGTTAAAAATTTATAAAATTTTAAACCGCCAAACCGATTCACATCCATCCACCAAACCGCTAATCCGCTCAATCTACATCTGTCGGATTGGCGGACGGATGCGGATTGATTTTCTCCAATCTGCCATGCTGGCGAGACGGATGACGGATTGGAGATTCCGTAGCCGCAACCGACCCGTGTCCACCCCTAGTCCTAAGCTAGCTTAATTAGCCTAAGTTAATTGCACCTTATATAAGGCCTTAATCATGTCTTGAACCCATATTTTTACAACCCATGGGCTAAGATTGTTGAGAGGGAGAGCAAGAACTCAACCTAGAGAGAGAACAACGGGAATTTGTTAAAGATTGGAAGGAGACTTGGAGAATTAAGCTAAGATACACTTGAATTCACACTCTAGGTGTGAAATTCTCCCTTAATCTTTGTAGATGAAACATGTAGAAGTTAAATTCATCTAGTTCTTGAGTTTATTTACATGAAATTGTACAAAGGTGGCATGAATTACCTTGAATTTTGTAGAATTGAGTTGATCATATATATGCATGCATGAATCACCAATTTGAGTTTGAATTTCATGGAATTTTCCACATCCATGAAACTATGTTTGACATGTTTGAAGATATTTCATAGTTCTAACACTTCTCATCTCATGCATAGGAGTTTTAAAAAGAAAAGAGTGCAATTCATGTCATGCATGGTTTCACCATCATGGCTTAACTTTGAATTTAGAAATTAGGAACATGATTTTGAATAATCGGTTTCAAATTAACTATGTTTTCATGTTCTATAATGTTTTTCCATGTTTTTGTACCGAACTTACAAGTTTGAGCTTCAAACACAATTCTGGCAATTCCAGAATTCGACCAGTTCGCTCGAGCATAAAATTTAAGCTCCCAGAAGTTTTGCAGACAATTGCATTGTGGCTCGAGCGTCAAAACTTGCGCTCGAGCGAACCCTGTTTTGCACTACTCATGGCTCGAGCAACAAAAAGTTGGCTCAGGCCTAAAAATCTAGCAACCAGTACTTTTTCAGAGTTTCATAGACCGCTCGAGCGACCAAAGTTGCGCTCAAGCGATGACTCTATTTTTAGCAAATTTTGACTAGCTCATTTAAGTGCTTACTTGCATCCTCATATCATTTTAAGTACTCTTAGGCACCAATTGGACTCATATAATCAAGGAATGAGTTAGAAACACATAAGAAGAGTTGAATTAAAGTGATATGGTTATTGAGTGGTGCTTCAATTGTGTATTTGCTATGTGTTTTGTTTAGGTGGACGTCCGAGGCCTAATGTCAACAGATCCCACTATGAATAGTAACTTTATAAAAATATGTTCAAGTTATATTTACTTTCAAAATTGTTATTGTTCTCGAAATCGTTATGATGATTAATGGAATGGTTTATTGAAACGTTATTTTCTTATGAATGAATGAAGTTCCCTTTCGAAAATATATTTGTGGCATCCTTTAGTGAGGCCCTTGCCTGGGGGAAATTAATACCATGGCGCATTTGTTTAATAGGCCCATGCTTGGGGAAAACAATACCACGACCCATTAGATAATTGAAACATAGAGATCTCCGATGTTAGACCCACGTGGTCACATAGAATATGGAAGATTGAATGACCCTTGTGGTCCCATTGTCATTGATGCATTGTTACTCTATTAAATGTGCCACGTAAATGGATTGAAATGGTTGTGTATACCGTGATTTGAATAGAATTGGAAATTGATATTGGAAATTTTATGGAACTTCATTCATATAACCTCTGTATTTTGTTATTACTCATTGGCCCCTAGCTTACTATTTATATGTATATGTAGGTGAGAAAATGGAATATCAAGGTTAGAAGAGAAAGCCTCAAAATCTACCCCATTGTCAACCTTTTTGAAGAGCATCCGAGAAGGAGCACGCTTGGGCTCGAGTGGAGCAAAGCAAAGTCGAAACCCCTTTTGTTTTTGAGATTTCGTTTTGGTACTTGTATATAAGGTTTTTGTTTAATTATGAATTGGGGAGAATTGATGTATGAATTAGATGTTTTGGACTTTTGAGGTGTATGTACTTAAAGACTAGTTGCATAGCTATAACATGAGGTCATTTAATATAAGCACATCTCAATGGATTTATTTCAAGTCTTATATTGCTTCCGCTAAGCCCCTTAATTTATACTCAAATTGATTTTGTTAATAGAGGCCGTAGGTAATCTAAGATTACTGGTCGGTCATGACGCTAAACCTATAGGGGCAAGTTTGGATCGTGACACATAGCCTAGCAACATAAATCACAACCACACCTCCTAACCAGATTCACCAAGGTATACACCCTATTTTCTCCAAAACAATACATTTTCAATGTTCAAATATGAAACAATGCTCAATACACAATGTATGAGACGTTAGTTTCAATTTAACCTAATCCTCATGCAATTTCTACAACAATCAAGACTATTCTCCACTGATAGCCTAAAACAGATATTTCCACTCAACAGATAATTTTCCAATAACAAATAAGATCTCATAAATTTCAAAATGGCAGTGGTAATAAATATCCAACTCCACTCCTATTATCAACTGATATATCCCCCATATCTTTCAAAATCTAGTATCATTTCCTTTTCTTTCATAAACCAAATATCAATGCTTTCTCAACAAAACCCCTTTATTTTCAACAATCACATTTTCATGAATGAATTTCCAACACAACCTAACAATATACACACTTTCACAACCCTTCTCAAGCCTTTTTTTGAAAAATGCCCTTTTTGTATTTCACAATCAAACCTTAGATTAAACCCAAAAATCTCCAAATCACTAAACATTTTCAAAGAGTAAATAACTAAGTTAAGAATCGTATTAAAGGTTGAAGAAATCCCTACCTTAAGAGTAGAAGAGAAAGGTAGCAAGGGTGAAACTTTAACGAAGTTAAAAATAAGATCCTCTCCGATTAGAATGAATCTTTTGATGAGCTCTACCTTTTTCTTCACAGAGCAATGGTGGAGAAATCAATGGACGATTAAGTATTTGAGGTTTTATGCAAGAACCAGAGTGAGAGAGAGAGAGAGAGAGAGAGAAGAAATTAGGTTTTGAAAGGTTTTAGAGAGAGAGAGTGAGAATGAAAATGTGATTTAAAAACCCCTTTTCTTGAATTGATATACGCGTAGACTGCTCGAGCGACCAAAACCCCACTCGAGCACACAATCGCCCCTTTCAAAAGTTTGTAGACTGAAAAAGACTGCTTGAGCGCAAGAAATACTGCTCGAACAAAGATAGCCTACTTTCAGAACTTTTGTAGACCTGTAAAATATTGAGAGATCTCAAAGAGTACTTGTGCGACCAAAACACCGCTCGAGCGGACAGGCAGAAAACAGAACAACAACTCTTTTGAAAAATTAACTCCCATTCTATTTCAAACACGACTAGCTACTCAACTCAACTCAACAGATAATAAAGGACAAAAACAATAATTAAAGGTACAGAATCCTAGATCTAAGAGCATATGGGTCGGGTCTAAACTAGAACCGTTATAATCTTCCCCCTTTAAGAATTTCATACCCAAAATTTAAATCGAACCAATAACCACTGGATTTTAACCAACCACATTAGCAATAATGATAAAATAGTCCTCCAACTCCCAATATTACAAATTGAGTTCCCAAAGCATTTATGATGTTTTTATATTACAACATGTATAAAGTTTACAATGCAAGTCTTAAATATCAACAAATTGGTCCAGATACTTCTCATGGACTTCTGCCTCACACTTCCAAGTTGCCTCCTCAACTCCATTATGTTACCATAACGCCTTAACCAATAGGATAGTCTTGCCCCTTAAGACTTGATCCTGAGTTTTTAACACCCTAACTGGTCTCTCCTCATACGAGGCATCCTCGTCTACCTTTAACTCCGTCCAATCTAGCACGTATGAAGAATCAGGTTTGTATTTTTGGAGCATACAAATATGAAACACATCATGAACCCTGAAAAGTTGGGGCGACAAGGCCAAACGATAAGCTACCTCCCCAATTCGCTCTAGAATCTCAAAAGGCCCAATAAATCTAGGAGACAACTTCCCGCTCTTCCCAAATCTCATCAAACCCCGTCTCGACAATATTTTTAAAAACACATGATTCCCCACCTCAAAAGACAAAGGCTTCCTCTAACAGTTAGTATAGCTCTTCTAGCAACTCTGAGCCGAAACCAACCTCTTATGAATAAGCGCAATCTACTCCGTAGTTTCCTGGACTAACTCTAGACCTAACATAGGTGCAACACCCACCTCGGCTCAACACACAGGAGATCTACACGGTTGGCCATACAAGGCCTCAAAATGTGCCATACCAATACTCACCTGAAAACTATTATTGTAGGAAAATTCCACCAAGGGTAAATACCTCCCCCACGACCACTTAAAATCAGGAACCCAAGCCAGAAGCATGTCCTCTAAAATCTAAATGGTGCGCTTGTGTGACAATCAAGGCATACATCGCATTTATGCATCTAATTATATTAAGAAACATCTTCATCTCATTGACATAATGCATATGGTATGTTTCCTAAATAGAGATTATGAAATTAAGCAAGAAACTTAGGAGACTTTGAAGAGTTCTAAGGTGGAAAGCCTTAGTCTATGATGGAAAGTTAGGGAGGTTACTTGAATTGGTAATTTGAACATTTAGGTAATTTAGAAAACTTTAAGTGATGAGCTTAATGGGCTTAGCCTAATGAATAGAGCCTGATGGGTACTTAATCAAAAATTAAGTAGGATTAGTGAAAATTAAACAAGAATAGTTTGAGCCTAAGTGAGATTAATTAGACTAAACTAGATTAGGATTATGACATGGTTAATCAGAATAAAGCTTGATTAATTAGACTGACAAGGTAATTAGTAACTAAACTAATCATGTAGTACAAAAGAGAAGGAAGTAGAAAGATAGAGAGGAATTGAGAGAGTTAAGAGTCTTGAGAGCTCAAGAGAAAAAGAAGGAGAAAATGAAGAGAAAAAGAAAGGAAAAATCAAAGGAAGCTAAAAATCAAGCCAAGAAATCCAAAGGAAATGAGGTAGAGGATCCAATCCTTTTTCATGATATGTAATCATAATATAACTAGGAATTCATGTAAGATAGGTTTTGAAAGAATTAAATGAGAGGAAAATGGAAAAGAATGAAAGCTAGGGAAAGGTTTGATGCATGGATACCAGGAACACGTTTTGAGTTGTTTTACTATAGATTTGAGCTATAGCAGTGTTAAGTCATAAGTTTAAACAAATTCCTTATACTTAGGAACTCTTAAATCTTGCTGTGAAAGGTTGAAAATGAAGAGGTGCTAGAAAGTTAGAAAAGATATGAATTTTGAATAAATCCTATCTTTTGATTGTTTTTATCTCAAACTCATTTATATGAAGGAGTTTTTATTCATTATGGATCATAAGCGTGTGTTTATGGACCTTGTATATCATAATTGGGAGTTGAAAATGCAAAAATATCTAGGTAGAATAGCCTAGAACAGATCAGGTTCGCGAACTGCAAATTCTGCTCTACAAACCACCACTCAAGCGATGGAAAGACTGCTCAAGTATGCTAAGCCAACTTTCAGCATTTTGTTTTTGCAGGCCTGAACTTCTGGGAGCCTTGTTTTGGGGCTCGAGCCACCCTATAACCGCTTGAGCAAACTTCCTTTATGTAAGCCCCCCGCTCAAGTGCTAAGATGACCGCTCGAGCGATCTTTCCAACCCAACCCAAATTTGACAAACATTCCTATGTTCATATTTTGTTCCCATCTTTCTTTTAAGCCTGTTTATGTGTGTATCATGGTCAGTTGAACATTAAATATAATTAGAAACCGATTAAAGTCAAGTTTAATTAGGAACGAAGAACTAAGAAAAGAGAGCCAATCATTTTGTTTGTGTTTCATCAATATTTGCATTTGTATTATGTAGGTCAAGCCGTTGTAGACACTCCATTTTTGACCGACCTCAAAACTTTGATGTCATCGTTTGTGTACTTGGTGATTGCACATGTTTGTGCTCGTTATGAGTTTTCGGGGCTTTCGACTGAGCGCCTTGTCTCGGGGCCTCTTAACTCTTTTCTTTTGGTTTGCTTTTGGACCGGACCTTGGTGCCTTTTCCTGGAGGGAGAGAGAGACCTGTTGGCCACTTTTTGTAGCTGTAGGCTACTTTTCCCTCTTATAGGCCACTTGCAGTGGCCGGTAGGCTAGTTTCCGGGGCTTTCGGCTGAGCTCCTTATCTCGGGGCCTCTTGGATCCCTTCCTTTTGGTTTTTTTTTGGACCATACCTTGTTACCCCTTGCCTGGTGGGAGGAGAGGGCCTGTCGGCCACTTTTGGCATCTGTAGGCCACTTTTTCCTCTTATAAGCCACTTGAGGTGGCCGATAGGCCAGTGGAAGTGGCCGATGGCCATTTTTTCGTTTTTGCAGATATTTTTGATGCCAGTTGTGCCAGTTGTTGGTCACTGAATGCATCCTCCCTACACGTGTAGGGAGGGATTCAAGCAAGCTCTTGCTTGCATTTCTATAAAGGGGAGGTGTCTCCCCCTTCTAAGGGGTTCAGATTTTTTAGAGCAAAAAAATCTACTTTCTCTCTAGAATTCTCTCTCTCCCTCTTTATTTTTGTGCTTGAAAGTGGGAATTCTTGATGCATTTGCAAAGGGACTCTTGATCAAACACTCCTACCTTGGAGCTGAGGTTTCTTGAGGTTTGTTTGGAGCTTTTTAAAGTTGGTTTTGGCTCAGAAGTGCTGCTGTGGCTGTTTTGCTTCAAGGGTAAGCCATCTTCTCTTTAAAGCTTTGTTTTAGTTGCTTACTTAGCCACCTTTGCATGGTATTTTAGGCCTGTCTTTCAAATACAAAGACCTTTATTTTTAAGCGTTAAAAATGGTAGTTTAAAGTGTTTTTGGAGTTAGGGGTGTTTCACCCTCTTTGGTGGCTTATTTGCTAAGTTTCTTGCCTTCCTTTAAAGCTTTTGAAACCATCTTGTTTTGGCCTTTTAACCACTAAATTTCAGAGGAATTTCAGTGGTAGAAAACTTGTTTTGAGGTCCCAAATAGGAGGCGGGAGTCCCCTCTCCTCTTGTCTTGATAACATGTGTTGTTGGCCTACCAAATGAGCATGTGTTTCTATCCTCTTGAGGCTTAGTTTGAGCATGTTTTTATGACTTTTTGGACCTCCTATAACTCTATTTTTGGCTGGTTTGGTCACCTCTTACATGCTTCATACACTTGTAGTGTAATTCTACTTGCTAGCCTAACATGCTTCATGTCTTAGCCTATAATTCTAGCATGTATTGGCTCCAATCCAGCATGTTTTTGGCCATTAATTAACATGATCTAACTCTGATTTTGGTTGGTTGAGTCACCTCTTGCTTGGTTTTTGTACTTATAGTGCAATCTCACTCATTAGCCTTGCATGCTTAGTGTTTTGGCTTATCATTCTAGCTTATTTTGGCTACACTCCAACATGTTTTTGGCATTGTTTTAACGTGCTTTAGGACTGTTTTGAGTGGTCTTGGCCTCTTGGGGCTTGCTTTGTATAGCTATGGCATAGTTGGCTTTGCTAGTCTTGTGTTTTGAGACCCCTAGCATGCCTTATTTGTGATGATTGTGCGATATGGCATCATTTGGTATGTAATTTTAGAGCTTATATCTTTTCCATACTTCCACTTAAATCACTCTTTCAATGCTTTTGAGAAGTTGAGCATTATGCCTTGTTTATGGGCCAATACATGAGTATGCATTTCTTGCAATTTGAGCTTCCATTTTAGCACGTATAGGCCACTGTTTTGGCATGTTTAACCTCTGTCCGGGATTGGTTTGGTCATTTAGGCTTAGTATTGTATGCCTATAGTGTTATGCTCTTTGCTAGTCTTGATGCTTATGGCTCCGAGTATGTCTTCCATGCATCATTTTCATGCTTTGATGTCATTTAGCATCTTATTTCAGTGCTGGAATATGTGCCATTGCATTCCATCTTTCCTTGTTATATCACTTTCGAAAGTGGTCTTAAGCTCTTTGTTGGTTTGAGCACGAAATTGAGGCATTCATGCCTAATGGTTTTAGCCTTCCCTTGAGGGTTTCTACTAACTATAGGCGCGCCCTTGGGCTTCATGCTACAGTTCGGACTCAATGTCACGGTTCTTAATCTGATCTGAGAATGTGCGGTGTGAGATTGATAAATCACCAAAGAGTCCAAATCCGGCAAATCGTTTTGGAAAACTAATTTTTGTAAAGAAGTGCCAAACATGGACTGTTTTGCCAGATATAAAGTCGCCACCTAAATATTTTATTTTGGAGAGATTTAGGAAACCCTGACTCGTGCCTAAGGCCACGTGTCCGTCATCACCAAAGTTGCCTCGGCTCGAGAACTTGGGTACGAGAGGGGCAGGTCATCGATGAGCACCCCCGCGCGCCCGATCAAAGATCGGTCTGTACTAAGCATGATATCTTATTTTTGAAAACACATGCGTTCTTATTCCGGTTAATTAGCTAGAATTATTACGTTATGCGCACACCAAACAAGTATAGACTAGATCGCCTAATTTGGAACAAATCATCGCATATTCGTTTGTTTGGAAAATGGTTTGAAGTTTGCTACTCGCAAGTAGGCTAAAATACGGATTTCAATGAATTGTTCCAATTGAAGCAATCCAACCTTCACCCACAAGCATTCAGGTAGTTATATCACACAAGCAATTAGCCTCATGGCAAGCATGCTGTCATGTTAACACTCACACACATGCAAGATGCTAAAGCATAAACACTCACAATGTACTCCGAGCCAAAATAGAGAACTAGTTAGAAATCAATGCATGACCCTAGTTCATGTTAAAATGGCTAATGCATGGCATGCAAAGTGCAACTAGAATAGGCTCGGCTAATCTAAAATGGCATATGAGATGCGACAATTCGATACATGTATTCAAGTAGGAATTGAAATACAATGCAGCTAGTATGATGCTCCGAGCCCGGTGCATGCAATACAGATGAATGATGCAAACATGCATAGCATAAGGATGCTAACTGAAATATGCCCGAAAACTAACCATCAGAAGCGGTTAAGTAAAAGAGAGAAAGAAATGGAGGTTGGAAGACATGCATCACACACATGCACGCTTATTACAAATTTGCGCCCTCTCGACGGAGGGACCGAAAGAATAATACAAATCATCTAATTAACTAACTAACAAGCTAATTAATTATTACACAACACTTAACTAATTAAACGAATCAATTAAGCAATGAAAAATTGTGAAACAGCCTCGGGCAGAGGGACGCATGCATGCTCGGTCGGCTTTGCCCGGAAATCCGTTGCCATGCCATATGTTGCCTCTGTTTGCACTGCTTTGCACTTCTGAAAACTGTACAAGTCTCTATGTTGCTCCAGAACCACTTCATGGTCATGCTGAGAGGCCATCGGCCAAATGGAAAGGCCATCGGCCAAGAGATGAAGGTCATCGACCAAAAATAAGGCTCCTGGCCAGACATTTGTAGTCGACCGGCACTGAAGATGGCCGACCGGCTATATCTTCCTGTAGAATGCCTGTTTTGTTGCAGCAGAGGACAAACAGATCATGGCAATGCATTTACAAGACAATGTATGCACAACCACCCTCCCTATCATGTCATGAGCTCAAGGGAGTATGGTTCTCGACCTTCGGGCCACCAATCACGCATTTCAATGCATGATTGCCAAAGGTGCCAAGTGTGCAATTTATATCAAATGAAATGCACACAACACATAAGGGGCCCAACCTCTATCATGCTTGATCAAGAGGCAAGGGATGCATGCATAATGCTAGGCAACCTAGGCATGCAAGCAAGCTAATGCAACATGAGCATGCAAGCAAGCAATGTGCAATAGGCACACAACCTAAACAAGTAAACATGCAAGGCATGCAACAACAATGCCAATGACAAACATGCAACAACATGTGAGGCAAACGTGCGACAACATGTAAAGGGACAAGTATATTTAGACCAATGTAATACATACACGATGAACTTAACAAAGTAACATAATCATGCAAGCGTTACAATGTAATAGGCATGCAACAACAATACCAATGATAAGCATGTAACAACATGCAATGGGACTAGCATGCAAACATGCAAAGCAACTTAACAAAAGGCATGCCAAATGCAATATAACTCAAGCATGCAACAACATGCAATAGGCCAAGTATGCAACAACGTGCAAGGCAAGCATGCAACAACATGCGAAAATGGACTTAAATCAACATGGACAGCTCTCAAACATGCCCAAATTAGCATCCAGAATGCTAAGAAATGAGGGACAAAAACATATACAAACATGCATACTAATTGGCCTATCACCTAGGCATGAAGACACAACTCTTAAGCACACTTAAAAGAGTGAAAAGTATGCAAGTGTGGCAACACTACATGCTCTAAAATGATGGCAGAAATGATGCCAAATCACACATATAATCATAATCATAGCATGCATAAGGCTTAAAGCCTAAGACCTGCAAAAGGACATGAACAAAAGCTACACAAAACAAAGAGCATATGGCAAGTATAACAAAAAACAGTCCTAAATCATGTCAAAATGAGCCTAAAACATGCAATGGCCGAGACCAAAACATGCTAGAAAGGTGGGTTCAAAACAAGGAGCATGCAAGGCTACAAAAGGGGTGTTACACTGCACCTATCAAAACCAAATATGGCATGACTTAAACCAATAAAAATAGAGTTATGGCATTGTAGAACAAGACCAAAAACAAATTGAAATGGCATCCTAGAGGCCTAAACATGGAGGCATGCACAATGGTTCATTCATGAGGCATAAGACATTAACTCTTTAAAACATTAAAGGAGTGATAAGTGCAAGTATATGAGCATACTGTATGGACTGAAATAACATAACAAGTGATGCCAAATCACTGAAATGGCCCAAGTAAAGCATGCTAGTGACTTGGACACTCAAAGCTAACAAGCTAGATTACATGGTAGCTATACAAAACAATGCAAGCATGACTAAGAGAAGGCAAAACAGAGCTCTAGCATGGTAAAACATGGCTAAAAACTTCATGGAGTTGAGCCAAAATCATGCAAAAATGACATGTTACAACATGGTGCATGTTGAGGCAAACAAGAGGATTGCATGACAAGTATATGAAGCATATAAGAGGCCATCAAACCAACTTGAAACAGAGGTATATTATGGCAAAACAAAGCCTAATACACACTGAAATGAAGCTAAAACAAGCTAAGCATACAAGCCACCAACATAAGCCATTTATGCAAGCATTCAAGACAACAAGGAGAGGGGATGACCCTATCCTATTTAAGACCTCAAAACCACCTTTCCACCACTGAAAATCCTCTAGATTTCAGTGGTAGAAAGGTCATGCAAAGCTAAGAACAAAGGCTAAAAGGGATGGCCTAAAACAAGGCCTAACAAGGCCTTGGAGGGGTAAACAACCCCAAACCAAGAAGAGACCTTAAACAAAGGTCTAAAGAAAGTAAAAATAGAACTTTTATCAGTTAATAGCTAAGCTTAAAACAATAAGCAGGAAGGGCTAAAAGCTTAAGCAAGAATGGGGTATTAAAAGCAAGTTTGCTCACCCTTGAAGAACACCTCCAAGAACACAACACCAGCAGGTTTCTCTGATCAAAATCACCTCAAGAACCCTAACACCAACTGCTTAGGACCTCAGAAACCAAGGATGGTGTTCTACTAGGTGCTCTAGTGCAAAAGTATGAACAAAACAACCTTTAAGGCACAAACACACACACAAAGATGTGAAGAGAGGGAGATATAGAGATAGATAGATACAACTCTCTAACCCTAAATTTTCAGAACCTCTGAGAAGGGAGGAGGGGCTCCCTTCTTATAGAATTCCAAATTCTAAGCTTCCTAAGCAAGCTAATACAAGAGACAAATCCCTCCATACACGTGTATGGAGGAGGGGAATTGTGGATGCCAGCTGTGACAGCTGGCATAAAATATTTGCGAAAAGCAGATGAACAGGGTTCGGCCAGAAAATATGGCCTATCGACCAACACAAGGGCCGATCGACTAAAAAGAGTGTTGATTGGCTAACACTTTTGGCTGATGGCAAGAAAACAGGGCCGATGGCTTCATTCCTTGGCCGATGGGTTGAGGTAATGGCCAACAATCCACCCTCTTCCCTCAGAAGCAAAAACACAAGTGCTTGGTCCACAACTAAGCACAAAAAAGACAAGTTGAGAGATCTTGAGGCAAGGCGCGCTGCCGAGACCTCCGGGAACTCAAAATGAACACGAGCATGGATAATCATCGAGTGTTCAAACGATGACGTCCAAGTCTTGAGGACGGTCAAAAATGGGGTGTCTATACTAACCAACGGCATGATGCTTCTTTCAAGCTCAAGACGCTTATGGCTTAGTTCGTCTTTCCAATTAGAGGACTTATCACTTTTTGGACTTCATCGGTTAAAGGACTTAATCGGTAATCTAAAACGAGTAAACAAAATGAATCAAAGTAAAACATGCCAAGATAACATGTTTGTGTTGCGTTACATGTGTTCGGATCGGACATTAATCCAAACCCGAGAAACAAGGGGCGTTTCATACTCAAAGTGATGAAACGTGCCTCATTTCTTAATCACCGACACCCTTGATCGTGTATAATAGGGTGGAGGCTCATCGAGTCTATTTGTGCATTCATTGACTTGTACAAACTTGGCTTCTCGGCCATCGTGCATCGCGATGCTCGGTTGGTGGCCCGAGAGTCGAGTACCACACTCCTTTGAGCTTGAGAAATGATAAGAAGGGTGGTTGTACACACATATCCTGCAAAGACCTTGCTTTGCCTCTGTTGTTCCCTGTTTGCAGCAAAATTAGAGAATGCAGAAGCAAGTGGCCGACCGACCACTTTAAGTGGCCTACTGCCTCCTTAAGTGGCCGACAGTTCTTAGGCTCAGAGGTGGCCAGAAGTTGTTCTGGTTTTGGAGAAAAATAGCCTGGAGATTGGTTCAGTGTTCTGAAATCATGGCGAATGCAAACAAAGGCAACCAGTGGAAAAGTAATGGACTTTCGGGAGAAAGCAGAGCAACTGAGCATGCATGCATCCCTCGCTTCCCAAGGCCGTTCATTTCAATTGCTTAGCTAATTAGCTAGTTAGCTTAGTCATTTTTGTAATTAATTAGTTAAGTGTTTAATTAATTAAATTGGTTTGTAACTAATTAGCTTAGATTAACGAGTTATTCAATTGTGTTGTAATTAATTATCTAGAATAGTTAGTTAATTAGTTGGTTTGTAATAGTTAGCTTAGTTAGCGTAGCTAGTTAGCCCTCTTTCATTCGGACCCTCTGTCGAGAGGGCAAATGTTGTAATAAGTGTGCGTGTGTGTGTGAATGTCTTCCAACCCCATTTCTTCTCCCTTTTATTTATCCGTTTTCGATGGTTAGATTAGGGATCATTTTCAATTAGCATACCTTATGCTCGCATGTTTGCATCATTCATTTGTATTGCATGCACCAGGTTCGGCGCATCATTCAAACTGCATTGTAATTCAATACTTACTTGAATAGGTGTCTAAAAGCATGTTATCAACTATTGCATTCATATGCCATCTGAGATAGCCAAGCCTATTTAGTTACATTTTTGCATGTGTTGCATTAGGCATCTTGTATAGTTAGGATCATGCATTATTTCTAACTAGTTTTCTGTTTTGGCTCGGAGTACACTGTAAGTGTTTACGCTTTAGCATCCTTGCATGAGTGTGAGTGTTGCCATGATAGCATGCTTACCATGAGGCTATTTGCTTAAATGATATAACTGCTTGAATGCCTGTGGGTGGAGGCTTGATTGCCTGAATTGGAACAATTCGATGATTGTGAGTTTTAAGCCCATTTTACGAAATGGCAACATCATGTTTTCTAAGCCGACTTGAGGGTTGCAAAATTCGCGCTTTAGCCTACATATGAGTAGCACTTCCAAACCATTTCCAAAAAAAAACATGAGTTGTTTTGTTCCGATTCTCGTGATTGAGTCTATACTTGTATGTTGTGCGTATCACATAGTAAGTTAGCTAATAACTGGAATAAGAACACATGTGTTTATGAAACAACATATCATGATTAGTAGAGGTCAATCCTTTGATCGGGCGAGCGGGGGTGATCATTTTAGGACCTTCCCCTCTCGTACCCAAGTTCCCGAGCCAAGACAACTTTGGTGATGACGAACACGTGGCCTTTGGCACGAGTCAGGGTTTCCTAAATTTCCCAAAAATAAATATTTAGGTGGCGACTTTGTAATCTGGTAAAGCAGTCCAGTTTGGCATAATTTGATTTAAAATCTGATTTTCCAAAACGATTTGCCGGATTGGACTCTTTGGTGATTTATCAGTATTACATTGCACTTTGTGAGATTAGATTCAGAACCGTAATAGGAGTCCGAACTGTAGTAGCATGAACCAATTTGCGCCCTCTCCGAAAGGGGGGCGCGCGGAGGAAGTTTAGGCGGTCTACAGCCGTAAGGAGGTTAAGTCAAACAAGAGCCATCTGTAAGTAATATTATTGTAACGTTATATTCAAAAATTATTTTAGAAAGCTTTTCATTATGCAATGGTTTATGAATTCTATTTTATATCTAAGTGAATGAATGTCCTCTATTTTGTTTAAAGTGATCAATGGCATCCTTAGATAGTCCCAGTCATTTGGGGGACAGTCTAAATAGACCATGACTTTATTTGAGCTCCATCACCACCGAAGTGTGGATTGTCTAATTATACACGAGTCAATTATTCCATTAAGAAGCTCTTGGGATGCACCATTTATCACGTAATGCTTGTGTACAGAATGAAATGTGAAATCCTTTGCAAATGCTATATGGAATTTGTTCATTCACCACCTTACTATAGTATTATTCACCGGGCTTGGCTCATTCTTATATATATGTGTGTGTGTGTGTGTGTGTGTGTGTGTGTGTGTGTGTGTGTGTGTGTAGGTGATCAAGAAGAGGAGCACCGTTAGTGGCCGTGGACCTAACATGGAGTTGTTTTTTTTATTTTCTTCTTTTGTTTACTTTTTGCCCTTCTGGGGGATAGGAATGGAAATTAAAATCGTATTACATGAACAAGGAAGGGTGTTAGCCACTATCTCAGCCCAACAAGCTATAGTTGAAGAAATTAAACAGAGACAAATGGAAGAGAAATTCTTGAAGTAAGTTTGTGGTGAGATGGAATCAAGACCAAGACTAGGGTTTGCTATGGAGGCTCAAGTGTGAAAATTCAGAAATAGATTGTGTGTTCCTGATATACCAGAAATAAAAAAAGAAGATTATGGAGGAAGCTCATAATTCCAAATTTGTTATACACTCCGGACACTCAAAATGTATCAACACCTCAAACAAATTTATTGTCAGCCAAATATGAAGAAAGACATTACGGAGTTTATCTCTCGTTGCCTATCCTACCAGCAAGTCAGAGCAAAGCATCAGAAGCCAACAGGTTTACTCCAGCCTTTACCAATTCCATAATGGAAATGGAAACATATAACTGTGGACTTTGTGACCGACCTACCTCGTACACCCAGAGGTATGGATTTCGTTTGGGTAATTGTAGACAGGTTGACCAAATCTGCTCATTTTCTAACTGTTAAATCTATTTATAACGCAGACAAACTTGCTACAATATACATAGATGAGATTGTTAAATTGCACGGTATACTTATTTCTATTATTTCGGATAGAGATTCAAAGTTTATATTTAGATTGTGGAAAAGCTTGCAAATAGCAATGGGAATAGAATTGATATTGAATATTGCCTTCCATCTTCAGATAGACGGACAATCAGAAAGAACGATACAAATAGTGGGGCATATGCTTCAGTTATGTGCCTTAGATTTTTAAGGTAGTTAGGAAACTCATTTTCCATTAGCGGAAATTGGTTACAACAATAGTTTTCAAGCTAGCATCGGCATGGCACCTTACGAGGCATTGTATGGGAGGAGATGTATAACACCTATTTGTTGGTCTGGGGTAGGAGACAAAGCACTACTAGGGCCAAAAATTGTACAAGTCACCACCGACAAGATCAAAGTTATCAAACAATGACTCTAGACTACTCAAATCCACCAGAAAAGCTATGCAATTTTGTGGAGGAGAGATTTCAAGTTCGATGTTGGAGACCACGTGTTCTTAAGGGTTACTCCAATGAAAGGCCAATCTCATTTTGTGAAAAGGGGTAAATTGGACCAATGGCTTATCGCTTAGCACTACTGCCAAGAATGGAACAAATTCACAATGTGTTCCATATATCTATGCTGAGAGGGTATATTTAGGATCAATTCCATGTTATTGACCATCACCAACTAGCTATTGACGAAAACCTAGAATATGAAGAACAACCAATTCAAATTGTGAATTGTCAAGTGAAACGATTGAGGAACAAACTCACACCATTGGTAAAGGTCGAATGGAAGGATCATTATGGACAAGGAGCCACCTAGGAAATAGAGGAGGATATGAAGGACAGGTATCCGGAGTTATTTCCTTGGTATGGTAAGTCAAGTTTGGAGGACCAAACTTATTAAGGTAGGAAGATTGTGAGAGTCAAGGTATACATCGAATTTACGCATCTAGTTATGTTAAGAAACATCTTCATTTCATTGGCATAATGCATATGGTATCTTTGCTAGGTAGATATTGTTAAATTATATAGGAAACTTAGGAAACTTGGAAGAGTTTTAAGGTGGGAAGCCTCAGTATATGATGGAAAGTTAGGGAGGTTACTTGAATTTGTAATTCGAACATTTAGGTAATTTAGAAAACCTTAAGCGAGGCGCTTAATGGACTTAGTCTAATGAATAGAGCCTTATGGGTACTTGATCAAAAATTAAGTAGGATTAGTAAAAATTAAACAAGATTAGTTTGTGCCTAAATGAGATTAATTAGACTAAACTAGATTAGGATTATGACATGGTTAATTAGAATAAAGCTTGATTAATTGGACTAACAAGGTAATTAGTAATGAAATTAATCGTGTAGTATAAAAGCGAAGGAAGAAGAAAAATGGAAAGGAATTGAGAGAGTTGAAAGTCTTGAGAGCTCAAGAGGAAAAAAAATAAAAATAAATAAATAAATAAATAAATAAAGGAGAAAATGAAGAGTAAAAGAAAGGAAAAATCAAAGGAAGCCAAAAATCAAGCCAAGAAATCCAAAGGAAATCACAAACAGGTAAGGAATCTAATCCCTTTTCATAATATGTAATCATAATATAACTAGGAATTCATGTAAGATAGGTTTTGAAAGGATTAAATGAGAGGAAAATGGAAAAGAATGAAAGCTAGGAAAAGGTTTGATGAATGGATGCCAAGAACATGTTTTGAGTTGTTTTATTATAGATTTGAGCTATAGGAATGTTAAGCCAAAAGTTTACACAAATTCTTTATACTTAGGAACCCTTAAATCTTGCTTTGGAAGATCGAAAATGAAGAGGTTCTAGAAAGTTAGAAAAATATATGAATTTTGAATAAATCCTAGCTTTTGATTGTTTTTGTCTCAAAATCATTCATATGAAAGATTTTTTATTCATCATGCATCATAATTGTGTGTTTATGGAAATTGTATATCATAATTGGGAGTTGAAAATGCAAAAACAAAAAATCTAGATAGAATAGCCTAGAATAGAGCAGGTTCGCGAACAACAAATTCTGCTTAGCTGACCACCGCTCGAGCAGTGGAAAGACCGCTCGAGTGGACTAAGCCAACTTCCAGCATTTTGTTTTTGTAGGCTTGAACTTCTAGGAGCCTTGTTTTTGTGCTCGAGCCACCCTATAACTGCTCAAGTGAACTTCCTTTATGTGAGTCCACCACGCTAGTGCCGAGATAATCACTCGCGCAGTCTGTCCAGCCCAACCCAAATTTGACAAACACTCTTATGTTCATATTTTCTTCCCTTTTTATTTTAAGCTTTTTATGCATGTATTATGGTGAATTGAAGATTAAATATAATTAGAAACTGATTAAAGTCATGTTAAATTAGGAACGAAGAACTAAGAAAAGAGAGCTAATCATTTTGTTTGTGTTTTATCAATATTTGCATTTATATTATGTAGGTCAAGCCTTGAGGAGGTTAACTCGAACACAAGCCATCTGGGAGTAATATTCTTGTAACGTTATATTCAAAATTTGTTATTAGAAAGCTTGTTATTATGCAATGGTTTATGAATTCTATTTTATATCTAAGTGAACAAATGTCCTCTATTTTGTTTAAAGTTATTAATGGCATCCTTAGATAGTCCCAGTCATTTGAGGGACAGTCTAAATATACCATGACTTTATTTGTGCTCCATCGCCACTGAAGTGTGGATTGTCTAATCGTACCCAGGTTGATTATTCCATTAAGAGGCTTTTTGGATGTACCATTTTTCACGTAATGCTTTCCCGCAAAATGAAATTTGAAATGCTTTGCAAATGCTATATGGAATTTAATCATTCACCACCTTACTATAGTATTATTCACTAGGCTTAGCTTATTCTTATATATATATATATGTGTGTGTGTGTGTGTGTGTAGGTGATCAAGAAGGCGAGCACCGTTAGTGGTCGTGGACCTGACATGGAGTTCTTTTCTTTATTTTCTTCTTTTGTTTTCATTTTGTCCTTTTGGAGGATAGTTTTGAGGGTTGAGCTTCTGGAGGAGTGCGTCTGGAGTACTGTGTAATAGACGAGTACCCATTAGAGTAAAAGGGAAGTTCTATAAAACAGTCATTAGACCAGCGATGTTGTATGGGACAAAATGTTGGGCAACTAGGAAACAACATGTAGATAAGATGAGTGTTGCTAAGATGAGAATACTAAGGTGGATATGTGGTAAGACTAGAAAAGACAATGGTAGCAATGAGTATATTCGAGAATGAGTAGGAGTAGTAGTGATAGAAAATAAGTTGAGAAAGACCATATTAAGATGGTTTAGTCATAAACAATGAAGACCAACAAAGGCAGTAGTGAAGAGATGCGATACAGTGATAGTAGATGGTAGTGTTAAGGGAAGAGATAGACCAAGATTGACGCGGACTAGTGTAGTAAATAGAGATATGCATCTCCTTAATTTGACTAACAAAATAGCCTTGGGTAAAGTCAAGTGGAGAAAAAGGATTCATGCAACCGACCCCATTTGATGGGACTTAAGGCTTGGTTTGGTTTGGTTTATGCACTGCTCTATGGACTTAATGATTAATTAATGACTTCCGTTGTTAGCCCTATATCGATATGCATTAGTCTTTTATGGTTTTGTTACGGTAGGCCTTTGGTAATCAGGGATTATTGGGCGATCACCACTTCATCCTATAGGGGCAGGTTGTGGTCATAACAGCTCAAACTGCCTATCAGTCTGAGGATGATAGGCGGTAGTAAAGGTCAACTTCGTGCCCAAGGCTCCATGTTGGCTCTGCCACAACCGAGCTATAAAACGTGGATCCCTATCTGAAACAATAGTCGCTGGAACCCCATAAAGTCACACTATATCTCTAACATACATGTCGACAAGGTAGTCTACTGAGTCACTCATGCGCATGGGTACAAAATGTGCAGATTTAGTTAACCGGTCGACTACTACCCATACCGCGTCATTACCCCCATTGAGCCATCAAAAGACCTACAACAAAATCCATCGTGACATGCTCCCACTTCTACTCAACTATAGGTAAGGGTTGCAACAACCCTGCTGGTCGCTGATGTTCAACCTTTACTTATTGACAAGTAAGGCACCAAGAAACAAACAAGGATTCATCTCTTTTCATCCCCGTTCACCATAGCTGGCGACTAAGGTCGTGATACATCTTTGTGCCTCTCAAGTGTACCGCAAGGCATAAATGATGGAACTCTCGAAGTACCTCTTCTCTACAAGATTCTGGCACAAAAAGGCGACCTAGGTACCTCACACTTGAGTCAGAATAAACGTTCAAACCCTTCTCTACCTTCACACTAGATATCTTTTCCCAAATTGATTCCACTTCACAGTCATCCCATTGTGCTTCTAAAACTCAACTCACTAGAATAGGCTATGCAACTATGGCGAACAAAACAGCCAACTCGACGAACTCACCAAGATGTAAGTCAAACTCGCCCACTATGCCCAACATCTCCCATTCCCAAATAGCGATACTAGCTACACTACTTATGGATTTCCTACTCAAAGCGTCGACTGCTACGTTGGCCTTTCCCAGATGATAATGTAACTCGAAATCACAATCTTCCGTAAATTTCATCCACCTTCTCTGTCTCAAATTCAAGTATTTCTGTGAAAATAGATACTTCAAACTCTTATGATTGGAAAACACCTCAAATCTCTCCCTGTATAGGTAATGCCTTTAGATTTTTGAAGGCAAAAATCGCTGCAGCTAACTCTAGGTCGTGAGTGGGATAATTTCTCTCATGTGTTTTCAACTGTCGTGAACCATATGCTACCACCTTCCTTTCTTGCATCAATAAACATCCCAAACCTTCCCAAGATGCATTACAATAAACTGAATAACCCAAACCCCTCTCCGGAATAATCAAAACTGGAGCAGTGGTGACTCTAACCTTAAGTTCTTGGAACGAATTTTTGCAAGTCTCACTCCACACAAATTTAATTCCCTTCCTTAGCAATCTAGTCAATGGGGAGGCCAATCTAGAGAAATCCTTCACAAAACGCCAATAATATCCAACTAAGCCCAGGAAACTCTGAATCTCAAAGGCATTCTTAGGTTATTCCCAATCTTGCACTACGTCTATCGTAGATGAATTCACGGTCACCCCTTCCTCGGACACCACATGGCCTAAAAACTTAACTTTGTTGTGCCAAAACTCAGCATATAACCAATGTGCTTTAAGCAACTCAAGTACAGTCCCCAAGTCTTCCTCATACTCCTCCTCGGAGAGTGAGTAGACTAAGATGTCATCGATGAAGATAACTATGAATCGATCTAAGAACTCACGAAAGACTTGGTTCATCAAGTCCATGAACGAAGTCGGCTCATTGGTCAACCTAAAAGGCATCACTAACAACTCGTAATGGCCATACCACGTACGGAATATCGTTTTCTGAATATCCTCCTTATTCCTTCAACTGGTGATACCCCGATCTCAGATCAATTTTTGAAAAACAACAAGACCCCTTCAACTGGTCAAACAAATCATCTATTCGAGATAATGGGTACTTGTTCTTAATAGCTACCCAATTCAACTTCCAATAATCAATGCGTAGGCACAAATGCCATCTTTCTTCTTAGTAAAGAGAGTCGGTGCTCCCCAAGGTGATGTACTAGGATGAATGAAGCCCTTATTTAACAAATTTTGAAGTTGCACCTTTAACTCACATAACTTGGCTGGTGCAAACCGATATGATGCCATGGAGATCAGAGTCGTGCCTAGTGCTAAGTCAATTGAGAACTCAATCTTTCTATATGGTGGTAACTCTGTGAGATCCTCCAAGAAAACAATTGGATATTCTTGAACTACTCTCTACAATTCATCCCGAATCATACTACTCTCATTAACTACTGTGATGGCAAAAAGAAAACTCAACTCTCCTTGACCCTTAAGGTCATACACTGGAGGAGTAGGATTACCACCCTGGTCACACCTAAAATAAAAACACTCTCTTGATGGCATACACACCAATACCCTCCCATGATGGCAATCTGTCAAAGTCCGGTAATGAGTCAACCAATCTATACCCAAGATTACGTCAAAAGCATACATAACAAGAATAATAAAATCGAAACAACCTCAATCTCACAAAAGTGGCATACTCGACCCAAAGTCACTCTACCCCCAATAGTTGTCTCAACCAACAGAGAAAACTCCAACAGTTCAAACTCTAAACCCAAAGTGGATACAAAAGAAGACGATATGAATGAATGAGATGCACCAATATCAATCAACACATTGGCAATAGAGTTAAACAACAAAAAGTTACCTCTCACTACAGAAGGTTTTGGTAACTGATCCGGCGTGGTAACATCATACACACGCCCTGAAAGCCTCTGATCTACCAGCTCACCCTTCGGAGCATAGAATTGATATATGGATTAAGCCAAAATAGCTCCCTAATTGGTCCTTGAGGCCTGTGCTGGCTGATGGCTCTGTGTCTACCTAGAACCAGACATAGCAGATGTGCTACTAGACTGAAGGCAAAAAACCTCCTCAAGTGTCTCAACTGCCCACATTGATAACAGGTAGGCGGCTAACCTCTCCCTTGACTTTAGGTCTAAGGACGAACCAAAGACGGTGCCAACCCTTGCCCTCCTCCTCTCTACAAAGCTGAAGATTTGTGGCCTAACTGACCACACTTGAAGCAAGTGAACCCACCCTAATTACCTTTCCTCGAACCTGAACTTGATATAGGAAAGGTGGATCTAAACTGTGTAGCTTAGGACTAGTGTGGAGTGGAATCCCTTTGCCATTTGTTGTCTAGTGCATCCCCCTGAACATCTTGAGACCTCTTCTTGAAGCCCCTCATCCACTCCTCCTCTGCTTGTATCACGGTCTCTAAGTGGGCTACCGACTCCACAAGACGACCATAATCCCGAATCATGGACCCAGCCACCTTGAAAAATAGCCCTGTCCCTCAACCACTTCTCGAACTCGATGCAACGTCATTCTTCCGTCGCCACAAGTTCAGGAGCAAACTCAGCTACGGGCATATTTAGCTACTTGAGCTTCAGAAACTAATCACTCAACTTCTCTTTAGCAATGGGTGGAAAAAAACTTATCCTATGTTAGACTTATTTATTTTGATGATTTATTTAATTACATTTTAATCTAAATTTATTTTGATGATTTATTTAAAAGAGAAAAATAGAATCAAAATTTATTTTGTCTCATTATTTCTCACCTAAACCTTTATCCTAAATGTTGTTAGAATGTATTTAATAGTTGATTAAATCAGGAGTTCAAACAGGCCAAAAGGTTCAAAAGGTTCAAGTGGAAGATATTCAAATTAGTAACGATGGAAGTACAACAGCTATAAATGGCTTTAAAGGTTCAAAAGGCCAAAATGCTCAAAAGGTTCAAGTGAATGATATTCAAATTTGTAATGATGGAGTGGAAGATATTCAAACTGGTAATGATGGAAGTACAACGGCTATAAACGGCTATAAATTCAAACGACTACAACAGCTATAAATTCAAATGAATACAACGGCTATAAACGGCTATAATTTTCATTATATATACCAAAGCCTCTAATGTAAACAAGTTACAAAAAAAACCTAAAAATATTCTTTGATCTATAATCACTCACATCTTCTCTCAGAAATTATACACTGAGCCTTATAGTTTTAAGCCCATCTTTCCTGTGTGAGATTTACAGAAAAATCAAAGCTTCATTTTATATATCTATCTTTGAGAGATATTTATTGTAAGCTTTCTTTGAAAGCAAAAATACCATTTCATCTTGTAAAAGTGTTGCAAACACTGTGTTCTTGAAATCTTGAGAGTGATTGTGAATCACCTAAGATTTACAAGGGTTTGGACTTGTGAAGTCTGTATAAAATCTGTGGAGGATTGCTCCATTTGTAAAGAGGTTGCTAGCACCCCAGTGAAGCTAGAAGATAGTGGAAAATCTCAAGTGATACTTGAGAAGTGGACGTACGCCGAGTTAAAGCCGAACCACTATAAATTTGTTTGCCTCTCTCTCCATTATCTCCTTATTTTATTTAAATTATTGTAGCTATATTTCACATTTTCACTGTGCTAATATCATTAATTGACATAGTTGTTAGAACAATTGTTTTAATTATTTTTATTTCATTAACTATATTTAACTATTGTGTTACTCATAATTTTTATTAGAGTATTATTAATTTTTAATTATAAAAACCTAATTCACCCCCCTTCCCCCCTCTTAAGTTGTCTTTTGGGTAACAATTGGTATCAGAGCCTAGACTCTTGTTTTAGATTTAACCATCTAGGAGTTTCGATCCATGGCAACCTTAGCTGAAGGACAAGCCACAAATAGGCCACCATTACTCGACGAAAACAACTATAGTCATTGGAAAGATAAGATGACTCTATACCTAAAAGCCACTGATTATGCTATGTGGATTATTGTCAACAAAGGTCCAAAAATTCCTACCAAATTAGTAGACAATATTACTGTACCTAAAACTGAAGATGAATGTGATGATAGGGATCATAAATTATTGCAAGCCGATGCTAAAGCCAAACTCACCCTTGTTTGTGGATTAGACTCTAAGGAGTATAATAGAATATCAAGTTGTGATTCGGCAAAAGAGATTTGGGACAAACTTGAGGTAACGTATGAAGGTACAAACCAAGTGAAAGAATCTCGTATTGATATGCTTGTTCATAGTTATGAATTGTTTAAAATGAACTCTGGTGAATCTATTTCAAGTATGTTTACTAGATTTACTGAAATTGTAAACTCTTTGAAATCTCTTGGCAAAACTTATACTAACAGTGAGTTAGTGAGAAAAATTCTTAGGTGTTTACCAAAGAATTGGGAAGCAAAGGTCACAGCCATTATAGAAGCCAAAAATCTCTCCACACTTGGATTGGATGAACTTATGGGTTTCCTTATGACTTATGAGATCATCATGAAAGGACATGAGGATGTTGAAAACAAAAAGAAAAGTGGAATTGCATTCAAAGCCTCATCAAATAAAGTAGCTAACTTATGTCTCATGCCTCTTGAAGATGAAAACTCTTCTCAAGATGAGGTAACTACTCTTTATGAAGAACTTGAAAGTGCATTCCATGAACTATCAAACGAATTTAGAAAAGTTTGTGTCAAAAATGATGTGTTGAAGAAATCTGTTGCATCTTTATTTATTAATGTAGAAGAATTAAAGAAAGAAAAAATTATTTTGAAAAATGATTTTGACATTATCTCTAATGAGAAAACTACTTTAAAAAACAATGTTGATGATTTAACAAAAACACTTGAAAATTTTGTAAAAGGTAGAGATAATCTCAACATGCTTCTTGAAAATCAAAGATGTGTTTTTGATAAAGCGGGTATTGGATATGACCCTATTAAGAAACAAAAGAATCTCAATACAATTTTTGAAAAGGCATCTCTCATGACACACCCTCATATTACTTGTCATTATTGTAGAAAGAAAGGCCATTATATATATTCTTGTCCATTCAAAAATAATATAAACATGGAAATTAAAAAGATTTGGATTGTTAAGGGATCTAACAAAACTAACCAAGAAGGACCCAAGAAAATATGGGCACCAAAAACCAACACTTGATTGTCATCTTATAGGTTTGTTTTAAGTCCAAAGCTAAAGAAGGGAAGTTGTACCATGATAGTGGATGTTCCAGACACATGACCGGAGATAAATCATTCTTTACTAAACTATCATTGAAAGATGGAGGATTTGTTACTTTTGGAGACAATAAGAAAGGAAAAATCATCGGTATTGGTAGCATCGATATTTCTCCTAACCCTTCTATTGAAAATGTTTTACTTGTTGATGGACTTAAGCATAACCTACTTAGTATTAGTCAACTATGTGATAAAGGTAATTGAGTTATTTTTGATAAATCACATTGCACAATTGAAAGCACAAATAATCATAAAGCTTTGTTCGTTGGTAATCGCCATGATAATGTTTATGTTTTTCATCTTAATGATCTCTATGGTAGTGATGTTAAATGTTTATATGTTAATAATGAAAATAGTTGGTTATGACATAGAAGACTTGGTCATGCTCATATGGATTTAATTGCTAAACTTTTGAGAAAGGATTTGGTCATCGGACTTCCAAAAATTAAATTTGAAAAAGATCATCTTTGTAGTGCTTGTCAATAAGGAAAAAAACTAAAACATCATTTAAATCAAAATCTCATATCTCCATAACTAGACCTTTACAACTATTGCATATGGATTTATTTGGTCCCTCAAGGACATCTAGTCTACGTGGTAAACGTTATTATCTTGTTATTGTTGATGATTATTCAAGATTTAGATGGGTTATGTTTTTAGCACACAAAGATGAAGCCTTTTTTTCTTTCACAAAACTTTGTCATAGAATTCAAAATGAAGAAGGCTTTCTTATTACTAATATTCGAACCGACCATGGTAGAGAACTTGAAAATGAGAAATTTGAATTGTTTTGTGATGAACATGGTATTGGACATAATTTTTTAGCACCTAGAACACCTCAACAAAATGGTGTAGTAGAAAGGAAGAATAGAACTTTAGGAGAAATGAGTATCGCAATGCTTTGCGAAAATAATCTTCCTAAATATTTTTGGGCCGAAGCCGTTCACACCGCATGCTATATTTTAAATCATGCACTAATTAGACCTATTCTCAAAAAGACTCCTTATGAACTTTGGCATGATAGAAAGCCTAACATTAGTCACTTGCATGTTTTTTGTTGTAAATGTTTTGTGCATAATAATGGTAAGGATAACTTAGGTAAATTTGATTCAAAATCTGATGAAGCAATTTTTCTTGGCTATTCCTTAACTAGCAAAGCGTATCATGTTTTTAATAAAAGAACTCTTGTTGTGGAAGAATCTATACATGTTGCATTTGATCAAACTAACATCTCTGCTCAAAAGCAAATTGTTAGTGATAATATAGATTTGGAACAAAATGTAGAAGATTCAAGTATCTACAAAGAAGAGAACCAACCATGTAAGTTGAACAAAGAGAACGAACAACCTATTCTCCCACCTCAAGAAGAATGAGGAAACAATGATGATTTGCTAAGAGAATGGAAGTTTGTTCATAATCACCCTAAGGATTTAATCCTAGGTGACCTTACAAAAGGTATTGAAACTCGCTCTTCACTTAGAAATATTTGTAGTAACTTGGCTTTTCTCTCGCAGATTGAGCCTAAAAGCTTTCAAGAAGCCGAATTCGATGAACATTGGATGATAGCTATGCATGAAGAGCTTAACCAATTTGAAAGAAACAAAGTGTGGGAACTTGTGCCAAAACCTAAAGAACATACCATTATCGGTACTAAATGGATCTTTCGAAACAAGCATGATAAATTCGGCACAATTATAAGAAACAAGGCTAGACTTGTTGCACAAGGATACAATCAAGAAGACTGTATTGATTTCGATGAAACCTTTGCTCTGGTTGCTAGATTAGAAGCCATTCGCATGGTACTTGCATTTGCATGTTTTAGAAATTTCAAACTTTATCAAATGGATGTAAAAAGTGTCTTTCTTAATGGTTTTATAAATGATGAAGTTTATGTTAAACAACCCCTAGGTTTTAAAGATCATGCTTTTTCAAAACATGTTTTTAAACTATCAAAAGCTTTATATGTTTTGAAACAAGCACCTCGTGTATGGTATGAACGATTAAGTAAATTTTTGATTGAAAATAATTTTCTAGAGGAACGATTGATACAACACTTTTTGTTAAAACTAAAAATGATGATTTACTTATTGTGCAAATATATGTGGATGACATTATATTTGGTGCTACTAATGAAACCTTGTGTAAGTAATTTGCTAAGTGTATGCAAGGTGAGTTTGAGATGAGCATGATGGGGAGCTAAATTATTTCCTTGGGCTTCAAATCAAACAATGTAAGGAAGGAATTTTTATCAACCAAGCTAAGTACACAAAAAAACTATTCAAAAAGTTTGGTATGTATGACTCAAAAATAGTTGGAACACCTATGAGCACATCCATTAAGCTAGACAATGATGAAAAAGGTAAGTCCATTGATCAAACAAAATATCGAGGTATGATCGGCTCACTTCTTTATTTAACTGCAAGTAGACCCGATATTATGTTTAGTGTTTGTATGTGTGCTAGATATCAATCAAATCCAAAGGAATCACATCTCAGTGCTATTACAAGAATTTTTAGATATCTTGTTGGCACTCAAAATTTGGGACTGTTTTATCCTAGAGGTGTTGCATTTGATTTAGTTAGTTACTCGGATATCGACTTTGCCAGATGCAAACTTGATAGAAAAAGCACCAGTGGCACTTGTCACTTTCTTGGTAACTCATTAGTATCTTGGTTTAGCAAAAAGTAAATTTTTGTTGCTTTATCAACGATCGAAGCTGAATATATAGCTTCCGAAAGTTGTTGTGCCCCAATAATTTGGATGAAACAACAATTGGAGGATTTTGATTTGCATTATGATCATATCCCTATTAAATGTGATAATACTAGTGCCATCAATTTAAGCAAAAATCCGGTTCAACACTCACGAAGAAAACATATTGAAATTCGACATCATTTTTTAAGAGATCATGTTCAAAAAGGGGATATTGTACTTGAATTTATAAACATCGACAAGCAATTGACGGATAATTTCACAAACCCCCTAAGCGAGGATCGCTTCAATTTTATTCGTGGCGAGCTTGTAATGTCGATTTCTACTTAAAAGTTTTTGTTATGACTGTGAAATTTGAATTTTTGTTAAAATGATATATGTGTATTGCTACATTGATATAGAAACATTTATATCAGTTGAATGTTCTCAAGTCCTTCATACATTTATTCTCCTTAACAGTTTGTTATTCTCAACTGAGTAATTTTTTTTGGGTTCTGCATCTTGAGGTAAAATTAACTTTGCATAGATTGATTTTTTTAAACCCTCATGATATTTTTTTTACATTACCATTTCAGCAACACCAACGTCCCATTAAGTTTAATTTCTGCTGGTATTATTTTATTTTAATTTTTTTTTATTTTTCTATTAGGCTTAATTTCTTTTATTTTTATTTTTTTCTCATTCTTATTTTTGTTTGGGCTTAATTTTTTTTTTCTTTTTAATTTTATTTTTCAATACTTAAACATAAAAACAAATACAAATCAAAATATAATTATTTACAAAAAAAAAAAAACAAAACACCCTTCGTTTTTTTTACGACCACACGCCGATCAAAAAAAACATAAAAAAGAAAACACCCTTCATTTTTTTACAGCCACACGCCGATCAAAATAAACATAAAAAAAAAAACTCTTCATTTTTTTCCAACCATACGCCGATCTTACTTACTAACATCTTCCATCGTTTTCTTCTTATTTTTATCACCTTGGCCCTTGACACCACTGCCACCGTGCTTTCGTCGAGAGCGACGACTGCCCACTGACTATCAAAGGCAAAGAACGACGTTGCTCCAAATCAAGCCATGGAGGTGGTCTTCTGTTTAAGCTCTTTATTTTCGACCTTCAGTGCGCATATTTCTGCTCACACATCCTTGTACATGCGCTGAAGTAGAGAGAGTTGGGCGTTGACCTGATGGAGCTTCTGTTCTACAATCGGTGAGCCAATTTCGTGATTGCCGTCACCGTCTCCATACAGGACGTCAGTGTGAAATGATTGGCTTCTATGTCAGATTGAGCTGCCATGATTTACTCAATCGACATCACGACATCATAGGAAGGTTAGGAAGAAGAAGGTTAGGAAGTGGAATGACAGGAAGAGTAGGAGTAGGGGCACTCGGTCCAACAAAGCTTATGGGATTGTTCAGGTCCGAAAATAGAGTGAGGGGACGGGATGAGGAAACCATGGTTTAAAGGTGAGAGCTGTAAACGAAATGAGTTGCAGAGAAATAAAAGAGAACATACTGAGGTTTGGCCTCCTCCGTTTAGTTTTTTTGTCTCACGATAAGGAAGAAGAAACAGATGAAAGTGGTGAAGAAGAGAGAGAAGAAAATGGTGAAGAAGAAAATGGAAGAGTGTGATTTAGAAGAAGGCTGAAGCAAAGAGGCTGAAGAGAAGAAGACAAGGAGGGCGAGATAGCCGAGGCGAGCGGCAATCGAGGAGAGCTACTTTTGTCGGCCAATGAAGCAAAAGCCAGGCCACGTGGCAACCGCGTTTTGCGAAAACCGAGAGCGACGCGAGAGAGTTGTATATGTAATATATATATATATATATATATATATATTTGTTGATTGATCGTTGATTGATATATATATATATATATTTTATGCCATTTATCACTATCATTTTCCTCCTCCTCCTCCTCCCGATTCTGCCCCATGATTTCCTTTTGATAATGTCACAGGGGGAGAAAACTTATGATGTTTTGATGTTATGTACTATGAAATGAATTCAGAGAGCATGACTTGAGGGGGAGCTTTATGTACTCCCAAATCAAATCAAAATATCATTGTGTGCCATCATCAAAAAATAGGAGATTGTTAAACTTATTTATTTGATGATTTATTTGGAAGAGAAAAATAGAATCAAAATTTATTTTGTCCCATTATTTCTCACCTAAACCTTTATCCTAAATGTTTTTAGAATCTATTTAATAGTTGATTAAATCAGGAGTTCAAACAGCCCAAAACAGAGGTTCAAACAGCCTAAAACAGAGGTTCAAACAGCCTAGCACAGCAGCAGGCCAAAAGGTTCAAAAGGTTCAAGTTGAAGATATGCAAATTAGTAATGATGGAAGTACAACGGCTATAAAGGTTTAAAAGGCCAAAAGGTTCAAGTGAAAGATATTCAAATTTGTAATGATGAAGTGGAAGATATTCAAATTCGTAATGATGGAATTACAACGGCTATAAACGACTATAAATTCAAATGACTACAACGGCTATAAATTCAAATGAATACAACTGCTATAAACGGCTATAATTTTCATTATATATACCAAAGCCTCTAATGTAAACAAGTTACAAAAAAAACCTAAAAATATTCTTTGATCTATAATCACTCACATCTTTTCTCAGAAACTATACACTGAGCCTTATAGCTTTAAGCCCATCTTTCCTGTGTGAGGTTTACAGAAAAATCAAAGCTTCATTTTATATACCTATCTTTGAGAGAGATTTATTGTAAGCATTCTTTGAAAGCAAAAATATCATTTCATCTTGCAAAAGTGTTGCAAACACTATGTTCTTGAAATCTTGAGAGTGATTGTGAATCACTTAAGATTTGCAAGGGTTTGGGCTTGTGAAGTCTGTATAAGGAAACCCTGACTCGTGCCTAAGGCCACGTGTCCGTCATCACCAAAGTTGCCTCGGTTCGGGAACTTGGGTACGATTGGGGAAGGTCATGCAATGAGCACCCCCGCTCGCCCGATCAAAGATCGGCCTGTACTAAGCATGATATCTTGTTTTTGAAAACATATGCGTTCTTATTCTGGTTATTAGCTAGAATTTACTATGTGATGCGCACAACACACAAGTATAGACTAGATCGCCTAATTTGGAATAAAGCATTGCATTTTCATTTGTTTGAAAATGGTTTGAAGTTTGCTACTCGCGAGTAGGCTAAAATGCGGGTTTCAATGAATTGTCGCAATTTAAGTAATCCAACCTTCACCCACAGGCATTTCGGCAGTTATATCACATAAGCAATTAGCCTCATGGCAAGCATGCTGTCATGTTAACACTCACACACATGCAAGATGCTAAAGTGTAAACACTCACAGCGCGCTCCGAGCCAAAACAAGAAACTAGTTAGAAATCATGCATGATCCTAGTTCATGTTAAAATGGCTAATGCATCGCATGCAAAGTGCAACTAGAATAGGCTCGGCTAATCTAAAATGGCATATGAGATGCGACAATTCGATACATGTATTCAACTTGGAATTGAAATACAATGCAGTTAGTATGATGAGCCGAGCCCGGTGCATGCAATACAGATGAATGGTGCAAACATGCATAGCATAAGGATGCTAATTGAAATATGCCCTAGAACTAACCACTGAAAGTAGGTAAGTAAAAGAGAGAAAGAAATGGGGGTAGGAAGACATGCACACACGCACGCACGCTTATTACATAATTGCGCCCTCTCGACGGAGGGACCAAAAGAATAATACAAATCATCTAATTAACTAACTAGCAAGCTAATTAATTAATTACACAACCAAATCGAAATAAATACCTATTCTAAGTTATTAAAACACTGAAATGGCCTCGAGACGAGGGTTGAATGCATGCTCGGACAGCTTCGCTCGGAACTCCATCGCCATGCTCCATGTTGCCTCTATTTGCACTACTCTGTACCTCTGAAAATTGTGCCAACTTCTGTGACACTTCTGAACCATCTTGTGTACACTGTGGCAGGTCATCGACCAAGAGATGATGCCATCGACCAAGATAGGAAGGTCATCGACCAAATATAAGGCTCTCGGCCAAGTGTCTGTTGCTGATTGGCACTGAATATGGTCGATCGACTATTTCTTCCTATGAAAAGCTCCTGTTGCTGCTGCAGAGGACAAACAGAGCATGGTAATACATTTACAAGACAATGTCTGCACAACTACACCCCTTATCATGTTTAAGACTGAAAGGTGTGTAGTTCTCGACCCTCGGACCACCAATCACGCATTTCAATGCATGATGGCCAAAGGAGCCAAGTGTGCAATTCAATATCAAATGAAATGCAGAAAAGAACACATAAGGGGGCCCCAACCTCTATCATGCTTGATCAAGAGGCAAGGCAATGCACACACAATGCAATGCAACCTAAGCATGCAAGCAAGCATGCAAACAACCCAAGCATGCAACAACATGCAACAAGATCATGCAATGCATCTAATATGCAATAGGCACACAACCTAAACATGTAAAGATGCATGGCATAGGTATGTGACAACAATATTAGCAACAAGCATGTGACAACATGTAATCTTAACAAGTATGCAAGATGGATGAGCATGCAACAACATGTCAATTAGCAAGCATGTGACAACATGCAATATGACAAGCATGCAACAAGCATGAAAGCATGATGTAAAGTAGAAACTTTGAACAACATGGTTAATGGACTTAAACTAAAGGTGGACATGCCTCAGCCATGCCCAAAATCAATGGCCAAAATGCTATGGAAATGAAGACAAAGGTACATACAAACATGCATGCCAATTGCCTATCACCTAAGCATAGGAGAGCAACTTTCAAGAACACTTAAAAGGGGACAAATATGGACATGTGACATACATTGTAAGCTCTGAAGTCATGCTAGGAAAGGTGCCAAACCAACCAAACAAAGCAAGCAAGTCATGCAAAAAGGCTTAAAGCTTGAAACAAGCCAAGGGGCTCAAACCAAGGCTATGCAAAATCTGAAGCAAATGACAGGTATAATCCTAAACAGTCCAAGATCATGCCAAAATGAGCCTAAAACATGCAACGACCAAAGCCAAAATAAGCTAGAGCAAAGGGCCGAAAGCATGAGGCATGCAAGGCTACAAAAGAGGTGTTTCACTACACCTATCAAAACCAAACATGGCATGACTTAAGCAATGAAAAACAGAGTTATGGCATGGTAAAACAAGACCAAAAACACACTTAGATGGCATCCCAAAGACCTAAACATGATGGCACACACAATGACCCATTGATGAGGCATAAAACATCAACTCTTTAAAGCAGTAAATGAGTGACAAGTGCAAGTGTTTGAGCATGAAACATGGACTGAAATAGTATAACAAATTATGCCAAATCATTGAAATGGTCCAAGTGAAGCATGCTAGTGACTTGGACACTTAAGGCTAACAAGCCAGAATGCCTTATGGCTGTACAAAGCATGGCATATATGGTCAAAACAACTCAAATCAGAGCTTAAACATGTTACAATAAGGCTAAAAGCTTCATGGAGTCGAGCCAAAATCATGCTAGAAACATGGCTTAAAGCATGATGCATGTTAAGGCAAATGAAAGGATTGCAAGGCAAGTACATGAAGCATACATGGTATGTCCAAACCATGTCAAAACAGTGTTATATCATGGCAAAACAAAGCCTAATACATACTGAAATGAAGCTAAAACAAGCCAAGCAAACATGCTACCAATATAAGCCATTTATACTAGCATTCAAGACAATAAGGAGAGGGTGAGGGGATGACCCTTTCCTATTTAGGATTCCAAAATCACCTTTCTACCACTAAAAATCCTCTGGATTTCAGTGGTAGGAAGGTCATGCAAAGCCAAGAACAAGGGCCAAAAAGGATGGCCTAAAACAAGGCCTAACAAGGCCTAAGAGGGGGGGAAACAACCCCAAACCAAAAAGTGATCTTAAACAAAGATCTAAAGCATCAAAAATATGAACTTATTGTAGTTTAGAGTTAAGCTTAAAACAATAAGCAAGAGGGTCTAAAAGCTTAAGCAAGAAAGGGGTATTAAAAGCAAGAATGCTCATCCTTGAAGAACACTTTCAAGAACAAAGCTCCAGCAGGTTTTCCAAGCTCAAACCAACCCAAGAACTCTGAAATCAACCTCAAGGGACCTCAGCTCCAAGAGGATGGTGTTCTAGTGTGTGTTTGTGTACAATAGTAAGACAATACTACACTTTTGAGTACAAAACAAGGCTAAACAAAGAAGAATAGATACAAAAGTATATCTATCCCTCAAGACTCAATTTTCTGAACCCTTGAGGAGGGAGGAGATGGTTCTCTCTTATAGAGAACCAAAAGCAAAGCTTCTTGAGGAAGCTAAGCAAAGGGGCAAATCCCTCCATGTGTATGGAGTGGGTGAATTGTGCATGCCAGGTGGCCTAAAATATCTGCATAAAGCAGATGAACAGGGTTCGGCCAGAAAACATGGCCGATCGACTAACTTAAGTGCCGATTGACCAAAAAGAGTGCCGATCGGCCAAAACTTTGGTCGATGGCAAGAAAACAAGGCCTACGGCTTCCATCCTTGGCCGATGGGTTCAGGGGATGGCAAACAAGCCACCCTCTTCCCTCAGAAGCAAAAACATAAGTGCTTGGTCCACAACCAAGCACAAAATAGACAAGTTGAGAGATCCTAAGAAAAGGCGTGTAGCCAAGACCTCCGAGAACGCAAAACGAACACGAGCATGAATGATCATCGAGTGTTCAAACGATGACATCCGAGTCTTGAGGACGGTCAAAAATGGGGTGTCTACAATTGCCCCTCTTTGACAGAACTTGAAAGTCGTAAAAATGACGGGAGTGAATGTCAAAGCCCAGAGACGACCCATTTTTGACGAGGCTGAAGACCTAGACATACATACAAGATAACAAAGATATGTGCCCGAAGGTAGGGGCAAAATGCAAATGACATGTACGGTGCCGAGCATAACTTATGATCATGCAAACGGAGCTGTAACGAAGCATAACATGCAACAGTTTTAAGAAAGCAAATAAAAACCAAACTACATTACATGCAGAAAGGATGTAAGAGAATTATACAATGCACGCTACATCTCACGCAGAGAATATGCAATACCGTCCGGTTCATCTGATCGCACCAGCTTCCAATGAACTATACATACAATATCGTGCCTGCAAAGGAAAGAAACTTAACAGGTACAATATCGTTAGAAACATGCATAGCAATGCAGGTGAAAAGTACATGACAATGCAAGTGGAGGGGTGCATGACAATGGAACCAAAGCGTGATGCATAACAATGCGGAAGGGATGCAAGACAATGCAACCTAAGTGTGACGCATAACAATGCGGACGGGATGCAAGACAATGCAACCTAGGTGCGACGCATAACAATGTGGAAGGGATGCAAGACAATACAACCTAGGTGTGACGCATAACAATGCAGAAGGGATGCAAGACAATGCAATCTAAGTGTGACGCATAACAATGTAGAAGGGATGCAAAACAATGCAACCTAGGTGTGACGCATAACAATGCAGAAGGGATGCAAAACAATGCAACCTAGGTATAACACATAACAATGCGGTGAAAACAAGCACAACAATGCAAGTGACGTGTACATAACAATGCAATGCACTAACAAGTGCAGATGAAATACGCAAGATAGCGCGAATGATACTATGTAATGCACGAAACAATGCAATGCGCAAAATAGCGCGAACAATGCACTGACAGGTGCAGGTGAGGTGCGCAAGATAGCGCGATGCGCAAAAAAGCACGAATGAAATGCAATGCACTAACAGGTACAGATGAGGTGAGCAAGATAGCGCAATGCGCAAAATAGCACGAATGAAATGCAATGCACTGACAGGTGCATATGATGTGCGCAAAATAGCGTGAATGCAATGCAATGCACTAACAGGTGCATATGATGTGCGTAAAATAGCACGATGCGCAAAATAGCGTGAATGATGCAAAATGCAATACACTAACAGGTGCATATTATGTGTGCAAAATAGCGTGAATGATGCAAAATGCAATGCACTAACAGGTGCATATGATGTGCGCAAAATATCGCGATGCGCAAAATAGCGCAAATGTAATGCAATGCACTAATAGGTGCATATGATGTGCGCAAAATAGCGTGAATGCAATGCAATGCACTAACAGGTGCATATGATGTGCGTAAGATAGCGCGATGCGCAAAATAGCGCGAATGATGCAAAATGCAATGCACTAGCAGGTGCATATGATGTGCGCAAAATAGTGCAAATGAAATGATAGTATAGTAGATACAAAAAAGGGTGACATACTCCAACCATGCTGGAATCAAGAGAGGAGGAAAAACAAACAATCAGGCGCGCATACAACGCAACCTGAGTCAAATTCCAAACACGCTGAAATCGTGTGAGGAAAGGGACACTCAAACCACACTGAAATCGTGAGAGGAGGTCTAGAACAATTCCAAAATGCTGAAATCGTGTGATGAATGAACAACCCTAACCACGCTGAAATCATGAGAAGAGGTCAACAATTCCAAACACGCTGCAATCGTGTAAGGAAGGAACAACTCTAACCACGCTGAATTCGTGAGAAGAGGTAAACAATTCCAAACACGCTGTAATCGTGTAAGGAAGGAGCAACTCTAACCATGCTGAATTTGTGAGAAGAGGTAAACAATTCCAAACACGCTGCAATCGTGTGAGGAAGGAACAACTCTAACCACGTTGAATTCGTGAGAAGAGGTACAAAACAACCCACCCAGGTGTGTTCAAAACACAACTTGGGATAAATTCTAAACACGCTGCAATCGTGTGAGGAATGGGGACAGTGAGAAACATAGGGACAAATCCCCGTGTTTCCGAAAGAAATAGAAACATAGGGACATATCCCCGTGTTTCCCGAAGGAAAGAGAAACAAAGGGATATATCCCCGTGTTCCCCGAAGGAAAGAGAAACATAGGGACATATCCCCGTGTTTCAGAAAGAAAGAGAAACATAGGGACATATCCCCGTGTTTCCCGAAGGAAAGAGAAACATAGGAATATATCCCCGTGTTTCGGAAAGAAAGATAGTGCAAAACAATGCACAACTCTCAGCATATCACACACGAGAGACGAAAGGTAAAATTTCTCAACATATCACACGCAAGAGAATAAAGGTAAACCTCAAAGCGTATCACACGCGAGAGACGAAAGGTAAACTTCTCAGCGTATCACAAGTAAGAGGTGAAAGGTAAACGTCTCAGCGTATCACACGCGAGAGAGGGAAGTTATCCAAACGCGCGCCAAACGCGAGAGGAGAAAGGTATTAGTCAAACTGAACCAGAACTACTGAATGAACCGTACTTACAATACCGTGCAAGAACGAGAAAGAAACTAGATAGGTTAAAATGCAACACAATGCAAGATGCTAAAGGAATACAATAAACAAACGCAGTGGCGCTTTAGAAAGCACCTCACGGGGTGAGTGGCGATAAACCGCTCCACTCTGACGGGGATACCCCCCTCATGTTCTTCGAACACTTATCTTCAACACACAGTACAAAGGCGCTGAAATGCTGACAAGGAGTGACATCTGCTGGAGAAACCACGGATGCCACTTTTCTTCTTGATCATACTCACAACTTTCCCTATTTTTCAACGGGGTGATAGACTAGGATGGATCAGTATCCGGAATCGAGATGCATACCCGCTACCTCGACCTATGGGGCTTCCATACAGATTTCAAGCCGGGGATATACCCCTGGGAATTCAAACCAGACTTTAGTATTGGAAATTCCAAACCTTTGTGTTCTGGGCCACAACCATTCGAACTCTAGTTTTCACCATCGCAATTGATCTCCTAGGAACTCATTGCGAACACAACCAAGATGCCTTTGGCAGGGATTGGTACTTAGGGAGGGCACTTTTAATCGTGATTCTGATACTGAAATAGTCAACACAGTATTTGATTCACTTTGAACAAGCAGTTCGTACAGCACACTGCTCATTCAGAACACACAGCCCATAACACAGTACTCTGTTTCTCTGAACACACAGCCCATTCTGAACACTGCTCATTCTGAACAAACAGCCCATAACACAGTACTCTGTTTCTTTGAACACACAGCCCATAACATAGTACTCTGTTTCTCTGAACACACAGCCCATTTTGAGCACTGCTCATTTTGAACACACAGCCCATAACACAGTACTCTGCTTCTCTGAACACACAGCTCATAACACAGTGCTCGGTTCATTTTGAATACGCAGGATGGAAAGACGGAACTTGTAGGAGTCGAAACAAACTCAGATGCTCCAAATTTTCTCTCTTTTCTTTTGCTTTGCAACCTAGAACCTATAGCTTTAGATAGGTCCTGATTCTACTGCTCTGAGATGACCTGGGTTGAACCTTGCGGTTTTATGAAAGAATGAATTTTGTTTTGCACAAATGTGGAGAATGGCACAGCACTCTAAGCACAAAACGATTCATTTTTGAAATTGTAATGAGAAAAGTGGTCTCAACCAGGTATTGAGCCTATAGCTGACCACAGTCAAAACGACTCAACAAAGACAAACAAAAGGTAAACAACCTAAACACATCGAGTAACACTCAAAACGACTCAAAACAAGAATCGAGACAAACAAAACAACAAACACGACACTTAGACGCATTACAAAGGCAAGAGACCTCTCAGTTCGCGAGGAGCCAGTTTCTTCGGGTATTGGTTCCCACCCTTTCTCATTTGTGATTCTCACATCACTCGGCCCTTAGGCTTTGTTTTTCTAAAAAATCCCTTTTCCTCACTTTTTCTCTCAGCACACATCTCTCTATTCTTTAATCTCTCATTTTTAATCCCTTCCCTAGGTGGTTGACGGATAAGCAGAAAGTGATGGGCTCTTGTCTCTAGCATTCTGCTAAATTCGTGTTCTTATGCTCACAGCAGTGAACTCCCCTCAGAGAGGGGTCGCGCTACAACTGGGTGTATAGCCAATCTGCAGCTGACATCGGTTGGCGATGCTCTACTGGAGAGTTTGGACGTGATCAGACCTTTTTCAAACAAAGGAATGGAATATCCTGCTCCTTTTCCAGTTCGTGCTTCGCACTTGACTTGATACCTCGCTGCTTGGAGGATGAGAGAACTTTCAGCCCTTTACTGACAGCTTCAGCTGTGCCCTTTCTGGCAGGTAGAATGCCCTTCTTGGCAAGTACGTTGACAATGGGCAAAAGACAGAACACCTGACTCGACTGTGGCCCTTGTTCATCATTTTGACCATTTTTTGTTTTGGCTTTCTACTAAAACAATTTTGACCAAGATGAGAGTTAGATTAACATACTTGTTCAACTTTCTGATTTGAAATCATGCAAGTTAGTTTGTGAGCACTAAAAATTTTCCTTTTCTGGGTCCAAGAAATGGTCCAGTTTTGGAAAAATGGAATAAGTTTTGAGAAAATTAGTCAACCTCAGTAAAAATTCTCAAAAACTATTTTTGCAAACGTCCACTGCTCAACGAGCATGAAACCTACTCTTGAGATGCACAACCTGGAATCAGAAGCAATGGAAAATTGCCCATTGTCTGAACGGCACTACATGGCAACTGAAAGTTTTCCCTTGTTTGAATAGCGTCGCAGCATATTGTAATCAGTCCTCAAAATGACGATCACAACCGAACTCTAGGATACAGCGAAGACAAAGATGATCAAAACCATTACATGGACACAATCGATTTGGAAGTGTTTATGGCTGGACTTCAGAACGAAGTTGCCTACGTATCCCAAACGTGGGAATCAAGCCTTACATAGTTCCAGTTAAGGTACACTCGGGTATTAACCTCTCCTTTTACGCTCTAACTTTTGCCAAGGCTGCCCTTTCTGGGTTTTCAACCTTACGAGCTTTGTTTTTCTTTTCTTTTTCATTTCTTTTCTTCTTTGCTTTGTTCAGAATTTTTCATTTTCTTTTTTCTTTTTCTCTTTTTTCAATCTTTGCGTTTTTTCTTTTTCTTTTGCTCTAACTTTTGCCTGGGTCACCCTTCCGGGTTTTCAACCCAGCGAGCCTCTCAAGGGTAAAAGTGTAGCTAGTCCATGTCAAATGGTTTAAGAGTCTCGAAGCCATCTGAATCTAGGAGAATGGCTGCTGTTCGTTGATGATGTAGGAGTCCATCCAATGGGGGTTGAATTTTCCCCTAATGTTGTGGATAGGAACTTGGCTGTCCTTCAGCAATACTTTCTTCTTTTATCTCCTCTGGGATTTGGCATTCATGCCGATCTTCATTGATTTATGGAATGATCTATCTTTGGCTCTTCGAGCATAATCTGACATCTTTTGCCCTAGTTCGAGGGGTGTTCCTGATCTAGTTTCGTAAGCTTCTTCTGATCACATCTGACCTTCTTGCCCCTAGTTCATGGGCTGCTTCAAATTTGGCCATACAGGCCTCACATTGTGGTTGACCATTGAACATTCTAAATCCAAGTTCAAGGTTTGAAAGCAAAGGGGTTGAGTCTTGAGGCTAAGAACGATCCTAGGCTGCACAATCTCAAGAACGATTCCATACAGGTCTTCGCGGGACGACGTAAAACATTTTTTGAAATCTTTTAAGAAAGTGACAAATCGCTCGCGCTGAAGACAATGTAGAACCAATCTAGATGAAGTCAAGATCCTTCTCAGTACTCACATTAACAAGCATGATTTCATTCATTAAGGGCTTAGCATGCCTCTCTTTTTCTCAATTGATCAAATTTTGCAAAACCCGAGAAATTCCTTTCTCTTTGCTTTCACCACATTGTTCAAAAAATTTTGAAAAACTTAGGTCAATACAATGACTTAAAGGCACAGAAGAAGTAGGTGAAAATGCCCTGTCGTTTCGTTCAAACTTCTGGCACAACCAGTGCAAGGCAGAAATAAGTACAAAAGCATGAAAACCATAGCTATTTCATTCAGATCTATTGGCACAACTGGCTCCAAGGCAGAAATAAACTCAAAAGAAAACGAAAAGATAAACAAAAAACAAAATAGTAATGTCCGAGGTAACACCCCCAGAATCACCTGACTCCTGTGCAACAGGACTGAATTGATACAACAAGATAGACCCAACTGACATAGTACAAAAAGACTGACTATATACAAGACAACAAAACTGGCTGAATACCCAAGTCAGAAAGTACAAAAACTAGCATTCGCAAATGCGCAAAATAGTGCATGCCATGTGTCACATCTGAAGTAAACTGAGCGCCACCCGTAGGTGGTTCATTCCCTAATCACTGATCTAGTGACGATAGACTTTGCTGAGCTTGGTGGGAGGATAACCTCGTTGTCAATCAAATCTTGTACCTCGTGACGAAGACGGAAGCAATTGTCGATGCTATGACCAGTTTCCTGATGGTACGTACAGTACTGGGTAGCGTCATGACCAGATGGAAGACGACTAGGGAGAGGCCGAGGCTCAAGGGATTTGAGATGCCCCTTTTCAGCAAGGATTTGAAGAGCCTTAGACAAAGGCATGTAGAGGGCATGGAAGACCCTGCGACCTCGGGGTAAATACTTCGAGGTTTGTGGACTTTTGCTGGACGCACTAGCAAAGGGGTCGGCAAGCGCTGATTTGGTTTTCTGATCTTTCCCGGATACAGAATTAGGGTTGAAAGGAATGGCTTTGGCACGACGGTCTTTCTCCTAATTTTTTCCTTGGCTTGAACTGCCCTCGTTCTGAGTGATGAAAGTGTCATCCACAGTTTTTGTAGCAACTACGAGCACTTGCTGTTTGTTCAATCCCCCGGCTTTCAAAGCCTCAACAGCCCGCAGAAGTTGTTCATAGGGATCAGTGTCCACCTTCACCATGTGTAGAGACCCCATTTTTAACCGTCCTCAAGACTTGGGCGTCACCGTTTGAACACTCGGTGATCATCCATGCTCGTGTTTGTTTTGAGTTCCCAGAGGTCTCGGCTATGCGCCTTGCTTCAAGATCTCTCAACTTGCTCGTTCTGTGCTTGGTTTTGCACCAATGACTTGTTTGTTTTGTACCTGAGGGCAGAGAGTAGCTTGTTAGCTACCCTCGATACCCACTGGCCATGGCTTGAGGCCACTGGTCGTATATTATTTCTACCGGCCATTGGTGAAATATAATATTGGCCGGTCGGCACTTAGTATGGTCGGTCGACCATCTGTTTGGCCGATGGCCTCCTTTTCTAGCCGGTGCCACATTTTTGCCTTTTTCAGGCATGGTGCAAACCAGCTGTGCTAGCTGGAATGCACGGACCCTTCTCCCCATGCACGAGTGTGGCTATTTTACCCCTTTTGCACCTTTTTGGTCTAGCTTCTTGAGGAAGCTTGGACACCTCTCCCAGCTTCCTAAGGAAGCCTTGGGCCCTTTGCCTTGGCTTCTTTCGGAAGCCTTGACCCCTTTGTTAGCTTCCCTTGGAAGCTTAACCTTTTCCCTTGTCTATATAAGGAGCCTACCCCTTCCTTTGTCTTGGTTGAGCAAAAAAACCAGAGCAAGATATAGATATATATCTGATATACACTTTCTCCCTCTATATCTCCCTCTCTCCCTTCATTTTGTGTGTGTTTTATAGCCTAAAGGTGTGTTTAGTTCATAGTATTGCACTAAGACACACACTCTTACACCTTGCTTCGACTTTGGGAGGCATTGAGGGTTTGTTCTTGAGGTTTTGGACTGGTTTCGATCAGAAGAAGAGGGCTACATTTGCTGTTCTTCAAGGATTCTCCAAGGGTATCACTTTTACTTTATATTCCCCAATCTTGCACTAGTCTTTTACCTATCTTGATTATTGTTTTAGACTTTGTGTATAACTGAACAAAGTATTATATTTGCATGCTTAAGATACTTCATTAAGGTTGTTTTGGTGTTGGGGGTCGACCTCCCCCTCTTTGGCCTTGTTTGGCCCTTTTGGTGCTCTCTTTGCTAAGCTTTGGTTACTATTGTGTGTTGACCTTCCCACCACTGAAATCCAGTGGATTTTCAGTGGTGAAGAAGGGGGTTTGAGGTCTTGCATAGGGGAGGGACACCCCTCTCCCTTTGTGTCCCATTTGTTCGTGTTTTTGGCTCATAAGGGTAGCATGCATGATTAGTTGTTCTTGGCTTCATTTCAGGGGTTTTTGGGTGTTGTTGGGTCATATTATGCCTCTGTTTTTTGTCAAATTAGTGGCCCCTTCCATGCATATTATACTTGCTTTGCATTCCTCCATGTTGCCTAGAAATGCACCTTGCCAATAGACCATGATGCACGCATATATTAACTTAACTTCACGAAGTTCTTAACACTGTTTTGCCATGCTCAAGGCCTATTTGCTACTGTTTTAGTCATATTTGCCATGTTTAGGGTAGCCTCCTTGCGTTTTGGATTGTGAGCCTTGTGTATGTGGGTCTCTAGCATGCTTAGCTTAGTTTATTCACGTGATTTGGCATCATTGGAGATCATGCTTAAAGTCCATAATCCATGCTAGTATGCCTGCATTCATCATCTCTTTCATACTTTGAAGAGTTGTTCTCTTGTGCCTCGAAATGAGCATTGTGCATGCCCCTTGGTTTGTGTCCCTTAGCTGCTATATTAGTGGGTTTTGAAGGTCCATTTTGCATGATAAAACTCTATTTTGTTTTGAAAGATCCATGCCATGTTTGCCCGGGGTAGGTGTTGAGCAATGCTCTCATTTGTAGTCTTGAATGCCATCTATGTTGCATCCATTCCCTAGCATGTATTGGTGTCATCTTTTGCATGCTTTTCAGTGTTTAACGTGAGTGTTTAAATTCCAAGTATATTACCCTTAAGTATGCCTAGAGTTGTTCCCTTTCATGTTCAAATGATAGGCCTTGGCGTGTGCATGCTTGCATGCATAATTGGTACCATTTTGGGCCCTTTTGGCCACTGTTTTGGGGCATGGATGAGGCCTCCCATTTCAGTTTAAGACCACTTTTGTACCTAGTTGCATACTTGGCATGATGTATGTTGCATTACATTAGAAGCATGCTTGCATTATATCTTGTTTGCATATTCGCACCTTGTTTAGTTAAGTTGCATCACATGGTCATGTTGTACACTTGATATGCCCACATTGCATTAGTCTAGCTTGCATGGTTAAGTAATGTCTTGTTGCATTTGATTAGCTCGCTTGCATGGCATTGCATGAGTTGCATTACTTTGCATTGTACATTGCATACATGCATTGCATTGCTTGGTTTGAGGTGTCAAACCAGGCATGAGGGGAGAGGTATGTTCGTACCCAAAGTAACGAAACACGTGTCAACCCTCGGTCGCCGATGCCCTTGACCACAATATGAAAGGGTGTTAGCATTCATTTGTGTGTTGCATGCATTTACATTAAGTTGCAAACTTTGCCTCTTAGGCCATCATGCATCGAAATGCACAATTGATGGCCCGAGGGTCGAGGACCACGCTCCCTTGAGTTCATTGCATGATAAGGACTGTGGCCATGCTCACATTTGCTTGAAAATTCCATGCCATACACTGCTTGCCCTCTGCTGCTGTCAACTGCAGGAATCTCTGGCCGGCCGGCCATATACAGTGCTGACCGGCCATCACGGTCCAGCCGGTGTCACAACAGTTGGCCGATAATTCATTTCTTATGGCCAGTGACCCTTTTCTTTGACCGGTGGCATCCCAGAATACTCAGGGAATGATTCAAAGTAGTTCTGTAAACTTTCAGAATTTTCAGAGGGGCAGGACAGTGTAAACAGAGGCAACAATGCAATGGCAGCGAGTTTTCGGGCGAGACGAGTCAAGCATGCATCATTCACGCATCCCGAGGTGGGGCAGTGGCCACCTTCTTTCTGCATTTAATTTGTTAATTAATTAGAAATTCTATAATAATTAATTTAGTATTATTGATTCGGACTGTAATATTTATTCGGACCCTCCGAGCGAGGGCAGTTGTGTAATAAGTGTGCGTGAGTGTGTGCATGTCTTCCAACGCCACGTCTTTTTTCCTTTTTATTTACTAGCTTTCAATGGTTAGTCTAGAGCATGTTTCAATTAGCATACATTATGATAGCATGTTTGCATCCATTCATTCATTTTGCATGCACCGGGCTCGGCGCATCATTCCAACTGCATTTGTACTTCAATTCCAAATTGAATACGTGTTAGTTGTAGCATCTCACATGTCATTGTAGATTAGCCGAGCCTATCTTAGTTGCATTTTGCATGTGTTACGTTAGCCATCTTAACTTGAACTAGGATCGTACACACGATTACTAACTGGTTTCTGTTTTGGCTTGGAGTACTAAGTAAGCTTTTATGCTTTAGCATGCCACATGTGTGTGAATGTTGCCATGATAGCATAATTACCATGAGGCTAGCTGCTTATGTGATATAAACTGCTTGAATGCCTGTGGGTGAAGGTTGGATTGTTTGAGTTGGAACAACTCGTTGAAATCCGTGCTTTAGCCTACTTGCGAGCAGCAAATTTCAAACAGTTTTTCAAACAAACGGATATGCAATGCTTCGTTCCAAATTAGGCGATCTAGTCTATATTTTTGTGTTGTGCGCATCACATAGTAATTCTAGCTAATTAACTGGAATAAGAATACATAATGTTTTCAAAATCGGATATCATGGTTAGTAGAGGCCGATCTTCGGATCGGGCGAGAGGAGGTGCTCATAGCTGACCTTCCCCAATCGTACCCAAGTTCCCGAGCCGAGGCAACTTTGGGGATGACGGATACGTGGCCTTTGGCACCGAGTCCGGGTTTCTTAAATTCCCCCATAAAAAATATTTAGGTGGCGACTCTGTATCTGGCAAAGCAGTCCATGTTTGGCACTTCTTTTCAAAAATCTGTTTCTCAAAACGATTTGTCAGATTTGGACTCTTTGGTTCAGATTAAGAACCGTGACAATTCGAGAGTCCGAATTGTAGTGAGCCCAATATGAACTAAACGAGACTCACCCTCCTGGGGCGTTCAGGGACGTCTACAGTTTCTGGCGACTCTACTGGGGAGTTTGGAGAATTTGACTCGAACTCATGATATCTTGTTTTGACTACACTATGTGTTTCTTTGCATTGCATGTGCATTGGTGCGCCTAGGACACCGTGTTTGCCATCTGCTATTCCTGAATGGTTTGTCGGAGGCTTGCTCTGAGAAGCGTGCCATAAGGTTGACCGGTTACGGGCTCTGCCAGTATGGGAGCACAAACCCTGGTTTTACTGGGGCACCCTTTTTGACCATTCGACCTAGTGCATATTCGGAATCTATAGTGACCATTCCAAACTAGGACAGGTTGCTTACCCGATTATAGGTTGTTTGAAACCGCTGCGTGCGTAGTGAAACCCTAGCTCCTGACAAAATAGGACAGGGAAACCCTACCCCCAACATAGGGGTGTTTTGGCTCTCACTTTATCTGCTATGTGCTTTACAGTGTGTCTCTACAGGAATGCGTGTATCAGTTTGCAAGTTTCGGCACCAGGCCTAAGGGCATCGGTATCAGTGTTTTGGAGAATTAGTTATTTGCGGGTATCGGGTTCAGTTTTGGGAACAGTGATTCGGGGACAATAATTAGTATTGAGGAGCAGTGTATTCAATTTATCAACCGTGGGTTGTGATACCCAACTGTGTGTTGTTTTTATTTATTTTACGCTATTATGCTGCCCGTTTGTCAGGTTATTTATTTCCTTATTGCTTTATTTATCTTCTTGCTAGGTAGTTTAGCACGATTGCTTCTGACCCAGTAGATATCCCCCAAGCACTCTGGACTAGAGGTCGCCGGCTCAATCGATCTGAGGATCTGGTTGACGGACAACCAGTGTTTTATTCTCTACCCTCGGTTATCTGACGAAAGCTGAGAAGACGCAGTGTGTCTGAGCAGAGATCGCCGGAGCAGTGGTAGACCCTACCAGTGGACAATTAGGCTGAGGTCTCAATTTTCACTACAGAGAGGGAATATATACCAGTAATTCAATCAAAACAAAGCAGTATGGCAAGCTTAGAGGAGATGGTGCGCCAGCTCCAAGAGAGCATGATAGTTAGGCAGCAAGATGCTGTCCGACAGGCGGAGTTCGCCAAGCAGCTGGCCACGGTTATGACTAAACAAGCAGAGTTAATCGTAAGGCTACAGCAGCAAGCTGGGGCATCTGCTTCACATCAAGCCCCTCCCCCACCAAGGGTTCCGATACCTAAGGAGACACCAAATGTTCAAAATGTCCAAGAGGATACAGACATTCCAACGGGCCCGGCTCCGCCCCCGATTCCACCGCAACTATCCAAGGCGCCCACGCCTATCAATGTACCGGACTCTCCCTTCGAGTTCGAAATGAACCCCACAGTACTGAAGCTGAGTAAGCTGGAAAAGATGTTTAAGAAATCCCAAGGAGTCAAGTCCATTCCTGACATTGAGAACGGATATACGGACGCAGCTGTGACGCTGCTAGACCGGTTCAAAATGCCACAAATTGACCGATTTGATGGGTTTGGTGACCCCATGGTGCACCTGAGGTTGTTTTCAGATATCTTAAGGCCGATGGGCCTCACCAAACTACAGAAGTTGTCTCTGTTTGGCCGGACCCTGTCGGGTGTGGCGGCCATCTGGTACGCTAAATTAGAAGATGACATCAAGAGAAACTGGGATGAGATGGCTGAGGCCTTCATTGCGCAATACTCATATAACACGCAAATCGAGATTACGACCCATGACCTCGAGACGACAAGGCAGGAGCCTAAGGAAAGCTTTTCAGAGTTCGTGACCAGATGGAGGGCCAAGGCGTCGATGATGACCCTAAGGCCCACAGACAAAGATCAAATTAGGATGATTGTGCACAATCTCCTGCCTAAGTTGATGCAGAAGATGATCGTGCTCCCCTTCCCTACCTTTTCAGATCTACATGAGATGGGAGCATAGATTGAAGATGCCTTGAAGCAGGGCTTAATTGATAATGACCGGGAGCAACCCAGAAGAACTTTCAATCGCAACAACAATGCTGGCCCGAGTGGTGTTACAACTGCAAGAACCTCAGAAGTGAGCGTGGTCACCACCATCCCCCCTCCCCCTCCAAGGACCGTGGCAGCTACGCCATTCTCCAACACGTCCGGAAGCAATACACAAACAGCCAAAGAGCCTTCACCCCACTATACATGTCCTTGTCCAAAGCTTTAGGGGTTTTAATCAGAAAGGGGCACTTGAAACCCCTAGAGCCGCGGCCATTACCGGAAAAACTTCCCCCTACCCACAACCCAGCCAAATATTGCGCATTTCATCAACAGCACGGTCATGACATCGACCAATGCTACTGATTACATCATGAGATTTAAGATCTCATCGATAACGGGGTGATCCTGCCTCCAGAAAAACCCAACGTCACAACTAACCCTCTCCCTCCGCACAACCAAGCTCCACCTCCCAAACGTATCAACTTCATTCAAACTGGGGTCGTGTCTTACGATCCTAGCATCTACATCACTCCTTCCCACCTACCTAAGTCGTAGGTGTCCCTTCCCGACTGCATTGACTTGTGCATGTTGGACATCTCCAGAACCTGACGCGAACCAATAGTGGTGACTGTCGAAGATAGAGCAGGGGAGATTGCAGAGGAGGATGGGATTATCGAGTCAAGGTTTGAGCAGTCTGGGAGTCTCTCTAAGGAAGCCTACAATCCGAGTGATTACATTTTGTCAGCAGGCCAGGCTAGGCCAAGTGTGGAATTGCCAGAGAGGGTAGAGCTGTGTGTGATCCAGGGGGATAGGTTTGAGCAAGGGGCAGATGATTTGGTGGCTGTGGGAGAGGACTTTGCCAACCTCCAGTTTTTCAATGACCAAGATCCAGGGGACATGACAGTCAACTGGTTTGATTATGAGGAATCGGCAGAGGCTACCAGGTGGCTGGATGATCAACCGGATGTTGTGGAAGAATTCCAACCAGAACAGGGCCCGACAGGGCGAGAATATCAGTTTTGGCCGGAAGGGCCGAAAGTCAAAATGAATCACCGGAGAGTGCCAGTGTCAGGAATTTCGCTCAGGATTGGAGCATTTTGAATACAGGAATTGATGAACAGCCAGCTGTACTGACACAGTTGGAGCAGGAAAGGTTTGAGGATTTTGAGAGAATCAGGAAAGTTAAGGCCCAGGTGGGGACTGAAACTGCTGTGTGCACAGAGACAGAGAATGCTGCGAGCATATGGATGATGGGTACTGTGAGTACGAGAACGGTCATACCGGAGCCGGACAGGTTTCTGTCGACTGCCGATGGAATGTGGTGGGAGGACGATGGCCTATGTCTTGCCCACACGGATGAGGATTGGGGGAGTAATCAGCCAGATGATACCAAGTATATCGGTGAGGTCGATCATATGACGAGAAGCGGGCAGTATTTCAAGCCCCCGCACCTAGACCAGCCGGAGGCATCTGGGAAGGATAAGGAAGTTAAGAGACAGAAAGAGAAGAAAGCCGAAGAAGAGGCTGTACTGAAGCAGTTAAAGAAAATACAAGCAGACATCTCCATCTGGGGATTGCTTACGGCATCGCGAGTGCATCGACAAGCTGTCTTATCGGCTATGGACAAGGCCAAGCTCTCTATAGACACCAAGTCCAAACAGCTGGTGGGCTTGGTTTTTCCGGGAGGAGCTACCCCGATGTTGACCTTTTCTGACAAAGAACTGCCACTGAAGGTGCGAACCATAACAAGCCACTCTACATCTCCGTGGAGTGCAGGAACAAGTGGATACCCGTGGTGCTTGTTGACACAGGGTCCGCCGTCAATGTGTGTCCAGCGAGGACTGCCTATGCAATCGGTTTGAAGACCGCGAACTTTGTGCCAACAGCCCAGGTGATTCGGGCATACGACAATACAAGCAGAGAAGTCATGGGGACAGCGAAAATTCAGACCAAGGTTGGGCCGGCGCAGCATGAAATTGACTTTCACGTCTTAGAGGTTCCCGCCACTTTCAATCTACTCTTGGGGCGGCCATGGCTGCATCAAGAGAAGGCAGTTTCTTCTACCTTGCATCAAATGGTGAAATACCCCCATGGAAAGGGAGTAGCCATTGTTTTTGGGAATTCATCGATCCATCCACCACCAGAAGTATCTACGCCAGTTTTGGAAATTGAGCACTGTGTGGAGGATGTGCTCTTATCTAGTTTTACCCTAGCTGAGGCCCGGGTCGTGCAGAACATCTTAGCTATTGATGAGGGGGTGTATGTCAGTGCTCAATTAGTATACCTCATGAACAGGCTTCAACACATCCCCGGGATGGGATTGGGAAAGAGCGGCAGGAAGGGCGTCGCAGCATGGGCCGAGGTGCCACACAACCCACATACCTTTGGCTTGGGTTATCTGCCCACCAAAGAGGATTGGATAAGGAAGGGTAAGGAGATGGCGGGGAGAGCCAGAGCGAAGAAGGCGGGGAAGCCTTTTGACTTAATGCACCGGCCCATTCAGGGTACCCTAAACGGATGCTTCAGGGTACCCTAAACGGACGCTTTGTTCCGGAGGGAGAGGACTTTCCGTTTTGTGGCTTCCCAGAGCCATGGCTAAATGTGGAGAGGAAACACGTGCCGGCGTTTGAGATATTCTTTAATCTACAGTTACCCAGGGATGACGTTGACGAAGAGCAGACAAGCCGATTAGCTAAGGCAGAGCAGAGTAAGAAAGTGCAGTCTGAGGGCATTGAAAATGAAATGGGGGTAGCACTGGCATGTCTACTTTCAGATCCTCCGATCGAACAGAAGTGCTTGGGGGATAACTTCTCGGTATGCATGATCGGGAATGGAACAGCTGCGGGCCTACCAACAACTATTTTGGATGCATCTATCGCACCCTCTCTTGTTTGGCAGTATGAAGAGGGATTTTTGTCAAGCAGCACCGGGTCAGGTAGTGAGCCGGAATCTAATTCCACCGAGTCTTGTGAGTCGGAATCAGGTTCCAGCTCAACTGAGTCTGAGTCCGGTATTCCTGGGGGTGATAACCCGGATGCCACAGTCCTGTCCAGGTCGTCTTTTTCTTTCTCTTTTGAGTCTGTTGTAACAGAAGAATCGGACGATTCGGAAGCACTTAATGAGAATGATGTGGATGTGGTTTCTGAGTACTTTTATGTGCCTTTGATTTATTGCTTGAATCAGGACTTTCAAAATTTTGACAAAAACGACGAGGAAGAAATTCCTCCGGTTTTGCAATGATTAATTGATCAAGAGCAGGAAAGATTTGTTAAACCTTTAGTTGATGAAATCACTATTGTGAATATTGGTACTGAGAAGGACCCGTGACTGGTCCAGATCGGGTCCACGTTGTCTTCGGAGGAACGCGAGCGCTTAGTCGCTTTATTGAAAGATTTCAAAGATGTTTTCGCGTGGTTCTACGAAGACATGCCTAGAATCGATCTTGAGATTGTACTGCACCGGATCGCTCTTGACCCCGAGACTCGACCCATCAAGCAAAAACTCAGAAGAATCCGCCCTGACTGGGTCATCAAGATTAAGGAAGAGGTCACCAAGCAAATCGACGCAGGGTTCTTGCTGGTATCCGAATACCCGACTTGGTTGGCCAACATTGTTTCGGTGCCGAAGAAGGATGGCAGGATCAGGGTATGCGTGGATTTCAAGGACTTGAACAGAGCTAGCCCGAAAGACGACTTTCCCTTGCCGCATATTGATGAGTTAGTGGATTTCACAGCGGGGCATGCTTTGCTCTCGTTTATGGATGGCTTCTCAGGCTATAATCAGATAGTGATAGCACCTGAAGACTGGGAAAAAACTGCATTCGCCACCCCGTGGGGGACATACTGCTACAGAGTAATGCCGTTTGGATTGAAGAATGCTGGAGCTACATATCAACAGGCTGCGACCACAATATTGCATGACATGATCCACAAAGAGGTTGAGGTGTACGTGGACGAGATGATTGTCAAATCCAAAGAAAGATAGGGCCACTACACCACCTTGCAAAAGTTTTTTCAAAGGATCAGAGAATTTCGGTTGCGGCTGAATCCTCAGAAGTGTACGTTTGGTGTTACAGCGGGAAAGATGCTGGGATTCCTGATTACACAAAGAGGTATCGAAGTTGACCCTTCCAAAATCAAGGCCATCTTAGAAATGCCACCACCAAGGACTGAAAAGGAGGTGCGAGGCTTTCTAGGTAAAGTGCAATTCATAAGACGGTTTATCTCAAAATTAACCTTGACTTGTGAACCACTTTTTGGCCTCTTGAAGAAAGGGAAGAAATTCCAGTGGGATGGCCAATGCCAAGCTGCTTTTGAACAGATCAATGAATACTTACAGAACCCACCCGTGTTGTCACCACCTGAACCGGGGAAGCCGTTGATATTGTACCTTTCAGTAACTGAGACTACAATGGGCTGCATGCTCGCGCAAGAATCAGAGGACAAGGTGGAGAGAGCCATCTATTACCTAAGCAAGAAGATGCTAGAGTATGAGACCCGTTACACACCGTTGGAAAAGGCTTGCTTAGCCTTGGTATGGGCTACCAGGAAGCTGCGGCACTACCTGTTAGCTCACTCTGTAATGTTGGTTTCAAGACTAGATGCCATCAAATATCTCTTTGAGAAACCCGCACTTACGGGTAGGCTAGCTCGTTGGTTGCTGTTGCTTTTCGAATTCGATCTGAAGTGTGTGACGCGCAAGTCAGTCAAGGGAAGAGCAGTAGCAGAATTCTTAGCCGATCATCCTGTGGAAGAAGGTGAAGCAGTTGAATACTTATTCCCAAATGAGGCCATTTTGCATATCGACGACGAGTTTTGGATGATGTCCTTTGACGGAGCGTCAAATCAGTACGGGTATGGAATAGGGGTGTTGCTGATAGCACCCGACAATTCCCATATCACTCTAGCCTTCAAACTCCGGTTCAAAGTCTCGAACAACGAAGCAGAATATGAGGCATGCATTGCTGGTCTAGAAGTAGCCCTGGAGCTAGGGGCAAAATGGTTGGACGTCATCGGGGACTTGAACCTTGTTTTGTCTCAAGCAAAAGGAGATTGGAAAGTCAAAGAAAAAAAGATGATAATGTACCACCGAACCTTGGACTTGTTAATTCCTCGATTTGAGAAGCTAAACTTCGCTCATCTATTAAGAGAGAACAACAGGTTCGCAGATTCACTAGCAACTCTATCTTCCATGATAGACATCCCGTTTGGAGTCCGGATGCGTCCAGTCATTATTGACCAGAAATTTGCGCCACCCTACGAGTCGATTGCTGCTATAGATGAGGTTCAAGACGAGAACCCCTGGTATTACGACATTTGGAACTTTTTGGAGAATGAGGCGTACCCGCCAGGGGCAAATGCCAAAGATAAAAGGGTAATCAGAAGAATGGTCGTTCAGTTCATCATCTGCAGAGGTAAGCTGTATAAGAGAGGTCATCTAGGAATGCATAAGCTATGTGTAGAAGCTGAAGAATCGAAGCGCCTGATGGAGGCCATCCATGGAGGGGAATGCGGTTTGCATATGAACGGGGTAACGCTGGCACGGAAGATCCTCAGACAGGGTTACTACTGGTCCACCATGGAGGAGGACTGTATTAGCTTTGTTCGGCGATGCCACAAATGTCAGATCCATGCAAACTGCATGAACATCCCGCTGTCGAAGTTGTACAATATGACCTCGCCATGGCCATTTTCAGTTTGGGGAATCGACGTGATCGAGGCTGTTACCCCGAAGGGGTCGAATGGGCATGAGTTCATCCTAGTTGTGATAGATTACTTCACGAAGTGGGTTGAAGCCCAATCCTATGCGGTGTTGAAGGCGTCACACGTTGCAAAGTTCATCAGGAACAACATCATCTGTCGATATGGGGTCCCAAACGAGGTTATTTCAGATAATGGTTCCCATTTCAAGAAGGAAGTGATTGACTTGTTGGAAAAATATAACGTGGCTTTTCATAAGTCATCTAAATACCGGCCGCAAACCAATGAAGCGGTCGAGGCCGCCAACAAAAATATCAAACACATATTGCAGAAGATGGTGGAAACCTACCGGGATTGGCCAGACAAGCTACCGTTTGCTCTGTGGGGGTACTGGACTTCAATTAGAACTTCTACTGGGGCGACTCCGTATTCGTTAGTTTATGGGATGGAGGCCATTCTACCTATTGAGATTGAGGTTCCGTCTTTAAGAGTGCTGGCTGAGTGTCAGATAGCCGAAGCAGATTGGCAACAGAGCAAATTTGAAGAACTCATGCTCTTTGAGGAGCGCAGACTAAAAGCACTGTACCATGTTCAAAGTTATCAGCGCAAAATCGCCAGGGCTTTTAACAAGAAAGGTAAGTCCAGGAATCTGAAAGAAGGAGATTTGGCGCTCAAGGACAACCGAGCTCCCATTCACGACCCTAGGGGCAAGTTCGGACCCAATTGGACTAGTCCCTACATCATCAAGTCTATCTGGTCAGGTGGAGCTGTGGTTCTGATGGATCTAGATGGCCTAGAGTTCTCACAACTGATCAACATGGAAAAGTTGAAGAAATATTACCCCTGAGAGGCTCTCTAGGCCGAAAAACCCGAAAGGGCGGCCAAGGCAAAAATTAGAGCATGAAAAATTAGAAATTATAAAAACTGAGCTCGCAAGGTTGAAAACCCACAAAGGGAAGTCTTGGCAAAAGTTAGAGCGCAAAAGGAGAGTGAAAATACTCAAGTGAACCCGAGTCTGAACTACGTAAGGCTTGATTCCCATCTTTGGGATACGTCGACAACTTCATCCTGAAGTTCAGCCATAAACTTTTCCCCGATCAACTTTGTCCATTTGATCATCTTGGCCATCTTTGTCTATTCAGCATTCAAGAGTTCGGTTATGATCTCCGGTGCAGTGCTCTTCAAACTAGGGGCAACTTTCCGTTGCTGTGCAGTGCTGCGGTGCTATTCTGACTAGGGGCAGCTTTCCAGTTTCAGGGATCCGGGGTTGTGCATCTCAGTGATAGATTTAAGGCGTGTCTAGTTCTGATCCATATCGAAAATGGTTTTTGAAAAGTTTTGATAAAAGTTGACTTTGTTCAAATTAATCTTTTTACAACTTAGACCATTTTTGGACCAAAGCGGAAAATTTTCAGTACCCATAACCTTCAATTTCATTGATTTCAATACAGAGTTCTCCTGCTCTTGCATACAAATTAAAGTTGCTTTTTATTACATTCATAAAGAAAACTTGAAAAGTTCAGATAAAGCAATAAATCCGACGCATAGACAAGTCAGGTGCTCCTACGCCTCCTCCCAGAGCTGGTCCAAGCCTCTGATGCCAAGCTGGGCCCAATCTGTGCCTCTTCATTAAGCCAATCTATGCACTCATCAGAGAAAGTACAACTAAAAGTGGGAGCGGGGGCCAGGAGTTCCCTAGCCCCCCATGCTGCGACATGCCGAGCAAGCTGTGCACCTCCAACCGGGAACGCAGCAGAATACTCTATCCCCTCTGGCGGACAAGTCTGATCATGGCCAAACTGATGCTGGAACCGGAATGGGAAGTAGAACACACAGTGGGTTAAGCCAATCAACTGAATCCCAGTCTGCCGGGACATGCTGTAGCCCATCGTCGGTAGGTTAAGCCAAGGGCACCGCCAAGCAATGTGATCTGCAGACAAACTACACATCCAGTCAAACCACCAGCGTTCATCAAGGGCATCGACCAGACAACGTCGGAAGAAGTAGCCGCGAGCTGAGTAGGCTGGGCAAGAGTCCACAACCTGCAACTTATCCATCAACCACACCTGGGAAGGGATGAAAAATGAGAGAATAAAGAATAGGGAGATGTATGATGTGAGAAAACTAAGAAAAGGGTTTTGTGAGAAAAATTGAGCTCGAGGGCCGAGTGGTGTGAGCAATACAAATGTGAGATCGGGTGGGAAACATTACCTGCAGTAGTAGTGGACTCCCCGCAAATCTGGTTATCTCTCGGCGATAAAAGGCATCCAAGCCCATCAACGTCTCAGCCAGAGTCATGGCAATGCAGCCCTTGCCCTCCTTCAAGCCTTGGGCAACCTCAATCAACCGGACGCTAGACCCTCCGGAGCCCGAGACAAACAAGAAATGAGATAACATGCAGAAACAAAGGGCATGTCGCCGAAAGCCTTGCCAATGATGGTCACTGCAGTCTCCGGCATCAGAAAACCGACAAATCAAACTTAGAACATCCAACATTTCGTCACAAATCAAAGATCGAGCGTCGTGCATAGTAAGCCCACACATTCATCCTAAGGCTTGGGCGTGGCCAAAGCGAAGCTGAGGCAAGATTTCCTCATCACGCTCAGATTCCATCAAATTTTGGAAGTCTTTGAAGATAGGACACACCTCTTGCCTGCCAAAGCTAAAGACATGTGTTACCGGATTCCAAAACCTTGCCGCGGTGTGGAGAAATGGAAAGTGCAGCGGAGTGCGACTCAGCGTGAATAGTGCATTCATACCGAAACCCCGGAAGTTCAGCTTTTCCGAGCCGTCCAAGTTGGCAATCCAAGCTGTGAGATTTTGGGCAAGAAACTCTTCCATTTGGAGCAAATCAGTATGGAATTGAGAAAAACTATGAAGCTGAAGCCTTTTGTAGGGGATAAGGTTGAGTGGAGGACAGATGTCAGCATTCTGCTGGTCTTTGCCATTTATGGCCGGCCGGGCAAGTATAGTGCCGACCGACCACAACTTTTGGCCGATTATCGAAGATTCGGGCCGATGGCCACTTGTTGAGGCCGATCGTTTTCCCCTGAGGCCGGTGGTATTCCTTCTTGCTCCCTGAGCTGTTTTACATGTTGAACATGCTGAGGATTTGCAGAATACCACCATTTCTAATGCCCTCCGGTGATGATTTTTGCGGAGTCACGCCCATTTGCTTATCGAGTTGTTGTACATTTGCTTATCGAGTTGTATTTCACTCTCTTTAAGTCTTCATTTTTGGTTACCAAGTTGTACTCACGCTCGGTTAACTTATCGAGTTTCTTTGTTTTTCTTATCGAGTTGTAAGTCGGTTCACTACCTGATTATTACGATGGAAGTGCTTAATTTTCAAACAAATTTCAATTTCATCCACATTGTTATGTGATACCGCACGATGCGATGCGTAGAACAACAAATGTAACTCCTTTTTTGAACAAAATAGCTGCTTCATTCCATCATGCCTTTTTGAAAAGGTAAAACCTGCCTGAGGCAGTGCGATGTGCTAAAAACTAATAGTAGAAAAAGAAAGTAAAGCAAAAGGAGAGCAGGGCAGCAGAGTATCGAGATTGATACCGGTAACCTCTCCTCGCGGTCGATGCACCTCCTGCGCCCTTGTTCAGGTCAATTATATGGTTTGGCACCTTCATTACATGAGATAGCGCAAGAAAGTGCGCTTTGGAATGTTAACTGGTCTTCATGGTTGACCTTGAGCCATGTCTTCTAGGTGCGATGTTCGGTGCATGCAAGGAGCATCCTTTCCCCATGCTTGTTACGCGTCTTGCTTTCAACAAATGCCTCGTCTTGATTTGGTTGCATCTCAACAAATGCGAGTAGCATGCCTTCACTATACTTATGCTGACAATGTGTTCTTTCCTGCTATACACATTGCCTGCATTATTGCATACTTTACTTGCATGTGTATATGTATTCTCAGGTGGTTACGCATTGTGCATGTTTCTGCGTGTTCTTTACTTATATGTGTTCATACCTTGCTCGCCGTACACATTGCATGCGTTGTGGCGTTATGCTTTACTTACATGTGTTCAAGTTTCTTTCTATACACATTGCATGCGTTGTCGCGTTATGCTTTACTTACATGTGTTCAAGTTTCTTGCTATACACATTGCATGCGTTGTCGCGTTATGCTTTACTTACATGTGTTCAAGTTTGTTTCTATACACATTGCATGCGTTGTCACGTTATGCTTTACTTACATGTGTTCAAGTTTCTTTCTATACACATTGCATGCGTTGTCGCGTTATGCTTTACTTACATGTGTTCAAGTTTCTTTCTATACACATTGCATGCGTTGTCACGTATTGCTTTACTCACATGTGTTCAAGTTCCCCATCACACACATTGTCACGTGTTGTTTACTTACATGTATTTGTGCCTTCATAGCATTGTTACGCTTGCCCCAAATTGCATTGTTCTGTGTCCTACTTGACTTGCGTTGTCACGCACTTTCAATTGCATTGATTGCATACTACTGACAATATTGTACCTGTTAAGTTTTCTTTCTCTTTCAGGCATGATATTGTATGTACGATTCATTTGATGCTGGTGCAACCAGACAGACCGCACATGTATTGTATTCTCCGCGTGAAACGTAGCGAGAATTACATGATTCTCTTACATCCTTTCTGCATTGTAATGTAGTTGGATTTGTGTTGATTGCTTAAAACTGTTACATGTTATGCTTCGTTACAGCTTTCTTTGCATGATCATAAGTTATGTTCGGCTTCTTGCATTGTCAGTTGCATTTTGCCCCCACCGTCGGGCATATATCTTATCTGTAGCTTGTATGTTTGTCTAAGTCTTCGGCCTTGTCAAAAATGGGTCGTCTCTGGGTTTTGACACTCACTTCCGTCATTGATATGACTTTCGACTTCTATCAAAGAGGGGCAACTGTAGACACCCAATTTTTTACCGTCCTCAAGACTTGGACGTCACCGTTTGAACACTCGGTGATCATCCATGCTCGTGTTTGTTTTGAGTTCCCGGAGGTCTCGGCTACGCGCCTTGCCTCAGGATCTCTCAACTTGCTCGTTTTGTGCTTGGTTTTGCACCAAGGACTTGTTTGTTTTGTACCTGAGGGTAGAGTGTAGCTTGTTAGCTACCCCCATACCCACCGGCCATGGCTTGAGGCCACTAGCCGTGTATTATTTCTACTGGCCATTGGTGAAATACACTATTGGCCGGTCAGCACTTAGTATGGTCGGCCGACCTTCTGTTTGGCCGATGGCCTCCTTTTCTGGCCGGTGCCACATTTTTGCGTTTTTCAGGCATGGTGCAAGCCAGCTGTGCCAGCTGGAATGCACGGACCCTTCTCCCCATGCACGAGTGTGGCTGTTTTGCCCCTTTTGCACCTTTTTGGTCTAGTTTCTTTAGGAAGCTTGGACCTTTGTCTTAGCTTCCTCAAGAAGCTTGGACACCTGTCCCAGCTTCCTAAGGAAGCCTTGACCCCTTTGCCTGGGCTTCTTTAGGAAGCCTTGACCCCTTTGTTAGCTTCCCTTGGAAGCTCAACCTTTTCCCTTGTCAATATAAGAAGCCTCCCCCTTCCTTTGTCTTGGTTGAGCAAAAAAACCAGAGCAAGATATAGATATATATCTGATATACACTTTCTCTCTCTATATCTCCCTCTCTCTCTCTCTCTTCATTGTGTGTGTGTTTTATAGCCTAAAGGTGTGTTTAGTTCATAGTATTGCACTACGACACACACTCATACACCTTACATCGACTTTGGGAGCCATTGAGGGTTTGTTCTTGAGGTTTTGGACTGGTTTCCATCAGAAGAAGAGGGCTGCATTTGTTGTTCTTCAAGGATTCTCCAAGGGTAACACTTTTACTTTATATTCCCCAATCTTACACTACTCTTTTACCTATCTTGCTTATAGTTTTAGACTTTGTGTATAACTGAAAAAAGGCTTATATTTGCATGCTTAAGATACTTTATTAAGGTTGTTTTGGTGTTGGGGGTCGACCTCCCCCTCTTTGGCCTTGTTTGGCCCTTTTGGTGCTCTCTTTGCTAAGCTTTGGTTACTATTGTGTGTTGACCTTCTCACCACTAAAATCCAGTGGATTTTCAGTGGTGAAGAAGGGGGTTTGAGGTCTTGCATAGGGGAGGGACACCCTTCTCCCTTTGTGTCCCATTTGTTCGTGTTTTTGGCTCATAAGGGTAGCATGCATGATTAGTTGTTCTTGGCTTCATTTTAGGGGTTTTTGGGTGTTGTTGGGTCATATTATGCCTCTATTTTTGGTCGGATTAGTGGCACCTTCCATGCATATTGTACTTGCTTTGCATTCCTCCATGTTGCCTAGAAATGCACCATGCCAATAGACCATGATGCTTGCATAAATTAGCTTAACTTCGTGAAGTTCTTAACACCGTTTTGCCATGCTTAAGGCCTATTTGCTACTGTTTTAGTCATATTTTCCATGTTTACGGTAGCCTCCTTGCGTTTTGGATTGTGAGCCTTGTGTATGTGGGTCTCTAGCATGCTTAGCTTAGTTTATTCTCGTGATATGGCATCATTGGAGATCATGCTTAAAGTCCAAAATCCATGCTAGTATGCCTGCATTCATCATCTCTTTCATACTTTGAAGAGTTGTTCTCTTGTGCCTCGAAATGAGCATTGTGCATGCCCCTTGGTTTGTGTCCCTTAGTTGCTATATCAGTGGGTTTTGGAGGTCCATTTTGCATGATAAAACTCTGTTTTGTATTGAAAGATCCATGCCATGTTTGCCCGGGGTAGGTGTTGAGCAATGCTCTCATTTGTAGTCTTGAATGCCATCTATGTTGCATCCATTCCCTAGCATGTATTGGTGTCATCTTTTGCTTGCTTTTCGGAGTTTAACGTGAGTGTTTAAACTCCAAGTATATTACCCTTAAGTATGCCTAGAGTTGTTCCCTTTCATGTTCAAATGATAGGCCTTGGCGTGTGCATGCTTGCATGCATAATTGGTACCTTTTTTCGGCCCTTTTGGCCACTATTTTGGGGCATGGCTGAGGCCTCCCATTTCAGTTTAAGACCACTTTTGTACCTATTTGCATACTTGGCATGATGTATGTTGCAGTACATTAGGAGCATGCATGCATTATATCTTGTTTGCATATTCGCACCTTGTTTAGTTAAGTTGCATCACATGGTCCTTGATATGCCCACATTGCATTAGTCTAGCTTGCATGGTTAGCTAATGTCTTGTTGCATTTCATTAGCTCGCTCGCATGGCACTGCATGAGTTGCATTACTTTGCATTGTACATTGCATACAAGCATTGCATTGCTTGGTTTGGGGTGTCAAACCAAGCATGAGGGGAGAGGTATGCTCGTACCCAAAGTGACAAAACACGTCTCAACCCTCGGTCGCCGATGCCCTTGATCTCAATATGAAAGGGTGTTAGCATTCATTTGTGTGTTGCATGCATTTACATTAAGTTGCAAACTTTGCCTCTTAGGCCATCATGCATTGAAATGCACAATTGATGGCCCGAGGGTCGAGGACCACGCTCCCTTGAGTTCATTGCATGATAGGGAGTGTGGCCACGCTCACATTTGCTTGAAAATTCCATGTCATACACTGCTTGCCCTCTGCTGCTGTCAACTGCAGGATTCTGCAGGAATCTCTAGCCGGCCGGCCATATACAGTGCCGACCGGCCACCACGGTCCAGTTGGTGTCATAACAGTTGGCCGATAATTCATTTCTTATGGCCGGTGACCCTTTTCTTTGGCCGGTGGCATCCCAGAATACTCAGGGAATGATTCAAAGCAGTTCTGGAGACTTTCAGAATTTTCAGAGGGGCAGGACAGTGTAAACAGAGGCAACAATGCTATGGCAGCGAGTTTTCGGGCGAGACGACTCAAGCATGCATCATCCACGCATCCCGAGGCGGGGCTGTGGCTACCTTCTTTCTGCATTTAATTTGTTAATTAATTAGAAATTCTGTAATAATTAATTTAGTACTATTGATTCGGACTGTAGTATTTATTCGGACCCTCCGAGCGAGGGCAGTTGTGTAATAAGTGTGCGTGAGTGTGTGCATGTCTTCCGTTTTTCTTCCTTTTTATTTACTAGCTTTCAATGGTTAGTCAAGAGCATGTTTCAATTAGCATACAGTATGATAGCATGTTTGCATCCATTCATTCGTTTTGCATGCACCGGGCTCGGCGCATCATTCTAACTACATTTGTACTTCAATTCCAAATTGAATATGTGTTAGTTGTAGCATCTCACATGTCATTGTAGATTAGCCGAGCCTATCTTAGTTGCATTTTTCATGTGTTGCATTAGCCATCTTAACGTGGACTAAGATCATGCACATGATTACTAATTGGTTTCTATTTTGGCTTGGAGTAGTAAGTAAGCTTTTATGCTTTAGCATGCCACATGTGTGTGAATGTTGCCATGATAGCATAATTACCATGAGTCTGGCTACTTATGTGATATAAACTGCTTGAATGCCTGTGGGTGAAGGTTGGATTGTTTGAGTTGGAACAACTCGTTGAAATCCGTGCTTTAGCCTACTTACGAGTAGCAAATTTCAAACTATTTTTCAAACAAACGGATATGCAATGCTTAGTTCCAAATTAGGTGATCTAGTCTATATTTTTGTGTTGTGCGCATCACATAGTAATTCTAGCTAATTAACTGGAATAAGAACACATAACGTTTTCAAAATCGGATATCATGGTTAGTAGAGGCCGATCTTCGGATCGGGCGAGAGGGGGTGCTCCTAGCTGACCTTCCCCAATCGTACCCAAGTTCCCAAGCCAAGGCAGCTTTGGTGATGACGGACACGTGGCCTTTGGCACCGAGTCAGGGTTTCCTAAATTCCCCCATAAAAAATATTTAGGTGGCGACTCTGTATCTGGCAAAGCAGTCCATGTTTGGCACTTCTTTTCAAAAATCTGTTTCTCAAAACGATTTGCCGGATTTGGACTCTTTGGTTCAGATTAAGAACCGTGACAATTTGAGAGTCCAAACTGTAGTGAACCCAATATGAACAGAACGGGACTCACCCTCCCTGGGCGTTCAGGGACGTCTGCACCTTGTTCTTACCACTCGCCTCAGCTTGGTCAAAAGTTTGGGTTGCTACATCAGTGCGGAACCCTGGTGTTGTCGACAGGTCATTGCCAGAACTTGGGATGGTTTCAGGTTGACTGAGTTCAATTACAATTCGCCCCAATAGCGGGGGCTTTTCTGGCATGAAATTTCCGGCATACGATGTGGTCGATGGTGGAGCCGACATTTCGTAGGCTAGATCAGCCACAGACTTTTGAAGATCGCCGATCATTCCCATCAGCTCAAAAGTGGTGGGCTCACGGGTTTGAAATAATTGGGGTTCCTAGATTGGATGTGTGGCAGGTGACCTGGGCGGGCGTTGCATTTCAACATCGATCTCACCCTGCATGGTGATTTCCTGGTTCAATGCTGCTGCCATGACCACAATTTCTTATGAATTTTGCGTCATTACAAGTCTGCTGAACTGAACAGAGATGATGCGATTGGTGACTAACGGGTCAGATGAACCAGCGAGCCTTGATTGGCCTTTCTCTGGCTTGCCTCAGCGAAGGAAAATACCGGTTGCTCTGAACTGAATCTCTGACCTGACAAAGTCTATCAGCACAAATCTAATGAACCTCGGGGGATATTGGAGCATTCTGAAACTACGGTTCCAAGACTACCTTGCAAAAGAGAAAATCGGCAGCATCTCAGCCCAATTTCACCAATATAGATATGAACATAGCTGAATGTCTGTACTCATTACCGAATTCTGTCCAAAATTCTGCCTGTAAACTGATACCCTCAGGTAAAACTGATTCCCAAATACTGATGCCCTCAGGCCTGATACCCAGACTTGCAAACTGATACATGCATTCTTGTAGAGGCACACTCTGAAAGCACATAATATAGCAAATGAGAGCCAAAACACCCCTATGTTGGGGTAGGGTTTCCCTGTCCTATTTTGTCAGGAGCTAGGGTTTCGTTACGCACACAGCGGTTTCAAACAACCTATATTCGGGTAAGCAACCTGTCCTAGTTTGGAATAGTCACTATGGATTCCGAATATGCACTAGGTCGAATGGTCAAAGAGGGTGCCCCCGTAAAAACCGGGGTTTGTGTTCCCGTCGTGGCAGAGCCCACAACCGGTCAGCCTTATGGCACGCTTCTCGAAGCGAGCCTCCGGCAAACCGTTCAGGAATAGCATAAGGAAAACACGGTGTCCTAGGCACACCAATCTAAATGCAATGCAAAGAAACACATAAGTGTAAACAAAACAAGATATCATGAGTTCGAGTCAAGTTCTCTAGCACCCCAGCGGAGTCGCCAGAAACTGTAGACGCGCCCTTGGGCTTCATGCTACAGTTTGGACTCAATGTCACGGTTTTTAATCTGATCTCGCAAAGTGAAATGCAAGACTGATAAATCACCAAAGAGTCCAAATTCGGCAAATCGTTTTAGAAAACTGATTTTTAAGAAAGAAGTGTCAAACATTGACTGCTTTGCTAGATATGGAGTCGCCACCTAAATATTTTATTTTCGGGGAATTTAGGAAACCTTGACTCGTGCCTAAGGCCACGTGTCTGTCATCACCAAAGTTGCCTCGGCTCGGGAACTTGGGTACGATTGGGGAAGGTCATGCAATGAGCACCCTCGCTCGCCCAATCAAAGATCGGCTTGTACTAAGCATGATATCTTGTTTTTGAAAACATATGCGTTCTTATTCCGGTTATTAGCTAGAATTTACTATATGATGCGCACAACACACAAGTATAGACTAGATCGCCTAATTTGGAACAAAGCAATGCATTTTCATTTGTTTAAAAATGGTTTGAAGTTTGCTACTCGCGAGTAGGCTAAAATGCGGGTTTCAATGAATTTCCCAATTCAAGTAATTCAACCTTCACCCACAGGCATTTCGGCAGTTATATCACATAAGCAATTAGCCTCATGGCAAGCATGTTGTCATGTTAACACTCACACACATGCAAGATGCTAAAGCGTAAACACTCACAGCGTACTCCGAGCCAAAACAAGAAGCTAGTTAGAAATCATGCATGATCCTAGTTCATGTTAAAATGGCTAATGCATCGCATGCAAAGTGCAACTAGAATAGGCTCGGCTAATCTAAAATGGCATATGAGATGTGACAATTCGATACATGTATTCAACTTGGAATTGAAATACAATGCAGTTAGTATGATGAGCCGAGCCCGGTGCATGCAATACAGATGAATGGTGCAAACATGCATAGCATAAGGATGCTAATTGAAATATGCCCTAGAACTAACCACTGAAAGTAGGTAAGTAAAAGGGAGAAAGAAATGGGGGTTAGAAGACATGCACACATGCACACACGCACACACGCTTATTACATAATTGCGCCCTCTCGACGGAGGGACCAAAAGAATAATACAAATCATCTAATTAACTAACTAGCAAGCCAATTAATTAATTACACAACCAAATCGAAATAAATACCTATTCTAAGTTATTAAAACACTGAAATGGCCTCGAGATGAGGGATGAATGCATGCTCGGACGGCTTCGCTCGGAAATCCATCACAATGCTTCATGTTGCCTCTGTTTGCACTGCTCTGTACCTCTGAAAATTGTGCCAACTTCTGTGACACTTCTGAACCATCTTGTGTACACTGTGGGAGGTCATCGATCAAGAGATGCTGCCTTTGACCAAGATAGGAAGGTCATCGACCAAATATAAGGCTCTCGGCCAAGTGTCTGTTGCTGATTGGCATTGAATATGGTCGATCGACTATTTCTTCCTGTGAAAAGCTCCTGTTGCTGCAGCAGAGGACAAACAGAGCATGGCAATACATTTACAAGACAATGTCTGCACAACTACACCCCTTATCATGTTTAAGACTCAAAGGTGTGCAGTTCTTGACCCTCGGACCACCAATCACGCATTTCAATGCATGATGGCCAAAGGAGCCAAGTGTGCAATTCAATATCAAATGAAATGCACAAAAGAACACAAAAGGGGGCCCCAACCTCTATCATGCATGATCAAGAGGCAAGGCAATGCAAACACAATGCAATGCAACCTAAGCATGCAAGCAAGCATGCAAACAACCCAAGCATGCAACAACATGCAACAAGATCATGCAATGCATCTAATATGCAATAGGCATACAACCTAAACATGTAAAAATGCATGGCATAGGTATGTGACAACAATACCAGCAACAAGCATGTGACAACATGTAATCTTAACAAGTATGCAAGATGGATGAGCATGCAACATGTCAATTAGCAAGCATGTGGCAACATGCAATATGACAAGCATGCAACAAGCATGAAAGCATGATGTAAAGTAGAAACTTTGAACAACATGGTAAATGGACTTAAACTAAAGGTGGACATGCCTCAGCCATGCCCAAAATCAGTAGCCAAAATGCTATGGAAATGAAGACAAAGGTATATACAAACATGCATGCCAATTGCCTATCACCTAAGCATAGGAGAGCAACTTTCAAGAACACTTAAAAGGGGACAAATATGGACATGTGACATACATTGTAAGCTCTGAAGTCATGTTAGGAAAGGTGCCAAACCAACCAAACAAAGCAAGCAAGTCATGCAAAAAGGATTAAACCTTGAAACTAGCCAAGGGGCTCAAACCAAGGCTATGCAAAATCTGAAGCAAATGACAAGTATAATCCCAAACAGTCCTAGATCATGTCAAAATGAGCCTAAAACATGCAAGGACCAAAGCCAAAATAAGCTAGAACAAAGGGCCGAAAGCATGAGGCATGCAAGGCTACAAAAGAGGTGTTGCATTATACCTATCAAAACCAAACATGGCATGACTTAAGCAATGAAAAACAGAGTTATGGCATCGTAAAACAAGACCAAAAACCCACTTAGATGGCATTCCAAAGACCTAAACATGATGGCACACACAATGACCCATTGATGAGGCATAAAACATAAACTCTTTAAAGCAGTAAATGAGTGACAAGTGCAAGTGTTTGAGCATGAAACATGGACTGAAATAGTATAACAAATGATGCCAAATCATTGAAATGGTCCAAGTAAAGCATGCTAGTGACTTGGACACTTAAGGCTAACAAGCTAGAATGCCTTATGGCTATACAAAGCATGGCATATATGGTCAAAACAACTCAAATCAGAGCTTAAACATGTTACAACAAGGCTAAAAGCTTCATGGAGTCGAGCCAAAAACATGCTAGAAACATGGCTTAAAGCATGATGCATGTTAAAGCAAATGAAAGAATTGCAAGGCAAGTACATAAAGCATACATGTTATATCCAAACCAAGTCAAAATAGTGTTATATCATGGAAAAACAAAGCCTAATACATACTGAAATGAAGCTAAAACAAGCCAAGCAAACATGCTACCAATATAAGCCATTTATACTAGCATTCAAGACAATAAGGAGAGGGGATGACCCTCTCCTATTTAGGACTCCAAAACCACCTTCCCACCACTAAAAATCCTCTGGATTTTAGTGGTAGGAAGGTCATGCAAAGCCAAGAACAAGGGCCAAAAGGGATGGCCTAAAACAAGGCCTAAGAGGGGGGGAAACAATCCCAAACCAAAAAGTGATCTTAAACAAAGATCTAAAGCATCAAAAATAAGAACTCATTGTAGTTTAGAGTTAAGCTTAAAACAATAAGCAAGAAGGTCTAAAAGCTTAAGCAAGAAAGGGGTATTAAAAGCAAAAATGCTCACCCTTGAAGAACACTTTCAAGAACAAAGCTCCAGCAGGTTTTCCAAGCTCAAACCAACCCAAGAACTCTGAAATCAACCTCAAGGGACCTCAGCTCCAAGAGGATGGTGTTCTAGTGTGTGTTTGTGTACAATAGTAAGACAATACTACACTTTTGGGTACCAAACAAGGCTAAACAAAGAAGAATAAATACAAAAGTATATCTATCCCTCAAGACTCAATTTTCTGAACCCTTGATGAGGGAGGAGATGGTTCTCTCTTATAGAGAACCCAAAGCAAAGCTTCTTGAGGAAACTAAGCAAAGGGGCAAATCCTTCCACGTGTATAGAGGGGGTGAATTGTGCATGCCAACTGTGACAGCTGGCATAAAATATCAGCATAAAGCAGATGAACCGGGTTCGGCCAGAAAACATGGCTGATCGACCAACATAAGTGCCGATTGACCAATAGGAGTGCCGATCGGCCAAAACTTTTGGTCGATGGCAAGAAAACAAGGCCGACGGCTTCCAGCCTTGGCCGATGGGTTCAGGGGATGGCAAACAAGCCACCCTCTTCCCTTAGAACCAAAAACACAAGTGCTTGGTCCACAACCAAGCACAAAACAGACAAGTTGAGAGATCCTAAGGCAAGGCGCGTAGCCGAGACCTCCGAGAACTCAAAACGAACACGAGCATGGATGATCATCGAGTGTTCAAACGATGACGCCCGAGTCTTGAGGACGGTCAAAAATGGGGTATCTACACTGGTAAGATCCTCGGGAAATACATCCGGGTATTCGCAAACTACCCTTGGCAACTCAACACGAGTCCCGTAACTCTCAATATCCAAGAGAGTAGCAAGAAGAACACTAAGCTCGTTTCGACTACGAGGGTCAAATACTGGTTAGAAGACCCGATCAACCTTCTCCCCCAGAAAGTAAAAACAATCACCACTCCAAGTGCACACTGTGACTGTCTGGCGAAAACAATCAATCACTACTCGATACGAAGACAACCAATCCATATCTAGAATAACATCAAAACTCGACATGTCTAGCAACACAATGGCAAGCAGGAGTCAACGCCCAGCAACCTCTATCTCATAACCATGACACCCCCGATCTAAGTCAACTGTACCCCCAACTGGTGACTCTACTCTGAGCGGAGACGCTAACCGTGCCACCTCTATTCCCAATGCAGACATAAATGTAGTAGATATGAATGAATGAGACGTACCTGTATCTATCAATACATTAGCCAAGAAATTACACACAACAAAAACACCTCTCACAACTGCTTTGGCGTAGTAACGGCATACACGCGCCCTGTGGCCTCTGATCAACCTGCTCATCTCTCGAAGCATAGGCCTGATACACTAACTGAGCCAAAGCGGCTCCCCAATTAACTCACGAAGTCTGTACTGAGTGAGCTTACTGGTGGCTCGGAGTTTGCCTCGACCTTGATGCGCCAGATACGCTTCCCAACTGTGGGCAAGCTCTCTTCATGTGCCATGACTGACCGCACTGATAGCAAGTAGGCCTCTGTCCCTTGCTTTAAGACTGACTCTAAGATCGGTTAGGTTGTGGTGGTGGCAACATTTGTTGTCTTCCTCTCTTCTGCGGACGTGCAAAGGCCTTGTGACTAGGTTGGCCACACTTGAAACAAGAAAAACCACTCGGTGCACTCTTCCCCGAACTTGCACTAGGCAAGGGAAAGGTAAATCTAGAGTGCTGCGGTTGGGACTGAGATGTAAAGGTGTTTCTGCTCTTCTTGTTGGGCCTATAGTCTCCCTGTGACCCTTGACCTATAAACCTCGAACCCCAGATTCTCTCCTCCTCGGCCTCCACAGTAATCTCTACATGTGTCGCCATTTCCACAAGTCGGTCATAGTTCCGGATCATGTTCCCGGCAACCTTGAACAAGATTTTGGTTCTTAGTTTCTTCTCAAACTCAATGCAATGGCGCCCTTCCGTTGCTACCAACTTCGGTGCAAATCGATATAAACTAGAGAAGGCCGCTTCGAACTCGGCTACGGACATGTTGAGTTGCTCAAGATAAACAATTTAGCACGCAATTCCAAATGTGCTCGCAACTTGCCTCACACGTTAGACTACCACAATTATGTATATGATCTACCACACAAACAATTCAATTTACTCCACATAAACATTTAGTCACGTAAACACATACGGATTATCCTTTTGTGATGTGATTCATCCCACAAAAAATCAAGAATTCTTAATAGAACGAGTATTGATCAAGTGCCCTTCTAATATGACCTCAAAGAATTTAATAGGCCCAAATAACATCCCAAAAGCCCAACCCCATACCCATATAGTCACATAAACATGTTATCACATAATCACGAAAAATAGAACATTTCCTAATCATGCGAAATGAACCCATTGTGGCAAAACAACCACTTCCCGTGAGCCCCAAGTATTCAAACCCAGTAGCTCTGATACCAAGTTGTAACGCCCCGAAATAACCCAAACAAATTAGGTACATTAACCAACATCCAATAAGGAATAAAGATAGACCTCCAACCTTTACATCATTAATCAATAAAGTGTGCACAAAAGCTTTACATGCGAATTATACATTCCACGGTATGAAAATATATGAATCTATAGCATGTAGAACATCAAATCCCAAAATAAATAAAATGCCCTTAAGGGCTTACATGTTCCAAGGCTTGAGCTTGGTTACACAAAAATGGTTTCACGAACCCATACATTTATAACCCTTGGCTAGCAAATAATTCACAACAAAAATAAAGTCATTTACTCTTCACAAAAATATGTCTACGCCCTCAACACGACGGGATCACCATATCTTTTCTTGCACCAAAAACCCATAGGGGTGAGCTTAAAGCCTAGTAGAGAATCCTTACAAAGTATATACAGTTATGTAAGATTTCCAATATTAAATGCAAATGCCATGCAATGTCAATTTAAAGAGAAATTCATTTACGTGTCCTTTTTAGAAGTCACCATGTTCAACAACAGTTTGAAATCTCAACAATTCTGAAACTTACAATTTTAATCAATAGGGGCGGTAAATACGACTAAGGTAATTCCTAGGTTGGCGTCTGCAAGTAGGCTCAACTAGCACTACTGTAGACACCCCATTTTTGACCTACCTCAAGACTCAGACATCATCGATTGAGTGCTCGGTGATCGCTAATGTTGTGCTTGTTTCGAGGTTTCGGAGTTCTTGGCCGAGAGCCTCACCACCGGACCTCAGGACCCTTTGTGCTTTGACTCGGTCTGCGGACTAAGTCTTGTTTTCTCTTCCCGGAGAGAGGGAGAGGTCTTGTAGACCATCTCTCAGTGGTTGTAGACTACTTTTCGTGGTCGTAGGCCACTGTTCCCGTTTGGAGACTAGTTTTCAGTTGTCGGAGCCGTCGGATGTGCGCCTCGGTTCGGGACCGCTTAACATTCTCCGTTTGGCACGATTTTTGGAACACACCTTGTTTCCTCTATCTAGAGGGACACTGTGGTCCGGGAGACCACTTTTGTGAGGCCCCTGAATTTTTTTGTAAACCTTATTAGGTCTCTAAATTTTAAATTATTATAATAAAGCCCTTAGTTCGTCGATTAATCGCAAATTAAGCCCTAGGACTGAAAACGCATCACGGGCGAATCCATACAAACCCTAATCGATCTTGGAAGCTTAAATCACTTCTAACACTCTAATATTAATTACTTAACTCTCAAATTTTAGATTAATCGCTCTAAACCTTAACTTTCGATTTTCACAATCATCGTTCGGTTATTTACCTTTAAATTCAAAACAAGATAATACAAACTGAATTATTTTACACTTGGAATAGATACTTTGATTGAACCCATGCCCTCACATTTTTATTAAATCACAAATTGACCCCAAACAAGTACTATTATATATTTATATATATATATATATGCACTTATACCCAAAAATCTTTTTTAATAATGTATTTTATAATTTCCAAGATTTGTACAAAATATATATATATATATATATATGTATATATAACATGTCCATCAATTCACCATCACATGGCTAGCCATCATACCCTCCATAGACTATAATCATTGTACTTTAAAAAATTTTCAAATCTTGGAGCAATAATGACTTTGGTACCTATAGAGATTTGCTATATTTTTGTGTGTACTTCTAAGATATTTACATTAGTCCTAGACCTAACTAAATCATAATTAAATACATCATTAAGGTTCTAATCCTCCTCATTTCATTACATTTAATGAGAAGCCCCGGAAAAATGTATTTGAATTATTTCCTTAAAGCCCCTTAGTTTCTTAAATTATTTCGAATCTTGCCAGATAGCATTTTTAATTTTTATCGGAACAGGAATTACACTAGCCGGATTAGGTTCCCTAACCTAATTTAATTTAATTCTACATAAGTAAGATTCCAATACATGAGTTTAATTCCAAGCCCTCACTTCTTTATTTAAATTCTAAATTTACCCCACACTAGTACTTGTACCTTGTACCTTGGTATACCATCAATCTTGCAATATATATATATATATATAGGTATATATACACCTTGAGGGATGTGCCTAGGACCAAAATTAATTAAAATAACAACCCATCACACTTCCCCAAGACTATGATTAAGATATTCTAGGAAATCCAAACCTAGTGACCTAGACCTAGGTTGCAAATCTCAAAACTAGTTACCTTTCAACTAAAGATCAACTAATTGATGCCAAAACCTATGATTTAGCACCTTAGTTACTCCTATCCCATTTGACACCATCCAAAATCTTAGCTTTCCCATCCATTTTCAACTAAAGGGCTTTTATGTCCTTTTACCCCAAATTTGCCTATATATACCACACCCTCCCTAGCATGCAAACATACAAACAACACACTCACTCACACACACATTTTGAGAGGGGGAAGAGCAAGGAAGAGAAGTCTAGAGGAGGAGAGGGAAGAAGAATAGAGTTTCTTGTGCAAAGCCAGAAGGTAAGCCACCAACACAACCTTCTCTTCATTTTCTTTTCTAATGCATGTCCTTTTAAAGATTTTAAGTGATGTTTCAGATCTGTTATTATCATGTTCGTATGTTAAAAATACCAAGATTTGAGTATTGTTTCCATCTCTCTTGTATTTTCCTCATTTTGGCACAAACCATCTTCTTTTTGTACAAATCTCTCAACTTTTCAAGGGCACTCTTTCAAACAAATTTTTTGAGTTAAACATGTTATAGTTAGCATATTTTCCTCACAAAAAAAAAATGAAACTTTCCCATGGTGGAACCCCCTTTTTATAAATTTTCTTGTTTTGGGCATTCCACCTTAAAACCTGTTTTTTCAGTCAACTTTCAAAAATTCCAGAAAAATGTACAAAAATATTCTAAGACTCTTTTTTTATGTCAAAACCTTCCTTTAGAAGTTAACTTTCAATAAAATTGGTTTCATCGAAAAACATTGAGCGGTTTACAAAAAAATCAAGTTTTCGTAACGGTCGACGGATCTGGATAGATTCTGGACAGCACTGGACCATTTTCTAAATAACTTAAAATCTGGAAAAGTAATCCCATTTCCGAAACATGTTCTAGAAACTAGATCAAATTCTCTACGAACCATAGGAAGACCAAGCCCGGTGGAAGATCTAAAATAGTCCTTTCATTTTAATCTTTATGTGATGCTAAATCTGGAAAATTTGTTTTGCATGGATGTTTTATGCCCTTGTATTCATAAAACTGTTTATTAGCTTATGATCATATCTTGGCATGATATTGTATGTGTTATGTTATGTTCTTTATCTTCTTCACCTTATGGATGCATGCTTGTGTGGACATTTTTATCTGGTTAAGTTGTCTAACCTTGATGTAAAATATCTAACTCAACGGGAAACCAAATTGGGAGGGTATTGGGTTTTTGAGCACTTGAGAAATGAAAAGATGAGAATATGTGTCAAATGGATTGCTGGGATGCGTTCCCTATTTGAAGTTAATGTCTTGCGCAAGTGGTTTTCGGAACCCTTGAACGGAGCGGTTGTATTCGGACCCTAGGTGGTTTGGTGTGAGGAGGGATTCAGGCAAGGCCCTATTTCACCGTCTCTTTTGAGGCTCTGCGGTTGGCGCTACGCGGTATATAACCGTTGGTAGGCATCCGAGGTTAGTTCTGCAACAAAGCAGCAAAAGAGGGGGCATACCGAATAATCCGCGTCTGATTCTTGTCGCTGGGAGGACGAAATCTCTTTGGGGGATTTCTAGTTTGCTAACATCTAACTAAAACCTTTATTTATTTAATTGAGTATCATGCTTTATTACTTGATGTTATAGTTGTGACTGTGTATTGGACTGGGAAAAAGGGGTAGGGTGTGTGTGTGTTTATTGGGCATTCAAAGCTCACGGCATATCATGCCAGGTGACGAAGCGGAACTCATAGTGGAAGACGATGAGCCGGAAACCTTTGAAGACTTTTGGCTATCTTAGGAATACTAGAAATTTCCTTTTTGTTATTTTGTAAGACTCATATGAAGTTTAAAACTTTCTTTTTGGGGTGTAATGTAATGGAACAATCTTTTGAAGCAAGTATATTGTGGTTATTATGTATTTATATTGTATGTATGAACCTTATCGTTGCTTATGAGACCTTGTGTCAATGCCTTGTAAGATCTGTCAAAAAGGTAGTGCGCTACCTAAGAAAGCTGGACTTAGAAGGGAGGCTATTTTGACTCCTCCGGCGATCTGGGATCTTACTTGGTTATTGGCCATAGGACTCACTAGTGACTCTCCCTCGACTGCAACCTATAGTGTAGAATCGGGGCGTCACAACTTTTGTGGTCGTATGCCACTTTTTGTGCTCAACAGCCAGTTTTCGAGGCCCCCGGCCGCATGCTTTGCCTCCCGAACTCTCGTTTTACATCCGTGTTGGTTCATTTTTGGCATGAACCTTGTTTTCCTTGTTTGGGAGGTGGTACAAGGGTGGGAGACCACTTTTTCCCGCCAGCCGATTTTCTTGTCGGGAAATTGGTTTTCTTGATCTGTGGGCCACATTTTCTGGTTTCCCACCCCACCATTGGCTTGCTTTCAGTGTGGAGACCACCAATACCCTTGTCCGACCACTTTTTATCTGGGAGACCACTTGCCCTGGTCGACCGACCAGGGAAAGTGGTCGGCCGACCACCCTTTCTGGTCGGCTGGTTTCCTCCTGTTTTGTCAGATTGTGTGGTTGCCAGCTGTGCCAGTTGGAAGGCACAGACTGTATCCTCCATACACATGTATGGAGGATTTGCACCCAAGTTTTTAGCTTCTTGTGGAAGCTTTAGCTTCAAACCTCTATTAGAGAGACCCTCCCTCTCCTTTGCACAGGTTCAGATTTTCGCTAAGGCAAAAATATATATCTCTCTCTATATCTCTACATTTTGGGTTCAAAAGTGTGTTGTTCTTGACCTATTGCACCACACCTCATAGCCACACACCCCCACCATTGATCTGAGGTTCTTGGAGGGTATTTTCAGAGGTTGAAGAGTTGGTTTTTGGTCCCAAAACTTGCTAGTTTTGCTGAGCTTCAACGGTACCTCATTTTTCCTCTTTTTAAGCTCTATTTTGATCATTCTCTTAGCCATACTTGCATGCATATTTGGCTATTGTAAACTAAAAAAAACTCCATATTTAAGTGTTTTTCATGTTTGTTTAAGGCTCATTTGGTGTTGAGGGTCATCTACCCTCTTACATGCTCTATTTAGCCTTGTTTTGTGCCATGCCATGAGACCTTTGTTTTGATCTTTGCTTGGCCTTTTAGCCACTGAAATCGAGTGGATTTTCAGTGGTTGGAATGTGGTTTTGAGGGCCTAAATCAGAGAGGGGAGACCCTCTCTCTTTTGGCCTTGTTTGTTTGCGTTTTTGGCCTTTCAAAGGAGCACGTACTTTCATACATCCAAGGCTTGGTTTAGGCCCATTTTGGTGACTTTTGGGACTTGCCTAGACTCTTTCTATGGCTGGTTTGGTCACCTTGTGTTAGCCTCTTGCATGTGTAGAATAATCCCTTTCATGGCTTATCAAAGTAACACCTCATTCTTGCATGTATTGGCCATGTTTCAGTGGGTTTTTGGCCATCACTTGGCATGCCATGATTCTTTTTTTGGATGGTTTGGTAGGCTCTCATGTGCTTCATATGCTTGTAGTGTAAATCATGTTAACTAACTCGAAATGCATGATGTTTGGCCCTCTATTCTAGCATATTTTGGCTTTGATCCAAACTGATTTTGTTCATATTTTGGGCTGCCTTAGCTCTGTTTTGAGACCTCTTGGTCGAATGATGCTTGCAATGCATGCTTGTAGTATAATAGCCTTGCCTAGCTTTGAGTTTTTGAAGTCCCTTGCATGCCTAACTTGAGGTATTTGCTTGTTTTGGCACTATGAGAAATGATATTTCAGAGCTTATTTCTTGGCCATATTCTCATGTTTGTCACTCTTTCAATGTGCTTGAGAGTTGGATCATTATACCCCATTTGTGAGCCATTGCATGAGCTTCATTTTTTTGCCTTTCAAGCCATCATCTTAGTTCACGTTTGCCCCTATTTTGGCCTACATAGGGTCTGTTTGGAGTTGGTTTGGCCATTTGAGCATTGCCTTGCATGCCTATAGTGTAATACACTTCACTAGTTTCGGTGCTTGAGCTATTCAACATGCATTGTGTGAGTTGTTTACATCATTTGGAGCCATTTTGTATGCCATTTCAGAGTTGGAACATGTGTCCTTGCATTCCATATTTCATCATTTCCAATGCATTTGGAAAGTTGTGTTTTATGCCTTAGGATTGGGGCCATTGCATTGGGCATGTTTGCATGAGTTTTGGAGCCTTGTCTTCATCATCTTTGGCCACTGATTTGGGTGTTGCTGAGGCCCATCCATTTTGGTTTAAGTCCATTTTGCATTGAGTATGCCATGTTGTCGCATGATTGATCATTGCATTGTGCATGCCTTGTTCATCTCATTGTGTATGTTAGTTTCTATGTGCATTGTGTATGCTAAGTGTCATGCACATTGAGTATGCCATTTTTTAGTTCATAGCATTGTTTATGCTAGTTGCATGTTTGCATGTTATCCTTTGCATGTTTGCATGCCTTAGTTGCATTTCATTGAGATTACATGCTAGAGTCGCATTGGTTCATGCCATGTTATGCGTTGCTTTGTGTTTGGAATAGGAGTTAGTCCGAACATAGGAAGCGAGGGACGTTTCATACTTGAAGTGATGAAACGTGCCTCAATTCCCAGTCGCCGACACTCTTGACTACCCATGACGGAGTTGTTGGCTTTAGCTGCTTGTGTGTGCATTCACTTCACATTGAGTCGTGCAATTCGGCTCTTTGGCCATCATGCATCAAAATGCGTGATTGGTGGCCCGAGGGTCGAGGACTACACTCCTTTGAGCTTATGCAATTATGAGGAGAGTGGTCGTGCACACATGTATTGCAAATACTTTGCACTGTATCTCTCTTTCCCTTTGTTTCAGAAAACTAGAAACCATGAGAAGAAACTTGTCGGCCGACCAGATTTACTGGCTGGCCGACCACTTTTTTGGTTTCCACCACAAAAGGTGGTCGGCAGGTGGCCTCCCATGCCCATAAGCTGGTTGGAAGCCTTCCCACATATTCCCAAGGTGGAGTTTCATCTCTTTGGAGCTTTGTGCAAGTTTCTGAGATCAATTGCAAACAAAGGCGAGTTGGGGCGTCGTGAAGGATTTCCGAACAAGGCAACTCGAGCATGTATGCATCCTTTGTCATCCAAAGTACAGCTGAGGCAGCCTATTTCATTTGGTTTACATGCTTATTTAAATTGCTTACTTTGTTAATTGGTGATTAATTAGAGTTGTGTAATAATTAGCTGTAGCTTATTATTCATTTCATGTGTAATAACTAGGTTAATTAGATTAGCTTAGGTTAGCTAGTTGGTTTTGTGTTATTTATTCGGACCCTCCGTCGAGAGGGCGAATTTTGTAATAAGCGTGCGTGAGTGTGTGAATGTCTTCCAACCCCACGTCTTTCTCCTTTTTACTTACCTGTTTTCGATGGTTAGTTTTAGGGCAGGTTTCAATTAGCATCCTTTTGCTTCGCATGTTTGCATTCATTTATCTGTCGTGCATGCACTGGGCTCGGCGCATCATACTAACTGCATTGTATTTTAATCCCGAGTTGAATACATGTTTTCTGCAGCATCTCATACGCCATCTTAGAATAGTCGAGCCTATCTTAGTTGCATTTCGTATGTGTTGCATTAGCCATCTTTACATGAACTAGGATCATGCATTGATTACTAACTAGTTTCTATTTTGGCTTGAAGTACTCGGTGAGTGCTTATGCTTTAGCATCCTTGCATGTATGTGAGTGACTGCCTTGATAGCATGCTTGCCATGAGGCTAACTGCTTATGTGATATACCTGCCTGAATGCCTGTGGGTGAAGGTTGGATTATTTAAATTGGAACAATTCATCGATTGCGAGTTTTAAGCCCACTTGAGAGTGGCAAATCACCATGTTTTCTAAGCCCACTTGAGGGTGGCAAAATCCGCAATTTAGCCTACTTGCGAGTAGCAAATGGCTTTCAAAAACAAACATGAGATGTTTTGTTCCAACTTAGATGATGCAGTCTATACTTGTATGCTGTGTGCATCATGTAGCAATTCTAGGCTAATAAACCGGAATAAGAGCACATATGTTTTCAAAAACTAGATATCATGTTTAGTAGTGGCCGATCTTTGATCGGGTGAGCAGGGGTGCTCATTGCATGACCTTCCTAATTGTACCCAAGTTCCCGAGCCGAGGCAACTTTGGTGATGACGGACACATGGCCTTAGGCACGAGTCAGGGTTTCCTAAATTCCCCCAAAATAAAATATTTAGGTGGCGACTCTGTATCTGGCAAAGCAGTCCATGTTTGACACTTCTTTCCAAAAATTAGTTTTTCAAAACGATTTGCCAGATTTGGACTCTTTGGTGATTTATTAATCTCGGATTGCACTTTGTGAGATCAGATTAATAACCGTGGCATTGAGTCCGAACTATAGTAAGCCCAATGAACAAAATGGGATTTTCCTGGGACGTTCGGGGACGTCTATAGTTTCTGGCGACTCTGCTGGGGAGTTAGAGAACTTGACTCGAACTCATGATATCTTGTTTTGACTACACTTATGTGTTTCTTTGCATTGCATGTGCATTGGTGCGCCTAGGACACTGTGTTTTCCATTTGCTATTCCTGAACGATTTGTCGGAGGCTCACTTTGAAAAGCGTGTCATAAAGCTGACTGGTTACGGGCTCTACCACTACGGGAACAAAACCCCGATTTTTACCGGGGCACCCTTTTTGACCATTCGACCTAGTGCATATTCGGAATCCATAGTGACCATCCCAAACTAGGACAGGTTGCTTACCCGATTATAGGTTGTTTGAAACTGCTGTGTGCGTAGTGAAACCCTAGTTCTTGATGAAACTAGGACTGGGAAACCCTACCCCAACATAGGGGTGTTTTGCATCTCACTTGCTTGCTATGTGCTTTTAGAGTACGTCTCTACAGGAATGCATGTATCAGTTTGCATGTCTGGGCATCAGGCCTGAGGGCATCAGTGTTTTGAGAATCAGTCATATCCGCGGGTATCAGATTCAGATTTGGGGCAGTGGTTTGGAAACAATGATCAGTAGTTCAGAACAGTATATTCAGCTTACAAATGCCAACTGTGTGTTGTGTTTATTTAAGTTGTTATGCTGTCCGTTTTTCTGGTTGTTTATTTCCTTATTATACTTTATTTATCTTTTTGCTAGGTAGTTTAGCACAATTGCTTCCAACAAAGCAGATATTCCCCAATCACTTTGGACTAGAGGTCGCAGACTCCATCGATCTTAGGATCTGATAGACGGACAACCAGTGTTCTACTCTTTACCCCCGGTTGCTAGACAGAGGTTAGTGAGGCACAGTGTATCGGTACCGCGGTTCCCAAATTAGTGGTCCTTGAGTAGTTAGGTTGAGATTTTCGAGTCTACTGTAGAGGCAGATATACCGGCAGTTCAGTTAGATCAGGGCAACATAGCAGGAATGGAGGAAATGATGCGTCAACTCCAAGAAAGTATGAAAACTATGCAGCAGGACGCTGTTCGTCAAGCAGAATTTGCCAAGCAACAGGCTGAGGTCATGGCTCAACAGGCAGAGTTAATTGCCAGGCTACAACAGCAAACCGGAGCATTTACTTCACACCAAGCTCCACCCCCACCAAGAGTCCCAATACCCGGGGAGACGGCGAATGTCCAGAATGTCCAGGAGGATACAGACATCCCAACGGGGCCACTTCCGCCCTCGATTCTACCTCAACTATCCAAGGCACCCACGCCTATCAATCTACCGGATTCTCCCTTCAAATTCAAGGTGGACCCCACGGCATTAAAAGTGAGCAAGCTTGAGAAGCTGTTCAAGAAATCTCAAGGTGTGAAGTCCATTCCGGACATTGAGGACAGGTATACCGATGCGGCCGTAACTTTGCCGGACCGGTTTAAGATGCCACATATTGACCGCTTTGACAGATCTGGGGATCCCATGGTGCATTTGCGGCTGTTTTCGGACATACTAAGGCCGATGGGCCTCACCAGATTACAAAATCTTTCTTCATTCGGCCGGACCCTATCGGGTGAAGCGGCCATTTGGCATGCAAAATTGGAGGATTCCGCCAAGAGAAACTGGGAGGAGATGGCTGAGGCCTTCGTAGCTCAATACTCCTACAACACACAGATCGAGATCACAACTCGTGATCTTGAGACGACTAGACAGGAGTCGAAGGAGAGCTTTTCTGACTTCGTAACTCACTGGAGGGCCAAGGCCTCGATGATGACCATTAGGCCAATTGACAAAGATCAAATACGGATGGTTGTGCGCAACCTCCAGCTCAAGCTCATACAAAAGATGATTGTCGTCCCTCTCCCCACTTTTGGAGATCCACATGAGATTAGAGTGCAGATCAAGGACGCTCTGAAACAGGGTCAGATTAACAATGACAGAGAGCAGCCCAGGAGAACCTTCAACCGCAACGCCAATGCAGGCACAAGCAGTGCTGCAACTGCCAGAGCCTCAGAAGTAAGCATGGTCAGCACCACCCCTGCAAGAACCCTTACTGCTACACCATTCACCGGTGCGTCCGGAAGCAACTCACAAACAACCAAGTACCAACCTCGAGGCCAAAGAACCTTCACCCCATTATACATGCCCCTGTCCAAAGCTCTGGGGTTTTAATTAGGAAAGGACACTTGAAGCCCCTAGAGCCGCAGCCACTGCCAGAAACACTTCCCCCCTCCCATAACCAAGCCAAAATATTGCGCCTTTCACCGGCAACATGGTCACGACACTGACCACTACTTTGGATTGCGTCACGAGATTCAGGATCACGTCGACAACAGGGTGATCGTGCCTCCAGAGAAGCCGAACATCACAACCAACCCTCTCCCACCACACAACCAAGCCCCACCTCCCAAATGCATCAACTCAATCCAAACTGGGGTCGTGTCATATGACCCTAGCATATATATCACCCCGTCTGACTTACCTAAGCCGGAGGTGTTCATTCTTGACAGCACTGACTTGTGCATGTTGGAAATCTCCCGAGACCAACCTGAACCAATGGTGGTGATCATCGAAGATGGAACAGGGATGATTTCAGAGGAAAATGGGGCTGATGATTCAGGATCTAAGGAAATTGAGAGCTGTGCTGAGGAGGTATATGATCCAAGTGGCTACATTGGGTCAGCAGGCCAGGCTAGGCCAAACCTTGAACTACCAATGGGGGAAAAAATTTGTGTAATACGGGGGAAAGGACTTGATCAAAGGATAGATGACCTAGCAGCTTTGGAAGGGGACAGAGCTAACCTTCAATTTTTCAATAAACAAGATCCAGCAGACACGACAGTCAATTGGTTTGATTTTGAGGAGTCGGCAGAGGTTATAGGGTGGCTTGATGACCAACCAGATATTGTTGAAGAATCTCAGCTGGAAAAGGGCCGGTCAGGGGCAAGGACATCAATTATGGCCGAAAGGGTCGGGGATCGAAATGCATCGCCGGGTAGCACCGGTGCCAAGAATTTCGCTCGGGACTTGGGCATTTTGAATGCAGGAAATATTGAACAGCAGGCTACATTGATGCAGTTAGAACGGGAAGGGATCGAAGATTCTGAGAGAGCCAGGAAGGCCAAAGCTCCTATGGGGATTGAACGTGCTGTGGGCATAAGAACAGAACGTGCTGCGAGTACATGAACGCAAGGTGCTGTGGGCACAGGGACCATTGTAGCAGAGCCGGACAAGTGTCTGTTGGCTGCCGATGGCATGTGGTGGGAAAACGATGACCTATGTCTTGTCCACACAGATGAGGATTGGGGGAGTAACCAGCCACATGATACCTGGTATATTGGTGAAGTTGACCATATGACTAGGAGTGGGCGGTATTTCAAGCCCCCGCACCTGGATCAACCAGAGGCGTCCGGAAGGACAAGGAGTCGGAGAAGCAGAAAGAGAAGCTACTTGAAGAAGAGGCCGTGCTGAAGCAGTTGAAAAAGATACAAGCAGACATCTCCATCTGGGGACTGCTTATGGCTTCACGTGTTCATACACAAGCTGTCCTATCGGCAATGGACAAGGCCAATCTCTCAATAGACACCACGCCGGAACAACTGATGGGATTGGTTTTTCCGGGAGGAGCTTCCCCGACGTTGACCTTTTCTGACAAGGAACTGCTGCCTGAGGGCGCAAACCATAACAAACCGCTCTACATCTCTGTGGAGTGCAGAGACAAGTGGGTACTGGTGGTTCTTGTTGACACGAGATCCGCTATTAACGTGTGCCCGTCAAGGACGACATAGGCAATCAGGTTGAAGCCCGCGGACTTTTTGCCAACAGCCCAGGTGATAAGGACATATGATAACACAAGCAGAGAGGTGATGGGGACTGTGAAAATTCAGACTCAGGTTGGTCCAGGACAACACGAGATTGACTTTCATGTCTTGGACGTTCCCGCAACCTTTAATTTACTCCTAGGGAGGCCGTGGCTGCACCAGTTGAAGGCAGTCTCTTCCACCCTTCATTAGATGTTGAAATACCTCCACGGGAAGGGGGTGGCTATTATTTTTAGGAATTTGTCAATCCGTCCGCCGCCAGAGGTGTCTACACTGGTTTTGGAAATCGAGCACGGCACGGAGGTTGTGTTCCTATCCGGATTTACCCTAGCCGAGGCCCGGGTCGTACAGAACATCTTAGCTGTTGGTGAGGGGTTGTATGTTAGCGCACAGCCAGTGTACCTCATGAATAAGCTCCAACACATCCCTAGGATGGGATTAGGGAAGAGTGGTCGGAAGGGCATTGCAGTATCGGCCGAAGTGCCGCACAACCCGCATACCTTTGGCTTGGGTTATTTGCCCACTAAAGAGGATTCGGTGAGGAAAGGCAAGGAGATGGCCGGGAGTGCCAGAGTAAAGCAGGTAGGGAAGCCTTATGAATTAATGCACCGACCCATCCAGGGTACCCTAAACGGACGCTTTGTTTGGGAGGGAGGAGGATTTTCCATTCTATGGCTTCCCAGAGCCATGGTTGAATGCGGAGAAGCGTCGCTTGCCAGGGTTTGAGATCTTCTTTGACATACAGTTATCCGGGGATGACGTTGCCGAGGAGCAGATAGACCCATCATCTGAGGTTGGCAGAATGAGAAAGTGGATTCTGAGAACACCGAAATTGAATTAGGGGTAGCGCTGGCTTGTCTACTTTCAGATCCTCCGATCGTACAGAAGTGCTTAAGGGAATGAAATTGATTAATCATGCGGTCTACGCAAGCAGAACATGCGGTCTACGCAAGTAATGGAATTGATTAGTCATGCGGACTACGCAAGTAAGGAAAGTGATTAAAAACATGCGGTCTACGCAGGTGATGTAATTAACATGCGGTCTACGCAAGTAATAAAATTGATTACAAACATGCGGTCTACGCAGGTAATGTAATTAACATGCGGTCTACGCAAGTAATAAAATTGATTACAAACATGCGGTCTACGCAGGTAATGTAATTAACATGCGGTCTACGCAAGTAATAAAATTGATTACAAACATGCGGTCTACGCAGGCAATGTAATTAACATGCGGTCTACGCAAGTAAAGAAAGAGATTACAAACATGCGGTCTACGCAGGTAATGAAATTAACATGCGGTCTACGCAAGTAAAGAAAGAGATTACAAACATGCGGTCTACGCAGGCAATGTAATTAACATGCTTGAACATAGGCGAGTGAGGACATATCATCCATAATGCAGGGATATAACACAGCGTAATTGAAGCGAGTTGTGGGAACCCTCAAGACATAAAAAAAAAGATACAGGAAGGAACGTTCTTCGTACGTATCGAGCATCATTCGCAGAAGTTGTGGCCTGAGGTCAACTCGAAGGTCCACGTTTCAAAAGCGCACGTCCCCGTGGGGTCTCAAGTAGCGAAGGTTCGAAACCATGTCGTTGACCCGAATCAAAGGCATGGAGGGCGTGTTGTCCGCAAGGGGAGTTTTGCTGGTATCCATTCCGACACTCGGCTACCCTGTCCTTCTATGTTTTACTTTCCTTTTTACTAGTAGTTTAAGCGCATTGCACTGCCTCGGGCAGGTTTTATTCTTTCTCAAAATTCACACACTTTTGCGAATCACGTGACGGGAATGAAACAACCATTTTATCCAAAAGATGTTTGCGTTTGTAAACTTTCTATGCATCGCATCGCAAGGTATCACACCATAATGTGAACAAAAATCGTACTCATTTTGAACACCAAGTATCCGCATTGTATTAATCAGGTAGTGAATCGACTTACAACTCGATAAGCAAATGTACAAAGACATGATAGGACCAAACAAGCGTGAGTACAACTCGATAAACAAATCAAAAACTCAAAGAGAGTGAAATACAACTCGATAAGCAAATGTTCAAAAACTCGCCAAGCAAACAGGCGTGGCTTCGCAAGAGTCGATCACCGGGGGAGGGATCGGAGGTGGTGGAGTTCCCCAATCCCTAGCATAAACAGCTCAGGGTACCAGGAGGAAGCCCATCGGCCAGGGTCAGAGGCCACCGGCAGCAAGGAATGGCCATCGGCCAAAAATTTGTTCGGTCGGCAAAATGTGATGGCCGGTCGGCAAAGTTTTTGGCCGGCTGGCTATGAATGAGGGAATCACCAGAATGTTGACACTTGTCCTCCACCCAACCTTATCTCCTCCAAAAGACCCCAACTTTGTAGTTTTTCTCAATTCCACACTGATTTGCTCTGATGGAAGAGTTTCTTGCTCAAAATCTCACAGCTTGGATTGCTAGCTTGGATGTCTCGGAAAAGTTGAATTTTCGGGGCTTCGGCATAAATGCACTATTCACTCTGGGTCGTACCCCGTTGCACCTCCCGTTCCTTCAAGCTGCGGCAAGGTTTTGGAATTCGGTGACACATGTCTTGAGCTTCGCCGGGCAAGAGATATGTCCTACCTTTGAAGATTTTCGAGCCTTAATGGAGTCCGAGCGCGACGAGGAGCTCCTGCCCCAACTTAATTTTGGCCATGCCCAATCCTTAGGGCGAATGTGTGGACTCAGCATGCGTGACGCTCGGTCTCTAATTTGTGATGGGATGCTGGACATTCCGAGTTTGACCGATCGGTTTTCTGATGCTGGTGATTGCAATAACCATCACTGGCAAGGCTTCCGGCGACACGCCCTCTATTTGTGCATGCTATCCCATTTTTTATTTGTCTCAGGCTCTGGAGGGGCTAGTGTCCGGCTGATTGAGGTTGCCCAAGGCTTGAAGGAGGGCCAGAGCTGCATTGCGATGACTCTGGCCAAGACGTTAATGGGCTTAGACGCCTTTTACCATCATGAGACGACCAGATTAGCAGGGAGTCCACTACTACTACAGGTAATATTTTCCCACCCAATCTCCCATTTATGTATTGCTCACATCACTCGGCCCTCAAACTCGTTTTTTTTTCTCACAAAACCCTATTCTCACTTTTCTCTCCTTGTACATCTCTCTATTCTTTATTCTCTCATTTTTCATCCCTCCCAGGTATGGTTGATGGACAAACTACAGGTTGTGGACTCTTGCCCAGCATATTCAGCTCGCGGCTACTTCTTCCGGCACCATCTAGTCAATGCCTTAGATGAGGGATGGTGGTTTGCTTGGATGTGTCGCTTGTCCGCAGACCGTATTGCTTGGCGGTGCCCTTGGCTGAGCCTTCCGCAATGAGTTACAATATGCCCCGGCAGACTGGGATTCAATTGGTTGGTCTCACTCACTGTATATTCTACTTCCCATTTCGGATTTGACACCAATTTGGCCATGATCAGACCTGCCCGCCACAGAGGATAGAGTATCCTGCTGCATTCCCAGCCCGAGGCGCACAGCTTGCTTGGCAGGCCACCGCATGGAGGATGAGAGAACTCCTGGCCCCCGCTCTTACTTTCAGTTGCACTTTGTCTGACGAGTGCATGGATTGGCTCAACGAAGAAGCACAGATTGGGCCCAGCTTGGCATCAGAGGCTTCGATCAGCTCTGGGAGGGGGCGCAGGAACACCTGACTTGACTATGCCCCAGATTTATTGCTTTATTAGTACTTTCAAGTTTTCTTTATGAATGTAATAAAAAGCAACTTCGATTGTATGCAAGAGCAGGAGAACTCTGTTTTGAAATCAATGAAATTGAAGGTTGTGGTACTGAAAATTTTCCGCTTTTGGTCCAAAAATGGTCAAAGTTGTAAAAACATTATTTGAACGAAATCGGCTTTACTAAAACTTCTCAAAAATATTTTCGATATGGATCAGAACTGGACACGTCTGAGATCTGTCACTGAGATGCACAACCCCAGATCTCCGCAACTGGAAAGTTGTCCCTAGTCTGAAGAGCACCGCAGTGCACAGTAACGGAAAATTGCCCCTAGTCGGAAAAGCACTGCGTTGGAGATTCCGATGGATGCTGATAGACAAAGATGACTGAGATGATCAAATGGACAAAGTTGATCGGGGAAGTGTTATGGCTGAACTTCAGGATGAAGCTGCCTACGTATCCCAAAGATGGGAATCAAGCCTTACGTAGTTCAGGTTTAGGTTCACTTGAGTATTTTCGCTCTCCTTCTGCGCTCTAACTTTTGCCAAGGCCGCCCTTTGCGGGTTTTCAGCCTTGCGAGCTCAGTTTTTATATTTTCTTATTTTTTGTGCTCTGACTTTTGCCTAGGTCGCCCTTTCGGGTTTTCGGCCTAGCGAGCCTCTCAAGGGTAATATTTCTTCAACTTGTCCATGTTGATCGGTTGGGAGAATTCCAAGCCATCTAAGTCCATCACAACCACAGCTCCACCTAACCAGATAGCTTTGACGATGTAGGGACCTGTCCAATTGGGTCTGAACTTGCCCCTTGGGTCGTGGATGGGAGCTCGGTTGTTCTTGAGCACCAAATCCCCTTCTTTTAGATTTCTGGACTTAACCTTCTTGTTGAAAGCCCAGGCAATTCTCCGTTGATAACTTTGGACGTGGTACAGTGCTTTCAGCCTTCTCTCGTCAAAGAGCATGAGTTCCTCAAACCTGCTCTGCTGCCAATCTGCCTCAGCGATCTGACACTCAGCCAATACCCGTAAAGACGGAACTTCAATTTCGATAGGTAGAACGGCCTCCATTCCATAAGCCAACGAATACGGAGTCGCTCCGGTAGAAGTTCTAATTGAAGTCCTGTAGCCCCACAGAGCAAACGGCAACTTATCTGGCCAATCCCGGTAGGTTTCCACCATCTTCCGCAGTATGTGCTTGATGTTCTTGTTGGCGGCCTCAACTGCTCCGTTGGTTTGCGGTCGGTATGTAGATGACTTATGAAAAGCCACGTTATACTTCCCCAACAAGTCGACCACTTCTTTCTTAAAGTGGGATCCATTATCCGAAATAATCTCGTTTGGCACCCCGTAGCGACAGACGATGTTGTTTCTGATGAACTTTGCGACGTGCGACTCCTTCAACCCCGCGTATGATTGGGTCTCGACCCACTTTGTGAAATAATCTATCGCTACCAGGATATACTCATGTCCATTCGACCCCTTCGGGGCAACAGCTCCGATCACATCAATTCCCCAAACGGAAAATGGCCATGGGGACGTCATGTTGTACAGCTTGGACGGTGGGATGTTCATACGGTTTGCATGGATCTGGCATTTGTGGCATCGCCGAACAAAACCGATACAATCCTCCTCCATGGTTGACCAGTAGTAGCCTTGTCTGAGGATCTTTCTGGCCAGCATTACTCCATTCATGTGCGCACCGTACTCTCCTCCACGGATGACCTCCATCAGGCGCTTCGACTCTTCAGCTTCTACACAGAGCTTATGCATTCCCAGATGACCCCTTTTGTACAGCTTACCCCCGCAGATGATGAACTGAACAACCATTCTTTTGATTGCCCTCTTATCCTTGGCATTTGCCCCTAGTGGATACGTCTCCTTTTCCAAGAAGTTCTAAATGTCGTAGTACCAGGGGTTGTCGTCTTGAGCCTTATCTATGGCGGAAATTGATTCGTATGCTGGCGCAAACTTCTGATCAATAATGACCGGACGCATCCGGACTCTGGACGGGATGTCTATCATGGAAGATAGAGTTGCTAGTGAATCGGCGAACCTGTTGTTCTCTCTTACTAGGTGGGTGAAATTTAGCTTCTCAAATCGAGGAATTAACAAATCCAAGGTTTGGTGGTAAATTATCATCCTTTCCTCTTTGACTTTCCAGTCTCCTTTTGCTTGAGATACAACAAGGTTCGAGTCCCCAATGACATCCAACCGTCTTGCACCTAGTTCTAGGTCTGCTTCTAGGCCGGCAATACATGCCTCATACTCTGCTTCATTATTCGAGAGTTTGAACCGAAGCTTGAATGCTAAAGGGATACGGGAATCGTCAGGCGCTATCAGCAACACCCCTATCCCATATCCATATTGGTTCGACGCTCCGTCAAAGTACATCGTCCAAGTTTCATCTTCGATGTACAGAATGGCTTCATCTGGGAATAGGTACTCAACTGCTTCATCCCCCTCAACCGGGTGGTCGGCAAGGAACTCCGCTACCGCTCTTCCTTTCACTGACTTGCGTGTTACATACTTCAAATCAAATTCAGAAAGCAATAGCAGCCAACGAGCTAGCCTACCCGTAAGTGCTGGTTTCTCGAAAAGATATTTGATGGGATCCAAACGTGAAACCAACATTACAGAGTGAGCTAACATGTAGTGCCGCAGCTTCCTGGTAGCCCATACCAAGGCCAAACAAGCCTTCTCCAGCGGTGTATAGCGGGTCTCGTAATCCAGCATCTTTTTGCTCAGATAGTAGATGGCGCTTTCCACTTTGTCTTCTGACTCTTGTGCGAGCATGCAGCCCATGGTAGTCTCAGTTACCGAAAGATACAATATCAACGGTCTCCCCGGCTCTGGTGGTGACAACACGGGCGGGTTCTGTAGATACTCTTTGATCTGTTCAAAAGCTGCTTCACATCGGCCGTCCCATTGGAACTTCTTTCCTTTCTTCAGGAGACCAAAAAGTGGTTCACAAGTCAAGGTTAATTTTGAGATAAACCGTCTTATGAATTGCACTTTACCTAGAAAGCCTCGCACCTCCTTTTCAGTCCTTGGTGGTGGCATTTCTAAGATGGCCTTGATTTTGGAAGGATCGACCTCGATGCCCCTTTGTGTAATCAGAAACCCTAGCATCTTCCCCGCTGTAACACCGAATGTACACTTCTGGGATTCAACCGCAGCCGAAACTCTCTGATCCTTTGAAAGAACTTTTGTAAGGCGGTGTAGTGGCCCTCTCTTTCTTTGGACTTGACAATCATGTCGTCCACATACACCTCGACCTCTTTATGGATCATGTCATGCAAGATCGTGGTTGCTGCCCGTTGATAAGTAGCTCCAGCGTTCTTCAACCCAAATGGCATCACTCTATAACAATATGTACCCCACGGGGTAGTGAATGCAGCCTTCTCCCAGTCTTCGGGTGCCATTACTATCTGATTATAGCCTGAGAAGCCATCCATAAACGAAAGCAAGGCGTGTCCTGCCATCAAATCTACCAATTCATCAATGTACGGCAAGGGAAAGTCGTCCTTCGGACTGGCCCTGTTCAAATCTCTGAAGTCCACACAGACCCGAATTCTGCCATCCTTCTTCGACACCGGAACAATGTTGGCCAACCAAGTCGGGTATTCGGATACCAGCAGGAAGCCTGCATCGATTTTCTTGGTGACCTCTCCCTTGATCTTAATGGCCCAATCAGGGCGGATCCTTCTGAGCTTCTGCTTGACAGGTCGGGCCTCGGGATCAAGAGGGATCCAGTGCTGTACAATCTCAGGATCGATTCCAGGCATGTCTTCGTAGGACCATGCGAAAACATCTTTGAAATCTTTTAATAAAGTGACTAAGCGCTTGCGTTCCTCCGAAGACAACGTGGACCCAATCTGGACCAGCCGCGGGTCCTTCTCAGTACCAACATTCACGGTAGGGATTTCATCCATTAAGGGTTTAACAAATCTTTCCTGCTCTTGATCAATTAACCGTTGCAAAACCGGAGGAATTTCTTCCTCGTCGTTTTCATCAAAATTTTGAAAATCCTGATTTAAGCAATAAATCAAAGGCACAGAAAAATACTCAGAAACCACATCCACGTCGTTCTCATTAAACACTTCCAAGCCATCTGATTCTTCTCTTACAACAGACTCAAAAGAGAAAGAAAATAATGACCTAGACAGGACTGTGGCATCTGGGTTATCACCCCCAGGAATACCGGACTCAGACTCAGTCAAGCTGGAACCTGATTCCGACCCACAGGACTCGGTGGAATCAGATTCGGCTCACTACCTGACCCGGTGCTGCTAGACAAGAATCCTTCTTTATATTGCCAGACGAGAGAGGGCGCGATTGATGCATCCAAAATAGTTGTTGGTAGGCTCGCAGCCGTTTCGTTCCCGATCACACATACCAAGGAGCTATCCCCCAAGCACTTCTGTTCGATCGGAGGATCTGAAAGCAGACATGCCAGCGCTGCCCCCATTTCATTTTCAGCGTCCTCAGACTGCACTTCCTTACTTTGTTCATCCTCAACCGATAGATTTGCCTCCCCTTTGACGTCGTCATTCTCAAGTAGCTGCAGGTCAAAGAAGATCTCGAAACCTGGCACGCGTTTCTTCTCCGCGTTCAGCCATGGCTCTGGGAAGCCACAAAACGGAAAGTCCTCCCCCTCCCGGACGAAGCGTCCGTTTAGGGTACCCCGAATGGGCCTATGCATCAACTCGAAAGGCTTCCCAGCCTTCTTCTGGCTCTTCCGGCCATTTCCTTTCCTTTCCTTATCCAGTCCTCCTTGGTAGGTAGATAACCCAACCCAAAGGTATGAGGGTTGTGCGGCACTTCGACCGATGCTGCGACGCCTTTCCGGCCGCTCTTGCCCAATCCCATGCCGGGGATATGTTGGAGCTTGTTCATGAGATAGACTGCCTGAGCACTGACATATACCCCTTCACTAGCAGCCATAATGTCCTGAACAACCCGAGCCTCAGCCAAGGTAAAACCCGATATGAACACATCTTCCATACTGTGTTCAATTTCTAGAATAGGCGTGGATACTTCTGGCGGCAGATGAATCGATGAGTTTCCGAAGACGATGGCTACTCCCTTCCCATAGGGGTATTTCACCACTTGATGTAGGGTGGAGGAGACTGCCATTGCCTGATGCAGCCACGGCCGCCCTAGAAGCAGGTTGAAAGTTGCAGGAACCTCCAAGACATGGAAATCTATCCCATGCTGTCCCGGCCCAACCTTTGTTTGAATCTTAACCGTTCCCATTACTTCCCGGCTTGTGTTGTCATACGCCCGAATCACTTGGGCCGTTGGCACAAAATCCGCGACTTTCAAACCGATCGCGTAAGCTGTCCTTGCCGGGCAGACGTTGATGGCGGACCCCGTGTCAACAAGCACCATGGGTATCCATTATCTCTGCACTCCACAGAGATGTAGAGTGGCTTGTTATGGTTCGCACCCTCGGGTGGCAGTTCTTTGTCAGAAAAACTCAATGCCGGGGAACTTCCTCCTGAAAAGACTAAGCCCACCAGCTGTTCGGGCGTGGTGTCTATAGAAAGCTTGGCTTTGTCCATGGCTGTAAGGACAGCTTGTCTATGTACTCGAGAAGCCATAAGAAGTCCCCAGATGGAGATGTCTGCTTGTATCTTTTTCAATTGTCTCAATACGGCCTCATCCTCGAGTTGCTTTTCCTTTTGCTTCTCTGCCTCCTTATCTTTTCCAGACGCCTCTGGTTGATCTAGGTGTGGAGGCTTGAAATACCGTCCACTCCTAGTCATGTGATTGACTTCACCAATATACCAGGTATCATCTAGTTGGTTACCCTCCCAATCCTCGTCCGTGTGGGCAAGACATAGATCATCGTCTTCCTACCACATGCCATCTGCAGCTGACAGGCACCTGTCCGGTTCTGGCATAACTGTCCCGATACTTGCAGTACTTTTTATCCCTATGCTCGCAGCATTCTCCATTTCCGTACTTGTGGCAGTCTCAACCCCCACGTGGGCTTTTGCCTTTCTGATCCTCTCAAAATCTTCGAATCCTTCTTGTTCTGACTGTGTCAATGCAGTAGATTGTTCAATGATCCCTGTACTCAAAATGCTCCACTCCCGAGTGAAACTCTCGACACCGGCGCTCTCCGGCGATGTATTCTGTTCTTCGACCCTCCCGGCTGTCATTGACATTCCTGCTCCTGCCGGGCCTTGTTCTGACTGAAACTCTCCTACCACATCTGGCTGATCATCCAACCATCCTGTGGCCTTTGCCGATTCTTCATAATCGAACCAGTTGACGGCTGAGTCTTCTGGATCTTGGTTATCATAAAACTGGAACTTGGCAAGATCCTCTTCCACAGCTGTCAAATCATCCGTTCCCTGTCCTGGACTGTCCCCTTGGATTGCACACAGCTCTCCCCCGGCTGGAAATTCGACATCTAGTCTATTCTGGCCCATTGGTGAAATGTAGTCACTCGGACTGTAAGCGTTCCCAACATCACTCCCAGATTCCGCAGACTCTAGTTTGACAACCCCCTTTTCCTTCGGAGTCTTCTCCCTCCTGCTCTCGATGGTCACCACCACTGGCTTGGGTTGGGTTATGGAGACGTCCATCATGCACAAATCGGTGCAATCAGGAAGGGAGACCTCCGGCTGTAACAAGCCCGCGGGGCACCTCGCTACAGCTCGGACTCGACTTTGTAGTCACGGTTCTAAGTCTGAACCAAAGAGTCCAAATCCGGCAAATCGTTTTGAGAAAACAGATTTTGAAAGAAGTGCCAAACATGGACTGCTTTGCCAGATACAGAGTCGCCACCTAAATGTTTTACTTTGGGAAATTTAGGAAACCCTGACTCGGTGCCAAAAGGCCACGTGTCCGTCATCACCAAAGTTGCCTCGGCTCGGGAACTTGGGTACGATTGGGGAAGGTCACTTCGTGAGCACCCCCGCTCGCCCGGTCATAGACCGGCCTCTACTAACCATGATATCAATTTTTGAAAACGTTGTGAGTTCTTATTCCGGTTATTAGCCTAGGTTACTATGTGATACGCACAACATACAAGTATAGACTGGATCGCCTGAATTGGAACAAAACATTTCATGTTCGTTTTTTGAAAATGGTTTGCTACCCGCAGGTAGGCTTGAAACATTTGATGATTTATTCCAATCCAACTAACCCAACCTTCACCCACAGGCATTCAGGCAGTTATATCACATAAGCATTTAGCCTCATGGTAAGCATGCTATTTATGGCAGTCACTCACACGCATGCAGGGATGCTAAAGCATAAAGCTTACCGGGTACTCCAAGCCAAAACAGAAACTCATTAGAATTTTATGCATGATCCTAACTATACAGAAATGCCTAATGCAACACATGCAAAATGCAACTATAGCAGGCTCCGCTATTCTAAGATGGCGTATGAAATGTTACAACTATCATGTATTCAATTTGGAATTGAAAGTACAATGCAGTTAGTATGATGCGCCGAGCCCGGTGCATGCAAAACAGATGAATGATGCAAACATGCTGTCATACTGTATGCTAATTGAAATATGCCCTAATCTACCCATCAAAAGCGGATAAATAAAAAGGGAAGAAAGACGTGGGGTTGGAAGACATACAACACACACACGCACACTTATTACAGTTGTGGCCCTCGCGCAGAGGGTCCAAATAAACATACAGTTCCGAAATAAAAGAATATTACAGTCCGAATAATACAGTCCAAATAATATACAAATTTCTCATTAATTAACAAATTAACTAAGAAAGCGGTAAAACTGGCATGCAAGCCAAGGACTGCCTTGCTTCTGATGGATGATGCATGTCCGGGTTGTCTTGCGCGGAAATCCACCAGGATGGCCCAATTAGCCTCTGTTTAGCAGTTGTTCTTGGAAAGCGTGCCAGACTCCGAAAAGTTGCTGATTCTTCATTTTGCTGCAACAGAGAGCAGGAAAGGGGCATAGCAATCTATTTTCACAAATATATGCATGCCTCGATCCTCGTGCCACCAATTACGCATACCGAGGCATGATGGCCGAGGAGTCGAATTGCACAACTCAATATAGAATGAATGCACATGAAAACACAGCTAAAACCTAACTCCATCATGGATAATCCGGAGTGTCGGTGACTGGGAATTGAGACACATTCTGTCACTCGGAGTACGAAATGTACCTCGTTTCCCGTGCCCGGGCTAACTCCTATTCCGAACATGATGCAATATGCATGACATGCATGAAATGCAACTAAGATACAATTCTAACATACACAATGCTATGAAAGAGAGATGCCTCGAAATGCGTGCACACGGGTACGCAAACCGAGAAAATGACAGAATGCAATCTAAGATACAACCTAGTATGCACTATGCTATGAAAATGAGATGCCTCCAAATGCGTGCACATAGGCACGCAAACCGAGAAAATGACAGAATGCAATCTAAGATACAACCTAGTATACACTATGCTGTGAAAATGAGATGCCTCGAAATGCGTGCACACGGGCACGCAAACTGAGGCAATGGCATACGCAATGCAATATGGCTAAAATGGCATGGAAGATGTAACATGGACTTACACTAACATGAGAGAGCCTCAGCCACACTCACATAAGATGCCGATAGATGAAAATGAAGTGCCTTGAAGTGCGTGCACACGGGCACGCAAACCGAGGCAATGGCATACGCAATGCAAAATGGCAAAAATGGCATATAGAATGCAACATGGACTTATACCAACATGAGTGAGCCTCAGCCACACTCACATAGGATGCCGATGGTTGAAAACGAAGTGCCTCGAAATGCGTGCACACGGGCACGCAAACCGAGGCGATGACATACGCAATGCAAATGACATGGAAACATGATATGGGCTTATACCAACATGAGTGAGCCTCAGCCACACTCACATAGGATGCCGATGGATGAAAATGAAGTGCCTTGAAATGTGTGCACACGGGCACGCAAACCGAGGCGATGACATACGCAATGCAAATGACATAGAAATGGAAAGCAATCATTCTAGTTGAATTTCAGCACTAAAATATGGGGGAAAACAGTCCCGAAATGAGGCGAAATGACACCAAATGCATGGAATAGTCCCGAAATGCGAATTTAGGCACCCGAAATGGCCTATAGCTATGCCAAACATGCACAATATGGACATGTAATGCAAAGACAGAAGCTAGGCAGTCCCAAAAAAGGAACTTTCACAGTTATAAACATGGCCAAACAGCAAGCATAGGTAGGGCAAAAATGGCATGCAAGAATAGGGGCCAAGAGAGGGGTAATGAAGCAAGTGATATAAGAAAAATCCAAACTGAAAAATTTCCTTCTACAACATTGAAGAGGGACCAAAAATATGAATTTTTACAGTATATGGAAAACCTCAAATCAATATACAAACATGCTAAAAAAAGGGCATAAGATTGAGGCTCAAAAGGTGCTATAACATGAAGTATACAAAATAATCACCAAACAGAAAAAAAATGTCAATGAAACATGAATTATAGGCCAAAATAAGGCCATCTCTAGGCCTGTAAAATGGCCAAAAACAAAAGCATGATGGGCTAACAAAACATGCAAGAATGGGGAATAAAAGAGAGATATAACATGAAGTGGCATATGGAGGTCCCAAACCATGAAAGGACCTAAATGAAACATGAAGAATGGACCAAAATAAGACTATTTCCAGAACTGTAAAATGGCCAAAAACAAAAGCATGGTAGGCTGCCATAGCATGCAAAAATGGGGGCCAAATAAGGGATATAACTACAAGTGGCACATGGAGGCATCAAATGGTGAGGGGCCCTTCAACAATGTTGAAGAAGGGCCCAAAATAACCACATTCACAGATTACATCATGCTCAAAAAAAGATTACTCATGGGCCAAAAATAGCATGCAAGATTATGACATATAAGAGGATCAATGAAGCAAGTGCATCATGGAGGGCTCAAACAGGGTTGAGCCCTTAATTAAAAGTGAAAATGAGCTCAAAAGAGGGCCACTTTCAGTTAGGGCCAGAGCTTGAAACAAAAAGCATATAGGGCTTATAGATGGATCAAGAAAAAGAGTGAAAAGAGGAGAAATGTCACTCACCCTTGAAGACCAAAGCTTTTGTTGCTTCTTGGACCAATTTGCAGCTCCTTTAGCCTTTGAGAAGCTCTCCTTGTTGCTGGAAATGAAGTGGTGATGGTAGAGCTTGGTGGTGATGAAGAACACAAGGTGTAGGACTTAAGGATTTTTAGGAAAATGAGAAGGATGGATGGAGATATGGATCTTGAGGCTTGAAGAACAAAATTTCTAACCCCTATATGTGATGCCACCAGCTGGTTATAAGGGCCAAAAAGGGGGTGTAAAGGTGGGGGAAAAGGAGGCCAACTTTCCCCCACAAAATATCCCCCGGATATTGATATTTTCTGGGGGATAAAGCTATACAGCTGTAAAGTGAACAGTGTGGGGATTACGGCCGGCCAGTTACTTTGGTTGCAGGTGGCCGGCCGGCCACACCCCCTAGCCGGCCAGCTAGGGGTCAAAAGGGTCAAGCTGATTTAGTGGCCGGCCACCACATGCTAGTGTCCTCCCATGTGTGTACATCACAAATATATGGTTCAAAGTTCAAGAAAGTGGATCCAAGGTGTTCAACATTAGCCCGGAAGGAGGGGTTCAAAAGGGTCAAATGGAATTACTGGCCGGCCACCAACTTTTAGGGTCCTCCCAAGTGTGTACATCACAAATTTGTGGTTGAAAGTTCAAGAAAGTGGGTCCAAGGTGTTCAACATTAGCCCGGAAGGAGGGGTTCAAAAGGGTCAAATGGAATTACTGGCCGGCCACCAACTTTTAGGGTCCTCCCAAGTGTGTACATCACAAATATGTGGTTGAAAGTTCAAGAATGTGGCCCCAAGGTGTTCAACATTAGCCCGGAAGTGTGAAAAACGAGAGCCGGAGGGCGTCGTAGGATGTATAACTGGTTGCTGCAACAATTACTGGCCTCCCACCCTTCAGTGACCTTCCTAGTGATAAAACAGAGGTACCTACCAAAATTGAACGAAAACCGTTGCAAAATGAATGTTCGGGGCCAAAACACACAGTTCGAGGTCCCGAAAATGGGCTGTTAAGCACCGAAAGTGGCATTCGGCCATGAAGTGGGTTTCTCAGGCCCCAATGTCCCTCAAAAGGGAATAAAAAGGAAGTATGCTAAAAATTAGAGCGAATGGAGATGGTTAAGCGGTCCTGAACCGAGGCACACGGCCAACGATCCCGAAAATCGGGAACCGGACTCCGAAATGGGCAAAATGGCCTACGACCACGAAATGTAGCCTACGGACATTGAGAGATGGTCTACGGGACCTCTCCCTTCCCTCAGGAAAAGAAACAAAGAAAACCGAGCCTGGTTCGCAAACCGAGGCAAAGTACAAAAGAGGGTTCGGAAGTCCGGAGGCAGGGCTCACGGCCGCAACTCTGAAACTTCTGAACGAGCACAAAATTCAACATCACCAAGCGCTCAATCAGTGACGTCTGAGTCTTAAGGTCGGTCAAAAATGGGGTGTCTACACCGGCTTAGGCAGGTAGGAGGGTGTGATATAGATACTAGGATTGTAGGATGCGACCCAGTGTGGATGAAATTGATTCTTTTGGGTGGTGGAGCTTGGTTATGTGTGGGGAGAGGATTTGTAGTAACATTGGGTTTCTCAGGAGGTAAAATCACCCGATTATCAATGAGATCTTGGATCTCATGACGCAATCGAAAACACAGGTCGATATCGTGACCGTGCTGCTGATGGAACGCACAATACTTGGCTGGAATGTGGGCAGCGGGGAGTCTTTCCGGCAAGGGCCGCGGCTCTAGGGGCTTCAGATGCCCTTTTCTGATCAAAACCCCCAAAGCTTTGGACAAGGGCATATAAAGTGGAGCGAAGGTTCTGGTATTTTTTGGAGGGTATTTGGCTGTTTGTGGGTTGCTTCCGGACGCACCGGAGAATGGTGTGGCTGCCATAGTTCTCGGGGAAGGATTGGTGGTGACCATACTCACTTCGGAAGTCCTGGTAGTCGTAGCGCCACTCGGGCCTGCATTAGTATTACGATTGAAAGTTCTGCGGGGTTGCTCCCGGTCGTTATCAATCAGGCCTTGTTTTAAGGCATCCTCGATCTGCACCCCCATTTCATGCAGATCAGCAAAGGTAGGGAAGGGGATTACAATCATCTTTTGCATTAGCTTCGGCTGAAGATTGCGCACAATCATCCGAATCTGGTCTTTGTCCGTGGGTCTTAAGGTCATCATCGAAGCCTTAGCCCGCCATCTGGTTACAAATTCTGAGAAGCTCTCCTTGGTTTCTTGCCTCGTTGTCTCGAGATCCTGGGTCGTGATCTTGATTTGTGTGTTATACGAGTACTGCAGGATGGAGGCCTCAGCCATCTCATCCCAACTTCTCTTGACATCATCCTCCAGTTTGGCATACCATGCGGCCGCTACACCCGACAGGGTCCGGCCAAATAAAGACAGATTCTGCAATCTAGTGAGGCCCATTGGCCTTAGGACGTCTGAAAATAGTCGCAGGTGTACCATGGGATCCTCAGATCCGTCAAAACGATCAATTTGTGGCATCTTAAACCGATCTGGCAGCGTCACGGCTGCGTCAGTGTATCCGTCTCCAATGTCCGGAATGGACTTCACACCTTGAGATCTCTTGAATAGCTTTTCAAGCTTGTGCATTTTTAATGCCACGGGGTCTACCTCGGACTCGAAGGGAGAATCCGATAGATTGATAGGAGTGGGTGCCTTGGATTGTTGAGGCAGAATCGGGGGTGGAGCCAGCCCCGTTGGGATGTCTGTATCTTCTTGGACATTCTGGGTGTTTGGCGTCTCTTCGGGTATTGGAACCCTTAGTGGGGGAGGGACTTGCTGTGAAGATGACGCCCCAGTTTGCTCCTGCAATCTCACAATTAACTCCGCTTGCTCCCTCATAACTGTGGCTTGTTGTCTGGCGAATTCTGCCTGTCGGACAGTATCCTGCTGCATCATTTTCATGCTTTCTTGGAGTTGGCGCACCATCTCTTCTAGACTAGCCATGCTGCTCTGTTCTGACTGAATTGTTGGTATATGTTCCCTTTCGGCGGGTGAAACAGGATCCTAATTCCTACTGTACACAGGTGGGGTAGATAAAGCCCTTTGTACTGACTGTTGAACTGATGCCCTCTGCCTAGTTGCCTTCCGTTTAGTAATCGGGGGTAGAGAGTGGTACACCGGTTGTCCTTCTATTAGATCCTCAGATCGATGGAGCCGACGACCTTTGATCCAGAGTGCTTGGGGAATATCTACCGGTTTGGAAGCAATGATGCTAAACTACCTAGCAAAAAGATAAATAAAGCAGTAAATAAACTAACAGCCGGACAGCATAACGACATAAAATAAACGCACAATACACAGTTGGATATTCATAATATATAGTCGGTAAGCCGAACACACTGTTCCTCGATACTGATCACTGTTCCCCAAATTTCTGTTCCCAAAACTGAACCCTGATACCCGCAGATAACTGATTCTCATAAACTGATGCTGATACCGTCAGGCCTAATACTCAATCTTGCAAACTGATATGCACGTTCCTGTAGAGCAATACTCTAAAAGCACATAGCAAGTAAAGAGAGCCAAAACACCCCTATGTTGGGGTAGGGTTTCCCTATCCTATTTTGTCAGGAGCTAGGGTTTCACTATGCACACAGCGGTTCTCAAACAACCTAATATCGGGTAAGCAGCCTGTCCTAACTTGGAATGGTCACTATGGATCCGAATATGCACTAGGTCGAATGGTCGAAAAGGGTGCCCCGGTAAAAACCGAGGTTTGTGTTCCCATGCTGTCAAAGCCCATAACCGGTTAGCCTTATGGTCATGCCTTGATAAGACAAGCCTCCGGCAAACCGTTCAGGAATGGCAGATGGCAAACACTGTGTTCCTAGGCGCACCAATGCAAATGCAATGCAAAGAGACACATAAGTGAAATCAAAATGGGATATCACGAGTTCGAGTCAAGCTCTCTAATTTTCCCCAGCAGAGTCGCCAGAAACTGTAGACGCGCCCGCGTGGGGCCCCGTTACAGTTCGGACTCGATTTTGTTGTCACAGTTCTTAATCTTGAACCAAAGAGTCCAAATCTGGCAAATCGTTTTGAGAAACAGATTTTTTTGAAAAGAAGTGCCAAACATGGACTGCTTTGCCAGATACAGAGTCGCCACCTAAATATTTTAAAATGGGGAAATTTAGGAAACCCTTACTCGGTGCCGAAGGCCACATGTCCATCATCACCGGAGTTGTCTCGGCTCGAGAGCTAGGGTACGATTGGGGAAGGTCAGCTATGAGCACGCCCTCTCGCCCGGTCCGAAGACCGGCCTCTACTAATCATGATATCCGTTTTTGAAAACTTTATGTGTTCTTATTCCGGTTATTAGCCTAGAATTACTATGTTATGCGCACAGCAAACAAGTATAGACTAGATTGCCTAATTTGGAAATAAGCATTGCATATCCGTTTGTTTTGAAAAACGTTTTGGAATTTGCTACTCGCAAGTAGGCTAGAACACGGATTTTAATGAGTTTTTCCAACTCAGACAATCTAACCTTCACCCACAGGCATTCAAACAATTTATCACATAAGCATTTAGTCGCATGGCAAGCATACTGTCATGGCAACACTCACACGCATGCGGGATGCTAAAGCATAACTACTTACATCGTACTCCGTGCCAAAACAATAAACTAGCTAGCAAACATGCGTGTCCTAGTTCATGTTAAGAATGGCTAATGCATCACATGCAAAAATGCAATCTAGTCAGGCTCGGCTAACCTAAGCATAGCATGGAAATGCGATCAACTATCACATATTCAATTTTTGAATTGAAGTACAGATGCAGTTAGTATGATGTACCGAGCCTAATGCATGCAATACAAATGTATGAATGCACGCATGCATTGCATAAGGTATGCTAACTTTAAAATATGCCCTAATCTACCATCATAAGCAGGTAAATAAAATGGAAGAAAGAAGTGGGGATTGGAAGACATACACACACTCACCCACACTTATTACAGATTTGCCCTTACTCGGAGGATACAAATAAATATTACAGTCCAAATGATAAGCAAATAAAATTATTACAGAATTTCTAATTAGTTAATAGAAAGAATGCAAAAGAGAGAAGAGGATGGCCGCAGCCTCTGCCTCGGGACGCGCGAATGATGCATGCTCGGAACCCGGCTTGCCTGAAAAATCCGTACCATACCTCTGCTACCTCTGTTTACATTGCCTTGTCTCTCTGAAAAATGCCAAAGCCTTAGGACAGGTTCCTTTCATGCTGCAGAGTACCACCGGCTAGGGCGAATCCCCACCGGCAGCCCAGGATTTCCATCGGCTATCCATGGATTTATCGGTTGTTCAAAGATTGCTGGTCGGCACTTAATTCTGCCAGTCGGCAGAAGCTTCCTGCAGAAGACAGTTTTGACAGCAAACAGAGGACAGACAGTATGGCATGGGATTTCAGGCACATGTAAGCATGGTCATGCTTCCTATCATGCTTTGAACTCAGGGAAGCATGGCCCTCGATCCTCGAGCCATCAATGGTGCATGATAGCCCAAGGGATCAAGTTTGCCACTTGATATAAAGATGCATGCAACAAATATATGAATGCCAAGACCCTATCATGTTAGAGTCAAGGGGATTGGCGACCGAGGGTTGAGACGTGTTTTGTCACTTGAAGTACAAACACTCCTCGCCCCTCGAGTTTGGTTTGACACCCCAAACCAAACAATGGAATGCATGTATACAAGCTTGACTTAAAGATGCAACATGAAGTTAAAATGCAAAACATGCCAAATGCAATGCAAACCAAACATGCAAAGGTGATGTATTAAGCATGCAAAATGCGATATAATGCAACCTAAAATGAGATGCAAACATGGCACAATGCAAGCATACAACTAGAGGCAACAATTCAAACATGTAGCCATAAACAAGAGTGTATTTAGGCTGAAATGGGAGGCCTCGGCCACACCCCAAAACAGTGGCCAAAGATGCCAAAGTAATGGACAATCAAGCATGGAAGCATACACACTAATAGGCCCAAAGTTAAGGCACAACAAAGGAGCATCTTACTATCACTACCCCAAGCCAACATGGTATGAGCTATGCAACCAAAAACGGAGTTTGAATATACTGAAATCAGCCCTAAAACCCAATGATGTGGCAACCTTGAAGGCTCAGATACTTAGGCATGCATAATGTTCATTTCAAAGCATAAAAAGGGCACATCTCCTAAGCATGAAAGGAACGATGAATGCAAGCATGCTAGCATGATTTGGGGACTGAAATGACATGGCAAACAACTTCAACTCATCAAAGTAGACCAATTAAGGCATACTTATGACTCATACACTTGAGGGTCCACAAGCCAAAATGCATAGCAACCATAACAAGCATGTCAAACATGGCCAAATTGATAACCAACAGACTTTAAGCATGGAAAAACAATGCTAAAAACTTCTTAGTGTCGAACCAAAATCATGCTCAAATGATGTGTTACAACATGGCATTCGTTAAGCCAAGTAATGGGATTTCAAAGCAAGTATGTTATTCATGTAAAAGGCCAGTAAACCCAACATAGGACAGAGGTATAACATGATCCAAAACACCCAAAAAACCTCTGAAAAGCAGTCATAAACAACTGAGCATACATGCTACCATATTAAGCCAAAAATGAGGACAATAGAGGGACCAAGGGAGAGGGGTGTCCCTCCCCTATGCAAGACCTCAAACCACCTTCTTTATCACTGAAAATCAACTGGTTCTTAGTGGTGAAATGACCAACACACTCAAGCAAACAAGGCCTCACAAAGGAAGCACAAAAGGGGCCAAATAAAGCTTAACAAGGTGAGTTTGCACTCAAAACACAAAACAACCTTAATGAAAGTTCTAAAGCATGAAAATGTAAGCCTTTTTTATGTTATGCACAAAAGCTAAATCAGCAAGCAAGATAGGTTAAAAACTATTGCAAGTTTGGGGAATCTAAAGTAAAGTGCTCACCCTTGAAGATCCTTTGAAGAACAAATGGTCCAGCCCTCTTCTTTTGATCAAAATCAGTCCAAAAACTCAAGAATCAACCTCCCAAGTCCCTCAATCTCGGAGCTAGGTGTAATAGTGTGTGTATTGGTGCAAAAGTAAGGTAAAAACACACTTTTAGGCCAAGAAATACACACAATGGAGGAGAGAGAGGGAGATATAGAGATAGGATGTATCTATATGTAGAACCTCTGGTTTTTGCTTCCAAGTCTCTAACCTAGAGCCAAGAGGAGAGCCTTCCGCTTATAGAACTCCCTCTTGCAAAGCTTATACAACAAGCTTGGTTAGAGGGAGATATGGAGGGAGGCAGAGTTGGTGCCAGCTATCACAGCTGGCACAAAATATCTACATAAAGTAGATGAACAGTGGTCGGCTGCCCAAAAATGTCATTTTGACAAAAAAGAGTGCCGACCGACAACAAAATGTGCCGACCGGCAGAAAAGATTGCCGATGGAAGCAAAAACCAGCCGGTGACCCCTAGCCACTGCCGGTGGTGTATGGGAATGTCTCACAAGGCATTCCCTCCCCTTCCAAGGCAAACCACAAGTGTTTGGTGTGAAACCAGACACTAAACAGTCAAGTTCGGAGATCCTGAGGCAAGGCGCGTAGCCGAGACCTCCGGGAACTCCAAACGAACACAAACATGGATAATCACCGAGTGTTCAAACGGTGACATCCAAGTCTTGAGGACGGTCAAAAAAATGGGGTGTCTACAGTTGCCCCTCTTTGACAGAACTCGAAAGTCATAACAATGATGGGAGTGAATGTCAAAGCCCAGAGACGACCCATTTTTGACAAGGCCGAAGACTCAGATAAACATGCAAGACAGAGATGGTATGCGCCCGAAGGCAGGGGCAAAATGCAAGACAATGCACGAAGCCGAGCATAACTTATGATCATGTAAAGAAAACTGCAACGAAGCACACATGCGACGATTTAAGCTAGTATACACCGAACTACACTACAATGCAGAAAGGATGTAAGAGAATTATGCAATTCTCAATACGTCTCACCCGGGGGATACAATACCTGTGCGGCTTGTCTGGTTGCACCAGCTTCAAATGAACCGTACATACAATATCGTGCCTGCAAAGAAAACAAACTTAACAGGTACAATATTGTTAGGAACATACATAATAGCATACTCGGAATGCGTGACAATGCAAAGAAAGTGGGGAGCATAATAATGCTGTGAAGGTACAGATGTGTAAGTGGAACATGCGGTCTACGCAGGCAATGAAATTGATCATGAGCATGCAGTCTACGCAGGCAGTGAAATTGAACATAAGCATGTGGTCTACGCAAGTCGAAACATGCGGTCTATGCAAGTAATACTGCGGTCTACGTAAGCAATGAAGTTAGACAGTCATGCGGTCTACGCAAGTAGAATATGCGGTCTACGCAAGTAATGAAATTGAACAATAATGCGATCTACGCAAGCAATACATGCGGTCTACGCCAGTAATGAAATTGATTAAACATGCGGTCTACGCAAGTAATGAAATTAACATGCGGTCTACGCAAGCAAAACATGCGGTCTACGCAGGTAATGAAATTGATTAATCATGCGGTCTACGCAAGCAGAACATGCGGTCTACGCAAGTAATGGAATTTATTAATCATGCGGTCTACGCAAGTAAAGAAAGTGCTTAAAAACATGCGGTCTACGCAAGTGATGTAATTAAAATGCGGCCTACGGAAGTAACAAAATTGATTATAAACATGCGGTCTACGCAGGTAATGTAATTAACATGCGGTCTACGCAAGTAATAAAATTGATTACAAACATGCGGTCTACGCAGGTAATGTAATTAACATGCAGTCCACGCAAGTAATAAAATTGATTATAAACATGCGGTCTACGCAGGTAAAGTAATTAACATGCGGTCTACGCAAGTAAAGAAAGAGATTACAAACATGCGGTCTACGCAGGCAATGTAATTAACATGCTTGAACATAGGCGAGTGAGGACATATCATCCATAATGCAAGGATGTAACACAGCGTAATTGAAGCGAGTTGTGGGAACCCTCAAGACATAAAAAAAAAGGATACAGGAAGGAACGTTCTTCGTACGTATCGAGCATCATTCGCAGAAGTTATGGCCTGAGGTCAACTCGAAGGTCCATGTTTCAAAAGCGCGCGTCCCCGTGGGGTCTCAAGTAGCGAAGGTGCGAAACCATGTCGTTGACCCGAATCAAAGGCATGGAGGGCGTGTTGTCCGCAAGGGGAGTTTTGCTGGTATCCATTCCGACACTCGGCTACCCTGTCCTTCTATGTTTTACTTTCCTTTTTACTAGTAGTTTAAGCGCATTGCATTGCCTCGGGCAGGTTTTATTCTTTCTCAAAATTTACACACTTTTGCGAATCACATGACGGGAATGAAACAACCATTTTATCCAAAAGATGTTTGCGTTTGTAAACTTTCTATGCATCGCATCGCAAGGTATCACACCACAATGTGAACGAAAATCGTACTCATTTTGAACACCAAGTATTCGCATCGTAATAATCAGGTAGTGAATCGACTTACAACTCGATAAGCAAATGTACAAAGACAGGATAGGACCAAACAAGCGTGAGTACAACTCGATAAACAAATCAAAATCTCAAAGAGAGTGAAATACAACTCGATAAGCAAATGTTCAAAAACTCGACAAGCAAACAGGCGTGGCTTCGCAAGAGTCGATCACCGGGGGAGGGATCGGAGGTGGTGGAGTTCCCTAATCCCTAGCATAAACAGCTCAGGGAACCAGGAGGAAGCCCATCGGCCAGGGTCAGAGGCCACCGGCCGCAAGGAATGGCCATCGGCCAAAAATTTGTTCGGTCGACAAAATGTGATGGCCGGTCGGCAGAGTTTTTGGCCGGCCGGCTATGAATGAGGGAATCACCAGAATGTTGACACCTGTCCTCCACCCAACCTTATCTCCTCCAAAAGACCCCAACTTTGTAGTTTTTCTCAATTCCACACTGATTTGCTCTGATGGAAGAGTTTCTTGCTCAAAATCTCACAGCTTGGATTGCTAGCTTGGATGGCTCGGAAAAGTTGAATTTCCGGGGCTTCGGCATAAATGCACTATTCACTCTGGGTCGTACCCCGTTGCACCTCCCGTTCCTTCAAGCTGCGGCAAGGTTTTGGAATCCGGTGACACATGTCTTTAGCTTCGCCAGGCAAGAGATATGTCCTACCTTTGAAGATTTCCGAGCCTTAATGGAGTCCGAGCGCAACGAGGAGCTCCTGCCCCAACTTAATTTTGGCCATGCCCAATCCTTAGGGCGAATGTGTGGACTCAGCATGCCTGACGCTTGGTCTCTGATTTGTGACGGGATGCTGGACATTCCGAGTTTGACCGATCGGTTTTCTGATGCTGGTGATCGCAATAACCATCACTGGCAAGGCTTCCGGCGACACGCCCTCTGTTTGTGCATGCTATCCCATTTTTTATTTGTCTCAGGCTCTGGAGGGGCTAGTGTCCGGCTGATTGAGGTTGCCCAAGGCTTGAAGGAGGGCAAGAGCTGCATTGCGATGACTCTGGCCGAGACGTTAATGGGCTTAGACGCCTTTTACCGTCATGAGATGACCAGATTAGCAGGGAGTCCACTACTACTACAAGTAATATTTTCCCACCCAATCTCGCATTTATGTATTACTCAGATCACTCGGCCCTCAAACTCGTTTTTTTTTTTCTCACAAAACCCTATTCTCACTTTTCTCTCCTTGTACATCTCTCTATTCTTTATTCTTTCATTTTTCATCCCTCCCCAGGTATGGTTGATGGACAAACTACAGGTTGTGGACTCTTGCCCAGCATATTCAGCTCGCGGCTACTTCTTTCGGCACCGTCTAGTCAATGCCTTAGATGAGGGATGGTGGTTTGCTTGGATGTGCCGCTTGTCCGCAGACCGTATTGCTTGGCGGTGCCCTTGGCTGAGCCTTCTGGCAATGAGTTACAATATGCCTCGGCAGACTGGGATTCAATTGGTTGGTCTCACCCACTGTGTATTTTACTTCCCATTTCGGATTCGACGCCAATTTGGCCATGATCAGACCTGCCCGCCAGAGGGGATAGAGTATCCTGCTGCATTCCCAGCCCGAGGCGCACAGCTTGCTTGGCAGGCCACCGCGTGGAGGATGAGAGAACTCCTGGCCCCCGCTCTTACTTTCAGTTGCACTTTGTTTGACGAGTGCGTGGATTGGCTCAACGAAGAAGCATAGATTGGGCCCAGCTTAGCATCAGAGGCTTCGACCAGCTCTGGGAGGGGGCGCAGGAACACCTGACTTGACTATGCCCCAGATTTATTGCTTTATTAGTACTTTCAAGTTTTCTTTATGAATGTAATAAAAAGCAACTTCGATTGTATGCAAGAGCAGGAGAACTCTGTTTTGAAATCAATGAAATTGAAGGTTGTGGTACTGAAAATTTTCCGCTTTTGGTCCAAAAATGGTCAAAGTTGTAAAAAGATTATTTGAACGAAATCGGCTTTACTAAAACTTCTCAAAAATATTTTCGATATGGATCAGAACTGGACACGTCTGAGATCTGTCACTGACATGCACAACCCCAGATCTCTGCAACTGGAAAGTTGCCCCTAGTCTGAAGAGCACCGTAGTGCACAACAACGGAAAATTGCCCCTAGTCTGAAAAGCACTGCGTTAGAGATTCCGATGGATGCTGATAGACAAAGATGACTGAGATGATCAAATGGACAAAGTTGATCGGGGAAGTGTTATGGCTGAACTTCAGGATGAAGCTGCCTACGTATACCAAAGATGGGAATCAAGCCTTACGTAGTTCAGGTTTAGGTTCACTCGAGTATTTTCGCTCTCCTTTTGCGCTCTAACTTTTGCCAAGGCCGCCCTTTGCGGGTTTTCAGCCTTGCGAGCTCAGTTTTTATATTTTCTAATTTTTTGTGCTTTGACTTTTGTCTAGGTCGCCCTTTCGGGTTTTCGGCCTAGCGAGACTCTCAAGGGTAATATTTCTTCAACTTGTCCATGTTGATCGGTTGGGAGAATTCCAAGCCATCTAAGTCCATCAGAACCACGGCTCCACCTGACCAGATAGCTTTGACGATGTAGGGACCGGTCCAATTGGGTCTGAACTTGCCCCTTGGGTCGTGGATGGGAGCTCGGTTGTCCTTGAGCACCAAATCCCCTTATTTTAGACTTCTGGACTTAACCTACTTGTTGAAAGCCCGGGCAATTCTCCGTTGATAACTTTGGACGTGGTACAGTGCTTTCAGCCTTCTCTCGTCAAAGAGCATGAGTTCCTCAAACCTGCTCTACTGCCAATCTGCCTCAGCGATCTGACACTCAGCCAATACCCGTAAAGACGGAACGTCAATTTCGATAGGTAGAACGACCTCCATTCCATAAACCAACGAATATGGAGTCGCTCCGGTAGAAGTTCTAATTGAAGTCCTGTAGCCCCACAGAGCAAACGGCAACTTATCTGGCCAATCCCGGTAGGTTTCCACCATCTTCCGCAGTATGTGCTTGATGTTCTTGTTGGCGGCCACAACTGCTCCGTTGGTTTGCGGCCGGTATGTAGATGACTTATGAAAAGCCACGTTATACTTCCCCAACAAGTCGACCACTTCTTTCTTAAAGTGGGATCCATTATCCGAAATAATCTCGTTTGGCACCCCGTAGCGACAGATGATGTTGTTTCTGATGAACTTTGCGACGTTGGACGCCTTCATCGCCGCGTATGATTGGGCCTCGACCCACTTTGTGAAATAATCTATCGCTACCAGGATATACTCATGTCCATTCGACCCCTTCGGGGCAACAGCTCCGATCACATCAATTCCCCAAACGGAAAATGGCCATGGGGACGTCATGTTGTACAGCTTGGACGGTGGGATGTTCATACGGTTTGCATGGATCTAGCATTTGTGGCATCGCCGAACAAAACCGATACAATCCTCCTCCATGGTTGACCAGTAGTAGCCCTGTCTGAGGATCTTTCTGGCCAGCATTACTCCATTCATGTGCGCACCGTACTCTCCTCCATGGATGGCCTCCATCAGGCGCTTCGACTCTTCAGCTTCTACACAGAGCTTATGCATTCCCAGATGACCCCTTTTGTACAGCTTACCCCCGCAGATGATAAACTGAACAGCCATTCTTCTGATTGCGCTCTTATCCTTGGCATTTGCCCCTAGTGGATACGTCTCCTTTTCCAAGAAGTTCTAAATGTCGTAATACCAGGGGTTGTCGTCTTGAGCCTCATCTATGGCGGAAATTGATTCGTATGCTGGCGCAAACTTTTGATCAATAATGACCGGACGCATCCGGACTCCGGACGGGATGTCTATCATGGAAGATAGAGTTGCTAGTGAATCGGCGAACCTGTTGTTCTCTCTTACTAGGCGGGTGAAATTTAGCTTCTCAAATCGAGGAATTAACAAATCCAAGGTTTGGTGGTAAATTATCATCCTTTCCTCTTTGACTTTCCAGTCTCCTTTTGCTTGAGATACAACAAGGTTCGAGTCCCCAATGACGTCCAACCGTCTTGCCCCTAGTTCTAGGGCTGCTTCTAGGCCGACAATACATGCCTCATACTCTGCGTCATTGTTCGAGACTTTGAACCGAAGCTTGAATGCTAAAGGGATACGGGAATCGTTAGGCGCTATCAGCAACACCCCTATCCCATACCCATACTGGTTCGACGCTCCGTCAAAGTACATCGTCCAAGTTTCATCTTCGATGTGCAGAATGGCTTCATCTGGGAATAGGTACTCAACCGCTTCATCCCCCTCAACCGGGTGGTCAGCAAGGAACTCCGCTACCGCTCTTCCTTTCACTGACTTGCGTGTTACATACTTCAAATCAAATTCAGAAAGCAATAGCAGCCAACGAGCTAGCCTACCCGTAAGTGCTGGTTTCTTGAAAAGATATTTGATGGGATCCAAACGTGAAGCCAACATTACAGAGTGAGCTAACAGGTAGTGCTGCAGCTTCCTGGTAGCCCATACCAAGGCCAAACAAGCCTTCTCCAGTGGTGTATAGCGGGTCTCGTAATCCAGCATCTTCTTGCTCAGATAGTAGATGGCGCTTTCCACTTTGTCCTCTGACTCTTGTGCGAGCATGCAGCCCATGGTAGTCTCAGTTACCGAAAGATACAATATCAACGGTCTCCCCGGCTCTGGTGGTGACAACACGGGCGAGTTCTGTAGATACTCTTTGATCTGTTCAAAAGCTGCTTGACATCGGCCGTCCCATTGGAACTTCTTTCCTTTCTTCAGGAGACCAAAAAGTGGTTCACAAGTCAAGGTTAATTTTGAGATAAACCGTCTTATGAATTGCACTTTACCTAGAAAGCCTCGCACCTCCTTTTCAGTCCTTGGTGGTGGCATTTCTAAGATGGCCTTGATTTTGGAAGGATCGACCTCGATGCCCCTTTGTGTAATCAGAAACCCTAGCATCTTCCCCGCTGTAACACCGAATGTACACTTCTGGGATTCAACCGCAACCGAAACTCTCTGATCCTTTCAAAGAACTTTTGTAAGGCGGTGTAGTGGCCCTCTCTTTCTTTGGACTTGACAATCATGTCGTCCATGTACACCTCGACCTCTTTATGGATCATGTCATGCAAGATCGTGGTTGCTGCCCGTTGATAAGTAGCTCCAGCGTTCTTCAACCCAAATGGCATCACTCTATAACAATATGTACCCCACGGGGTAGTGAATGCAGTCTTCTCCCGGTCTTCGGGTGCCATTACTATCTGATTATCGCCTGAGAAGCCATCCATAAACGAAAGCAAGGCGTGTCCTGCCGTGAAATCTACCAATTCATCAATGTGCGGCAAGGGAAAGTCGTCCTTCGGACTGGCCCTGTTCAAATCTCTGAAGTCCACACAGACCCGAATTCTGCCATCCTTCTTCGACACCGGAACAATGTTGGGCAACCAAGTCGGGTATTCGGATACCAGCAGGAAGCCTGCATCGATTTGCTTGGTGACCTCTTCCTTGATCTTAATGGCCCAATCAGGGCGGATCCTTCTGAGCTTCTGCTTAACAGGTCGGGCCTCGGGATCAAGAGGGATCCAGTGCTGTACAATCTCAGGATCGATTCCAGGCATGTCTTCGTAGGACCACGCGAAAACAACTTTGAAATCTTTTAATAAAGTGACTAAGCGCTCGCGTTCCTCCGAAGACAACGTGGACCCAATCTGGACCAGCCGCGGGTCCTTCTCAGTTCCAACATTCACGGTAGTGATTTCATCCACTAAGGGTTTAACAAATCTTTCCTGCTTTTGATTAATTAACCGTTGCAAAACCGGAGGAATTTTTTCCTCGTCGTTTTCATCAAAATTTTGAAAATCCTGATTTAAGCAATAAATCAAAGGCACAGAAAAATACTCAGAAACCACATCCACGTCGTTCTCATTAAACACTTCCAAGCCATCTGATTCTTCTATTACAACAGACTCAAAAGAGAAAGAAAATGACGACCTAGACAGGACTGTGGCATCTGGGTTATCACCCCCAGGAATACCGGACTCAGACTCAGTCAAGCTGGAACCTAATTCCGACCCACAGGACTCGGTGGAATCAGATTCCGACTCACTACCTGACCCGGTGCTGCTAGACAAGAATCCTTCTTCATATTGCCAGACGAGAGAGGGTGCGATGGATGCATCCAAAATAGTTGTTGGTAGGCTCGCAGCCGTTTCGTTCCCGATCACACATACCGAGGAGCTATCCCCCAAGCACTTCTATTCGATCGGAGGATCTGAAAGCAGACATGCCAGCGCTGCCCCCATTTCATTTTCAGCGTCCTCAGACTGCACTTCCTTACTTTGCTCGGCCTCAACCGATAGATTTGCCTCCCCTTTGATGTCGTCATTCTCAGGTAGCTCCACGTCAAAGAAGATCTCGAAACCTGGCACGCGTTTCTTCTCCGCGTTCAGCCATGGCTCTGGGAAGCCACAAAACGGAAAGTCCTCCCCTCCTAGACGAAGCGTCCGTTTAGGGTACCCCGAATGGGCCTATGCATCAACTCGAAAGGCTTCCCAGCCTTCTTTGCTCTGGCTCTTCCAGCCATTTCCTTTCCTTTCCTTATCCAGTCCTCTTTGGTGGGTAGATAACCCAACCCAAAGGTGTGAGGGTTGTGCGGCACTTCGGCCGATGCTGCGACGCCTTTCCGGCCGCTCTTGCCCAATCCCATCCCAGGGATATGTTGGAGCCTGTTCATGAGATAGACTGTCTGAGCACTGACATATACCCCTTCACTAGCAGCCATAATGTCCTGAACAACCTGAGCCTCAGCCAAGGTAAAACCTGATATGAACACATCTTCCATACCGTGTTCAATTTCTAGAACAGGCGTGGATACTTCTGGCGGTGGATGAATCGATGAGTTTCCGAAGACGATGGCTACTCCCTTCCCATAGGGGTATTTCACCACTTGATGTAGGGTGGAGGAGACTGCCTTTGCCTGATGCAGCCACGGCCGCCCTAGAAGCAGGTTGAAAGTTGCAGGAACCTCCAAGACATGGAAATCTATCCCATGCTGTCCCGGCCCAACCTTTGTTTGAATCTTAACCGTTCCCATTACTTCCCGGCTTGTGTTGTCATACGCCCGAATCACTTGGGCCGTTGGCACAAAATCTGCAACTTTCAAACCGATCGCGTAAGTTGTCCTAGCCGGGCAGACGTTGATGGCAGACCCCGTGTCAACAAGCACCACGGGTATCCATTTATCTCTGCACTCCATAGAGATGTAGAGTGGCTTGTTATGGTTCGCACCCTCGGGTGGCAGTTCTTTGTCAGAAAAACTCAATGCTGGGGAACTTCCTCCCGAAAAGACTAAGCCCACCAACTGTTCAGGCGTGGTGTCTATAGAAAGCTTGGCTTTGTCCATGGCTGTAAGGACAGCTTGTCTATGTACTCGAGAAGCCATAAGCAGTCCCCAGATGGAGATGTCTGCTTGTATCTTTTTCAATTGTCTCAATACGGCCTCATCCTCGAGTTGCTTTTCCTTTTGCTTCTCTGCCTCCTTATCTTTTCCAGACACCTCTGGTTGATCTAGGTGTGCAGGCTTGAAATACCGTCCACTCCTAGTCATGTGATCGACATCGCCGATATACCAGGTATCATCTGGTTGGTTACCCTCCCAATCCTCGTCCGTGTGGGCAAGACATAGATCATCGTCTTCCCACCACATGTCATCTGCAGCTGACAGGCACCTGTCCGGTTCTGGCATAACTATCCCGATACTTGCAGTACTTTTTATCCCTATGCTCGCAGCATTCTCCATTTCCGTACTTATGGCAGTCTCAACCCCCACGTGGGCTTTTGCCTTTCTGATCCTCTCAGAATCTTTGAATCTTTCCTGTTCTGACTGTGTCAATGCAGTAGATTGTTCAATGATCCCTGTACTCAAAATGCTCCACTCCCGAGCGAAACTCTCGACACCGGCGCTCTCCGGCGATGTATTCTGTTCTTCGACCCTCCCGGCCGTCATTGACATTCCTGCTCCTGCCAGGCCTTGTTCTGACTGAAACTCTCCTACCACATCTGGCTGATCGTCCAACCATCCCGTGGCCTCTGTCGATTCTTCATAATCGAACCAGTTGACGGCTGAGTCTTCTGGATCTTGGTTATCGTAAAACTGGAACTTGGCAAGATCCTCTTCCACAGCTGTCAAATCATCCGTTCCCTGTCCTGGACTGTCCCCTTGGATTGCACACAGCTCTCCCCCGGCTGGAAATTCGACATCTAGTCTATTCTGGCCCATTGGTGAAATGTAGTCACTCGGACTCTAAGCGTTCCTAACATCACTCCCAGATTCCGCAGACTCTAGTTTGACAACCCCCTTTTCCTTCGGAGTCTTCTCCCTCCTGCTCTCGATGGTCATCACCACTGGCTTGGGTTGGGTTATGGAGACGTCCATCATGCACAAATCGGTGCAATCAGGAAGGGAGACCTCCGGCTTAGGCAGGTAGGAGGGTGTGATATAGATACTAGGATCGTAGGATGCGACCCCAGTGTGGATGAAATTGATTCTTTTGGGTGGTGGAGCTTGGTTATGTGTGGGGAGAGGATTTGTAGTAATATTGGGTTTCTCAGGAGGTAAAATCACCCCATTATCAATGAGATCTTGGATCTCATGACGCAATCGAAAACACAGGTCGATATCGTGACCGTGCTGCTGATGGAACGCACAATACTTGGCTGGATTATGGGCAGCGGGGAGTCTTTCCGGCAAGGGCCGCGGCTCTAGGGGCTTCAGATGCCCTTTTCTGATCAAAACCCCCAAAGCTTTGGACAAGGGCATATAAAGTGGAGCGAAGGTTCTGGTATTTTTTGGAGGGTATTTCGCTGTTTGTGGGTTGCTTCCGGACGCACCGGAGAATGGTGTGGCTGCCAAAGTTCTCGGGGAAGGATTGGTGGTGACCATACTCACTTCGGAAGTCCTGGTAGTCGTAGCGCAACTCGGGCCTGCATTAGTATTACGATTGAAAGTTCTGCGGGGTTGCTCCCGGTCGTTATCAATCAGGCCTTGTTTTAAGGCATCCTCGATCTGCACCCCCATTTCATGCAGATCAGCAAAGGTAGGGAAGGGGATTACAATCATCTTTTGCATTAGCTTCGGCTGAAGATTGCGCACAATCATTCGAATCTGGTCTTTGTCCGTGGGTCTTAAGGTCATCATCGAAGCCTTAGCCCGCCATCTGGTTACAAATTCTGAGAAGCTCTCCTTGATTTCTTGCCTCGTTGTCTCGAGATCCCGGGTCGTGATCTCGATTTGTGTGTTATACGAGTACTGCAGGATGGAGGCCTCAGCCATCTCGTCCCAACTTCTCTTGACATCATCCTCCAATTTGGCATACCATGCGGCCGCTACACCCGACAGGGTCCGGCCAAATAAAGACAGCTTCTGCAATCTAGTGAGGCCCATTGGCCTTAGGAAGTCTGAAAATAGTCGCAGGTGTACCATGGGATCCTCAGATCCGTCAAAACGATCAATTTGTGGCATCTTAAACCGATCTGGCAGCGTCACGGCTGCGTCAGTGTATCCGTCTCCAATGTCTGGAATGGACTTCACACCTTGAGATCTCTTGAATAGCTTTTCAAGCTTGTGCATTTTTAATGCCACAGGGTCTACCTCGGACTCGAAGGGAGAATCCGATAGATTGATAGGAGTGGGTGCCTTGGATTGTTGAGGCAGAATCGGGGGTGGAGCCGGCCCCGTTGGGATGTCTGTATCTTCTTGGACATTCCGGGCGTTTGGCGTCTCTTCGGGTATTGGAACCCTTAGTGGGGGAGGGACTTGATGTGAAGCTGACGCCCTAGTTTGCTGCTGCAATCTCACAATTAACTTCGCTTGCTCACCCATAACTGTGGCTTGTTGTCTGGCGAATTCTGCCTGTCGGACAGCATCCTGCTGCATCATTTTCATGCTTTCTTGGAGTTGGCGCACCATCTCTTCTAGACTAGCCATGCTGCTCTGTTCTGACTGAATTGTTGGTATATGTTCCCTTTCTGCGGGTGAAACAGGATCCTGATTCCTACTGTACACAGGTGGGGTAGATAAAGCCCTTTGTACTGACTGTTGAACCAATGCCCTCTGCCTAGTTGCCTTCCGTTTAGTAATCGGGGGTAGAGAGGGGTACACCGGTTGTCCTTCTATCAGATCCTCAGATCGATTGAGCCGACGACCTCTGATCCAGAGTGCTTGGGGAATATCTACCGGGTTGGAAGCAATGATGCTAAACTACCTAGCAAAAAGATGAATAAAGCAGTAAATCAACTAACAGCCGGACAGCATAACGACATAAAATAAACGCACAATACACAGTTGGATATTCATAATATATAGTCGGTAATCCGAACACACTGTTCCTCGATACTGATCACTGTTCCCCAAATTTCTGTTCCCAAAACTGAACCCTGATACCCGCAGATAACTGATTCTCATAAACTGATGCTGATACCCTCAGGCCTAATACTCAATCTTGCAAACTGATATGCATGTTCCTGTAGAGCAACACTCTAAAAGCACATAGCAAGTAAAGAGAGCCAAAACACCCCTATGTTGGGGTAGGGTTTCCCTGTCCTATTTTGTCAGGAGCTAGGGTTTCACTATGCACGCAGCGGTTCTCAAACAACCTAATATCGGGTAAGCAGCCTGTCCTAACTTGGAATGGTCACTATGGATCCGAATATGCACAAGGTCGAATGGTCGAAAAGGGTGCCCCGGTAATGTCACGACCCGAACCCGCCCCTATGGGTTAAGGACATGACCGACCAGTAATCCTGTGATTACCTACGGCCTCAGACCGAAATAAGATGACTTGTCAGATTAAAGGGGCCAAACGGAAGCAAAAATTTAAAACTTTGTCCATAGAGCCGTGCTTATATGCACATCAACAGACCATACTCAGATACGTTAATAACCCACATCAAAAGTACAGTTTCACAAAATTCATTACAGACAGGATCATCCAAAACGAGTCAACCTATGATAGACTATATACAGATATACATAAAGTCCTTGCCGACAAGACCAAATATAAAATACATGGCAAAGAGGCAAGGATAGGTCTCAAGAGTGAGACGTAAGACTGACTTCCCCAAAACTTGGATTTTTCCTAGCAGACTTCACTGGGGCTGGGTTTGAACTTCCCTTAGCTCACCTACAAACACATGAATGAGCGTGAGCGATAGCCCAGTGAATAATATCAAATGCAAAAGTCATATAAACAATATGTAGAACAATATACTCCAAACGGCCTTGGGCCCAATTCATATTCCTACTTAACATATGTACATTTATACAAAGTTCAGATCAAGTGACTGTAGTTCTAAACATATTGGCCTTTGGCCCATTCTGATTTCCATCTACGTCAAAACGGCCTTCGGCCCATTCATTCATGTCAAAACGGCCTTCGGCCCATTCATTCATGTCAAAACGGCCTTTGGCCCATTCATCTGTGTCAAAATGGCCTTCGGCCCATTCATTTATATCAAAACGGCCTTTGGCCCATTCATTTATATCAAAACGGCCTTTGGCCCATTCATTTATATCAAAACGGCCTTTGGTCCATTCATTTATTCATGTCAGACCTTTGTCCATAATCCCAATTAGCAACTCATAAAGCTTATAAGGGAATACACAATTGGACATTGATAAGCTTTCAAGTATTGATATTACTCACAGTGATCGGCTTGTGGATAAGCTTTCAAGCTTTCAAAAGGGTCATTAACAGTTCAATCCGTTCTTTAATTCACATATTCCTCTTTAGGCTTTATTATTATCTCATTAACTCATTTACAATGCTTAACATATGCCTAAGAGTGCTTGCGAGTGAAAGAGAACGGAAAACAGAACACCAAATGCAAAAACAGGATTTCAGAAAATAGGGTCCTCGCTCGAGCGTGGACTTCCCCGCTCTAGCGAACCCTTAGGTCTGCGAAAGTACTGCTTGCCTTCAATTCCAGCTCGAGCGTGAACTCGGCCGTTCGAGCTCCTGTCTACATAGCTCCCTGCTCGAGCATCAACTTCCCCGCTCGAGCGGGAACCATGTCTGTAGAAAATGCTGAGAGCTCGTTTTCTCCGCTCAAGCGGCACTTCACCCGCTCAAGCGGACATCGAAAATCTGGGTTTTCCAGATTGAGTTCTTGAGCTTCATCTCGACATTCAAAGGCTCTAAAGGCATGATTTCGGTCCAAATTTCACATAATCATGTACTAACATGGTACAAACATAGAATTACAACATATTGAAGCTCAATTTCATAATTTATCTACATGCATGTCTCAAAATATCTCAAACCCATCACCAACATGCTCAAATTCAAACATTCAAGACTTATACTCCCATGATTTGTACATGCATGTGGGAGATGCTCATCATTCTCAACTTAAATGGTACAAATGGTGATTACAACATGAGCTTTAACCAAAACTCTACATAAATCATGTGTTTCAAGCTCAAACATGCAAACTCAAAGTAATTCCTTACATGCATGAGTTCTAAGACTTCAAACTCAACAAAAATCAACTCATTACATGCTCTTGATCACAACAATCCTTGAACTTACAAGATCACAGATTCAAACTTATAAATTCAAGAATCAATGCTTACCTAGAGGCTCAATCTTCACAATTATGGCCAAGTCTTGCACCTAGCCTTCCCCATTCACAATTTTGAATCAAAATGCCCAAAGGTGCCTCCCCTCTCTCTCAAAGTCGTCTCTCTCTCTTTTCAAGAGAGTTAGACTTCAGCCAAAATGACATAAGGGTGTGGAATGGATCATAATAAGGCCCTTATTTAGCCCCACTCATCACATTATTTCATTATAAAATATTTGGGCACTTAATTCATCAATTTAATCGATTTAATCTGACCCAAATCAATTTTCAATTAAATTTCACCGTAGGCTCTAAAAATTATGCCAATCACAGTGGCGCAATCAATTTCGAGTTCTATGGCCGATAAGGCCCTCAATTTAATTCCAAAGCAGATTATTCGAACAGATATTCCTACGGTGGACAGATAGAATTCTAGAATCACATACATCACATAATGGCACGCCAAATCATATCGAACATATAATCAAATTCATATTAAGGGCCAATTAACGCATTACGGAACAGGGGTATCACAGTCTTCCCCCCTTTAGGAAGTTTGGTCCCTCAAACTTATTTCACCCTTAGTCGAACACAAGTCGAAACACCTTTCATTCAACGGTTCCGATCCCTTTTTATAGCCATTTACTTAGTTTCAAAATCAAGCAACACTCTGTTCCCAATCAGTTAGGGACTTACATTTTCTTCCATACAAGGCTTGTATGGTGTCACACCAATCTAGAGTGTAGGTTGTGGTTGTAAGCAAAGTCTGCCAACAATAGATAGATCTTTCAAATCCCCTGAAAAATCTACTGCATAAATTTGGAGTATTTCTCCCAAAAATCTAACAAGTTCTTTCTGATCATTCATCAATTTGCGGATGGAAAACAGCACCGAATCATAATTCAGTTTCGTATCAAATTCATAATTCGTCCAGGTCATATACAGGAGTCATAAGTCATGATTGAGTTTACGCGATACATTCATTAGCATTAACAAAACAGAACAAAGCGGAATAGAACAGAACATATACACGTGAGGTTACGAATAACCAGTCCCATAAGGGGACCTCCGGGTCCGGGTAACATAACAGAACAGAAGCTGAGCCCCCATTGCCTCTTGAAGGCTTTTCAAAATTCAAACACATTTTAGGATTTCTATCTACACAATAGATACTGGGACCCCATGTAAACGAGTGATCCTATCGATGTAAACAGTGGCTAGTCTACAAGCATCATACAAAATTTTATAGGGAGAAATGGGCAACTTCAATAATTTTACTTACAATAGCCCAAATGGGACTTATACCTTGGGTGCTCAAGGTAGCCCCACAACGAAATTTGTAGCCACATATTCCCATTTCCATTCCAAAATAGAGAGAGGTTGAAGTAGTCCCGCCACTATCTGAAATTCAACTTCGACCCGTTGGCACCGAAAAACATTTAGACATATTCACCAACTGCCCTCTTCAAGGTAGGTCACCAACATATTTATTTCAATGTCAGCTAACTTTATCACAGAAGTTCGGTCTATTCCGTGTCACAAAAGTTCAATTCATTCTTCAATAATTTCCCAATTCACGATTTGATTCAGTATTTAGTCCAGTGACTCATCACAATTATCCAAGGTCAATTAAAAGTCTTCAGGAATATAAGGTGGATCCAGATACTGATTCTCGAAACAACAAAGGTAACATCGAAGTAATTACCCACACAATACACATAGTCCAGACATCCCATAATACTGATTGTAAAGTACAATAACATCGAAGCAGGCAATTTCTGACATAATACACGTGTTCTCAATTCATTCAACAGTTTACAGTTCATAATTCAGTTCAATATTCAATTCCCTGTTCTATTGAGTCTTTCCACATTATCTGATAGTCATCAAAAGCATAAGGCAATTCATATATAAACCTCCATAATGGAAAAGGTAGTATCAAAGGAGTCAATCACATGTTAAGCACAATTTACACATCCTCAGGGCCCCAATTACAGAATATAATGGTGCTGGGCAGGCGTTCACAAGGTGTACTGAATTCGCACACTTATGGATAATCTGGATTTTTCAAAGCTTCAAGGATGTCTATAACATTTGCATAATACCAAAGGATGACATTCTGGACAAAACAAAGGAATAATCGTCTCGGAATCAAGCACACCCGTTCACGACCGTCGGTGGCCGACTCGAGATCGATTAGTCAAACCCACCCGTACGAAACCGTCGGTGGCAAAAGGTATCTCGATCAAAGGTGCTACATAGGCTTAACGTCCCCTAGCACGAAGGACACTCTAAGAATGTCATCAAAGCAACACAACACCATTCACTATAACCTGATTTCCCCAAAGTCTGATAATACTGAAGCAACCACTCTCCCTTGCAAAACATGTTCTGATCAGTCAAAGACAAATGTTCAGTACTGCTCGAAATCAAATCAATCTACCATCATCGGTTCCCATAGTGTCAAACAAACAAAATGGAACAACACTCCTTACGACACCCAATCACGGGGTTTGTACAATTCGGTTCATTTTTTTAACACATATGTCCTCAATAGTTAGGGATTGGTTCTCAACGGTGTTCATAGTTAGATCAATCTGTTGACAGCCCACAAAAGGTCTTTCAAATAAGTCAAGTATTCCAAACGAATTCAAGTTTTGGATCTATCAGTTTTTCTGTCAAGAATAATCTGGCTATTTATTCACAAGTAATTCTTAATCCCCCTTTTTACGAAATCGAATTAGATAGAGGGTCTTATCGGTCGACCCAAGCAACGGTATTGTCAGATTAGATCGAACAAGGTTCCACCAAATTATATCAGATGAGGGTTCCATTGGAACAATATCAGGCAAAGGTTCTATCGGATTGAATCAGATAAAAATTTTCTCGAATAGGGCACATTCGGTTCTATAAGGCATACTTCATTCGCTTAGGTACATGGTTGATAGTTTCTCAAAGTCATATCAGAATTATTCATCACAACTGTTCATATCAAAGCATTTCAAGTCATGTACAATATGGCATCGCCTACATAAATTCGGGGGTAGTTGTATAAACGTGCAGTCATTCAGATCGGAAGGTATGTACCATAATCAATACAGCAATTCCCAAACAAGTCTTATATACAAGCACATGGTGCACAGTAACACATTAAACAGAGTTCCTCGGTTGTACATAAGATAGGGTCTGTTACACAAAAGTTCCAAATTAGTCGAGCCCAGTATAGTCACATAATCCAGTCAATTTTCTACCCATCAAAATACATGGTATCACAATTATAGAGTTCATCATTTAGGGTGCTCAACTTAGTCACGCGATCGTATGGTTTAGTCATCGAAACAGTAATATAACAAATCACCCTGAGCATTGGTTCAGATGTACATGTGCATGTGCAGAGCTAATCGATACCCCAATATGCATTTCACAAATTTCCCCATATGGAACATACACATTCAATGAATACGGTCTCGATCATGTAGGTCTAACCAATCCAGGTACACATGCAGCAGATATGGAAAAATATGCCGATCCGAATCAAATAATATCCCAAGCAAAGATGTACAAACGTACTAATTCAGAATCAATCAACACATAGGCATTTGTTTATAAACAGTACAGATACCTGGGATAACGGTTGCAGTATTTTGAGTGCTTTCTGGGACGAATACAATTACTCTATCTTGATTAGCAATTTCCACCATTGGTACGAATTCAACTGAGGCAGAAGATTTACTCGCATTTGTTCAGTTCGGGGACAATTCCTTACCATATGGTCCATTTACCACACTTATGACAAGCCCCCAAAATCCGACTCCTCGGCGTTTCTTACACTGGTGGTGGCAAAAGTTCTTACCATAACAGCAACTGACATTGTTGTCTTAAGATCTCTGCCATTTCTTGTACCATTCTTTCTAGTCTATCAGGTCGGGCTGTAAAGGAGTCTGCCAACTCGCATGCCCTTACTTTAACCACGTTCTACACGAACCCTTATTAACTCATGCCAAATACGGGGATGTCCAATACAAAAATAAACACATAGTCACACACAGGCACGTCTTTATATTTTCATTTCACATATCGTACGTAGTTAATCACATACGTAACAGATAGTTGCATACTTATCAAATATCACATGCTGAACATTTACTAAGTAATTATATACTCAAATCATGTTCATATTTCACATAGACACCCGTAGGCAGAATTGAATGCATATAAACAACTTTTCATGATTCATATATTCATGTATGTGCATTATAACAAAACAAACTTGTTGTACACATTAGTGTAACAATTCATATCTCATATTCCAATCATGTGTGGTACTCCCTTTAGCATAGCATATCATGTTGGTCAAGCATATCAAGTCCCATAATGGAACCTTCGGTACCGGCAACATGCCTCATACATAGGCCACGGTATTATTTCCCCCCGGGCGAGGGCCTCATGACCATAAGCCACAGTATTATGTCCCCTAGGCAAGGGCCTCTGCTAAGGATACCACAATTACGTTCCAGGAAAATTTGGACAATCATTCATACAAAACATAGCATTCCAGGGTACTTGTCATTTCATATCATCAACAAATATTTAAAGTTAAACATAACTTTACGGAGTTCTTACTCACCATCTGATTAAACTTGCATCATACAATATACAAAAGATTCTACAAATATGCATATACTAGAGAGCGTATGTAGTCAAACAATTTGCAATGCAAGTATAGCACAACTTATAGAACGTAATTGCCCAAATCAAAACACTTAAGCATATTCTCGATGCTTTCGAATTCATACTTATCACATGAATGCATCCTAGATCTTTTCTAGACGCTCATTGCTCTTTTGGACAAGTGCGTGAGTTATTAACTCGTGCTCTGATACCACTCTGTCACGACCCGAACCCGCCCCTATGGGTTAAGGACATGACCGGCTAGTAATCCTGTGATTACCTACGGCCTCAGACCAAAATAAAATGACTTGTCAGAGTAAAGGGGCCAAACGGAAGCAAAAATTTAAAACTTTGTCCATAGAGCCGTGCTTATATGCACATCAACAGACCATACTCAGATATGTTAATAACCCACATCAAAAGTACAGTTTCATGAAATTCATTACAGACAGGATCATCCAAAATGAGTCAACCTATGACAGACTATATACAGATATACATAAAGTCCTTACCGGCAAGACCAAATATAAAATACATGGCAAAGAGGCAAGGATAGGTCTCAAGAGTGAGACGCAAGGCTGACTTCCCCAAAACTTGGATTTTTCCTAGCAGACTTCACTGGGGCTGGGTTTGAACTTCCCTTGGCTCACCTACAAACACATGAATGAGCGTGAGCGATAGCCCAGTGAATAATATCAAATACAAAAGTCATACAAATAATATGTAGAACAATATACTCCAAACGGCCTTGGGCCCAATTCATATTCCTACTTAACATATGTACATTTATACAAAGTTCAGATCAAGTGACTGTAGTTCTAAACATATTGGCCTTTGGCCCATTCTGATTTCCATCTACGTCCAAACGGCCTTCGGCCCATTCATTCATGTCAAAACGGCCTTCGGCCCATTCATTCATGTCAAAACGGCCTTTGGCCCATTCATCTGTGTCAAAATGGCCTTCGGCCCATTCATTTATATCAAAACGGCCTTTGGCCCATTCATTTATATCAAAACGGCCTTTGGCCCATTCATTTATATCAAAACGGCCTTTGGTCCATTCATTTATTCATGTCAGACCTTTGTCCATAATCCCAATTAGCAACTCATAAAGCTTATAAGGGAATACACAATTGGACATTGATAAGCTTTCAAGTATTGATATTACTCACAGTGATCAGCTTGTGGATTTGCCCTGGAACTTGACCCTACACATTTCATGAACACAAAAGGGTCATTAACAGTTCAATCCGTTCTTTAATTCACATATTCCTCTTTAGGCTTTATTATTATCTCATTAACTCATTTACAATGCTTAACATATGCCTAAGAGTGCTTGCGAGTGAAAGAGAACGGAAAACAGAACACCAAATGCAAAAACAGGATTTCAGAAAATAGGGTCCCCGCTCGAGCGTGGACTTCCCCGCTCGAGCGGACCCTTAGGTCTGCGAAAGTACGGGTTGCCTTCAATTCCAGCGCGAGGATGAACTCGGCCGTTCGAGTGCCTGTCTACATAGCTCCCCGCTCGAGCGTCAACTTCCCCGCTCGAGCGGGAACCATGTCTGTAGAAAATGCTGGGAGCTCGTTTTCTCCGCTCAAGCGGCACTTCACCCGCCCGAGCGGACATCGAAAATCTGGGGTTTCCAGATTGAGTTCTTGAGCTTCATCTCGACATTCAAAGGCTCTAAAGGCATGATTTCGGTCCAAACTTCGCATAATCATGTACTAACATGGTACAACCATAGAATTGCAACATATTGAGGCTCAATTTCATAATTTATCTACATGCATGTCTCAAAATATCTCAAACCCATCACCAACATGCTCAAATTCAAACATTCAAGACTTATACTCCCATGATTTGTACATTAATGTGAGAGATGCTCATCATTCTCAACTTAAATGGTACAAATGGCGATTACAACATGAGCTTTAACCAAAACTCTACATAAATCATGTGTTTCAAGCTCAAACATGCAAATTCAAAGTAATTCCTTACATGCATGAGTTCTAAGACTTCAAACTCAACAAAAATCAACTCATTGCATGCTCTTGATCACAACAATCCTTGAACTTACTAGGTCACAGATTCAAACTTATAAATTCAAGAATCAATGCTTACCTAGAGGCTCAATCTTCACAATTATGGCCAAGTCTTGCACCTAGCCTTCCACATTCACAATTTTGAATCAAAATGCCCAAAGGTGCCTCCCCTCTCTCTCAAAGTCGTCTCTCTCTCTTTTCTAGAGAGTTAGACTTCAGCCAAAATGATATAAGGGTGAGGAATGGATCATAATAAGTCCCTTATTTAGCCCCACTCATCATATTATTTCATTATAAAATATTTGGCACTTAATTCATCAATTTAATCGATTTAATCTGACCCAAATCAATTTTCAATTAAATTTCACCGTAGGCTCTAAAAATTATGCCAATCACAGTGGCGTAATCAATTTCGAGTTCTGTGGCCGATAAGGCCCTTAATTTAATTCCAAAGCAGATTATTCGAACAGATATTCTTACGGTGGACAGATAGAATTCTAGAATCACATACATCACATAATGGCACGCCAAATCATATCGAACATATAATCAAATTCATATTAAGGGCCAATTAACGCATTACGGAACAGGGGTATCACAGGTAAAAACCGGGGTTTGTGTTCCCATGCTGTCAGAGCCCATAACCGGTTAGCCTTATGGTCATACCTTGACAAGACAAGCCTCCGGCAAACCGTTCAGGAATGGCAGATGGCAAACACTGTGTTCCTAGGCACACCAATGCAAATGCAATGCAAAGAGACACATAAGTGAAATCAAAATGGGATATCACGAGTTCGAGTCAAGCTCTCTAATTTTCCCCAGCAGAGTCGCCAAAAACTGTAGACGCGCCCGCGTGGGGCCCCGTTACAGTTCGGACTCGATTTTGTTGTCACAGTTCTGAATCTTGAACCAAAGAGTCCAAATCTGGCAAATCGTTTTGAGAAACAGATTTTTTTGAAAAGAAGTGCCAAACACGGACTGCTTTGCCAGATATAGGGTCGCCACCTAAATATTTTAAAATGGGAAAATTTAGGAAACCCTGACTCGGTGCCGAAGGCCACATGTCCGTCATCACCGGAGTTGTCTCGGCTCGGGAGCTAGGGTACGATTGGGGAAGGTCAGCTATGAGCACCCCCTCTCGCCTGGTCCGAGGACCGGCCTCTACTAATCATGATATCCGTTTTTGAAAACTTTATGTGTTCTTATTCCGGTTATTAGCCTAGAATTACTATGTTATGCGCACAACAAACAAGTATAGACTAGATTGCCTAATTTGGAAATAAGCATTGCATATCCGTTTGTTTTGAAAAACGTTTTGGAATTTGCTACACGCAAGTAGGCTAGAACACGGATCTTAATGAGTTTTTCCAACTCAGACAATCTAACCTTCACCCACAGGCATTCAAACAATTTATCACATAAGCATTTAGTCGCATGGCAAGCATACTGTCATGCCAACACTCACATGCATGCGGGATGCTAAAGCATAACTACTTACATCGTACTCCGTGCCAAAACAATAAACTAGTTAGCAAACATGCGTGTCCTAGTTCATGTTAAGAATGGCTAATGCATCGCATACAAAAATGCAATCTAGTCAGGCTCGGGTAACCTAAGCATAGCATGGAAATGCGATCAACTATCACATATTCAATTTTTGAATTGAAGTACAGATGCAGTTAGTATGATGTACCGAGCCTAATGCATGCAATACAAATGTATGAATGCACGCATGCATTGCATAAGGTATGCTAAATTTAAAATATGCCCTAGTCTACCATCATAAGCAGGTAAATAAAAGGGAAGAAAGAAGTGGGGATTAGAAGACATACACACACTCACCCACACTTATTACAGATTTGCCCTCGCTCGGAGGATACAAATAAATATTACAGTCCAAATGATAAGCAAATAAAATTATTACAGAATTTCTAATTAGTTAATAGAAAGAATGTAAAAGAGAGAAGAGGATGGCCACAGCCTCTGCCTCGGGACGCGCGAATGATGCATGCTCGGAACCCGGCTTGCCTGAAAAATCCGTACCATACCTCTGCTACCTCTATTTACATTGCCCTGTCTCTCTGAAAAATGCCAAAGCCTTAGGACAGGTTCCTTTCATGCTGCAGAGTACCACCGGCTAGGGGGAATCCCCACCGGCAGCCCAGGATTTCCATCGGCTGTCCTTGGATTTATCGGCTGTTCAAAGATTGTCGGTCGGCACTTAATTCTGCCGGTCGGCAGAAGCTTCCTGCAGAAGACAGTTTTGACAGCAAACAGAGGACGGACAGTATGGCATGGGATTTCAGGCACATGTAAGCATGGTCATGCTTCCTATCATGCTTTGAACTCAGGGAAGCATGGCCCTCGATCCTCAAGCCATCAATGGTGCATGATAGCCCAAGGGATCAAGTTTGCCACTTGATATAAAGATGCATGCAACAAATATATGAATGCCAAGACCCTATCATGTTAGAGTCAAGGGGATTGGCGACCGAGGGTTGAGACGTGTTTTGTCACTTGAAGTACAAACACTCCTCGCCCCTCGAGTTTGGTTTGACACCCCAAACCAAACAATGGAATGCATGTATACAAGCTTGACTTAAAGATGCAACATGAAGTTAAAATGCAAAACATGCCAAATGCAATGCAAACCAAACATGCACAGGTGATGTATTAAGCATGCAAAATGCGATATAGTGCAACCTAAAATGAGATGCAAACATGGCACAATGCAAGCATATAACTAGAGGCAACAATTCAAACATGTAGCCATAAACAAGAGTGTATTTAGGCTGAAATGGGAGGCCTTGGCCACACCCCAAAACAGTGGCCAAAGATGCCAAAGTAATGGACAATCAAGCATGGAAGCATACACACTAATAGGCCCAAAGTTAAGGCACAACAAAGGAGCATCTTACTATCACTACCCCAAGCCAACATGGTATGAGCTATGCAACCAAAAACGGAGTTTGAATATACTGAAATCAGCCCTAAAACCCAATGATATGGCAACCTTGAAGGCTCAAATACTTAGGCATGCATAATGTTCATTTCAAAGCATAAAAAGGGCACATCTCCTAAGCATGAAAGGAACGATGAATGCAAGCATGCTAGCACGATTTGGGGACTGAAATGACATGGCAAACAACTTCAACTCATCAAAGTAGACCAACTAAGGCATACTTATGACTCATACACTTGAGGGCCCACAAGCCAAAATGCATAGCAACCATAACAAACATGTCAAACATGGCCAAATTGATAACCAACAGACTTTAAGCATGGAAAAACAATGCTAAAAACTTCTTAGTGCCGAACCAAAATCATGCTCAAATGATGTGTTACAACATGGCACTCTTTAAGCCAAGTAATGGGATTTCAAAGCAAGTATGTTATTCATGTAAAAGGCCAATAAACCCAACATAGGACAGAGGTATAACATGATCCAAAACACCCAAAAAACCTCTGAAAAGCAGTCATAAACAACTGAGCATACATGCTACCATATTAAGCCAAAAATGAGGACAAAAGAGGGACCAAGGGAGAGGGGTGTCCCTCCCCTATGAAAGACCTCAAACCACCATCTTTATCACTGAAAATCAACAGGTTTTTAGTGGTGAAAAGACCAACACACTCAAGCAAACAAGGCCTCACAAGGGAAGCACAAAAGGGGCCAAATAAAGCCTAACAAGGTGAGTTTGCACTCAAAACACAAAACAACCTTAATGAAAGTTCTAAAGCATGAAAATGTAAGCCTTTTTTATGTTATGCACAAAAGATAAATCAGCAAGCAAGATAGGTTAAAAACTATTGCAAGTTTGGGGAATCTAAAGTAAAGTGCTCACCCTTGAAGATCCTTTGAAGAACAAATGGTCCAGCCCTCTTCTTTTGATCAAAATCAGTCCAAAAACTCAAGAATCAACCTCCCAAGTCCCTCAATCTCGGAGCTAGGTGTAATAGTGTGTGTATTGGTGCAAAAGTAAGGTAAAAACACACTTTTAGGCCAAGAAACACACACAAAGGAGGAGAGAGAGGGAGATATAGAGATAGGATGTATCTATATGTAGAACCTCTGGTTTTTGCTTCCAAGTCTCTAACCTAGAGCCAAGAGGAGAGCCTTCCTCTTATAGAACTCCCTCTTGCAAAGCTTATACAACAAGCTTGGTTAGAGGGAGATCCCTCCATACACGTGTATGGAGGGAGGCAGAGTTGGTGCCAGCTATCACAGTTGGCACAAAATATCTACATAAAGTAGATGAGCAGTGGTCGGCTGCCCAAAAATGTCATTTTGACAAAAAAGAGTGCCGACCGGCAACAAAATGTGCCGACCGGCAGAAAAGATTGCCGATGGAAGCAAAAACCAGCCGGTGACCCCTAGCCACTGCCGATGGTGTGTGGGAATGTCTCACAAGGCATTCCCTCCCCTTCCCAGGCAAAACACAAGTGTTTGGTGTGAAACCAGACACTAAACAGTCAAGTTCGGAGATCCTGAGGCAAGGCGCGTAGCCGAGACCTCCGGGAACTCCAAACGAACACAAACATGGATAATCACCGAGTGTTCAAACGGTGACATCCAAGTCTTGAGGACGGTAAAAAAAATGGGGTGTCTACAGTGGCATCTAAAAAAAAACAACAACAAAAGAGGGCAATTTGAATACATCAGCCAAAGTATGTATATTAGATGCAGATGCGGGAATGCTGCGTAGGGTGCGTGCTTGCAGATATAGTATGTGAATGCGGTGTGTCAGATGTGCTCTACACATGCAGTTAACCATTGTAATGAAATGTTCAATTTCAGTATGTCATCAGAAGTATGATAAATGCAAGGAAATCGAAAAGTACCAAGACGCCGGCGACGAACAACTATGTCTCTCTTCGCAGAACCATGCTCTTGAGTGAGGCCACCACTCCGAGTAACCCCTTGCAATACTCTCTGGGAGGCTGCAGATGTAAGTGCAAGTCATCAGTGAATGAAGGAATGTCTAAATATCTGAGTGATAAATCAAAACTGTAAAGCATACCGGTGGCGAGTTTGGGTCACTGACGTATCGATGATTAGGCAATGGAGGCTCCAATGGAATCGGGTAGGATGCCCCATACTGCTAGCCTGTCAACTCGGTCGGAAGATCCAGCCACCCAGCATACTGATAAGTTGGGGGGATCTCTCTAGCCCCACTCCTCGATGTGCCTGCTCCGCTGGTCGAAGGAATGTCTCTAGCTCGGGTGCGACTCGAGGAAGGCACGCCAGCAGCCCTCCTCCTGGGGGCACGGACATCTGACAGCGGAGGCATCAAGTCTGTATGGCGATAGGTCGCGTAATCGCCCTCCTGCAGCAACAGAACTGCATCAGTACCCAACATAAACTCCTTGACCTCCCGGGGAGTGAGACTCTCAGTGAATCGCATGTCCTCTGCAGGTGCTGAGGGGATACCCTAATCAGGGTTGCCCATCGTCTGACACATGAAGCGATCCCCCAGAAACCAGGCCCTGCCAACTGGCCCCTCAAATGAAGTCCTATATTGAAAAGAGGCCCACGCCCCAGGGAATCAGTACCGGGCATCTGCTGACAAGAGTGCCTAGGGTTGCCAAGAGATCTGCGGATAACAAGTGTACAAACTGATTAGATGTTGTAAATATGCAAGATGAACCAAAGCTGAAAACATGACGAACTGAGAGTTTTGGATTACCTCCGTCGGCCGTACAGTATCAAAGAACTGTTGGAGATAGGGCAAAGTCTCCCTAGTCCTCGGCCGACACCGACCCTCAAATCTGCGGGAGTAGGGGATCTCAGGAGGTACCTCTGCTTCAAGCTCAAGGGAGACAAGACATAGCTGTGAAAGACAAGACAGCGACTATCAAAACACAAAATATATTGAAAATACTGAATGCCCAGTGCAGAATGTGGATGCAAAAAATACAGAATGCTGAGTGTAGAATGTAGAGTACAGAATATAATGTGTACCGTGTGTGCAGTGTACAGATAATGAAAAGCGAAAATGTAAATCAAAAGGGCAGAATGTACCTCCCAGGCTCTCCAGTAGCCACTTACTATGTTCCCTCGCCCGCGGGAGGTCTCGCTCATATAACAGTAAAGGGTAGTGAGGTTGGCGCCACCCCAATCATACTGGCTGACCTGTGATAGGTCTACCAAGGCACTGAGCAAATAAAGTCCAACTGTGTTGCCCCTGTCGGGGAACAGAGTGGTCCCGATGAGGAACATCACAAAACCCCGGGCATACTGCTCTATCTCCTTGACAGTCTCAAGCATAGTCCCCCTGAACCGTACGGAGAACCAGGTGTACCTGACTCTACCTGATGATCTATCTATCGGCGGGCGGGCTTCCAGCAAATAAATCCAAACTGCCTCCCACTAGCCCATGTCTGCGTCATAGGGGACCGGTCAGCCGGCCACGTCAAGGCCCGTCAACATAGAAAAGTCATATGGGGTCATCGTCATGTCCCCAGTAGCTGAAAAGTGGAATGAGTTGGTGGTGTCCCACCATCTCTCCACAAATGCCCCCATGAGGGTTCTACTTGCCGGATAACGAGATATCCCCGCACAGAAAGGTCCAAACCCTGACTCGTCCGTGATGTGATGTACAGCATCTCGGAGCTCCGCATACTACTCCCTGGCAAGGATTGATCCATAACCCCGTGTGGAACGGGAAGATACCTGCATTCAGAATGAACAAATGTATTCAGTTTAAAATGAAATGTATGAGCTGCGTGCAAATAAAGTAGATAAACTGTGTGTTCAGAAGTAAAGTAGATGAACTGTGTGCAGAAATGAAGTAAATATATGGACTGCGTGTTCAGTATCAGCTGTGTGCAAATCAAATCAGACACTGTGTTATGGACTGCGTGTTCAGTATGAGCTGTGTGCAAATCAAATCAGACAATGTGTTATGGACTGTGTGTTCAGTATGAGTTATGCAAATCAAATCAGATACTGTGTTGTGGACTGCGTGTTCAGTATGAGCTGTGTGCAAACCAAATCAGACAGTGTGTTATGGACTATGTGTTCAGTATGAGCTGTGTGCCAGAAGAATGAGCTGTGTGCCCGAAAAATGAGTTATGTGCCCGAAAATGAGCTGTGTGCCCAAAGAATGTGCTGCGTGCCCAAAGAATGAGCTGCGTGCCCAAAGAACGAGCTGTGTGCCTGAAGAACAAGCTGTGCGCCTGAAAAATGAGCTGTGTGCCCAAAGAACGAGCTGTGTGCCCGAGAATGTGCTGTGTGCCTGAGACAAACTGTGTAGTCAAAATGAGCCGCGTGTTTAGAGTAAGCTGCATGCTAAATTAACAAAGTGTTGTGTTGTGAGCTACGTGCCAAATGGACCGAATACTTTGTTGTGAGCCACGTGCTAAAATGACCAGAGTATTTCTATATATGAGCTGTGTGCCAAATAGACCGGGTGGTGTGTGAAGGTGTTCAGAACGAACAGATAAAATACATAGTGAAAGCATGAAATGTGTAAGAAATGCAGACTACAGTACAGAGAACGTGGAAGTAAGGTACGTACCTCTCACCCCTAGTAGGATAAATGAGACACTAGCTCCCGTAGCAGTAGGTCCACGGGTGCTCGTCGGTCAAAGTCAGTAAAATGATAGAAGGTGGTAGGAGGTAGGACATGCTCTGGAGGATCGTACCTCTCGGGGTCAAAAGACTGAATCCTCGGAGGCAATGACATAATGTTTGGCTCATCCTCGGCATTTTGGGAACCTCCCCCGTGATGGAAATGATCTGCCATCCAAGGAAATCTACAAAAATGAACAAAAATGTGCAAAATGAGCCAAAATTGCAAAAAGTCAACAAAAGTCAACTCTCGGGAAAGAAAAGAGTCAACAAAAGTCAACGCCCGAGAAAATGTGCCAAACTTTGAGAAAAACATACCTCAAGTGGTGAAAATGGAGAAAGAAGCTCCGAAATCAAATTTTAATTGGTTCAAAGTGAAGAAAATCGAAAGTTTTCGCGAAACAACTTCGTCTGGGACATTGGAAAACGCGTATAAAGCGCAGATCTGAGGGGGAAAATGGTCTAGGGAGCAAGAGGAGCTGATTTCGGCCTGAGAGGTGTCAGGAAAAGTGATTTGGACAAGTCAACTTAAGGATCCAAACCTAAAAGAACAAAACTGCCCCAATTTTTGTAAACTAGTCGGCCGACCAGTTTTTCTGGCTGGCCGACCACCTTGTGGGCAGAAACTGGTCGGTGGCTATTCTAGGTGGTCGGCCATCCCCCCTGGTTGGTCTCCAAGGTCCCTTGGTTCTCCCTGTGTATTTTGGTGATGATTGGAGTCCTCGGCTCTCGAGAAAGTACAAGAAAAGTGCACTTTTCATCGCGAGATGTCTCCGCGGGAACTTTAATTCAAGTCTTCGACATGTGGCTCGTCATTACTCGCCAAGAGCAAGGTGTTTCCTTTTTGGGTACGTTGCGACCCCTTCGTGAGGTAAATCGGAGGTCGCGTTTGAGTTGCTCTCTTTAAGGCTCGTACTTCTTTACTCAGCGTTTTGTTTTAAGCATGCTTTTGAAGTTGCATTGTTATGCACACCACTTGCATTGTTGTGCACGTTCCACTGGTATTGTCATGCACCCATACTTTACTTACGTCATCACGCATGTTTCGCTTGCATTGCTATGCACTTTTGCATCGGCATTATACGTATCCGCGTTCGATGTAGCATTGAACATATGTTGCTAACTATGTTGTACCTATTACGTTTCTCTCTTTTGCAGACACAATATTGTATGTACAGTTCATTCGAGGCTGGTGCGACCAGACGATGTTGCATGTACGGTTCATTTGACGTCGGTGCGACCAGACGAACCGGACGGTATTGTACTCTCTGTGTGAGACGTAGCGAGAATTGTATAATTCTCTTACATCCTTTCTGCATGTGATGTAGTTTGGTCTGTATTCGTTTGCTTAAATTGTTGCATTTATTGTGCATATTTGCTTCATTACAGCTTTCTTTACATGATTATAAGTTATGTTCGGCTTCTTGCATTGTCACTTGCATTTTGCCCCTGCCAGCGGGCACATCTCTCTGATTATCTTGCCTGTTTGTCTAAGTCTTTGGCCTTGTCAAAAATGGGTCGTCTCTAGGCTTTGACATTCACTCCTGTCACTATGACTTTTGAGTTCTGTCAAAGAGGGGCAACTGTAGACACCCCATTTTTGACCGACCTTAAGACTCAGACGTCATCGATTGAGCGCTCGGTGATCACGCATGTTGTGCTCGTTTTGAGGTTTCGGAGTTCTTGGCCAAGAGCCTCACCTTTGGACCTCGGGACCCTTTGTGCTTTGACTCGGTCTACGGGCTAAGTCTTGTTTTCTCTTCTTGGAGGGAGGAAGAGGTTTTGTAGACCATCTCTCAGTGGTCGTAGACTACTTTTCGTGGTCGTAGGCCATTGTTCCCGTTTGCAGACTAGTTTTCGATTTTCGGAGCCGTTGGCCATGCGCCTCGATTCGGGACCGCTTAACATTCTCCGTTTGGCACAGTTTTTTGAACACACCTGTTTCCTCTGTCTAGAGGGACACTGTGCTCTGGGAGACCACTTTTGTGGTCGTACGCCACATTTTGTGCTCAACAGCCAGTTTTTGAGGCCCCCAGCCGCGCGCTTTGCCTCCTGAACTCTCATTTTGCATCTGTGTTGGTTCATTATTCACATGAACCTTGTTTTCCTTGTTTGGGAGGTGGTACAAGGGTGGGAGACCACCTTTTCTCCATGGAGACCACTTTTCCCCGCCAGCCGATTTTCTTGTCTGGAAAACTGGTTTTCTTGATCTTTGGGCCACATTTTTTGGTTTTCCACCCCACCATTGGCTTGCTTTCAGTGTGGAGACCACCAATACCCTTGGCTGACCACTTTTTATCTGGGAGACCACTTGCCCTGGTCGGCCAACCAGGGAAAGTGGTCGGCCGACCACTCTTTCTGCTCGGCTGGTTTCCTCCTGTTTTGTCAGATTGTGTGGATGCCAATTGTGCCAGCTGGAAGGCACAGACTGTATCCTCCATACACGTGTATGGAGGATTTGCACCCAAGTTTTTAGCTTCTTGAGGAAGCTTTAGCTTCAAACCTCTGTAAGAGAGACCCTCCCTCTCCTTTGCACATGTTCAGATTTTGGCTAAGGCAAAAATATATATCTCTCTATATCTCTACATTTTGGGTTCAAAAGTGTGTTGTTCTTGACCTATTGCACCACACCTCATAGCCACACACCCCCACCATTGATCTGAGGTTCTTGGAGGGTATTTTCAAAGGTTGAAGAGTTGGTTTTTGGTCCCAAAACTTGCTGGTTTTGCTGAGCTTCAAGGGTAACTCATTTTTTCTCTTTTTAAGCTCTATTTTGATCATTCTCTTACCCATACTTGCATGCATATTTAGGCTTTGTTGTCAAATGAAAAAGGCTTCATATTTAAGTGTTTTTCATGTTTGTTTAAGGCTCTTTTGGTGTTGAGGGTCATCTACCCTCTTGCATGCTCTATTTAGCCTTGTTTTGTGCCATGCCATGAAACCTTTGTGTTGATCTTTGCTTGGCCTTTTAGCCACTGAAATCCAGAGGATTTTCAGTGGTTGGCATGTGGTTTTTAGGGCCTAAATCAAAGAGGGGAGACCCTCTCTCTTTTGGCCTTGTTTGTTTCCATTTTTGGCCCTTCAAAGGAGCACATTCTTTCATACTTCCAAGGCTTGGTTCAGGCCCTTTTTGGTGACTTTTAGGACCTGCCTAGACTCTGTGTATGGCTTGTTTGGTCACCTTGTGTTTGCCTCTTGCATGTGTAGAATAATCCCTTTCATGGCTTACCAAAGTAGCACCTCATTCTTGCATGTATTGGTCATGTTTCAGTGGGTTTTTGGCCATCATTTGGCATGCCATGATTCTGTTTTTGGCTAGTTTGGTAGCCTCTCATGTGCTTCATATGCTTGTAGTGTAAATCATGTTAACTTGCTCGAAATGCATGATGCTTTGGCCCTCTATTCTAGCATATTTTGGCATTGATCCAAACTGATTTTGTTCATATTTTGGGCTGCCTTAGCTCTGTTTTGAGGCCTCTTGGTCGAATGATGCTTGCCATGCATGCTTGTAGTGTAATAGCCTTGCCTAGCTTTGAGTTTTTGAGGTCCCTTGCAAGCCTAACTTGAGGTATTTGCATGTTTTGGCACTATGTGGAATGATATTTCAAAGCTTATTTCTTGCCCATATTCTCATGTTTGTCACTCTTTCAATGTGCTTGAGAGTTGCATCATTATACCCCATTTGTGAGCCATTGCATGAGCTTCATTTTCGTGCCTTTGAAGCCATCATCTTAGTTCACTTTTGCCCCTATTTTGGCCTGCATAGGGTCTGTTTGGAGTTGGTTTGGCCATTTGAGCATTGCCTTGCATGCCTATAGTGTAATACACTTCACTAGTTTCGGTGCTTGAGCTATTCAACATGCATTGTGTGAGTTGTTTACATCATTTGGAGTCATTTTGTATGCCATTTCAAAGTTGGAACATGTGTCCTTGCACTCCATATTTCATCCTTTTCAATGCACTTGGAAAGTTGTGTTTTATGCCTTAGGATTGGGGCCATTGCATTGGGCATGTTTGCATTAGTTTTGAAGCCTTGTCTTCATCATCTTTGGCCACTGATTTGGGTGTGGCTAAGGCCCATCCATTTTGGTTTAAGTCCATTTTGCATTGAGTATGCCATTGTAGTTCATAGCATTGAGTATGCCATGTTGTCGCATGATTGATCATTGCATTGTGCATGCCTTGTTCATCTCATTGTGTATGTTAGTTTCTATGTGCATTGTGTATACTAAGTGTCATGTGCATTGAGTTTGCCATTTTTTAGTTCATGGCATTGTGTATGCTAGTTGCATGTTTGCATGTTATCCTTTGCATGTTTGCATGACTTAGTTGCATTGCATTAAGATTACATGCTAGAGTCGCATTGGTGCATGCCATGTTATGTGTTGCATTGTGTTTGGAATAGGAGTTAGTCCGAACACGGGAACCGAGGGACATTTCATACTTGAAGTGCTGAAAACGTTCCTCAATTCCCGGTCGCCGACACTCTTGACTACCCATGACGGAGTTGTTGGCTTTAGGTGCTTGTGGTTGCATTCATTTCACATTGAGTCGTGCAATTCGGCTCTTCGGCCATCATGCATCAAAATGCGTGATTGGTGGCTCGAGGGTCGAGGACTACACTCCCTTGAGCTTATGCAATGATGAGGAGAGTGGTCGTGTACACATGTGTTGCAAATACTTTGCCATGCATCTCTCTTTCCCTTTACTGGTAGGAGAGGAAACTGGTCGGCCCACCAGATTTACTGGTAGGCCGACCACTTTTTTGGTTTCCACCACAAAATGTGGTCGGCAGGTGGTCTCCCATGCCCATAAGCTGGTCGGCAGCCTTTCCACATATTCCCAGGGTGGAGTTTCATCTCTCTGGAGCTTTGTGCAAGTTTCTGAGATCAATTGCAAGCAAAGGCGAGTTGGGGCGTCGCGAAGGATTTCCGAACGGGGCAACTCGAGCATGCATGCATCCTTTGTCATCCAAAGCAAAGCTAAGGCAGCCTATTTCATTTGGTTTACATGCTTATTTAAATTGCTTACTTAGTTAATTGGTTGATTAGTTAGAGTTGTGTAATAATTAGATGTAGCTTGTTATTCATTTCGTGTGTAATAACTAGTTTAATTAGATTAGCTTAGGTTAGCTAGTTGGTTTTGTGTTGTTTATTCGAACCCTCCATCGAGAGGGCGAATTTTGTAATAAGCCTGCGTGAGTGTGTGAATGTCTTCCAACCCCACATCTTTCTCCCTTTTATGTACCTGTTTCGATGGTTACTTTTAGGGCATGTTTCAATTAGCATCCATATGCTTCGCATGTTTGCATTGATTCATCTGTCTTGCATGAACCGGGCTCGGCGCATCATACTAACTGCATTGTATTTCAATCCCGAGTTGAATACATGTTATCTGTAGCATCTCATACGCCATCTTAGAATAGCGGAGCCTATCTTAGTTGCATTTCGCATGTGTTGCATTAGCCATCTTAACATGAACTAGGATCGTGCATTGATTACTAACTAGTTTCTGTTTTGGCTTCGAGTACTCGGTGAGTGTTTATGCTTTAGCATCCTTGCATGTGTGTAAGTGACTGCCATGATAGCATGCTTGCCATGAGGCTAACTGATTATGTGATATACCTGCCTGAATGCCTGTGAGTGAAGGTTGGATTATTTAAATTGGAACAATTCATCGATTGCGAGTTTTAATCCCACTTGAGAGTGGCAAATCACCATGTTTTCTAAGCCCACTTGAGGGTGGCAAAATCCGCATTTTAGCCTACTTGCGAGTAGCAAATCGCTTTAAAAAACAAACATCAGATGTTTTGTTCCAGCTTAGACGATGCAATCTATACTTGTATGTTGTGCGCATCGCGTAGCAATTCTAGGCTAATAAACCGGAATAAGAGCACATAAGTTTTCAAAAACTAAATATCATGTTTAGTAGTGGCCGATCTTTGATCGGGCAAGCGGGGGTGCTCATTGCATGACCTTCCCTAATCGTACCCAAGTTCCCGAACCGAGGCAACTTTGGTGATGACGGACACGTGGCCTTAGGCACAAGTTAGGGTTTCCTAAATTCCCCCAAAATAAAATATTTAGGTGGCGACTCTGTATCTGGCAAAACAATCCATGCTTGGCACTTCTTTCTAAAAATCAATGTTTCAAAATGATTTGCCAGATTTGGACTCTTTGTTGATTTATCAATCTCGGATTGCACATTGTGAGATCAGATTAAGAACCGTGACATTGAGTCCGAACTATAGTAAGCCCAATGAACAAAACGGGATTTTCCCGGGACGTTTGGGGACGTCTACATTTTCTGGCGACTCTGCTGGGGAGTTAGAGAACTTGACTCGAACTCATGATATCTTGTTTTGACTACACTTATGTGTTTCTTTGCATTGCATGTGCATTGGTGCGCCTAGGACACCGTGTTTACCATCTGCTATTCCTGAACGGATTGCCAGAGGCTTGCTTTGAGAAGCGTGCCATAAAACTGACCGGTTACGGGCTCTGCCATAATGGGAACACAAACCCTGGTTTTTCACAAGAAATCTTTTGAAAAAGTCCCCATTTCCATAATATAGTCAAGTTCTCTAGTATGGCAAGATAAGTAAGAGGTAAACCCATTGTTGAAAAGCCCTACATTCTTGAGCCAAAATCAAACCCTCATAATATCCCCAAAGCAAACCCAAAACCCACATCAATACTTGAAAAACATATATATATATATATATATAAATCAAGAAGTCCCTACCTAAAGTTCTAGGAAGGAAAAGAGATGAAACCCTAGAATCAAAAGATGCCAAAACTCAATCACAACCGCACACAATGTAGTTCTTGCTTTGCTCCCCAACTTTGATGAAGGAACTTGGGTCAAAATGTGTATGGATTTGGAGGAATCAAAGATCTTGTAGTGTTTTTGGTGTGAAATGTAGAGAGAAGGGAGAGCAATGTGTTTTTACAGAGAGAGAGATATAGGAAAAATGAGATACACTCAGCCACAAGAGAAAGAAAAATAGAAAATTTAGGCTGCCCAGAAGCTCGCACGTGCGGCGCCCATTCCTGCACGTACGGAGCGTCTTCCCGTACGTACGGCCCTCATCCTTGCACGTGTAGTGTCTCCTCCCCGCACCTCACTCCGTACTTGCCTTTTAGGCAGTTTGTATGCTGAATGAGACCCACTTCCCAGCACATGCGGCCCTATCCACAATGTACGACCCAAGGCCCCGCACGTGCGGCCCTGGTCTCTCAACCCAGAATTTTCTCAGCTCAATTCTAGGCACTTCGGACCTGACCCCGCACTCTCCAAAATCAGTGGAAATTCAACACCAGAAGAAACAAAGACCGGAATAGAGAAAAAGCTTTCGAACACGACAAATCCAAAGAGGGCAATAAGTGAAGCGATGTATAATGAAACCGGCCATCACATAATCATTCATACATGTACAATGTATACGACACATAATCACACATGGAGTACATCCTCTTTTTCCTCCCAAACAATCATTCATACATGTACAATGTATATAACACATAATCACACATGGAGTATATCTCCTTTCTTCTCCTAAATAATCATACATATATAATGTATATAAATTAGTCATATTCAATGACAACCAACAAAAGATTAATTTTAATTCACCTAGTCCACATGCAATTTCTACAACAGTCACAATTATCTTCCACCGATAGCCCAAAACATATATTTCTAAACATATATACAATCTCCAAAATAGATAAACTATCTATGTTTTCATAGGTGAGAGATGACAAATATCCAAGTCCATCATTTACATTCATATCTATCCATTTCTACACCTAAAATGAAAGGAAAACAAAAATCCAATTCTCGCAAGACTTTTATCCCAATAACAATGATAATATGTAAAAGTTCCAAAATCCAACCTCAATTTAATTATCAATTTACGCAGGGTGACGATTTCCTTTTTTTTCAAAAAGACCACTTCTCTTTATTTTACAATCCACACGACTCCAACCATTTTCCAAAAATCCATTCTCGTCATTTTACAAAACCAAAGCCAAATCCATCCTCTTTATTTTACAAAACCAATTCCATTAGTATCAAAACCATAACTCAACTCAACTTCACATGATTAGTCTAAAACAATACCAACACCGTGACTTCTCTTTTTATTTTCTTTTGATATAAACACAATTATCCAACCCATATTAGCAAAATATAAAGATTATTCAACTCCTTCCCTTTTAAATCCATTATATCAATAATATTAAGTTAGGGCTTTCCTCCATCTCTTCACAAACATTCATTTCCCAATTAACCCAAACAACAACCAACATAATAACTCCAATCACAAATATTAAACCTTAGATCCCCTTTCATGGATTTCAAGAAAATCTATAATGAATATGATTTTTATGCAATAAAATCTACCACATATCTATCTATAGATGAGGTATTCAAAAGGAGCAAAGAAATCCCTACCGCTTGAAGCGAAGAGATGACAACCCAAAATTCACCGGCGATGAAACCACAAACTATTTGAACCAAAAGGAAGCCCTTGACGAGATCTACAATCTTTCTCAAAGGACCATGATGAAAAGATCACTCTAGGTGAGTAGATCTAGAGATCTAGGTGCGAAAAGTCAAGTTTTAGAGAGAGAAGAGAGAAATCACAGTTTAAGAGGAAAATGGGAGAAAAAGTAATGAGAGGAAAGTGGTTTTCGTCTATTTATAGTAGTAGAAAATTTCCCTAAAGTCAAATAAAAGGATAAGTTAAAAACCCCCAAAAAGTAGGGCCCAAACCAACCCAAAAAGCTGAAAATTACACGCAGGTGTCGACCCTTCAGACGGAAAAGCAAAGAGTGCAACAAGCAAGGTGTCGACCCTTCCCAGACTGGTATCGACACCAAATTTTAGCAAGCAACTTCCAGATTCAGCAACATACAAGGGTCGACCCTTCCAGACTGGTGTCGACTCTTAAGGCCAACAACAAAAGGCAAGTGTTGACACCACCAAGATTGGTATCGACCCCCGAACAAGATTTCTAAATTCCCAAACAGCTTTTCAACGTAAACAACCATGAAGGAACAATCCCAACAAGTTTAAATTGATTTGTACTCCTCCAAAACCAAGATACAACAACACCAAAGATTCCCATAATAAAATAAATGATTCAAATACACTTCCCAAAAGTTTTAAAAGGGTACAAGTGCTACAATGTGTGAATATGGTAACATATATAAATTTATATATATATATATATATATATATGTTTATATATGTAGAAATTGACATATATAAGATATCACAAAAAATAATATGTGAAATATCTTGTAACAATATATAATACTGGTAATAATGAGAAGTTAATTATTCATAATTAAATAGTTGATTATAATGTAAATATTTAGTATTACATTTTTGTGTGTATGCATCATTTTTTAATTTCACTATTAAATTCACATAAAAATTGAAAAGAATTTACAATTAATTTGTGTAAAATTAGGGATTAATGAAACAGGATTTTAAAAAAATAGAAGTTTATAGTGTTTGACTTGGTTTGTTTTTTCAAACTTTTGTTTTGAATTTTTTTGGTTTTCATGTTTTTTGTCTTTGGCACTGTTTCTTTTTAATAACCCTTTTATTTTCTTTTTAGATTCACTTAATTTAGGGAAAATTGGTCTAGGATCCCTCTCCCACTTTTCATAATGGAAGAGATCCACAAAATTACTTTTTGATGTCTAAGGTCCCTAAACATATATCAGATAAATTTGACTATTTGTCTCTCTTCTCTCTCTCTCTCTCTCTCTCTCTCTCTCTCTCTCTCTCTCTCTTCTCCTCTCACCCACTAGTCTTCGAGATCCAAGGCATTCAAATCAGTTACTCTACTCCTCTACCCTCCTCTCCACCATCCTCTACGACCTCTTCCTCAACACCTTCTCCTCCGACTCCTCCCTCTACTCCACCATCGTCGCAGACCTTCGCGCCGCCTGGATTCGCGACCCGGCCTGCCTCTCCTTCTCCCACCGCCTCCTCAACTACAAAGGCTTCCTCGACCTATGTTTGTTATGAATAACCGACTTCTTTTGCTAGTGAGTTGGTGTGCTTGCGGGTGGGGGTAGTCTGGATATGAGCTGTAGCTCCTGAGGGTTTGCTACGTAAGAAGGAGCTCTACATCTGTGTAGAGGGTGACTTCAGGGCTATGGGTCTTTTTAAGCTTCAGCCTTGTGTTGTTTTCAGAGGATATTCAGAATGTGAAGTAGTTTCTCTCTCTAGACTTGAGAGAGAAAGAGTCCTACTTGGGTTGTATATGGTCCAGTTCGGTTGCTTCTCTGGCCTGAGCTGCCTCTTCTCCAGTCATCTTGGTGCTTTAGAACTCGGGGTTGTTGTTGTGGGGATTGGGAGGTGGATTGGGGAGGAAAGAGAGTGGGTGGGGGAGGTGGAGTGGGTGGAGAGATTGGAAGGGAAGTTTGAGGCAAGAAATGTGGAGGAAGAAGGTGTAATCTGGATAGCGATAATGGTAACCTGATAAGGTTTGATAGTAAATGAAGCAGAGAGCTTGGGTGTCTGTTGGGATTGATCTTAGTTGGAGTGGATTGATCCCAATTCAAAGAACTCAGTTACATGTCTCTGTTTTTTTTACTCTGTTTTACAATAATTCATCAATTCAATGTTGTTGACTGCTTATTTTCTATGTATGTTTGTCTGTTATGTGTTTATGCTTTGAACTGAAATTTCTCTGGGTTGGTTAGAGAAATTCTCTGGTTTGAACTAAAATTTCTCTGGGTTGGTCCAAAGAAATTCTCTGATTTAGATTGGAAATTTCTCTAGATTGGTCCAGAGAAAACACAGTGAAACATCTCCCTTTTGAAACAATTTATATCATCACACCATGGCCCAAGAGGGCACTCCGAAACTCAAAAGTTGCCCAATCCTGCTGCAGTCTGTCCCTCAGTAAGTTCCATCTTTGAATCTGCAGCATTACAATGGGTTTGTGCGACTTGAAATTCCTCAGTAAGTTAGAGAAATTCTTTGTAATAGAGCCAGAGAAATTTGTAAAGTCAGAGAAATTTCCTAGATCGATGTACAATCACCAAGTTCTATTCATAAAAATACAACTTTACTGTAAATAGAGAGAATTTCTCTTGTTTCAATCCAGAGAATTTCTCTAGTTTGTCTGGTTTGGAAAGAATTGATCTGGTTTTGGAACAGAGAAATTTGTGGGTTTGTAGGTTTGTTAGACATGGGTTGAATTGTAGTTAATAGAGCCAGAGAAATTTGCGAAGTCAGAGAAATTTCCTGGATAGCCATACAAATTTCCTCTCCACAATTTACTTTGGATTTCTTTGGTACTCAGAGAAATTTCAATTTTCTCTGGAGAGAATTTCTCTAGAACTGAAATTTCTCTGAATTTCAATTTTCTCTGGGACTAAAATTTCTCTAGATCAATGTTGAGGGACCTTAGACATTATGAAAACATTAGATGTCTTTTATACTATAAAGTCTTAATACCAGGGATCCTAAAAAAAAAAAACCCCTTAATTTAATACTTTTTTATTTTTTAATTTTACTTTTAGATTTAAATTCACTTATAATCTAAATACACTGAGAAAATAATTTGTTATATATTTTTTCGGAAAAAAAAAAATTAATAATAATAATAATAATAATAATAATAATAATAATAATAATAATAATAATAACAAAAAATATACATAATAAATCAGTACATGTTTGAATTTATAATTTTTTTTACCAATATTTTACTTTTAAATTCTATTTAGATTATTATATATTAGATTTTCATGTAAAAATATAATTTACATATAAAATATGAAGAAATTTCAATATCTTTAATCACCAAAATTGAGAAAATATGAGAAACCAAAAACTAAAAAATAGATTAAAAAAATAAAACCAATAAAAGTGGTTATTGTTTAAAATTTTGACATTATACCTTGATTATTAAAGTACTATATAAAATATTACAGTTCATAAAATATAACTTAAAGAAAAAGAAAGTGTATGAAGAAAAATTACGAATTTTTGAGATGCAATATAAATCTCTGTTTTAAAAATGCTTTCATTTTCCTTTATCTAGATTTGAACGAATGCATATAATTTTATGATTCAATCAAAATTATTCACAGTGATTTGATCTATGATGGATAATTGTAAATATTATGTATATCGATATAGAAGCGAACACAGGAAATAAAGTAAGAGTAATTATAGTAGATTTGAGAGGGTGAAATTGGAATTTAAAAAAAAAAAAGTAGAAAACAGAGTAAACTCTTCACATTTTTATTATAGTAGTAGATGTCCTTAATATACGCATTAACAAAATTCACAAATTTTAGTACTTGTCTTGTATATTTGAAAAGAAATGAAAAGATACTAACTGGCATACTAAATTATATTTTTAAAAAATATTACTAACCTCAGTATATGTGTAAAAACAGTATATTAAAATACATACAAAAATATATAAAAATGTTTGGAAATATGTAAATTGCATAATGAAGTTTTAACTCTTTTTGCATTATTTGGATCTTAACCAATGCAAATTGTTAAATTTTAACCAATTGACATAAAATCTATTACATGATAAAATAATAAAAAAAAAGATTAAATATATTACTCATTTGATCAATTAAAGAATATATGATATATAAAAATAAAGGGTAAATTACACTGACATCCTCTGAGGTTTAATGAAATTGCAGAATCCTTCCTTGAGATTTTTGAAATGACAAAAACCTTCTTTGAGGTTTAATGAATTGTTTTTTGATCTCAGGTTTAATGAATTGTTGAAATGACACAAACTTCCCTTGAGATTTAGTTTTCAATTACACTAACCTCCTATGAGGTTTAATGAAATGGTTAAAACCTCCCTTAAGGTTAGTGTTTTAATACTGATTCCCACTTATGATACTTTACCGTAAAGAAAAAAATGTAGACATCATTAAATACATTAATTACATTTTCAATTTTACCTTTTGAATTAAATATTAAAAAAATACAACACCTATTGAGATTTTGGATAGAGGAGGTATACACCATCAACAATAATTATATGCAAAGCCCCAATTTCATTACTCAAATAATTTACCAATTTTCCATATAAAAGTCCATTTCCAAAAATAGTTATAGAAATAACACAAGCTAAATAGAATAAAAGAGATTCACTCTCACATAAATACAATGACACTAAAAATGTTCACAGTACATACCAACAAGGCTTACATAAAAGATTTCAGAACAAATAATTACATAGAAAAAACCACCCCAACACAACTACACTTTAATTTTTCATTCACAATTTACATAAAATAGACTCATAATATGATAAATAACTTCTTAATCTTCCTACTGTTATACACGACTCCATCTCTGAAAAATAGTTAAACAACATGGGATAAACATGAAGTTTAGTAGGGATCTACAGAGCTTCTCAACAATAATAATCTATAGATAAATGTGATTATGAATGCTATCAAATGATACATATATAAATAATGTGTCATTTTATATGCAAAATAGATTTCATATATAGATACTATTTTCACAAAACCCCACTTGACATTTCATAGAAACCTCATTTGTTAACTCTTTATCTTATCAAAATTCATTAAATTATTTCCTTACACATCGTTTCCTTAGATAAGGGTTTTAAGCCGACTAATCATTTATTACTTCTAATCCATATTTCACACTCATTAATTACGCCATAACTCATCACTTTACCAATACACACAAAACACCAAACACATACACACCACAACAAATTTCGCAAAGTTGGACTTTCCAATTTACATCTAACAGTATTCATAATTACATAACAGGATTATCACGAAATTCTCAGTGAACATCCACATGACAACAATCAGCTTCACCATGCCAGGCTAACAAACTACACACTTTTTTGGGCGCTACTCCAGAAGTAAGACAAAACATTTATCAAGAGTTACGCTTTACCGATAACAAGCCAGAAGCAATGCGAAACCTCCACATATCTCAACAAGCCACACTCTTTTCCAGGCGCCACTTCGAAAGTAATGCGGAACATCTATTAAGCGCCACGCTTTACCAATCATGAGCCAGAAGGATACGGGCCTTTATTCCAACATCATAACCCTTCAATTCATCATGTCACTCATTATTACAACTCATAGATTAAATCAACAACATAATTCCATGACAAGGGTAAAAGTTCATCTTTAGAATTAATTACAATTTGTTTGTCATGACATTCTTTATTTTTCAAAATTAACACCAACTCCTTATATTCAATTATACTACGCAATTGGTATCATATACTTCCATAATTTATTAATTTAATTTCTATTATCAATTCCTCCAACACAACCCTCATATATCATAATCATTCTCACAACAATTAATTATCATCATTTATACTCATCTTAACCAATCATAACTTAATTTCAAGAATTTAAGGCCAATTGAAATAATTCAACCTTTTAAAAATAAAATTCATAGCTGGGGTTTCACAAAAATTAGTGCTTTTTACTTTAAGGCACAAAATCATGTTCCAATTGTTCAAAACTTCCTTAAGTCCCATAAATCATAAGGTTAACTTCCTTTCTTTGGAAACCCTTACTTCATCTATATGCATTTTAGGCAAATCTCTCAACATGAGGTTTTTATGCAATACCAACATACCACTCATCTATCTATAAACAAATATTGAAGAAAAGCAAAGAAATCCCTACCTCTAGCAAGAAAAGGAAGAACCCTAAATTTCCAACGTCGATGAAAACACGATCCGCTGAAATTGATAGGAAGTCCTCGTCGTGCTCTTCGTTTTTATGTAAGGAACATAGGTGAGAATCTTACTCTAAGGAGATGAAATCCAAGCTTTTGTGAGCTTGGAACTCAACAATGGCTGGAAGAAGAGAGGAGAGAGAGAAGAATCTGATAAAAATGAAGAAAAGTGACCCAAAAATGACTTTTAAAGACGCTGATCCTAAATAGACTCCTCAAGCAAACATTTCACTGCTCGAGCGGTAAACACAATCTCTCAGAAGTTTTGCAAGTCTACAATGAAAATACTAGGAGCCCCACATCTCTGCTCGAGCGACCATTTCACTACAACCTAGACACAGCTAGTCACACAGTATAGTTCCTGAGGCACTCCCCGCACATCAACCTTATTTCCATATATAACCATTTAAGTAAATGCTTTCATTTAGCCTCTTACATTTATATTTCATTTACTTAAGTTGACAATGTAAATAAGGAAATATCTCCCATTTGGATTCAAAGAAAAATACAAAAAAAAAAAAAAAAAAAATCAAAATCCAACTATATCAAAAAGTGACTCCCCCAGTTTCACTACAAAAATAATTTTTTGACTGAAATTTCTTAGTTTGACGTTGAAATACAATGATTAATACCTTGTAGAAAAATCCCGTAAAATTAAATTAGACTATTTGATGTGTAAGGAAAAATTATCGCCCAAAATTATTTTCAAAATCATAAGTTTTGAAAAATCCAATTTTTACACTTAAAAACTTTTCAGACCAATTTTTGACAAAAAACTTAGATCTTGACTGAAACTGTTACATTATGGGTATAGCACAGAAAAAAAATATATATTTTCCTTTTTTTTAAAAAAAATTATTTATTTATTTATTTTATTTTTTGGCAGTTCGACACAATTTTAAATGGTATAATTTGAAATATAATTAAATTATTTAATCATGCTAATATTTATTTTTACATTGTCGGAGGGTTTTGGATAACTGAGTGTGGACAAGTGGTTTGGAAATACTCTTCAGATCCTGGGAGACGCTACAAACACTCTGGTCGGGGGTGCCGGAATTAGCACTCCGACGGACAAGTCAGTTCAGACACTCAGGATAGCTTCTTTACTACGTTAAGTGAAGTGATTCTTACATACCTTTCTAGATCTGTGGTTCTTGTATTTATACTTACTTTTTGGGCCTCGGGGCCTGAGCCTACTTTTACCCCATTCCCCTTTTATTTATTCGGAGCTACTGATCTCCGGATATTCGGCCTTCCTAACGTATTCGACATCCTACTCACGCAATATGGAGCCGAATAATATCTAATTTCTGGGGTACGCTCCTTCCGACTCTTCTATTTATTCGGCTCCCACAATTGCCCCCAAGCACTTTACCAACCAAAGTTGGTTGGAGTGCTTGGTTCCGAATTTCGAAAAGCCAGAGGCAAAATTTGGCGGGGGCCTCATCCTCATGCGGATATCTAAGCGCACCCCTTTCGGTTGTCGTGTCGACTTCCCGCCCTTTCGTAAGTGTCTATTTATTACGATTTAAAATTTTGACGTCCTTTCAAGTATGTATTTTATGACGCTCGTCGCTGGATTGCCTTTTGAATTGTCCTTGCAACTCTCTTCTCCAATATCCTTTTCGTCCTTTGTGAGCTCTCTCCTTCCTTTCTTTGAAGACTCTTTCTGGTTTATTCCTTCCTTGGCATATTCTTATAAACTGTAAGGTATGGCGAAACATTTAAAAGACCTCCTCTCGTCAGATCGAATTGCTGGCTTTAAATGCCATTTCTCTATTCCTGATGATGTCCGTCTGTCGTTTGTGGCAGACGGCACTCTTGATATGGAGAGGGACGACAAAACCTCGATTGTCTTTCCTCTTTTGTCAATCGCAGAGGGTGGAGTCCGTTTTCCCCTTCACCCGTTTCTTAGGGCTGTGCTTCGCCATTGGGGTTTAATTCCTTCCCAATTCAATGTGAATTTCTTTAGAATTATAATGGGGGTTATAGCGCTCAACCGTCGCCTTAGAATTAACCTTGTCGTTCCAGCCATCCGGCATTTCTATGCCTTGGCTAAGTCTTCTGGTCGGCACGGGCATTTCTTTCTTAGGGCCAAGGATATCGACCATCATCTAATTACTATGCTTTCCAGTACTGGAAACGAGTTGATGATGTTATGGTCGTTGTCTTGGGTAACTGGGAATTTGGCGAAGGGGAGGATCACGTCAACCCTATTCCCAAATGGAGGGGCGAGCCAGGTGGCCGATTACCTTCTCGCTTTTATTATTTGTTCATTTTTGTTGTAAAGCCTCTTCTTTGAAATGTTACGACTTGGCTTGTGCAGGGAACGATTTGAAGAAAGTCCTGTCTTCAACTGACAACGCCGTTCTTTCGGATATCAAAGTCGCGCTCAAGTATTTCGACCGTCGAAGTCTTCAGAAACAAGGGAGGGCGGCCCACGTTCTGCGTCGTTACGAGCCGACATATACGACCTTCTCAGCGGCGGAAAGTATCCCAGTTCCGGAGGGTGAAGTTCTCTTATCGCTCTTATTTTGTCCGACTTCAAAAACTTGAGGTAGGCTGGTTTTGAAGGGTCTGATTCGGAGCGAGATGTAGCTAATGTTGCCGAATCAGATCAGTACGAAATCGAGTCTGACGAGGTATTGAATTCGGCCGATCCTCCATCCACTTCGGGCCGGGGGGATCTTTCACTTGACGGCGTTTTTCACGGCTTAGAGGATCTTCTCGCCGCAGGCCCCGAAGACATGGCCGGGTTAAGCCTGACAAAACTTGCCAGGAAGGAGAATGCGGAAAGGTTGGCCACGCGGCGAAGAGCGGAGGCCCTTCCGTCTGAAGTACCACCCGCCACCGAATCTCAACTCTCCCTGCCTGTTAGCGAATCAGAGTCCTTGTGCATTATTGAGATGGAGACAGCAAAAAATCAGAATGCCGAATCTACTTTAATCGTGCAAGACGGCCAAGAAGTTGAGGAAGAGGCAGAGAAACGCCCTGCCGAATTTGAGGCCGGCTTAGAAGAACAAGGCGGCAAACATCCTCGATTAGAGGGATCGAATGTGATCGTTCCGTTTGTCATTCAGCTGATGATGAAAAACTTGCCGGTTTCTTCTGATGCTTCGGCGCTTAAAGATCCAGAAGTCGCATTCAGCTTGGCTACGTCCGTGTTGTTGCCATTTGACACGGAGGCTTTCCGGGTGGAACCAGATCTGAATGCGACAGCACTAGCCACCCAATCGGTGCTTTTGGTACATATTCGGACTTTGCTTCACTTAATCCAAATACTGTTGAAGTTATGGTTTTAAATTCTTGTTTTGTAGACCGTCGGAAGGATAGTCGATATGGGTCGTCGCCATTGCGACGTTGTCAAACAGATTGGTCGTTTATGAAAGAAAGTTGAAGGCCAGAGGAGAAGGGCCGAGGTCGAAGCTTTGAGGGCGAACAAGGAAGCCTCAAGGGCCGAGGCCGAGGTGGAGAGGGCTCGTAGCGCGGATCAATTGAGATCGGATGCCGAGAAGGCGGCAGACACGAGCGAAGATGCGCTCAAATTGGCCCAGAAGGCGGTCTCCAAATTGGAGGCTGAGTTGGCTGAAATGAAGGCAGCGAAGGAAACAGCCGACTTGGAGGCTTCCAAAGTATTCGAGGCCAGGAAAAATGCTAGACTCGCCGAGTATTTGGACCAAGTCCCGAAGTTTGAAAATCGGGGATTCAAACATGGCTGGCACAAAGCCCTTGCTGCTGCTAAAGTTTCATTCATTATGCTAATACCATATGAGCAAGTGGATGTTGAGCCATTGGAGTCTGATTCTGATGGCTGATCTGGGTGACTGACATAGTTTTTAGGATGTCGAATGTAATTTTACAGCTTTTAATTTGGTATTTTTCATGTGTTGCTACAGTCATAGTTTTTTGCTAGGCATTTTCATGCGGGCTTGTAGCTTTTTGTTTAGTAATTTGCGTATATAAAATTTCATGAGTTGTGCTCAACTTGCTAAGGAAAATATTGTTGATGAATGATATTACTTTCGGTTATGGTTAGATCAGCTGCTTAGCTAAGGTAGTTGGCCGACCAGATTAGTAAATCTGCCCTTGCCTTAGCTAGGGCGCGAGCTTGCATAGCCGAATGGGCCTAACTCGTGGACTGGCTGAGGCACAGATTGATCGGCGCTTGCGCTTGAAAACATGACGAACCAGATTAGTAAATCTGCCCTTGCCTTGACCAGGGCGCGAGCTTGTGAAGCCGAATGGGCCTAACTCGTGGGCTGGCTGAGGCACAGACTGATCGGCGCTTGCGCTTGAAAACATGGCCGACCAGATTAGTAAACCTGCCCTTGCCTTGGCCAGGGCGCGAGCTTGCGAAGCCGAATGGGCCTAACTCGTGGGCTGGCTGAGGCACAGACTGATCGGCGTTTGAGCTTGAAAATGTGGCTGACCAGATTAGTAAATCTGCCCTTGCCTTAGCCAAGGCGCGAGCTTGGGAAGCCGAATAGGCCTAACTCATGGGCTGGCTGAGGCACAGAGTGATCGGCGCTTGCGCTTGAAAACATGGCCGACCAGATTAGTAAATCTGCCCTTGCCTTGGCCAGGGTGCAAGCTTGGGAAGCCAAATGGGCCTAACTCATGGGCTGGACAATTGTCATCCGTCTTTTGACGTTTCGGATTACTGATGTTGCCTCGGGAGAGCTGCATATATTGAAGGATAAATGGAGCGGGTGCACGCTAGAGGCCCTACTTATTTCCATTCAGGCGACGTGGGAGGGACGAAGATTAGCTGAATTAGACGCCGCAATGAGTCGCAGTAACGAGCCTATGCGTACGGGAAGAAGGACGTCAAAGGATCGGGAAATGCAGCAGCCCCTTAGTAGTCGAAGTAGATCGTCCTGAAGGGACAGGCAACAGCGGGGAAATTCTCCGCGCCCATGACCGAGAATCGAGCCCGATGCGACGCCAGGACCGTTGAGTTTTTCGATTTTTGTGAGGAATAGACCAATGACGGAGGCGGATTCTATCATTAAAGACCCAGGTGTGGCAGTCGAGTTTGCTCGACAGATCTTCCCGCCGGAAGTCCAACAATCAATGGTCGGACGTCAAGATTTCGAAGTATTTTGAGACGGCATACATGGGGCCGTGAAAGGACTATATACTACTTACGAAGTTGGCATGCGTCAGCGGGAAGCGCGACGTGAGAGTGAGAAGAAGGACGAAAGGAATCGCAGTCTGGAGATTCGCGCGGCAAAGGCTGAGCGTGAGCTTCGGGAGCTGAAGAATGTTCAAACGAGCACGTCAGTGGCGGCCGGTCAATCTAAATTAGTCGTTGAGGAGAGAGTGACCCAATGGACCTCGGGTTATGAAATAGGGTTTCAGGACGGTTTGAAGGTCAGGATAGAGAAGACCAAACGAGACCATGCCGAGCATGTCTGCCAATGTGAAAATCGTGGATTCAAGCACGGCTGGATCAAGGCCCTTCAAACCGAGAAAGCTCTCGAAGTCGTGGGCATTGATTCGGCTTCGCCCCAATATCATCGTCACTACTTACCATATTCCGATTTTGAAATTGAGAAGAGCGGTGATGAGAGTACCGAATAAATAGACTTTGGAACGCGAGAACGGACTTCGCGCTGAACAAATATAATTTCTTTTATTTTCAACGTTCGTATTTGGTCTTGAAATGTTATGTGCTTAATTAAACGTATTATTTCAACTTACTGGCAAGTTTTGTGTTGCGTGGTGGAAATGTTTAAACATGCATTGACCGGCTCTGTAGACACTCCATTTTTGGCAGCCCATAAGACTTGGGCGTTACTGATGGTTTACTTGGTGATAAAAGGTGTGCAGGGCAAAGATTCAATTTCTTCGGCAATGAGAGGGTCAAATCCCAACTTCACACCCCATTTTGGACCAAAGCTATTTTGAATGGTTTTTAGACCTTAAAACCCTCTCTTTCAAAACATTTTTGAAATAAAGTTTCTACGATGTTCCGAGGCTCACATTTTGTCAAAAAATGTGCTTTTCGATAAACCGAGCAAGGACAAAGTGGAAATGAATGAAAGAGAGACAAAATCTTTGAAAAATATTTCAAAACACCTTGCTTAGGGGTTTGAAGTTGAAGAAAAGAGGAGAAGAGGGGAGAAGCCAAGTTGGAGAAGAAGATAGGCAAGAATTGCTAAGAGAGGGACGAGCAGTCCTCGCTAAATCAAGCCTATTTGTCTATACACTTTGAGTTAAGGTATGAGGCCACCACCGTTGGAAAGAAGACTTCTAGGGCTTCATTTTTCATTCAAGAATCTCTTAAATCCGAGACCGGAGGCGGAGATATGATTGGTTGAAGTTGGGCATCATCCCGGTTGGACCGAAACTGAGCAGCCTTCACTAAAATAAGTATAAATTTTTGCACAGTTGGAATTTTGATTCAAGGCTGGTGCCATTGGAAATATTACTTTTGGGGCTTCAATTTTGACAAACGAATGACCTGAAAAGGAGTTCATATGAAGAAGTTATGCCCGTTTGAAGTTGGACCTGCAGAGCAGATTTTTCCTGCCGACCGGCCAGAAAAGATGGCTGACCGACCAAGTTTGCTAGCCGATGACCTTCTGGAGTATTCTACAGATTGAATGGATGGCAGCTGTGCAGCTGGAATGCACAGACCCTGCTCCCCATGCACGTGTGTGGCTGTTTTGCACCATTTGCACCCCTTTTGACCCTCTTTTTTTGCACCCTTTGTTCAAAGCTTCTTGAGGAAGCTTTGACCCCTTGTCTTGGCTTCCTCAAGAAGCTTGCACCTTTGCATTAGCTTCTCTTAGAAGCTTGGTCCCTTTGACCCTTTTGTACAGCTTCTTTGAGAAGCTTTATGCCATTTCCTTGCTCTATAAAAGAAACCCATCCTCCTCCATTGTTTTGGTTCAGCAAAATCAGACCTAATACATACATATAACATATATATCACCCTCTCTCTATATCTCCCTCTCTCTCTACATTTGGGTGTGTTAGAGTGTTCAAAGACCCTTGTTCTTAGCCTATTTGCACTACACCCTATAGCACCACACCACCACTCCATTCCAGCAGCTTGGAGGGCCTTCTCAGAGGCTAGGAGGCAGCTTTTCTTGGTCCAAGAGGTAGCAAAGGATTGGTCTTCAAGGGTGAGTTGATTTCTCCCTCTTTCTAGCTCATTTTTGCAAGTTTTCTTAGCCCCTTTTGCTTGCTATTTTGAGCTCCGACCATAACTGAAAATATCAATTTTTTGAGCTCATTTTTCTATTTCATTAAGGGTCTTACCCTGTTTGGGACCCCCATCTTGCACTTGCTTCATTACCCCTTTGTATGCCATAATCTTGCATAGTATTTTTGGCCTATGTGTGATCTGTTTTGGAGCATGATGTAAACTGTATATAGGCTTATTTTGAGCCCTTCTTCAACATTGAAGAAGGGTTCATCACTATTTCGGATCTCCATGTGCCACTTGTCATTATACCCCTCTTTGGTCCCCATTTTTGCATGATTTATTAGCCTATTGTGTCTCTGTTTTTGGACTTTGGTCCGAACTGAAAATGGACCTATTTTGACCCCCTCTTCATGTTTCATTAAGGGTCCGTGGCTGTTTGAGACACCCTTTGTATACTTTATGTTGTAGCTCTTTTTTGGCCTTAATCTTGCATAGTATTTTGAGCATACTTGTATACTGTTTTAGGCTTAGCCATCAACTGTAAAAGGTCATATTTTGGACCCCTCTTCAACATTGTTGAAGGGCCCTAATCTGTTTGGGGTCAGCAGCTGTGAGTTGCTTCTTTATCTCACATTTAGGGCCATTTTTGCATGCTAGTTTTTCCCTATGTGTGTTTGCTGTTTGGCCTTGTTTAAAACTGAAAAATGCTTTTTTTGGGGCTTCCTAGAATATTTCTTCACATTTCATAATCGAATAATGCATGTTTTATATAGCTATAGGCCAATGCATGGGCCTAGTTTTGCATTTCGGTTTCATTTCATGCATCGGGTGCTATTTTGCCGTGATTCAGGGCTGTTTTATACCACATTTCAGTGCTGAAATTACATGCTTGTATGCCATATTTCATGCCTCGCCATGCCTTGTTAGAGTTTCATACTATGCCTTAGGTTTGGTCCTCGGTTTGCATGCATGCGTGCACGCGTTTCGAGAGTCTCATTTTCATCTAATGGCCACCGATTTTGGCATGCTTGCGAGCTATCCATGTTAGTTTTAGTCCATCATTGCATGTTGTTGCATGCCATGTTTACTTACATGTTTAGGTTGCGCGCCTAGTATACATTGCTCATTTGCATGTTCATGTTGCATACTTAGCTTCCATGCCTAGGTTGCATTTCATTGAGCATGCATCCCTTGCCTCTTGATCAATCATGATAGGGGTTGGGGCCCTTTGATGTGTTTTGTGCTTGCATTTCATTTGATATCAAAGTTGCAAAACTTGGCCTCTTAGGCCATCATGTGTAACTGATGGCCCGAGGGTCGAGGGTCATGCTCCCTTGAGTCCCTTGCATGATAGGGAGTGTGCCCGCGCATACATGTGCTTGAAATTCTATGCCATGCACTATCTGTCCTTGTTGCTGTCAAAAACCAGCTTCTACAGGAAGTTTCTGCCGACCGGCACTGAAGAATGCCGACCGACAAAGGATATGAGGCCGATGGACTTGAAAGCAGCCGATGGAAATTTCCCATGGCCGGTGGTCATTTCACTTAGCCGGTGGTGTTATGCAGTTCTCATTGAAGATACCCTGAGACTTTGGCAATTTTCAGAGGAGCAGGGCAGCATTAACAGAGGCAGCTGTGGCATGGTATGGGTTTCCGGGCTTTCGGGGAAAGATAAATCCGAGCATGCATCATGCACGCATCCCGAGGCGGGGGCTGCGGCCATCCTCTCTTTGCATTTAATTTGTTAATTAGATTAGAAATTTTGTAATAATTAATTTAGTATTATTTATTCGGACTGTAATATTTATTTGGACCCTCCGAGTGAGGGCAATTCTGTAATAAGTGTGGGTGAGTGTGTGAAAGTCTTCCAACCCCCACTTCTTTCTTCCCTTTTATTTACCTGCTTATGATGGTAGATTAGGGCATGTTTAAATTAACATACCTTATGCTATGCATGCGTGCATCCATACATTTGTTTTGCATGCACCGGGCTCGGTACATCATTCTAACTGCATTTGTATTTCAATCCCAAATTGAAGACGTGCATTAATTGGTTGCATTTCACATGCCATGTTTAGGTTAGCCGAGCCTACTCTAATTGCATCTTGCATGTGCTGCATTAGTCAACTTGACATGAACTAGGATCACGCATGTTTGCTAACTAGTTTATTGTTTTCGCACGGAGTACGATGTAAGTATTTATGCTTTAGCATCTCGCATGCGTGTGAATGTTAACCTGATAGCATGCTTACCATGTGGCTAGATGCTTCTGTGTTATAAATTGTTTGAATGCTTGTGGGTGAAGCTTGGATTGTTTGAGTTGGAAAAATTCGTTGAAATCCGTATTTTAGCCTACTTGCGAGTAGCAAATTCCAAAGTACTTTTTTTTTAAGGACAAACGGATATGCAATGTTTCTTTCCAAATTAGGCAATCTAGTCTATACTTGTTTGCTGTGCGCATAACATAGTAATTCTAGGCTAACAATTGGAATAAGAACACATAATGTTTTCAAAAACGGATATCACGGTTAGTAGAGGCCGATCTTCGGATCGGGCGAGAGGGGGTGCTCATAGCTGACCTTCCCCAATCGTACCCTAGCTCCCGAGCCGAGAAACTCCGGTGATGACGGACATGTGGCCTTCGGCACCGAGTCAGGGTTTCCTAAATTCCCCCATAAAAAATATTTAGGTGGCGACTCTGTATTTGGCAAAGCAGTCCATGTTTGGCACTTCTTTTCAAAAATCTGTTTCTCAAAACGATTTGCTGGATTTGGACTCTTTGGTTCAGATTAAGAACCGTGACAATTTGAGAGTCCGAGCTGTAGTAGACCTGCAAAACAAACAGAACGGGAGCTCACCCTCCCGGGACGTTCGGGGACGTCTACAGGCTCGAATTAAGAACAATTCTCAGTGAATATTTATTCGGCTAGTGGAGTGGTCCGAATGCAACTCTGACAAAGGCTCCGAATTTGGAGTCTTAATCGGCCTTAAGAGGCTTAATCGGCCCTAAGATGTCATTCGCCAAAAAGGGGGTCCGAATCCGGAGACTAAATCCGCCCTAAGGTGTCATGCACCAAAAGGGGCTCCAAATCTGGAGACTTTAATTTGGCCAATCGTGATATCCACGAAGGGCACTCCGAATCCGGAGACTTAATCGGCCCTAAGGTGTCATGCACCAAAAGGGGCTCCGAATTCGGAGACTTTAATTTGGCCAATCATGATATCCACGAAGGGCGCTCCAAATCCGGACACTTAATCGGCCCTAAGGTGTCATGCACCAAAAAGGGGCTCCAAATCTGGAGACTTTATTTTGGCCAATCGTGATATCCACGAGGGCGCTCCGAATCCGGAGACTTAATCGGCCATAAGGTGTCATGCACCATAAAAGGCTCCAAATCCGGAGACTTAATCGGCCCTAAGGTGTCATGCACCAAAAAGGGCTCCGAATTCGGAGACTTTAATTTGGCCAATCATGATATCCACGAAGGGCGGTCTGAATCAGGAGACTTAATCGGCCCTAAGGTGTCATGCACCAAAAGGGGCTTTGAATCCGGAGACTTTAATTTGGCCAATCGTGATATCCACGAAGGGTGCTCCGAATCCGGAGACTTAATCGGCCCTAAGGTGTCATGCACCAAAAGGGGGCTCCGAATCCGGAGACTTTATTTTGGCCTTAGAAGGCTTAATCATCCCTTAAAGGCTTGGGAGCGAGCTTGAGAAAATGAGAAGCTTTGTATTGCAACGGTGAAATATGTACAAGTATCAAGCCCACAAGTCGGGTCAATGATAGAATTTATGTAAATGTGTTAATTCCAAGGTCGTGGCAGGCTTCTTCCTGACATGTCTGAGAGCCGGTATGCCCCTATTCCTGCGATGGATTCTATCTGATAAGGGCCGTCCCAGTTTGGAAACAATTTTTGATCAGCCGGTCTCCGGTTGGCTGGAAGTACCTTCTTTAGGACCAACTTTCCTAGCGTGTATCGGCGCAACTGAACTCGCTGATTATACGACTTGGCGAGTTGCTACTGATACCGTGCCATGGATGCCAGGGCGCGGTCTCTTCGTTCTTCGATTAGAGTCAGATCCGGGGCAAGCATCATGTCGTTTCGGCCCGTATCCAAAACTTGCGATTTCAGAGTTGGGAGGCCGATTTCCAGGGGTAAGATTGCCTGGGTTCCAAAGCATAAAGCAAATACCGTTTCTCTAGTGGATCTCCTCGGCGTAATACGATGAGCCCATAATACACTCGGCAATTCTTCGACCCATTTGCCTTTAGCTTTTTCTAGCCTCTTTTTGATGCCGTCCAAGATGGATTTGTTAGAGGCTTTGGCTTGACCATTACTTTGGGGGTAGGCCGGTGTAGAGAAATAAGGCCGAATGCCATATTTGCTGCATAACTCTCGATATACACCACAATCAAATTGGGTGCCATTGTCTGAGATGAGAGCTCTCGGAATGTTGAACCGTGTTATGATGTTTCTCCATACAAAGCGTTTAATGTCGACATCTCGTATATGTGTTAAAGCCTCCACTTCGGCCCGTTTTGTGAAGTAATCTGTCGCCGCGATTAAGAATCGCTTGTTCCTTAGGGCCGTCAGCAATGGTCCTACGATATCAATTCTCCACTGAGCAAACGGCCAGGGACTGGTGATAGAGTTCAACCCTTCGGTAGGCAGATGGGTTAATGGGGAGAACTTTTGGCACGGTTCGTATTTTTTTACATAACTCTCCGCGTCAGCTCTCATTGTCGGCCAATAATACCCCTGTGTTATAGCTCAATGGGCCAGGGAGCGTCTGCCAGAATGGGCACCACAACTGTCCTCATGTATCGCTGTTAGAAGCTCCTCCACTTTGTTGGGGTGCACGCATTCCAAATATGGACCAAAGAGGGACTTTTTATAAAGCCCTCCTTGCGGATCCAGATAGTATCGCAGGGCTTTATTCCGTAACTTGTGTGCTTCTTTTTTGTCCTCTGGGAGTTGTTCAGAAGAGAGGAATGCAGCAATGGGGTCCATCCAGCTTGGTGCAGATTCTATAACGTTGACATGGATTTCCTCCAAACGGCCAATACTCGGTTTCGGGATGAAGCCTACTTCGATAGACCATTTGATCTCAGAATTGATGGCGGAGGCTTGGCACGCCAAGGCATCCGCGTGTGTGTTCTGGTCGCGTGTTATTTGGTTCAGTTCGTGATGGTCAAATTTTGCCAGCAAGGAATTGGCCGTTTTCATGTAGGCCGCCATACAGTCGTTTCTTGCCATGTACTCCCCCTTTAGCTGACTGAATACCAATTTTGAATCACAAAACACAAGCAGATGCCGAGCACCGAGAAGGTGCGCATTCTGCAGACCGGCTAGAAGGGCTTCGTATTCGGCTTTGTTATTTGATGCTTCGAAGCCAAGCTTGATGGCCTGCTCAATTACTGCGCCGTCTGGAGACATGATTACAACTCCGGCGCCGCTGCCCCTTTGGTTAGACGATCCATCACAGTATAATTGCCAAATATCCCCGACATAAATTCTCCAGTTTGGCTTTGGTCAAACTTCAGCCTTTGGTTGAACTTCGTCAGGTTTGAGGTTGGCAAGCTCGCCGGTGAATTCAGCAACAAAGTTGGCCAACACTTGCCCCTTGATTGCGGTTTTAGGTAAAAACTGAATGTCGTATTGGCCGAGTTCAAGAGCCCATTTTGAAACATGTTCTGATGCTTCTGCACTCCGTAGTACTGATCGGAGGGGATAATCTGTTAGCACCCCAATGCTATGTCCGTGGAAGTAATGCATCAGTTTTCTTGCCGTCGTGACTAGGGCTAAGATGAGTTTTTCCAGCGGAAGGTAGCGTGTTTCGGCATCAACCATTGCCTTGCTCACATAATACACTGGTCATTGCTCTCCCTCCTCCTCTTTTACCAGTACGGCACTGACGGCCCTATCGGAAACTGCCAGATATAGAGTGAGCGGGTCACCAGCGGCGGGTGTTGTCAAGAGAGGTATTGAGCGGAGGTAGGTCTTGAGTCCGTTGAAAGCTGTTTCACATTCGGCAGACCATTCAAAAGCCTTACCCTGTCATAGTGTCTGAAAGAATTGACGGCAGCGATCTGTCGACCGGCTGATGAACCTGTTGAGTGCAGCAACCACTCCCATCAACTTTTGGACTTCTTTTACTGAATCGGGAGAGCCAAGTTCCAAGATTGCTGTGACTTGCCTCGGGTTGGCTTCGATTCCTTGGTGATTGACGATGTAACCCAGGAATTTGCCAGAGCCGATTCCGAATGCACACTTGGAAGAGTTCAGTTTCATTCTGTATTTCCGCAAGATGCTGAATGTCTTTTCTAGATCGGCTATATGATTCAGTTCTTCTTTGAACTTGACCACCATATCGTCGATGTATACTTCCATAGTGTGGCCGAGTTGCTCTTTGAACATGGCGGTGACCGGCCTTTTGGTAGGTTGCCCCTGCATTCTTCAGCCTAAAAGGCATAACTTTGTAGTAGTAGGTTCCTCTTGGAGTGAGGAATGTAGTTTTGTCCTGGTCATTTGGATGCATGGCGATTTGATGGTAGTCTCTGTAAGAATCGAGGAAGCTCATGCATTGATGGCGTGCCGTCGCATCGACAAGCTAGTCGATTCTGGGTAAAGGAAAACAATCTTTGGAGCAAGATTTGTTCAGATCCGTGAAATCGACGCACACTCGCCAAGTCCCATTTTTCTTCTTCACCACCACTGTATTGGAGAGCCACATAGGGTAAGTGACTTCTTTAATTGCCCCGGTGTCAAGCAGTCTGTCTACCTCCTCAACAACGACGGCAATGTGCTCTGCGACTGACCACCGGCCTTTCTGAATGATCGGCTGACATTTGGGATCAACGTTCAGATGATGCTGTGAAACTGAAGGGTCTATTCCCGACATTTCGTACGGAGTCCAAGCAAAGACGTCGAGGTTGCTGAGCAAGAAAAAGATCTGCTGCCAGTCGGCCTGATTGAGAGAAGCGCTGATCATGAAGAACTTTTCTAAGCTTCCATCGATGTCAACTCGGTCTAAACCTTCCGTGGCCTTCTCATTTGGATGCCGCCCAACGTCATCCAGGATCTCCCGATTCGACACCTCAATGGAGTTTACTTGCAGTTCCTTTGGGGTTTTGGCAGCAAGGAGACAACATGCTTGTGCCGATTTCTCGGAGCCGCGGATTAGCTCAATGTCGTGTTCTGTTAGGAAACGTAGCAGTTGATGATAGGTGCTTGGGATGGCCTGCAAGGTATGCAACCACGATCACCCCATGATGAGATTGTACGACTATGGCAGCCTGACAACCAAGAATTCCACATCCACCATTCTGGAACCTGCTCGGACGGGTAAGCTGATCTTTCCTAATGGGTACTCTGGATTGGCATTGAAGCCGAATAGTGGATAAGGAGCCAGACTCAGGTCTGACTCATTAAATCAGAGTTTGATGAAGGTTTTATAATACATAACCTCTGAAGTACTGCCCTGGTCGATAAGAATGCGTTCGACGGTGAACCGGTTTACGCGTAGCTCAACAACCAATGGATCGATGTGAGGGAGTGTTAAGCCGATCAAATCAGAGTCGTCAAAGGTGATACTTGGCGTTTCTTGGGGCCACTTTGCTGGCGTGAGTTGCTGTTGGGGGCCTGGATGTGATTGGATCGCATGTACGGCCGGGGCTGCTAGTAGGTTGTATATCATATGGACGGTGTCAAGCGAAAATGCATCCTTCAGAAGGGTAGGTGCTTTGATCGCACTCCTCCGGACGCATTGTTGGAGATGTTCGTCCTTTGCCAACTCCTCAAGATGATCTGTTGGGGCATAGCAGCCATTAGTTTCTTACTATCGGGCTCGAGATCGTCGATCATCTACCCTCGGGGGTCGCTCAGAAGCCTGGCACACCATTTGTTTGTGTTTTACTATTTCCGAGGCCAGATCGCGACGAAGGCGTTCGTTCTTAGAGATGATGTTGTCCAACCTCTGTTTGGTTTGCCTAGCTTGTGCCATGGTCGCTTGTATTGTCGTTTGCGTTGGGTTTGAAGATGAGCAGAGGTCTAAGGCAAGTCTTGCTATGATGGTTTTTGGTCCAAGCGAGTTTGCTCGAGTGAGGTCATCTCTCTGTGTGGTCTCATCAGTGGCTATCGGAGGATCTTCAGTCACGCCTGCCATGGATGTATTTGAGTATTCCCACAGACGGTGCCAATTGTGGAGAAGTGGTTTGGAAATACTCTTCAGCTCCTGGGAGACGCTAGTGATCCTCAGCTAGTCACTTGAAAAGATACAAACACTCCAGCCGGGGGTGCCGGAATTAGCACTCCGACGGACAAGTCAGTTCAGACACTCAGGATAGCTTCTTTACTGAGTTAAGTGAAGTGATTCTTACATACCTTTCTAAATCTGTGGTTCTTGTATTTATACTTGCTTTTTGGGCCTCGGGGCCTGAGCCTACTTTTACCCCATTCCCCTTTTATTTATTCGGAGCTACTGATCTCCGGATATTCGGCCTTCCTAACGTATTCAGCGTCCTACTCACGTAATATGGAGCCGAAAAATATCTGATTTATGGGGTACGCTCATTCCGACTCTTCTATTTATTCGGCTCCCACACTGAGGCATACACAATTAATAGTAATTGCAGGCATAATAAAAGGATAAATAGAAAATTACACTTACATCGTTTGAGGTTTAACTTTAATACAAATATCTTGCTCATGTTTTCAAAATTATATTCCCCTCCTTGAGATTTAAAATCACATCACAAATTACCCCCTCCACTAGTTGACTGTTAGTTGATCTAATAGAAGTTATAGATGTCAGTTGTTAGATTTTGTAAAATACCAATTTTAGCCTCACTTTATTTCCTTTGTCTTAGGTGGGGTATGATAAAGTTGAAAATTAAAAATTGAAGACTGAAAATTGAATGCTAAATTTTTTTTAAATTAAAAAGTTGTTTCATAAAAATTTAAGTACTTAATTAAAAATTAGTTGTTTGATATGTATAAGATCAAATTTTAAATTTATTATTTTTAAATTGTACATTTCAATTTTTATATTGTGATGGTGGTGGTAGTGGTGATAATATGATGGTGGTACTGGTTGTGGCATGGTGGTGGTAGCGGTAGCGATGGTGGTGGTAGTAGTAGTAGTAGTAAAATGGTAGTGGTGCATATGGAAACAATGAATATGGTGATGAAGGTGGTGGTGGTGGTAGCATGATGGTGTCGGTAACGGTAGTGATAATAGTGATAGTGGTAGTGATAGTACTAGTGGTGGTGGTAGTAGTGGCAGTAGTGGCGGCGATGGCTTGATGGTGGTGGTAGTGGTGGTGGTGATGGCAGTGGCATAGTGGTAGTGATGATAACGATACCAATGGTAGTAGCGGGAACGGTAGTGATAGTGGTGGTAGTGGTGGCGGTGGCATGGTGGTGGCAGTGGCATGATGGCACTATTACTATTGCTATCACCATTCAATTTTTAGTCCGTTTGATAATCATAATTGATATCACTTAAAGATTTAAAAGCCTTTTAAAATTTAGGCTAAAACTTAAAAAAAAAAAAATGAAGTTATATGAAATATACTTAATTTTAACTGAATTTATAAATACTAAACATAAGTATCAATATATATACGATTATAAACTTACCACCACCATCGCTACCACCACCACCACCACCACCATCATGCCATCAACACCACCACTATCACTGCCACCGTCACCACAACCACCACCATCTTGTCATCGCCACCACTACCACGACCACCACTACCACCACCATCACCACCATCACCATCACTACCAGCATCATAATCACCATCACCATCATGCCACTACTACCATTACAGCCACCACTACTACTACCATCACCTTCATCACCATTTGTCATTGTTACCTGTAGATGTCCCCGAACGTCCCGGGAGGGAAATCCCGTTTTGTTCATATGGGCTCACTACAGTTCAGGACTCAAATGTCACGGTCCTGTATCTAATCTCGCAGAGTGCAATGCAAGACCGAAGAATCATCAAAGAGTCTAAATCCGGCAAATCGTTTTTGAAAACAGATTTTTTTGCAAGAAGCGCCAAACATGGACTGCTTTTCCAGATACAGCGTCGCCACGTAAATATTTTATTTTGGGGAATTTAGGAAACCCTGACTCGTTTGCCTAAGGCCACGTGTCCGTCATCACCAAAGTTTCCTCGGCTCGGGAACTTGGGTACGATTGGGGACGGTCACTTCGTGAGCACCCCCGCTCGCCCGATCAAAGATCGGCCTCTACTAACCATGATATCGAGTTTTGAAGACATTATGCGTTCTTATTCTGGTTATTAGCCTAGAATTACTATGTGATGCTCACAGCATACAAGTATAGACTGGGTCGCCTAAATTAGAACAAAACATCTCATGTTTGTTTTTAAAACGGTTTGCTACTCGCAAGTAGGCTAAAATGTAGATTTTGCCACCCTCGGGTGGGCTTAGAAAACATGGTTTTGCCACTATCTAGTGGGCTTAAAACTCACAGTCAATGCATTATTCCAATTCAGATAACCCAACCTTCACCCAAAGGCATTCAGGCAGGTATATCACATAAACAGTTAGCCACATGGTAAACATGCTTTCATGGCAGTCACTCACACATATGCAAGGATGCTAAAGCATAACACTTACCGAGTACTCCGAGCCAAAGAAAGAAGCTAATTATCATGCATGAATCCTAACTATGTTAAGAATGCCTAATGCAACACATGCAAAAATGCAACTAAAATAGGCTCGGCTATTCTAAGATGGCATATGAGATGCAACAATCAATACATGTATTCAACTTGAAATTGAAATACAATGCAGTTAGCATGATGCGCCGAGCCTGGTGCATGCAATACAGATGAATGAATGCAAACATGCGAACATATAGATGCTAATTGAAACATGCCCTAATCTAACCATCATAAGCTGGTAAATAAAAGGGAGAAAGACGTGGGGTTGGAAGACATACATCACACACACGCACACATATTACACAATTGCCCTCGCTCGGAGGGTTCGAATAAATAGTACAGTCCGAATAAATAACAGCTACAGCTAATTATTACACAACATTAACTAATTAACAAACTAGCTAAGTAAGCATGTAAACTACATGAATGTGACTGCCTCGGCTCTGTTTTGGATGACGATGGATGCATGCATGCTCGAGTCGCCTCGTCGGGAAATTCCATCGCGATGCCTCGTCTCGCCTTTGTTTGCAATAGATTTTAGAAATTCGCACAAGGCTCCAAGAGGCTGAAACTCCACCCTGGGAAGGCTGCTGACCAGATATTGGCTTGGGAAACACCTACCGACCACCCTTTGTGGTGGAAACCAAAAAAGGTGGTCAGCCTGCCAGGAAACCTAGTCAGTCGGCCACTTTCTGCCCTTGGATTCTGGTTTTTTTCTGCAACAAAGGCAAGAGGGAGAGAAAGCAAGGTATTTTCAACATATGTGTGCAAGACCACTCTCCCCATCCTTGCACAAGCTCAAGGGAGTGTGGACCTCGATCCTCGTGCCACAAATCACGCATCTCGATGCATGATGGTCGAGAAGTCGAATTGCACGACTCAATGGGATGTGAATGCACATATAAGCAAGTAAAGCCAACAACTCTATCATTGATAGTCAAGAGTGACAGCGACCAGAAATTCAGACATGTTTCGTCACTTTGAGTACGAAACGTCCCTCGTTTTCCGTGTTTGGACTAACTCCTACTCCAAACACAATGCAATATGCATGACATGTACAAATGCAACTAGCATGCAATCCTAATGCAATGTGACCTAACCATGCAAACATGCAAGGATGAGATGCAAATATGCTACTAGCATACACAATGCTATAAACTATATGGCATACACAATGCGACTAACAACCTAGCATACGCAATTCACACATGAAGATGGACATACACAAAGGCATAATCAAAGCATACACAATGCGATGGTCAAACATGCAACAATATGAACCAAATGGCATACACAATGCAAGGTGGACTTAAACCAATATGAGTGGACCTCAGCCACACTCAAATTAGTGGCCAAGTGACGAAAATGAGACAACCGAGATACATGCAAATATGCACGAATGCAAAGGACCGATCCTAAGGCACAACATGCAACTCTAACTAAGCATGGAAAAGGATGAAATATGGCATATAATGGCACATGATACAGCTCTGAAATGACATAAAAGATGGTCCCGAAACATGCAAATATGTCACCCAATGCATGCTAGATGACCCGGGTACCGAAACTAGTGAAGTGCGTTACACTAGAGGTACCCAAAGCAATGTACAAATCGAAAAACCAACCCCAAACAGACCCTAGGTAGGTCTGAAACAGTGGGGAAATGGCCTAAAATGATTGTTCGGAATGCAAAGAAATGGAGCTCATTCAATGGTCGGTAAATGAGGCATACAAGCCCGATTCTCAAACACATTTAAAGAGTACAAAACATGGAAATATGGTATTCAAACAAGCTCTAAAATATGATGTATAATGGGCCCAAAACATGAACGCAGCTTAGTATATGCATGGAACGGACCTCAAAACTCAAAGTTAAGCATGGGTATTGAACTACAAGCATGCAAAACAAACAACATTCGATCATGAGACCCAAAAATAGAGCTAGGGCAGTCCAAAATACGCACAATTGCAGTTTAAGGCAAGGCCAAAAAGAGCTAAAATCAAGGGTCAACAAAGCATGCAAAGTAAGCTAGTGAACCATAATTTGCACTACAGCTGTATGAAGCACATGAGAGCTCACCAAACCAGCCAAAAATAGAAGTATTCCATGCCAAATAATGCCCAAAAACCCATTGAAACTCAGTCAATGCATGCAAGAATGATGTGCTCCTTTAGAAGACCATGCAAGGGGTTGTTCCACACATATAAGATAGACATACAAAATGGAAAAACCACCTCTAGGAAGAGATTATGAGGACCATAAAACTCACCAAAAAGGTCTTGAAATTAGTCTAGGAAGCATGCAAGTGAAAGCCCCTTTGAAAGGCCTTGAATATGATTGCTCTACACATGCATAATAGACACTTTACATGGAAAAATGGGCTCTGGATAGAGTTCGTGCAGACCTTAAAACTCACCAAATAGGGCCTGAAACATGGCTTCAAAACATGCAAACTGGAGCTCCTTTGTAAGGCCAAAAGGGCCAACAAACAAGGCAAGGAGAGAGGAGGTCACCCCCCTTTGATTTTGGCTTTGAAAATGGTATTCTAGCCACTGAAAATCCACTGGATTTTAGTGGCTAGAAGGCCAAACAAAGCACAAAACCAAGGCCTAGATGCAAGGCTCAAAATAAGATGCAAACAAGCATGCACGAGGGTAGATGACTCCCAAAAGAAAAATGACCTTAAACAATCTTTAAGAGAAGCTCAAAATAAGACTTTTTTCAGTTTATGTCAAGGCTCAAAAATGCTTGCAAGTAAGGCTAAGATATGAAGTAAAATAAGCCTTAAAAGAGGGATGGAGCATACAAGGGAGTAGATGACCTCTAACAGAAAAATGTCCTTAAACAAACTTCAAGAGGGACTCAAAATAAGACACTTTTAAATTTATGTCAAAGCTCAAAAATGCTTGCAAGTATAGCTAAAAGATGGATCAAAATAATGCTCAAAAAGGGGAAAAATGGTTACCCTTGAAGACTAGCAGAAACCAGCAGCCTCTAGACCCAAAAACCCAACCTTGAACCTCTGAAAATACCCTCCAAGTACCTTAGGTTGATGATGGAAGTGTTAGCCTATTAGAGGTGGTGCAAAGGGGCCAAGAACCAAGCAATTTAGAGCTCAAAAGAGAGAGATATAAAGAGAGATATATTGTTTAGCCCTAGCAATTTTCTGAACCCTTTCAAGCGAGGGATATGGTTTCTCTTACAGAACAAAAGGTCTAAAGCTTCTCAAAGAAGCTTCAAACCAAGGGCCAAGATCCTCCATACACATGTATGGGGGATGCAGCAAATGCCTCCCAGCTGGCACAGCTGGAACACACTCACTGAGACAAACATGATGGGAGCTGGCCGACCAGTTCAAGTGGTCGGCCGACCACTTGACCTGGTCGCCCGACCAGGTCAAAAGGGTCAAGGTGGTCGGCCACCCCCTAAGATGAAGCCCCAGAAGTTAGCTTTCCAATGGCATAAACCTTGCATTAAAATTCCATCTGTGCAAAAAGTTATGCCAGTTTTGGTGAAGCCGCGCAGATTCGGTCCAATCGGATTGATGCCCTACTTCAACCAACCATATCTCCCCTGTCCGGACTTGGCTTTAGGAGATTCTTGAGTACAAAATGAAGCTCCAGAAGTCTCCTTTCCAATGGTGTTGGCCTCATAGCTTAAATCTAAGTGTATAGATAGATAAGCCTGATTTAGCGGGGACTGCTTGACTCTCTCTTAGCAATTCATGCCCATCCTCTTCCTCAACTAGGTTTCTTCACTCCACTCTTCTTTTCTTCAACTCCAAACCCCCGAACAAAGTGTTTTGAAATATTTTTCAAAGATCTCATCTCTCTTTCATTGATTTCCACTTTGCCCTTGCTCGGTTTATCGAAAAGCACGACATTTAACCAAATGTGAGCGTCGGAACATCGTAGAACTTTATTTTCAAAATGTTTTGAAAGAGAGGGTTTCAAGTCTAAAATATTTTGATCAAGATTGTTTTGGCCAAAAAAAAAAGGGGGTATGAAGTTGAGATTTGACTCTCTCCTTGTCGAAGAAACTAAACCTTTGCTCTGCACACCTTTCTCCATCAAGTAAATCATCAATAGTGCCGAAGTCTTAAGGGCGGTCAAAAATGGGGTGTCTACATTACCATAAACACTTCCATCATTTTACTACCACTATTATCGCTACTATTACCACCATCAATGTGACCACTACCACCACCATCACCATGCCACCACTACCATTACCATTATCACCACCACCACCACCACCACCATCACCATATCATCACCACCACCACCATCACAATATAAAATTGAAATATACAATTGAAAAGAATAAATTTTAAATTTGATCTTATGCGTATCAAGTAACTTATTTTTAGTTCAACACTTACATCTTATCAAACAACGTTTTGGTTTAAAAAATTCAGCATTCAGTTTTTAATACTTAATTTTCAGTCTTCAATTTTTAGTTTTCAACTTTATCAAACACCACCTTAGTCTCGATATTTTTTATTTTTTCAAGGGAAGACAACCATGATGATATCTACCGCGCTCACCTCCCATCTTCTTTCCATCCATAATAACTACACCTCCTGCACTTCACCATTACTACAAAATGGAGATACAAATACACGACTCTTACATAAACATATAACTTTATTGGGATTTAGGAAATGAAATATATCTATACACTTATATAATAATAGGGAGTTAATAGTTGATACAGTAACACGGCTCATTCTTTTCTTTCGACTTTTGTCCCCATTTTGTGTGTTGTTTATGTTGTACATAAATGGACTATTTCGTACATTCATAGGCCAGCTCTGATGTAACCTCTGTGGGCTACTTCCTGGAAGCTTCATTTTCATCTGAAAGTTCTCTCTTCACTCTCTCATTTCTCAAGCATAATCGATCTTTCTTGAACAAACAACCATCTTGTCAACCTTCGGCTCAAGATTAGAAGCTAAATCTATCTCATCCCTTTTCATACAACAAATCAAAACTGCAATGGACACATATCCAAGCTGCGAATTGGTGCAAACAGAATTAAAAAAAAAAAAAAAAAAATATGCAGCGTTATGACTATGCATGTGTAATTTTTTTCAATCCTAATAAGTTTTTATCCAAAAAATTGTTAGCAGTTTTTTCAGTTTATTTTAATTGTAGGAGATTTACTTTTTGGGATTCTTTCTTTGCAAGATTGTGCAAATTGACAATTGGTTACATAAATTGACGATCGATGTTTCGTTTATTTATTTTAATCTCTAGAGGTTTATTGCTTGTCTGTTTCTATTTCTGTGTGAGGGATTTTAAGCTCACAACCACATCTCCTTTCAACCATATAGTGACTATGGTACAAGGTAAGGTTTTGCTTGATATGATCTACTTTGTCTTTGTTGATTTATTTTATTCTTAAAGGAAAAGATGTAGGTAATCATATTACCTGAAGCATAAACGGTTTGTATCGGATGCTTGAATTACGAGTCTTATCTGGAAAACCCTCCGTTAATTGAGAAGCTACCAAAGTTTCTCAATGTTGCTTCCAAGCTCAAAATCCCTAGGTTATACAATGGTGAGCTAGGAGGGCAGAATAAAGAGAGAAATATTTTCTATAGAGATTTTTCGAGTAAAACTCCAACAACAATAATACGTGTTATTATTTTCTCTATATTAGATATATAGAGAATCTCTATTGATAGAGGTAGAGTTATAGTCTCCCACAAAACTCAAACACCTCCCAAAAGATAATCCTTTTAATTATCTTATTTATTTAATAAGTATGACCCACGTGGATACTGCATTAGTAATGGGTCAGGTCAAATCCAACCCAATTTCCAACATCTCCTACTCGTCCACATCATTTTTTTATATTCACAACCGTCATTTCTTAATCTCTCATTCTGTTTAGTTCACTCCTCATACAAAAAAAATAGAGCGTACGACCTAACAAGAAGGTATAAAGGTAGGAGTGCTATATTAAACCACCATAAACTAACATAGCACATCACTCGAAATATCTCATCTTTATCCTAGATTCATTTGATCATACCAAATTGAACATTTTAAAACCCCTCGCAAGTCATAGCTCATAAACATGCTTGACATCAACACTATATCTGTACTCATGATTATATTGTGATCTCAAGTCTGACATAATCCCCCAGGCATTGAGCTACAATACAAGGGCACAATTTCCAACAATCTTCCCTGGCCACTTATGTCAATTCACTCAAACTTGACCGTTTTCCTAGACATAGTCCTTTGGATTCATCACGACCCTTGGATGACATGTTAAAGTAGCGACATCGAGTCACTACTTCATGACATACTTTTAGGTTCAGGGCATAATGTAGGTCTATTATTGTCCTAGCAGGGCTCACATAATACGAGAGCAGGTGTGATAACCATGTCCCGTGTTATGTTAATTAATCTTAATTATGATTGTAATTATGTGCTTAATATGATTTTCAGTGCCATTTATATGACTATGTGTTTTTGAATTTCTATCTGTTCACTGTAGGAAAATATATTTGATTCTTTCTATAAAAATTTAATTGAAGGTCCTAGAGGCGTCAGAAAGAAAAATTGAATGTTTTTTTACGATTAGCATGATTTTTAGAACCTATGGTGAAATTTAATTGAACACTGATTCGGAGCGAATTAATTAGTTTAAATTGAATTAATTAAGCACCATTGATTAATTCTAATTAAGTGTGATTAGGGAAAGCCTATAAAAATGAGGTAAGTATGCTTAAGCTCATATTTTTGAGCTCAAATCAGATTCTACAATCTAGAGAGAGAAAGGAGCCATTCTTGAAGATTTTGCAAGAGAACTCAAGTTTTGGAGAAGGCTAGGCTCTAGAACTAGCTAAAACTATGAAGGTTAAAGCTCCTAGGTGAGTAATTGAGCATAAATTCGTGAGTTTGAGTTTGTAATTTTGTAAAATCAAAGTTAAATGGTAATCAAGAACAAGAATTAAGTTGAATTTGATGAATTTGAAGTCATTATAAACATGCATGTAAAAGATTGCCATGAATTGTGTATTTGAGCATGAAACATATGATCCATGTTGAATTTTGATTAAGATTCATGCTTTTGATCATCTTTTGTATCACTTAAGTTGAGAATGGAAGTTATATTCCGCATGCAAGCACAATTCATGGAGGTATAAGTTATGGTTGCATGGATTTGAAGTATTGGAAATAAGTTTGGTACAAATTGGGTATGCATGTAATTAATTCATGGGAATTAAGCTTCATAATGTTTTAAATTTAGTATTTGTATCATGTTAGAAGATGTAAAAGTGAATTATGAGTCATAACAAGCAAGTTACGTCAATTGGAATGCAAATTTGAAGCTCAAACAGAGTACTGGAAAAATCCAGAATTCAACTTGTCCGCTCGAGCGACGCTTTTTGAAGCTTAATCAGAGCACTAGAAAAACCCAGAAATTTGACTTGTCCGCTCGAACAAGAAAAGTGTCGCTCGAGCGTGAAAATGTAGCTCCTAGAAGTTTTGCAGAGATTATATGGTGGCTCGAGCGGCCGAATCTACTCTCGAGCGTACCCTCGCACTGCATGACTCCTCGCTCGAGCATCAAAAGTATTGCTCGAGCGTAAGTCTTAAGCAACCAGAACTTTTGCAGACCAAAGGGGTCCGCTCGAGCGACCAATCCTGCGCTCGAGCGAAGAGCCCTGTTTCAGAAATTTTGAAAAGTTGTTGTATGCTCTTTTTCCGCTCTCTCCCATTTCTACGCATTCTTAGGCATGCATTGAACATTGTAAATGAGTTAAAGGGATAAGAAAGAGGCCTAAGAGAAATAAATAATTTGAGAACGGATTGAATTGCTTATTACCCGATATGTTGCAAATTATGTAGGGCCAAGTGCAAGAGCGAATCCATCAGCAGAACACTATGAGTAATATCTTGATAAGAATGTATTGAGTATACTACTTTCCAAATGCCCACTTATGTGTGAGTTCTACGGAGTTGTTAAATTAAATTAGATATTTGTAATGCCAATGATTGAATTAAGCTGTTGGAATAAGATTGTGATTATGACGTGCTTGTGATCTCAAGTATGAAATGCACATAACATGAATAATTGGGCCAAAAGCCATTGGATGAGAATTTTGGGTCAAAGGCCGTTTTGATATGAATGATTGGGCCAAAGGCCGTTTGACGTTGGGCCAAAGCTTGTTTGAAATGAATGATTGGGCCAAAGGCCGTTTGATGTGAATGATTAGGTCAAAGGCCGTTTGACATGAATGATTGGACCGAAGGCTGTAGGACATAAATGAGACATGAATAATTGGGCCAAAGGCCATTGGACATAAATGAGAAATGAATAATTGGGCCAAAGGCCATTGGATATAAATAATTGGGCCAAAGGCCGTTTGACATGAATAATTGGGCAAAGGCCATTGGACATAAATGATTGGGCCAAAGGCCATTTGACATGAATGATTGGGCCAAAGGCCGTTGCAAAAAAATGAATAGGCCGAAGGCCGTTTGACATGGATAAATTGGGCCCGAGGCCATTTGATAAGAAAGAATTGAGCGTGAGGCCGTTTGATGTATTAGATAGAAATATGAATGGGCCTAAGGTTGTTTGATATGCTTGTTAACAAATTTTCATTCATGTAACTTCCTTAATAGATATCATTCATTGGGCTGTCGCTCATTCTCATTCATGTGTATGTAGGTGAACAAAGAAACGTCCAAACCCAGCCTCGGTGAAGACTATGAGAGGAAGTAAAGTTTTTGAGGAGTCAGCCCGAATGTCTCACACATGAGACTTTGTTTTTGTCCCTTTTGTTCTTTTGTTACTCTTTTGCTACTTTGGTGAAAATGTTGGGTCACCTATGTATATGAGTTTTTGTTTGGCTGGTTGCATCTGAAGGTTCCTGGATGTATATAAGATGTGAACTCTATTTATATGTATGAGTTATTATGAAATACCTTTGGAATGATTTTACTATACCATGTAAGCACAGCTCATTGGACAGAGTTTTTAAATCTGTTTCCATTTTGGCCCCTTAAATATTTTTGAAATTGTTTGAGGCTATAGATAATCTCATGCTTATTGGCCAGTTATAACCCCAATCCTTAGGGGCGGGATCGGGTCATGACAGAGTGATATCAGAGAATGAGTTAATAACTCACACACTTGTCATAATGAGCAATAAGCATCTAGAAAAGATCTACGACGCATTCATGTGATAAGTATGAACTTGAAGACATCGAAAATATGCTTAAATGTTTTGAAACGAGTGACTATGTGCTAAATGTTTTGTGATACTTGCATTGTGAATTATTTGAATATGTATGCTATTTTGTATATGCGTACTTGTGAATATTTTTGTATAAAGAATGATACAAGTTTAATCAGATAATGGTGAGAGCAAGAGGTGATGAATTGGAGGAGTCCTCTACCGCCAGAATGGACAGGATGGAAAGATTGATTTAGGAAATAGTAGAAACATTGAGACAACAACTGTGGCAACAACAATGGCAATAGCCACACCCTCCGCCTCTACCTCCGAAACCGCCTATGCAAGACCTACAGAATGATGACTAGACGATAACTCTCACCAAAGAGTTCAAGAAAATGAAACCGCCACAATTTCATGAAGGATTGGATCCGTTGAAGGCAGAGGCATGGGCCCTTGGGATAGAAAAATTGTTTGAGGTGTTTCCTTGTCAAGAAACACAGAAAGTATTGCTAGCCACCTTTACATTAGAAAATGAAGCAAGAAGGTGGTGGATGTTGATATGTGAAAACAATAAAGATATTGGCTAGGCACGATTCTTAGAAATTTTCTATGACAAGTACTTTCCACAATGTGTTCGCGATAGGAAAGTGTCAGAGTTCATGGAACTTAAGAAAAATAGCATGATAGTAGCTGAGTATGAGGCCAAGTTCACTAAATTGGCCAGATTTGCACCACACATGGTCGACACCAACTATAAGAAAGCAAGGCACTTTCAAGGAGGCCTTCGAAATGATATTCTAGACAAGGTGAATGCGCTAAAATTGGAAACCTATATTGATGTGTTAGACCGGGGCATAATATCATAAGCTAATATAGCCAGACAGAACAAATCACTAACTGATTAGAAAAGTAAGAGGTAGGGCTTCTATTCAAAGAAAAGACTTTCAAAGAGGTAGAATACGGGTTCCTCGAGTACTTCAAATTCTTCCCGAGATACATCCCCAATATATAGCCAATGTGATAAAAGACACTAGGGTTTGTTACCGTCTTTCGGGGGCTTGTTTTAAGTGTGGAAAAGTGGGGCATATGGCAAGGGATTGTAACCAAGTCAGTGGAAAAGTGGCTGTTAGTTCAACTGAATCGGTCCCAAAACCAGGAAATACCACGAAGCCTGCTACGACGAGAGACACCATGAGATAGGGAAGAGTCTTTACACTTGTTCCGGGCGATACATGAAACGCAAGTCATTTCAGGTACTATCTCTATATGTAATCAGGATACATTTGTGTTAATTGACTCTGGATCAATGCACTCCTTTGTAACATATGCATTTGCATCTAGATTGAGTAGACCTCTACAGTCATTGCCATATTTGTTATGTGTATCTGCTCCATCCAAGGAATTTGTGTTGTGTACATCTGTATGTCAATTTTGTGATATGTATGTCGGGAATGCTACCTTGTATATGGATCTATTACCCCTGGACTTTAGACATTTTGATATAATTCTGGGCATGGACTGGATATCTAAATACTATACCACCATCGATTGTGTAACGAAACAAGTTGTATTTAGACCACTAGGATAGGAAGAAATTGTTTTGTGGGTAATGGGGTAGTGCCTCCACCTTATTTGATATCCGCAATGAAAGCATGTAAATTAATAAGGAAAGGGTGTCAAGGTTATTTATGTTGTGTATTGTCGGAACAATCTGTGAATGTTGAATTGGACAATATCCCTATTGTAAGTGAATTTCCAAATGTATTCCCAGATGAATTGCCAGGAGAATTGGTTAACAGAGAGATAGAGTTTACTATTGATATTGTGTCAGGCACATAGCCTATCTCAAAAACCCTTTATAGAATGGCCACTGTTGAGATGAAAGAATTGAAAGAACAATTGCAAGACCTACTGGACGAAGGGTTTATTCGACCGAGCACTTTGTCATGGGGTGCACCGATGTTATTTGTGAAGAAGAAGGATGGAACCTTACGCCTGTGTATTGACTATCGAGAACTAAACAAGGTGAAAATAAAGAATAAATATCCCTTACCTTGTATTGATGACTCGTTTGACCAGTTGTAGGGATCACAAGTGTTTTCCAAAATTGATTTGGGGTCCAGGTACCACCAGTTGACGGTAAAAGTAGAGGATGTTGAGAAAACTGCATTTCGGACAAACTATGGCCATTACGAATTTCTTGTTATGCCATTTGGGGTGACTAATGCTCCTGCAACATTTATGGACCTAATGAATCAAATTTTTAAGACTTACCTCGATGAATTTGCTGTAGTTTTTATTGATGATATCTTGATATATTCAAAGAATAGGCTTGAACATGAACATCATCTAAGAACTGTCTTGCAAACACTCCAAAACAAGAAATTATTTGCTATACAAAAGAAATGTGAATTTTGGCTGGATGAAGTTATTTTCTTAGGGCATGTTGTCAACAGGGAAGGTGTAGCAGCGCCCGCGTGGGACCTCGCGCTACAGTTCGGACTCTCGATTTGTGTCACGGTTCTTAATCTGAACCAAAGAGTCCAAATCTGGCAAATCGTTTTGAGAAACTGATTTTTTGAAAAAGTAGTGCCAAACATGGACTGCTTTGCCAGATACAGAGTCGCCACCTAAATATTTTTAAAATGGGGAAATTTAGGAAGCCCTGACTCGGTGCCGAAGGCCACATGTCCGTCATCACCGGAGTTGTCTCGGCTCGGGAGCTTGGGTACGATCGGGGAAGGTCAGCTATGAGCACCCCCTTTCGCCCGGTCTGAAGACCGGCCTCTACTAACCGTGATATCCAATTTTGAAAACGTTACGTGTTCTGAAACCGGTTATTAGCCTAGAATTACTATGTTGTGCGCGCAGCAAACAAGTATAGACCAAATCACCCAAATTGGAACAAAACATTTCATGTTTGTTTTGAAAATGGTTTGCTACTCGCAAGTAGGCTAAAATGCAGATTTTGCCACCCTCAAGTGGGCTTTAAAACAAATGTAGTTTTAACGCATTATCCCAATTTAAGCAATTTGACCTCCACCCACAGGCATTCAAGCAGTTATATCACATAAGCAGCTAGCCTCATGGTAATCATATTGTCATGGCAACACTCACACGCATGCGATATGCTAAAGCATAAAAGCTTACCTAGTACTCCGTGCCAAAACAGTAAACTAGTTAGCAAAACATGCGTGTCCTAGTTCATGCTAAATTGTCTAATGCGACACATACAGGATGCAATTAGGCAGGCTCGGCTAACCTAAGCATGGCATATGAAATGCGATCAACTATCACATAGTCAATTTTTGAATTGAAGTACGAATGCAGTTAGCGTGATGTACCGAGCCTAATGCATGTGAACAAATGCATGAATGCACGCATGCATAGCATAAGGTATGCTAAAATAAATGTTCCCTAATCTACCATCATAAGCAGGTAAATAAAAGGGAGAAAGAAGTGGGGGTTGGAAGACATACACACACGCACGCACACTTATTACAAATATGCCCTCGCTCGGAGGGACCAAATAAATATTACAAATTAATTAACTATGCAAGCTAATTAAATATTACAAATTAACTAATTTAATTAACAAATTAAATTAAATTAATTAAAGCAGGAAAGCGTGTCGGGAAACGCGCCACCATGCGCAAGCTGCCTCTGTTTTCCTCCCTTTCCTCCTCTGGAGGTTGTCAAAACCTCAGGACTACATCCTTGGACAGAGGGGATCACCACCGGCTAGATGAAACTTCCACCGGCAGTGTGGTATGGCCATCGGCACAAAATAGGGCCTGTCGGCAGAGAAAAATGTGCCGGTCGGCACATTACACTGCCGGTCGGCAGAGTATTCCTGCAGAACCTGCAACTCACAGCGACAAAGGGGAAAACAAGGCATGGCAGCATATTTCAAGGCATGTATGCACCAACCATGTCTCTTATCATTGTAATGACTCAAAGGGACATGTGCCTCGATTCTCGGACCACCAATCACGCATTTCCATGCATGATGGCCCAAAGAACCGAGCATGCAACTTTGGTTTCAAATGCATGCAAACCAATCAAACGAATTAGGCCCAATTCCTATCACCAATTCAAGGAACAAGGCATGCATGCGAAATGCAATGCAACCTAGGCATACAAGCTAGGAATGCAACATGGCATGGCAATCAACTCATGCAAGCATACAAGCATGCATAGAGCAATGCAAATGGATGGCAAAGATGGACTTAAACATGAATTAGGCGACTCTAAAATAGGCCTAAAACAGTAGCCAAAAGTGCTAAAGAGTGAGAGCTAAATGGCATGCACACACACATGCTCATAAGGACCAACACTTAAGCATGAATCAAACAACATTCAAGCACACTTGAAAGAAGGAAACATGGACAAATTAGCATGCAACATGAGCCTTAAAATCATGTTATAAAATGATGCCAAATCAAATTATAAATCAAGTCAAGCATGCAACAAAAAGTCCAAGTGTTCAAGGCAAGTTGATATGGCATTGAACTACACTTATCATGACCAAACATGGCATGCATTAAACAACTAAAAATAGATTTTTAGCTCATAACAAGGCCAAAGGACTCCTTAGATAGCATCTAAGTGGCCCAAATTCAAAGGCATGCAAAGGCACCAAAACATGGAACATTGCAAAACATGCTTTCAAAGCATTAAAGAGACATGCGAGGCAATCAAACAAGCATGGAAATGGGACTGAAATGACATATAGAATGATCCCAAATCACCAAAACAATGCAAAGATGGCATGCTACACATGCACATACTCAAGGCCAACAAGCCCAAATGCAAAGGAGCCTTATAATGCATGCTAAAATCGACCCAAACGACTATGGACAGATCTAAAACATGGCAAAATAAGCATATAACCTTCACAAATACAAGCCTAAAACATGCTCCAACAAAGGCTAACAACCTAGAACATGTTAAGGCACAAATAAGGCATTACATGGCAACTATGCTAAACATGCATAAGGTTCCAAAACCAACTTGAAATCATGTTATATCATGGATATATAAGCATGAAAAACAAACCAAACATGCTCAACACACACTCAAGCATAGGCTTCTTTAAGAGGCCAAAATGTGCCCTTTTCAAGGACAACAAGGAGAGGGGGTGGCCCTCTCCTTCTTGGGACTTCAAAGCATCATCTTTACCACTGAAATCCCTCAAGATTTCAGTGGTGAAGAGACCTCAACACCAAAATCCCGGAGCTAGCACAAAATGGCTCAAAATGAGGCCTTTTGGGGCTTAAGGGTGGTCAACACCCCTCAAACAACAAAACACTCTTAATAAACAATAAAGAGGGCTTAAAAATAGAACTTTTTTATGTTATACAATAATCACAAAAACAGCTCTAAGATAGGTATAAAATTGATGCAAGAATGGGGAATAAAGGTGTAAGTTTCTTACCCTTGTAGTCCTCTTCAACAAGGATGCTCCAATGGCCTCCTTTGGCTCCAAATCAGTCAAGAAGCTCAAGAACAACCCCTTAGAACTCTAATCTTAAGAGGAAGGTGAAACACTAGGTGTTTGTGTGCAATAGTAAGGCACAAAACACCTAGTGTGCAAAATGGGAGGGAAAGAGAGATAGATTGAGTGTATCTAACCCTAACCCTAGAAAACCAGAGCTCTCCTCTGTCTTTTTTCTCTCAAAAATGTCTAAGCCTCCTTTTTTTCTAAGCCTTAGAGAGAGCCCTCTCTATATGCCTCTTGTAAAGCTTACAAGACAAGCTTTGCAAGAGGGAGATCCCTCCATACACGTGTATGGAGGGGAGAAAAAGTTATACAGCTGTCCTAAAATATCTGCAAAAGCAGATGAACAGCAATCGGCCGGCAAAAAATGCCATCTTGGCCAAACAAAGTGCCGACCGGCACAAAAAAGTGCTGACCGGCAACAAATAGTGTCGACCGGCAAACTATTTTGCCGGTGGCAGCAAAAACCAGCCGGTGGCCTCTAGCCACTGCCGGTGATGGGTGGGGATGGTCTACAAGCCCTACCCTGCCCTTCCAAGGCAAAACACAAGTGTTCGGTGCAAAACCGGACACTGAACGGTCAAGTTCGGAGATTCTGAGGTAGGGCGCGAGAGCCAAAACCTCCGGGAACTCCAAACAAACACAAACAAGGATAATCACCGAGTGTTCAAGCGGTGACGTCCGAGTCTTGAGGACGGTCAAAAATGGGGTGTCTACAGTTGCCCCTCTTTGACAGAACTCGAAAGTCATAACAATGACGGGAGTGAATGTCAAAGCCTAGAGACGACCCATTTTTGACAAGGCCGAAGACTTAGACAAACATGCAATACAAATAAGATATGCGCCCGAAGGCAGGGGCAAAATGCACGACAATGCACAGAGCCGAGCATAACTTATGATCATGCAAAGAAAGCTGTAATGAAGCAAACATGCAACAATTTTAAGCTAGCATACCAAACTACACTACAATGCAGAAAGGATGTAAGAGAATTATGGAATTCTCAATACGTCTCACTCGGGAGATACAATACCTGCGCGGCTCGTCTGGTTGCACCAGCTTCAAATGAACCGTACATACAATATCGTGCCTGAAAAAGAAAACAAACTTAACAGGTACAATATTGTTAGCAACATGCATGACAATGCAAATGTGGATGCAAAACGATATGCGATATATACAAAACAATGTATAAACAATGCAAATGCAGATGCAATGTAATTGAAACAATGCAAGCTACATGCAAAGCAATTGGATCGTGATCCAATCACGAGCGGTTCGAAACCACACCTATGTCAAATAGATTGATGGAGGTAACAAGTCTGTCTACCATAGAACGGTCAACTGAACTATGAGTATTGTAGACAGACGCAAGAACAAGTATTGGGTGGAATGACACAAGTGGGGAAACAACCCGCTGGAGAAAGGACTACGATCCTAATGCCGGATGCAAAAATTACACTACAATGTAATGGGTGGATATGGCACGCAGGCCAAACCAAATCTTGCCTAGGAAAGGCATGCATACATACAAGCCATGTGTAACACAGAAAAGGTGCCGCAACCCTCAACCAACATATCAACGTGGAATCGGCGCGATACACATACAGAACTGTGTTCTAACATGAAAAGTAAGGGCACATACCAGACCAAGCTCAACCTGGAAAGGCGCAAGCCATTAGGCGGAAGGTGATGCAATGAATGCATGCAATATTACAATGCAATATTTACAAATATGCAATGGAATGGATACAATGGATATGGCATACAAGCCAAACCAAATCTTGCCTAGGAAAGGCATGCACACATACGAGCCATGTGTAACACAGAAAAGGTGCCGCAACCCTCAACCAACATATCAACGCGGAATCGGCGCGATACACAAGAACTGTGTTCTAACATGAAAAGTAAGGACACATACCAGACCAAGCTCAACCTGGAAAGGCGCAAGCCAAAGGCGGAAGGTGATGCAATGAATGCATGCAAACTACAATGCAAATGCAAGACAATGCAAATATGCAATGACTATGATTGCAACTTTCCCTATCTTACCAACAGGGTGATATACTAGGTTGGTTCAGTATCCAGAACTGAGGCGTAGACATGCCGCCTCAACCTATGGGGCTTCCATACAGATTTCAAGCCGAGGGTAAACCTCTGGGTATTTAAACCAGACTTTAGTCTCGGAACTCCCGAACCTTTGCGTTCTAGGCATAAGCCGTTCGAACTCTAGTTTCCACCGTCCCCGTTGGTCTTCTAGGAACTCATCGCAAGCACAGACAGGTGGCTTTACTAGACCACCGAAAGTCGTTCGGGCACGACAAACACCGAAGGAATTGCACCTTCAGAGGATTTAAGGTCTCCTAGACCGGGATGCAAAATGTATGCATGACAATGCATGTTTTGTTGTTTTTTTTTTGAAATGCAAATGATGTATGAAATGCATGTTGCATGAGATGCGCGACAACACGCGGCTTAAGATATGTACAAAGCAATAGTGTGCATACCAATGCAATAAAGGTCTTGCACCTTCCAAGGATTTAAGGTCTCCTAGACCGTACGTGTTTAAGGTCTCGCCAGACCATGCGTGTTTAAGGTCTCGCCAGACCATGCGTGTTTAAGGTCTCGCCAGACCATGGGGGTATTTACAAGACGCGTGACAATGCGCTGAAGGTTTCGCACCTCCAAAGGATTTAAGGTCTCCTAGACCGTGCGTGTTTAAGGTCTCGCCAGACCGTGCGTGTTTAAGGTCTCGCCAGACCATGCGTGTTTAAGGTCTCGCCAGACCGTGCGTGTTTAAGGTCTCGCCAGACCGGCGGTATTGCACGACGGTATGATGCGCAAAATAGCGCAATGCGTTAGGCAACGCGAGTGCACAAGACAGTGCGATGGAATGCATGCAAAATGCAATGAGATGCGCAAAACAGCGCGAACAATTTTGAAATGCACAGAACAGTGCGATGCGCAGAACAGCGCGAGGTTTGAAATGCACAAGACAGTGCAATGCGCAGAACAGCACGAACAATACAATGCACTAACAAGTGCAATGCGCAGAACAGCGCGAACAAAATACAATGCACTAACAAGTGCAAGTAAGGTGCGCAAGATAGCGCGAACAAAATACAATGCACTAACAAGTGCAAGTGAGGTGCGCAAGATAGCGCGAACAAATGCAATGCACTAACAAGTGCGATGCGCAAAATAGCGCGAAGGAAATGTAATGCACTAAACAGTGCGATGCCAAGTGTGACGTGCATGCCACACGGAGTGTAAATGGGCTTAAATGCGCAACAACGCACGTATTCCGGAATGCATGACAATGCATGGAATGGAAATGCAATGATGATGCATGAGAAACGTGCACGACAATGCAAAGGGGTGCGTGTTGCAACGCATGTAACACGTGCATAACAATGCAAATGTGTGGCGCGTGATAGCGCGATGTAATGCACCGAAGTAGTGTGATGAGTTCGTGCAACACACATGGGGCAACTTTTGAATTCAAAAAGGATACAAAAAGGATACACCTTGCACGAATTCGAGTGCCACGCACTGGAGACACGGCCCGAAGTCAAAACGGAGGCCGGTTGAACATCGGAGATGCACTTTCTTGCACTTTCTTGAGCTATGAAGACCACAAACTTCTCATATGGCCTAACCAAGGCTGTGGGAACCCCACCGGCAGTAATGGGAGGCCACCGGCTGGACATCGGCACAAAAATAATTCTATCGGCACAAAAAAGTGCCGGCCGGCACAAAACATTGCCGACCGGCAAACAGTTGCTGAATCGGGGCAGTTTTGTCTTTTCATTTTGGGCATTATAAAATAGGGCTTGAAAACCCTATTCTTCACTTTTCCACCGCCGAAAATTCTTGCCCTCTCTCTCTAGAGTGCTTCTGTCTCATTTTTCGCCCGTTTCTTCGCGTTCTACGCCCGTTTCGTCGTCGGATTCGCGTTTCTCTTCGCGTTTCGGACACTTTCCACCGATCACATTCTCGTTTCGGCGCCTCGTTCGGCGTTCTCGCCTTCTCGGGGTTTGTTCCCCTCACTTTCCTCTTCATTTCCGTGTCCTTTCACATTCCGGCCTTCCCGGCCATTTCCGACCCTCTCGGGAGTTGACTTTTCAGTTGACTCTTCGTATTCCGGCTCGGTTTTCCTTTTCCGGCCATTTTCACACCACTCTCTACATGGCGGACGACATTCCACGTGTCGGGACTCCCCCGGACCACGAGATGGACCCCGGGGTCGAGCTCTTACCACTGAGCGAGCGCCCGTTCGACCCGGCGACCTACCGGCCGGCGATTCACGTTCTGCCCCCAGACGGCCTGCGTCAGTTCCGGAGTTTCGAGAGGTACGCGGCCCCTGAGCTACTGCTGCGTGAGCCTACCTCCCACCTTTCATTCGGCACTCCCGAGGTAACTCTTCATCTTCTGCTTTACTTTCTGCAATGTAGGATACAAAACTGCCATAGTTAGCTGTATTCTTTAATTGCTGAAACCTGATATGCCGTAGACCGTAGTTGACTGTAAACATACATACAACTGATATCTGCTTGAGACTGACACATGCACACACACTGCACTAGTCCTGAATCACCCAAACACACGGCACACACTGTATTCTACTGCACACACACTGGTACCCAGTATTTGTCTGAATCTGTTCGATTTGCACACATGCCACATCTGTTCTGAAACGCCCAAACACGCTGACACAGCACACGTATTTTCTATAAGCACACCGGCACCGGGTATCTGCCTGAATCTGACAAACTTGCATACATGCCATATTTGTCTTTTCAAAATCGCATTTTGAATGTTGTCCTGCAATTGTTGTTTTCTGTTTACAGGAGGGTTCCCATACCATTCGCGGGTATGGGAATACTGGTGCGCGGGAGTGGTATGACGAGCTCCCTGATGCGGTCCAGCGCATCGTGGACCGAGCGGGCTTCGGCACCTTCTGCCGAGGGCTCTCTAGGTTGTCCACCTGCAGACCTCTTCTTGCTGCTCTGGCGGAGAGGTGGTGGGACACCACCGATTCTTTCCACTTTTCTGCCGCAGGGGATATGACGATGACCCCTTATGACTTCTCGATGCTCACAGGCATCGGGGTAGGGGGTGATCCGATCCCCTTCGACATAGCGATGGATGAGTGGACCGCCGCTCAGGTTCATTTACTGGGGGAGGCCCCTCCGCTAGCTCGCCCAGGCTTCGTCCGCTATTCCTGGTTCGAGGCACAGTTCAGGGTCCTGCCCGCATTGGGGGAGGAGACTCAGATGACCGAGGAGGACGTGGAGAGATATGCTCGGGGCTTCCTCATGTTCCTTTTCGGGACTACTATCTTCGCCGACCGGGCGAACACCGTGCCTCTCTGCCTTCTCAGTGCACTGGTGGACGTCCGAGATATTCTGCACTTCGATTGGGGCGGCGCTGCTCTGGCCACCTTGTACGGATATATGAGCTCGGCTTCTCGCGGCAGCGGCCAGCTGCTCGGAGGTTACTGGCGAGCTTGGGAGGTACATTTCTTCTCCACTTTTCATTTCTGTCTCGTACTTTCTGTACTCTGTATACTGCACACACTGCGGTCTGCTTTACACTCACTGTATACTGTACACACGGCACACACATACATTCTGTTTTACACTGACTGTACATTGCTCACACTGTACACTGCACACAATACACTGCACAACACACGGCTCTGCCATTTCTGCTTTATTCTGTATACCCTGCTTTATCTGAAGGTGATACTGACATCTGTTTTGCAGTTGTGGGTTTATGCCTACTTCCCTAGGCTTGCACCTGTACCAGTTGCGGAGCCTCCTCCGGCTGTTCCTTTCTCGAGTCGCTTTGACGGGGGATGCACCCGGCGACCTCGGGAGACATTTGGCTTCTTCCGCCAATACTTCGACACCATCACCCCCACAGAGGTATGCTTTACTTTCAGTTCGTTTAGATTCGCTTTCCCACTGCATGTTTCAATAACAGTAGATAACAAACTGTCTGTTACTTTCAGATCACATGGCGGCCATGGGCTTCCTTGCCGTCGGCGATGCGGGGTCGGTTCCCTGGTGCTGAGGAGACCTCGCGTTTTCGGATTCTGCTAGAGGGCCCGGTCTGTCGGGCTTGGTACCTGGGGGAGCGTTTTCTACGCCAGACCCGCGGGTTACCTGAGCAGATAGTCCCGGCTCACCCTCCTGCAGAGATGAGGGAGACCGAGGGGCTGACCCCTGAGCAGCTGGATGATTACTCCATCGGCTGGGAGGAGGCCGGCTTCCGAGGCACCGGCGACTATCAGGAGTACGTGCGGACGTACCTGATGCGACCTTTGAGCGGTCGTCGAGCAGAGGGGGCCAGGCCTGTAGCATCGGCGGCTGGGGCCGGAGCAGGAGCAGGGGCTGGATCTTCGAGGAGGGCCCGAGTCCGTGGCAGGGGCGGAGCGCGGGGAGGACGAGGAGCTGGCTGGCCTGCCCTGCCTGCTGTACTGACTTTCCAGGGGCAGGGTGGGGCGACCTATCAGATCCCCTTCGCCCCTCCACCAGCTGGGCATGAGTTCACTGACATCCCCGACCTTCCGCCGGTATGTATCACTGCACTTCGTACAGTTATCTCACTTCAGTTTACTGATATTCCACAGAATACTAATGCATCTGATACCTTTGCAGGCTTCTCCTGAGTACACCCGTCAGTCGTTGGCGATGAATGCCTCGATGATGGGGATGCTCCAGCGGACATTTGACCTTCTGACTGTCTACAGCATACCGGTATGTCCTTCTGACACTGGCCTCAAACCATTCATACACTGCTTCGCATAATCTGATTCACGGCACAACACCTGATACACTGATCTCACTGTATCTGAGCACTGCATACACTGCATTCTGCACTAAACTCTGTACTGACAAACTGCTCACGGCATTCATACACTGTATCCATACACTGCATTCTGCACTGATAAACTGTCTACAGTATACTGATGCATTTCACTTTTTGTGTGCTTTTTCAGCCTCCCTTCCAGATTCCCATGGCAGGAGGTGCTCCAGCCAGACCTTCTGTCCCTGCCCGGGGGAGAGATGAGGAGGGCAGGATATTTCCCCGCACTAGGGGTGGGCGTACTCACGTCGGGAGCAGCTCGCGGGCTCCAGTCCCGGACGATGACGACGACGAGGAGTCAGAGGCGGAGGCAGGGTCGTCGGAGGAGGAGACCGCAGACGGTTCTAGCTCGGGCTCTGATGACGACGCTGTTGATGCTCCTGGACCCTCGTCCAGGAAGAGGACCAGGACAGACTGACGGCCCTTGGAGTGATCGACACAGATGTAGATTTTTGCTATCTTTTCTTTCTTTCCTTGTACTTTTCTTTTTGGTTGGTAGATAGATTACCTTGTACTGCCACAGGCAGGTTTTGTTTCCAAAGCTTGTACATTTGAAAAAGATAATGAAATGAAACGAAACGAACTTTTTATCTGAAAAAGTGTTTACATTTACACATTTCATGCATTGCATCGCATCTCATCATGTTACACCTCAATGTAAATGGAATTGATTGGTTGTCTGAAAATTGAACACTTGCACTGTAATAATCAGATAACTTAAACAGCTAACAACCGAAACAACCCAAGCAACCCACTGCCTGATTCTTAGACACACAGCCCTTACTCTGTTGGGGATTGATCTGCATACAGCCCAAAACACAGCATTCAGTTCATTCTGCACACTGCAATTCTCAAACAAGACAGCCCAATCTAATCAGGACGGACCTCAAAGATGGAACCGGTTGGAGTCGGAACACGTTCCAATGTAGAGAATGGCACAGCATTCTGAGCATAAGCGATTTTTGAAATCGAATGAGGGTTTTTCAAACCGGGATATCGAGCCTACCACTGAACAGAGCGGAAAGGACTCAAATATAGGTGCACGACCTAAACACAACGAGACACGCTCGGGAAAGACTAAAAACAAAAGACGAGACCGTCAAATGAAAGAGACACGACACGCAGACGCGTAACCAAAGATGGGGGACCTCGGACCACGAGGAGCCAGTTCAATCTGGGTATTGTTTCCCACCCCTTCTTATTTGTGATTCTCACATCACTCAATTCTCAAGCTCGGATTTTCTCTCGAAACCCTTTTCCTCGCTTTTCTCTCAACTTACACCTCTCTATTCTTCATTCTCTCATTTTTCATCCCTCCCCGGGGTGATTGATGGATAAATGGAAAGGTGCGGGTTTATGCTCGACACCGTTAGCTCACGGCTATTCTTCGGGCAGGCAGAGTGCTCTTCTGGCAAGTACGTCGATGACGGGGGAGAGACAGAACGCCTGGCTCAACTGTGCCCCTAGTTCATCATTTTAACCATTTTTTCGTTTTTGCTTTCTACTAAAACGGTTTTGATCGAAATGAGAGTCGGATTAACGTACTTGTTCGACTTTTGTTTTGAAAAGCATGCAAGTCAGGCAGCAAGCACTGAAAATTTTCCTTTTAGGTCCAAGACAATGGTCCGGTTTTGGAAAATGAAATAGTTTTCGAGAAAATAGTCAACCTCAGTAAAAATTTTCAAAAACTATTTTTTAAACAGCTGATGCTCAACAAGCATGGAACTTACTCTTCGAGATGCGCGACCTCAGATCGGAGGTAATGGAAAATTGCCCCTGGTTTGAAGGAGGGTGGGAGGCAACGGAAAGTTGCCCCTAGTTTGAAAGGCGGCTCACAGCGGCTCGTGGCAACGGAAAGTTGCCCCTTGTTTGGGATGGTGCCGCAGCAATTCACAGACAGTCTTCATTGGCGGTGGTCGAGCTCTTAGACACAGCGATGACGAAGACGGTCACAACACATATATGGACACGGTCACCTTGAAGGGTGTTGGCCACTGGACTTTGGAACGAAATTGAAACCATTGCATGGACTGAGACGCTTATGAAAGCGTTGGGGGCTGGACTTCATGATGAAGTTGCCTACGTATCCCAAACATGGGAATCAAGCCTTACGTAGTTCCGGTTAAGGTCCACTCGGGTATTTTAACCTTCACTTTGTTTGGCTCTTATTTTTGCCAAGGCGCCCAATGCGGGTTTTCGACCTTGCGAGCTTCTTTTCATTTTCTATTTCTTCTTCATTTCTTTTGCATTTTTCTTTTTCTTTTCTTTTTGGTATCTTTTGTCTTTTCTTTTCTTTTCTTCTTTTTTGTATTTTTCTCTTGCTCTAACTTTTGCCTGGGTCGCCCTTCTGGGTTTTCGACCCAGCGAGCCTCTCAAAGGGTAAAAGTGTAGCAAGTCCATGCCAAATGGTTCCTGAACTGGAAGCCTCTCCGTGTCTAAGAGAACGGCCGTTGCACTGATTTGCGGGGAACCCATCAGGGTTACTCTACGAGCTTCTTCCGGCGAGATCTACTCCTTCTGATTCGGCCTTGATGCTTCTTGATCGAAGGCTACCTCAAAACTGGCCACACGGGCCTTTCATGGCATTTGTCCGTTGAACTTTTTGAACAGTCTGAATGGGTTCAAAGTCGGAACGGGTTGAATCTTGAGGCTGAGAGCGATCCTAAGCTGCGCGATCTCAAGAACGATTCCACACAGGTCTTCACAAGGCCGCGTAAAATATTTGTTTTTGAAAGTTTTTAAGAAAGCGACGAATCGCTCGTGCCGAAGATAGTGTGGAACCAATCTGGATCAGGCCAGGGTCCTTCTCAGTACTCACGCCGACAAGCATGATTTCATTCATAAAAAGGCTTAGCACGCCTCTCTTTCTCTCAAAATGATCAAAATTTTACAAAACCCAAGGAATTCCTTCCTCTTCGTTTTCATCACCGCAGTGTTCAAAAAGTTTTTTTTTGAAAACTTAGGTTAATGCTATGAGTTTGGCGCGCAGGAGAGCAGGCGAGATGTACTGTCAGCCCAATCAAATTCTCTGGTCCTTATGCTGAAAGCAAGCATGAAGTTGAGATAGCAACAGCTATTTCAATCGGCTCTGTTGGTGTAACTGGCCCCTCGGCAGGAACAGACTCAAAACAAAAACAGATAATAATAAAACAAGACGGTGTTCGGGACAACAACCCCTGAATCACCGGGTATTATATACAACGGGGACTGACTCGATACAACAAGACAGACCCTTAAGCAAAAAAAGACTGACTCAAGACAAAGAGACAGACTCAAAACAAAAGACCGACTCGATATCCAAGCCAGAATTTACAAAACTCGGTTTCACCGATGCTCAAAAATGCGTGCCAAACGCTTCATCCAAAAATGTACCAAATGTTGCCCGCAGGCGGTTCACTTTACATACTCGCAGTATCTGAGCCCTCGAAATCCAACAACTGAGTGGTGACGGGCTTGCCTGAGGTAGGTGGTAGGATAACCTTATTATCAATCAAATCCTGCACTTCATGGCGAAGGCGGGAACATCCATCGGTGCTGTGACCGGACTGTTGATGGTACGCGCAGTACAAGGTAGCATCATGGGTGGCGGGGAGATTCTTCGGGAGCGGTCGGGGCTCCAAAGGCTTAAGATGCCCATTCTTCGCCAATATCAACAATGCCCTAGACAAAGGCATGTGGAGGTCGTGAAAGACTCTGCGCCCTCGAGGTAGGTACTTTGCAGTTTGAGGATTCTTGCCAGACGCGCTGGCGAAAGGATCAGCTGGCGCTGCCTTGGCTTTTTGAACCTTTCCCGGTGCAGGGTTGGGAACAACAGGAACTGTTTGGGCATGACGGGGCCCATCCCGGTTTTCTGCCTGGCTTGAACTGCCTTTGGTTGGAGCGGGGAAAGCATCATCTATAGCTTTGGTCACTATTGCGGATGTTTGTTGCTTGTTCATCCCTCTGGCCTTCAGAGCCTCGACTGCCCACAGCAGTTGTTCAATAGGGTCGGCATCTACCTTTGCCTTGTCCTTTCCTTTGGCCTCAGCCTGATCGAGGGTCGGGGTTAGTGCTGACATATCGTGGCTATAGCCAGAAGCCATCTCTGGCTGGCTGAGCTCTATCACAATCCGCCCCAGTAGCGGGGGCTCCTGTGGTACAAAATTCCCGGCATACGGTGCCGCTGGTGGTGAAGCCGACATTCCATAGGCGAGGTCTGCCACAGACCTTTGGAGATCGCCTATCATCCCCATCAATTCGAAGGTGGTGGGCTCACGAGCCTGGTATAACTGGGGAGCCCAAACCGGGTGCACAACGGGCGACCTGGGCGGATATGACATACTGATGCTGGCTTCATTCTGCGGAGTGGTTCCCTGCTCCGGTGCGGCTGTCATAACCACAATTTCTTCTGAACTTTGTGTCGCCATAAATCTTGCCTCAGCAAAGGGGAGACACTGGCTGTTCTGTATCAACTCTGCAACTCTCTGGACTGAAAGAAAAACAGACAGCACTTCAGCCCAAACTGATCAAACACGGGTGTAGCCGAACAACTGTTCCCTACTGCTGATCACTGTTCCCAGATTTCTATTCCCCAAAATACTGAATCTGATACCCGCGGATAACTGATTCTCAGATTCTGATACCAATGCCCTTAGGCCTGATGCCCCAAACTTGCAAACTGGTATGTACATTCCTGTAGAGATACACTCTAAAAGCACATAGCAAGTAAGAGAGAGCCAAAACACCCCTATGTTGGGGTAGGGTTTCCCTGTCCTATTTTGTCAGGAACTAGGATTTCACTACGCACGCAGCGGTTTCAAACAACCTATAATCGGGTAAGCAACCTGTCCTAGCTTGGAATGGTCACTATGGATTCCGAATATGCACTAGGTCGAATGGTCAAAAAAAAAGGGTGCCCCGGTAAACCGGGGTTTGTGTTCCCACACTGTCAGAGCCCATAGCCGGTCAGCCTTACGGACATGCCTTGACAAGACAAGCCTCCGGCAAACCGTTCAGGAATGGCAGATGGCAAACACTGTGTTCCTAGGCGCACCAATGCACATGCAATGCAAAGAAACACATAAATGAAATCAAAACAGGATATCACGAGTTCGAGTCAAACTCTCTAAAAATCCCCAGCGGAGTCGCCAGAAACTGTAGCAGCGCCCGCGTGGGACCTCGCGCTACAGTTCGGACTCTCGATTTGTGTCACGGTTCTTAATCTGAACCAAAGAGTCCAAATCTGGCAAATCGTTTTGAGAAACTGATTTTTTGAAAAAGTAGTGCCAAACATGGACTGCTTTGCCAGATACAGAGTCGCCACCTAAATATTTTTAAAATGGGGAAATTTAGGAAACCCTGACTCGGTGCCGAAGGCCACATGTCCGTCATCACCGGAGTTGTCTCGGCTCGGGAGCTTGGGTACGATCGGGGAAGGTCAGCTATGAGCACCCCCTTTCGCCCGGTCTGAAGACCGGCCTCTACTAACCGTGATATCCAATTTTGAAAACGTTACGTGTTCTGAAACCGGTTATTAGCCTAGAATTACTATGTTGTGCGCGCAGCAAACAAGTATAGACCAAATCACCCAAATTGGAACAAAACATTTCATGTTTGTTTTGAAAATGGTTTGCTACTCGCAAGTAGGCTAAAATGCAGATTTTGCCACCCTCAAGTGGGCTTTAAAACAAATGTAGTTTTAACGCATTATCCCAATTTAAGCAATTTGACCTCCACCCACAGGCATTCAAGCAGTTATATCACATAAGCAGCTAGCCTCATGGTAATCATATTGTCATGGCAACACTCACACGCATGCGATATGCTAAAGCATAAAAGCTTACCTAGTACTCCGTGCCAAAACAGTAAACTAGTTAGCAAAACATGCGTGTCCTAGTTCATGCTAAATTGTCTAATGCGACACATACAGGATGCAATTAGGCAGGCTCGGCTAACCTAAGCATGGCATATGAAATGCGATCAACTATCACATAGTCAATTTTTGAATTGAAGTACGAATGCAGTTAGCGTGATGTACCGAGCCTAATGCATGTGAACAAATGCATGAATGCACGCATGCATAGCATAAGGTATGCTAAAATAAATGTTCCCTAATCTACCATCATAAGCAGGTAAATAAAAGGGAGAAAGAAGTGGGGGTTGGAAGACATACACACACGCACGCACACTTATTACAAATATGCCCTCGCTCGGAGGGACCAAATAAATATTACAAATTAATTAACTATGCAAGCTAATTAAATATTACAAATTAACTAATTTAATTAACAAATTAAATTAAATTAATTAAAGCAGGAAAGCGTCTCGGGAAACGCGCCACCATGCGCAAGCTGCCTCTGTTTTCCTCCCTTTCCTCCTCCGGAGGTTGTCAAAACCTCAGGACTACATCCTTGGACAGAGGGGATCACCACCGGCTAGATGAAACTTCCACCGGCAGTGTGGTATGGCCATCGGCACAAAATAGGGCCTGTCGGCAGAGAAAAATGTGCCGGTCGGCACATTACACTGCCGGTCGGCAGAGTATTCCTGCAGAACCTGCAACTCACAGCGACAAAGGGGAAAACAAGGCATGGCAGCATATTTCAAGGCATGTATGCACCAACCATGTCTCTTATCATTGTAATGACTCAAAGGGACATGTGCCTCGATTCTCGGACCACCAATCACGCATTTCCATGCATGATGGCCCAAAGAACCGAGCATGCAACTTTGGTTTCAAATGCATGCAAACCAATCAAACGAATTAGGCCCAATTCCTATCACCAATTCAAGGAACAAGGCATGCATGCGAAATGCAATGCAACCTAGGCATACAAGCTAGGAATGCAACATGGCATGGCAATCAACTCATGCAAGCATACAAGCATGCATAGAGCAATGCAAATGGATGGCAAAGATGGACTTAAACATGAATTAGGCGACTCTAAAATAGGCCTAAAACAGTAGCCAAAAGTGCTAAAGAGTGAGAGCTAAATGGCATGCACACACACATGCTCATAAGGACCAACACTTAAGCATGAATCAAACAACATTCAAGCACACTTGAAAGAAGGAAACATGGACAAATTAGCATGCAACATGAGCCTTAAAATCATGTTATAAAATGATGCCAAATCAAATTATAAATCAAGTCAAGCATGCAACAAAAAGTCCAAGTGTTCAAGGCAAGTTGATAAGGCATTGAACTACACTTATCACGACCAAACATGGCATGCATTAAACAACTAAAAATAGATTTTTAGCTCATAACAAGGCCAAAGGACTCCTTAGATAGCATCTAAGTGGCCCAAATTCAAAGGCATGCAAAGGCACCAAAACATGGAACATTGCAAAACATGCTTTCAAAGCATTAAAGAGACATGCGAGGCAATCAAACAAGCATGGAAATGGGACTGAAATGACATATAGAATGATCCCAAATCACCAAAACAATGCAAAGATGGCATGCTACACATGCACATACTCAAGGCCAACAAGCCCAAATGCAAAGGAGCCTTATAATGCATGCTAAAATCGACCCAAACGACTATGGACAGATCTAAAACATGGCAAAATAAGCATATAACCTTCACAAATACAAGCCTAAAACATGCTCCAACAAAGGCTAACAACCTAGAACATGTTAAGGCACAAATAAGGCATTACATGGCAACTATGCTAAACATGCATAAGGTTCCAAAACCAACTTGAAATCATGTTATATCATGGATATATAAGCATGAAAAACAAACCAAACATGCTCAACACACACTCAAGCATAGGCTTCTTTAAGAGGCCAAAATGTGCCCTTTTCAAGGACAACAAGGAGAGGGGGTGGCCCTCTCCTTCTTGGGACTTCAAAGCATCATCTTTACCACTGAAATCCCTCAAGATTTCAGTGGTGAAGAGACCTCAACACCAAAATCCCGGAGCTAGCACAAAATGGCTCAAAATGAGGCCTTTTGGGGCTTAAGGGTGGTCAACACCCCTCAAACAACAAAACACTCTTAATAAACAATAAAGAGGGCTTAAAAATAGAACTTTTTTATGTTATACAATAATCACAAAAACAGCTCTAAGATAGGTATAAAATTGATGCAAGAATGGGGAATAAAGGTGTAAGTTTCTTACCCTTGTAGTCCTCTTCAACAAGGATGCTCCAATGGCCTCCTTTGGCTCCAAATCAGTCAAGAAGCTCAAGAACAACCCCTTAGAACTCTAATCTTAAGAGGAAGGTGAAACACTAGGTGTTTGTGTGCAATAGTAAGGCACAAAACACCTAGTGTGCAAAATGGGAGGGAAAGAGAGATAGATTGAGTGTATCTAACCCTAACCCTAGAAAACCAGAGCTCTCCTCTGTCTTTTTTCTCTCAAAAATGTCTAAGCCTCCTTTTTTTCTAAGCCTTAGAGAGAGCCCTCTCTATATGCCTCTTGTAAAGCTTACAAGACAAGCTTTGCAAGAGGGAGATCCCTCCATACACGTGTATGGAGGGGAGAAAAAGTTATACAGCTGTCCTAAAATATCTGCAAAAGTAGATGAACAGCAATCGGCCGGCAAAAAATGCCATCTTGGCCAAACAAAGTGCCGACCGGCACAAAAAAGTGCTGACCGGCAACAAATAGTGCCGACCGGCAAACTATTTTGCCGGTGGCAGCAAAAACCAGCCGGTGGCCTCTAGCCACTGCCGGTGATGGGTGGGGATGGTCTACAAGCCCTACCCTGCCCTTCCAAGGCAAAACACAAGTGTTCGGTGCAAAACCGGACACTGAACGGTCAAGTTCGGAGATTCTGAGGTAGGGCGCGAGAGCCAAAACCTCCGGGAACTCCAAACAAACACAAACAAGGATAATCACCGAGTGTTCAAGCGGTGATGTCCGAGTCTTGAGGACGGTCAAAAATGGGGTGTCTACAGAAGGGATTTCAGTAGGCCTACAAAAGATAGAAGCAATTGTAAGTTGGCATACGCTGACAAATGTAACAGAAGTTCGCAGTTTCATGGGCTTAGTTGGGTACTACAGAAGGTTTGTGAAAGATTTTTCAAAAATAGCCGTACCACTCACCCAATTGACACATAAAGGACAACCGTTTGAGTGGAACAATGAAAAAGAATCTGCCTTCTAAGAACTTAAAACAAGATTGACTTCTACACCGGTGTTAACACTGCCCTCAGGTATGGAAAACTTTGAGATATTTAGTGATTATAAAGGTTTAGGTTGTGTATTAATGCAGAATGGAAGAGTAATTGCTTATGCCTCCTGACAATTAAAACCACATGAGAAGAACTACCCAACACATGATCTGGAATTGGCTGCAGTTGTGTTTGCTTTGAAAATCTGGCAGCATTACTTGTATGGGGCAAAATGCGAAGTCTACACAGATCACAAAAGTTTGAAGTACTTCTTTACTCAGAAAGAATTGAATATGCGGAAAAGAAGATAGCTTGAACTGATAAAAGATCATGACCTTCAGATTCAGTACCACCCAGGAAAAGCTAATAGAGTTGCCGATGCACTGAGCAGAAAATCAATGGGGAACCTAGCTTGCCTACTCACGGAACAGGAAAAAAAAATCTTACGTGATTTTGAGAAAGTTGAAATCGAAGTTGTATTACAAGAACAAGCTGGATTAATGGCAGCCATTTCCGTCGAGCCAGCAATAATTGCCAAAACCAAACAAAGGCAACAAGAAGATGAGACCCTTAAAACAATAAGTGATGAGTTTGAAATGAAACCGAAATCAGAATTCAGCATTGATGGTGAAGTGTTAAGATTTCGAAATTGAATGTGTGTCCCAAACAGTTCTGAATTAAAAAAGATAATCCTAGATGAAGCTCGCAAGTTAATGTTTGCTATGTATCCGGGTAACAACAAAATGTATCAGGACTTGAAGCAAAGCTATTGGTGGCCCAAAATGAAGAAGGAAATCATAGAGTATGTGTCTAAGTGCCTTCAATGTCAGCAAGTTAAAGCTGAACATCAGAAACCAGGTAGTCTACTTCAACCTCTCCCTATCCCAGAATGGAAGTGGGAACATGTGACCATGGATTTTGTTGTTAGCCTACCTCGAACTTCTAAAGGTATGGATTCTATCTAGGTCAGAGTTGACAGACTGACTAAATCTGCACATTTTCTTCCTGTGAAGACTACTTTTGATGCTTATAGATTGGCCACTATATAGGTTGATGAAATTGTTTGTTTACATGGGATTCTGGTATCCATTGTCTCGGATAGAGATCCGAAATTTGTATCCAGACTGTGGAAAATTTTGCAAAGAGCTATGGGAACAGAATTGAGGTTTAGTACCACATTCCACCCACAGACAGACGATCAATCAGAATGGACCATACAGACTTTAGAAGACATGCTCAGAATGTGTGCCTTGCATTTCCAAGGGAGTTGGGAGGATTATTTGTCACTAGCAGAATTTGCATACAACAACAGCTTCCACTCCAGCATTGGCATGGCACCATAGGAAGCCTTGTATGGCAGGAAGTGTAGATCGCCAATTTGTTGGACTGAAGTCGGAGATAGGGCCTTACTTGGGCCTGAAATTGTGCAAGACACTTCCGAGAAGATTAAAATCATCCAACAAAGACTCAAAATAGCACAAAGCCGGCAGAAGAATTATGCGGATGTTTGAAGAAGACCTTTTGAGTATGAGGATGGCGACCATGTGTTTTTTCATGTGGTTTCGATGAAAGGTCAGATGAGATTTGGCAAGAAAGGTAAATTGTCACCCCGTTACATTGGACCGTTTCAAATTCTAGAAAGACTTGGTCCAGTTTCTTACAGAGTTGTTTTGCTACCAGGATTTGAACAAATACATAAAGTGTTCCATGTATCAATGTTGAGGGGTTATCTTCGAGATCCGTTTCATATGATTGATTACCACCGGATAGGTCTAGATGAGAATATGGAATACGAAGAATGGCCACAATGGATCAATGATCGGCAAGTGAAATAGTTGAGGAGCAAGTCCATCCTGATGGTGAAAGTAGAATGGAAGGAACACTATGGGAAGGACGCCACATGGTAAAAAGAGGATGAAATGCGACATCACTACCCACATTTGTTTCCAGGCGGAGGTAAAATAAGTTTGGAGGACCAAACTTCCTAAAGTGAGGAAGATTCGATAACTCGCCCTATGTTATGTTAATTAATCTTAATTATGATTGTAATTATGTCCTTAATATGATTTTGAGTGCCATTTATATGACTATATGTGTTTTTGAACTTCTACCTGTACACCGTAGGAAAATCTGTTTGATTATTTGCTATAAAAATTTAATTGAAGGCTGTAGAGGCATCAGAAAGCAGAATTGATTGTGTTTTTACAATTAGCATGATTTTTAGAACCTATGGTGAAATTTAATTGAAAACTGATTCGGAGCGAATTAATTAGTTTCAATTGAATTAATTAAGCACCATTGATTAGTTCTAATTAAGTGCGATTAGGGAAAGCCTATATAAGTGAGCTAAGTATACTTAAGCTAATACTTTTGAGCTCAAATCAGATTCTACACTCTAGAGAGAGAAAGGAGCCATTCTTGCAGATTTTGCAAGAGAACTCAAGTTTTGGAAGGCTAGGCTCTAGAACTAGCTAAAGTTGTGAAGGTTGAAGCTCCTAGGTAAGTGTAGATGCGCCCGCGTGGGCCTCGCTACTACAGTTCGGACTCGATTTGTGTCACGGTTCTTAATCTGAACCAAAGAGTCCAAATCCGGCAAATCGTTTTGAGAAATAGATTTTTTGAAAAGAAGTGCCAAACATGGACTACTTTGCCAGATATAGAGTCGCCACCTAAATATTTTAAAAATGGGGGAATTTAGGAAACCCTGACTCGGTGCCAAAGGCCACGTGTCTGTCATCACCAAAGTTGTCTCGGCTCGGGAACTTGGGTACGATTGGGGAAGGTCAGCTATGAGCACCCCCTCTCGCCCGATCCGAAGATCGGCCTCTACTAACCATGATATCCGTTTTTGAAAATGTTATGTGTTTTTAAACCAATTATTAGCATAGAATTACTATGTTATGCGCACAACAAACAAGTATAGACTAGATTGCCTAATTTGGGAATAAGCATTGCATATCCGTTTATTTTGGGAAATGTTTTTGGAATTTGCTACTCGCAAGTAGGCTACAACACAGATTTCAATGAGTTATTCCAACTCAGGCAATCCAACCTTCACCCACAGGCATTCAAACGGTTTATCACATAAGCATCTAGCCACATGGTAAGCGTGCTGTCATGGCAACACTCACACGCATGCAAAGATGCTAAAGCATAAATACTTACATCGTACTCCGTGCCAAAACAAAGAACTCGTTAGCAATCAATGCATGATCCAAGTCCATGTTTTAAGGTCTAATGCAATGCATACGGAATGTCACTAGAGTAGGCTCGACTATTCTATGAATGACATGTGAAAATGCACAAGTAGCATGTATTCAAGTTAGATTTGAAATACTAATGCAGTTAGCATAATGCGCCGAGCCCGGTGCCTGCAATACTGATGAATGATGCACACATGCATAGCATAAGGTATGCTAAATTAAACATGTCCTATTACTAACCATCAAAGCAGGTAAATAAAAGGGAAGAAAAACGTGGGGTTGGAAGACATCCACGCACTCACGCACACTTATTACATAATTGCCCTCACTCGGAGGGTCCAATAAATAATACAGTCCGAATAATAAACGCATAAATTATTACAGAATTTCTAATTAATTAACAGAATGAATGCAAAAAGAAAGATGGCCACAGCCCCCGCCTTGGGATGGGCGAATGATGCATGCTCGAACCCGTCTCGCCCGGAAAGTCCGTACCATACCACTACCGCCTCTGTTTACACTGCCCTGCTTCTCTGAAAATTGCCAAAGTTCTGGGACAGGTCCCCCGAACACTGTGAAACACCATCGGCTGAAGGAAATGTCCACCGGCCATTGAAAATACCCATCGACTGTTTATGAAGCTATCGGCCCAGGAAGGGTTGCTAGTCGGCACTGAACACTGCCGGTTGGCAGAAACTTCCTGCAGAAGATAGTTTGACAGCAACAGAGGACAGACAGTATATGGCATGGGATTTCAGGCACATGTGAGCATGGTAATGTTCCCCATCATGTATTGAACTCAGGGAAGCATGGCCCTCGATCCTCGAGCCATCAATTGTGCATGATAGCCCAAGAGATCAAGCTTGCCATTTGATGTAAAAATGCATGCAACACACAAATGAGGACCAAGACCCTATCATGTCGAAGTCAAGGGCCCCGGTGACCGAGAGTTAAGACGCGTTACATCACTTATAGTATGAACGCTCCTTAACCCTCACACTTGGTTTGACACCCCAAACCAAGTAATGCAATGCATGTTATGCAAACATGACTCAAAGAAACAACATGAGATTAAGATGCAAGGCATGCCAAATGCCATGCAACTACCATGGCAAGTATGCAATGCTAGGCATGCAAGATGCAAATGCAATGCAAACATGGACGATTTAAGCAATAGGATCATCATGTTACAACACCTAATGAAGCAATCATGCAACAAACATGAGACAAGCATGCAATGGTGGACTTAAACCATAAAGGGGCAGACTTCAATCCACCCCAAAACAGTGGCCAAAAGTGCCCAAAATGGTGGACAAACACTCATGCCAACACGCAAGCCAATGGACCTAAGGCTAAGGCACAAAAAGGGGACACTTTACTTCTACTAACATGACCATTCATGGCATGAATTAGACAAGCAAAACAGAATCCTAGCATGCAAAAATGGACTCCAAAACCCACTGATATGGCAGCTTAAGTGGCTCCAATGAGATGCATGCACCAAAACTCATTTCTAGGCATAAAAGGGCACATCCTCAAAGCATGAAAGAGGTCACATATGCAAACATACAAACATGATTTATGGGCTGAAATACGATCCTAAATGATGCCAAATCATGAGGATGGTCTAAGCTACGCATGCTAGAGGCCAATATACTCAAGGCTTACAAGCCAAAACACAAAGAGATGACACCAAACATGGCAAGCATGACTGAAACAGATGGCCAACATGCCTTAAACATGGTAAAGTAATGCCAATACCTTCATGAAATTAGGTTAACACATGCAAGAATCATGACCTAAACACAAGATGCATTTCTAGGCCAAATAGAGGAATGTAAAGCAAGTATGTTAAGCATGCAAAAGGGCACAAATCCGACCAAAAACAGAGATGACATGTGACCTAGAGACACCCAAAAACCTCTGGAAAAGGGCCAAAATCAGTCAAGCATGCATGTTGCCCTTTAAGCCAAAAGGCAAGGAAATGAGGCAATGAAGGGAGAGGGATGTCCCTCCCCTATACAAGACATCAAACCACCTTCCTCACCACTGAAAATCCACTGGTTTTCAGTGGTGAGAAGACTAAGACACTCAAGCAAACAAAGCCTCACAAAAGAAGCACCAAAAAGGCCAAATAAGGCCTAAGAGGGTGAGTTTGAACTCAAACCACAAAACACCCTTAATGAAAGTTCTTAAGCATGAAAATATAAGCTTTTTTTATGTTATGCACAAAGCCTAAATCAGCAAGCAAGACAGGTAAAAAAACTAGTGCAAGTTTGGGAAAACTAAAGCAAAGTGATTACCCTTGAAGATCCTTTGAAAAACAGTTGGTCCAGCCACCCTCTATTGATCAAAACCAGTCCAAAACCTCAACAAACAGCCCTCAAAGTGCCTTAAAGTCGAAGTAAGGTGTGGTAGTGTGTGTGTTAGTGCAAAACTAAGGTAAAAATGCACTTTTAGGCCACAAAACACACACAAGGGAGGAGAGAGAGTGTGTATGTATATGTATAAGCTCTGGTTTTTCTCTCAAAATTTCCAACCTAGAAGAAGGAGGAGAACTCTCCTCTTATAGAAGTCCCCCTTGCAAAGCTTACCAAACAAGCTTGCTTAGAGGGAAATCCCTCCATACACGTGTATGGAGGGGAACAGAGTGGGTGTCAGCTATCACAGCTGGCACAAAATATCTACTAAAAGTATATGAACAGTAGTCAGCTGTTCAAAAATGCCATTTTGACAAAATGGACTGCCGACCGGCAACAAGGAATGCCGACCGGCAATATACATTGCCGATGGAATCAAAACACCAGCCGGTGGCTTCTGGCCATGGTCGATGATGTGTGGGGATGCCTCACAAGGCATTCCCTGCCCCTCCAAGGCAAAACACAAGTGTTTGGTGCAAAACCAGACACTAAACAGTCGAGTTCGGAGATCATGAGGCAAGGCCTGTAGCCGAGACCTCCGGGAACTCCAAACGAACACAAACAAGGGTAATCACCAAGTGTTCCAATGGTGACGTCCAAGTCTTGAGGACGGTCAAAAATGGGGTGTCTACAGTTGCCCCTCTTTGACAAAACTCGAAAGTCATAACAATGACGGGAGTGAATGTCAAAGGCCAGAGACGACCTATTTTTGACAAGGCCGAAGACTCAGACAAACATGCAAGACAATCAAGATATGCGCCCGAAGGCAGGGTCAAAATGCAAGACAATGCAGAAAGCCAAACATAACTTATGATCATGCAAAAAAGCTGTAACGAAGCACACATGCAACAGTTTTAAGCTAGCGTACGCCAAACTACACTACAATGCAGAAAGGATGTAAGAGAATTATTCAATTATCGATACTTCTCACTCGGAGGATACAATACCTGTGCGGTTCGTCTGGTTGCACCAGCCTCAAATGAACCGTACATACAATATCGTGCCTGCAAAGAAAACAACTTAACAGGTACGATATTGTTAGCAACATGTATGACAATGCAAAAATGGATGCAAAGTGATATGCAATATATACAAAATAATGTACAAACAATGCAAACTATATGCAAAGCAATTGAATCATGATCCAATCATGAGCGGTTCGAAACCATACCTATGTCAAATAGATTGATGGAGGTAACAAGTCCGTCTACCATAGAACGGTCTACTGAACTATGAGTAATGTAGACGGACGCAAGAACAAGTATTGGGGGGGATTGACATAAGTGGGGAAACGACCCGCTGGGGAAAGGACTCCAATCCTAATGTCGGATGCAAAAATTACACTACAATGTAATATATATACGGATATGCTGGGGAGATGGCAATGGATATGGCACGCGGGCCAAACCAAATCTTGCCTAGGCAAGGCATGTACGCATACAAGCCATGCTTAACATAGAACGGTCCACTGAACTATGCTTCGACACGAGAAGTATGGGCACATACCAGACCAAGCTCAACATGGAAAGGTGCAAGCCATAGACGGGGGGCGATGTAGTGAATGCATGCAATCTACAATGCAATATCTACAAATATGCAATGGGATGGAAATGGATACAATGGATATGGCACGCGGGCCAAACCAAATCTTGCCTAGGAAAGGCATGTACGCATACGAGCCATGTCTAACACAGAAAAGGTGCTGCAACCCTCAAACCCACATACCAGCGTGGAATAGGCACGTACACATGCAGAACTATGCTTTAACGTGAAAAGTAAGGGCACATACGAGACCAAGCTCAACCTAGAAAGGCGCAAGCCATAGATGGAAGGTGATGCAATGAATGCATGCAATCTACAATGCAATGGAAATGGATACAATGGATATGGCACGCGGGCCAAACCAAATCTTTGCCTAGGAAGGGCATGTACACATACAAGCCGCGTCTAACACAGAAAAGGTGTCGCAACCCTCAAACCAACATACCAGCGTGGAATAGGCGCGTACACATGCAGAACTGTGCTTTAACGTGAAAAGTAAGGGCACATACGAGACCAAGCTCAACCTGGAAAGGCGCAAGCCATAGATGGAAGGCGATGCAATGAATGCATGCAATCTACAATGCAATGGAAATGGATACAATGGATATGGCACGTGGGCCAAACCAAATCTTTGCTTAGGAAGGGCATGTACACATACAAGCCGCGTCTAACACAGAAAAGGTGTCGCAACCCTCAAACCAACATACCAGCGTGCAATAGGCGCGTACACATGCAGAACTGTGCTTTAACGTGAAAAGTAAGAGCACATACGAGACCAAGCTCAACTTGGAAAGGCACAAGCCATAGATGGAAGGCGATGCAATAAATGCATGCAAACTACAATGCAATATCTACAAATATGCAATGGAATGGATATTTACAAACATGCATGACAATGCAGTATGATGCGATCTACTGGGGAAAATGCAATGGATGCATGCAAGCTACAATGACAATGCAATATTTACTATGTATGCATGACAATGCACTACTTACAATGGATGCATGACAAGGCACTATGATGCAACGGCTATGATTGCAGCTTTCCCTATCTTACCAACAGGGCAGTATACTAGGTTGGTTCAGTATCCAGAACTGAGGCGCAGACATGCTGCCTCAATCTATGGGGCTTCCATACAGATTTCAAGCCGAGGATACACCCCTGGGTATTTAAACCAGACTTTAGTCTCGGAACTCCCGAACCTTTGCGTTCTAGGCATAAGCCATTCAAACTCTAGTTTCCCCCGTCCCAGTTGGTCTTCTAGGAACTCACCGCAAACATAGGCAGGTGGCTTTACCATACCACCGAAAGTCGTTCGGGCATGACAAACACCAAAGGAATTGCACCTTCCGAGGATTTAGGGTCTCCTAGACCGTATATATTGCACAAGAAATGCATAACAATGCAAGCGAACTGTGCACATCAATGTGCCAAACGTCTTGCACCTTCCAAGGATTTAAGGTCTCCTAGACTGTCGAGCACGACAAACGCTGAAGGACTTGCACCTTTCGAGGATTTAGGGTCTCCTAGACCGTCGAGCACGACAAACGCCAAAGGACTTGCACCTTCCGAGGATTTAGGGTCTCCTAGACCGTCAAGCACGACAAACGCCAAAGGACTTGCACCTTCCGAGGATTTAGGGTCTCCTAGACCGTATATATTGTTGTGCGGCTCGTCTAGTTGCACCAGCCTCAAATGAACCATACATACAATATCGTGCCTGGAAAGAAAACAAACTTAACAGGTACAATGCATATTAATGTATTTGAAAATGCATGACAACGCAAAGCAAGTGGGAAGCATAACAATGCTGTGAAGGTACAATCATGTAAGTGGAGCGTGCGGTCTACGCAGGCAACGAAATTGATCAAAAGCATGCGGTCTACGCAAGCAATGAAATTGGACATAAGAATGCGGTCTACGCAAGTAAAATATGCGGTCTACGCAGGTAATGAAGTTGGTTTCAAGCATACGGTCTACGCAAGCAAAACATGCGGTCTACGCAAGTAACGTGATTGAGTGCAAACATGCGGTCTACGCAAGTAATGAATTTGAACAAGAGAATGCGGTCTACGCAAGTAATGAAATTTGAACAATCATGCGGTCTACGCAAGCAAAACATGCGGTCTACGCAGGTAATGAAATTGAACAAACATGCGGTCTACGCAAGCAAAACATGCGGTCTACGCAGGTAATGAAATTGAACAACATGCGGTCTACGCAAGCAAAACATGTGGTCTGCGCAGGTAAAACATGCGGTCTATGCAAGTAAGACATGCGGTCTACGCAAACAAAACATGCGGTCTACGCAAGTAATGAAATTTGAACAAACATGCGGTCTACGCAAGCAAAACATGCGGTCTACGCAAGTAATGAAATTGAACAAACATGTGGTCTACGCAAGCAAAACATGCGGTCTACGCAAGTAATGAATTTGAACAAACATGCAAAATGCAAGGAGATGCGCAAAACCGCGCGATGAATTTTAGACAACGCGAGCGCACAAGACAGTGCGATTGATATGCGATACGCATAGGGCAACTCTTGGGTTTTGTAAAAGCCAAAAGGATACGAAAAGGATACACCTCGCACGAATTCGAGTGCCACGCACAGAAGACACGACCCGAGGTCAAAACGGAGGCCGGTTGAGCGTCGGAAATGCACTGTTTTGCACTGTTTTGAGCACTAAAGGCCCTGGACCCCACACATAACTCAAACAAGGGTGTAGGAGGCTCCAAAATCACTATGGGAGGCCACCGGATGCCCACCAGCCATCAGAATGCATCACCGGCCGTCCATCGGCTTTCATAAAATTCCACCGGCACAATATTTTGCCGACCGGCAAAGAGTGTGGCCGACCGGCAAAAACTCCCTGTATCGGAGCAGTTCTGTCATTTCGGCCGTGGGTCTTTAAATATAGGGCCTCTAGCCCTATATTTTCCACATTCTCTTGCTCGAAAATTCCCTCTCTCTCTCTCTAGAGTGTTTTCGTCCTTCGATCTCCTCGTTTTCTTGCGTTCTAGCTCCAATTTCGTTGTTCGATTCGCGATATCCTTCGCGTTTCGGACATTTTCAACCGAATGAAACTTCGTTTCGGTGTTTGTTTTTTGATTTCTGCCACTCGGGGTTTGTTTCCCTCGAGTTTTTCTCGATATCTGTGCCTTTTCCGCACTCCGGCTTTTCCGGCCTTTCCCGGCCCTCTCGGGATTTGACTTTTTGTTGACTTTTCGCCTTCTTGCCCAGTTTTTCGTCTTCCGGCCATTTTCACATTCTCTTCGAGATGGCGGACGATCTTCCGCAGGGCGGGGCTCCTCCAGAGCTCGAGATGGACCCTGAGGCCGAGCCCTTGCCACTCCGCGTCTGCCCGTTCGATCCGAAGACCTATAGGCCCGCGGTTCACGTGATGCTTCCTGACAGACTACGCCAGTTCAGGAGCTTTGATAGGCACGTGCCACCTGAGCTACTACTGCGTGAGCCTACCTCCCACCTATCTTTCGGCGCTTTCGAGGTAACTTTCTTTCTCTGCTTTACTTTCTGCAATGTAGGATGCAAAACTGCCGTAGCTGGTTATGCTCTTTAACTGCTTAATTCTGATATACTGTATATTGTAGTTGATCGTAAACATACGTGCAACTGATATCTGTTTAGGACTGACACATGCACACACACTGCGCTGGCTTTGAATCACCCACACACATGGCCCACACTGTATTTCACTACATACACACTGGTACCCGGTATCTGCTTGAGTCTGAAAATATGCACACATGCTATACTGTACTGAACTACCCAAACACGCTGACACATCACACGTTGTAGTTCACTGTAAGCACACCGGCACCCGGTATTTGTTTGAGTCTGAAAACTTGCACGCATGCTACATCTGCCCTGAACCACCTAAACACGCTGACACATCACACGCTGTAGTTCACTGTATGTTTCTTAGAACTGTATTTTTAATATTGCCTTGCAATTGTTGTTCTTGATTACAGGGGGATTCCCATACCATCCGCGGGTATGGGAACACCGTTGCTCGGGACTGGTACCTCGAGCTGCTAGATGCGGTTCGTGACATCGTCGACGAGGCCGGCTTTGGCATCTTCTGCAGGGGGCTCTCTCGTTTGACTACCTGCAGGTCCTTGCTTGCTGCTCTAGCGGAGAGGTGGTGGCATACCACCAACTCCTTCCACTTCTCCGTCGCAGGGGACATGACGATGACCCCTTACGACTTCTCCATGCTTACTAGCATTGGGGTAGGGGGTGATCCGATCCCCTTCGACACGGATATGGATGAGTGGGACGCTGCCCAGCTGTACCTGCTTGGCACTCAGCCTTCCCTCGCTCAAGTGGGGTTCGTTAGGTACTCCTGGTTCAAGAGCCACTTTCGGGTCCAGTCGGCCTTGGCAGAGGAGGCGCAGATGTCCCCGGAGGAGTGGACCAGTACGCGCAGGGCTTCATCATGTTCCTCTTCGGGACGACTCTCTTCGCCGATCGGGCGAACATCGTGCCCTTATGCCTGTTGAGCGCGCTGGTGGACGTCAGGCAGATCCGCCATTATGACTGGGGTGGTGCAGGCCTGGCCACATTGTATGGTTATATGAGCTCTTCTTCCTGCCTCAGCGGACAGCTCCTTACTGGCGAGCCTGGGAGGTACGTCCTCTTCCCTTTTTATATTTCTGCTTCCTGCTTTCTGTATTCTGTACACTGCACATATACTGTACACTGCTCCACACTGACTGTACACTGCACACCCGGCACACATATACTCTGCTTTACACTGACTGCACACTGCACACACTGCACACTCTGCACAATACACTGCACAACACACGGTTCTGCTATCTCTGCTTTATTCTGTATTCTGCCTTATCTGATAGTCATACTGATATCTATTTTGCAGTTATGGGTGTATGCCTACTTTCCTAGGCTTTCCCCAGTACCTGATGAGGAGATCCCACTTGGCATCCCCTTCTCTCATTGCTTCGATGTGCGATGCGTGCGGAGACCACGGGAGTCTCTTATTTTCTTCCGCCGATACTTCGACACCATCACCGCCGCGGAGGTATGTTCAACTTTACAGTTTATTATTTTTTTTTGGCTTTGCTTCGCACCGTATGTTTTCAATAACGGTAGATAATAAACTGCATTTCATTTTCAAATCACCTGGCAGCCCTGCGCTCCGTTGCCGGCCACGGTGAGGGATCACTATGAGGGTGCAGAGGAGACTGCCCGTTGTCGGATTTTGTTGGAGGGCCCGGTCTGTCGGGCTTGGTACCTGGGCGAGTGTTTCTTGCGTCAGACCCTAGGTTTGCCAGAGCAGATAGTGTCGGGTCTGCCTCCTGCCCACATGTGAGATACAGAGAGGTTCGCTGCACAGGAGATGAGGGACTACACCGTCGGCTGGGGAGCAGAGCATCTCAGAGGCGAAGGTGACTACGCAGAGTACGTCCGGACCTACATTATGCGACCCTTGAGTGGTGGTCGCCGAGCTGAGGGGGAGAGGCCAGTGGCGCCGGTAGCTGGAGCGGGAGCTGGGGCTAGAGCAGGCACATCAAGGAGGGCTCGAGCGCATGGTAGGAGCGGAGCTCGGGGGGGCGAGGGACTGGCTGGCCCGCCCTGCCCACTGTACTGTCATGTAGAGGGCAGGATTGGGCGACCTACCAGATCCCCTTTGCTCCTCCCCCGGCTGATCATGAGTTAGCCGGGATCCCCGACTTGCCTCCGGTATGTATTACTTCAGTTTGCATCTTGCATTGGCATTTTATTTTAGTTTATTTGATATTCTGCAGAACACTGATGTATCTTATACTCTTGCAGGCGTCCTCTGAGTACACCCGGCAGTCCGTGGAGTTGAATGCCTCCATGATGGGGATGCTGCAGCGGACCTTTGACCTCCTGGCCCTCTATAGTATTCCGGTATGTTCTTCTGACAATGGCCTCAAACCATTCATAAGTTGATTCGCGTAATCTGATGCACGACACCACACCCGACGCACTAATCTCATAGCATCTGACACACTGCATACACTGCATTTATACACTGACAAACTGCTCAGGACGTTCACACACTGTACTCATATACTGCACTGATAAATTGCTCACGGCATTCTCACACTGTACACTACATTCTGCACTGATACACTGCATACACTGTATTCTGATGTATTTGCCCTTTGTGATTTTCAGCCTCCCTTCCAGATCCCTCTGGTGGGTGGTGCTCCGACTGGGCCTTTTATTCCTACTCGAGGAGGGCGTGGAGACACTGCACGTCCCTGTACCAGGGGAGGGCGTACTCATGTTGGGAGTAGTTCTCGGGCGCCGACCCCTGATGATGATGATGATGACGATGACGAGTCCGAGGCAGAGGCCGAGTCAGAGGCGGAGTCATCGGAGGAGGAGACCGGAGGCGGTTCTAGCTCGGGCTCTGATGACGATGCTGATGATGCTCCTGGACCTTCGTCTAGGAAGAGGACTAGGACAGACCGATAGCCCTCGGAGCCGCTTGACACGGATACAGATTTTTGTTGTTTTTCTTCTTTCTTGTACTTTTCTCTTTTGTTGGTAGTTAGGATACTTTGTACTACCGCAGGCAGATTTTTGTCTCCAAAACTTGTGTATTTGAAAAGATGATGAAATGAAACAGGCTTTTTATCTAAAAAAGGTGTTTATATCCGTGTATCTTTACATTTCATACTTTGCATTGCATCATCCCATATTACACCTCAATGTAAATGAAATTGATTGGTTGTCTGAAAATTGAACACTTGCACTGTAATAATCGGATAACTAAACAGCCAATAGCAAAATAACCCAAGCCACCCACTGCCTGATTCTGAACACACAGCCCTTACTCTACTGGGGATTAATCTGCATACAGCCCGTAACACAGCATGTGGTTCGTTTTGCACACAGCAAATCCTGAACAAACTGCCCAATCTGACAAGACGGACTACGGAGGTGAAACCAGCTGGGGTTGAAACACGCTCAGATGCCCCAATTTTTTTGTTTTCTTGCTTCGCACAGATGTAGAGAATGGCACAGCACTCTGAGCATAAACGATTTTCGAGATTAAATAAGGGTTTTTCAACCGGGGTATCGAGCCTACAACTGAACACAGCGGGGAGGACTCAAACAAAAGGGTATACGACCTAAACACAACAAGACACGCTCGGAAGAAACCTAAAACAAAGGTTGGGGTAAACAAAACAGAAGACACGACATACAGACGCGTTAACGACGACGGGGGACCTCAGATCACGAGGAGCCAGTTTATCTGGCTATTGTTTCCTACCCTTTTCTCATTTGCGATTCTCACATCACTCTGGCACTCAAGCTCGGTTTTTCTCTCAAAACCCTTTGGCTCGCTTTTCCTCTCAACTTACACCTCTCTATTCTTTATTCCCTCATTTTCCATCCCTCCCCAAGGTGATTAATGAATGAATAGGAAGTTGCGGGTTCTTGCCCGATGCCGTTAGCTCAAAGCTATTTCTTCTGGTGGGTAGAGTGCCCTCCTGGAAAGTATGTTAACGACGGGGGAAAGACAGAACACCTGACTCAACTGTGCCCCTAGTTCATCATTTTGACCATTTTTAGTTTTGGTTTTCTACTAAAACAGTTTTGATCATGATGAGAGTCAGATTAACGTACTTGTTCAATTTTTGATTTGAAAACCATGCGAGTCATGCTGTAAGCACTGAAAATTTTCCTTTTTGGGTCCAAGAAAATGGTCCAGTTTTGGAAAATGAAATAATTTTCGAGAAAACTTTGTCAACCTCAATAAAAATTCTCAAAAACTATTTTGCAAACAGTCAATGCTCAATGAGCATAGAACTTACTCTTTGAGATGCGCAACCTCGAATCGGAGGCAATGGAAAATTGCCCCTGGCTTAAAGGGGATGGATGGCAACGGAAAGTTGCCCCTGGTTTGAATGGCCGCTCACGACGACTCGTGGCAACGGAAAGTTGCCCCTTGTTTGGATGGTGCCGCAGCAGTCCGTAAACAGTCTTCATTGGTGGTGGTCGAACTCTTGGACATAGAGATGATGAAGATGGTCATAACAAATATATGGACACAGTCACCTTGGAAGCGTTGGCGACTGGACTTTGGGATGAAATCGAAACCATTGTATGGACTGAGACGCTATGAAAGCGTTGGGGGCTGGACATCATGATGAAGTTGATTACGTATCCCAAACATGGGAATCAAGCCTTACGTAGTTCCGGTTAAGGAACACTCGGGTATTTTAACCTTCGCTTTTCAGGCTCTAACTTTTGCCAAGGTGCCCGATGCGGGTTTTCGACCTTGCGAGCTTTTCTTTCCTCTTTTTTTTTTCGATTTCTTTTTTTTCTTTTTTCTTTTTTTTCTTGATTTTTTTGATTTTATTTCTTCTCTTTTTTCTTGCATTTTTTGTATTTTTCTCTTGCTCTAACTTTTGCCTGGGTCGCCCTTCCGGGTTTTCGGCCCAGCGAGCCTCTCAAAGGGTAAAAGTGTAACAAGCCCATGCCAAACGGTTTTTGAAGTTGAAGCCTCTCTATATCTAGGAGAACGGCTGTTGCAATGATTTGTAGGAGAATCCATCATGGCTGCTCCACAAGCTTCTTCTGGTGAGATCTAATCTTTTTGATTCGGCTTTGATGCCTCTTGTTCGAGGGCTGCTTCTGATCTGGCCATACAGACCTTACATGGCGTTTGACTGTTGAACTTTCTGAACGGGTTCAAGGTTCGAAATGGACGGGTTGAATCTTGAGGCTGAGAGTGATCCTAGGCTGCACAATCTCAAGAGCGATTCCACACAAGTCTTCACAGGGCCGCGCAAAACATTCAATTTTGAAAGTTTTTAAGAAAGCGACAAATCGCTCGCGCCGAAGATAGTGTAGAACCAATCTGGATCAAGCCAGGGTCCTTCCCAGTACTCATGCTGACAAGCGTGGTTTCATTCATAAAAAGGCTTAGCATGCCTCTGCTTTTCTCAATTTGATCAAAGTTTTGCAAAACCCGAGGAATTCCTTCCTTTTCGTTTTTATCACCGCAGTGTTCAAAAGGGGTTTTTTTTTTTGAAAAACTTAGGTTAATGCAATGAGTTTGGCGCGCAAGAGAGCAGGCGAGATGTACTGTCAGCCCATTCAAATCCTCTGGCACAAATAACTCACACTGAAAGCAAGCATGAAAATGAGATAGCCACAGCTATTTCATTTAGATTTGTTGGCATAACTGGCCCCTTGGCAGAAACAGACTCAAAACAAAAACGGGTAATTACAAGACAAAACGGTGTTCGAGGTAATAACCCCGGAATCACCTGGTATTCTATACAAAGGGGACTGACTCGATACAACAAGACAGACCCTTAAGCAAAAAGACTGACTCCAGACAAAGAGACAGACTCAAAACAAAAGGCTGACTTGATACCCAAGCCAGAATTTACAAAGCTAGCGTTCACAGATGCTTAAAAATGCGTGCCAGACGCCACATTCAAAATATACTAGATGCCGCCCGCAGGTGGTTCACTTTCTGATTACATACTTGCAGTATCTGTGTCCTCAAAATCCAATAACTGGGTGGTAACGGACTTGGCTGAGGTAGGCGGGAGGATAACCTCGTTGTCAATCAAATCTTGCACCTCATGACAGAGGCGGAAACAATTGTCGGTAGCATGGCCTGTCTGCTGGTGGTACGCGCAGTACTGAGCAGCATCATGCGTAGCAGGGAGATTCATCGGGAGAGGCCGAGGCTCCAAGGGTTTAAGGTGTCCTCTCTCAGCAAGGATCTGAAGTGCCTTAGACAGAGGCATGTAGAGAGCATGAAAGGTCCTGCGCCCTCGGGGCAGGTACTTTGAAGTCGGAGCGTTCTTACTAGCCGCACAAGCAAAAGGGTCGGCAGCCGCTGCCTTGGCTTTCTGATCTTTCCCAGGTGCAGGGGCGGGAACAAAAGAAACTGTTCTGGCATGACGGGACCTATCCCGATTTTCCGACTGACTTGAACTCCCCTCAGGTGGAGTGGGGAAAGCATCCTCCACAGTTTTTTCCACAACTGCGGATATCCGTTGCTTGTTCATCCCTCCGGCCTTCAAAGCCTTGACTGCCCACAACAGTTGTTCAATGGGATCGGCATCTGCCATCATTTTATCTCTTCCTCTGGCCTCAGCCTGATCGAGGGTTTGGGTTGATGTTGATATGTCATTGCCATAGCTGGAGGCCATCTCCGGTTGGCTAAGTTCTATCACAATTCGCCCCAACAGCGGAGGCTCCTAGGGTACAAAACTCCCGGCAAATGGTGTGGCTGGAGGTGAAGCTGACATTCCATAGGCGAGATCCACCATAGACCTCTGGAGATCACCTATCATCCCCATTAGTTCAAATGTAGTAGGCTCGCGAGCTTGGTATAGCTGGGGGGCCCAGACCGGGTGTGCAACAGGCGACCTGGGTGGATGTGGCATATCAGTATTGGTCTCACTTTGTAGAGTGATCCCTTGCTCTAATACAACTGTCATAACCACGATCTCTTCCGAATTCTGTGTCATCATAAGTCCTGCCTCAGCAAGGGGGAACGCGAGCTATCCTGTACCAGCTGTCCGAACTGAAAGAGACAACAAGCAGCATTTCAGCCCAAATAGATCAAACACGGGCGTAGCCGAACAACTGCACTCTACTACTGATCACTGTTGCCCAGAACCACTGTTCCCAAAACTGAACCTGATACCCGCAGATAACTGATTCTCATAAACTGACATTGATGTCCTCAGGTCTGATACTCAAACTTGCAAACTGATATGTACGTTCCTGTAGAGATACACTCTAAAAGCACATAGCAAGTAAAGAGAGCCAAAACACTCCTATGTTGGGGTAAGGTTTCCCTGTCCTATTTTGTCAGGAGCTAGGGTTTCACTATGCACACCGCGGTTTTCAAACAACCTAACATCGGGTAAGCAACCGGTCTTAATTGGGAATGGCCGCTATGGATTTCGATATGCACTAGGTCGAATGGTCGAAAAGGGTGCCCCGGTAAAACCAGGGTTTGTGCTCCCATACTGTCAGAGCCCATAACCGGTCAGCCTTATGGTCATGCCTTGACAAGACAAGCCTCCGGCAAACCGTTCAGGAATGGCAGATGGCAAACACGGTGTCCTAGGCGCACCGATGCACATGCAATGCAAAGAGACACATAAATGAAATCAAAATAGGATATCACAAGTTCGAGTCAAGCTCTCTAAATCCCCAGCGTAGTCGCCAGAAACTGTAGATACGCCCGCGTGGGCCTCGCTACTACAGTTCAGACTCGATTTGTATCACGGTTTTTAATCTGAACCAAAGAGTCCAAATCCGGCAAATCGTTTTGAAAAACAGATTTTTTGAAAAGAAGTGCCAAACATGGACTGCTTTGCCAGATACAGAGTCGGCACCTAAATATTTTAAAAATAGGGGAATTTAGGAAACCCTAACTCGGTGCCAAAGGCCACGTGTCCGTCATCACCAAAGTTATCTCGGCTCGGGAACTTGGGTACGATTGGGGAAGGACAGCTATGAGTACCCCCTCTCGCCCGATCCGAAGATTGGCCTCTACTAACCATGATATCCGTTTTTGAAAACGTTATGTGTTCTTAAACTAATTATTAGCCTAGAATTACTATGTTATGCGCATAGCAAACAAGTATAGACTAGATTGCCTAATTTGGGAATAAGCATTGCATATCCGTTTATTTTGGGAAATGTTTTGGAATTTGCTACTCGCAAGTAGGCTAAAACACGGATTTCAATGAGCTATTCCAACTCAGGCAATCCAACCTTCACCCACAGGCATTCAAACAGTTTATCACATAAGCATCTAGCCACATGGTAAGCGTGCTGTCATGGCAACACTCACACGCATGCAAAGATTCTAAAGCATAAATACTTACATCGTACTCCGTGTCAAAACAAAGAACTCGTTAGCAATCAATGCATGATCCAAGTCCATGTTTTAATGTCTAATGCAACGCATACAGAATGTCACTAGAGTAGGCTCAGCTATTCTATGACTGACATGTGAAAATACACAAGTAACATGTATTCAAGTTAGATTTGAAATACTAATGCAGTTAGCATGATGCGCCGAGCCCGATGCATGCAATACTGATGAATGATGCACACATGCATAGCATAAGGTATGCTAAATTAAACATGTCCTATTACTAACCATCAAAGCAGGTAAATAAAAGGGATGAAAGACGTGGGGTTGGAAGACATGCACGCACTCACGCACACTTATTACATAATTGCCCTCACTCGGAGGGTCCAAATAAATATTACAGTCCGAATATTAAACGCATAAATTATTACAGAATTTCTAATTAATTAACAGAATGAATGCAAAAAGAAAGATGGCCACAGCCCCCGCCTTGGGATGGGCGAATGATGCATGCTCGAACCCGTCTCGCCCGGAAAGTCCGTACCATACCACTGCCGCCTCTGTTTACACTGCCCTGCTTCTTTGAAAATTGCCAAAGTTCTGGGACAGGTCCCCCGAACACTGTGGAACACCATCGGCTGAAGGAAATGTCCACCGGCCATTGAAAATACCCATCGGCTGTTTATGAAGCTATCGGCCCAGGAAGGGTTGCTAGTCGGCACTGAACACCGCCGGTCGGCAGAAACTTCCTGCAGAAGATAGTTTGACAGCAATAGAGGACAGACAGTATATGGCATGGGATTTCAGGCACATGTGAGCATGGTAATGTTCCCCATCATGTATTGAACTCAAGGAAGCATGGACCTCGATCCTCGAGCCATCAATTGTGCATGATAGCCCAAGAGATCAAGTTTGCCATTTGATGTAAAAATGCATGCAACACACAAATGAGGACCAAGACCCTATCATGTCGAAGTCAAGGGCCCCGGTGACTGAGAGTTAAGACGCGTTACATCACTTATAGTATGAATGCTCCTTAACCCTCACACTTGGTTTGACACCCCAAACCAAGTAATGCAATGCATGTTATGCAAACATGACTCAAAGAAACAACATGAGATTAAGATGCAAGGCATGCCAAATGCCATGCAACTACCATGGCAAGTATGCAATGCTAGGCATGCAAGATGCAAATGCAATGCAAACATGGACGATTTAAGCAATAGGATCATCATGTTACAACACCTAATGAAGCAATCATGCAACAAACATGAGACAAGCATGCAATGGTGGACTTAAACCATAAAGGGGCAGACTTCAATCCACCCCAAAACAGTGGCCAAAAGTGCCCAAAATGGTGGACAAACACTCATGCCAACACGCAAGCCAATGGACCTAAGGCTAAGACACAAAAAGGGGACACTTTACTTCTACTAACATGACCATTCATGGCATGAATTAGACAAGCAAAACAGAATCCTAGCATGCAAAAATGGACTCCAAAACCAACTGATATGACAGCTTAAGTGGCTCCAATGAGATGCATGCACCAAAACTCATTTCTAGGCATAAAAGGGCACATCCTCAAAGCATGAAAGAGGTCACATATGCAAACATACAAACATGATTTATGGACTGAAATACGATCCTAAATGATGCCAAATCATGAGGATGGTCTAAGCTACGCATGCTAGAGGCCAATATACTCAAGGCTTACAAGCCAAAACACAAAGAGATGACACCAAACATGGCAAGCATGACTGAAACAGATGGCCAACAGGCCTTAAACATGGTAAATTAATGCCAATACCTTCATGAAATTAGGCTAACACATGCAAGAATCATGACTTAAACACAAGATGCATTTCTAGGCCAAATAGAGGAATGTAAAGCAAGTATGTTAAGCATGCAAAAGGGCACAAATCCGACCAAAAACAGAGATGACATGTGACCTAGAGACACCCAAAAACCTCTGGAAAAGGGCCAAAATCAGTCAAGCATGCATGTTGCCCTTTAAGCCAAAAGGCAAGGACATGAGGCAATGAAGGGAGAGGGATGTCCCTCCCCTATACAAGACTTCAAACCACCTTCCTCACCACTGAAAATCCACTGGTTTTCAGTGGTGAGAAGACTAAGACACTCAAGCAAACAAAGCCTCACAAAGGAAGCACCAAAAAGGCCAAATAAGGCCTAAGAGGGTGAGTTTGAACTCAAACCACAAAACACCCTTAATGAAAGTTCTTAAGCATGAAAATATAAGCTTTTTTTACGTTATGCACAAAGCCTAAATCAGCAAGCAAGACAGGTAAAAAAACTAGTGCAAGTTTGGGAAAACTAAAGCAAAGTGATTACCCTTGAAGATCCTTTGAAGAACAGTTGGTCCAGCCACCCTCTATTGATCAAAACTAGTCCAAAACCTCAACAAACAACCCTTAAAGTGCCTCAAAGTCAGAGTAAGATGTGGTAGTGTGTGTGTTAGTGCAAAACTAAGGTAAAAATGCACTTTTAGGCCACAAAACACACACAAGGAAAAAGAGAGAGAGGGAAATATATAGAGAGAGAGTGTGTATGTATATGTATGAGCTCTGGTTCTTCTCTCAAAATTTCCAACCTAGAAGAAGGAGGAGAACTCTCCTCTTATAGAAGTCCCCCTTGCAAAGCTTACCAAACAAGCTTGCTTAGATGGAAATCCCTCCATAAACATGTATGGAGGGGAACAGAGTGGGTGCCAGCTATCACAGCTGGCACAAAATATCTACTAAAAGTAGATGAACAGTAGTCGGCTGCTCAAAAATGCCATTTTGACAAAATGGACTGCCGACCGGCAACAAGGAATGCCGACCGGCAATATACATTGCCAATGGATTCAAAACACCAGCCGGTGGCTTCTGGCCATAGCCGGTGATGTGTGGGGATGCCTCACAAGGCATTCCCTGCCCCTCCAAGGCAAAACACAAGTGTTTGGTGCAAAACCAGACACTAAACAGTCGAGTTCGGAGATCCTGAGGCAAGGCACGTAGCCAAGACCTCCGGGAACTCCAAACGAACACAAACAAGGGTAATCACCAAGTGTTCCAATGGTGACGTCCAAGTCTTGAGGACGGTCAAAAATGGGGTGTCTACAGTAAGTAATTGAGCATAAATTTGTGAGTTTGAGTTTGTAATTTTGTGAATTCAAAGTTAAATGGTAATCAAGAACAAGAATTAAGTTGAATTTGATGAATTTGAAGTCATTATAAACATGCATGTAAAAGATTGCCATGAATTGTGTATTTGAGCATGAAACATATGATCCATGTTGAATTTTGATTAAGATTCATGCTTTTGATCATCTTTTGCATCACTTAAGTTGAGAATAGAAGTTATATTCCACATGCAAGCACAATTCATGGAGGTATAAGTTTTGGTTGCATGAATTTGAAGTATTGAAAATAAATTTGGTATAAATTGGGTATGCATGTAATTAATTCATGGGAATTGAGCTTCATAATGTTTTAAATTTAGTATTTGTATCATGTTAGAAGATGTACAAGTGAATTATGAGTCATAACAAGAAAGTTATGTCAATTGGAATGCAAATTTGAAGCTCAAATAGAGTACTGGAAAAACCCAGAATTCGACTTGTTCAATCGAGCGAGAAAAGCGTCGCTCGAGTGTGAAAATGTAGCCCGCAGAAGTTTTGAAGAGATTACACGGTGGCTCAAGCAGCCAAATCTACGCTCGAGCATACCCTCGCTCTGCATGGCTCCTTGCTCGAGCGTTAAAAGTCTCGCTAGAGCATAAATTGCAAGCAACCAGAACTTTTGCAAACCAAAGGGGTCCGCTCGAGCGACCAATCCTACGCTCGAGTGGAGAGCCCTGTTTTAGAAATTTTGAAAAGTTGTTGTACGCTCTTTTTCCGTTCTCTCCCATTTCTACGCACTCTTAGGCATGCATTGAATATTGTAAATGAGTTAAAGGGATAAGAAAGAGGTCTAAGAGAAATAAATAATTTGAGAACATATTGAATCACTTATGACCTGATATCTTGCAAATTGTGCAGGGCCAAGTGCAAAGGCGAATCCATCAGTAGAATACTGCGAGTAATATCTTGATAAGAATGTATTGAAGTATACTACTTTCAAAATGCTCGCTTTTGTGTGAGTTCTACGGAGTTATTAAATTAAATTGGATATTTGTCATGCCAATGATTAAATTTAAGCCATTCGAATATGATTATGATTACGACGTGCTTGTGATCTCAAGTATGAAATGCACATAACATGAATAACTAGGCCAAAGGCCGTTTGATGTGAATGTTGGGCCAAAGGCCATTTGATATGAATGATTGGGCCAAAGGCTGTTTGATGTGATTGGGCCAAAGGCCGTTGGATATAAATAATTGAGCCAAAGGCTATTGGACATAAATGATTGGACCAAACGCCGTTTGACATGAATGATTAGGCCAAAGGTCGTTGTACATAAATGAATGGGCCAAAGGCTGTTTGACATGGATGAATTGGGGCCGAGACTGTTTGATAAGAAAAAATTAGGCCTGAGGTTGTTTGATATGTTTGGGCCTGAGGCCGTTTGATGTATTAGATAGAAATGTGAATGGGCTTAAGGCCGTTTGATATGCTTGTTAACAAATTTTCATTCATGTAACTTCCTTAATTGATATTATTCACTGAGCTTTCGCTCATTCTCATTCATGTGCATGTAGGTGAGCAAAGAGACGTCCATACCCAGCCTCAGTGAAGACTATGAGAGGAAGTCAAGTTTTTGAGAAGCCAGCTTGAATGTCTCACACACGAGACTTTGTTTTTGTCTCTTTTGTTCTTTTGTTACTCTTTTGCTATTTTGGTGAAAACGTTGGGTCACCTATGTATATGAGTTTTTGTTTGGTTGTTTCCATATCTGAAGGTTCCTGGATGTATATAAGATGTTAACTTTATTTATATGTGTGAGTTATTATAAAATACATTTGGAATGAGTTTACTATACTATGTAAACACAGCTCATTGAACAGAGTTTTTAAATCTGCTTCCATTTTGGCCCCTTAAATATTTCTAAAATTGTTTGAGGCCATCTATAATCTCATGATTATTGGCTAGTTATGAGCCTAATCCTTAGGGGCAGGATAAGGTCATGACAGCAGGGATCCATCTAGGCACTCCCTTAAGTGGTCGACGATAGCACATATAGTATGATATGTATGCTACGATACAGCTCCTACTAGATTGGGTTTGTTACTCTATAACGCCATACGAATCTTAGTTTAGTCGCTATACAACCATCTAACCTAGGTTTCTTAGCATATTCGCTCTTTAAGAGCCTATCTAAGACCTAACATTTGCCTATATTCTAGCTTTATGAGGTTATGAATAACGTCATGTATGACTTTTTAAAGTCTAATCTTAGCCAATGCTAAGGTGACATCTTATAATAAATCAATTTTGTTCACTTCTCAAGTCGTAAAATATTTACCTCGCTCGCCCTCTAATCGCCAAGATAATTAATGTCACATCTCACTCACTCTACAAGCGCCAGGGTAATTGCCAGAGTGAGAAGGCAGATCTAAGCCTGGTGACATCATATACAATGTGTGCTAATAGTATCAATTACACCATAAAACCACATGAATAATTAGGCATAAGAGACTCATAAAATATCTGTCAAAGTCAATGAGGTATCCAAAATATATCAAATGTTGTGAAGTCCTAAACTCCTAATATGAGTCTGGAAAGTATCACTTGTAGTGGATCAACCACCATCCTGCTAGTGGAGATATGTTGTAGGACTACCTCCCCTCGTGCAATCACACCTCAAATAAAATGAAACAAATGTCGATGTGTTTCGTCCCACCAAGACACTTAGGATCCGTAGAATATGCCAAAACTACTATACTATTAACATGAATCATCACAACTTCTTCTGCAAAAGTCATGATCCCAAGGCGCTATATAAATCTCCTCAACCAAATAACATCTAGTACTGTTGTTGAACAAGAAACGTACTCTAACTCCATCGTGGACAAAGATGGAAAAAATCTACTTCATTGCTTGTCAGTGAACAAGTCCTGAGTTACTCAAGTAACGGCTGACCACACTTACTGCAAAAACATATGTCTAGTCAAGTGCACATCATAATGTACATTAGACTATCAACTGTACTCGCATAGGGAATATTTGCCATTTGTTGATTTTCCTTATCTGTTCTTAAGGCAATAGTCAATGCTCATATTGCATCCATTCACAATTGAAGTGTTAATGGGTTTGGAATAGTGCATTTGAAACAGCTTTAAGATCCTCTTAATGTAAGTCTCTTGAAACAAACAGAGAAGTCTCTTAGAGCGATCTCTTAGGATCTCAACTCCGAGCACATAATTTGCCTCTCCCATGTCCTTCATTTCAAAAATAGAGGACATCCACTTCTGAGTGGCGACAATCTTCTCCATGTCATTTCTAGCTAACAATATGTCATTAACATACAACAATACAATGGTCTACCTCCATCATCTTAAACCCAGTCGAAATGATGGTTTTTATGGAATCTAAAATTCCATTAGCTAGATGATTGCTTTAGGCCATAAATGGAATGTTTGAGATGGCATGCTTTGTCCTTTTGTCCATTGACCTCAAAGTCTATTGGTTGATCCCTATAGATCTCCTCATCCAGTTCTCCACTGAGAAATGCAGCCATAACATGCATTTGGAAAATTTCCAAATTCAAATGCGCGACAATCGCTAGAATTGGGTGAATGAGGGCAAATCTCACTACCGGGAAGAATGTCTATACCCTCTGTTTGGGTATAGCCCTTCACCATGAGATGGATTTTTGACCTAGCAGCCTTACGCTTAACTTTTAAGACCTACTTGTTGCCAATGGTCTTGTGCCTAGGTAGAAAGTCAACCAACTCTCGAACTTGGTTCTGAGCCATAGAACTCATTTCATTATTCATAGCAGTTATCCACTCACTAGCACTCGGTGAAACCAATGCTTCCTCATAGGAAGCAAGCTTATCAAGATTCAACGGAGCACACATGAAAGATTTTCCCTCAATCTCATATGACGACGAGGAATGGTTCCACGTTTACCTCTATGTAACTGGGATCCTTATTGAGTCATTTTCTAGTGAAACACTCCTACTAGAAAGTAAATCACTTCGACTATCTTTGGTGATTTCAGGATGAGTGTTTAATTCTCCACCCTTACCAAAAGATGGTGTGACTTTCTTAGATTCTTGCACCTCAAATAGCGTAAGATCTTTCTTTACTTCACCAATACTAGAAAATTCACTCTCAATGAAATTGACACTTCACGACTCACTTTCAATCATTCCACTATAAGGATATTCACTATACTTTACATAACCCTTTGAGCATTCTGAGTATCTAACAAACACTTATTTATTTGCTTTAAAGCCTAACTTCCCATGCTTATAAGAAGTACTATGAACAAAACCTGCACAACTTCAAGGCCTCAAATGCTCCAAATCATGTTTTACGCCCTTCCATAATTCATATAGAGTCATTGGAATTGACTTTGAAGGCACACGGTTAAGAATGTAGAGAGCAGTCATAAGAGTTTCCCCCTAAAAAGATATAGAAGGTTGACTTGCACTATCATCTATCTAGCCATTTCAAGCAAAGTACTATTCCGTCTCTCCGCTACACCATTTTGTTGCAAAGTGACTAGAATCGTTAACTACCTATGTATACTAGAACTAATGTTGTTAGATTTTTTATTCTTGGTAATCCTGTTTGACAAAACTCCTTTCAATTGTAATTTTATTCGTTCTTTTATTTCAATGAGACTATGAGTTTTAGATGCTAATCCAATCCAAATTGTGCTTATGCAGAGAAGTTTGTGATCTTAATCCTTTCATGTTTTTCCACTTCACTGACTATGTTAAGGATTGAACTGCCCGGTCAGCTCATGGGGGTTTAGGGGGCAGTGCTCCTTGGTGAGTCCGGGGCAATGCCCAGGCAAGGTCGAGGGGCAGCGCTCTCGAAGCAAAAAGCAAAAATGCAGTCAAAGTTGCTTGTCCACTCGAGCGGAGAATCTTTGATTCCCGAAGTTTAAACTGTCTGCAAAAGTATTGGAAGTTGTGTTTTTGCGCTTGAGTAGAACTTTCTGTGCTCAAGCATCAGTCCGCTCAAGCGGCCATTCTTGTTCTTCGGTAGATTCCATGGAATTCGGGCCTGAAGCTTTGGTGGAGTCCGGAGTGGCTCATCGTCGTGATTCGACATTGGCGTTGTGGATTCAACGTTGGGCAAAACAATTCTGAGGTGAAGATGGGCATAAAGAGGTACATAGGGGTCGGTTCGATTCAGGCATTGATTTGCCAGGTAATTGAGAGTACACTTGTGTAATTCCTTTATGTCTTCTTAGTGGATTGTTTTGTGGCTTTTGCCTATGGTTTTTTATCACAATTGGAGGCGCTCCAATTGTGGTTTTTCCACGTTAAATCGTTATGTTAATTTGTCTTTGATTGTTTGATTGGGTTTCTATTTACTCGTTAAAATTGATACATAATCACAAATCAATATCTAAGGGATTTCTAGATTTTTCAATTGTGATAAATATTCACGCCCCCGATCCTTTTGAAGGATGATCAATTTCCTGTCTGTCTGTCTGATTCTCAAATAGACACAATTGAACCGTGAATAGTCATCAACAAATGTAAGGAAATAAGAAGCACCATGGCATGCCTTTACATTTATAGGTTTGCAAATGTCGGAATGGACTAACTCTAGAGGATATAAAGTCCAAGGTGCCTTTCCAAAAGGCTTCCTACAAGCCTTTCCTACTAAACAAGGCTCACACACAGGAAGACTTAGATTAGCAAGATGCCCAATAGACCTTCTTTAGCTAGTCTAGTCATTCTATCTTTTCCTATGTGACCAAGTCTAGTATGCCAATAAACAAAATTTTAATGTGTCCTTATCACAAGACACATAAGAATATGAAGGAAAAAAACAAATCTAGCATAAATAAACCATTGGAAAGTAAACCTTATCTATATAAGCCCTTATTCAAATAAGAATCTAACTGACTACCACTAAAACCAAATCTTAGTAAACCAATAACTGATAAAAGATTACATTAGATACCAGGTGTATAAAGCACATCATGGAGGAGTAAAGTGCACCCTAGACGCATCTTGAACTGATAAGAACCAACTCCGATGACATCCTTTTGAGTTCCATTACCCAATGTAACGTACTGCTTGCTCACAAGTATCTTTCTGTAATACACGAACTCAACTCTCTCTTTGACTATGTGGCGGGTTGCTTTTGAGTTCTAAAATCCAACAATGAAGAGAATTAGCAACACATACATGTGAACAAACACAAGTATTTAAAGAGTTAAGTAAAAGGTCTACCTTCTTTGCATCAAGGCATTCCCGAGCAAAGTGGCATCGCTTCCCACATTTATAGCACTTGACTTTGGTCTTGTTTTTATTTCCATTATGCTTGCCTCAACGATGGTTCCCCACATTACCTTTCTTAGGTCTAAGGTTACCAGCTACACAACTAGGTTTTCCTTATTTGTTGTGCTTAGGCCTGAATGCCTGACGCTACCATGCTTTGGGGATAAGGACAGTGTTGCGGTGTGACCCAGGTGCTTCGCTTCAGGCCCAATTTGCTCGAATTTCAAAAAAAAAAAAAAGAAAAAAAACATGCAACTCGGTTGCAGGTGTGGTCCCATAGGTAATATTTATTTGATTTCACGTGTCATAAGGAATGGGGTTTGTCTCAAACTCCCTCGTGAGATCATTGTGCATGTTGCTAAGCATAGTATAATGCTCGCATCGATCTCCCTTGACCCAATTCTAATAGGTCTCCGTGTCACGATGATGTTGGGCAGTGGTCCTTTCTTTAGATCGGATCTTAAGGGTGATCAATTGTTCTATAACTTCTTGTTCATTAACAAAATATTGGATTTCATCTTTGGTGAGGTTAGAAACAACTTTCTTAGAGGCCATTTCACTATTAGCACACTTTTAAAAAATTTATTACCAAAAACACAATTGGCATACAATATTTCTATTTACATAGAGAGATTGAAAATTTTGCTAAACCTCATATTCATCTCCCTCTATGTGAGCTAAAATGTAGCACCTAATTAATTTTGAATAAAATTATGTAAGAGACAAAACCATCTCTTATTTCCACAACATCAAATCATGCATAATATATATGAGTCAAAAAATGTGTCGTACAATTTTGCGCATGGGCTCCACTTGAAGCCATGTTGACAATATGGTGCAACATGTTAAGGCAATCTTGAAATATATTGGTGACAGTGAAACACATTCCCTTACATGGCTATAGAAAAAATACATCCAAAAAATAAATATAAAAATAAATTAATTACAATCCAAAAGAATCATAATACATTGATTCTAATAAAAACGAAAATAACTTGGGAATGGAACCTCACCAATACAGTTGTGACCTTTGACGATAGAAAATTAAATAAATAACCGTGCACAAAAATTACTAATATTACCTCCATCTATCCAAACATACATCAACAATAAATAAATAAATGGTTAAAGGATGGAGGTCAAATTACAATTCCTACAAAGGAAAAGAATATAGTCATGAAAATCTAGGACCCAAAAAATATATATTAGTTCTCAACTAATATATATTAAACAATTAATAAATCAATTCCACAATTTAATAGTACAAAGATAAACACTAAAACAACCAAAGGGAATTAACAAATTATGCATTATCATTGATAAAATAGAAAGATAATTTTCAATTTAAATTTTTTTTTTTTTTGCAATTTTCAAAATTATATTTTTAATTTTCTTCAATTTTCAAAATTAAAAAAAATATATATAAACAAATGAGAATATATAAATAATTCAAAAATAAATAATTTGAGGACCCATAGCCAAAACAAACTACGCAGAAAAATAGAACATGCACTGAGGATCCTTCAAGCTCCGCGTGTGTCTCGCACACATCTTGGGATGTGTGCCATGCACTATCACGCTCTGCGGCTGCTGGTCTGCGCATGGGGAACGCGTGGCACGGCCACATGCACCACGTGTCAGACCATTCCATACGCGCCTTTGCATGCTGATGATGTCAGTCGCACACAGTGCGCTGACGTCATCATGCTAACCTCACGCCTCACACTGAGGCACGCTGCGCCAATCCCAACTGCATTGAGTTGGCTTATGCATTTTGCTGACATCATGATGACATTAGCCTCAAACTTTCAAAATCTCTGTTTTTTACCAAATTTATCAAAAACAACGATTTTGATCCAAAAAACTTTGGAGAGTCATAACTTTTTCAATGTAACTCCAATTAAAGCCCATTTTATATCGGTACAAAGCTCACGAACAACACTTTCAAAATATGTAAATTTAAGTCATAGAAAACAAATTTTTTACATTGATTTTCAAAATAAAAAATCTGCTCTTATGGAGTTTTCCAAAAGTTAGGGTTTTCCAAAATCCTTTTCCACATGCCATGATATTCAGCTATATTAAAGTAGATAACTTTGAATTAAAAATGGATAAAACTAATCTATGGCATGCCAATTATAGGAGGCAAAAACAAGCAACCATGGCTCTAATACCAATGAAGAAAAATATGCAGGTAATCATATTACCTAAAGCGGAAACAATTTGTATCGGATGCTTGAATTACGAGCGTCGTTCAGAAAACCATTCGTGAATTGAGAAACTACCATAGTTTTTCGATGTTGTGTCGACACTCCAAATCCCTAGGTTCTACAATGGTGACCTAGGAGGGAACAACAAAGAGAAATATTTTCTGTAGAGATTTTTCAGGTGAAACTACTACAACAATAATACGTGTTATTATTTTCTCTATAGCAAACATATAGCGAATGTCTGCTCATAGAGGTGGAGTAGTATTCTCTCACAACAACTCAAACACCTCCCAAAAGATAACTCCTTAATTACCTTATTTATTTAATAAGTGAATTATTTATAACCCATGTGAACGCTCCATGGGTAATGGGTCAGATCAAATCTGACCCAATTTCCAACAATTTTATAAATTTAATATATTGGTGACCACTTTCATTGATGATTACTATAGCAACAAGATCATGCAAACCCTCTCTAGTCTCCTTCTAATCAGGTATCCTTTATCTATTTTTCTGTATAGATGTATATATGAATATGATTATGATTTTAGATCTAATATATTTATGCATTAACGATTACACACATTTGCTTATTATGGTGGTTTTTATATAATTACTGTATATAGAATTTGTGTTTTGTGGAGATCTAAATTAGGGCTTCCAATTTTTGTAAATCATGTTAATAATACATACACTTCCCAATTCATTTCTTTTCCCTTGTTGATCATGTGTGCTTTGTCTCTATTCTCCACGGTATTCTAATTGAATATCTTTGGCAGAACACATGTCATACCCCTTAATTTTTTCTTTCTATTTTGTTTGTTTTCTTTTTCCATGAATTAATTCTGATAAATTTTCATTGAATTGCAGTCTTTGAATTCATCAAATCATTGGTGTAGTTATTTTTTGGCTTCTGTTTTTTTTTTTTTAATCTTTTTCTTCTTGATACAAAATGTGAAATTATTGTTGTCTGCATGTTCTTACATTCGCGTACCTGTGATTGGATCACAATAATCTATTTGATATGACTCTATTAGCAAGGGGGTTGACAGAGGTGATTCTATTTACATTTGCGTACCTGTGATTGGATCACAAAATCAGAGCACCGATTCGGATATGGACCGGTATAGCGGTGAGAATGAAATTCGTAGTCATAGTATCCGAGTCTCGGTACGTAGCGGCCTGAATCCGATACATAGAGTGATACAGTCCGATACAGTTTCATAGTCGCTGGTACGGATGAATCAGCGTTGAGAACCTGCAAAAGCAAAAGTATATCACTCAGACCTTTCACTTCAAGTGCTTTTTCTTCTTCAAGCAATTTCACATTGTCACGGACCATAAATTTACTTTTGTTTACAAATTTGCAATTCACAATCGAACTTCTTTGTGGCTTGGCTCCATAGATCTAAGCTTTTTTGGGGTTGTGGAGTTCACTTCGATCTTCAAGCTCCTTCAAAGAATGCTTGTCCCTGAGTTGCAAGTTGTAATTTGTGTTGTGTTGTTGTGCTATGTTTTTGGTAAGTTGTGGGTTTTGCTATGCTCTGTTTTCTGTTTCGTATTTCATTGCTTATATATATATATATATATTTATTTGGTCTTGTTTTAGTGTAAATGTTTAAGGTTTTTTTTTTCCTATTTATTTGAAAATGAGTTTGTAGACACCCCATTTTTTACCGACCTTAAGACTCAGACGTCACCAATTGAGTGCTTGGTGATGTTGCATATCGCGCTCGTTCAGAAGTCTCAGAGTCGCGGCCGTGAGCCCTGCCTCCTGACTCCCGAACCTTCTTTTGTACCTTGCCTCGGTTCGCGAACCAGACTCGATTTTCTCTGTTTCTTTTCCTGAGGTGAGGGAGAGGTCCCATAGACCATCTCTCAGTGGCCGTGGGCTACATTTCGTGGTCGTAGGCCATTTTGCCCGTTTCGGAGCCCGGTTCCCGGTTTTCGGAGCCGTCAGGCCGTGTGTCTCGGTTCGGGACCGCTTAACCACCTCCGTTTGTCCCGGTTTTTGGCACATATCTTTTTTACTCCTTTTTGAGGGACACTGTGGTCCGAGAGACCAACTTCGTGGTTGAGCACCACTCCCGGTGCCTAACAACCCACTTTTGGGGCCCCGAACTGCGTGTTTCGGCTCCCGAACCTTCATTCTGCATTTTTGGGCTTTGACCAGAACTTGAGATAGTCATATTTTGAGCTCCTTTTCATGTTTTATTAAGGACCTCTTGATGTTTGACATCTCCATCTATCACTTGCTTCTTTACCCCTCCTTTTTTCCCTTTTCTTGCACGATAGTTTAGGCCTACGTGTATTTATTTTCGTGGCTTGATGTAAACTACAAAGTTCCTTGTTTTGAGCTCCTTTTCAAGTTTGTTGAAGGGCTCTTGGCCATTTGGGACCTTCAGCTATCACTTCCCTCTTTGTCTCACCCTTTTGGCCTTTTTGGCGGGAATTTTGAATCCGAATTTCCCCCCCTTTTTTTCCCCCTCTTTTTCCACCCCTTTTGCCTATATATACAGCCCCTACCCTTCAGATTTAAGGGTTAGAAATTTTTGTCTAGAGCTCCTACATTATATATATCTCTCTCTCTCTATATTCCAACCATCAAAACTCCAAGTTCCCTACACCATTTCTTCACCATTCCTTCACCACCACCTAGCACCACCACCACCACTCCATACCAACAGTTTGAAGGTCATTTCCAGAGGCAAGGAGCATCTTTTTCTCAAGCCAAGAGGTTGCTAAAGACTAGTCTTCAAGGGTGAGTCTCGTTTTTCCCTTTTTTTGCTTTTTTCTTGGTCTATATCTTAGCCCTTCTTGCTTATACATTTGAGCTCCGACCAAAACTGAAAGTGGACATATTTTGAGCTTATTTTCATCTTTCATTAAGGGTCTTACCCTATTTAGGACCTCCTTGTTGCACTTGCTTCATTACCCTCTTGTATGCCATCTTTCTTGCATGATATTTTTGGCTTGTGTGTGATCTGTTTTGAGGCATGTTATAAACTGTAAGTGTGCTTATTTTGAGCCCTTCTTCAACATTGTTGAAGGGCTCATAACCATTTGATATTTCCATATGCCACTTGCCATTGTAGCCCTCTTTCCCCCTTTTTTTGCATGATTTATTAGCCTATGGTGTTTTTGTTTTTGGACCTTGATTCGAACTGAAAGTGGTATTATTTTGACCCCCTTGTCATGTTTCATTAAGAATATTTTTCTGTTTGGGGCATATTTTGTATACTTAGGGTTGTAACCTCTTTTGGGCCTTATCTTGCATAGCTTTTTGAGCATACTTGTGTCTGTTTTTAGGGTTTTTACAGTTCTGTAAAACATCATATTTTTTGCCCCTCTTCAATATTGTAGAAGGCCCCTAACCTGTTTGGGGTAAGCAGCTATGAGTTGCTTCTTTGTCTCATATTTAGGGCCATTTTTGCATGCTAGTTTTGCCCTATTTATGTTTGTTGTTTGGCCATGCTTTGAACTGTTAAAATTCTTATTTTGGGACTGCCTTGTTTCTGTATTCACACTTCACGTTCATACAATGCATGTTTGGCATAGCCATAGGCCATTTCGGGTGCCAAATTTCATGTTTCGGGACTATTCCGTGCATCGGGTGTTGTTTTACCACATTTCGGGGTTGTTTTGCATCATTTATCGCCTCTGAAATTTGCATGCTTGTATGCCATACTTCATGTCTCATTAGAGTGCCATTTTGTGCCTTAGGGTCGATCCTCGGTTTGCGTGCACGTGTGCGCGCATTTCGAGGCATCTCATTTTCATCTGATGGCCTCTTATGTGAGTATGGCTGAGGCTCTCTCATGTTAGTATAAGTCCATGTTGCATCCTATATGCCATTTTAGCCATATTGCATTGCATATGCCATTGCCTCAGTTTGCGTGCCCGTGTGCACGCGTTTCGAGGCACTTCATTTTCATCCATCGGCCTCTTATGTGAGTGTGGCTGAGGCTCTCTCATGTTAGTGTAAGCCCATATCATATTTTCATGTCATTTGCATTGCGTATGTCATTTTCTCGGTTTGCGTGCCCGTGTGCACGCATTTCGAGGCATCTCATTTTCACAGCATAGTGCATGCTAGGCTGTATCTTAGTTGCATTCATGCATGTCATGCATATTACATTGTGTTCGGAATAGGAGTTAGCCCGGGCGCGGGAAACGAGGTGCGTTTCGTACTCCGAGTGACGGAACGCGTCTCAATTCCCCAGTCACCGACACTCCGGATCATCCATGATGGAGTTAGGTTTTGTTGTGTTTTCATGCACATTCATTCTATATTGAATTGTGCAATTCGGCTCCTCGGCCATCATGCATCGATATGCGTGATTGGTGGCACGAGGATCGAGACATGCATATATTTGTGAAATACATTGCTATGCCCCTTTCCTGCTCTCTAATGCAGCAAAAATCAAGAATCAGCAGTCTTCCGAGGCTTGGTGCGCATTTCAAGAACAAGTGCAAAACAGAGGCTAACTGGGGCATCGCCATGGATTTCCGCGCAAAGGCAACCCGGACATGCATCATTCATCACCCGGAGAAGAGTCAAGGCAGTCCCTGGCTTGCACGCCAGTTTTACAGCTTTCTTAGTTAATTTGTAAATTAATTAGGAATTTGTACATTATTTGGACTGTAATATTTATTTGGACTGTACTATTCTTTCATTCGGGACTGTATATTTATTCGGACCCTCTGCGTGAGGGCAAAACTGTAATAAGTGTGCGTGTGTGTGATGCATGTCTTCCAACCCCACGTCTTTCTCCCTTTTATTTATCCGCTTATGATGGTTAGATTAGGGCATGTTTCAATTAGCATACAGTATGATAGCATGTTTGCATTCATTCATCTGTTTTGCATGCACCGAGCTCGGCGCATCATACTAACTGCATTGTATTTCAATTCTAAAGTTGAATACTTGTTAGCTGTAGCATTCCATATGCCATGTTTAGAATAGCCGAGCCTACTATAGTTTGCATTTTTTCGTGTGTTGCATTAGGCATTTCTCTATACTTAGGATCATGCATGATTTCTAATGAGCTTCTGTTTTGGCTTGGAGTACTCAGTGAGTTTTATGCTTTAGCATCCTTGCATGCGTGTGAGTGTTGCCATGAACAGCATGCTTACCATGAAGCTATGTGCTTATGTGATATAACTGCCTTGAATGCCTGTGGGTGGAGGTTGGGTTACTTGGATTGGGACAATTCATCAAATGTTTGTTTTTTTAAGCCCACTAGATAGTGGCAAAATCATATTTTTCTAAGCCCACCCGAGGGTGGCAAATCCACGTCTTAGCCTACTTGCGAGTAGCACCATCAAACCATTTTTTTTTTCAAACAAACAAACATGAAATGTTTTGTTCCAATTCAGGCGATCCAGTCTATACTTGTATGCTGTGCGCATCACATAGTAATCTAGGCTAATAACCAGAATAAGAACACACAATGTTTTCAAAAATAGATATCATGGTTAGTAGAGGCCGATCTTTGATCGGGCGAGCGGGGGTGCTCACAAAGTGACCTTCCCCAATCGTACCCAAGTTCCCGAGCCGAGGCAATTTTGGTGATGACGGACACGTGGCCTTTGGCACCGAGTCAGGGTTTCCTAAATTCCCCCATAAAAAATATTTAGGTGGCGACTCTGTATCTGGCAAAGCAGTCCATGTTTGGCACTTCTTTCAAAAAAATATGTTTTCTCAAAACGATTTTCCGGATTTGGACTCTTTGGTTCAGATTAAGAATCGTGACAATTTGAGAGTTCGAGCTGTAGTAACCCCAAATGAACGGAACGGGACTTAACCCTCCCGGGGCGCTCGGGGACATCTACAGAGTTAAAAGTGCTTCTACATATCAAAATTTTGATTAAAATGTGACAAGTTAAAGCTAAAACTGTAAAAAGAAAAATGCATAAAACTAGGTTTTAGAGGGATTGCTAATGACTTTTAAAATTTCATGGCCGCGACACCTGATTCCCGATACGTACTGACCGATACTACCAATACCGATACTCCGCAATCGATACCATTACCGCGATTTAGAACTATGGGTGAGATTCACATTCCCTTGGTCCCTTTTTCTAGCAATCATGGACTCTTTGAGCAGTCATAGATGTAGAAGTAGCAATTTCTTGACCCTTTTGGATCTTCTGCTTTTGAGTCCATATAATATTCTATGCTCTTGGTTTATTATGGCTATAATTTTCTGGTCTCTGCTATTATTTTTGTATCATTTCGGTATAATTTGAATTGGACTTAATTCAGTTGAGATTGTAACATTTGAGCCTTCATGCATAGATATACATGTATCTATATATACGTATATAATTTTGCAGATTATCAGTTAATTTGTTTCTTATTAATCTTAATATCTATTATCATTTATTTATTTATTTTTCTTTTTCTTTTACAAACCCTTTTGCTACTTGTCTTATTTATTTATTTATTTCTACTTAACCCCCTTTCCGATTTGTTGGTCGTGAACATTATCCTTGTCTACCTAACTAAACTTGTATCTTTATAAATTGTTTGTCTTATTAGTCACCATAATTGGTATTTTGGGATCCCCGTTATTATGGTTTCCAGTAGTGAAGCTATTTTAAATAATAATAAAAAGCTCTTCTACTGCTTTGGCATGAGCCAAAGTCTCCTCAATTTAGGTGGATTACATAACTTTTCAAGTCTTTGTGAGTTTTTCCTTTAAACATTACGTCCTACTCAGTTTTTCCTTTAAAAACAAATGCATAAATCTGCATATTTCTTCGTGAGAAACTTATTATGGATGCACAATTTGAGGTAGTATTGCAGTTCTTCAAGTTTAAGCCGTTAATATTGGGTGAACTTTTTAGTGCTTCTGGTTTCATACAATTTTATTATCTAAAATTCTTTTTGATCAATTGACTTTTTTCAACTGCTCCACTTTCATAATGTGATGGTGCTTCTTAGAATTTACACCTTTAAACCATTCTTAGAATTTGCACCTTTAAAGCTTTAAACCATTCATTTACACTTTAAACCATCCAACTACACCACGAAAAGTAACTCTTTTTTAGGTTTTTAGTACTATTTTATTTGAGTAGTTTTTACGATAATGGAACTGTTGTGCCCTTTGGGAATCCTTTGCAGTAACTTTTTACTATATCAGTCACTAAATTGGATAATTTAAATTCAAGAAAGAAGCTGAAAAGGGACTCGGATTAATAAATTTCGTGGGATCCTTTGTTCTCTTCCTTGAACTGCATACATGAACATTTTGGGTCATTCTGTACAAGAAGATTGTTTCGACTCGAACAAGTCATGGTTTCATCATATCACTATCGTCAACACTGTTTTTAAGTCTATGACCTATTTGTTTATGTGTTTTGCCAAGCGCTATTCTTCATCTATTGCTTACAAACTGTTAGAAAAAAAATGTTTAAATTATTAAAAAAAAAAACAAAAAAAAACAAAACATTGTATACCATATAAGGATGATGTGTTCAATTTAAGTGTTCTTCTAAAAAAACATTCCTATAGTCCTTGCTTTGTTTAGGTGTCATTTGGTAAATTAGAAGTGACATGCAGGTGCCCCAATGTTCAAGGTAGAATGCTCTTTGCCAAAAAAAAAAAAATACCAATAGTGAGAGAATTTAGCATGTATAGCAAAAATTCATTCCATGATTTTTTTTTATTTTATTTATTTATATTTATTATTATTATTTTTTTTTGGGATGACAACTTCTTCATTCACAAAGTTCTTCATTCATTTGCATTTTGATTTCTACACAATTGGAAAGCAGTCACGTGAGAGTGCTGATTGTGGGGTTACCATCGCAACACCCAGGTAAAAGATATATTTTGACTCACGATGTCCTTTTAGTTACATTTATATTTGACATACATATAAATGGACAAATGTTGAAATTGTATATAAATTTTATAGATTGGAAGCAAAAGTGCTCAAATTCTTCTTCATTATTTTTGAGAGGGATTGTAGAATGGGTTATTGTAATCAAATCAAAGAACTTTATTTTCATATAAATTTGAAGTTGTGATATCCCGAATCCTTTTAAAGCAAATAAAGTGCATTAATCGGTAAATTATGTCTCTTGTGTTGTCTTTGGCATTGTTGAAACTTTTGAGTTTTGTGTAGTTATCCATTATTCCTTGTGGTTATTCCAGTGGGTATATGTTGTGAGTTTCGAGATGTCTTTTGGGTGTTGGAGTGAAAATGGGGAGGTGGGTTATGTTTTGAGGTTGCTTTGTCTCTCTTCATGTTGAGACCGCTCGAGCAGTCTTTTGGTCACTTGAGCGGCGAAATCGACCTTCCAGTATCTTGTTTTGCAGTCTGAACTTCTGTAAGCAAGTGTTCTTTGCTCAAGCTAAGCTTTCATAGCTCGAGTGGTCATTTACATAGGGGAGTGAAGACTCTGGGAGTTGGTATTTTTCACTCAATCGTAGGTTTGGTCGCTCGAGCGGTTTGTCTGCAGTCTGCTCCGAAAATTGTGTCAAATCACTTCAAAAGTTGAGCCTTACACACTTTTCTCACTTTTCATTGCACACACTCTCTCTCTACATTAACTCTCCCTCTCTTTTTTCTCTCATATCTCTCTAGAAATCCTCGACCTACTTCATTTTCTTTCTTGATCTCTCCCTATCCATTGAGTTTTTGACCATAGTGCCTTCTTTAATTTTGGAGAGCTCATCAAGGGCTACATTGTGCCGAGATCAGATTTTGACGCCATTTATTTTGAAGCTTTTCATCTTTTCTTCTCAAGTCTTGAGGCATGGTGTTCTTTGAGTTGTGTATGTGATTTTAGCATGTCTATTCCTCCCTTTTATCATCTTGGAAGTGTATGGTGTGGATTTTGTAATATGGGTTGTAAATGTTGATGAAAAAGACTTTCCTTATGAGGATCTACAAATTAGAAATGTGTTATGAAGCTCTTGAGAACATTTTGTGAAAGGAATCTATGAAAGGATGAAAGAAAAACCTTTTTGGGTCAAACCCTAGTTTTGAAATAATTGGAAAAAAATGGATTTTATGAAATATCTATGAAATTAGTGTTAAATTTCTCATGAAATCGGTAGAAATTCCTTATATTGATTTTGTAATTGAGATATCCACGGGTTGAATGATTGTTGTTATTGGAAAATGTTATTCTCCTTGACATGGTATATGTTGGAATATGAACGGAATAGTGATTGTGAACATAAAAGGATATAAATGTCACATGGATTATAATTTGTTATGTTTCTTTTCTTGAGAATCATTGAAAAATGGAAGTTTACTTTGAATAAATGTCGAGATTTATGGAGATATTGTACAAGTAAGATACTTAAGGATAATCACCTCTCATTTCACGCATTTGCATCATTTTGGGTATTGTTCAATCATGGCTATGCCTCGGAAACTAATTCACTGTTTTGAGAAAAAAATTATTGTTATGGAAACATTTGGGGTAAATACATTTGGTAAGTCTAGATAGGGAGTGTAATTGGTATTGTTTAAGTTGGCTTGGGTGTCTTGAATGAAAGACCGAAAACACACGCAGAGAAGGTACCACGTGCCTTTTAGTTAGGAGCTAGTAAAATGGGAGATTGGTAGTGCTTATTGTGCCTACTTACAGACACCAGCCTAGGGATTACCCGAGTTGTATTTACCACCCCATTGTCTAATTTGAATTCATGAAGAAAATGAACATTTGAATGGGACATTGCATGTATTTTAAAAAGAAATGGAAAACTTTGATATTTGAACATAGCATGGCATTGCATTTATGTACATGAGATTGTTTAAACGTATATACTTTGTTAAGATATCTTTATTGAGCCTTGTGCTCACTCCTAGTGGATTTGTGCATAAAAGGAGGTTGTGATTCCGCCTAGTTGAAGGTGTGGGGTGTTTGAAAATGCCAAGATGCTCTTCTTTTTTTGTGAATCTTTAGCAAGCCTAGGGCTTGATATGTTTGGGTTTGACAACTTTTTGTGTAACCAAGCTTAAGCTTTGGAAGTTGTAGCCTTTGGGCATATGTTTTGTAGTTATTTCCTCGCTTGCTAATGTTGCACATGCTATAGATTCACCCTTTTAGGAGATTGAATGTATATTGCATGTGAACCCTTTTGTATACTTCTTCTATGAATTGAAATACTATTTGAGGAAGTTGGTTGGTCAAGGAAGGATTGTGAAATGAGTTTATTTATCATGTCTAAATCATTGCTTAAAATTTTGGGGCGTTACAACTTGGTATCAAAGTTATCGAGTTTGAATACTTGGGGCTCCCGGGAAGTGGTTTTGCCACAATGGGTTCATTTCGCTAAATTAGGAGATGTTACATGTTTTAATTATTATGTGATAACATGCTTACTTGACTACATGGGCATGGGATTGAAATTTTAATATGTTTGTGTCTATTAGAACCCTTGAAGTCTCATTAGAAGGGCACCTGATCAATGCTCATTCTAATAGGAACTCCTGGTATTTCGTGAGACAAAATATTATCTTAAAAGAGTAAACCGTATGTGTTTATGTGACAAAGTGCTTACATGGAGTGAAACTAAGTATTTGTGTGAATTAGGATTTTATTAATTATTGTGATAGGACACGTGAGTTTTGATTGTGAGCACATGTGTGACTGTGTGCTAAATTGTTCGCTTTTGTCCTTAAATTAGGATGTCATGATGATGCCCGATGTGGGGTGTTAGAGGCGAGAGGTAGGGTAGGCCTCGCCGAGGTGTTCATGAGATGCCGGTCCATGAATTCTTGGTACAAGAAGAAGGGTTCGGTCAAGCTAATGTGGCTGACCAAGCGGCTCAACCCAATGTGACCAAGCAAGTGGGACAAGCGGGAGTCCCAAAGCAAACGGGTCAAGTTGCTATAAGGGCCTTAGCTAGAGAGATGACGGAGGCTTTGAAAGAGCCGATGAACATGATGTGGGTAGATAATCAAGCCCAAGAGAATGTAGTAGAGATGAGGGCGGGTTTTCTTACCTAAGAATTCTTGTGGGCTAAACGGGATAAGTTTCACAGTGGTTCGGAGCCCAAGAAGCTAGATGAGTGGTTGGAGCAAATGATAAAGACATTTGAGATGCTTCACATTGATGATAGTGAATTGAGGGTGACTCTGGTGAGTTACTAACTGCAAGGGGACGTAGACCAATGTTGGAAGTGCGCTGAAGGCGGAGTTAGACCAACTTGGGAGGCATTTGTCATTGCCTTCCAAGACAAATACCTACCTCCCAGTGCTATTGTGGCTAGTTTATTGTGCTCCTCAGAGGGGTTTAGTCTCCTCGAATATGATAGCCCTACAGTTCAGACTCCCGTGAATTTGAATCTGGAGTCACAAGTGCAATGTGAAACAGAAAGACACAAATGACAGTCTAAATCCGAAAAATCTTTGGAAAATCGATTGCCAGATTTCAGAGTCTAAATCTGAAAAATCTTTGGAAAATCGATTGCCAGATTTCAGAGTCGCCACCTAAATATTTTTGAAAAATTTAGGAAACCCTTGACTCGTGCCAAAGGCCACTTGTCTGCCAGCACCAATGTGTCTCGGCTCATGAACTTAGATATGAAAGGAGAAGGTCATGAATTGAGCACCCCACTCACCCGATCAAAGATTAGCCTCTACTAATCATGATGTGATTCTTATGTATAGTATATGCTTTTGTTTCGATTATTATGCTATGTTTACTATGTGATGCACACAATTATAGACTAATTCGCCTACTTTGGAACGTTTTGATTTCATGTTTGTTTTGAAAAGAGTTGTGAATATGTGCTACTTGAAAAAGTAAGCTCACACATACAATAATCAAATCATCCCAACTTAAACAAAATAGCCTTCATCCACCGGCATTCAAGAGGTATATCAACTAAGTACTTAGCCTCATGGTAAACATGCTTGATATGGCAACACCAACACACTTAATGCTCACTTAGTACTCAACCGAGGCAAGCCAAAAGAAATGAAACCGTTAGAAAAATTCATGCTCTACTATGCAAGTGACTAATGCAACACATACAAAATGCAACTACGAGGTTCGGTCTATTAACATGGCACATGGCTCAACTCAAAGCATGCGATTAGTGCACGTTTTCGAGTAAGTAAGAGATGACAGTATGGTTCGAATGATGAACCGAACGCAATGCATGCAAAAATGGCTATTTACACATGGGAATGATATGAAACCAAAATATGGATACAACCATCGTAAGCGAGTAAATAAAATGGAGAAAGAAATGGGGCTTGGAAGACATACACAATTTACATTTTGGCCCTCGCACGGGAGGGTCTGAATAAATGTCCTAATTAGCTAAATATTACAAATACCAAAACACCAAATGAATGAACAAGCTAAATTTAACTAATTATTACAAATTCGAAGGAATTTAATTAACTAGTTACAACACAGTAATTAATCTAAGAACTACAAGCTAATGAATTTGAATAGGAGTCAAAGAACCACATGTACAACCGAGAACATCCTCCCAGAAACTCTTCTGTTTTGCTACCAGATTCTATTCTGTTTGCAGTCAGAAAATAATTTTGTTTTTGCCTCAGTTTCTGCTCTGTTTTGTCATGAAAATGAAACTATTTGTCCAAAATAAGGTGGTCGGCCGACCGGCCTTGAAAAATGGTTGGCCGGATGGAAGGATGGTCGGCCGGCCACAATTTTTAGGTACTGCCCTACTGCCACAGAATTAAGACAGAGCAAAAACAGTGTTTCCCTTGGATGTTTATCCTCTTTGCCTTTCCCTATCATGAAACTAATCAAGGGAGGAGTAAAATCGGTCTACAAATCATCAATTGTCGTAAAGTTGTTGCATGATGATCTATGAACCAATGAGACAAAAAGATTAATGAAATGAAGTGAAAGACCATCAACACCTCTTCCTATCATGGAGTTACCTCAAGGAAATGGGTGGATATTGCTTCCTAAACCATTGAATGTCACTAAAGAGTATGCAATGAGTCAAGATACAATAGGTTCAATATAACTTCCGATTGAACCTGATTTGATTTTATTACATCTTTCACCACTTTTTGTTCCATTTTATTAGCCCTTTTTATTACCTTTCCATTCTTTATTCATTTTTGTCCAAAAGTGATGGTTATGTCCACTAATAAAGAGAAGTGTCAAATAAGAACTTGTCCTCAGCATGAGAGAGATGTAATACCCTGGTAATGAACCTCCGAAGAGATTAAGCATGGAAGGTCTCTTTCTCATGCTTTAAACAACGATCCATTGTTTGAAACAACTCTTAAACAAAGAAAATCAAGAAAGGAGGGAGGTTGCCGAGATGATTATTACAAGTGTGATTATATGTATGAAAACTATGGAATAAAAGGCTATCAACTCAAATAGATTGGTGTCTAAGGCCTAAACCACCAAATCTATGAGGACTTATAATAATACAAGCATGGTATTCAATTTATAAGCTAAGAAAACAATTAAAACAACCCCAAAAACAACAAAAACAGTGCTAAAATTACTTTAGAAAAGCTACGAAAAAGAAGCAAAATGGAATAGAACAAAAACTAGTAAGCAAGCCTAAGCAGGGGTGGCTAACCCCTCTACTTTTTGGACCTTAAAACCACATGTTTTAGCCTCTAAAAACTCTAAAAATCAGTAGCTAAAAGTTGAGACACAAGAATAAAATCTATGTGATGAGGTTCGAGAAAGGGTGGTTAAGCCCTCCACCTTGTGTAGCTTTTAAATCACAAGTTTTAGGTCACAAAAATAGTCCAAAACAGAGTATAAATACCAAGAAAAAGAGGAGTGAAGAGTGGGCAAAAGATGGCAATAGTTATACCTTTGAAGAGAAGACACTCTTTTGTTCACAAACCACAAGGTGCTCACTCTCAAGGGTTGAAATTTTAGCTCAATAATGTTGGCAAGGAGCCTCAAAATATTGGTTTAGAAAGTATATGTATAGTGTATATATATTGCAAGATAGAGAATGAGTGTTTAGCAAGGTTTGGGCACTTGGAGAATTTTTCTAACCTAAAACCATGAGGGATGGTCAAGTATTTATAGAAAAATAGGTTCCCCTATTGGAAATATCTGCATTGAGCTGGCTGGTGCAGTGTATACACATGAGGGGACAGCTGTCAACAAAATATTTGCCAGCCGAGAAACATGGTCGGTCGGTTGGCCGGCCATGTAGGGGGACAGTCGGCCACTTGTTGGCCAACAGGACTCTGAGTGGTCAGGCTGGAAAAAAAAAAGGTTTTGGTCCCAAGGGGGTGCAATGTTTTAGGCTCTGAAACTCAAAACCGAAGCTTCTTGCTGAAAAAATTGAATGGTTGTACAGCGTAACTTTTTCATTATCGAGTGATTAACGTAAGGCGTTTAAGTCTTAAGGGTAGTAAAAAATGAGGTGTCTACAACTAGGTAGAAACTGAGGCAAGAATTTCAAAACCTCAAGCAGTTGAGCTTGTCAGTGGCTGAGTTTAAGGCAGACTTCACCAGTTTGTCCCGATTTGCACCGAAGTTAGTTACGATGGAGGAATGCCATTGCATTGAATTTGAGAAGAGGCTTAGAACCAAAATTTTGTTCAAGGTTGCCAGAAATATGATCCAGGACTATGACCGTTTAGTGAAGGTGGTAGCATATGTGGAAATCATAGTGCAGGCCAAGGAGAAGGGGATTCGAGGTTCAACATTTAGAGGGCAGGAGTCACAAGGCGACTTCAGGGCCTAGTAAGAAGCATAGAGGCTCCGAGGAAGATTTCTCAAGGCAGTTTTACTTGTTTCAAATGTGGCTAGGGCCACAAGCTCAATGCTTTTCTATAGAAGGGAGGAGGACAGCAGATACCGCCACCACCACCACCTAATCAATCCAAGAGTAAGTCCTAGAGTAGGGGACAGGGACCTACTTGCTTTTAGTGCGGTCAATCACGGCATATATGGAGAGCATGTCCGTAGTTAGGAGGCGCATATGGCGCATCAGGGTCGAGCCAGACTCAGAGCCACTAGTCGACTCATTCAGTTCATGCCTTACGAGCTATCTAGGGAGCCACCTTGGCCCAGTCTGTAACTAACCCGATCTCTGTATCATTTTTACATATTATTTTATTGAGCATAATTTGCATAATTATGTGTTTATTTGATATTTATATGTTTGATTGTGAATTGTATGTTTAATTGCCGACTTAGAAGTCAAAATTGAAAGCCCAAACGGATTCATAAACCAAAATTGGTTAGTTCATTAGGCTAGTTAGAATATTTAGCACCGCATGGTAAATTTAATTAAAATTTGATTCAGCTCAATATAATTAGAATAAAATAATCATACTTGATTAGACTTAAGCCCAATTTTTTAGCCTTAATCACAATTAATTAGCTAAGCCTAATCCACCTATATATATATATATATATATATATGTTAATCATGCTTTAGGCTTCACTTTTGACATCAACTTGTGTTGAAAATTGAGAGCTAGAGAGAGAACTCAACATTTTAGAGGGAAGGAAGAAGAATTCAAGAGAATTAAGGGGAGATTGAAAAGTTTAAGTTTATCTAAGGCCAAATTCAAGCTCCAGGTAAGATCTTTACCTATAATTCATGAGGTTAATCCATGTAGAAAGATGAATTCACCAAATTGTAGGACCATTTGCATGTAATTGAAAGAAATGAGCATGAATCATCAAGAGTTTAGTGAGTTTGAGTGAATTGTGTATATGCATGCATAATTCTTCACTTTTGAACTTGGTTTTCTACAAATTCACACATGCATGGGACTTACATGAGTTATTTCTTAAGGTTCTTCATGATTTTGCACTTAACATCTTATATAAACATGTTTTGAAAAGAAGAGAGCTGGATTTCCTGCATGCATGTTAAGAACATGATGTTTTGAGCATTGTTTTGAAGAATTGGAAAAGGATTTGAGATCATGGTTTCATATTTTCCAACAATCCATGTTTTATAAATTGTTTCTATGCTTTTGAGACTAACCATACAAGTTTCGAACATGAAAGAAATGTTTTTTTTTTTAACATCAAACACAAATCTAGGAAACCCAAAATTCGTCTAGTTCACTCGAGCGAAGAATCTGTCGCTCGAACGAAAAACAAAGGCATCCAGTACTTTTACAGACTTTTGTCCGTTAGCTCGAGCGACCAAGAGTGCGCTCAAGTGAACCCACTTTTGCCCAAGTCTTGTCTGGAGTGACCATTGAGCGACCATCGAGCATAATATTCTAGCATCCAGTACTTTTGCAGTCAAGCCACACCACTCGAGCGACAAAGTGTGCGCTTGAGTGAAGACCCTATTTTCAACAAGTTTTGACTAATACTTATAAGTGCATATTTGCATCCTCATGCCCATTTAGGAATTCTTTTCCATCATTTGAACATCCTTAATTATGGAATAAGCTAGAAACATGCGTAAGAGAATAAAATGAAGATACGTTACTTGTTTTGAACTTGTGCTTCAATGTGTAATTGTGTTATGTGCTTTGTGTAGGTGGTCAATCGAGGTTTATCGTTAGTAACAGCCCATTGTGAGTAGTATCTTTGAAAAGATATGTTATTCAATTGTATTTTGGCTTACCGCAAGAGTATTATTTTGAAATGTTATTTTGTTATGAATGAATGATGGACACTTTGGAAATGCAATTTTGGCAACCTTAGCATGGCCCTCACCCGGGAGTAACAATACCATGGCCTATGCTATATGGCCCTCACCTGGGGGTAACAATACCATGGCGTATGCTATATGGCCCTTGCCTAGGGGTAAAAATACCGTGGCCTATGCTATATGGCCCTCGCCCACAATATTGTGGTTGGTCATTACAGAGATCTCTGATGTAGACTCGTGTGATCCATTTGTGCACTAATGGATGTACCACATATGAATATGATTTGTGAACTTGGATATGACAAGTACTCATTTATGATTTGTTTTGAACTCATGTGACATGATTTTGTCCAATGATAGACATCATTTATTTAACCTCTTTATACTGGTATTACTTACTGGGCTTTAGCTCTCTCTTTCCCCTATATGTATGTAGGTAAGCAATTGGACCGTCATGCATAGAGCAACCTCGGGAGTCCATCTTTTTGTCTGCCGATTTGAAGTGCCTCCGTGATGGGGTGATCTTGGTTTCATGTGGCACCAATTATGCTAACCTTGTGAATCATGATGCTTTGTTTTGTTTCTTTTGTTTTTGAAATGAATGTATAATTTCTATAAGTTTTAAGATGCTACAATGTACTTTTGTAACTACACCTATGAAGAAGTTGAATTTTTAATTCTATATAGTCTTTTATGTATGCATTGCTCGATGGACATCTTTGTGTCTTAATATTGCTTCCGTAATGCCCCATTATTATTATTAATTATCAAATTTGTCTATGACGCCAGAGGCAATCTGGGATTACTGACAGCCTAAACCTCTGGGGGTGGGTCTAGGTCGTGACAGTTTTGGTACAAGAGCACGAGTTATACATCACTCCCCAGTCCATTAAGAAATAAGGTGTCGAGAAAAGATTTAAGAATTGTATTCATTTGCATTTGAATGTCAATATCGGTTAACTTTTGAAAAATATGTATATGTGAATGTGCGTGTACAATGTATTTGTTATAATACGAGTTTCGTATAGATAATAGTGAGAATAAGAGGGGATGAATTAGAGGAGTTTATCTCCAATTGTCTTGATCGGACGGAAATGATGACGTATGATATAGTTGAGAATCTAAGTCAACAACAGCAATGGCAGCAAGAGCAACCACCAACCCTAACTCCGATGTCCATACCACCAATACCAGATCATCGAACAGATGACATAACTATTGCCCTCACTAAAGAATTCAAAAAGATGAAGCCACCATTGTTCGATGGGGGAATTGATCCGCTAAAGGGTGAAGCCTGGGTATTGGTGATTGAGAAACTGTTTGAAGTATTTCCATGCACGGAGACACAAAAAGTACTACTAGCCGCCTTTACTCTAGAAGATGAAGCAAGAAGGTGGTGGATGTTAGTCTGAGATGCTAACAGGGGATTAATTGGGCCAGATTTTAGAAATCTTCTACGAGAAATACTTTCTGCAGTGTGTTTGGGACATAAAAGTAATGGAATTTGAGCAGCTAAAATAGGGAAACAAATCAGTGGCAGAATATGAAGCTCGTTTCATTGAATTTGCACAGTTCGCGGCACATATGGTCGATATAGACTATAAAAAGGCCAGAAAATTTGAGAGAGGTCTTTGTGATGCAATTATTGATAGAATTAATGTTCTGAAACGACCCAAATATGTTGATGTTTTAAGTAGGGCTCTCATGATAGAGACGAATCTGGCTACCCGTAACAGAAATTTTGAGTGGAAAGGTAAAAGACAGAATTGGAATGTGAACAAAAGGTCAACCTCAATAACTAAGAAAGCAAAGTCAGGAAATTCAGGTAGTTCAAGTCAAAATGGTAATTCATCACCTGTTTGTCCAGATTGTGGACGAAAGCACCGGGGTGTGTGCTACCATATCACCAAGGCTTGTTTTCAATGTGGAAGGATGGGACACCTAGCAAGGGAATGTCCTCAATCACAACAACGTTACAATCAGGGTGCTACAAGCTCAACCACATCGGCGCCAAATATAAGGACCAATGCAACACTACTACAACGAGGGATAATCAAAGACAAGGAAGGGTTTTTGCTCTTGTACCGGTGGACACGCAAAATATAGGAACTGTAGTCTCAGGTACACTCTCTATTTGTGGGCAATATGCTTATTTTTTGACTAATTCGGGATCTACCTACTCTTTTGTCTCTATGCAATTTGCTTCTAGATTGAATAGATAGTTGGAAACTTTTAGATATATATTATGTGTGTCATCACCGTCAGGGGGATCTATGTTATGTTCAACTGTTTATCCTGCATGTGAAATCTTGCTTGAGAATGCAACATTATATGTTGATGTATTACCCTTAGACATGACTCACTTTGATATTATTCTAGGTATGGATTGATTGTCTAAATATTATGTGACCATTGATTGTGCTTCTAAACGTGTAATATTCTGACCACCGGGACATGATGAATTTTATTTTGAGGGGAGAGGTGCAGTTCCACCACGATACCCAATGTCTGCCATGAAAGCACAAAAACTGATTAACAAGGGGTGTTAGGGATATTTGTGTAGTATCTTGATTGTTCAAACTTCAAATGATGTTTTAGATGATATACTTGTTGTGAAATATTTTTCTGATGTGTTTCTAAAAGAGTTTCCTAGACAATTAGTTGATAGAGAAATTGAATTTATAATTGATGTGATGCCTGGTACTCAACCCATATCCAAAACCCCCTATCAAATGTCAACTGTTGAAATGATAGAATTGAAAGTACGGTTACAGGAATTACTTGATAAAGGGTTCATTTGACCAAGCACATCACCGTAGGGTGCACCTGTGTTATTTGTGAAGAAGAAAAATAGGACACTCTATTTATGTATTGATTACCGAGAACTCAACAAGGTAGCTATTAAAAATAAATATCCTTTTCCTCGGATTGATGATTTGTTTGACTAGTTACAGGAGGCTCAGTTATTTTCAAAGATTGATTTGAGATCGAGGTACCACTAATTGAAAGTAAAGGCTGAATACATAGAGAAAACTGCCTTTCGGACCAGGTATGGACATCATGAATTCTTAGTCATGCCTTTCAAAGTTACCAATGCACTCGCAACCTTCATGGACTTAATGAACCGAATTTTTAAACCATTTCTGGATGAATTTGTTGTGGTTTTTATTGATGACATTTTGATTTATTCCAAAAACAGAGAAGAACATGAACAACATCTTAGACTTATTCTTGAAACACTCAGGGAGAAACAATTGTTTACGAAATTCAAAAAAAGTGAATTCTGGCTTAATGAAGTTACATTTTTTGGGCATGTTATCAATAGAGAGGGGATATCCGTTGGCCTATAGAAAATTGGGCCATTGTTAACTGGCCTACTCCAACTAATGTAACAGAAGTTCGTAGTTTTATGGGTTTGGCAGGTTATTACTGGAGATTTGTCAGCGGCTTCTCACAAATTGTTGTACCATTGACGCAATTGACCCGAAAAGGAGAACCATTCATGTGGGCAAAACAAAGAGAATGTGCATTTCAAGAACTGAGGATGAGATTGACTACAGCTCCAATTCTTACCTTACCATCAAGTACTAACAGGTCTGTAATTTTTAGTGATGCATCTTATAAAGGTTTGGGTTGTGTTTTAATGTAGAATGGCAAAGTGATCATGTACGCATCCCGACAACTAAAACCGCATCAAAAGAAATGCCCATAACATGATCTAGAGCTTGCTGCTGTTATGTTTGAATTGAAAATTTGGCGCCACTATTTGTATGGGGCTAAGTGTGAAGTGTATACAAACCATAGAAGTTTGAAGTACCTCTTTACCTAGAAGGAACTAAATATGTGATAGAGACGTTGGCTAGAACTGGTTAAGGATTATGACCTGCAAATTCACTACTATCTAGGCAAAGCTAATACAGTAGCTGATGCATTGAGAAGAAAGAGCACGGGGAACCTTGGCTTGTCTATTAACTGACCAAAATGTGATTTTGCAAGATCTAGACAGACTTGAGATAGAAGTTGTGTATTGTGGACATGACAGTATTTTGGTTGCAATGTCTGCACAACCAGCTATTATTGAAGAAATTAAACAAAAACAAAGGGAAGATCAGTTCTTCAAGAAAGTGTGTGATGAGTTTGAAACTAAGCCTAGACCAGGATTCTCCATTGAAAAACAAATATTGAAATTTCAGGGAAGGCTTTGTGTACCTAATAATGTAGAATTGAAAAGAAGAATTTTAGAAGAGGCTCACAAGTCAATGTTTTCTATGCATCCAGAGAATACCAAAAGGTACCAAGACTTGAAACAAATGTGCTAGTGGCCCAACATGAAAAACGAAATTGCCGACTACAATTCCAAATGCTTACAATGCCAACAAGTGAAAGCTGAACACCGAAAACCAACATGTTTGCTTCAGTCTCTTCCTATTCTAAAATGGAAATGGGAACATATAACTATGGACTTCATTGTCGGTCTACCTCGGACATCTAGAGGTATGGAATTCCATTTGGGTTATTGTTGATAGATTGACAAAATCTACTAATTTTCTTGCTGTGAAAACTTCGATTAATGCCTATAGACTTGTCATTATTTATATTGATGAGATCATTTGATTACATGGGGTTCCAGTATCTATTGTGTCAGATAGGAACCCTAATTTTTTTTCTAGAATTTGGCAAAGCTTGTAATAGGCCATGGGCATAGAATTGAGACTCAGCACAACTTTTCACCCACAAATCGATGGGCAAACCGAGAGGACTATCCTAACATTGGAAGATATACTTTGTATGTGTGTCTTGGAATTTTAGGGTAGTTGGGAAACTTACCTATCGTTGGCCGAATTTGCTTATAACAACAGTTTCCACTCTAGTATCAACATGGCGCCTTATGAGGCATTGTATGGAAGAAGGCATAGGTCTCTAGTTTGTTGGACTGAGGTTGGTGATAAAGCTTTGTATGAGTCAGAACTTTTGCAGGAAACAAATAATAAGATAAAAACCATCCAACAGAGGCTCAAAACTACCCAAAGTCGATAGAAAAGTTATGTTGATCAGAGAGGCAGAGATTTAAAATATGAAGTGAGAGATCACATGTTCATCATGGTAACACCTATGAAAGGGCAAACATGGTTTGGCTGAAAACAGAAGTTGACTCTGTTTTACATTAGGCCATTTCAAATTATTGAGAGACTTGGCCCTGTTGATTATCGTATTGCTTTACTACCAGGAATGGAACAAATGCACAATGTCTTTCATGTATTAATGCACCGTGGATACCTTAGGGATCCATTCCATATCATAGACTACCACCAAAGAGCGCTTGATGATGACATGATTTATGAAGAACAACCTATTTAGATTATTGATCGACAAGTCAAGAAGTTGAGGAATAAATCCATTTCTACGGTGAAAGTTGAATGGAAAGAACACTATGGAAAAGAAGCAACATGGGAAAAGGAAGATGAAATGAGACAATGCTACCTGGAGTTGCTTTCGAATGGAGGTAACTTAAGTTTGAAGAACCAAACTTCCTAAGAGGAGAAGACTATAACAACCCTGACCTCCGTATCATTTTTACATGTTATTTTATTGAGCATAATTTGCATAATTATGTGTTTATTTGATATTTATTTGTTTGATTGTGAATTATTTGTTTAATTGTTGACGTAGAAGTCGAAATTGAAAGCCTGAACGGATTCAGAAACCAAAATTTGTTAGTTCAATAGACTATTTGGAATATTTAGCACCATATGGTAAATTTAATTAAAATTTAATTTGTCTCAAAATATTTAGAATAAAATAACCATTATTGATTAGACTTAAGCCCAATTGTTTAGCTTTAAACATAATTAATTAGCTAAACCTAATCCACACACACACACACACACATATATATATATGTCAGTCATGCTTTAGACTTCATTTTTGACACCAACTTGTGCTGAAAATTGAGAGCTAGAGAGAGCACTTAACATCTTAGATGGAGAGAAGAAGAATCCGAGAGAATTAAGGGTGGATTGAAGAGTTTAAGTTTATCTAAAGGCCCAATTCAAGCTCTAGGCATGATCTTTACCTATAAATCATGAAGTTAATCTATGTAGGAAGATGAATTCACCAAATTGTAGGACCATTTACATGTAATTGAAAGAAATAAGCATGAATCATCAACAGTTTAGTGAGTTTGAATGAATTGTGCACATGCATGCATAATTCTTCACTTTTGAACTTGGTTTTCTACATATTCACACATGCATGGGACTTACATGAGTTATTTATTAAGGTTCTTCATGATTTTGCACTCAAAATCTCATATAAACATGTGTTGAAAAGAAGAGAGTTGGATTTCTTACATGCATGTCAAGAACATGATGTTTTGAGCTTTGTTTTGAAGAATTGGAAAAGGATTTGAGATCATGGTTTCATGTTTTCCAACAATCCATGTTTTATAAACTTTTGAGACCAACCATACAAGTTTTGAACATGAAAGAAATATTTTTTAACTTCAAACACAAATCTGGAAAACCCAAAATTCGTCCAGTTTGCTCGAGCGAAGAATCCGTCGCTCTAGCAAAAAACGAAGGCATCCAGTACTTTTACAAACATTTGGTCGTTAGCTTGAGTGACAACGTGTGCGCTCAAGTGAACCCACTTTTGTTCAGCACTTGGCTTGACTGACCATTGAGCGACCATCGAGCATAAAATTCAAGCATCCAGTACTTTTGTTGTCAGGCCACACCGTTCGAGAGACCAAGTGCGCTCGAGCAAAGACCCTGTTTTTAGCAAGTTTTGACTAATACTTATAAGTGCATATTTGCATCCACAAGCCCATTTAGGCATTCTTTCACATCATTTGAACATCCTTAATTATGGAAGAAACTAGAAACACGCGTAAGAGAAAAAAATGAAGATACGTTACTCGTTTCGAATGTGTGCTTCATTGTGTATTTGTGTTATGTGCTTTGTGTAGATGGTCAACCGAGGTCTATCGTTAGTACCAGCCCACTGTGAGTAGTATCTTTGTAAAGATATGTTTTTAAGATGTATTTTGGCTTATCACAAGAGTACTATTTTGAAATGTTATATTGTTATAAATGAAAGATGGTCTCTTTGGAAATGTAATTGTGGCATCCTTAGCATGGGCCTCGCCCGAGGGTAACAATATTGTGGCCAATGCTATATGGGCCTTGCCCGAGTGTAATAATTCTATGGCCTATGCTATACAGCCCTCACCCGGGGGTAAAAATATCGTGGCCTATGTTATATGGCCCTCGCCTGGGGGTAACAATGCCGAGGCCTATGCTTTGTTTTGTTTCTTTTGTTTTTGAAATGAATGGATAATTTGTATAAGTGTTAAGATGCTACGATGTACTTTTGTATCTGCACCTATGAAGAAGTTGAAGTTTTAATTCTCTGTAGTCTTTCATGTATGCACTGCTCAATGGACATGTTTGTGTCATAATATTGGTTCCGCAATGCATTGTTATTATTATTTCTTATCAGATTTGTCTTTGAGGCCGGAGGTAATTTGGGATTACTGGCCGGTCATAGCCTAAACCTCTGGGAGCGGGTCCGGGTTATGACAATTTTGGTATCAGAGCACAAGTTATATATCACTCCCTAGTCCATTGAGCAATAATGTGTCTTGAAAAGACTTAAGAATTGCATTCATATGCATTTCAATGTCAATATGAGTTAACTTTTGAAAATGTGTATATGTGAATGTATGCGTACAACGTATTTGTTATAATACAAGTTTCATATAGATAATGGTGAGAACAAGAGCGCATGAATTGCAAGAGTCTACCTCCAACCGTCCCGAGAATCTAAGACAACAACAGTAATGGCAGCAACAGCAACCACCACCCCCAACTCTGATGCCTGTACCACCGGTACCGGATCATCAAACAGATAACAGAACTATTGCCCTCACTAGAGAATTCAAAAACATGAAGTCGCCCTTGTTCCATGGGGGAATTGATCCGCTAAAGACTGAAGCCTGGGTGTTGGGGATTGAGAAACTGTTGGAAGTGTTTCCATACATAGAGACACAAAAAGTACTGCTAACTGCCTTTACTCTAGAAGATGAAGCAAGAATGTGGTGGATGTTGGTGCGAGACATTAACAGGGGGATTAGTTGGGCTCAATTTTTAGAAATCTTCTATGAGAAATACTTTTAGCAATGTGTTTGGGATAGAAAAGTAATGGAATTTGAGCAGCTAAAACAGGAAAACAAATCAGTGGTACAATATGAAGCTCAGTTCACTGAATTAGCATGGTTCGCACCACATATGGTCGATATAGACTATAAAAAGGCCACAAAAATTAAGGGAGGTCTCTGTGGCGTAATTATTGATAGAATTAATGTTTTAAAACTACGCAAATATGTCGATGTTTTAGACAGTTCTCTCATGATAGAGACAAATCTGGCTACCTGTAATAGAAATTTTGAGTGGAAAGGTAAAAGAAAGAATTGGAATGTGAACAAAAGGGCAACCTCAATAACAACTAAGAAAGCAAAGTTGGGAAATTCAGGCAGTGCAAGTCAAAATGGTAATTCAGCACCTGATTGTTTGGATTGTGGATGAAAGCACAGGGGTGTGTGCTAATGAATCACCAGGGCTTGTTTTTAGTGTGGAAGGATTGGACACATAGCAAGGGAATGTTCGTAATAACGACAATGTCACAATCGGGGTGCTATAAGCTCAACTGCATCGACGCCAAATGTTAGGGCCATTGCAACTCCAACTATAACGAAGAATAATCAAAGACAAGGAGGGGTTTTTGCTCTTGTACCAGGGGACACTCAAAATGCAGAAACTGTAGTCTCACTGTAGCATGCCCGCGAGGGGCCTTCGCTACAGTTCGGACTCAATTTGTGTCACAGTTCTTAATCTGAACCAAAGAGTCCAAATCTGGCAAATCGTTTTGAGAAAACAGATTTTAGGAAAGAAGTGCCAAACATGGACTGCTTTGCCAGATACAGAGTCGCCACCTAAATATTTTTTATGGGGGAATTTAGGAAACCCTGACTCGGTGCCGAAAGCCACATGTCCGTCATCACCGGAGTTGTCTCGGCTCGGGAGCTAGGGTACGATCGGGGAAGGTCAGCTATGAGCACCCCCTCTCACCCGATCCTAAGATCGGCCTCTACTAACCGTGATATCCGTTTTTGAAAACTTTATATGTTCTTATTCCATTTATTAGCCTAGAGTTACTATGTTATGCGCACAGCAAACAAGTATAGACTAGATTTCCTAATTTGGAAACAAGCATTGCATATCCGTTTGTTTTGAAAAGCGCTTTGGAATTTGCTACTCGCAAGTAGGCTAAAACACGGATTTCAACGAGTTTTTCCAACTCAAATAATCCAACCTTCACCCACGGGCATTCAAATAGTTTATCTCATATAAGCACTTAGCCACATGGCAAACATACTGTCATGGCAACATTCACACGCATGCGAGATGCTAAAGCATAAATACTTACATCGTACTCCGTGCCAAAACAGGAACATGTTAGCAATCAATGCATGATCCAAGTCCATGTTAAGTGCCTAATGCATCGCATACAAAATGTCACTAGAGTAGGCTCGGCTAGTCTATGAATGACATGTGAAGATGCACAACTAACATGTATTCAATTCGGAATTTGAAATACAGATGTAGTTAGAATGATGCGCCGAGCCCGGTGCATGCAAAGCAAATGTATGAATGCACGCATGCATTGCATAAGGTATGCTAATCTTTAAATATGCCCTAGTCTACCATCGTAAGCAGGTAAATAAAAAGGGAAGAAAGAAGTGGGGATTGGAAGACATACACCCCACTCACGCACACTTATTACAGATTTGCCCTCGCGCGGAGGGACCAAATAAATAATACAAATTAATTAACTATGCAAGCTAATTAAATATTACAAATTACCTAATTAGCTAACAAACTAATTAAGCTAGGAAAAGCAGTAAACCGCCTCGGGAGGAGAGCCAGATGCAGCGCATGCTCGGGTCTTGCTCGGAAGTGCACCGCCATGCATAGTCTGCCTCTATTTTCCCTGCTTTGCTCCTCCGGAGACTGCCAAAATCTCAAAGATGCCTCTCTGGATACTGGGATTCACCACCGGCTGAATGAAATTACCACCGGCAGTGGTATGTGGTCACCGGCACATAATGAAGCTATCGGCAGAAGAATAATTGTCGGTCGTCAATGTACACTGCCGGTCGGCAAAGAATGCCTGCAAAACCTGCAACTCACAGCAGCAGAGGACAAAACTTGCATGGCAATACAATTCAAGCAATGTATGCACTAATCCTGCCCCCTATCATGTTTGTAACTCAAAGGGGCATGTGGCTCGATTCTCGGACCGCCAATCACGCATCTCCATGCATGACGGCCCAAAGGATCAAGTGTGCAACTTTCATGTCAAATGAAGTGCAAACCAAACAAACAAACCAAGGCCCAATTGCTATCACCAAGTCAAGGAACAAGGCATGCATGCAAGATGCAATGCAACCTAGGCATGCAAGCTAAGGGTGCAACATGGCATGGCAAGACACTTATGCAAGCATACAAGCAAACATGAGGTAATGCAAATTAATGGAAAGGTGGACTTACACATAATTTAGGCAACTCTAAATAGGCCTAAAATAGTGGCCAAAGTGACCAAAATAAAGGACTAAACACATACACACATGCACATGTTAAGGCCTAAATACTTAAGCATCAAAAGACTACTTCTAAGCACACTTGAAAATGGATATCATGGACAATTAGCATGCAACATAAGCTCTGAAAATCATGTTAAAACATGGTTCCAAACCAAGCAACAAGTCAAGCTAAGCATGCAACAAATGGCCCAAGTGCTTGAAGCAAGTCAAAGGGGCTTGAACCATGACCAAGCCAACCAAGCCTCACAAGGCTAAGAGGACTTAAAATAGGTTCAAGGCAGACCTAGACCATGCAAAGGGGACCCCTAGATGGCATCTAAGCGGCTCAAAATCAAAGGCATGTACAATGGCCAAAACATGGAACATGCTACACAAGCTTTCAAAGCTTCAAAGAGGTATCCAAAGTAAGCATGCAAGCATGCTATAAGGTCTGAAATTATGCTATAAATGATGCCAAATCATTAGAATGAAGCAAGTAATGCATGCTATATACTCACACACTTGAGGCCAACAAGCCAAAATGCAAAGGGGGTATATGATGCATGCCATGACCGACCCAAACAACCTAGGACAGACCTTAAACATGGCAAAATGAGCACAAAACCTTCACAAGACTAAGCCTAAAACATGCTAAAACAAAGGCTAACAACCTAAGGCATATTAAGGCAATAACATGGCATTACATGGTAGGTATGCTAAGCATGCATGGTGTACCAAAACCAACACACAACAAGGTTATATCATGGCATAATAAGCATGGAAAACAGCCAAGACATGACCAATACACACTCTAACATGATGCTCTCTCAAGAGGCCAAAAAGAGTCCGTTTTAAGGACAACAAGGAGAGGGGGTGGCCCTCCCCTTTTGGAGACTTCAAGGCACCATCTCCGCCACTGAAATCCCTCAAGATTTCAATGGTGAAGAGGCCCAAACACCAAAGTCTCGAAACTCACTCAAAATAGCACAAAATGGGGCCTTTCAAGGCCTAAGAGGGGTCAAACACCTCCAAACCACAAAACACTCTTAATGAACAATCAAGAGGGCCTAAAAAAAGAACTTTTTGTATTATACAGCAAGCTCAAAAATGATTTTAAGACAGGTAGAAAAGCAATGCAAAAATGGGGAATAAAATGGAAGTTTCTCACCCTTGTAGACCCCTTCACCAATGATGCTCCAACAGTCCTCCTTGGCTTGAAAACAGCTCCAAAACACCAAAACCAGCCTCTTAGAACCTCATTAGCTAAGAGAAGGTGAAGCACTAGGTGTTTGTGTGCAACAGTATGGACTAAAACACCTAGAACACACACAAGAGGGAGATATAGAGATAGGATATATATGAAACCCTAACCCTAGAACTCAAACCATAAAAACGGCTGTCTAAACTCTCTAAAATGTCTAAAGTGTCTAACCCTAAAGCCAAGAGACAAGGCTCTCTCTTATAGAGCCTTTTGTCTTGTAAAGCTTACAAGACAAGCTTCCAAAGAGGGAGATCCCTCCATACACACGTGTATGGAGGGGAGAAAAAAGCAAGGCAGCTGTGATAAAATATCTGCAAAAGCAGATGCACAGTAGTCGACCGGCCAAAAATGTCATTTTGACAAAAAAGAGTGCTGACCGGCAACAAAAAGTGCCGATGGCAGCAAAAACCAGCCGGTGACCTCTAGCCACTGCCGGTGGTGTGTGGGGATGCCTCACAAGGCATTCCCTGCCCCTCCAAGGCAAAACACAAGTGTTTGGTGCAAAACCAGACACAAAACGGTCAAGTTCGGAGATCCTGAGGCAAGGCGCGTAGCCGAGATCTCCGGGAACTCCAAACGAACACAAACATGGATGATCACCGAGTGTTCAAACGGTGAGGTCCAAGTCTTGAGGACGGTCAAAAATGGGGTGTCTACACTCACGTACACTCTCCATTTGTGGGCAGTATGCATATGTTTTGATTGATTCGCGATCTACCCACTCTTTTGTCTCTATGCGATTTGCTTCTAGATTGAATAGGCCATTGGAAACTTTGAGATATATATTATGTATGCCATCACCGTTAGGGGGATCTATGTTATGTTCAACTATTTATCCTGTATGTGAAATCTTGCTTGAGAATGCTGTACTATATGTTGATTTTTTGCCCTTAGACATGACTCACTTTGATATTATTTTGGGTATGGACTGGTTGTCTAAATATTATGCGACTGTTGATTGTGCTTCTAAATGTGTAATATTATGACCACTGGGACAATATAAATTTTATTTTGAGGGGAGAGGTGTAGTTCCCCCACCATACCTAATGTCTGGCATAACAGCACAATAACTGATTAACAAGAGGTGTCAGGGATATTTGTGTAGTATCGTGAATGTTCAAACTTCAAATGATGTTTTAGATGATATACTTGTTGTGAAAGATTTTTCTGATGTGTTTCCAGAAGAGTTGCATGGACAATTAGTTGATAAAGAAATTCAATTTGTGATTGATGTGATGCATGGTACTCAACCCATATCCAAAACCCCATACATATCTAATTCAAGTAGATGAGAGAGCTTTTGTTAAAGGTTTCGTGAGCTTTAGCTTTTGCATTTTTGCCCTTAATTTCAGGTTTCTTTTCTTTCTCTCAAATGTAAAGTTGTGGGGATGATTACACTTTTTGGCATATGGCAATCTCTTTTATGTTTTTCATTTGAATTTCATACACTAGTGAGTTTGATAAATTCTCTTTAGTTCTTTCCTTTTGCTTCTAAGCTTTTGATGATAATTATACTCTTTTTATAATTTTTAAATTTATAGTTTGTTCATACTAAATAGCCATAAACTGGACGTAGGAACAACCTCCAAAAAGTGCATATTCATCAAACACACACTCTATGTGTTGAATGAGAGATTCTTACATGATTTACTTTAAATATATTCTTAGGGTTTTGATTTGAGGCCTTTTACCTGATTTATTTGAAATCTATTTTTGGGTAAAAAGTTAGGGTTTTGATTTGGGGTTTTTTAACATAATATTGAGATCTCTCTCACTTCTCCCTCTCTTGAACCAGGGTTGTTATTCAAACTAGGGTTTTGATTGATGGATTTAATAATATAAAAATATGTTATTTCAAGTTAACTCTTATACATTGAATAAAACAATGGTTACACACTTGGTAACTGTTACCTCTCTCAACACTAACAAAGAGTTTTCTTTTTCCATGCCTCCTATTTCTCAGTCTCCCTTCCAAACATTTTTAGAACAGAGATGAGCGTGATAGACAAAAAAAAAAATTATCAAAATCTCCAATGACAACATCATTGTGGCTGACATTAACGCTACCTTATGGTGTCTTACACTCTTACATTTTGCCTAATTTTCTAGGACTTTCGTTTGATTTTTCAGTTAAAGAGTTTTGAAAAATCATGGTTTTGTTCTGATGGTTTTGTACTATTATTCAATGATATTTTACTATTAAAAATTTCATGTGCACTAAATGTTGAAACATTAGAGTGGTTAATCTAAGTTGAATGAGAATTTTCTTGTGAGTTGAAGTATTGGTTGCTACTTAGTAGAGGCCTCACCCTGGTTTAAAATATTAAAGGGATATAACCTTACATCAAACATTAGTAAAGATAAGACCAAACTGAAGTAGAAAGGGTGCTATAAGCATCATAGAAAAAATCAACCATCACAACTATGTTGGCACCATTGAAAATGGCCAATCATCTGATTAAAATTATGCATGCATTAGTTGTAGAGTTTATTTAGTCAAAATTTTCAAAGAAGAAAGTAGAGTCATTTTCAAGGCTGAAAACTACATTTTGATTAAAATTATATTAGAATCAAGTCCTAGAAAGAAAAGTGTTCAAATCAATATTGTAGTTTGGTTTTTTATGCAAGAAGCTCTGATCTTTCCATAAATCATTTTAAAATAACTAATGGCAGAACATTAGCCCACAAAAAAATAACTAAATAAAACAATAAAAAAAAGAGAGGTATCAATGCAAAATAAAAAATGAGAGTAGAAATCTTAATCCAAAATCCAATTATTTAAGTGAAAGTATATTTGGCACTATTGTTGGGATCTATTTGTTACTACTGTATCTGATGCTGCTATCTACATTGCTGGAACTGTAACTCCTGCTGGAGTTGTGCAGTTGGTTATTGCTACTGTAGCTGGTGTAGGTGGTTGCTATTGGCTATTGCTGGCAACTAATTAGTGTTGTTGGTGTTGCTGGTTGTGGCTAGTGTTACTGGTTGTTGTTGCTACTGGTTGGCTACCTACTCTATTGGGAAACAATATTGCTATAGTTGGAATGTTGGTTGTTGTTGTAACTGGTACAACTGATACAGTTGGTTGTTGCTTGTGTTGTGGACTGCCTGTTCTATTGGAAACTGTTTTGTTGTTTTATTTTTTATTTTTTTCTGGCTAGATTTGTCTCATACAGTTTGTTAGTTGTTGGAGCTATTTTGGATGCTCTTATTTTGGTTGTTTGTTTTGTTTCGTTTGTTGTCTGTCTTTGTAGACACCTTATTTTGACCACCTTTAAGACTTGGGCGCCTCACGCTGAACACTCGATGATGAAATGTTACACTATGCAATCGTCCAATTTCTTCAGCAAAAGGCTTCGGTTTCAAGCTTTAAAACCTAAATCTTACACCCCTTTGAACCAAAACCTTATTTTTTTCTAGCCTAAACCACTTAGAGAAGAGCTGGCCAACAAGTGATAGACATGCCATTTTTGATTGGCCGGTCGTCCCCTTTCATGGTCGGCTAGCCATGTTTAGCGCAAGTAGATATTTTGCAACAGCCAAATGTCTCCATGTGCATGCCTTGCACCAACTATCTCTTTACAGATATTTCCGACGTGAGAACATGTTTTTCTATAAATACAAGCCCCCCCTTCATGGTTTGGGGTTAGAAAATTTTGGCCAAAAGTTATAACTTGTCCAACACATTTCTATCCTCTCTTGAAAAGACATACACTATACATACACCTTCGAAGCTTAAAACTTGAAGCTTTTGCTAAGATTTGTGAAGATAATTTCAAACCATTGAGAGTGCTTAGCTTGTGGTTTGTCAACTAAGAAGAGCATCCTCTCTTTAAAGGGGTAATCTTTGAGTTTTTGTACCATCTTTTCTCTCTGTTTTTCTTGTATTTTTTATACTGATTTCAAAGCTATTTTAAGCTTAAAATGTGATTGAAAAGTCACAAAAAGAGGAAGGGTGCCTTAGGCCTTATTTCATAGCTTGTTGCTTTGCCTTTTTCTGTTTTGTTTCTCTTGTTTTTGGCCACTGTTTTTTGCAGTTTAGGGGCTTTTTAGTGTGTTTATTTAATTCATGCTTTGAATATTATCCTTGTGTTGTTGTAAGTCATCACGGATTTGGTGTATAGGCCATGGCTTCCAATCCATTTGAGTTGATAATCTTTTCTTTCATTTTTATAGCTTTCATGTATATATGCACATCATTATAACCATCCACTTGTTCATTCATAACTTAAACCTCCCTCTTTTCTTTGTTTCTTTTGATTAAGAGTTGTATCAAACAATAGATCATCACTCAAGGCATAAGAAAGAGACCCCTCATGCTAAATGGTTTAATCTTTTCGGAGGTTCATTACTAGGGCATTACATCTCTCTTATGCTAGGTATGATCTTTTGTTTGAAACCTCCCTTTATCGCCGGTGCATGTACTTCTAAGGGACTAATTTTTCATTTAGACCCTTGGAAATCATAAAGGAAAGAGTCATTATAGCTTATTATCGAGTTTGGATTTGTAGTCATTATAGCTCATTTCAAGTTTGACTTCGAATTCATTATCGCTTGTAAATAAGTTTGGTTATTCCTTTATAATTTCCCCCATAGAAAAGGGCTTGAAGAGCTCATTTCTCGGGTCAAGTCATGTTTGCTATTCTTTATTGCTTTGGACTTAGTGGATGTAATCATCACCTTTGGACAGAAATGACGAAAAGATAAGAAAATAGAAAGGTAAAGCAAAAAGGGTTAATAAAATTAGAGTAAAAGAGGTAAAAAGATAATAAAGTTTGGTTAGGTTCAATCGGACATTATACTAAACCTATTGCATCTTGATCATCGCATACTATTTCAGTGATGTTTGATGATTCATGATGCAAGTCTATCCTATTCCTTGAGGTAACTCCATGATAGGGAGGAGGTGTTGTTTGTCTTTTGTTTCGTTTCATTGAGCTCTTGTCCTATCATTTTTAAGATCATTATGCAACAAAATTGTGATAATTGATTATTTGTAAATCAAATCTACTCCTTCCTTGATCATCTCATGATAGGGAAGGCCAGAGGATAAACATCTCTTGGAAAAAATCTATTTTTGCTCTATTTCAGCAAGGTATTTCCTAGAAAAAGTGGCCGGCCGGCCACCTTTTTGTACAGCCAACCACTTTTCAGGGCCGGCTAGCTACATACTTTGCACAGGTAGTGGCATTTTTACAGCAGAACAGAGCAGAATCTGAGGCCAAAACAGAATAATTTTTTTGAACTGCAAACAGAGCAGATTCTGGCAGCAAACAAAGAGGTTTCCGGAGGATGTTCTCGGTTGGGCGCATACGGTTCTTGGCCTCCTATTTGAATCCATTAGATTAATAGCTTTCCTATTCGAATGTTGTAATTAATTACTTGCTTTACTTTCATTAGGACTTGTAATAATTAATTAGTTTAGTTAATTCATTTGGGTTTGTAATAATTAGTTTAATTAGGACATTCATTCGGACCCTCTTGTGCGAGGACAAATTTGTAATATTTGTATGTCTTTCAACCCCCATTTCTTTCTCCATTTTATTTACATGCTTACTGTGGTAGTATCATGTTTTCGTTTCATATCATTACCGTGCGTTGTTTCCATTTTTGCATGCATTGGGTTCGGTTTATCATTCTAATATCATTGTCATTTCCTGCTTGCTTGAATACGTGCGTTACCGCATGCTTTGAGTTGATCCATATGACATGATAAAATTCGAACCCAGTAGTTGCATTAGTCACTTTACATATTAGGAGCAAGTATTTTTTCTAATTACTTTCTTTTCTCTAGCTTGCCTCAGTTGAGTACTAGGTGAGTACTTTTGCTTTAGCATATTGCATGTGTGTTTGTGTTGCCATATCAAGCATATTACCATGAGGCTAAGTGCTTATTCGAAACACATGTTTGAATGCCTGTGGATGAAGGCTATTTCGCTTAAGTTGGGATGATTTTGATTAATGTATATATGAGCTTTCTTTTCAAATAGCACATATTCAAAACTCTTTTCAAACAAACATAAAATCAAAGCATTCCGAAGTTGGTGACGTAGTCTATACTTGTGTGCCTCACATAGTAAAGTTAGCATTAATAATTAGAACAAGAGTGTATAATGTACATAAAAATCACATCATGATTCGTAGAGGCCGATCTTTGATCGGGTGAGTGGAGTGCTCAATTCATGACCTTCCCCTCTCATACCTAAGTTCCCGAGCCAAGACACTTTGGTTATGACGGACAAGTGGCCTTTGGCACGAGTTACAAGTTTCCTAAAGTTCTCCAAAATATTTAGGTGGCGACTTTGAAATCTGGCAATGCGGTACATTTCTGGCATCTTTGATGATAAATGGATTTTCTAAAGATTTGCCGGATTTGGACTCTCATTGTTGTTTTTCTGTTTCACATTGCACTTGTGAAATTAGATTTAGAACCATGGGAGTCTGAAATATAAACTTACTGTATCCGAGGAGACTAAAACCCTTCGAGGAGCATGAAAAACTAGCTGCAGTCTTTAGCTTTCTTAGCTTCCCTTTGTGGGTTTTTTCTTGTTGCGTCCCCTTTTTGGATGGTTGGAAGTGAAATGGATGCAAATTGCAGAATGGTTGATAATATATGTATTGTTTTATTTATATACATGTTATAGGTTGCACGGAATACATACAGGTTGTGGACAAAATAATTAAAAATAAATAAAATCATGTTTTTGGCGACTAAACAATGTAGGTGTTTGGGAAGTGGGTTTTTTTGTAGATTTTTTTAGTTGTAGGATATTATTGGAGAATTTTTTTTTTTTTGTGTGTGGGAAGATAGTTGCTTTTTTTGTGGTTGGATGTAATGTTTGTGAGAGAAAAAGTGAAATGATTATGGTTGGATGTGATATTTTGTTTGGATTTATTTTTTTTTTGGTTTTGTAAAACATTTGTCTTGTAGTGAAAAAAAATAAAAAAAAAAAACCCAAAAACTAAGTTCCTAAACACCCCCAATAGGTAGCAAAAAAGGATGTAAATATTTTTAACAACTAAATAGTTAGCAGCTAAAAATAAAAATAAAATGAAAAAAAAATTTTGGCTACTAAATATTTAGTAGCCACAAAAAAAGCAGACTTTTGATGACTAAAACTTTAGTAGCCAAAAACAAAAACACACTTTAGGCGACTAAAATATTTAGTAGCTAAAAAAATAAGATGAATAACAAAAACTTTTTGGCGACTAAAATTTTAGTCATCCAAAATAATTTTAGTTTTTGTGGACAAAATTTTTTAATTGTTGAAAATGCGATATTAATTTTTTTGAAAGGTTTTGGTAACTAAAAAACTAGTCAGCAATTGATGACTTTCGGTGACTAAATTCTTTTTAGTCGCCAAAACCTTTTCGGACAATCATTCAACGACTAATCTAGCGACCCAAAATTTAGTCGCTAAAAAGTTTCGACGACTAAAAATTTAGTCACCAAAAGTGACATTTTTGTAGTGTCATTTGCCGTACTTTTTTTGTTTTCTCTGAATTTTTTAAATATTTTAAGCAATTTTTTTTTAAAAAAAATTAGACATACCTAACATAAATGCACTTAAAAAATATAATATTTGTAAAAAAAAAAAAATCTTAAAATTCACTAATTACCAAAAATACAAAAAAAAAAAAGAAGAAAAATTTAGTACATTTTTTTTGTATTTTTCTGAATTTATTAATTTTTAAAATATTTTTTCACAAATATTTTACTATTTTTTTAAAAATACTTTTTTAAATGTATCTAATTTTCATGCATATAAAAAAATAAAAATAAATAAAAAGACTAATTTTATTGTTGCATACGAGATTAGTTAAAAATTTTATTTTTTCTGTTTATTCCGTTAAATTAAAAATTCTAACAAGATGTACTTTTAATTTTTAGAACTATAAGGGGTAATTCATATTTTAAACTAACTTTGGGGGTTCATTTTTAATTTACTCAAAAATAAAATATTCGTGTTTCATAGCTTTGGTGGTTCTAAATTCATCCAAAAAATTAAATTAGACACCCCAATTATCAATTTTCATTTTAATACCATTCTATCCATTAATTAAATTACCAAAATAACCGAACTCTAAACCTAACTTCGGCTACCTCTTTCCAACTTCGGTAGCCTTTAACCATCCTTTCTCAACTTCGGCTACTGGTTCGCATAAACCCTTTCCTATCGCCGACCACCCACCTAGCTTTGATCAAGCCCCAAACTCTGATGATATTTCCAAGCTCCGACCATTTCTTCCTAAACTGTTTCACCCTAACCCTTCTCCACTACTCTTGCCCAAGCCCTTCGCCATTGTCGTTGCATCATCAGTGGCCCCTCACCTCTACAACTTGTTAAATACCCATAACCCCCACCACCATTGGCTCGCTATAGACACCCCATTTTTGACCGTCCTCAAGACTTGGACGTCATCGTTTGAACACTCGATGATCCATGCTCATGTTCGTTTTGAGTTCCCGAAGGTCTCGGCTGCGTGCCTTGCCTTAGGATCTCTCAACTTGTTTGTTTTGTTCTTAGTTGTGGACCAAGGACTTGTGGTTTTGTTTCTGAGGGAAGAGGGTGGCATGTTGGCCATCCCTATAACCCATCGGCCAAGCCTTGTGCTTATCGGCCTTGTTTTCTTGCTATCGGCCATAAGTGTTGGCCGATCGGCACTCTTTTTGGTCGATCGGCCATTTTTTCTAGCCGAGACCTTTTCATCTGCTTTTTGTAGATATTTTGTGCCAGCTGTGACAGCTGGTGAGCATAATTCTCATCCTCCATACAGTATGGAGAGATTGAATCAAGACTCAAGCCTGTTGAACAAGCTTGAGAATTGAAATTCTATAAGAAGGGAGGTCCCACTCCCTTTTTAGAGGTTCTAAAAATTGGATATAGAAGTTATTTATCTCTCTCTCTATGTTCTACCTCTCTCTCTTCATTTACCTTTGTTTGTGCTCAAAAGTGTAAAATCTTCACACTATTGCACACAAACACTTACTAGAACACCATCCTTTTGTTGCTGAGGTACTGAGGAGTTGGTTTTAGTGTTTTTGGGTTGGTTTGAACTCAAAAAAGCTGCTGGAGTTGTGTTCTTGAAGGCGTTCTTCAAGGGTGAGAAACTAACCTTTTAATCCCTTGTTTTGGCTTAAGCTTTTAGGCCTACTTGCATATTGTTTTAAGCTTAACTCTAAACTAAAAAAATTTCTAATTTTTCATGCTTGTGATGTTTGTTTAAGGTCACTTTTGTGTTGGGGGTAGTCTACCCCCTCTTAGGCCTTGTTTGGCCTTGTTTTGTGCCTTCATTTTAAGATTTTGGGACCACCTTGTTTTGGCCTTCTCACCACTAAAATCCAGAGGATTTTCAGTGGTGGAAAGGTGGATTTGGAGTCTTAAATAGGAGAGGGACACCCCCCTCTCCTTGTGTCTTAAATGGTAGTATAAATGGCTCAGAATAGTAGCATGTTTGCTTAGCATATTTTGGCTCCATTTCAGCAAGTATTTGGTGTTATTTTGCCATGCTATACCTCTTTCTAAGGTTGGTTTAATAGCCTCTTGTATGCTCCATGCACTTGTAGTTCAATCATCTCTATTGCCTTAACATGCATCTTGTGTTTAGATCATCATTCTTGCATGTTTTAGCTCAACTCAGAGAAGATTTTAGCCTTATTTTACCATGCTTAAGCTCTAATTTGTGTTGTCTTGGTCATACATGCCATGCTTTGTATAGCCATAGTGCATTCTAGCTTGTTAGCTTTGAGTTTGCAAGCCATTAGCATGCATTGCTTGGGTTACTTTCATGATTTGGCATCATTTATCATGCAATTTCAGTGCATATTTCATGGTCATATGCTTGCCTTTGTCACTCTTTCAATGCTTTAAAGAGTTGGTGTTTCATGCCTTAAGAGTGAGTCATTGTGCATGCCTCTATGCTTAGGCCTTTAGGATGCTATCTCAGTGGGTTTTTGGGCTTATTTTGACATGCCATAACTCAGATTTTTATTGGTTAAGTCATGCCATGTTTGGTTTTAATAGGTGTAGTGTAACACCCCTTTGTAGCCTTGCATGCTTCATGCTTTTGGTGTTTTGTTCTAGCTTGTGTTGGCTAGGTTCAAACATGCTTTTGGCCTTGTGTTGACCTACCTTGGGGCTGTTTTGGTTACCCTTGGCCTTTTGGGCTTGCTTTGCATGGCCATAGTTTAAGTCCCTTTGCTAGTTTCAAGCTTTGAGCTTTCTTGCATGCTATCCTTGTGTTATGTGAGTGGTTTGGCACCATTCCATGCATGATTTCAGGGCCTATAGTATTGTTATACATCCATGCTTTTCATTCATTGCTCATGCTTGAGAGTTGTTGTCTTCATACCTTGTTTGCGAACCAAAGTGTATGCATGTTTGTATGTGCATTTCATGCCATTGTTTCATCATTTTGGCCACTGATTTGGGCATGATTGAGGTCTATCCATTTTGGTTTAAGTCCATCTTTGCATGTTGTTGCATGCTTGTCTTTGCATGTTGTTGCATTGCTTGGTACATTGCATGTTGTTGTATGCTTGGTACATTGCATGTTGTTGCATGCTAGTTGCATTACATAACATTGGCGCATACTTGTTGCATGCCATACTGTTTACATGTTTAGGTTGCATTACATTATTTGCATGCTTGTGTTGCTTTGTTAAGTTGATCATGCATGCATTACATTGCGTTTAATATGCTTGCATTACATTGTGTTTGGTTTGGGTGTTAAGCCAAACACGAGGAACGAGGGACATTTCATACTTGAAGTGATGAAACGTGCCTCAATCCTTGGTCGCCAACACTCTTGATCAAACATGATAGAGTTTAAGGCACTTATGTGTTTTTGTGCATTCATTCCATATTGATTTGTGCAACTTGACCTCTTTGGCCATCATGCATTGGAATGCGTGATTGATGGCTCGAGAGTCGAGCACTACACTCCTTTGAGCTTCAAACATGATAAGGGGCGCAATTGCACAACATTTTCTTGCAAATGTATTACCATGCCTCTGTTTGTACTCTGCTGCAGCAAAAGGAGCAATCTACAAGAAAAGATGGCCAATCGGCTATCTGGAGTGCTGATCGGCTAGAAATGTTTGGCCGATAGCCTCATATTTGGTCGATGACCATTATCTACTGGCCGATGGCCACCCTTATTGGCCGATGACCTCTCAAAATGTCCATGAGGTAGGTCAGATGCATCATAGAAGTTGGCATTGTTTTCATAGGTGCAAAACTGTGCAAACAGAGGCAACATGAGGCATGGCAACGGATTTTCGAGCGAAGCCGACCGAGCATGCATCTCTTCATCACTCGCAAGGCCATTTCAGTATTCATGATTCGTTCGTGTAATTTAATCATTTAATTGGGTTTGTAATATTCATTTAGCTTAGTGTAGCTATTTGTTTCAATTTGGATTGTAATAATTAATTATCTTGTTAGTTAATTAGTTTCGGTGTTGTAATAATTAGTCTAATTAGATTATTAGATTAGTTAGAATAGCTTAGCGTAGCTAGCTAGTTGATTTATTCAGACCCTCCGTCGAGAGGGCGAATTTTGTAATAAGAGTGCGTGAGTGTGTGAATGTCTTCCAACCCCACATCTTTCTCCCTTTTACTTACCCGCTTACGATGGTTAGTTTTAGGTTATATTTCAATTAGCATACTTATGATAGCATGTTTGCAATCATTCATTCGTATTACATGCACTGGGCTCGGCGCATCATACTAACCGCATTGTATTTCAATTCCTACTTGAATACATGATCGTCATGTTGCATCTCATATGCCATTTTAGAATAGCCGAGCCTATCTTAGTTGCATTTTATGTGTGTTGCATTAGGCATTCTTGACATAGCTAGGATCATGCATTGATTACTAACTATAGACCGCCCGGAACTCCACTCCGCGCGTGAGGGCGCGAATTGTTGTTCTTAGCTACTACAACAGTTCGGACTCAATGTCACCGTTCTGAATCTGGTCTCGCAAAGTGCAATGCAAGACCAATAAATCACCAAAGAGTCCAAATCCGGCAAATCGTTTTGGAAAACTGATTTTTGTAAAGAAGTGCCAAACATGGACTGCTTTGCCAGACACAGAGTCACCACCTAAATATTTTATTTTGAGGAAATTTAGGAAACCCTAACTCGTGCCCAAGGCCACATGTCCGTCATCACCAAAGTTGCCTCGGCTCGGGAACTTAGGTACGAGAGAGGAAGGTCATGCAATGAGCACGCCCACTCGCCCAATCAAAGATTGGCCTTTACTAACGTGATATCTTGTTTTTGAAAACACATGCGTTCTTATTCTGGTGTATTAACCTAGAATTACTATGTGATGCGCACAGCATACAAGTATAGACTAGATCGCTTAAGTTGGAACAAAACTTTGCATGTTTGTTTGTTTGAAAACAGTTTGAAGTTTGCTACTCGCAGGTAGGCTAAATCAAGGATTTCAATGAATTGTTCCAATTCAAGCAATCCAACCTTCACCCACAGGCATTGTCACAACCCAACAACCCGCCCCTAAAGGTTCGGGCGCGACCTATGCAAAAACGGAAAAAAAAAAAAAAAAAAAACTGATACGGGGCCTTATCGGAAGCATAAAATATTCATATAACATAAATACAAGCATACTCCATTGAGCTATTTCTAACATGCCAGGATCTCATGCATTACATATATCATCAAAAGCGGACAAAGTTTAGAACTATAGCCCTAGATATCACGTACAACATATACATTTACAGTCCTAGCCCGATAATTGGGCATAACAAAAGGAATATGAAAGTTATGTATAACATCCGTAGATGGTTCTCAAAAGTAAACCCCATATCTTAGCAGCTTCACAAAGATAAATGGCCTGGTATGGTGCCTGGGCATGTAAAGGTTGACAAAAGGGACGGCGTCAAAGTTAGGATTGGCCCCCTGACTGATGACCTACAGAAACAGACAAAATAGAGAGTGAGCCGAGCTCAATGAGTAGTAATACATCAATACATAAAAGATGCAGCATGCACATGGTGTGTCTGATTCTACGTTTAGTTCTTAATGGTCCTAGGCCTAATCCTGTGACATAAACATGTGGCTATAAGCCCTTGAAACATGATGGCACGAAGCCCTTGAACATATGGCACAAGGCCCTTGCAATTCACTTGAAACTTGTGGCACGAGGCCCTTGAAATACACTTGAAACTTGTGGCACGAGGCCCTTGAAATACACTTGAAACTTGTTTTAACATTAGCATATCTTAAACATGCATAAGTACATTACATGCTTGGGACATTAACATAATTGCCTTACATGCCTTGAAACATTGACATAATTGCATAACATTACATAGGTACTACTACTCACAGTGTTGAGGTGGCGTATTGCTTCCTTCTGGAATGTGCCCTGCACCCAATTAATACATTAGTTTTCTTTTTCCTGAGTCGTACACCTTGCATGCATTTACAACCGCTTTAAAATCATCTATAAAATATTCTAAAAATACCAGAGAGACAAGCACTTAAAACTGAACCGACATTTAATTCTTTTTGACAAAGAGTCCCCCGCTCGAGCGCCACTTTGGCCGCTCGAGCGGACTGTAAAATGCACAAAACTGCTGAGAGGTGGTTTTTCCCGCTCGAGCGGACTTTCCGCCGCTCGAGCGGACCGAGCAGATTCTGAAATTCTGAACCTCCATTCGAGTCCCAACCTGGTATTCACCCCATTTTTACATGCAACCCAAGGTTAGGTTAATGCAATATTCCCACCTAACATCACTATAACATGGATTCTACCTTGAGTATAATAAATTAACCAAGATTGAAAGCTTCAACAAGCCATCTCTCTCTCTAATTCCATTCTTGGATTCAAGTTCTTCATATCCTTGAAACATAACACATGATATATGAATAATTCCATGAAGTGATGATAAAGAACCACAGATTGAAGTATAATTTCCTACCACACCCAATCTAGATGCCTAAGCAACCAATTGAGAGAAACCCTCATTAATCAAGCATGAATTAGACATGAAGCAAACATACACAGCAATTACAAACTCTAAGTGGCCATAATAAGAAGGATTTGAGCTTACCTTGAATTCAATCCTACACCTCTAACAATTTTGCCAAACTTTCTTGTTGAATCCCTTCTCTCCATTACAAACTCTAAGAAGGATTTGAGCTTACCTTCATTTTTGTGCTTCAAAAGTGTAGATTTGTCTTAGATTAACACACAAACACACACTCAAACACCTTCCTTTGGTTGCTGAGGTGCTAAGGGGTTGTTTTTGGTGTTCTTGGACTGGTTTAAGCTTAAAGAGGCTGCTGGAGTTGCAGTTATAAAGGAGATCTTCAAGGGTGAGTCTTTAGCCCTTAAATCCCCCATTCTTGTTTTAGCTTTTAGCCCTTCTTGCATCTATTTTTAAGCTTAACTCTTAACTAGAAAAAGTTCTTTTTTTAAGTGCTTAAAATAGTTGTTTTAGGTCACTTTTTCATTTGCGGTGTTTTACTCCCTCTTAGGCCTTGTTAGGCCTTATTTTGAGCCATCCCTTTAGGCTCTTGGTGAAGCCTTTGCATGACCTTTCTACCACTGAAATCCAGAGGATTTTTAGTGGTGGGAACGTGGTTTTGGTGTCCTAAATAGGAGAGGGTCATCCCCTCTCCTTGTATTGTGTATACTAGCTTCATAGGCCTCATGTTTGAGCACCTTTGTTAAGCTTGTGTTGGCTTGTTCTTAGCAATTATTTGTGGTTATTTTACTGAGGCATACCACTATTTTTTCTTGCTTTGGTCACTCCATGCATGGTTGATACACTTGTAGTGTAAATCACACAAACTAGCTTTATGTGCTTCATGAAATAGCATGTCATTCTAGCTTGTTTTCTTTCCATTTCAGCATGTTTTTGGTGATGTTTTGCCATGCCATGACTCTGTTTTCATTTGGTTTGGTTGGCCCTTGCATGCTCCATACACTTGTAGTGTAGTTCCATGAAATAGCCTAACATGCATCATGTTGTAACATGTCATTTTAGCATGCTTTTGGCTTAACTCTGAGAAGACTTTGTTCACATTTTAGCATTTTTAAGGTCTGATTTGTGTTGTCTTGGCCATGCATGACTTGCTTTGTAAAGCTATGGTTCAGCCTAGCTCGTTAGCTTTGTGTGTTGAGTCCTCTAGCATGCATTACTTAGACTATTTCAATGATTTGGCATCATTTATTATGTGATTTCAGTCCATGTTTCATGGTCACACATTTGCATTTATCACCTATTCCATGCTTTGGATAGTTTGTATTTTATGCCTTAACATGAACCATTGCGTATGCCTTCATGCCATAGCTTGCTAGCTCTCATTTCAGTGCTTATTTGGGGTTATTATACCATGATATAACTCTAATTTTTATTGGTTAAGTCATTCCATGGTTGGTCTTAGTAGGTGTATTGTAATCCACCCTATTTGCCTTGCATATTCCATGTCTTATGCCCTTCATGCTAGCACATTTTGGCTTCCTTCCATGCATGTTTTAGACTCATTTTAACATGTTCTAGGACTGTTTTGGGTTGCCTTGGCCGCATGCTTCATGTTTTGTATACTTGTAGTACAAATGCCCTTGCTTGCCTCAAGCTTTGAGCACCATTGCATGCTTCATTTGTGTTGTGTACATGATTTGACATTACTTAACATGACATTTCAGAGCATTTAGCATTGCCATGTTCCTACCTCAATCATGCTTTAGGTGCCTTTGAGTGTTATGCATTGTTGCCTAGCTTATGCCTTAGCTTGTATGCTTGCATGCCTAGGCCTTTGAGCCCCAAACTTAGCATGTTTAAGTCCTTGTTTAGACCTATTTGACCTCTGTCCATGCTTAGTTCATGCATATGTGCCATGTATTGTCTGTAGTCCTATTTGCTTGTCTTAAGCTTTAAGGACCATTGCATGCCATGCTTGTGTTGATTAAGTGATTTGGCATCATTTCTTGTCTAATTTCAGTGCACTTAGTGTTGCTACATTTCCATGCTTTTCACTATTTAAGTGTTCTTGAGAGTTGCACCTTAGTGCCTTAGTTGGTGAGCCAATTGGCATGCATGTTTGTATGTGTTTTCGGTGCCTTCATTTTAGCATTATGGCCATTGTTTTGGCATGACTGAGGTCTGTCCATTTTAGTTTAAGTCCATTGAGTATATGGTTTGCATGTTGTATCATGTTTGGTGTATTACACATTGTTGCCCTTGTTGCATTGCATTGTGCATGCATGCATTACATTGTGGTAAGAACCCTCATAATTGCCTTGCATTGAGTATGCCATCTAGTTCTTAGCATTTAGCATTGTGTATGCCATGTTATGCCTTGCATTGTGTTTGCTAGGTTGCTAGTTGCATTGAGTATGCCATGTAATTGCATGTTCGCATGCTAAGGTTGCATTACATAGCATTGTGCATGCCATGTTTCTTGCTTGCATCGTGTTTGGAATAGGTGTTACTCCAAACACGGGAAAGGAGAGACATTTCATACTTAATGTGATGAATCGTGCCTTAATTCTCGGTCGCCGACGCTCTTGATCATACATGATAGAGTTCTAGGCCTTATGTGTTTACTTGTGCATTCATTTTCATATTGAATTGTGCAACTTCGCCTCTCGGCCATCATGCATTGAAATGCACGATTGGTGGCCCGAGGATCGAGAACCTACACTCCCTTGAGTTCATGACATGATAGGGTGGGTGGTTGTGCACACATATCTCGCAAATACATTATCATGCCCTTTTTTGCTCTCTATTGCAGCAAACTGGAATTCAGTAGCAATAACTGGCCGGCCAGCTGTAGACGTCCCCGAACATCCCAGGAGGATGAATCCCGTTTTGTTCATATGGGCTCACTATAGCTCAGGACTCAAAGTCACAGTCATGTATCTAATCTCGCAGAGTACAATGCAAGACCGATGAATCATCAAAGAGTCCAAATCTGGCAAATCGTTTTTCAAAACATATTTTTTTTGAAAGAAGTGCCAAACATGGACTGGTTTGCCAGATACAGAGTCGCCACCTAAATATTTTATTTTGGGGAATTTAGGAAACCCTGACTCGCTTGCCAAAGGCCACGTGTCCGTCATCACCAAAGTTGCCTCGGCTCGGGAACTTGGGTACGATTGGGGAAGGTCACTTCGTGAGCACCCCCGCTCGCCCGATCAAAGATCGGCCTTTACTAACCATCATATCTAGTTTTGAAAACATTATGCGTTCTTATTCTGGTTATTAGCCTAGATTTACTATGTGATGCGCACAGCATACAAGTATAACTGGATCGCCCGAATTGGAACAAAACATTTCATGTTTGTTTTTGAAAGCGATTTGCTACTCGCAAGTAGGCTAAAAATGCAGATTTTGCCACTCTCGGGTGGGCTTAGAAAAGATGTTTTGCCACTAGCTAGTGGGCTTAAAACTCACAGTTAATGCATTATTCCAATTCAGATAATCCAACCTTCACCCACAGGCATTCAGGCAGATATATCACATAAGCACATACCTTCATGGTAAGCATGCTATCATGGCAGTCACTCACACACATGCAAGGATGCTGAAACATAAACACTTACCGAGTATTCCAAGCCAAAACAGAAGCTATGTTAGAAATCCATGCATGATCCTAACTATGCTGAAATGCCTAATGCAACACATGCGAAAATGCAACTACAATAGGCTCGGCTATTCTAAGAATGACATATGAAATGCTACAACTAACAAGTATTCAACTCGGAATTGAAATACAATGCAGTTAGTATGATGCGCCGAGCCCGGTGCGTGCAAAACAGATGAATGGATGCAAACATGCGAGCATAAGTATGCTAATTGAAACATTCCCTAATCTAACCATCATAAGCTGGTAAATAAAAGGGAGAAAGGAGTGGGGTTGGAAGACATACATCACACTCACGCACACTTATTACAACATTGCCCTCACTCGGAGGGTCTGAATAAATAATTCAGTCTGAATAAATAATTACAGTCCGAATGAATGATTAAATATTACAAAACCCTAATTAATTAACAAATTAACTAGGAAAGCAAATAAGCTAGCATGCAAATTCATGGACCGCCTCAGCTCTATTCCGAATGATGAAAGATGCATGCTCGAGTCGCCTCGTCGGGAAATTCCATCACGATGCCTCGTCTCGCCTTTGTTTGCAACTGATTTTAGAAATTTGCACAAGGCTCCAAGAGGCTGAAACTCCACCCTGGGAAGGCTGCCGACCAGCTATTGACTTGGGAAACACTTGCCGACCACCCTTTGTGGCGGATACCAAAAAAGGTGGTCGGCCTGCCAGAAAACCTGGTCGGCCGACCACTTTCTGCCCCTGGATCCTGGTTTTCTACAACACAAAGCAAGAGAGAGACATGGCAAGGTATTTTCAACAAATGTGTGCACGACCACACTCCCCGTCCTTGCACTAGCTCAGGGGAGTGCAGACCTCGATCCTCGTGCCACTAATCACGCATCTCGATGCATGGTGGCCGAGGAGTCGAATTGCATGACTCGATGTGAAATGAATGCACGTATAAACACCACAAGGCCTAGACTCCATCATGGTTAATCCAGAGTGTCAGCGACCGAGAATTGAGACACGTTTCGTCACTTAGAGTACGAAACGTCCCTCGTTTCCCATACTTGGGCTAGCTCCTATCCCAAACACAATGCAAATGAGATGGCATACACAATGCGACTAACATGTAACTTAGCATACGCAATGCTATGGACTAAGATGGCATACACAATTCACGTGATGTAACATGGCATGCACAATGCTCTAACATGCAACCTAGCATACGCAATGCTATGGACTAAAATGGCATACACAATGCACGATGGACTTAGACCAACATGAGTGGACCTCAGCCACACTCACATCAGTGGCCATATGATGGAAATGAGACAACCGAAACACATGCAAACATGCACGATGCAAGGGACCGATCCTAAGGCATCAAATGCCACTCTACCAAAGCATGGTAAAGGATGAAACATGGCATAAAATAACACATGATGCAGCTCTGAAATGGCATAAAATATGGTCCCGAAACATGCAAATATGGCACACAATGCAAGTTAGGGGGCTCGGGTACCGAAACTAGTGAAGTGTGTTACACTAGAGGTACCCAAAGTAATGCACCAAAGGCAAAACCAACCCCAAACAGACCCTAGGAAGGTCTAAAACAGTGGGGAAATGCCCTAAAATGATGGCTCAGAATGCAACGAAATGGAGCTCATCAAATGGTCCGAAAACAAGGCATACAAGTCCAACTCTCAAATACATTTAAAGAGTACAAAACATGGCAATATGGCATTCAAACAAGCTCTGAAATATGATGTATAATGAGCCCAAAACATGAACACACCTCAGTATATGCATGTAATGAACCTCAAAACTCAAAGTTAAGCATGGGTATTGAACTACAAGCATGCAAAACCAACATCATTCAACCATGAGACCCAAAAATAGAGCTAGGGCAGTCCAAAATAAGCACAATATCAGTTTAAGGCATGGCCAAAAAGTGTTAAAATCAAGGGTCAACAAAGCATGCAAAGAAAGCTAGTGAACCATGAGTTACACTACAACTATATGGAGCATGTGAAGGCTCACCAAACTAGCAAAAAAAAGAAGTATGCCATGCCAAAATATGCCCAAATAACCACTGAAACTCAGTCAATGCATGCAAGAATGACGGGCTCCTTTGAAAGGCCAATAAGGGGGTTGTTCTACACATGCATGATGGACACACACAATGGAAAAACCACCTCTAGAAAGAGGTTCTGAGGGTCCTAAAACCCACTAAAAAGAGCCTGAAATGGGTCTAGGAAACATGCAAATAAAGGCCCCTTTGAAAGGCCTTGAATGGGATTGTTCTACACATGCATCAAAGACACAAAATATGGAAAAATGGGCTCTGGTTAGAGTCAAGGCAGACTTTAAAACTCACCAAGTAGGGCCTGAAATATGACTTCACAACATGCAAGTAGGAGCCCCTTTGGAAGGCCAACAAAGCTAGTAAAGAGAACAAGGGGTGAGAGGGTCACCACTCTCTGATTTTAGGGCTCAAAAACACATCTAAGCCACTAAAAATCAACTGGATTTCAGTGGCTAAAAGGCCAAACCAAGGCCAATACAAATGCTCTAATGCATAGCCTTAAACATGAGGAAATGAAGCATGCAAAGGGGAAGGTGACCCCAAACAGAGAAGTGACCTTAATCAAACATCAAGAGGGGCTTAAAATAAGACTCTTTTCAGTTTATAACAAATCTCAAAAATGCTCACAAGTAAGGCTAAGATAGGAAGTAAAATAAGACTACAAAGAGGGATAGAGCATACAAGGAGGTAGAAGACCTCAAACAGAAAAGTATCCTGAATCAAACTTCAAGAGGAGCTCAAAATAAGATACTTTTCAGTTTATAACAAAACCCAAAAATGCTTGCAAATAGGGATAAGTTATGAAGAAAAATAATGCAAAAAAGGGGGAAATGAGGACTTTCCCTTGTAGCACAGCAATGCAGCAAGTTCTGGACCAAGAAGGTGAGTCTTCAACCTCTGAAAAAATAGTTCCAAGATGCTTGGATGGATGGTGGAGGTGGTAGGCTAGGAGGTGTAGTGTAAATGGCCAAGAATATTAGGGTTTGGAGCTTGAAGAAGAGAGCTATGGAGGGTGGAGTGTATAAGCCTCAGCCAAATGTGTCTAACCCTTGCAAATGGGGGGGGGGGGAGTGTTTGTTTTATAGAGGGAGAGAGATAAGGCTTCTTGGAGAAGCCTCAAGAGAGGGTCAAAGCTTCTCAAAGAAGCTTAACCAAAAGGGTCAAGCTTCTCTAAGAAGCTAAGCAAGAGGGTCAAAACCAACTTAAAGAGACCAACAAAAGGCTCAAAATCTCAGACAGTGGGTCAAGTGCTACATAGCTGGCACAGCTGTATGCAACTTAAGAAGGCCAAAAAGCAGAAGGTAGGCCGACCAGTCCAAGTGGTCGGCCGACCACTTTCCCTGGCTGGCCAACCAGGGTTCAAAAAGGTCAAAAAGGAATGCTGGTCGGCCATACTAGAAAGGTGTTCTCCCAGATGAGTAGAACATAGCTGTATGGTGGGAGACCAGAAAATGTGACCCAGGAGAGAGAAAAACCAGCTTTCTAGCAAGGTTCAAAAGGGTCAGGAAGAAAAGCTGGTCGGCCTACCCATATTGGTGGCCTCCCAGGTGAGTAAAACACAATGATGGTATGGGAGACCAGAAATTATGGCTTAAAAGTGAGGAAAATCAGCTTTTTGTCAAGAAAGCCGGCTGGAGGAGAGAGAAAATAATTTTCAAAAGAATTTTTGGTCTCCCACCATCCTACCCCTTCAAAACAATGAAAATAGGGTCCATACAAAAAATGAACCCTAACTGATGAAAAACGAGGGTTCGGGAGCCAAAACACGCGGCCTAGGGCCCCGAAAACAGGCTGTTTGGTACCGAAAGTGGCGTGCGACCATGAAGGTGGTCTCTCGGGCCACAGTGTCCCTCAAAAGAGAGGAAACAAGGTGTGTACCAAAAACTAGAGCAAAGGGAGGTAATTAAGCGGTCCCGAATCGAGCCACGCGGCCGACGGCTCCGAAAACCCGAAACTGGTCTCCAAATGAGAAAAATGGCCTACGGCCACTGAGAGATGGTCTACGAGGCCTCTCCCTCCCTTCAGGAAGAGAAAACAGAGAGAACAAAATCTGGTTTCACAAATCGAGGCAAAGCACAAAAGAGCCCCGAAGTCCGGAGGCAAGGCTCTCAGCTGAGACCCCGCAACCTCAGAACGTGCACAATATGCATCATCACCGAGCGCTCTGTCGGTGACGTCTGAGTCTTAAAGTCGGTAAAAAATGGGGTATCTACAGTTGCCCCTCTTTGACAGAACTCAAAAGTCACAAGTGACGGGAGTGAATGTCAAAACCTAGAGACGACCCATTTTTGACAAGGCCAAAGACTTAGACAAATAGGCGAGATAAACAAAGGTGTGCCCGCAGGCAGGGGCAAAATGCAGAATGATATGCACCAAGCTGGACGTGACTCATGATCATGCAAAGCAGCAAACTGTAATGAGGCAAGTATTCACAATAGATGCAACAGTTTTAAGCAAGAATGCAAAGCAACAACTACATTTCATGCAGTTTAAGAATGGAGAGAATCATTCAATTCTCGCCACGTCTCACACGGAGAAGATACGATACTTGCGCGGTTCGTCTAGTCGCACCAGCCTCAAATGAACTGTACATACAATATCATGCCTGAAAGAGGGAGAAACTTAACAAGTGCAACATAGTTAGCAACATATGTTCAACACTATGTTGAGCACAAACGAACAAGGTGCCAATGAGAAAGCGCATCGCAATGCAAGAAGAAACGTGCGTGACAACGCAAGTTAAGCATGGAGGCATGACAATATCAATGAAACGTGCACAACAATGCAAGTGGTGTGCATGAGAATGCAAGTGACGTGCATAACAATGCAGGATAAGTGCAAACTCGAGTGCATATTTGACACAAAACAACGAGCAAAGAAATACAAGTTTTGACGAGGGCGACTCAATCGCGGCCTCCGGTTTACCTCCCAGAAGGGTCACAACATATTCAAAAAGGATACACCTCGCTCTTGACGAGTAACGATGAAACACACATTGAAAGTTGGAGTTGAAGTTCCCACGGAGGGATTTCGCGACGAAAAGTGCACTTTCCTTGTACTTTCTCGAGTGCCGGGGACTCCGATCACTACCAAAATTTGCAAGGAGTTCAGGGAGACCTTGGAGACCACCTTGGGAGCACCACCGACTAGGTTTGGAGGCCATTGGAGGTCACCAACCAGGTTTAGTGAAGGGGGGTGGGCGGCCTACCAGAAAAGGTGGTCGGCTGACCACCTAGCCAAAATCCGGGGCAGTTTGGTACTTTCACACTTGGATCTTTAAGTATACTCGACCAAAGCTCTTTTGCTCACAACTCCAAGTTCGAAACCAGTCCCTCTCCCTTCCTAGAGCATTTTCCCTCTCAGATCTGTGCTCTATACCCATTTTCCAACGCCCCATGCAAAGTTTTTTCGCAAAAACTTTCAGTTCTCTTCACTTTGAACCGATTAAATTTTGATTTTTGTGCTTCTTTCTCCATTTTCACCACTTGAGGTAAGTTTGTCTCAATATTTGGAACATTTTCTCAGGAGTTGACTTCTGTTGACTTTTTTATTTCTCGAGAGTTGACTTTTGTTGACTTTTTCTAATTTTGGCTCATTTTGCTCATTTTTGCTCCTTTTTGCAGATTTCTTGAAATGGTGGGTCATTTCCCTCATGGCAGAGGTCCTCCCAGTGCTGGAGGTGATCCAGACATCATGTCCTTACCCCCGAGGATTCGGCCCTTCGATCCCAAGAGGTATCACCCTCGGGAGCATATCCTTCCCCGGGCTGTTTTCTACCATTTTACTGATTTTGATGATCGAGCACCCGTGGATCTGCTATTGCAGGAGCCGGAGTCCCACCTCTCTCATCAGGCACGGGAGGTATGTACTTCACTTTTACGTTTTCCGCAATGTGTTATGCATTTTCTATGCATTTCATGCTTTCGCTATGTTTATCAGCTCATTCTAGCACACAGCTTGTTCTGAACACTTAGTTTATAACACAGTATTCCGTTTGCATCTTGAACACACAGCCTAATCACTTGAATTTCTGAATGCGCAGCCCGCATATTGATTGTGAACACACAACACACACTTGTTGAGAGTTGAACACACAGCCCAAACTTTGAATTTTTGAAATCTGAACACGCAGCCCAAACACTTGATGTTGAACACACAGCTCAAACTTTGAGACGAACACACAGCCCACTGATTTTGAAATTTGAACACACGGCTCAAATACTTGACGTTTGAACACACGGCTCGAACTTTGAGATGAACACACAGCCCAATGATTTTGAAATCTGAACACACAGCTCAAACACTTGACGTTGAACACACGGCCCACTGATTTTGAAATCTAAACACACAGCTTAAACACTTGACGTTGAACACACGACCCATTGATTTTGAAATCTGAACACACAGCTCAAATACTTGACATTGAACACACGGCTCAAACTTTGAGATGAACATACAGCCCACTGATTTTGAAATCTGAACACACAGCTCAAATACTTGACGTTGAACACATAGCTCGAACTTTGAGATGAACACACAGCCCACTGATTTTGAAATCTGAACACACAGCTCAAATACTTGACGTTGAACACACGGCTCGGACTTTGAGATGAAAACACAGCCCACTGATTTTGAAATCTGAACACACAGCTCAAATACTTGACGTTGAACACACGGCTCGAACTTTGAGATGAACACACAGCCCACTGATTTTGAAATCTGAACACACAGCTCAAATACTTGACGTTGAACACATAGCTCGAACTTTGAGATGAACACACAACCCATTCTTTTAGATGAACACACAGCCCATTCTTGTTGAAAGTTGAACACGCAGCCCAAACTCTGAGTTTCTGAACACGCAGCCCAAATTTGAGGTGAACGCACAGTACACACTTATATTTGTATACGGCTCACAGCATTGTATCAGATTTGGTTTGCACACAGCTCATACATTTCATTTGCACGCAGCTTATTCATTTCATTATGAAACTGAATACACATGTTCATTATGAATGCAGGTGTCTTCCCGTGTCACACGAGGATATGGCTCCATTGTTGCGAGGGAGTGGTACATAGAGCTCCCGGAGGCTGTCCGTGATTGGGTTGACCAGGTAGGGTTTGGACCCTTTTGCACGGGGATATCTCGCTATCCTGCGAGCAGGACATTGATGGGGGCTCTTGTGGACAGATGGTGGGACACCACTAACTCCTTCCATTTCTCGGCCACCAGGGACATGACTATGACCCCGTTCGACTTCGCTGTACTGACAGGTCTTGACGTGAAAGGCTAGGCGATCCCTTATGATGAGGATATGGGCGAGTGGGAGGCCGCCTGGATCTATCTATTGGGAGCTCGGCCACCGGTTGACAGAACATCGGGCAGGGTCCAGTACACTTGGTTCTCCCCATATTTCAGGGGGACTCAGCCCGCGACTCCCGAGGAGACAGCGCAATACACTTGAGGTTTTTTGATGTTCCTTCTCGGGACGACTCTATTCTCCGATAGGGGGAACACCGTCGGACTCTATCTGCTGAGTGCCTTGGTAGACCTCGCACGGGTCAGTCAATATGATTGGGGTGGCGCCGGCTTAGCCACCCTTTATTGCTACATGAGCGCGACCTCCCGCGGACGGGGGACATAGTCGGTGGCTACTGGAGAGTCTGGGAGGTATTTTCTGCCCTCTTGATTTACATTTCTACTTTTCATTATCTATACATTGCACACATGGCACACTTCACATTTTGTACTTTGCATTATGTTCTCAACATTCTGCATTCTCTGTACATTCTGCACTCAGCATTCTGTATTCTGATGGCTATTGCCCTGTTTTCCACAGCTATGGGTTTTCGCATACTTTCCCACACTAGCCCCGGAGCTTGAGGTGGAGGTACCTCTTGTGATCCCTTACTCGCTCGTGCTTGAGGGCCAGTATCGGCCGAGAGCTCGGGAGACTCTGCCCTACCTACGACAGTTTTTCGACACAGTGCGGCCAACAGAGGTAATTCAGAACTCTCAGTCCTTCGTATTTTCATCTTTGATTCATTTTGCACACTTACGATTTCTAATCAGCTTATGCATTGGTTATCCGCAGATCACACGGCAGCCCTGGGTGTCCTTGGGTGGGAACACCCGATTTCAGTATGCTGGGGGATGGGCTGCTTCTCGGTACAAGATCCTGTTTAAGGGGCCAGCTGGTAGGGCTTGGTTCCTGGGGGAACGCTTCATGCGCCAGACGATGGGCTACCCTTATTAGGATATCCCCTCAGCACCTCCGGCCGATATGCGGTCTACTGAGGGGCTCACTCCCCAGGATGTCATTAGTGCCATGTTGGGTATAGATGTATTGCTACATTTAGAGGAGGGGGACTATGCGACCTACCGTCATACATACTTGATGCCCCCGTTGACAGGTGTTCGTACTCCCACGAGGAGGTCTGCTGGCATGCCATCATCGAGTCGACCCCGGGTTGTAGATGTCCCTTCGGCCAGCAGAGCCGGCACATCGAGAGGTGGGGCTAGACTGGTTCCCCCTATCCCCCCGACTTATCATCATGCCGGATGGCCAGACATTCCGACCGAATTGACGGGTTGGCGATACAGGACTTCCTACCCGATTCCGATAGAGCCTCCTATGCTTAATCATCGATACGTCAGTGATCCTGACTCACCGCTGGTATGCTCCACTGCATTTCATTTATCACTCAGATACTTAGACACTCATTTATTCATTGATGATTTGAGCTTGTATCTGCAGCCACCCAGAGAGTACATGGAGGGGATGCTCGGATTGGTGGCCTCACTTGAGGGCATGGTCTTGCGGAGGAAGGCACAGTTGTCCATCCTCGGTGTCTCGGTACTCTTTAGTTTTCTTGCATTTATCATACTTCTGATGACATGCTGAACTTCATCATTTCACTGCATTGATTGACTGTATGTGTAGAGCACATCTGACACACACCACATTCATGTACTATATCTGCATACATCTACTCTATGTAGCTTTCTTGTCTGTGCATCTGATATACATATTTTAGCTGATGTATTCGAATTATACTCTTTCTTTTTAGATGCCTCCACTATATACTGAGCCACAGGCTAGGCCATCTAGGCCTTCCGGGGAGTTGGGAGAGGGGGTTCGACTCGCGGTCGAGGCAGACGCAGAGCACCTGTCGTGGAGGAGGAGTCCAGCAGGGAGGAGGAGCCTGCACATCCCCAGTCAGAGACATCTGCTGGCAGAGAGGGTGGCTCTAGTTCCGGTTTCAGTAGTGGAGATGAGGCCGAGGAGGGTTCCGAGGATGACAGCCCTGATTCAGATGACGATGATGGTGTAGAGGCTGTTCCGCAGAAGAGAACGAAGAGGGCCTCTTACTCCTGTGTTTGATAGCATTGATGTAGCTGTTTCCTGCTTTATTTGCCTTTTTTACTAGTAGTTGTAGCACATTGTATATTATTAGGCAGTTTTATTTTTTGTAAAACTTGTACCCTTGTTATAAAATGTTGTAACAAAGGAAGCATGATGGAATGAAACAACTTTTTGAAAAAGTGTTGTATTTTATGTTCTCAGCATTGCATCGCTTCATTTCGCACGAAAATGAGATTGAATGAAATTGTGCACTGATAATTGCCAAGTCAGGTAATGAACCGACACAACAAACTAAACAATCGACTTACTAAAAAAGGACACATACTTAGCAAGTTTACAACTCGATAAACAAGACACAACAATGTTGATTAAACAAAGAGTAACAACTCAATATACAAAACTCAACAGCTCGACAAAACTTAACAACTCGATCAACTTAACAACTCGACAAACAAAGCAACAACTCGATAAGCAAAACAACAACTCGATAAGCAAGACTTAACAACAACTCGATAAACAAAATGCATTTCGGACGATCTGGGTGACGGAACGCATCCGAAACAGAGAAAAATTTGCACCTTCAACACTCCCGATGCATGGAAATGCTAGGAACACTCTTCCAAAAGCTAGGACAAGACCAAAGCCCTGCTTTCCTCCATGGCCGACCATCATAGGGAGCTGGCCAACCAGCTTTTTCCATCAGAGACCAAGGGGGGTGGTCGGCCTACCAGAAAAGGTGGTCGGCCGACCACCTGGCTTAGCCACCAACAAATTCTTGACACGTGTCCCCTGAACAGTGCCTTATCTCCTATAAAAGTCCCAGCTTCGTGGTTCTTTCATTTCATCTTAGTTTTGCATCAAAATGGAAGCATTTCTCATCCAAAATCTCAAAGCTTGGATTGCTTCTCTAGACGGCTCAGAAAAGTTGAACTTCCGGGGCTTCGGCTTGAATGCACTATTCACACTGGGCCATACTCCGCTGCATCTTCCTTTCCTCCATGCCGCGGCAAGGTTTTGGAATCCGGTAACACACGTCTTTAGCTTTAGCGGGCAAGAGATGTGTCCTACCTTCGAGGATTCCCAAGCTTTGATGGAATCCGAGCGCAATGAGGAAATCTTGCCTCAACTCCGATTTGACCACGTCCAAGCCCTAGGACGAATGTGCGGCCTCACTTTGCATGATGCTCGATCATTGGTTCACGATGGGGAGCTGGAGATCCCAAGCTTGGTTCACTGGTTTTCTGATGCTTGCGACCGCGGCGACCATCATTGGCAGGGCTATCGGCGACACGCGCTTTGCCTATGCTTGCTATCCCACTTTCTGCTTGCCCCAGGCTCCGTTGGATTCAGTGTTCAGTTGATCGAGGCTGCCCAAGATTTGAAGGAGGGCAAGGGCTGTATCGCCATGACATTGGCTAAGACATTGATGGGTTTAGACGCTTTTCATCGCCGGGAGACGGCTAGGCTTGCGGGGAGCCCACTACTATTGCAAGTAATGTTTCCCACCCAATCTCACATATGTATTGCTCATATCACTCGACCCTCGGGCTCGGCTTTTCTCATAAAACCCTTTTCTTTCTTTTCTCTCATCATACATCTCTCTATTCTTTATTCTCTCATTTTTCATCCCTCCTAGGTGTGGTTGATGGACAAGTTACAGATTGTGGAGCCTTGCCCAGCATACTTAGCTCGCGGCTACTTTTTTCGACAACGCCTGGTCGATGCCCTGGATGAGGGGTGGTGGTACAACTGGATGTGCAGTTTATCTACAAATCGCATCGCTTGGCACTGCCCTTGGCTCAATCTGCCGGCAATGAGTTACAACATGAACTGTCAACCTGGGATTCAATTGATTGCCATGACACACTGTGTCTTCTACTTTCCGTTCCGGTTCCAACGCCAGTTCGGGCATGATCAGACTTGCCCGCCAGAGGGGATAGAGTACCCCGCTACATTCCCAGCCTGAGGCACACAGCTTGCCCGGTATGCCACAACATGGAGAACTAGAGAACTCCTGGCCCCGCTCCCACTTTCAGTTGCACTTTGTCTGATGAGTGCTTGGATTGGCTCAATGAAGAGGCACAGGAAGGGCCCACTTTGGCATCAGAGGCTTTGACCAGCTCTGGGGGGGGGCGCGGGAACACCTAACTTATCTATGCCCGGATTTATTGCTTTATTAGTACTTCCAAGTTTTCTTTATGAATGTAATAAAAAGCAACCTCAAATTTGTATACAAGAGCAGGAGAACTCTATATTGAAACCAATGAAATTGAAGGTTGTGGGTACTGAAATTTTTTCGCTTTGGTCCAAAATGGTCTAAGTTGTAAAAAGATTAATTTTGAACAACGTCAACTTTTATTAAAACTTTTTAAAAACCATTTTCGATATGGATCAGAACTGGACATGCCTGAAATCTGTCACTGAGATGCACAACCTCGGATCCTGGCAACTGGAAAGTTGCCCCTAGTCTAAAAAGTACCGCGGCACTGCACAACAACGGAAAGTTGCCCCTAGTCTGAAAAGCACTGCATTGGAGATCATAACCGAACTCTTGAATGCTGAACAGACAAAGACGGCCAAGATGTTCAAATGGACAAAGTTGATCGAGGAAAAGTTTATGGCTGAACTTCAGGATGAAGTTGCCTACGTATCCTAAAGATGGGAATCAAGCCTTACGTAGTTTAGGCTCGGGTTCACTCGAGTATTTTCACTCTCCTTTTACGCTCTAACTTTTGCCAAGGCTGCCCTTTGCAGGTTTTCAACCTTGTGAGCTCAGTTTTTATAATTTCAAAAAAAAATAAAAATTTGTACTTTGACTTTTGCCTAGGCTGCCCTCTCGGGTTTTCGGCCTAGCGAGCCTCTCAGGGGTAATATTTCTTCAACTTGTCCATGTTGATCGGTTGGGAGAACTCTAGGCCATCTAGGTCCATCAAAACCACAGCTCCACCTGACCAGATAGACTTAATGATGTAGGGACCAGTCCAATTGGGTCTGAACTTGCCCCTAGGGTCGTAGATGGGAGCTCGGTTGTCCTTGAGTACCAAATCTCCTTCTTTTAGATTCCTGGACTTAACCTTCTTGTTAAAAGCTTGGGCAATTCTACGCTGATAACCTTGAACATGGTACAATGTTTTCAGTCTTCTTTCATCAAAGAGCATGAGTTCCTCAAATCTGCTCTGCTGCCAATCTGCTTCAGCTATTTGACACTAAGCCAACACTCGTAAAGACAGAACCTCAATCTCGATAGGTAGAACGGCCTCCATCCCATAAACTAATGAATACGGAGTCGCCCCAGTAGAAGTTCGAATTGACATCCGGTAACCCCACAGAGCAAACGGCAGCTTATCTGGCCAATCCCGGTAGGTTTCCACCATCTTCTGCAGTATGTGCTTAATGTTCTTGTTGGCGGCCTCAACCGCTCCATTGGTTTGCGGCCGGTATGTGGATGACTTATGAAAAGCCATGTTGTATTTATCCAACAAGTCAATCACTTCCTTCTTGAAGTGGGAACCATTATCTGAAATGACCTCGTTTGGGACCCCATAACGACAGATGATGTTGTTCCTGATAAACTTTGCAACGTGTGACGCCTTCAACACCGCATATGATTGGGCCTCAACCCACTTTTGTGAAATAATCTATCGCGACTAGGATGAACTCATGCCCATTTGATCCTTTTGGAGTGACAGCCCTGATCACATCGATTTCCCAAACTGAAAATGGCCATGGCTGAGTCATATTGTACAGCTTCGACGACGGAATGTTCATGCGGTTTGCATTTATCTGACACTTGTGGCATCGCCGAACAAAGCCGATACAATCCTCCCCCATGGTGGACCAATAATAACCTTGTCTGAGGATCTTTCGCGCTAGCATTACCCCGTTCATATGCGCACCGCACTCCCCTCCATGGATGGCCTCCATTAGGTGTTTCGATTCTTCAGCTTCAACGCACAGTTTATGCATTTCCAGATGACCTCTCTTATACAATTTACCTTCGCAGATAATGAATTGAACGGCCATTCTTCTGATTGCCCTTTTATTCTTGGCATTTACCCCTGGTGGATATGTTTCCTTCTCCAAGAAATTCCAAATATCATAATACCAGGGGTTCTCATCCTGAACCTCATCTATAGTAGCAATTGACTCGTAAGCCGACACAAATTTCTGGTCGATACTGACCGGACGCATTTGGACTCCAAACGGGATGTCTATCATGGAAGATAGAGTTGCTAGTGAATCTGCGAACCTGTTGTTTTCTCTTAGTAAATGAGTGAAGTTCAGCTTCTCAAATTGAGGAATCAGCAGATCCAAGGTCTGGTGGTACATTATCATCTTTTCCTCTTTGACCTTCCAGTCTCCTTTTGCTTGAGACAAAACAAGGTTCGAGTCCCCGATGATGTCCAACCGTTTTGCCCCTAGTTTCAGGGCTGCTTCTAGACCGGCAATGCATGCCTCATATTCTGCTTCGTTGTTCGAGACTTTGAATCGGAGTTTGAATGATAGAGGGATACGGGAATTGTCGAGTTCTATCAGTAACACCCATATCCCATACCCGTACTAGTTTGACGCTCCGTCAAAGTACATCGTCCAAGTTTCGTCTTCGATATGCAAAATGGCCTTATCTGGGAATAAGTACTCAACTGCTTCACCTCCTTCCACTGGATGATCAGCTAAGAATTCTGTTACTGCTCTTCCCTTGACTGACTTGCGCGTCACATATTTCAGATCAAATTCGGAAAGCAACAGCAACCAACGAGCTAGCCTACCCATAAGTGCCGGTTTCTCGAAGAGATATTTGATGGGATCTAGTCGTGAAACCAACATTACGGAGTGAGCTAACAGGTAGTGCCGCAGCTTCCTGGTAGCCCATACCAAAGCTAAGCAAGCCTTTTCCAACGGTGTGTAACGAGTCTCACACTCTAGCATCTTCTTGCTCAGATAGTAGACGGCTCTCTCCACTTTGTCCTCTTATTCTTGTAGGAGTATGCAGCCCATCGTAGTCTCAGTTACTGAAAGATACAAAATCAACGGTCTCCCCGGCTCTAGTGGTGACAACACGGGCGGGTTCTGTAAGGGGGTGTTTGCGAAGAAAAAAAATAGCATAGTTTAGGCTAAAAATCACAAAAAGACAAAATAGGCTAAAATAGCTAATAAGACAAAATATCACATCCAACCATAATCATTTCACTTTTTCTCTCACAAATATCACATCCAACCAAAAAAAAATCCAATCATCTTCCCAAACACAAAAATTTTAACCTACTAAAATAGTCAAAAACTAAAATAGCCTACTAAAATAGCCACTTCCCAAACGAGGCCTAAGTATTCCTTGATCTGTTCAAAAGCAGCTTGGCATCGGCCGTCCCATTGGAACTTCTTTCCTTTCTTCAGGAGGCCAAAAAGTGGTTCACAAGTCAAGGTTAATTTTGAGATAAACCGTCTTATGAATTGCACTTTACCCAGAAAGCCTCGCACCTCCTTTTCAGTCCTTGGTGGTGGCATTTCTAGGATGGCCTTGATTTTGGAAGGGTCGACTTCGATACCTCTCTGTGTAATCAGAAACCCTAGCATTTTTCCTGTTGTAACACCAAACATACACTTCTGAGGATTCAGCCGCAACCGGAATTCTCTGATCCTTTGAAAGAACTTTTGCAAGGTGGTGTAGTGGCCCTCTCTTTCTTTGGACTTGACAATCATGTCGTCCACATACACCTTAACCTCTTTGTGGATCATGTCATGCAATATCGTGGTCGCGGCCCGTTGACATGTAGCTCCAGCGTTCTTCAGCCCAAATGGAATTACCCTGTAGCAATAAGTCCCCCACGGGGTGGTGAATGCAGTCTTTTCTCGGTCTTCAGGTGCCATCACCATTTGGTTGTAGCCTGAAAAGCCATCCATGAACGAAAGCAAAGCATGCCCTGCTGTGAAGTCCACTAATTCATCAATATGTGGCAAGGGGAAGTCGTCCTTCGGACTAGCTCTATTCAAGTCCCTGAAATCCATGCATACCCGGATCCTACCATCCTTCTTCGGCACCAGAACGATGTTGGCCAACAAAGTTGGGTATTCGAATACCAGCAGAAAACCTGCGTCAATTTGCTTGGTGACCTCTTTCTTAATCTTGAGAGCTCAGTCCGAGCAGATCCTTCTGAGTTTTTGTTTAACGGGTCGGGCCTCGAGGTCAAGAGGGATCCGATGTTGTACAATCTCAGGATCGATTCCAGCCATGTCTTCGTAGGACCACGCGAAAACATCTTTGAAATCTTTTAATAAAGTGACTAAGCGCTAGCGTTCCTCCGAAGACAACGTGGACCTGATCTGGACCAGCCGCGGGTCCTCCTTAGTACCAATGTTCACAGTAGTGATTTCATCCATTAAGGGTTTAACAAATCTTTCCTGCTCTTGTTCAATTATGCGTTGCAAAACCGGAGGAATTTCTTCCTCGTCGTTTTTATCAAAATTTTGAAAGTCTGAGTTAATGCAATAAATCAAGGGCACAGAAAAGTACTCAGAAACCACAGCCACATCATTCTCATTAAGCACATCCAAATCGTCCGATTCTTCGGTTACAACAGACTCAAAAGAGAAAGAAAAAGATGACTTGGACAGGACTGTGGTATCCGGGTTATCACCTCCTAGAATACCAGACTCAGACTCAGTCGAGTTGGAACCTGATTCCGACTCAATAGACTCGGTGGAATCAGATTCCGGCTCACTACCTGACCCGGTGCCGCTTGACAAAAATCCCTCTTCATACTGCCAAATGAGAGAGGGTGTGATAGATGCATCCAAAATGTTTGCTGGTAGGCTCGCAATGATTTTATTCCCGATCACGCATATCGAGAAGTTATCCCCCAAGCACTTCTGTTCAATAGGAGGATCTGAAAGTAGACACGCCAGCGCTACCCCCATTTCACTTTCGGCATCCTCAGACTCCACTTTGTTACTCTGCTCAGCCTCAGCTAATAGGTTTGTCTACTCTTCGGCAACGTCATCCCCGGAAAACTATAGGTAAAGAAGATCTCAAACCCGGGCACGCGCTTCCTCTCTGCGTTCAGCCATGGTTCCGGGAAGCCGCAAAATGGAAAGTCCTTCCCCTCCCGGACGAAGCGTCCGTTTAGGGTACCCTGGATGGGTCGGTGCATTAACTCATAAGGCTTCCTGACCTTCTTTGCTCTGGCTCTCCTAGCCATCTCCTTACCCTTCCTTATCCAATCCTCCTTGGTGGGTAGATAACCCAAACCAAAAGTATGCGGGTTGTATGGCACTTCGGCCAACGCTGCAATACCCTTCTGGCCGCTCTTTCCCAATCCCATCTCGGGGATGTGTTGAAGCTTGTTCATGAGGTATACTGATTGAGCACTGACATACACCCCCTCATTAACAGCCAAAATGTTCTGCACAACCCGGGCCTCAGCCAGAGTGAAACCGGATAAGAACACATCCTCCATACCGTGCTCAATTTCCAGGACTGGTGTAGACACCTCTGGTGGTGGATGGATCGATGAATTCCCAAAAACAATGGCTACTCCCTTCCCATGGGGGTATTTCACCATCTGATGCAAGGTGGATGAAACTGCCTTCACCTGGTGCAGCCACGGCCGTCCCAAGAGTAGATTGAAGGTCATAGGAACTTGTAAGAAGTGAAAGTCAATCTCATGTTGCCCCAGCCCAACCTTGGTCTGAATTTTCACTGTCCCCGTTACTTCTTGGCTCGTGTTGTCATATGCCCGAATCACCTGGGCTGTCGGTACAAAGTCCGCGGTCTTTAAACCGATGGCATATGCAGTTCTTGCCGGGCACACATTGATGGCAGACCCTGTGTCAACAAGCACCACGGGTATCCATTTGTTTCTACGCTCCACAGAGATATAGAGTGGCTTGTTATAGTTCGCACCCTCAGGTGGCAATTCTTTGTCAAAGAAAGTCATCATCGGGGTAGCCCCTCCCGGAAAAACTAAGCCCACCAGCTGTTCGGGCGTGGTGTCTATTGAGAGCTTGGCCTTGTTCATGGCCGATAAGACAGCTTGTCGATGCACTTGCGATGCCATAAGCAGTCCCCAGATGGAGATGTCTGCTTGTATCTTTTTCAACTGCTTCAGTACAGCCTCTTCTTCGAATTGCTTCTCTTTTTGCTTCTCTGCCACCTTATCTTTCCCAAACGCCTCTGGCTGATCTAGATGTGGGGGCTTGAAATACTGCCCGCTTCTAGTCATATGATCGACTTCGCCGATGTACCAAGTATCGTCTGGCTGGTTGCTCCCCCAATCTTCATCCGTGTGGGCAAGACATAGATCATCGTCCTCCCACCACATTCCATCGGCAGCCAACAGACACCTGTCCGGTCCCGGTACAATTATGCTCGTATTACTTTCCGTCCACATGCTCGCAGCATTCTCTGTACCCGTGCACTCGGCACTTTCAGTCCCGACGAGGGCTTTAGCTTTCCTGATTCTCTCAGAATCCCCAAATCTTTCTTGTTCCAACTGCGTCAGTACAGCTGGCTGTTCAATAATTCCTGTATTCAAAATGCCCAGATTTTGAGAAAAATTCTTAGCACCGGCGCTCTCAAGTGATGCATTCTGATTTCCGGCCCTTCCGGCCACAACTGATGTCTTTGCCCCTGTCGGGCCCCATTCCAACTGAGTTTCGTCGACAACATCTGGTAGGTCATCAAGCCACCTGGTGACCTCTGTGGACTCCTCAAAATCAGACCAGTTGACTGCCATGCCCTCTGGATCTTGTTCATTGAAAAATTAGAGGTTAGCAAAGTCTCCTTTCACAGCTGCGAAGTCATCTATCCTCTGACCAGATTCATCCCCCTATATCACACAAAGCACTTCCCCAGCCGGCAATTCCACATTTGGCCCAACCTAGCCTACTGATAGAATGTAGTCACTCCGACAGTATACCTCCTCAGTAAAACTTCCAGATTCCGCTAGTTCTAACTCAACAATCCTATTCTGCCCTGAAATCTCCCCTGTTCTGTCTTTGACAGCCACCACTATTGGTCCGGGTTGGGTTCTGGAGATGTCCAACATGCACAAGTCAGTGCAGTTAGGAAGGAGCACCTCCGGCTTGGGTAGGTGGGACGGGGTGATATATATGCTAGGATCGTAGGATACGACCCCAGTCTGGATAAAGTTGATATGTTTGGGGGGTAGAGCTTGGTTGTACGGTGGGAGAGGGTTTGTTGTGACATTGGGTTTTTCGAGAGGCACAATCACCTGCTTGTCAATGAGATCCTGGATCTCGTGACGCAGTCTAAAACATTGGTCAGTGTTGTGACCATGTTGTCGGTGATACGCGCAGTATTTTGCTGGGTTATGAGAGGGAGGGAGTGGATTTGGCAATGGCCTCGGCTCCCGGGGCTTTAAGTGCCCTTTCCTGATTAATACCCCCAGAGCCTTGGACAGGGGCATATATAATGGGGTGAACGTCCTTTGGCCTCGAGGTTGGTATTTGGTGGTTTGTGTGTTCCTTCCGGACGCGCCGGAGAAAGGTGTAGCTGCTATGGGTCTTGGAGGGGGAATGGTGGTGACCATGCTTACTTCTGAAGCTCTAGCATTTGCGGCATTGCTGGTGCCTGTATTGTTGTTGCGGTTGAAGGTTCTTCTGGGTTGCTCTCTGTCATTACCAATCAAGCCCTGTTTGAAGGCATCCTCAATTTGTACTCCCATCTTGTGCAGATCTGAAAAGGTAGGGAAGGGGAGCACGATCATTTTCTGCATCAGCTTAGGCTAGAGATTGCGAACAATCATCCGGATTTGATCTTTATCGGTAGGCCTTAAGATCATCATTGAGGCCTTCGCCCTCCACCTGGCTACGAACTTTGAAAAGTTCTCCTTAGGCTCCTGCCTTGTTGTCTCAAGATCACAAGTTGTGATCTCGATTTGTGTGTTATAGGAGTACTGTGCAATGAAAGCCTCAGCCATCTCATCCCAGTTTCGCTTAACTTCGTCTTCTAATTTTGCATACCAGATAGCGGCCACACCCGATAGGGTTCGGCCGAATAATGAAAGCTTCTACGGTCTGATGAGGCCCATCGGCCGTAGTGTATCGGAGAACAAACGGAGATGCACCATGGGATCCCCAGAACCGTCAAAGCGGTCGATTTGTGGCATTTTGAACCTATCTAGCAGCGTCACAGCCATGTCAGTATACCCGTCCTTAATGTCCTGGATAGACTTCACCCCTTGGGATTTCTTGAACAACTTCTCAAGCTTGCTCAATTTTAACGCGGTAGGGTCGACCTCGAACTCGAAAGGAGAGTCCGATAGATTGGTAGGTGTTCTGGATAGCTGGGGTAAAATTGGGGGCGGTGATGGCCCTATCGGAATGTCCGTACCTTCCTAGACATTGGGTGTTTCCCCGGGTGTCTGAACCCCTGGTGGTGGAGGAGTTTGATGTGAAGCAGATGCTCCGGTTTTTTGTTGCAACCTGGCAATTAACTCTGCCTGCTGGGCCATGATCTCGGCCTGTTGTTTGGCAAATTCATCTCGACGAACAGCATCCTGCTGCATGGCTCTCATGGTGTCATGCATCTAACGCATCATTTCCTCAACTCCTGTCGTTCCTGCCATATTGCCCTGGTCTATCTGAACTACCGGTAGGTCTAACTCTGGAGTAACCTCGGGAAGCTCAACCTGACTATTCAAAGTCCACTAATCTGGCAATCTTTGTTCGGATACACTGCGTTTCCTCGATCTCCGTCTGATAACTGGGGGTAGAGAGTGGAACACTGGTTGTCCGTCGACCAGATCCTCAGATCGATTGAGTCGGCGACCTCTTGTCTAGAGTGCTTAGGGAATATCTGCTTGGTCTGAAGCAATTGTGCTAAACTACCTAGCAAAAAGATAAATAAAGCAATAATAAGGAAATAAACAACCAGACGAACGGATAGCATAACGGCTTAAAATAAATATACAACACACAGTTGGGCATCACAACACACAGTTGATAAGCTAAAAATGTTGTTCTCCAACACTATTCATTATCCCCAAATCACTGTCCCCAAACTGAATCTGATACCCACAGATAACTGATTCTCAAAAATACTGAATTGGTGCCCGCAGGCCTGATGCCCGAACTTGCAAACTGATACATGCATTCCTATAGAGACGCACTCTAAAAGTACATAACAAGCAAGTGAGAGCCAAAACACCCCTATGTTGGGATAGGGTTTCCCTGTCGTAATTTGTCAGGAGCTAGGGTTTCACTACGCACGCAGCGGTTTCAAACAACCTATAATCGGGTAAGTAACCTGTCCCAGCTTGGAATAGTCACTATGGATTCCAATTATGCACTAGGTCGAATGGTCAAAAGGGTGCCCCGGTAAAATCGGGGTTTGTGTTCCCGTCGCGGCAGAGCCCGCAACCGGTCAGCCTTATGTCACGCTTCTCGAAGCGAGCCTCTGACAAACCATTCAGGAATAGCATACAGCAAACACGGTGTCCTAGGCGCACCAATGCACATGCAATGCGAAGAAACACACAAGTATAGTAAAAACCAGATATCATGAGTTCGAGTCAAGTTCTCTAACTCTCCAACAGAGTCGCCAGAAACTGTAGACGTCCCCGAACATCCCGGGAGGATGAATCCCGTTTTGTTCATATGGGCTCACTACAGCTCAGGACTCAAAGTTACGGTCCTGTATCTAATCTCGCAGAGTACAATGCAAGACCGATGAATCATCAAAGAGTCCAAATCTGGCAAATCATTTTTGAAAACATTTTTCTTTAAGAAGTGCCAAACATGGACTGCTTTGCCATATACAGAGTCGCCACCTAAATATTTTATTTTGGGAAATTTAGGAAACCCTGACTCGTTTGCCTAAGGCCACGTGTTCGTCATCACCAAAGCTAACTCGGCTCGGGAACTTGGGTACGATTGGGGAAGGTCACTTCATGAGCACCCCCGATCGCCCGATCAAAGATCGGCCTCTACTAACCATGATATCTAGTTTTGAAAACATTATGCGTTCTTATTCCGGTTATTAGCCTAGATTTACTATGTGATGCGCACAACATAGAAGTATAGACTGAATCGCACGAATTGGAACAAAACATTTCATGTTTGTTTTTGAAAGCGATTTGCTACTCGCAAGTAGGCTAAAAATGCAAATTTTGCCACCCTCGGGTGGGCTTAGAAAAGATGTTTTGCCACTAGCTAGTGGGCTTAAAACTCACAGTTAATGCATTATTCCAATTCAGATAATCCAACCTTCACCCACAGGCATTCAGGCAGATATATCACATAAGAACATAGCTTCATGGTAAGCATGCTATCATGGCAGTCACTCACACACATGCAAGGATGCTGAAACATAAACACTTACCGAGTATTCCAAGCCAAAATAGAAGCTATGTTAGAAATCCATGCATGATCCTAACTATGCTGAAATGCCTAATGCAACACATGCGAAAATGCAACTACAATAGGCTCGGCTATTCTAAGAATGGCATATGAAATGCTACAACTAACAAGTATTCAACTCGGAATTGAAATACAATGCAGTTAGTATGATGCGCCGAGCCCGGTGCGTGCAAAACAGATGAATGGATGCAAACATGCGAGCATAAGTATGCTAGTTGAAACATGCCCTAATCTAACCATCATAAGCTGGTAAATAAAAGGGAGAAAGGAGTGGGGATAGAAGACATACATCACACTCACGCACACTTATTACAACACTGCCCTCACTCGGAGGGTCTGAATAAATAATTCAGTCCGAATAAATAATTACAGTCCGAATGAATGATTAAATATTACAAAACCCTAATTAATTAACAAATTAACTAGCAAAGCAAATAAGCTAGCATGCAAATTCATGGACCGCCTCAGCTCTGTTCCGAATGATGAAAGATGCATGCTCGAGTCGCCTCGTCGGGAAATTCCATCGCGATGCCTCGTCTCGCCATTGTTTGCAACTGATTTTAGAAATTTGCACAAGGCTCCAAGAGGCTGAAACTCCACCCTAGGAAGGCTACCGACTAGCTATTGGCTTGGGAAACACCTGCCGACCACCCTTTCTGGTGGATACCAAAAAAGGTGGTCGGCCTGCCAGAAAACTTGGTCGGCCAACCACTTTCTGCCCCTGGATCCTGGTTTTCTGCAACACAAAGCAAGAGAGAGACATGGTAAGGTATTTTCAACAAATGTGTGCACGACCACACTCCCCGTCCTTGCACAAGCTCAGGGGAGTGTAGACCTCGATCCTCGTGCCACAATTCACGCATCTCAATGCATGGTGGCCGAGGAGTCGAATTGCATGACTCGATGTGAAATGAATGCACGTATAAACACAACAAGGCCTAGACTCCATCATGGTTAATCCGGAGTGTCGGCGACCGGGAATTGAGACACGTTTCGTCACTTAGAGTATGGAACGTCCCTCGTTTCCCATACTTGGGCTAACTTCTATCCCAAACACAATGCAAATGAGATGGCATACAAAATGCTAACCTAGCATACGCAATGCTATGGACTAAGATGGCATACACAATGCACGTGATGTAACATGGCATGCACAATGCTCTAACATGCAACCTAGCATACGCAATGCTATGGACTAAAATGGCATACACAATGCATGATGGACTTACACCAATATGAGTGGACCTCAGCCACACTCACATCAGTCGCCATATGATGGAAATGAGACAACCGAAACACATGCAAACATGCACGATGCAAGGGACCGATCCTAAGGCATCAAATGCCACTCTACCAAAGCATGGTAAAGGATGAAACATGGCCTAAAATGACACGTGATACAGCTCTGAAATGGCACAAAATATGGTCCCGAAACATGCAAATATGGCACACAATGCAAGCTAGGGGACCCGGGTACCGAAACTAGTGAAGTGCGTTACACTAGAGGTACCCAAAGCAATGCACCAAAGGCAAAACCAACCCCAAACAGACCCTAGGTAGGTCTGAAACAGTGGGGAAATGGCCTAAAATGATGGCTCAGAATGCAACGAAATGGAGCTCATCCAATGGTCCGAAAACAAGGCATACAAGTCCGACTCTCAAACACATTTAAAGAGTACAAAACATGGCAATATGACATTCAAACAAGCTCTGAAATATGATTTATAATGAGCCCAAAACATGAACACACCTCAATATATGCATGTAATGAACCTCAAAACTCAAAGTTAAGCATGGGTATTGAACTACAAGCATGCAAAACCAACATCATTCAACCGTGAGACCCAAAAACAGAGCTAGGGCAGTCCAAAATAAGCACAATATCAGTTTAAGGCATGGCCAAAAAGTGTTAAAATCAAGGGTCAACAAAGCATGCAAAGAAAGCTAGTGAACCATGAGTTACACTACAACTATATGGAGCATATGAAGGCTGACCAAACCAGCCAAAAACTGAAGAATGCCATGCCAAAATATGCCCAAATAACCACTGAAAATCAGTCAATGCATGCAAGAATGATGGGCTCCTTTGAAAGGCCGATAAGGGGGTTGTTCTACACATGCATGATGGACACACACAATGGAAAAACCACCTCTAGACAGATTTTTTGAGAGTCCTAAAACCCACTAAAAAGAGCCTGAAATGGGTCTAGGAAACATGCAAATAAAGGCTCCTTTGAAAGGCCCTGAATGGGATTGTTCTACACATGCATCAAAGACACAAAATATGGCAAAATGGGCTCTGGACAGAGTCAAGGCAGACCTTAAAACTCACCAAATAGGGCCTGAAATGTGACTTCACAACATAGAAGTAGGAGCCCCTTTGGAAGGCCAACAAAGCTAGTAAAGAGAACAAGGGGTGAGAGGGTCACCCCTCTCTGATTTTAGTGCTCAAAAACACATCTAAGCCACTGAAAATCCACTGGATTTCAGTGGCCAAAAGGCAAAACCAAGGCCAACACAAATGCTCTAATGCATAGCCTTAAACATGAGGAAATGAAGCATGCAAAGGGGAAAGTGACCTCAAACAGAGAAGTGACCTTAATCAAACATCAAGAGGGGCTCAAAATAAGACTCTTTTTAGTTTATAACAAATCTCGAAAATTCTCACAAGTAAGGCTAAGATACAAAATAAAATAAGCCTACAAAGAGGGATAGAGCATACAAGGAGGTAGAAGACCTCAAACAGAAAAGTATACTTAATCAAACTTCAAGAGGAGCTCAAAATAAGACACTTTTCAGTTTATAACAAAACCTAGAAATGCTTGCAAATAGGGCTAAGTTATGAAGCAAAATAATGCAAAAAATGGGGCAATGAGGACTTACCCTTGTAGCACAGCAATGCAGCAAGTTCTGGACCAAGAAGGTGAGTCTTCAACCTCTGAAAAATAGTTCCAAGATGCTTGGATGGATGGTGGAGGTGGTAAGCTAGGAGGTGTAGTGTAAATGGCCAAGAATATTAGGGTTTGGAGCTTGAAGAAGAGAGCTATGGAGGGTGGAGTGTATAAGCCTCTGCCAAATGTGTCTAACCCTTGCAAATGGAGGGGGAGTGTTTTTTTTATAGAGAGAGAGAGAGATAAGGCTTCTTGGAGAAGCCTCAAGAGAGGGTCAAAGCTTCTCAAAGAAGCTTAACCGAAAGGGTCAAGCTTCTTGAGGAAGCTAGACCAAAAGGGTCAAGCTTCCTCAAGAAGCTCGACAAAAGAGTCAAGCTTCTCTAAGAAGATAAGCAAGAGGGTCAAAACCAACTTAAAGAGACCAACAAAATGCTCAAAATCTCGGACAGTGGGTCAAGTGCTACACAGCTGGCACAGCTGTATGTAACTCAGGAAGGCCAAAAAGCAGAAGGTAGGCCGACCAGTCCAAGTGGTCGGCTGACCACTATCCCTGGCCGGCCGACCAGGGTTCAAAAAGGTCAAGGAATGCTGGTCGGCCATACCAGAAAGGTGGTCTCTCAGATGAGTAGAACACAGCTGTATAGTGGGAGATCGGAAAATGTGACCCAAGAGAGAGAAAAACTAGCTTTCTAGCAATGTTCAAAAGGGTCAGGAAGAAAACCTGGTCGGCCTAACCATATTGGTGGCCTCCCAGGTGAGTAAAACACAATAGTGGTATGGGAGACCAGAAATTATGGCTCAAAAGTGAGGAAAACCAGCTTTCTGTCAAGAAAACCGGCTGGAGGAGAGAGAAAATAATTTTCAAAAGAATTGCTGGTCGCCCACCATCCTACCACTTTCCAAACAGTGAAAATAGGGTCCATACAAAAAATGAACCCTAACCGATGCAAAACAAGGGTTCGGGGGCCAAAACACGCAGCCCGGGGCCCTGAAAACAGGCTGTTAGGTACCAGAAGTGGCGTGCGACCACCAAGGTGGTCTCTCGGGCCATAGTTTCCCTCAAAACAGAGGAAACAAGGTGTGTACCAAAAACTGAAGCAAACGGAGGTAATTAAGCGGTCCCGAATCGAGGCACGCGACCGACGGCTCCGAAAATCGAAAACTGGTCTCCAAACGGGAAAAATGGCCTACGACCACAAAATTTAGCCTACGGCCACTGAGAGATGGTCTACGAGACCTCTCCCTCCCTTCTGGAAGAGAAAACAAAGAAAACAAAACATGGTTCGCAAACCGAGGCAAAGCATAAAAGAGCTCCGAAGTCCGGAGGCAAGGCTCTCAGCCGAGACCCCGCAACCTCAGAACGAGCACAATATACATCATCGCCGAGCGCTCCGTCGGTGACGTCTGAGTCTTAAAGTCGGTAAAAAATGGGGTGTCTACACTAGCCAGAAAAACTAGTTGGCCGACCACTTTTTTGGTCTTTCAACAACCAAAAGTGGTCGGCAGGTGTCAGGAGAGACCAAAGTGGTCGGCCACCCTCCCACAAGACTCCCAAGGTGAAGTTTCAGCTTTCAGGAGCTTGGTGCAAGTTTCTGAGAAGAAATGAAAACAGAGACAAATCGGGGCATCGCATTGGATTTCCGAACGAAGCGACCGGGCATGCATCCATTCTTCTCCTTCCGATAACCTCCTGTTTTACTGCTTTCCTTAGCTGCTTGTAGACGCGCCCGAACATCCCAGGAAAATCCCGTTTTGTTCATATGGGCTTACTACTACAGTTTGGACTCAAATGTCACGGTTTTGAATATGATCTCGCAAAGTGCAATGCAAGACCGATAAATCACCAAAGAGTCAAAATCCGACAAATCGTTTTGAAAAATTGATTTTTGTAAAGAAGTGTCAAATATGGACTGCTTTGCCAGATACGGAGTCGCAACCTAAATATTTTATTGGGGGAATTAGGAAACCCTAACTCGTGCCTAAGGCCAAGTGTCCATCATCACCAAAGTTGCCTCGGCTCGGGAACTTGGGTACGAGACGGGAAGGTCATGCAATGAGAACCCCCGCTCGCCTGATCAAAGGGTCGGCCTGTACAAAGCATGATATCTTGTTTTTGAAAACACATGTGCTCTTATTCCGGTTATTAAGCCTAGAACTACTATGTGATACGCACATCAAACAAGTATAGACTAGATCGCCTAAGTTGGAACAAAACATTGCATATCTGTTTGTTTGAACACGGTTTGGAGTTTGCTACTCGTAAGTAGGCTAAATCGCGAATTTCAATGAATTGTTCCAATTCAAGTAACCCAACCTTCACCCACAAGCATTCAGGCAGTTATAGCAAATAAGCAATTAGCCTCATGGTAAGAATGCTTTCATGGCAATCAATAACACACATGCAGTATGCTAAAACGTAAACACTCACAGTGTACTCCGAGCCAAAACAAAGAACTAGTTAGTAATCAATGCATGATCCTAATTCATGTTAAGATGGCTAATGCAACGCATGCGAAAATGCATTTAAAATAGGCTCGACTATTCTAAGATGGCATATGAAGTGCAACAATTGATACATGTATTCAACTTGGAATTGAAATACAATGCAGTTAGTATGATGCGCCGAGCCCGGTGCATGCAATGCAGATGAATGGATGCAAGCATGTTAGCATAAGGATGCTAATCAAAGCATGCCCTAAAACAAACCACTGAAAGCAGGCAAGTAAAAGGGAGAAAGAAATGGGGCTTGGAAGACATGTACACACACACGCACCCTTATTACAACATATGCCCTCTCGACGGAGGGTCCGAATAAATAATACAAACCAACTAATTAACTAACTAACAAACTAATTAATTATGACACAACCGAATGAATAACTAGCTACCACTAATTATTACAAAACTTAATTAATTAACAAATTAACTAATTAAGTTACAAAACCAAATGCTAATTAGCAAGTAAGGAAAACAGTAAACAATGTTGTTCCAGCTTTGGTTGGGGGGAGAAGAGGATGCATGCTCAGTTGCCGCCCCGAAAAGTTCTCCGGTTGATCTTTAGAGGCTTTGTCTGCATGGTGTCCTCAAGGAATTCTAGCTGAACCTTACCAAAACCATGCTGAGGAATGCACCAGTGGCCTGCCGTCCATAGGGAGCCACTACCGACCCCCCTGCCGACCAAGAGTGGGCACTGCCGGCCAAGAATGAAGGACTGCCGGCCATCTGCAAGGCACTGCCGGCCACTGGTGTGCTGTGACACCAAGCTTCAGCAGAGCACAAAATAGCGAAAAGGGAGGGTCTCCCAAGGGTATGTATGCACTATGCCACTCCATATCACCTCAAAACATCAAGGGAGAGGCATAGTCGGATCCAAGACCATCAATCACGCATCTCGATGCATGATGGCCAAAGATCCAACACGTGCAAATTTAATGTAAATTGAATGCACAAAAACACATAAATGCCTAGAACTCTATCATGGATAATCAAGAGCATCGACGACCGAGAATTGAGACACGTTTCATCACTTGAAGTATGAAACGTCCCTCGTTTCTCGTGCTCGGATTTAAGACTTAATCCAAACAACAATACAATACAAGCATGGCATACACAGTGCGACTCAAGCATGCAAACATGTAATGCAATATGAACAACCTAACAAGGCTAATGGCATGCACAATGCTAATGCATGCAACAAATAAGTATACACAATGCAAATGATGGCATGCTCAATGCAATGTAACCTAAGCATACACAATGCAAAGTATAAGGCATAGACAATACGATGTAATGCAAGCATGTAAACAACATGTAGTCAACCATGCTCAATGGACTTAAACCGAAATGGATAGACCTTAGATATGCCCAAATCAGTGACCAAAAGTGTTGGAATAAGGGCACAAAAGAAAGGTATGCATGCGCAATGCATTAGCCCAAGAACTAAAGCATAAAGACACAACTCTCAAACATGAGCAAAGAGTGATAATCATGATAAGATGGCAATGAGGTAAACTCTAAAATATCATGTAGATGGATGCCAAACCCACTAAACAATGTAAGCATAGCATGCTAGGATGTTCAAAGCACGAAACTAGCAATGGGACTCAAGCCAAGTGTAGACGCGCCCCGAGGGCCTCATGCTACAGTTTGGACTCAATGTCACGGTTTTGAATCTAATCCCGCAAAATGCAATGCGAGACCGATAAATCACCAAAGAGTCCAAATCTGGAAAATTGTTTTGGAAAACTGATTTTTAAGAAAGAAGTGCCAAACATGGACTGCTTTGCCAGATACAGAGGCGCCACCTAAATGTTTTTGTTTTGGAAAATTTAGGAAACCCTGACTCGTTGCCTAAGGCCACGTGTCCGTCATCGCCAAAGTTGCCTCAGCTCAAGAACTTGGGTACGATTGGGGAAGGTCATCTATGAGCACCCCCGCTTGCCCGATCAAAGATCGGCCGCTACTAAACATGATATTTTATTTTGAAAACATATGTGTTCTTATTCCGATTAATTAGCTAGAATTACTATGTGATGCACACAACACACAAGTATAGACTAGATCGTCTAATTTGGAACAAAGCATCGCGTATCCGTTTGTTTGGAAATGGTTTGAAGTTTGCTACTCGCAAGTAGGCTAAAACACGGATTTCAAAGAATTGTTCTGATTCAAGCAATCCAACCTTCACCCACAGGCATTCAGGCAGTTATATCATATAAACACTTAGCCTCATGGCAAGCATGCTGTCATCTTAACACTCACATACATGCAAGATGCTAAAGCATAAACACTCACAGTGTACTCTGAGCCGAAACAAAGAACATGTTAGTAATCCAAGTCCATGTTAAGATGGTTAATGCAACACATGCAAAATGTAACTAGAAATAGGCTCGGCTATTCTAAGATGTCATGTGAATGCTACATTTGATACATGTATTCAAATTGGAATTTGAAATACAATGCAGTTAGTATTATGCGCCGAGCCCGGTGCATGTAATACAAATGAAGGATGCAAACATGCATAGCATGATGTATGCTAATGGAAATATGCCCTAAATGTAACCATCGTAAGCGGTTAAATAAAAGGGAGAAAGAAGTGGGGTTGGAAGACATGCATCACACACACGCACGCTTATTATATAATTGCGCCCTTTCGACGGAGGGACCGAAAGAATAATACAAATTAACTAATTAACTAGCTAATTAATTATTACAAAACACTTAACTAATTAACCAAATTAATTAAGTTACAAAAGCAGTAAAGAGGCCTCGAGAAGAGGGATGCATGCATGCTCGGACGGCTTTGCTCGGAAATCCATCGCCATGCTCATGTTGCCTCTGTTTACACTGCTCTGCACCTCTGAACACTGCACAAGTCTCAAGGATGCTCCTGAACCACTCCCTGATCACTGTGGGAGGTCACTAGCAAAGATATGAAGTCACCAGCCATGGGAACATGATCATCGACCAAAAGTGGAGCTCTCGGCCCGGTTAAGTTAGCCGACCGGCACTAAAGATGGCCGATCGACCATCTATTCCTGCAGAATCCTATTTTTACTGCAACAGAGGACAAACAGAGCATGGCAATGCATTTTCAAGGCAATGTATGCACAACCACCCTCCTTATCATGTTTAAAGCTCAAAGGAGTATGGTCTTCGGCTCTCGGGCCATCAATTACGCATTTCAATGCATGATGGCCCAAAGAGGCTAAATGTGCAATTAATACCAAATGGAATGCACAAAAACATACAAGGGCCCTCAACCTCTATCATAGTTGATCAAGAGGCAAGGGATGCACATACAATGCTATGCAACCTAAACATGCAAGCAAGCATACAAGCAAATCAAGCATGATGCGAACCCAATGCAACATAAGCATATTAATAACAATGCCATACAATGCTAATGGTGACAAGCATGCCAAATGCAATGCAATTTAGACAAGCATGCAAAATGCAACATGGACATTCAAGCATGCAAGGCAAACATGTGATAACATGTAAAGGGACAAGATATGCAAACATGCAAAGCTACTTAACAAAAGCTTGCCAAATGCAATGCCACCTACATGTTATGGGCTAAGTATGCAACAAGGCACAATTGAACTAGCATGTTATAACATGCAATTTATCAAAGATGCAACGAGCACGTGACAATATGCAAGGCAGGCATGCAAAAACATGCGGGAATGGACTTAAACCAAGATGGACAGCCCTCAAATAGGTCCAAATCAGTGGCCGAGATGCTAAGAAATGAAGGACAAAAGCATATCCAAACATGCATGCTAATTGGCCTATCACCTGGGAATGAAGACACAACTCTTAAGCACACTTAAAAGAGTGAAAAGCATGCAAGTGTAACAATACTACATGCTCTGAAATGATGTTAGAAATGATGCCAAATCACACATATAATCATAATCATAACATGCATAAGGCTTAAGGCCTAAGACTAGTAAAGGGACTTGAACCAAAGCTACACAAAACAAGGAGCATATGGAAAATATAACCCAACACAGTCCTAAATCATGCCAAGATGGTCCTAAAACATGCAAGGAATGAAGCCAAAACATGCTTGAACGAAGGACCAAAAGCATGAAGCAAACAAAGGCCACACAAGAGGTGTTACACTACACCTACCAAAGCCAAACATGGCATGACTTAAGCAACCAAAAACAGAGTTATGGCATCTCAAAATGAGCCCAAAAATCCACTTAGATGGCATCCCAAATGCCTAAGCATGGTGGCATACATGATGACACATTCATGAGGCATAACGTATCGACTCTTTAAAGCATTAAAGAAGTTACAAGTGCAAGCATATGAGCATACTATATGGATTAAAATAGCATAACAAGTGGTGCTAAACCACTGAAATGGTCGAAGTAGAGCATGCTAATGACTTGAGTACCCAAAGCTAAAAAGCTAGATTGCATGGTAGCTATACAAAACAATGTAAGCATGACCAAAACAATGAAAAACAGAGCTTTAGCATGGTAAACCAAGGCTAAAAGGTTCATGGAGTTAAGCCAAAATCATGCTAGAATGGCATGTTACAACATGATGCATGTGGAGGCTAACGAGAGGATTGTAAGGCAAGTATATGAAGCATATAAAAGGCCATCAAACCAACTTGAAACAGAGGCATATTATGGAAAAACAAAACCTAATACACACTGAAATAAAGCTAAAACACGCTACGCATACAAGTCACCAACATAAGCCATTTATGCAAGCATTCAAGACAACAAGGAGAGGGGATGGCCTTCTCCTATTGGGGACACCAAAACCATCTCTCCACCACTGAAAATCCTTTGGAAGGGTCATGCAAAGCTCAAAGCAAGGGCCAAAATGGATGGCCTAAAACAAGGCCTAACAAGGCCTTGGAGGGGGGTAAACAACCCCAAACCTCAAAATGACCTTAAACAAAGACCTAAAGCACACAAAATCAGAACTTTTATCAGTTATAAGTTAAGCTTAAAATGATAAGCAAGAAGGGCTAAAAGCTTAAGCAAGAAAGAGGTATCTAAAGCAAGGAACTCACCCTTGTAGAACCTCTTCAAGAACAAAGCTCCAGCAGGTTTTCTGAGTTCAAACCAACCCAAGAACTCTGAAATCAACCTCAAGAGATCTCAGCTCCAAGAGGATGGTGTTTTAGTGTGTGTTTGTGTGTAATAGTAAGACAATACTACACTTTTGAGCACAAAGGAGGATCAAACAAGGGAGTATAAATACAAAACTATGTCTAACTCCTCTAACCTAATTTTTCTGAACCTCTGAGGAGGGAGGAGGAACTCCCTCTTTATAGAAGTTCAATCCCAAAGCTTCTAAGAGAAGCTTAAACAAAGGGTGCAAATCCCTCTATACACGTGTATGGAGGGGGGTAATTGTGGATGCCAGCTGTGCTAGCTGGCACAAAATATCTACATAAAGCAGATGAACAGGGTTCGGCCAGCAAAAATGGCCGATCAACCAACACAATGGCCGGCCGACCAAAAACAGTGCCGATCGGCCAACACACTTGGCCGATGGAAAGAACACAAGGTCGGTGGCCTCAAGCCTTGGCCGGTGGGTTGAGGGCATGGCAAACAAGCCGCCCTCTTCCCTTAGAAGCAAAAACACAAGTGTTTGGTTCACAACCAAGCACAAAACAGACAAGTTGGGAGATCTTGAGGCAAGGCGCGTAGCCGAGACCTCCGAGAACTCAAAATGAACACGAGCATGGATGATCATCGAGTGTTCAAACGATGACGTCCAAGTCTTGAGGACGGTCAAAAATGGGGTGTCTACACCAAGGCCACATGAATCAAACCCCAAAGGGCCAAGGACAACCAAAATAGTCCTAGATCATGCCAAAATGAATCTAAAACATGCATAGACCAAGGCAAAAATAAGTGAAAATGGAAAGCATAAAGCGTGGTGTAAGTAAGGCCAACAAGGGGGATTGCACTACACATATTACAACCAAGCATGGCATGACTTAACCAACATAAAGCAAAGTTATGGCATGACAAAACAAGCCCAAAAACCCACTGAGATGGCATCCGAAGGACCTAAGTATAGAGGCATGCACAATGATCCATTCATGAGGCATAAAACACCAACTCTTCAAGGCATTGAAAGCATGACAAAGGAAAATATTTGACCATGAAACATGCACTGAAATAACATTTCAAATGATGCTAAAGCATGCAAACATCACAAGTATAGCATGGTAGGGGCCTCAAAGCTCAAGACTAGTCAAAGCATTTACACTATAGCTATACAAAACATAAGTGATATGACCATGGCAGCCCAAAATAGTCCTAGAACATCTCAAAATATGAATAAAATCATGCTGGAGCATAACCAAAATATGCTAGAATGATGAGTCAAAACATCATGCACATAAAGCTAGTAAGCAAGATTTGTTCTACAAGTACATGAGCCACTCAAGAGACTACCAAACCAACTTTGGACAGAGTCATGACATGTCAAAGAATGATAAAAAAACATGCTGAAATAGACTCAAACACAGCTATAATGACATGCTACTTCATGAAGCATACAAAGCTAGTTTAAGAGATTTACACTACAAGTGTATTAACCATGCATGGAGTGACACAACCAAGTAAAAACAGTGGCATGTCATGCAAAAATAAACCCAAGTACAAGCTAAGATATGGCCAACATAAACTTACCAAAGGTGCTTACACATGAGGCATTCAAAGTAAGTAAACAAGACACAAAGGAGAGGGGATGACCCTCTCCTATTTAGGACACCAAAACCACCTTCCCATCACTAAAAATCCTCTGGATTTCAGTGGTAGAAAGGTCATGCAAAGGCTTCAACAAGAGCCTAAAGGGATGGCTCAAAACAAGGCCTAAGAGGGGGTAAACCACCCCCAATGAAAAAGTGACCTTAAACAAAGGTCTAAAGCATGCAAAAATAGAACTTTTTTCAGTTGAAAGCAAGGCCTAAAACAATATGAAAGGATGTCCAAAGTGAGGCACAAATAAATGCTAAAAAGGGAAATATACTCACCCTTGAAGTTCAACTTAGAAACCAGCAACCTCAGAGGCTAGAAACCAAGTTTCAGAGCTCAAGTAACCCTCCCAAGAACCTCAGCTCAAAGATGGTGGTGTATCACTATGTGTTGTAGTGCAAAAGTGCAAGAAAAATGGACTTTTAGAGCATAAACAAACACAATATAGAGAGAGCAAGAAGTATAGAGAGAGGGAGATACAACTTCTCCAAAATTTTTTGAACCTCTGAAAGAGAGGAAGGGCCTCTCCTTATATAGAAGAATGCAAGAAGAAGCTTGTTAAACAAGCTTGGCAAGAGCTTCATCCCTCCATACACGTGTATGAAGGAAAGATGAGTGAAAACCAGCTGGCTCAAAAGATCTGGCGTGAAACCTGCTGAGACAAGGGTTTTGCTAGCCATCAGTGGTGGTTGGCAATGGCTCATTGATGGCTGGCAGGCTTCATCAATGGCGGGCAGTAACAAAGGCATGGCCGGCAGTAGCATAGGATGGCCGGTAGTGCACCAAGAGAATTATGCTGGAAGGACAAACACATGGTCCAAAAAATGGGGCAGAAAGGATACAGGGTTTGGAAAGCTCAAACCTGTGACGTTCCGCCGCAAAAGTCGCGCACTCGACGAGCAATCAAACTTGTGGCTGGATGTACCTGCAAACACAACCAAGTCTTGAGGACGGTCAAAAATAGGGTGTCTACAGTTGCCCCTCTTTGACAGAACTCGAAAGTCACAAAGTGACGAGAGTGAATGTCAAAGCCCAGAGACGACCCATTTTTGACAAGGCTGAAGACTTAGGCTAACATTCTAAATTCAAAACAAACATGCAGAGATGCGCCCGTAGGCCGAGGCAAAATGCAAATGACATGCACGATGCCAGAGCATAACTTATGATTATGCAAAGACAGTTGTAATAAAGCAATTATATACAATAAATGCAACAGTTTTAAGCAAGCGAATACAAATCAAACTACATTACATGCAGAGAGGATGTAAGAGATTTGTACCATTCTCGCCACGTCTCATGCGGTGTAAATACAATACCGTCTGGTTCGTCTGGTCGCGTCAGCTTTAAATGAACCGCACATACAATATCGTGCCTGTAAAAGAAAGAAACTCAACAGGTACAATATTGTTAGAAACATGCATAGCAATGCAGGTGAAAAGTGCATGACAACGCAAGTGGAGGGGTGCATGAAAATGCAGCCTAAGCGGCGTGACAACACGAATGAAGTAGTGAATAACAATGCAAGTAACGTGCGTGACAATGCAAGTAAGCGAGGTGCGTAACAGCACAAGTAAAACATGCGTAACAGCGCAAGTAAATGAAATGCATAACAGTGCAGGTGAAACATGCGTAACAGTGCAAGATAGAGATATCTGCGTGACAGCACTGGATAAAGATATGCAAAACAATGCAAGTAACAAGCGTAACAACGCAAGATAGAGATAAGTGTGAAACAATGCAAATAACGAGCGTAACAGCGCAAGATAGAGATGAGTGCGAAACAACGCAAATAACGAGCGTAACAGCGCAAGTTAAAGGGGGGTGCGAAACAACACAAATAACGAGCGTAACAACGCAAGTTAAGGAGGGGAGCGAAACAACGCAAATAACGAGCATAACAGTGCAAGTTAAGGTGGGGTGCAAAACAACGCAAATAACGAACGTAATAGCACAAGTTAAAGAGGGGTGCGAAACAATGCAAACAACGAGCGTAACAGCGCAAGTTAAAGAAGTGCAAAACAATGCAAGTATAAAGAAGGTGCAAAACAATGCAAGTATAAATGAGGTGCAAGACAATGCAAGTATAAAGAAAGAGCAAAACAATGCAAGTATAAATGAGATGCAAGACAATGCAAGTATAAAGAAGGTGCAAAACAATGCAAGTACAAATGAGGTGCAAAACAATGCAAGTATAAAGAACAGGTATTTAATACAACAAGTAAACGCTAGGTGACAACAAAAACATGCTTGATAAAGACATCTTGAAGGCAATTTCCGGTTTACCTCCTGGAAGATTTGCGATGCGTAAAAAGGATACACCTTGTGCACGTCGATGAGCGATGACCACCGTACATTGAGAACATGATTTCCGGGTTTCCACAGAGGCGTTTTGAACCAAATTTTGAACACTGCTCGGAATTGTTGACATCCAAGGACACATACCAAGACACAATAGACAGAGGAAGCTGGTGGAGGATCTCCGACCATCTGGGAAATCTGCCGGCCCCCTGCCGGCCACATGAGGCCACCGCCGGCCATCAATAATGGACTGCCGGCCATAGATGAGCCCCTGCCGACCATCGGTGGAAAATTAGGGCAAAGTGGTCTTTTCGGCTATGGGCCTTTCAATAGACCTAAAATTACACCATTTCCTCACAAACCCTTGCATAGAAAACATTTCTTTTGCCCTCTAGGTGTGCCTTCTCTCTAGATTCGCGCGTTCTACGCATTTCCCAACACCCTAAACAACCTTGAATCATTAAAACTCCTTTGTTCTCTTCGATTTGAACCGATCAGAAATTGAATCTGAGGCCTCTTTCATCATTTCCCCCATTCAAGGATCGTTTCACCTGAATTTCTCTCGAGATTAGTTTACTTTTCTCGGGTTTTCAACTTTTATTTGGATTTTCTCTCTCCTAGGGTTTGATTTGTTCAAAATTTCACCATTTTGCTCATTTTTCTCATTTTTGCTCATTTTTTGCATCTATCTCTAATGGCTGACGATATCCCGCATGATGAGGGCTTCCCCGCACTCCCTCCAGTAGAGTTAGCAGCAGACTTTGCGACTGAGCCGGAGGTTGAGCCTCAGCCTTTACCATTGAGCATAGGTTCCTTTGACCCCGCGAGGTATCACCCGGAGACTCACATTATTCCGGTGGCGGGAGGCATCCACACTTTCACTGATTTTGATGAGGGCACACCAGACAACCTCTTACTGAGAAAGTCGATGTTTCATTTGTCAGCCATTGTTGTGGAGGTACCAACTCTGTTTTTCTGCAGTATTACTTCAACTACTTTTATTTCTTGCACTGTTTCAATTTGATTACATCACATGCTTTGATCTGACTGTATTTCATACATTGTTGCTCTGCATTTAACTTTACTTCACGCATTACTGCCCTATATGTACTGTATACGACCGCACCTCGTGCGTCACTACCTTGAATTCAATTGCGTCTTCGATACATCACTGTTCTGGATGCGACTGTACTTTCAATACATCACTGATCCGACTTGAACTATATTTTCAATGCGTCGCTGATCTGACTTGAACTGTATTTTCAATACATCGCTGATCTAACTTGAACTGTATTTTCAATACATCGCTGATCTGACTTGAACTGTATTTTCAATACACTGCTGATCTGACTTGAACCGTATTTTCGCAGCATGGATCCCGCTCCTTCCGAGGTTATGGTGCTACGACCGCTCGAGACTGGTATGATGTGCTTCCCGCGAGGGTCCGCCGGATCATCGACGGGACCGGCTTCAATCTATTTTGCTGCAGCTTGACGTGGGTCACAGTGAGTTGCCCCCTCATAGGGGCTCTTGTGGAGAGGTGGTGGGACACCACCAACTCTTTCCACTTCTCCATGGCGGGAGAGATGACGATGACTCCCCTCGACTTTGCTATGATCACTAGCCTGGGTATAGCAGGTGATCCGATTCCTCTTGATCCCGACATGAGAGAGTGGGTGACTGTATGGGATACATTACTTGGAGCACGTCCACCGACACTTCGAGCAGGTATGGTCAGATATACTTGGTTCGAGGAGCATGACAGAGGGGAGGATCCCGATACTAATAAGGAGGCAGAGCAATACGCCAGGGGCTTCCTCTTGTTCCTTTTCAGTACCACCTTGTTTTTGAATAGGTGGAATACCATGGGTTTATACTTCCTAGGCGCTTTGGTGGTGCTCAAACGGGTCCGTTTCTATGACTGGGGCATAGCCGGCCTTACCACTCTCTACGAATAAATGAGCTCGACCTCTCGGATGTGTGGGAGGTTGATCGGCGGCTACTGGCGAGCTTGGGAGGTACACCGCTTAATTTCCCCTTTTCATTGCTTTGCTTAGCATTTCCTGCTTTTGCTGTGTTCAACACTTGTACTTTCTACGTTTTCTGTATTTGCTCTATATTGCTTGCTTTCTACTTTGCATTTTCTGTACACCATACATGCTGCACACTACATACAAACACACAAAATCTAATGTCTGCCCTAGACCTGCACTCCTTAGGCATTGTACTGCGTTCTGCTTTTTGCATGTTCAACAATCTGTTCATACACTGTACTGATCACATCTTTCTTATAGCTGTGGGTGTACGCATACTTCCTGACACTTGCTCCAAAGCCTACGGCGGAGACCCCAGTGACAGTCCCATTCTCTGATGTATACGACGGCCCGCTCCGTCGTAGGACTCGGGAGAGCTTCATGTTCTTCCGGCAGTATTGCAATTTAGTCACGGCGCATGAGGTAAGTCTGCAATAAGATTATTTCAACTAACCTGGTGCAGCCACATTAGTTATTTGACGACTGGTCATCTTGTTCGTTCTCTTTTCTCAGATCACGTGGCAGCCATGGGGTGCGATTCCGTCAGGACTACGAGATCAGTACCACACTGCTCGGACTGTGTCTTAGTTCCACATTCTCTTCGAGGGCCCGATCTGTCGCGCCTGGTTTTTGAGTGAGTGTTTCGTGTGTCAGACCTTAGGATTGCTTGCTCCATTTGTACCGATGGCACCTCCACCATCGATGAGGGAGACACATAAGTTGTCTGCTGACCAGGTGATTTAGTTCATGGTAGGACTGGAGACGGATTTCTTCCGCGTAGAGGGCGACTACGCGACCTTTATTCAGACACATCTGATGCCACCTTTGTCCGGTGTCTGAGGAGGAGAGAGAGCGAGGGCTCCAGCTGCGGGAGGGAGAGGCAGAGCGATCAGGTCTCGTAGGAGGAGAGGTCCTGAGGGGAGGTAGGGGACTGCATGGCCAGTGCTGTCTGCTACTATGACATGCCGAGGGCGGGCTGGAGAGACTTATCAGATTCCCTTCGCTCCTCCTCCAGCTGGTCACGAGCTTGTCGGAGTTTACGACTCGACCCCGGTATGCGCTATATTCTTTATTTTGTACAGTCATTTGATTTCATTTGATATCCCACAGAATATTAATGACTTCAACATTTTTGCAGGCTCCCATTGAGTACAGTCGTCAGTCTCTGGAGTTGACGGCTTCGGTGATGGGGATGCTGCAGACGAGCATGGACCTGCTCAGTATTTACAGTATTCCAGTGAGTCCTTTCAAACTACACTTCATGCCACATAGTCTTTTCTTGACACCACATCATTTGCACAGTTCCACACTACACTGATCTGATACATTGCTCCCATACACCACTCGCGGTACACATACACTGCAAATCATTCACTGCTCACAGCACATTATTCTTTGCATCTGATAAATTTTGATTACTAATGAATTTCAGCAAATTGCCCTTTTTTCTGATTCCTTTCATAATGCTAGGCCCATTAGATGCCCCAGCAAGAGCAGGGGCAGGTCCTTCAGCACCTCCTCGAGTAGCAGAGGGAGCAGGACGAAGGACTAGCTCACGGGGGCCTACCCCAGATGATGATGAGTCTAACGAGGAGGCAGTGAGTCTGCGGTCAGAGTCGTCTCAAGATGGAGATGGGGCTGGGGATGGTTTGAGTTCAGATGCCGATAGTGACGATGCTCCAGAGTCCTCTCAGTCGAGGAAGAGAGGGAGGAGGACCTCTCAACCTTGAGGCGACTGGTGCCGATCCAGACATTTTGATGATTCAGATGTTGCTCTTCTTTTTTTGGTTTTTTTTCTTTTTTACTAGTAGTTTTAGCACCTTGTATCGCGTCAAGCAGGTTTTATTTTCTAAAACTATGCTCTTTTGTAAAAAGAATCTATGATGGAATGAAAGCAATCTTTTTATTGAAAAAGTGTTACATTTGTACATTCTATGCATCGCATCACTTTACACAACATTGTAAATGAACTTTGTTTTGAAAACTAAACACTCGAATTGCACTAATCAGGTAGTGAACTAACTAACAAAACAACTCGATAAGCAAAACAAAGTCTTAACAAGTTTACAACTCGATAAGCAAGTTACAACAACTCGATAAATGAGAGGAAGATGATTACAACTCGATACAAAATCGAAGACTAAAACACCCTAAACGAGACGCGACAGAGTCCGACAGGACAAAAACAAGACCTTAAAAGACACGAGTAACAGGACTTCTCTGCAGCAAACAACTGGATCTTCACCAAGAAGGCCAGTGAACATGAGGGAGGGGCTGCCGACCATAGAGGAGGACCTGCCAACCATCAGTGTGCCACTGTCGTCCGTCGATGGCAGACTCTCTGAAACGTCGACATCTGTCCTCCACTCACTGCCTTATTTTCTATATGAGTTCCAGCTTTGGGATTCACTTCATTTTAGCACAATTTTGCACCAAATGGAAGCATTTCTCGTCCAAAACCTCACAAATTGGATTGCCAACTTCGATGGCTCGAAAAAACTAAATTTCCGGGGCTTTGGTATAAATGCACTACTTTTTCTCTCAACGTACACCTCTCTATTCTTTAATCTCTCATTTTGCATCCCTCCCCAGATATGGTTGATGGACAAATTGAAGATTGTGGACTCCTTCCCCGCATACTCAGCTTGCATCTATTTCTTCCGGCGACATCTAGTCGATGCCGCTGATGAGGAATGGTGGTGCAACTGAATGTGCAGTTTGTCCGCAATAGACATTGTTTGGCGTTGTCCTTGGCTCAATCTACCGGCAATGAGTTACAACATGACCCGCCAGCCCGGGATTCAGCTGATTGGCCTGACACACTGCATGTTCTATTTTCCATTCCGACTCCGGTGCCAGTTCGGCCATGATCAGACTTGCCCAACAGAGGGGATAAAGTACCCTGCTGCATTTTCGGTCTGAGGCGCACAGCTGGCTCGGTATGCCATAGCATGGAGGACTAGAGAGCTTCTTGCCCCTGCTCCGATTTTCAGTTGCACCCTCTCTGATGAGTGTATAGACTGGCTCAATGAAGAGGCACAGGTTGGGTCTACTTTGGCATCAGAGGCTTCCACCAGCTCTGGGAGGGGACGCAGTAACACCTGATTATGCCTCAGATTTATTTGCTTTAACCAGAACTTTCAAGTTTTCTTTATGAATGTAATAAAAAGTAACTTCAATTTGTATTCAAGAGTAGGAGAACTCTGTATTGAAATCAATGAAATTAAAGGTTGTAGGTACTGAAAATTTTCCGTTTGGTCCAAAAATGATCTAAGTTGTAAAAAGATTAATTTGAAGAAAATCAACTTTTATTAAGACTTTTCAAAACCATTTTCGATATGGATCAGAACTGGATGACTGAAATCTATCATTGAGATGTACAACCTCGGATCCCAACAGCTGGAAAGTTACCCCTAGTCTGAATAGCACTGCACTGGAGATCACAACCGAACTCTTGAATGCAGAATAGACGAAGATGGCCAAACATGATCTCATAGTTGATCGGGGAAGTGTTTATGGCTGGACTTCAGGTTGAAGTTGCCTACGTATCCCAAAGATGGGAATCAAGCCTTATGTAGTTCGGCTTGGGTTCACTCGAGTGTTTACGCTCTCCTTTTGCTCTCTAACTTTTTCCAAGGCCGCCCTTTGCGGGTTTTCAACCTTGCGATCTCAGTTTTTATAATTTCAAATTTTTCATGCTCTAACTTTTGCCTAGGTCGCCCTCTCGGGTTTTTGACCTAGCGAGCCTCTCAGGGAAAATATTTCTTCAACTTGTCCAAGTTGATCAGTTGGGAGAACTCTAGGCCATCTAGGTCCATCAGAACGACAGCTCCACCTGACCAGATGGATTTGATGATATAAGGACCAGTTCAATTGGGTTTGAACATGCCCCTAGGGTCGTGGATGGGAGCTCGGTTATCTTTGAGCACTAAATCCCCTTCCTTCAAATTCCTGGACTTAACCTTCTTGTTGAAAGCCCTGGCAATTCTTCGTTGATAACCCTGAACATGGTACAGTGCTTTCAACCTTCTCTCGTCAAAGAGCATGAGTTCTTCGAACCTGCTTTGCTGCCAATCTACCTCAGCTATCTGACACTCAGCCAATATTCGCAATGACGGAACCTTAACTTCGGGCAGAAAGGCCTCCATCCCATAGACCAATGAATACGGAGTCGCCCCAGTAGAAGTTCGAATTGAAGTCAGGTAGCCCCACAGAGCGAAAGGCAGCTTATCTGGCCAGTCCCGGTAAGTTTCCACCATCTTCTGCAGTATGTGTTTGATGTTCTTGTTGGCAACCTCAACTGCTCCATTGGTCTGCGGCCGATATGTGGATGACATATGAAAAGCCACGTTGTACTTGTCCAACAAGTCGATCACTTCCTTCTTGAAGTGGGAACCATTATCTGAAATGATCTCGTTCAGGACCCCATAGTAATAGATGATGTTGTTCCTGATGAACTTTGCAACATGCGAAGCCTTCAACACTGCATAAGATTGGGCCTCAACCCACTTCATGAAATAGTCTATCGCGACCAGAATGAACTCATGCCCATTGGACCCCTTCGGAGTGACAGCCCCGATCACATCAATTCCCCAGACTGAAAACGGCCATGGCGAAGTCATGTTATACAGCTTAGACGGCGGAATGTTCATGCGATTTGCATGGATCTGGCATTTGTGGCATCGCCAAACAAAGCCAATACAATCCTCCTCCATGGTGGACCAGTAATAACCCCGTCTAAGGATCTTCCGGGCTAGCATCATCCCGTTCATGTGCGCTCCGTACTCCCCTCCATGGATGGCCTCCATCGGGCGCCTCGATTCTTCAGCTTCAACACCTAGTTTATGCATCCCGAGGTGACCTCTCTTGTACAGTTTACCCCCGCAGACGATGAACTGAGCAGCCATTCTTCGAATTACCCTCTTATCTTTGGCATTTTGCCCCTGGTGGACACGCTTCCGTCTCAAGAAGTTCAAAACATCGTAATACCAAGGGTTCTCATCTTGAACATCATCTATGGCAACAATCAGCTCATAGGCCAGTACAAACTTCTGTTCGATGATGATCGGACGCATCCGGACTCCGAAAGGGATGGCTATCATGGAAGATAGAGTTGCTAGTGAATCTGCGAACCTGTTGTTCTCTCTTAACAGATGAGCGAAATTCCGTTTCTCAAATCGAGGAATCAGCAAGTCCAAGGTCTGGTGGTAGATTCTCATCTTTTCTTCTTTAACTTTCCAGTCTCCTTTAGCTTGAGACACAACAAGGTTCGAGTCCCCGATGACGTCCAACCGTTTTGCCCCTACTTCTAGGGTGGCTTCTAAACCAGCAATGCATGCCTCATATTCTGCTTCATTGTTCGATACTTTGAAATGGAATTTGAATGCTAAGGGTATGAGGGAATTGTCGGGTGCTATCAGCAACACTCCTATCCCATATCCATATTGGTTTGATGCTCCGTCAAAGTACATCGTCCAAAACTCTTCTTCGACATGTAAAATGGCCTCGTCCGGGAACAAATACTCAACTGCTTCATCTCCTTCCACTGGGTGATCGGCTAGGAACTCTGTTACCGTTCTTCCCTTTACTGACTTGGGCGTCACATACTTAAGATCGAATTCGGAAAGCAGAAGCAACCAACGAGCTAGCTTACTCGTAAATGCCGGTTTCTCGAAGAGATATTTGATGGGACCTAATCTTGAAACTAGTATTATAGAGTGAGCTAACAGGTAGTGCCGCAGCTTCCTGGTAGCCCATACCAAGGACAAACAAGCCTTCTTCAGTGAAGTGTAGCGGGTCTCGTAATCCAGTATTTTCTTGCTCAGGTAGTAGATAGCTCTCTCCACCTTGTCCTCAGATTCTTGTGCAAGCATGCAGCCCATTGTAGTTTCAGTCACTGAAAGATACAAGATCAACTATTTCCCCGGCTCTGGTGGTGACAACACAGGTGGGTTCTGTAAATATTGCTTAATCTATTCAAAAGCAGCTTGGCATTGGTCGTCCCATTGGAATTTCTTTCCTTTCTTCAGGAGACCAAAGAGTGGTTCACAAGTCAAGGTTAATTTTGTGATAAACTGTCTTATGAATTGCACTTTACCCAAAAAGCCTCGCACCTCCTTTTCAGTCCTTGGTGGTGGCATTTCTAAGATGGCCTTGATTTTGGAAGGGTCGACTTCGATACCTCTCTGTGTGATCAAGAACCCCAGCATTTTTCCTGCTGTAATACCAAACGTACACTTCTGAGAATTCAGCCGCAACCGATACTCTCTGATCCGTTGAAAGAACTTTTCCAAGGCGGTGTAGTGGTCCTCTCTTTCCTTGGACTTGACAATCATGTCATCCACGTACACCTTAACCTCCTTGTGGATCATGTCGTGCAATATTGTGGCCGTAGCCCGTTGATATGTAGCTCCAGCATTCTTCAGCCCAAACGGCATCACCCTATAACAATAGGTCCCCCACGGGGTGGTAAAAGCAGTCTTCTCCCGGTCTTCGGGTACCATTATAATCTGGTTGTAGCCTGAAAACCCATCCATGAATGAGAGCAACGCATGCCCAGCAGTAAAATCCACTAACTCATCGATATGCGGCAGAGGAAAGTCGTCCTTCGGACTGGCTTTGTTCAAATCCCTGAAATCCACACACACCTGAATTATGTCGTCCTTCTATGGCACCGGAACTATGTTGGCCAACCAAGTTGGGTATTTGGATACCAGCAGGAACCCTGCATCAATTTGCTTGGTGACCTCTTCTTTGATCTTGATAGCCCAATCTGGGCGGATCCTTCTAAGCTTCGGCCTGACAGGTCGGGCCTCCGGGTCAAGAGGGATCCGGTGCTGTACAATCTCAGGATCAATTCCAGGCATGTCTTCGTAGGACCACGCGAAAACATCTTTGAAATCTTTTAATAAAGCGACTAAGCGCTCGCGCTCCTCTGAAGACAACGTGGACCCGATCTGGACTAGCCGCGGGTCCTTCTTAGTACCAACATTAATTTGGGTGATTTCATCAACTAGCGGTTTTACAAACCTCTGCTGCTCTTGTTCTAGCAAATATTTCAAAACTGGAGGAATTTCTTCCTCATTGTTTTCATCGAAATTTTGAAAGTCTGAATTAATGCAATAAAACAAGGGCACAAAAAAATACTCAAATGCCACAGCCATTCCGTTCTCATTAACCTCTTCCAAGTTACCTGATTCCTTCGTTACAACATACTCAAAAGAGAAAGAAAAAGACGACCTAGACAGGACTATGGCATCCGGGTTATCACCCCCAAGAATACCAGACTCAGACTTAGACGAGCTGGAACCTGATTCTGACTCTACAGACTCGGTGGAATTAGATTTCGGCTCACTACCTGACCCGATGCTGCTCGATAAGAATCCCTCCTCATACCGCCAGACGAGGGACGGTGCGACGGATGCATCCAAAATGTTTGAAGATGGCCTTGCAGCTATTTCATTCCTGATCATAGACACTGAGAGGTCATCCCCCAAGCACTCATGTACGATTGGAGGATCTGAAAGTAGACAAGCCAGTGTCACCCCCATTTCAATCTCGGTGCTCTCGAAATCCACTTCCTTATAATGCTCAACCTCAGCTGATGGGTATGTCTGCTCCTCAGCAACATCATCCCCGGATAACTGCAAGTCGAAGAAGATCTCAAATCTCGGCAGACGCCTTTTCTCTGCGTTTAGCCATGGCTCCGGGAAGCTGCAGAATAGAAAGTCTTCCCCCTCCCGGACGAAGCGTCCGTTTAGGGAATTGTAGACGTCCCCGAACGCCCCGGGAGGGTGAGTCCCGTTCTATTCATTTGGGGTCACTACAGCTCGGACTCTCAAATTGTCACGGTTCTTAATCTGAACCAAAGAGTCCAAATCCGGCAAATCGTTTTGAGAAACAGATTTTTAGAAAAAGAAGTGCCAAACATGGACTCCTTTTGCCAGATACAGAGTCGCCACCTAAATATTTTTTATGGGGGAATTTAGGAAACCCTGACTCGGTGCCGAAGGCCACATGTCCGTCATCACCGGAGTTGTCTCGGCTCGGGAGCTAGGGTACGATTGGGTAAGGTCAGCTATGAGCACCCCCTCTCGCCCGATCCGAAGATCGGCCTCTACTAACCGTGATATCCGTTTTTGAAAACATTATGTGTTCTTATTCCAACTATTAGCCTAGAATTACTATGTCATGCGCACAGCAAACAAGTATAGACTAGATTGCCTAATTTGGAAAGAAGCATTGCATATCCATTTGTTTTGGAAAAATACTTTGGAATTTGCTACTCGCAAGTAGGCTAAAATACGGATTTCAACGAGTTTTTCCAACTCAAACAATCCAACCATCACCCACAGGCATTCAAACAGTCTAACACATAAGCATCTAGCCACATGGTAAGCATGCTATCATGTTAACATTCACACGCATGCGAGATGCTAAAGCATAAATACTTACATCGTACTCCGTGCCAAAACAATAAACTAGTTAGCAAACATGCGCGATCCTAGTTCATGTCAAGTTGACTAATGCAACACATGCAAGATGCAATTAGAGTAGGCTCGTCTAACCTAAACATGGCATGTGAAATGCAACCAATTAATGCACGTATTCAATTTGGAATTGAAATACAAATGCAGTTAGAGTGATGTACCGAGCCTGGTGCATGCGGGACAAATGTATGGATGCACGCATGCATAACTTAAGGTATGCTAATTTAAACATATCCTAATCTACCATCATAAGCAGGTAAATAAAAGGGAAGAAAGAAGTGGGGGTTGGAAGACATTCACACACTCACCCACACTTATTACAGATTCATCCTCGCTCGGAGGGACCAAAAGAATAATACAGATAATTAACCTACAAGCTAATTAATTATTACAAATTGCCTAATTAGCTAACAAACTAACTAAGCTAGAAAAAACAGGAAACCACCTCGGGAAGAGAGCTCAATGCAAAGCGTGCTCGGGTCTTGCTCGAAAGTGCACCACCATGCATAGGCTTCCTCTGTTTTCCTTTCTTTACTCCTCTGGAGGCTACCAAAACCTCAGGATTGCTTTTTTGGATACTGGGGAATGCCATCGGCTGGGTAGAATGCCCACCGGCAGTGGAATGTAATCACCGGCCATTGGTGAAGCTATCGGCAAAGGGAGGATTGCCGGTCGGCACTTATCACTGCCGGTCGGCAGAAAGCTCCTGCAGAATCTGCAATTGACAGCAACAGAGGGCAAGGCAGAGCATGGCAATACAATTCAAGGCATACATGCACCAATCATGTCCCTTATCATGTTAATGACTCAAAGGGACATGCTCCTTGGTTCTCGGACCATCAATCGCGCATTTCCATACGTGATGGCCCAAAGGACCAAGTGTGCACGTTTTGATGTCAAATGCAATGCAAACCAACAAACCAATGGGACTCGACCTCCATCATGACTTGGTCAAGAGGTAGAGCATGCATGCCAATGCAATGCAATCCTAATCATGCGAGCTAGCATGCAACATAGCAATGCAATGCGAGTGATGTACACTAGGCACACCAACTATGCAAGCAAGCAAACAAGCATACAAGGCATGAGATAATGCCACCAACGAGTATGCAAGGCATAATGTGGGTGTTTAAGCATGTAAACAAACATGTGACTTCATTCAATCATGCAAGTTCAATTATTCAACAACTCACGAATATGCTACAACATACAAGGAGTACATGCAACAAACAAAGAGATGGACTTAAACATGATTTGGGCAACTCTAAGGCACAAAAGGGGGACTCTCAAGCGCACTTGAAAGAGGCATAATGTGGACTAATGGCATGCAAGATAAACATTGAAAATCATGTTAAGATGGTACCAAACCAAGCAAACAAAATAGACTAAGCATGCAATAAATGGCCCAAATACTTGAAGCAAGTCAAAGGGGCTTGAACCATGACCAAGTCAACCAAGCCTCACAAGGCTAAGAGGACTTAAAATAGGTTCAAGACAGACCTAGACCATGCAAAGGGGCCCCCCTAGATGGCATCTAAGTGGCTCAAATTCAAAGGCATGTACAATGGCCAAAACATGGAACATGCTACACAAGCTTTCAAAGCATTAAAGAGGTGTCCAAGGCAAGCATACAAGCATGTCAAAGGGACTGAAATTACATGAAAAATGGTCCCAACCCACTAAATTAAGGCAAGGATGCATGCTATACATTCACACACTTAAGGCCGACAAGCCAAAAATGCAAAGGGGCTATACAATGCATGCCATGGCCGACCCAAACAACTATGGACAGACCTCTAGCATGGTAAAATAAGCATAGAAGCTTCACAAAACTAGACCTAAAACAAGCTTGAACAAAGGTTTACAACCTAAGGCATGTTACGGCAATAAAGTGGCATTACAATGTAGGTATGCTAAGCATGCATGGTGTACCAAAACCAACAATAAACAGAGGCATATTATGATATAATAGGCACAAAAACCAACCAAAGCATGGTCAACATGAAGCTTAGCTAGATGCTCCCTCAAGAGGCCAAAAATGGTCCATTTCAAGGACAATAAGGAGAGGGGGTGGTCCTCTCCTTCTTGGAACCTCAAGGCACCATCCTCACCTATGAAATCCCTCAAGATTTTAGTGGTGAGGAGGCCCAAACATCAAGGTCTCAGAGCTCACTCAAAATAGCACAAAATGGGGCCTTTCAAGGCCTAAGAGGGGTCAAACACCTCCAAACCACAAAACACTCTAAAGAAACTATTTAGAGGGCCTAAAAATAGAACTTTTTTATATTATACACCAAGCTCAAAAACAATTTCAAGATAGGTAAAAATACAATGCAAAAAAGGGGAATAAATGGACTAGTTTCTTACCCTTGTTGACTTTCTTCACAAATGGTGGACCAGCTGGTTCTTCAAGCTCAAAACCACCCAAGAACACCAAGAACAACCTCTGGTTCTTCAAGGAACTAAGAAAAGGTGAAACACTATGTGTTTGTGTGCAATAGTAAGACACAAACACACTTAAACACACACAAAGGTAAAAAGAGAGAGAGGTATAGAGATAGAATGTGTATCAATCCTAACCCTAGAACTCAAAACCCTAATATGGCTATCTAAAATCTCTAACCTAAACAAGGGAGAGGAGGGCTCCTCTTACAGAGCTTTTTGTCTTGTAAAGCTTACAAGACAAGCTTCTAAAGAGAGAGATCCCTCCATACACGTGTATGGAGGGGAGCCAAATGCAAGACAGCTGTAATAAAATATCTGCAAAAGCAGATGAACAGTAGTCGGCTGCCCAAAAATGCCATTTTGGCAAAAGGGAGTGCCGACTGGCAACAAAGAATGCCGACTGGCAATATAGATTGCCGATGGTAGCAAAACACTAGCCGGTGGCCTCTGGCCATGGCCGGTGATGTGTGGGGATGCCTCACAAGGCATTCCCTGCCCCTCCAAGGCAAAACACAAGTGTTTGGTGCAAAACCAGACACTAAACAGTCAAGTTCGGAGATCCTGAGGCAAGGCGCGTAGCCGAGACCTCCGGGAACTCCAAACGAACACAAACAAGGGTAATCACCAAGTGTTCCAATGGTGACGTCCAAGTCTTAAGGACGGTCAAAAATGGAGTGTCTACAGTTGCCCCTCTTTGACAGAACTCGAAAGTCATAACAATGACGGGAGTGAATGTCAAAGCCCAGAGACGACCCATTTTTGACAAGGCCGAAGACTTAGACAAACACGCGAGACGAACAAGGTATGCGCCCAAAGGCAGGGGCAAAATGCAAGACAATGCACGAAGCCGAGCATAACTTATGATCATGCAAAGAAAAACTGTAACGAAGCACACATGCGACAATTTTAAGCTAGCATACACCGAACTACACTACAATGTAGAAGGGATGTAAGAGAATTATGCAATTCTTGATACGTCTCACTCGGAGGATACAATACCTGTGCGGCTCGTCTGGTTGCACCAGCCTCAAATGAACCGTACATACAATATCGTACCTGTAAAGAAAATAACTCAACAAGTATGATGTTATTCGTAACATGCATCACAATGCAAAAATGGATGCAAAATGATATGCAATATATACAAAACAATGCATAAACAATGCGAATGAAGATGCAATGTAATTGAAACAACGCTAACTAAATGCAAAGCAATTGAAACATGATCCAATCATGGGCGGTTCAAAACCACACCTATGTCAAATAGATTGATGGAGGTAACAAGTCCGTCTACCATAGAACGGTCTACTAAACTATGAGTAATGTAGACGGACGCAAGAACAAGTATTGGGGGGGCATGACATGAGTGGGGAAACGACCCGCTGGGGAAAGGACAATGATCCTAATGTTGGATGCAATAAATACACTACAATGCAATATATATATGGATATGCTAGGGGAAATGGCAACGGATATGGCACGCGGGCCCAAACCAAATCTTGCCTAGGCAAGGCATGTACGCGTACAAGCCATGTCTAACATAGAATGGTCCACTGAACTATGTTTCGACACGAGAAGTATGGGCACATACCAGACCAAGCTCAACATGGAAAAGCGCAAGCCATAGGCGGAGGTGATGCAGTGAATGCATGCGACCTACAATGCAGTGGATATGGCACGCGGGCCAAACCAAATCTTGCCTAGGAAAGGCATGTACACAAACAAGCCGCGGCTAACATAGAACGGTCCACTGAACTATGTTTCGACGTGAAAAGTAGGGGCACATACCAGACCAAGCTCAACATGGAAGGGCGCGAGCCATAAAGCTACAATGCAATATACACTATATGCAATGGAATGGAAATGCGATACAATGGATATGGCCTGCGGGCCAAACCAAATCTTGCCTAGGAAAGGCATGTACACGTACAAGCCGCGTCTAACATAGAACGGTCCACTGAACTATGTTTCGACGTGAAAAGTATGGGCACATACCAGACCAAGCTCAATCATGGAAAGGCGCAAGCCATAGGCGGAGGTGATGCAGTGAATGCATGCGACCTACAATGCAATATCTACAAATATGCAATGATGCATGACAATGCAACTATTTACGATGATGCATGACAATGCAACTATATTTTTGTTTTGTTTTTGTTTTTGAAATGCAAATGATGTATAAAATGTATGTTGCATGAAATGCGCGACAACACGCGGCTTAAGATATGCATGACAATGCCAACGAACTGTGCACATCAATGCACTAAAGGTCTTGCACCTTCAGAGGATTTAGGGTCTCCTACACCATGGATATACCTGTGCGGTTCGTCCGGTTGCACCAGCCTTAAATGAACCGTACATACAATATCGTGCCTGCAAAGAAAACAAACTTAACAGGTACAATGTGATTAACAATATGCATATTAATGTATTTGAAAATGCGTGACAACGCAAAGCAAATGGGAAGCACAACAATGCTGTGAAAGCACAGACATGTAAGTGGAGCACGCGGTCTACGCAGGCAACGAAATTGATTATGAGCATGCGGTCTACGCAAGCAGAAAATGCGGTCTACGCAGGTAATGAATTTTGAACAAACATGCGGTCTACGCAAGCAATACATGCGGTCTACGCAGGTAATGGAATTGAACAATTATGCGGTCTACGCAAGCAATACATGCGGTCTACGCAGGTAATGAAATTGAACAAATATGCGGTCTACGCATGCAATACATGCGGTCTACGCAGGTAATGGAATTGAACAATCATGCGGTCTACGCAAGAAATACATGCGGTCTACGCAAGTAATGAAATTGAACAAACATGCGGTCTATGCAAGCAATACATGTGGTCTACGCAGGTAATGGAATTGAACAATTATGCGGTCTACGCAAGCAATACATGCGGTCTACGCAAGTAATGAAATTGAACAAACATGCGGTCTACGCAAGCAATACATGCGGTCTACGCAGGTAATGGAATTGAACAATTATACGGTCTACGCAAGCAATACATGCGGTCTACGCAAGCAAAACATGCGGTCTACGCAGGTAGTGGAATTGAACAATTATCCGGTCTACGCAAGCAAAACATGCGGTCAGCGCAAGTAATGAAATTGAACAAACATGCGGTCTACGCAAGCAAAACATGCGGTCTACGCAAGTAATGAAATCAACATGCGGTCTACGCAAGTAATGAACTGAATAAATATGCAAAATGCAATGAGATGCGCAAAACAGCGCGATGCGTTAGACAACGCGAGTGCACAAGACAGTGCCATGGTTTGAAATGCACAAGATAGTGCGATTGATATGCGATGCACAAGACAGTGCAATTGATATGTGATGCACAAAACAGTGCGATAATTTGAAATGCACAAAACAGTGCGATGATATGCGATGCACAAGACAGTGCGATTGATATGTGACGCACAAAACAGTGCGATAATTTGCGATACGCATGGGGCAACTTTTGAATTTCGTAAAAGCCAAAAGGATACGAAAAGGATACACCTTGTGCGAATTCGAGCGCCACGCACAGAAGACACGACCCGAGGTCAAAACGGAGGCCGGCTGAGCGTCGGAAGTGCACTGTTTTGCACTGTTTTGAGCACTAAAGGCCCTGGACCCCACACATAACTCAAACAATGGTGTAGGAGGCTCCAAAATCACTGTAGGAGATCACCGGATGCCCACCGGCCATCAAAATGTATCACCGGCCGTCCACCAGCCATCATTATATTCCATCGGCACAATATTTTGCCGACCGGCAAAAAGTGTGGCCAACCGGCAAAGAATTGCTGTATCGGGGCAGTTCTGTCATTTCGGCACGGGTCTTTTAAAATAGGGTTTCTAACCCTATTTTCTTACTTCTCCTTGGTCGAAAAATGCCTCTCTCTCTCTAGAGTGTTTTCCTCCCTTGATTCTCTCTTTTTCCTGCGTTTTAGCTCCCGTTTCGTTGTTTGATTCGCGATCTCCTTTGCGTTTCGGACATTTTCAACCGAACGAAACTTCGTTTCGGTGTCTCTTTCTTGATTTTCGCCACTCGGGGCTTGTTTCCCTCGAGTTTTTGCCGATACCCGTGCCTTTTCCGTACTTCGGCTTTTCCGGCCTTTTCCGACCCTCTCGGGGTTTGACTTTTTGTTGACTTTTCACCTTCTCGCCCGATTTTTCGCCTTCCGGCCATTTTCACACCATTTTTGACATGGCCGACGATATTCCACAGGGTGGGACTCCCCCGGATCACGAGATGGATCCCGGGGTTGAGCTTCTCCCGCTGAGCGTCTGCCCGTTTGACCCAGCGACCTACCGACCGGCAATTCATGTGCTACCTCCTGACGGACTTCGCCAGTTTCGGAGCTTCGAGAGGCACGTGCCACCCGAGCTATTACTGCGTGAGCCTACCTTTCACCTATCCTTCGACGCTTCCGAGGTAACTCTCTTTTCTCTGCTTTACTTTCTGCAATGTAGGATACAAAACGGTTGTAGCTGGTTGTGCTCTTTAACTGCTTTAGCTCAGATACCTTGTATACTGTAGTTGATTGTAAACATACGTGCAACTGATATCTGCTTGAGACTAACACATGCACACACACTGCACTAGCCCTGAATCACCCGAACACACGGCGCTCACTGTATTTCACTGCATACACACTGGTACCCAGTATTTGCTTGAGTCTGAAAATATGCGCACATGCTATACTGTACTGAACCACTTGAACACGCTGACGCATCACACGCTGTAGTTCACTGTAAGCACACCGGCACCCGGTATTTGTTTAAATCTGTTAAACTTGCACACATGCTGCATACCTATATGCTTCTTAGAACTGCATTTTGAATGTTGCCTTGCAATTGTTGTTTTTTTGTTTACAGGGGGATTCCCATACCATCCGTGGGTATGGGAACACCGGCGCTCGGGACTGGTATGCCGAGCTTCCCGATGCGGTTCGCCACATCGTGGACCAGGCGGGCTTCGGCGCTTTCTGCAGGGGACTATCCAGACTCACGACCTACAGGCCCTTGCTCGCCACTCTAGTGGAGAGGTGGTGGGACACCACCGACTCATTCCATTTATCTGCGATGGGAGACATGACGATGACTCCCTATGATTTCTTGATGCTTGCAGGCATCGGGGTAGGGGGTGATCCGATCCCCTTTGATACTGACATGGACGAGTGGACTGCCGCTCAGATCCATCTGCTTGGTGAGGTGCCACCTCTCGCCCGTCCAGGCTTTGTTCGTTACTCCTGGTTTGAGGTGCAGTTCAGGGTCCAGCCCGCGTTGGTGGAGGAGGTGCAGATGACTCAGGAGGCCGTGGAGAGGTATGCGCGAGGCTTTCTCATGTTCCTGCTGGGGACGACCATTTTCGCCGACCGGGCGAACACCGTGCCCCTCTGCCTGCTTAGTGCTTTGGTGGACGTCAGGCAGATCTTGTACTATGATTGGGATGGCACCGCTCTGGCCACACTCTACGGGTATATGAGCTGAGCTTCCCGTGGCAGCGGACAGTTGCTCGAAGGCTACTGGCGTGCTTGGGAGGTACGTTTCTTTCCCGCTTTTCATTTCTGCTTTTCTATCTTCTGTACTTTGTACTGTATTCTGTATTGCACATACTGTAGTCTGCTTTTCACTAACTGTATACTGCACACGCGGCACACACATACACTCTGCTTTACACTGACTGTACACTGCTCACACTGTACACAATCTACTGTCTGCGCAACACACTGTACAACATGTGGCCCTATTATTCCCGTTTTATCTTGCATTCCGCTCTTATCTGATAATCATATTGATGTTTTCTCTGCAGTTGTGGGTTTACGCCTACTTTCCCAGGCTTTCACCCGTGCCAGACACAGAGACCCCCCTCGTCGTCCCGTTCTCGTGACACTTCGACGGGAGATGCGTGCGGAGGCCACGAGAGACATTTAGCTTCTTTCGCCGCTACTTCGACACTATCACCTCTGCCGAGGTATGTTTTATTTCAGAATTTATCTAAGCTTTGCTTTTCACTGCATACTTCAATAACGATAGATAACAAACTATATGTCACTTTCAGATCACTTGGCAGCCTTAGGCTCCATTGTCGGCGACGATTAGGGACCAATTTGTCGGTGCTGATGAGACCTCGCGTTTTCGGATCTTACTAGAGAGCCCGGTCTGTCGGGCTTGGTACTTGGGTGAGCATTTCCTACGCCAGACCCTAGGGTTACCAGAGCAGATAGTCCCGGTTCACCCTCCTGAGGACATGAGGGAGACCGAGAGACTCATTACCGAGCAGATTATACTATCGGCTGGGAGGCGACCCGCTTCAGAGGCGTCGGCGACTACAGAGAGTACGTGCAGACGTACATTATGCGGTCTCTGAGCGGCGGCCGTCGAGCTGAGGGAGCTAGGCCCGTGGCACCAACAGTTAGGGCAGGAGCGGGAGCTGGAGCAGGAGCATCGAGGAGGGCTCAAGTCCGTGGCAGGGGCGGAGTTCAGGGAGGATGGGGGACCGGTTGGCCAGCTCTGCCCACTTTACTGACATACAAAGGGCAGGATGGGGCGACCTACCAGATCCCCTTTGCTCCTCCCCCGGCTGGTCATGAGTTAGCTGGCATCCCCGACTTGCCTCTGGTATGTATTACTTCATCTTGCATCTTGCATTGGCATTTCATTTCAGTTTGTTAGATATTCCACGGAATACTGACATATCTTGTACTTTTGCAGGCGTCTTCCAAGTACACCCGGCAGTCCGTAGAGCTGAATGCCTCCATGATGGGGATGCTACAGCGGACCTTCGACCTCCTGGCCCTCTACAGCATTCCGGTATGTTCTTCTGATCACGGCCTCAAATCACTCACAAGCTGGTTCACGTAATCTGATGCAAAACACAACACCTGACACACTGATCTCACAATGCCTGATACACTGCATACACTGCATTCTGCACTGTACTCTGCACTGATAAACTGCTCACGGCATTCATACATTGTACTCATACGCCGCATTCTGCACTGATAAACTGCTCACGGCAGTCACACACTGTACTCATACACTGCATTCTGTACTGATAGATTATCCACAGTATTCACACACTGTACTCATACACTGCATTCTGCACTGATAAACTGTCCACAGTATTCACACACTGTACTCATACACTACATTCTGCACTGATAAACTGTCCACAGTATACTGATGCATTTGCCTTTTATGTACTTTTTCAGCCTCCCTTCCAGATTCCCGTGGTAGGAGGTGCTCCAGCTGGACCTTCCGTCCCCGCCCGAGGGAGAGATGAGGAGGGCAGAGTATTCCCCCGCACCAAGGCGGGGCGCACTTATGTCGGGAGTAGTTCGCGGGCTCTCGTCCCTGATGATGACGATGATGATGATGACGAGTCGGAGGCGGAGGCAGAGTCGGAGGCGGAGTCATCGGAGGAGGAGACCGGAGGTGGCACTAGCTCGGGCTCTAACGACGATGCTGATGATGCTCCTGGACCTTTGTCTAGGAAGAGGACTAGGACAGACCGATAGCCCTCGGAGTCGCTTGACATGGATATAGATTTTTGTTGTTTTTCTTCTTTTTGTACTTTTCCCTTTTGTTGGTAGTCAGGATACTTTGTACTGCTGCAGGCAGCTTTTTGTTTCCAAAATTTGTGTACTTGAAAAGATGATGAAATGAAACAGGCTTTTTATCTGAAAAAGTGTTTACATCCGTATATCTTTACATTTCATACTTTGCATTGCATCACACCATGTTACACCTCAATGTAAATGAAATATGATTAGTTGTCTGAAAATTGAACACTTGCACTGTGATAATCAGATAACTAAACAGCCAACAGCAAAATAGCCCAAGCAGCCCACTGCCTGATTCTGGACACACAGCCCTTACTCTACTGGGGATTAATCTGCATACAGCCCATAACACAGCATTCGGTTCATTCTGCACACAGTAAATCCTGAGCGAATGGCCCAATCTGACAAGACGGAGCTCAAAGATGGAACCGGTTGGAATTGAAGCACGCTCAAATATAGAGAATGGCACAGTATTCTGAGTATAAATGATTTTTGAAATTAAATAAGGGTTTTTCAAACCGAGGTATCGAGCCTACAACTGAACACAGCGGGGAGGACTCAAACAAAAGAGTTCACGACCTAAACATAATGAGACACACTCGAAAAAGACCTAAAACAAAGGTTGAGGTAAACAAAACAAAAGACACGACATACAGACGCGTTAACGAAGACGGGGGACCTCTGATCACGAGGAGCCAGTTTCCCTGGGTATTGTTTCCCACCCTTTCTGATTTGTGATTCTCACATCACTCGACCCTCAAGCTCGGTTTTTCTCTCAAAACCCTTTTTTCTCACTTTTCTCTCAACTTACACCTCTCTATTCTTTATTCTCTCATTTTTCGTCCCTCCCCAAGGTGATTAATGAATGAATAGGAAAGTGTGGGTTCATGCTCAACACTGTTAGCTCACGACTATTTCTTCCGGTGGGTAGAGTGCCCTACTGGCAAGTATGTTGACGACGGGGTGGGGAGACAGAACGCCTGGCTCAACTGTGCCCTTAGTTCATCACTTTGACCATTTTTGTTTTTTCTTTCTACTAAAACAGTTTTGATCAAAATGAGAGTCGCATTAACGTACTTGTTTGATTTTTGATTTGAAAACCATGCAAGTCAGGCTGTAAGCACTGAAAATTTTCCTTTTTGGGTCCAAGAAAATGGTCCAGTTTTGGAAAATGGAATAGTTTTCGAGAAAATAGTCAACCTCAGTAAAAATTTTCAAAAACTATTTTGCAAACGGTCAATGCTCAACGAGCATGGAACTTACTCTTTGAGATGCGCCACCTCGGATCGGAGGCAATGGAAAATTGCCCTTGGCTTGAAAGGGGTGGATGGCAACGGAAAGTTGCCCCTGGTTTGAATGGCGGCTCACGACGACTCGTGGCAACGGAAAGTTGCCCCTTGTTTGGATGGTGCCACAGCAGTCCGCAAACAGTCTTCATTGGCGGTGGTCGAGCTCTTGGACACAGAGATGATGAAGACGGTCACAACAAATATATGGACACAGTCGCCTTGGAGGGTGTTGGCGACTGGACTTTGGGATGAAATTGAAACTATTGCATGGACTGAGACGCTATGAAAGCGGTGGGGGCTAGACTTCATGATGAAGTTGCCTACGTATCCCAAACATGGGAATCAAGCCTTACGTAGTTCCGGTAAGGTACACTCGGGTATTAACCTCTCCTTTTACGCTCTAACTTTTTCCAAGGCGCCCAATGCGAGTTTTCGACCTTGCGAGCTTTTTTTTATTTTCCTTTTTTTTTTGTTTGTTCATTTCTTTTCCTTTTCTTTTTCGCATTTTTTTTTCTTTTCTTTTCTTTTCTTTTCTTTTTTGTATATTTTTTTTGCTTTTTTTTTGTATTTTTCTCTTGCTCTAACTTTTGCCTGGGTCGCCGTTCCGGGTTTTCGGCCCAGCGAGCCTCTCAAAGGGTAAAAGTGTAACAAGTCCATGCCAAATGGTTTTTGAAGTTGAAGCCTCTCTGTATCTAGGAGAACGGCTGTTGCACCGATTTGCGGAAGAATCCATCATGGTTGCTCCACGAGCTTCTTTTGGTGAGATCTAATCTTTTTGATTCGGCTTTAGTGCCTCTCGCTCGAAGGCTGCTTCAAAACTGGTCACACGGGCCTCCTCTGACAGTTGACTATTGAACATTCCGAATGAGTTCGAGGTTCAAGATAACAGGTCGAATCTTGAGGCTGAGAGCGATCCTAGGTTGCGCGATCTCAAGAGCGATTCCACACAGGTCTTCACAGGGCCGTGTAAAACATTTGTCTTTGAAAGTTTTTAAGAAAGCGACGAATCGCTCGTGCCGAAGATAGTGTGGAACCAATTTGGATCAAGCCAGGGTCCTTCCCAGTACTCATGCTGACAAACATGATTTCATTCATTAAGGGCTTAGCATGCCTCTCCTTCTCTCAAAATGAGCAAAGTTTTGCAAAACCCGAGGAATTCCTTCCTCTTCGTTTTTTCTTTTTTTTTATCACCGCAGTGTTCAAAAGGGGTTTTTGAAAAACTTAGGTTAATACAATGAGTTTAGCGCGCAGGAGAGCAAGCGAGATGTACTGTTGGGCCATTCAAATCTTCTGGCCCAACTAACTCACACTGAAAGCAAGCATGAAAGTGCCATAGCAACTGCTGTTTCATTTAGATTTGTTGGTATAACTGGCCCCTCGGCAGAAACAGACTCAAAAACAAAACGGGTAATTACAAAACAAAACGGTGTTTGAGGCAACAACCCCAGAATCACCTGCTATTCTATACAAAAGGGGACTGACTCGCTACAACAAGACAGACCCTTAAGCAAAAGGACTGACTCAAGACAAAGAGACAGACTCAAAACAAAAGACTAACTCGAGACCCAAGCCAGAATTTAAAAAGCTAGCACTTACAGATGCTCAAAAATGCGTGCCAGATGCCACATTCAAAATATACCAAATGTCGCCCGCAGGTGGTTCACTTTTTCATTACATACTTGCAGTATCTGTGTCCTCAAAATCCAATAGCTGGGTGGTAACGGACTTGGCTGAAGTGGGCGGGAGGATAACCTCGTTGTCAATCAAATCTTGCACTTCATGACGGAGGCGGAAGCAATTGTCAATAGCATAACCCGTCTGCTGGTGGTACGCGCAGTACTGAGTAGCATCATGCATAACAGGGAGATTCTTCGGGAGAGGCCGAGGCTCCAAGGGTTTAAGGTGTCCCCTCTCAGCGAGGATCTGAAGTGCCTTAGAGAGAGGCATGTAGAGAGCATGAAAGGTCCTGCACCCTCGGGGCAGGTACTTTGAAGTCTGAGCGTTCTTACTCGCCGCATAAGCAAAAGGGTCGGCAGGCGCTGCCTTAGCTTTCTGGTCTCTCCCAGGTGCAGGGGTGGGAACAGGAGGAACTATTCCGGCATGACGGGGCCTATCCCGATTTTCTGACTGACTTGAACTACCCTCAGGTGGAGTGGGGAAAGCATCCTCCACAGTTTTTGCCACAACTGCGGATATCCGTTGCTTGTTTATCCCCCCGGCTTTCAAAGCCTCGACTGCCCATAACAGTTGTTCAACGGGATCGGCATCTGCCTTCATTTTGTCTTTTCTTCTGGCCTCAGCCTGATCGAGGGTTTAGGTTGATGTTGATATGTCATTGCCATAGCTGGAGGCCATCTCCGATTGGCTAAGTTCGATCACAATTCGCCCCAACAGCGGGGGCTCTTGGGGTACAAAACTCCCAACATATGGTGCGGCCGGAGGTGAAGCTGACATTCCGTAGGCAAGATCCGCCACAGACCTCTAGAGATCACCTATCATCCCTATTAGTTCAAATGTAGTAGGCTCGCGAGCCTGGTATAGTTGGGGGGCCCAAACCGAGTACGCAACAGGCGACCTGGGTGGATGTGACACATCAATGTTGGCCTCACCTTGCAGAGTGATCCCTTGCTCTAATGCAGCTGTCATAACCATGATCTCTTCTGAATTCTGCGTCATCATAAGTCCTGCATCAGCAAAGGGGAGCACTAGCTATTCTGTACCAGCTGTCCGAACTGAAAGAGACAACAAACAGCATTTCAACCCAAACAGATCAAACACGGGCGTAGCTGAACAACTGCACTCTACCACTGATCACTGTTCCCCAGAAATCACTATCCCAAAAACTGAACCTGATACTCGCAGATAACTGATTCTCGTAACTGACACTGATGCTCTCAGGTCCGATACTCAAACTTGCAGACTGATATGTACGTTCCTGTAGAGGTACATTCTAAAAGCACATAGCAGATAAGTGAGAACCAAAACACCCCTATGTTGGGGTAGGGTTTCCCTGTCCTATTTTGTCAGGAGCTAGGGTTTCACTATGCACACGGCGGTTTAAAACAACCTATAATCGGGTAAGTAACCTGTCCTAACTTGGAATGGTCACTATGGATCCGAATATGCACTAGGTCGAATGGTCAAAAGGGTGCCCCGGTGAAAAACCGGGGTTTCTGTTCCCATACTGTCAGAGCCCATAACCGGTCAGCCTTATGGTCATGCCTTGACAAGACAAGCCTCCGGCAAACCGTTCAGGAATGGCAGATGGCAAACACTGTGTTCCTAGGCGCACCTATGCACATGCAATGCAAAGAGACACATAAATGAAATCAAAATAGGATATCATGAGTTCGAGTCAAGCTCTCTAAATCCCCAGCAGAGTCGCCAGAAACTGTAGACTTCCCCGAACGCCCCGGGAGGGTGAGTCCCGTTCTATTCATTTGGGGCCACTACAGCTCGGACTCTCAAATTGTCACGGTTCTTAATCTGAACCAAAGAGTCCAAATCCGGCAAATCGTTTTGAGAAATAGATTTTTAGAAAAAGAAGTGCCAAACATGGACTGCTTTTGCCAGATACAGAGTCGCCACCTAAATATTTTTTATGGGGGAATTTAGGAAACCCTGACTCGGTGCCGAAGGCCACATGTCCGTCATCACCGGAGTTGTCTCGGCTCGGGAGCTAGGGTACGATTGGGGAAGGTCAGCTATGAGCACCCCCTCTCGCCCGATCCGAAGATCGGCCTCTACTAACCGTGATATCCGTTTTTGAAAACATTATGTGTTCTTATTCCAATTATTAGCCTAGAATTACTATGTCATGCGCACAGCAAACAAGTATAGACTAGATTGCCTAATTTGGAAAGAAGCATTGCATATCCGTTTGTTTCGGAAAAATACTTTGGAATTTGCTACTCGCAAGTAGGCTAAAATACGGATTTCAACGAGTTTTTCCAACTCAAACAATCCAACCTTCACCCACAGGCATTCAAACAGTCTAACACATAAGCATCTAGCCACATGGTAAGCATGCTATCATGTTAACATTCACACGCATGCGAGATGCTAAAGCATAAATACTTACATCGTACTCCGTGCCAAAACAATAAACTAGTTAGCAAACATGCGCGATCCTAGTTCATGTCAAGTTGACTAATGCAACACATGCAAGATGCAATTAGAGTAGGCTCGGCTAACCTAAACATGGCATGTGAAATGCAACCAATTAATGCACGTATTCAATTTGGAATTGAAATACAAATGCAGTTAGCGTGATGTACCGAGCCTGGTGCATGCAGGACAAATGTATGGATGCACGCATGCATAACATAAGGTATGCTAATTTAAACATGCCCTAATCTACCATCATAAGCAGGTAAATAAAAGGGAAGAAAGAAGTGGGGGTTGGAAGACATTCACACACTCACCCACACTTATTACAGATTCGTCCTCGCTCGAAGGGACCAAAAGAATAATACAGATAATTAACCTACAAGCTAATTAATTATTACAAATTGCCTAATTAGCTAACAAACTAACTAAGCTAGAAAAAACAGTAAACCGCCTCGGGAAGAGAGCTCAATGCAAAGCGTGCTCGGGTCTTGCTCGAAAGTGCACCACCATGCATAGGCTGCCTCTGTTTTCCTTTCTTTACACCTCTGGAGGCTGCCAAAACCTCAGGATTGCTTTTCTGGATACTGGGGAATGCCATCGGCTGGGTAGAATGCCCACCGGCAGTGGAACGTAATCACTGGCCATTGGTGAAGCTATCGGCAGAGGGAGGATTGCCGGTCGGCACTTATCACTGCCGGTCGGCAGAAAGCTCCTGCAAAATCTGCAATTGACAGCAACAGAGGGCAAGGCAGAGCATGGCAATACAATTCAAGGCATATATGCACCAATCATGTCCCTTATCATGTTAATGACTCAAAGGGACATGCTCCTTGGTTCTTGGACCATCAATCGCGCATTTCCATGCGTGATGGCCCAAAGGACCAAGTGTGCACGTTTTGATGTCAAATGCAATGCAAACCAACAAACCAATGGGACTCGACCTCCATCATGACTTGGTCAAAAGGTAGAGCATGCATGCCAATGCAATGCGAGTGATGTACACTAGGCACACCAACTATGCAAGCAAGCAAACAAGCATACAAGGCATGAGATAATGCCACCAACAAGTATGCAAGGCATAATGTGGGTGTTTAAGCATGTAAACAAACATGTGACTTCATTCAATCATGCAAGTTCAATTATTCAACAACTCACGAATATGCTACAACATACAAGGAGTACATGCAACAAACAAAGAGATGGACTTAAACATGATTTGGGCAACTCTAATAAGGCCCAAAACAGTGGCCAAAGTGACCGAAATAAAGGACTAAATACACATGCACACATGCACATGATTAAGGGCCAACACTTAGGCACAAAAGGGGGACTCTGAAGCACACTTGAAAGAGGCATAATGTGGACTAATGGCATGCAAGATAAACGTTGAAAATCATGTTAAGATGGTGCCAAACCAAGCAAACAAAATAGACTAAGCATGCAATAAATGGCCCAAATACTTGAAGCAAGTCAAAGGGGCTTGAACCATGACCAAGTCAACCAAGCTTCACAAGGCTAAGAGGACTTAAAATAGGTTCAAGACAGACCTAGACCATGCAAAGGGGGCCCCCTAGATGGCATCTAAGTGGCTCAAATTCAAAGGCATGTACAATGGCCAAAACATGGAACATACTACACAAGCTTTCAAAGCATTAAAGAGGTGTCCAAGGCAAGCATACAAGCATGTCAAAGGGACTGAAATTACATGAAAAATGGTCCCAACCCACTAAATTAAGGCAAGGATGCATGCTATACATTCATACACTTAAGGCCGACAAGCCAAAAATACAAAGGGGCTATACAATGCATGCCATGGCCGACCCAAACAATTATGGACAGACCTCTAGCATGGTAAAATAAGCATAGAAGCTTCACAAAACTAGACCTAAAACAAGCTTGAACAAAGGTTTACAGCCTAAGGCATGTTAAGGCAATAAAGTGGCATTACAAGGTAGGTATGCTAAGCATGCATGGTGTACCAAAACCAACAATAAACAGAGGCATATTATGATATAATAGGCACAAAAAACAACCAAAGCATGGTCAACATGAAGCTTACCTAGATGCTCCATCAAGAGGCCAAAAATGGTCCATTTCAAGGACAATAAGGAGAGGGGGTGGCCCTCTCCTTCTTGGAACCTCAAGGCACCATCCTCACCTCTGAAATCCCTCAAGATTTTAGTGGTGAGGAGGCCCAAACATCAAGGTCTCGGAGCTCACTCAAAATAGCACAAAATGGGGCCTTTCAAGGCCTAAGAGGGGTCAAACACCTCCAAACCACAAAACACTCTAAACAAACTATTTAGAGGGCCTAAAAATAGAACTGTTTTATATTATACACCAAGCTCAAAAACAATTTGAAGATAGGTAAAAATACAATGCAAAAAAGGGGAATAAATGGACTAGTTTCTTACCCTTGTTGACTTTCTTCACAAATGGTGGACCAGCTGGTTGTTCAAGCTCAAAACCACCCAAGAACACCAAGAACAACCTCTAGTTCTTCAAGGAACTAAGAAAAGGTGAAACACTATGTGTTTGTGTGCAATAGTAAGACACAACACACTTACACACACACAAAGGTAAAAAGAGAGAGAGGTATAGAGATAGAATGTGTATCAATCCTAACCCTAGAACTCAAAATCCTAATATGGCTGTCTAAAATCTCAAACCTAAACAAGGGAGAGGAGGGCTCCTCTTATAGAGCTTTTTGTCTTGTAAAGCTTACAAGACAAGCTTCTAAAGAGAGAGATCCCTCCATACACGTGTATGGAGGGGAGCCAAATGCAAGACAGCTGTAATAAAATGTCTGCAAAAGTAGATGAACAGTAGTCGGCTGCCCAAAAATGCCATTGTGGCAAAAGGGAGTGCCGACCGGCAACAAAGAATGCCGACCGGCAATATAGATTGCCGATGGCAGCAAAACACTAGCCGGTGGCCTCTGGCCATGGCCGGTGATGTGTGGGGATGCCTCACAAGGCATTCCCTGCCCCTCCAAGGCAAAACACAAGTGTTTGGTGCAAAACCAGACACTAAACAGTCAAGTTCGGAGATCCTGAGGCAAGGCGCGTAGCCGAGACCTCCGGGAACTCCAAACGAACACAAACAAGGGTAATCACCAAGTGTTCCAATGGTGACGTCCAAATCTTGAGGACGGTCAAAAATGGGGTGTCTACAGGTACCCTGGATGGGCCGATGTATTAACTCATAATGCTTCCCGATCTGTTTGGCTCTGGCTTTTCCAGCCATCTCTTTGCCCTTCCTTAACCAGTCCTCCTTGGTGGGCAGATAGCCTAAGCCAAAGGTATGCGGGTTATACGGCACTTCGGCCGATACAGTAATGCCCTTCCAGCCACTTCTTCCTAGTCCCATCCCAAGGATGTGCTGGAGCTTGTTCATGAGGTACACTGATTGTGCGCTGACATATAACCCTTCATCAACGGCCAAAATGTTTTGTACGACCCTAGCCTCGGCTAGGGTAAATCCCGACAGGAACACATCCTCCGCGCCGTGTTCGATTTCCAAAACCGGTGTAAACACCTCTGGAGGTGGATGGATTGATGTATTCCCAAAAACTATAGCCACTCCCTTCCCGTAGGGGTATTTCAACATTTGGTGTAGGGTGGAAGAGACTGCCTTTACCTGGTGCAGCCACGGCTGTCCCAGGAGTAGATTAAAGGTTGCGGGAACATCCAAGACATGAAAGTCAACATTGTGTTGTCCTGGACCAACCTGGGTCTGAATCTATACAGTCCCCATCACTTCTCTGCTGGTGTTATCATACGCCCGTATTACTTGGGCAGTTGGCACAAAGTCCACGGGCTTCAACCCGATTGCATATGCTGTCCTCGATGGGCACACGTTAATGGCGGATCCTGTGTCGACAAGAACCACTGGTATCCATTTTTCTCTACACTCCAAAGTGATGTAGAGTGGTTTGTTGTGATTCAAGCCCTCAAGCGGCAGTTCCTTGTCAAAAAAGGTCAATGTCGGGGAAGCTCCTCCCGGAAAGACCAGCCCTACCAACTGTTCAGGTGTGGTGTCTATTGAGAGTTTGGCCTTGTCCATTGCAGAAAGGACAGCCTGTCTATGTACTCTGGAAGCCATAAGCAGTCCCCAGATGGAGATGTCTGCTTGTATCTTCTTCAGCTGTTTCAGCACAGCCTCCTCTTCGAGTAACTTTTCTTTCTGCTTCTCTGCCTCCTTATCCTTCCCGGACGCTTCTGGTTGATCTAAGTGTGGGGGCTTGAAATACCGCCTGCTTCTAGTCATGTGGTCAAACTCTCCCACATACCAGGTATCATTCGGCGGGCTTTGTCCCTAGTCTTCATCTGTGTGAGCAAGACACAGGTCGTCATCTTCCCACCACATGCCATCAGCAGCCGACAGACACCTGTCCGGCTCTGTTACAGCTATCCCTGTGCATACAACACCATCCGTTCCTATGCCCGCAGCATTTTCTATTCTTGTGTACACAGCACCTTCCGTCCCCGCAGGGGTTTTGGCTTTTCTGGCCCTCTCAGAATCTTCGATCCTTTCCCGCTCAAACTGTTTCAGTATGGCTTGCTGTTCAGTCTCTTCCGTGCCCAAATTGTCCGTGTTCTGAGCAAAATTCTTTACACTGGTGCTCTCCGGCGATGCTAACTGATTCCCGGCCCTTCCGGCCACTGTTGATGTCCTCGTCCCTAACAGACCCTATTCTAGCTAAGGTTGTTCAACAATATCTAGTTGGTCGTCAAGCCACCCAGTAGACTTTGCTGACTCATCAAATTAATTGACTGCCACGTCCGCTAAGTCCTGCTCTTCAAAGAACTGCAGATTTGCAATGTTTTCTTTGAGGTTCGCTAAGTCATCTAACCCCTGATTAGGTCCATCCTCCCGTACTACACAAATCTCTGCCTCTACTGGCAATTCCACATTTGGCCTAACCTGGCCTGCTGATGTAATGTAACCGCTTGGGTCCTACATGAAACTCGCAGACCCCTCGGGCTCTGACTGATCATTCTCATCTGTATCCACAGTTGACCCAATTCTATCTTCGATAGCCACCACCATCGCTTCTGGTTGGGTTTGGGAGATGTCCAACATGCACAAGTCAGTGCTGTCAGGAATGAATTGGGTAGGTGAGAAGGGGTGATGTATATGCTAGGTTCGTATGACACAACCCCAGTTTGGATTAAATTGATGCGTTTAGGAGGTGCAGCTTGGTTGTGAGGTGGGAGAGGGTTGGTTGTGACATTCGGTTTCTCCGGAGGTACAATCACCCTGTTATCAATGAGATCCTGAATCTCATGACGTAATCAAAAGCACTGGTCGGTGTCATGACCATGCTGTTGGTGAAAGGCGTAGTACTTGGCTGGGTTATGGGAAGCAAGGAGTCTATCTGGTAGTGGCCGTGACTCTAGGGGCTTCAAGTGCCCTTTCCTGATCAAAACCCCCAGAGCTTTGGACGGGGGCATAAATAGTGGGGTGAAGGTTCTTTCGCTTCGGGGTGGATACTTGGTTGTTTGTGAGCTACTTCCGGATGCACCAGTGAATGGTGTAGCTACAAGGGTTCTTGGAGTGGTGGTGGTAGTAAGCATACCCACATCTGAGGATCTGGCAGCTGCAGCACTGCTTGTGCCTGCATTTGTACTGCGGTTGAATGCCTTCTTGGGCTGCTCTCTCTCACGATCAATGAGGCCTTGTTTCATTGCGTCCTCGATCTGCACCCCAATCTCATGTAGATCTACAAAGGTGGGGAGGGGGAAAACAATCATCTTCTGCATGAGCTTGGGCTGGAGGTTGCGCACAACCATCCGTATTTGGTCCTTGTCAATTGGCCTAATGGTCATCATCGAGGCTTTAGCCCTCCAACGGGTTATGAAATCGGAGAAACTCTCCTTTGGCTCCTTCCTGGTCGTCTCAAGATCACGAGTTGTGACCTTGATCTGAGTATTATAGGAGTATTGAGCTATGATGGCCTCAGCCATCTCCTCCCAATTCCTCTTAACAGAGTCTTCTAGTTTTGCATTCCAAATAGCCGCTACACCCGACAGGGTCCGGCCAAACAGAGAAAGCTTCTGCAATCTGGAAAGGCCCATCGGCCTTAGTATGTCCGAAAACAAACGCAAATGCACCATAGGATCTCCAGACCCGTCGAAACGGTCTATGTGCGGAATTTTAAACTAGTCTGGCAGAGTCACGGCCGAGTCGGTGTATCCATTCTCAATATCCGAAATGGACTTCATGCCTTGAGACTTCTTGAATAGCTTTTCTAGCTTCCTGACTTTTAACGCTGTGGGGTCCACCTCGAACTCAAAGGGAGAATCCGGTAGGTTGGTCTGTGCTTTGGATAGCTGGGGTACGATCGGGGGCGGAGCCGGCCCGATTGGAATGTCCGTATCATCCTGGACATTAGTTGTCTCCCCGAGTATGGGAACTCTTGGTGGAGGAGGAGCTTGGTGTGAAGAAGATGCTCCAGTCTGCTGCTGTAGCCTGGTAATTACCTCTGCCTGTCGGGCCATAACCTCGGCTTGGCGTGTAGCAAATTTTGTTTGACGGGCAGCATCCTGCTGCATGGTTTTCATACTTTCCTGGAGTTAACGCATCATCTCTTCCAAGCCTACCATATTGTGCTGATCTAACTGAATAACCGGTATATCTGTCCATGCAATAGAAATTAAGACCTTAACCTGACTGTTCACTAGTGGGGTAGACCACTGATCTAACGACCGCTGTACCGATACACTGCCCCTTACTGATCTCCGTCTGGTAACCGGGGGTGAAGAAAGGAACACTGCTTGTCCGTCTACCAGATCCCTGGATCAATTAAGTCTACGACCTCTAACCCAAAGTGCTCGGGGAATATCTACCTGGTCGGATGCAATGGTGCTAAACTACCTTGCAAAAAGATAAATAAAGCATAATAAGTAAATAATGTATAGAAAAAACGGACAGCGTAATAGTTTAAATAAAGACAACGCACAGTTGGCAACCACAAGCTGAGTGAACTGTTCTCGACCACTGATCATTGTTCCCAAATTACTGCCCCAAATCTAAATCTGATACCCGCAGATATAACCGATTCTCAAAATACTGATGTCCGCAGGCCTAATACCCAGACTTGTCCGCTGATACGTGCATTCCCTGTAGAGGCACACTCCAAAAGCACATAGCAAGTAAATGCGAGTCAAAAACACCCCTATGTTGGGGTAGGGTTTCCCTGTCCTATCTTGTGAGGAGCTAGGGTTTCACTATGCACGCAGCAGTTTCAATCAACCTATAATCGAGTAAGCAACCTATCCTGGCTTGGAATAGTCACTACAGTTTCTGATATGCACTAGGTCGAATGGTCAAAAGGGGTACCCCGGTAAAAGCCGGGGTTTGTGCTCTCGTCATGGCAGAGCCCGCAACCGGTCAGCCTTATGGCACGTTTCTCGAAGCAAGCCTTCGGCAAACCGTTTAAGAATAGCATACGGCAAACACGGTGTCCTAGGCGCACCAATGCAAATGCAATGCAAAGAGACACATAAGTGTAATCAAAACAAGATATCATGAGTTCGAGTCAAGTTCTCTAACGTCCCTAGCAGAGTCGCCAGAAACTGTAGACGCGCCCGAACGACCCGGGAAAATCTCGTTCTTCTTATTTGGGCTTACTACTACAATTCGGACTCAAATGTCACGGTTCTGAATCTGATCTCGCAAAGTGCAATGCAAGACTGATAAATCACCAAAGAGTCCAAATCCGACAAATCGTTTTGAAAAACTGATTTTTGTAAAGAAGTGCCAAACATGGACTGTTTTGCCAGAAACAGAGTCACCACCTAAATATTTTAATGGGAGAATTTAGGAAACCCTGACTCGTGCCTAAGGGCACATGTCCATCATCACCAAAGTTGCCACGGCTCAGGAACTTGGGTACGAGAGGGAAAGGTCATGCAATGAGCAGCCCCGCTTGCCCGATCAAAGGGTCGGCTTGTACTAAGCATGATATCTTCTTTTTGAAAACACATGTGCTCTTATTCCGGTTATTAAGCCTAGAATTACTATGTGATGTGCACATCAAACAAGTATAGACTAGATCGCCTAAGTTGGAGCAAAACATTGCATATCCGTTTGTTTGAACACGGTTTGGAGTTTGCTACTCGGAAGTAGGTTAAATTGCGGATTTCAATGAATTGTTCCAATTCAAGTAACCCAACCTTCACCCACAGGCATTCAGGCAGTTATAGTAAATAAGCAATTAGCCTCATGGTAAGCATGTTTTCATGGCAATCAATAACACACATGCAATATGCTAAAACGTAAACACTCACAATGTACTCCGAGCCAAAACAAAGAACTAGTTAGTAATCAATGCATGATCCTAGTTCATGTTAAGATGGCTAATGTAACGCATGCGAAAATGCATTTAAAATAGGCTCGGCAATTCTAAGATGACATATGAAGTGCAACAATTGATACATGTATTCAACTTGGAATTGAAATACAATGCAGTTAGTATGATGCGCCGAGCCCAGTGCATGCAATGCAGATGAATGGATGCAAACATGCAAGCATAAGGATGCTAATCAAAACATGCCCTAAAACTAACCACTGAAAGCAGGTAAGTAAAAGGGAGAAAGAAATGGGGGTTGGAAGACATGCATACACACGCGCACCCTTATTACAACATATGCCCTCTCGACGGAGGGTCCGAATAAATAATACAAACCAACTAATTAACTAACTAACAAACTAATTAATTATTACACAACCGACTGAATAACTAGCTACCACTAATTATTACAAAACTTAATTAATTAACAAATTAACTAATTAATTTACAAAACCAAATGCTAATTAGCAAGTAAGGAAAATAGTAAGCAATGTTGTTCTAACTCTGGTTGGGGGGAGAAGAGGATGCATACTCGGTTGCCGCCCCAAAAAGCTCTCTGGTTGCTCTTTAGAGGCTCTGTCTGCATGGTGTCCTCAAGGAATTCCTGTTGAACCTTACCAAAACCATGCTGAGGAATGCACCAGTGGCCTACCGGCCATGGGGAGCCACTGCCGACCCCCCTGCCAAACAAGAGTGGGCACTGCCGGCCAAAAATGAAGGACTACCGGCAATCTGCAAGGCACTGCCAGCCATCTGCAAGGCACTGTCGGCCGCTGGTGTGCTGTGACACCAAGCTGCAGCAGAGCACAAAATAGCAAAAATGGAGGGTCTCCCAAGGGTATGTATGCACTATGCCACTCCATATCACCTCAAAACATCAAGGGAGAGGCATAGTCGGATCCAAGACCATCAATCACGCATCTCGATGCATGATGGCCAAAGATCCAACACGTGCAAATTTAATGTAAAATGAATGCAAAAAAACACATAAATGCCTAGAACTCTATCATGGATAATCAAGAGCGTCGACGACCGAGAATTGAGACACGTTTCATCACTTGAAGTATGAAACGTCCCTCGTTTCTCGTGCTCAGATTTAAGACTTAATCCAAACAACAATGCAATACAAGCATGGCATACACAATGCGACTCAAGCATGCAAACATGTAATGCAATATGAACAACCTAACAAAGCTAATGGCATGCACAATGCTAATGCATGCAACAACTAAGTATACACAATGCAAATGATGGCATGCTCAATGCAATGTAACCTAAGCATACACAATGCGAAGTATAAGGCATAGACAATGCGATGTAATGCAAGCATGTAAACAACATGTAATCAACCATGCTCAATGGACTTAAACCGAAACGGACAGATCTCAGATATGCCCAAATCAGTGGCCAAAAGTGTTGGAATAAGGGCACAAAAGCAAGGTATGCATGCGCAATGCATTAGCCCAAGAACTAAAACATAAAGACACAACTCTCAAACATGAGCAAAGAGTGATAATCATGATAAGATGGCAATGAGGTAAACTCTAAAATATCATGTAGATGGATGCCAAACCCACTAAACAATGTAAGCAGAGCATGCTAGGATGTTCAAAGCACAAAACTAGCAAAGGGACTCAAGCCAAGGCCACATGAATCAAACCCCAAAGGGCCAAGGACAACCAAAACAGTCCTAGATCATGCCAAAATGAATCTAAAACATGCATTGACCAAGGCAAAAATAAGTCAAAATGGAAAGCATAAAGCATGGTGTAAGTAAGGCCAACAAGGGGGATTGCACTACACCTATTACAACCAAACATGGCATGACTTAGCCAACAAAAAACAGAGTTATGGTATGATAAAACAAGCCCAAAAACCCACTGAGATGGTATCCTAAGGACCTAAGCATAGAGGCATGCACAATGATCCATTCATGAGGCATAAAACACCAACTCTTCAAGGCATTGAAAGCATGACAAAGGCAAATGTTTGACCATGAAACATGCACTGAAATAACATTTCAAATGATGCCAAAGCATGCAAACATCACAAGTATAGCATGGTAGGGGCCTCAAAGCTCAAGACTAGTCAAAGCATTTACACTATAGCTATACAAAACATGAGTGATATGACCATGGTAGCCCAAAATAGTCCTAGAATAGCCCAAAATATGAGTAAAATCATGCTGGAGCATAGCCAAAATATGCTAGAATGATGAGTCAAAACATCATGTACATAAGGCTAGTAAGCAAGATTTGTTCTACAAATACATGAGCCACTCAAGAGACTACCAAACCAACTTTAGCCAGAGTCGTGACATGTCAAATGATGATAAAAAAAACATGCTGAAATGGACTCAAACCCAGCTATAATGACATGCTACGTCATGAAGCATACAAAGCTAGTTTAAGAGATTTACACTACAAGTGTATTAACCATGCACGGAGTGACACAACCAAGTAAAAATAGTGGCATGTCATGATAAAATAAACCCAAGTGCAAGCTAAGATATGGCCAACATAAACTTACCAAAGGTGCTTACACATGAGGCATTTAAAGCAAGTAAACAAGACACAAAGGAGAGGGGATGACCCTCTCCTATTTAGGACACCAAAACCACCTTCCCACCACTAAAAATCCTCTGGATTTCAATGGTATAAAGGTCATGCAAAGGCTTCAACAAGAGCATAAAGGGATGGCTCAAAACAAGGCCTAAGAGGGGGTAAACCACCCCCAACGAAAAAGTGAACTTAAACAAAGGTCTAAAGCATACAAAAATAGAACTTTTTCAGTCGAAAGCAAGGCCTAAAACAATATGCAAGGATGGCCAAAGTGAGGTATAAATAAATGCTAAAAAGGGGAATATACTCACCCTTGAAGTTCAACTTCGAAACCGGCAACGTCAGAGGCTAGAAACCTAGTTTCAGAGCTCAAGTAACCCTCCCAGGAACCTCAGCTCAAAGATGGCGGTGTATCACTATGTGTTGTAGTGCAAAAGTGCAAGAAAAATGGACTTTTAGAGCATAAACAAACACAATATAGAGAGAGTGAGAAATATATATATATATATATATATAGAGAGAGAGAGAGAGAGAGAGAGAGAGATACTGTCACGACCCAAACCCGCCCCTAAAAGTTTGGTCCATGACCGGCCTGTACGTAGGCCTCAAAACAGAAATTTTAGAATAATATTTAACCGCATACGGGGCCTTAAGAAGAAGCAACATCAATAAAAGGCAACATCCATTGAGCTTGTGCATACATGATGGCTTAATTAATTTAGTATTTACATACATTCCCATAATTACATATACAATCACAGAATTATGCAGATCTCACACAAACTTAAATAGGACTCCAAAAATTACATAACTCCCAGTAATCAAAATTAAGGCCTCAACACGGAGGCATACCCCAGGTGGCTTGGTAAACAGGTTGACCCCAATACAATTCTAGTGTCAATCCCCGATGGCTCACCTACATAAACATACATAAAAACAGAGTGAACAAGGCTCAATGAATAATAGTACGTGATAATCCAATAACTAACTTGAATCACAAGGTATATAAATGCAGAGAACTTATAGTTAATCTGATTCTGTACTAATTTCAGAACGGCCTTAGGCCTAGTCTTTAAACAGAATGGCTTTAAGCCCTTGAACAGAGTGGCATTAAGCCCTTAAATAGAATGGCATTAAGCCCTTTAATAGAGTGGCATTAAGACCTTTAAAAGAGTGGCATTAAGCCCTTGTCATGCATGTTTGAACTCAAGAGGTGGCTCGAACGGATTCTAGAGGTGACTCGCATTGTAGCACTTAGTTCCGTGTAGCACTTTGTTTCATACTAATATAAATCACTAAAAAACATGTAAAATTGCCCCATAACATGATAATTTAACATTAACCAAATGTATTTTCATTTCAAACAAATCAATCTTTGCTTCAAGGTTCAAGATTCATGCTTAATCTTTCATAATCTTCGAGGGTCTTAGAACACAACCCACAACCCATAAATTCACTTAATTCTTGCTTGATTTTTATTCTTTGGACAATTCCAAAGTGCATTTCATATGGTATTCATAAGATTGAGCCCCAATCATAAACAAAGCATAGAACCCAAGGTCTCATTCCTTAAATTGAATTCAATTAAATACATGCTTAGAACCTTAACTTAAATGGTCTCAAATCTTTCCATATCATTATGATTTCATGAAATTAATGTCTTAAACACAAGGATTCAAGATATTATCATACCTTAGTTCAATCTTGGTCTTCCTCTCAATTCTCCTCCATTTCCTCAAGCCTCCATGGTTGATTCCCCTTCTCTTTCTTCAATTCCCTTTAATCATCGCCAAACCCCCATGATTGTCGAGTTGTTTTTTTTTTTTCTTCAAGAATCTTGGTCTCTTTCCCTCTTTCTCTCTCACGTTTCTCTTCTCTTCTACCTTAGATATTTTTGGCTCAAATATCTTGAGTTCCCAACACACTTAACATGCCTCCATATATATAAATATACACACACTTAAGCTTTTCACAATAAGGAGGCCAAACACGCCCTTACAAATCGCACAAAATCAAATTTCAATTAAACTTCCCAGGTGACTCTAAAAATTGAGCTGATCATAAATATGTCCTCTGTTCTGGTTTCTGAAGCCTCTAAGGCCTTCAATTGGCAGTATTAAGTTAACCACCCAATCGTACATTAACGAATCAGACAAGTTGGATTTCCAATTAATTTTCCCAAATAGGTCTAAAAACTCCCATTAACATACCCAAGTACTCAATTGTGATTTTTGAACCTGTAAAGGTCGGTAATTTCAATTTTAAAGCCGTGACCCAACAGATAATTCTTCCATTCAAACAGATATCATTAAATTAAAAAGGCATTAACCCACAAGGGCCTAAGGGTAATTTCAGATACGGATTTTGGGGTTGTTACATTCTCCCCACCTTATAAAGTTTGGTCCTCCAAACTTGATTCATCCTGACACAAGTCAAGTTTCGTCTTGGATATACAACATTTCTTAGTTATTAGCCATTCACAATCATATACAGTCAATTTCAATGGAGTTTGCTCCCAAAATCACAAGTAAGTCATTTTCACTGACTAATTGGTAACCCAATTGATAATAATACGCCATAACATCAAATCATCATCTCATTATTCCCAATCCTCGTACATTTCAATCTATTGATCCACAAGTCATACCTTCCAAATAATGTAACAACTTAAGGGTATTCGAAAATGGATTCACTTCAAGTATTCGATTACATGTGACTGATAAGCTATCAAACATAATTCAAACTCTTTAGGTTCACAACCAACCCCTATTATCATAATTCCTCAAAGGTTAAGGAAGCATTCACTACTCAATCAGGTTTCAAATGGCACAAACAAGCTACAACAATTAGGCCCAGAACACACAAATGAGTTCTAACCCATGATCTTATGACTCTTGCTCACTAAGAAGTTAAACATTCAGAACAATGGTTTCAGTAATTTGAAGTAACCCCAAGTGATTTACTTCTATAACAGATGGGATAATAAGGTCTAAATTTTGGATAATCAAATTCATATTCAAATCTTTAACTTCAATGAAGGCTCAAATAATCAGAAGTAAACTTATCCAATCGTAATACAAATTCCAAAATAAATTGTTAGCAAAAATCAAATACGGATCAAACCTTAATGGTCACAATTCCCAAATTGCAGTAAGGTAATAATCATTTAAAATCCATATTCGCTTGGAAGATCTTAAAGTCGGCATCATGTCATCAAAGTTCATCAAACCTTTCATAATTTCACACAATACGTTATTCAGAGATATTATTCAGAAACTTAGCAGAACTTTCAAAGATTATCAGATGATGGGATAATTCCCAATAGTATTAAACTTATTTAAACTTTGACAGAACAAGCTCTGGTCTAACTTATAACAAATAAGACAGAATGACTTCAAGTTCAACATAAGGCATTCATCAAGCATGCCACAATAAATTATCAAATAGAAAACTCATTCATGCATAGCAAAATATCTCTTTTAGAAAACTTGTCATATCCTGAACAATCGGAGTTTCATAGCATACCGAATCATTTTGGGGAAATTATTCGGAAAACCTATCATATAATAAACATGTCGGAATCTCATGGCATATCTTATTACTTCAGAAAATACTTATCATATAGAACATTACGTAACCAAAATATAGCTTTCATTAAATATCGTATAGCATAGCCATTTTCAAAATCATTTATACGGAAGTATCTTCACCGGGACATTACTTACTTAGGTCTATAGTCAACTCATGCAAGATCACACATTATTCATCTATGTCGGAAGTACCGAATGTACTTGATGGTATGACATCTCTAAATAACACAGATCACATAAATTTCATTCCAATGAGCACTCACTTTCATATCACAATAAAGGAACAAGCCTTGAATTAATTCTCGTACAAATATTTCATCCTTAATTAATAACGGTGAGTTTATGATAGCAATAAGTTAGGTTCAGCACAAATGTATCAAAACAAAATTATGTCTTTCAGACAAATGGCAGTCCCCCAAAGAAACATAATTTTCCTTCACCAGCATACATATCTCAATTCCCTCAACATACTCTCGATCTCTACAAATTAACATACTTAACACCACCCACGTCCTAGTCAAAACTTCAATTTCCCTGTATTACTAGTGCGATCACAGATCATGATACTTGTATTTATTATTAACATTCCAGGTAGCAATTTCAACATCCTAACTCTTGATTACTAGTTCCATGCTTGTTATCAATCATCAAATATCTCAATCACAATAATTCCATGATTTGTCAACTACCATAATTCTAATATCTCTTTCCCAAATATTCTTGCTATGGCTTTAAGCAAAGCTCTAAATCACTTGTCATTTCATGTTTCCAGAACTCAACATGCTTGCATTCCCCATTATTCAAGTCAAAACACCACAATTTCATAAACCTTAGCCTTCTGTTTCCTTATACATATCTTTTAGAGAAATGACCCTTCGGGCTCAAGACTTTCAAGCTTCCATACTCATTGTTGCTCATCACATTCCTCAATTGTCATAATTCCATACACTTAATTACTCAACCACAACCTCAATTTCCCCAAATTCCTTATGGCTACTTTCATATGTAATCCATATCGAAGCTGCATTTAGACTTTATTCACATCACATTTCCATAAACATGCTTATACTGACCAATTTTAACATCCTAAGGACATCAATATTCCACATCTTTCATTGTTTTAGCCTCAATGTCATACTCATTACACAACCCATTCTCATTTCATAACAACGATCAAATCCTCTTTAGTCACAAAACTCAGTCTAATAAACAACACATGGATTTCCTTCTATTACTTAAAGTCCATAAGAATTCTTATTCTAAATCTCAATACTCAACACATTGTACGAGCTCACATACATCTTTTACAATGCACATCATATCCTTTCGTTACTAGAAACATGCAACTTAAATGCATTCTAGACACTCTAATGCTCAATGGACACGTGTGTCAGATCTTAACTCGTGCTCTGATACCACCTATCACGACCCAAACCCGCCCCTAAAAGTTTGGTCCATGACTGGCCTGTACGTAGGCCTCAAAACAGAAATTTTAGAATAATATTTAACCACATACGGGGCCTTAAGCAGAAGCAACATCAATAAAAGGAAACATCCATTGAGCTTGTGCATACATGATGGCTTAATTAATTTAGTATTTACATACATTCCCATAATTACATATACAATCACAGAATTATGCAGATCTCACACAAACTTAAATAAGACTCCAAAAATTACATAACTCCTAGTAATCAAAATTAAGGCCTCAACTCGGAGGCATATCCCAGGCGGCTTGGCAAACAGGTTGACCCCAATACAATTCTAGTGTCAATCCCTAATGGCTCACCTACATAAACATACATAAAAACAGAGTGAGCAAGGCTCAATGAATAATAGTATGTGATGATCCAATAACTAACTTGAATCACAAGGTATATAAATGCAGAGAACTTATAGTTAATCTGATTCTGTACTAATTTCAAAACGGCCTTAGGCCCAGTCTTTAAACAGAATGGCTTTAAGCCCTTGAACAGAGTAGCATTAAGCCCTTTAATAGAGTGGCATTAAGCCCTTTAACAGAGTGGCATTAAGCCCTTAAACAGAATGGCATTAAGCCCTTTTCATGTATGTATGAACTCAAGAGGTGGCTCGCACGGATTCTAGAGGTGACTCGCATTGCAGCACTTAGTTCTGTGTAGCACTTTGTTTCATACTAACAAATCATACAGAATGGCCATAGGACCAGATGTCACAGTTTGGCCATAGGCCTCACACATGTCACAGATCGGTCGTAGGCCTCTTAACTTTCACAGAACGGCCATAGGCCTCAGTTCATATATGTATGGACTCAAGAGGTGGCTCGTACGGATTCTAGAGGTGACTCGTTTATCAGCACTTAGTTCCGTACAGCACTTTGTTCCATACCAGAAATCCTTAGGTCTTAAAGACCGAATTATCCATTTGGTGTCATAGTATAGCATAACATACATGAACCATGGTATTATTACCCCCGGGTAAGGGCCATAAGACCACGGTATTTTTACCCCCGGGTAAGGGCCTTGTTCTAAGGATGCCATGAATACTTATATATATGTGGACAATCACTCATTGATTCAAAACGTAACATATCATAAAATAGAGCATTTTTTGTCATATCATGTCATTACAGTACACTTAACAAAGACAAAGCAATTCACATTCTAACGTGGGTCGCATAATGATGTTTAACCTTTGTATTCATGTCATAGGTTCAGAACGACCTTAGGTCCATACGTAACACAACAGAATAATTTTAGATTCACACAGATACCATTGCTCAAGGATGAACATAAGTTCTATCTATTCTTTAAGAAGTAACGTAGTATGCTGATAAATAATAGAGGGTTAATATTCATTACGGACGGGACAGAATGATTCCCAAGTCATACCGATGTACACAAATCTTTCAGCGTTCACATTGATTTCCAATCGTCATAAATGTTCATGTAACACTTACAAGGAACAGAGCGTTAGTAACAATAATTATCAATGGTAAATAAAATGTACATTTCCGTACTATTACTCACAGTGGTAGGTCTTTGAAGTGGTGGAACGATGTCCTCGTCTTGACTTACAAACATAATGCACATAACAGAATATGAGAATAAAACCAATCTCTTTCTTATTCTTTAATCAATAGCCATGGTGGTTCTAGACTCATTAGTCCTCCATAGGTTATAATCCATGCCTCAAGATAAGAGGAAACGATAGGAGAAAGGTTCAGACGAAGAAACGGTACAAAATCAGTAGTTAGAAAGTGAGCAACTCTCACTAATTTGTGTATAACTATTTCTGTATTTAGAATTTGGGAGTGAGACAACCAGCATTGGAAACTAGACTTCTAGGGCTTCATTTTAGGCTCAAGAATCACTCAAAACGGAGTCCGGAAGCAAAAGATATGCTTGTTCAAAGTTGGCTGAGCAGAGCTATCTCCCCGCACATGCGCGAAACAGGACCACACGTGCGAGAATGAGGCCGCACGTGCGGGAGAATGTTCTTTTTTAGCAGATTCAGTTTTGGTTTTGGTACTGTAGCGCCGCACGTGCGGGAAGACCCGCCGCACGTGCCGCTCTGGGCAGTTTGGAGTCCAAAGTACATTTCATATGGTATTCATAAGATTGAGCCCCAATCATAAACAAAGCATAGAACCCAAGGTCTCATTCCTTAAATTGAATTCAATTAAATACATGCTTAGAACCTTAACTTAAATGGTCTCAAATCTTTCCATATCATTATGATTTCATGAAATTAATGTCTTAAACACAAGGATTCAAGATATTATCATACCTTAGTTCAATCTTGGTCTTCCTCTCAATTCTCCTCCATTTCCTCAAGCCTCCATGGTTGATTCCCCTTTTCTTTCTTCAATTCCCTTTAATCATCGCCAAACCCCCATGATTGTCGAGTTGTTTTTTTTTTTCTTCAAGAATCTTGGTCTCTTTCCCTCTTTCTCTCTCACGTTTCTCTTCTCTTCTACCTTAGATATTTTTGGCTCAAATATCTTGAGTTCCCAACACACGTAACATGCCTCCATATATATAAATATACACACACTTAAGCTTTTCACAATAAGGAGGCCAAACACGCCCTTACGAATCGCACAAAATCAAATTTCAATTAAACTTCCCAGGTGACTCTAAAAATTGAGCTGATCATAAATATGTCCTTTGTTCTGGTTTCTGAAGCCTCTAAGGCCTTCAATTGGCAGTATTAAGTTAACCACCCAATCGTACATTAACGAATCAGACAAGTTGGATTTCCAATTAATTTTCCCAAATAGGTCTAAAAACTCCCAATAACATACCCAAGTACTCAATTGTGATTTTTGAACCTGTAAAGGTCGGTAATTTCAATTTTAAAGCCGTGACCCAACAGATAATTCTTCCATTCAAACAGATATCATTAAATTAAAAAGGCATTAACCCACAAGGGCATAAGGGTAATTTCAGATATGGATTTTGGGGTCGTTTCAGATACAACTTCTCCAAAAATTTTTGAACCTCTGATAGAGAGAGGAAGGGCCTCTCCTTATATAGAAGAATGCAAGAAGAAGCTTGCTAAACAAGCTTGGCAAGAGCTTCATCCCTTCATACACGTGTATGGAGGAGAGATGAGTGAAAACCAGCTGGCTCAAAAGATCTGGCGTGAAACCTGCTAAGACAAGGGTTCTGTTGGCCATCACTGGTGGCCGGCAGTGGGTCATTGATGACCGGCAGGCTTCATCAATGGTTGGCAGTAACAAAGGCATAGCCGGCAGTAGCATAGGATGGTCGGCAGTGCACCAAAAGAATTATGTTGGAAGGACCAACACATGGTCCAAAAAATGGGGCAGAAAGGATACAGGGTTTGGAAAGCTCAAACCTGTGACGTTCCACCGCGAAAGTTGAGCACTCGACAAGCAATCGAACTTGTGGCTGGATGTACCTGCGAACACAACCAAGCCTTAAGGACGGTCAAAAATAGGGTGTCTACACTACCATGCTTAGATAGCTAGCTTTTGTTTTGGTTTGTACTTTAATAGTTAATGCGTTAGCTATTCAATTCATTTTGTAATAATTAGTTAATGAGGATTAGTTAATTATTTGTTGTGTAATAATTAGTTTAATTAGCTTAGATTAGCTAGTTAGCTTCTTATCTGGTCCCTCCCTCGAGAGGGTACATTTTGTAATAAGCGTGCGTGTGTGTGATGCATGTCTTCCCACCTCCATTTCTTTCTCCCTTTTACTTAACCGCTTACGATGGTTAGTTTTAGGGCATATTTTATTTAGCATACCTTATGCTCGCATGTTTGCATCCATTCATCTGTATTGCATGTACCGGGCTCGGCGCATTATACTAACTACATTGTATTTCAATTCCAATTTGAATACATGTATCAAGTTGCATCTCACATGACACTCTTAGGATAGCCGAGCCTATCTTAGTTGCATTTCGCATGTGTTGCATTAACCATCTTAACATGAACTAGGATCATGCATGATTTCTAACTAGTTATTTGTTTTTGCTTGAAGTACACTGTGAGTGTTTACGCTTTAGCATACTGAATGTGTGCTAATGTTTCCATGAAAGCATGCTTACCATGAGGCTAATTGCTTATGTGATTAACTGCCTGAATGCCTATGGGTGAAGGTTGGATTACTTGAATTGGAACAATTCATTGAAATTCGCATTTTAGTCTACTTACGAGAAGCAAACTTCAAACCATTTTCCAAACAAACGGATATGCGATGCTTCATTCCAAATTAAGTGATCTAATCTATAGTTGTTTGCTGTGCGCATCACGTAGTAAGACTAGCTAATTAATCGGAATAAGAACACATGTGTTTTCAAAAACAAGATATCATGCTTAGTACAGGCCGATCTTTGATCGGGCGAGCGGGGGTGCTCATTAAATGACCTTCCCCAATCGTACCCAAGTTCCCACGCCGAGGAAACTTTGGTGATGATGAACACGTGGCCTTAGGCACGAGTCAGTGTTTCCTAAATTCCCCCAAAATAAAATATTTAGGTGGCGACTCTGTCTCTGGCAAAGCAATCCATGTTTGGCACTTCTTTATTAAAAATCAGTTTTCCAAAACGATTTGCTGGATTTGGACTCTTTGGTGATTTATCAGTCTTACATCGCATATTGTGAGGTTAAATTCAGAACCGTGACATTTGAGTCCGAACTGTGGTAAGCCCAAATGAACGAAAAGAGATTCTCCCGTGGCGTTCGGGACGCGTCCCAAACGGATTTAGAAACCAAAACTGATTAATGCAATAAGCTAGTTTGTCACGACCCCAAACCGCCCCTAGTAGCTTGGTGCTGTGATGGCCAGTAGTCCGAGATTACCGAAGGCCAACTTTCAAAATCCACACACAAACAGAGTATAAATATATATGGGGCTTACAAGTGCGGAAGCAATAATTTAAAAATACAAGTGGTCCATAAGAGCAGTGCGTAAGTTACATGGAATGGCATACAACTTTACATAATATTACAACTAGAATACAAATATAATGAAGTACAAAATACATATTACATCTTGATCAAAAGGCTTCTCCAGCCAACATGTGTAAATTACAAGTATTATAAGCCGAGAGGCATAATTTTCAAGACTGCCGACGTGAACACAAGTTAGGCCGACATGACAAAAACCCAAAACGAGCTTGCATATCACACCTAGGCGTCACCGCCTTCCTACTCATCACCTATATATATATAGAGAGGGTGAGCTTGGATACTCAGTGAATGGTATAAGAAATAAAGGGGTTTGCATGACTGGTATTCAAGATCTTTATCGAACAATACATAACATAATTAGTGCAAGTCAAGGGATGAACCAAGTCCATCTTCCAAATCTATCAAGTTTCAAAAGATGCGTACTAACATCGTTATAATACAAGTGATGACATCTCGGCAAACAAAACCCACATGGTAAACCGTTAGTGACAAGCAAGACAAGACAAGACAAGGCAAGACAGGGGAGATATCTCAGTTTAATGGTGCCGTTGCATTATAGTCCCCTGACACTAAGGACTTGTGCTACTAATGCTTAGAGTCCCCTAGCACGTACGGACTTCCAAACTTTGTGCTACAAGTGCTTATAGTCCCTTAGCACGTACGGACTTCCAAACTTTGTGCTACAAGTGCTTATAGTCCCTTAGCACGTACGGACTTCCAAGAATGTCATCAAAACAAGATAATATAAATATATTTTTCAATTAGGAATAACCATTCATGCTTACAATTACTTTCCAAAACGAAGCAAAACAAGACTTTTATCAAAGCATTATAGCATAGCTTTATTAAAAATACCACTCACTTAGTTCTTCAAACGTCGGAGTCAAGGCAAGTCCAAACCCTACAAACACATGGCCAGGCATACTGAACATACTTCTCAAAACAAGTCAAACATGCATGCAAATGATCTCGGGAAAACATGCTGGAAGTCCAAACACTGTTTTACATGTCAGGAAGACATGCTGGGTACCAACTAGGTCTTTGCCGAGGTCCCACACCTCCTGGCCGAGGTGTGGCTACATAGGCTTCGGCGTGCGGCTGCATGCCGAGGTGTACACCAAACAAACCAAAGGTGTAAGTGATCATGCAAGGTAGGCCAAGGTGAGATACGATGCTTGGCCTAAGTGTAAGGTCTAGGTGAGAGCGATCTCGGCGACTACACTTCGGGAAGTGAGGTCTGGAGATCTGGGTTTCCACCCGTGAAGAACAGGAAGAACCTGAACATGGAGATCATGAAGAACATGAATGCTAAAATCATAACTTCTTTATTACAAAAATCTGGAATTTCATGCTATGAGTTCGAAAACACGGACCTGGGTACCCATACTTGAAAATCATGCGAAAACAAACACAAAAACATGGATCTAGGCATGAGCCTTCGGATCAAAACATGACTTTTCTTGAAGAACACATGAATGCCATTTTCTCTTTCTAAAATTGAACTTCAAAGCAATGCATGGCTTACAAATCATATTCAATCATGCAATGCAATAACATAACATAAAGAACAACATGAGCAGTTCAAAAATCTAACCTTAGAACACGGATCTAACGGTTCGATCTCTAGGGATCAAGCTTGGAAGTCTACCTCCTCTCAAGAAATCCTCTCCCTCTTTGAGAGCTTCTCTCTCCTCTTCAAAACAAAGATACAACAAATGGTAGGTCTCTCTCTCTATCGGCTGACTTAACTCTCAGCTCGGACACGTGGCGACGGCTGGTTGGTTCTCCTCAAAAAGGTGATAGATTGACAAGACAAGACTATGACAAAGTGTATCTAACAAGCTACTCGGTATGGCACTCCGGCAGGTGATGACATCGGCTAAGGACAAAGCCTGGGCAACTAAGGTGACAATGACCTCGGCTAGGAAGGACGACACTTGACTAAGCTGTGCCACACCTTGGCCTAGATGTGCCATACCTCGGTCTAGGTCATACCACTCCGGGACAAGATCACTTGGGTGCAAAGGTAACATCTCGGCCTAGATGATTCACACCTCGGCCTTGGTGATGAACACCTCGGCCTAGATAATGACATCTCGGCCAATATGTCAGGGCAAAGGTGGAGGTCAAACAAAGTGGTTCCAAGATAATTCTAGACATGAAGACGACGTCGGCTAAACTCATACCAAGCAAGGTACAAAACATGCTGTAACACTTAAACGAATAAGGACAAGACTTGAAACGCAACTTACAAGACAAAATCACATGAATGCATATGAGCATGGCTAGGATAGCATGAGGGTTATTACATCCTACCCCCCTTAAAGAAGTTTGGTCCCCAAACTTGAGTTACCTTGATTCGAGAATAGCTCCGGGTATCGGACTTTCATTTCCTCTTCCATTTCCCATGTAGCATCATTGCCATAATGCTCTTTCCATTGAATCTTCACCATTGGTATTGCCTTATTTCTTAATCGCCTCACTTGTCTATCGATGATGCGTATCGGCTCTTCTTCATAGCTTAGGCCTTCATCAACCACAATCCTGAAATGATTGATCACGTGCAGTGGATCCCGTATATACTTTCTCAACATCGAGATATGAAACACATTATGAACTTGACTTAATCTCGGTGGTAAAGCAAGTCTATAGGCAACCAGGTTAACTTTCTCAAGAATTTCAAACAGTCTAATGTAACGAGGTGCCAATTTACCCTTCTTCCCAAATCTTGAAACTCCTTTCATCGGCGAGGTTTTCAGGAACACATGATCCCCTACTTCGAATTCTAACTCCTTTCTTCTCTGGTCGGCATAACTCCTCTGTCGGCTCTGAGCGGTCCTGATTCTCTGTTGGATAAGCTTAATCTTTTCGGTTGTCCTTTGAACTAAATCGGGGCCGATCAAAGCTTTATCTCCTACTTCGGTCCAACATATCAGCGATCTGCACTTTCTTCCATACAAGGCTTCATACGGCGCCATGCCAATGCTAGCTTGGTAGCTGTTGTTGTAAGCGAACTCTACTAATGGCAAATGCTCTTCCCAGCTTCCCTTGAAGTCCAATACACACAGTCTAAGCATATCTTCAAGTGTTTGAATTGTTCTCTCTGTTTGGCCATCGGTCTGGGGATTAAAAGCTGTACTAAACCTCAATTCGGTCCCTAAAGCCCTTTGTAAACTCTGCCAAAATCTGGAAACAAATTTTGGATCTCGGTCCAACACGATGGACATCGGTACACCATGAAGTCTAACGATCTCATTCATATACAACACAGCAAGTCGATCAGCACTAAACAAAGTCCTAACCGGCAAGAAATGCGCTGACTTAGTTAACCTGTCGATTCTAACCCAGATCGAATCCATTCCTTTCTGTGTCTTCGGCAAACCAATCACAAAGTCCATGGAAATGTCCTCCCATTTCCACTCAGGAATCGGCAAAGGTTGGAGAAGTCCTGTCGGCCTCTGATGTTCCGCTTTCACTTGTTGACAATACAAACACTGAGACACGAACTCGGCTATCTCTCTTTTCATATTCGGCCACCAAAAGGTTTGTTTTACATCTTGATACATCTTGGTGTTCCCTGGATGTACTGCAAATCTGGATCCATGAGAGTCTTGCAAAATCCTTCTTTTCAATTCTGGGACGTCGGCCACGCACAATCTTCCTTCAAACTTAAGCACTCCATTCTCAAGGGTGTAACCCGACCTCGGCCTGGTGGTGATCTCGTCGGCTACCTTTTTCAAGAATCCATTCTCCATTTGCCTTGCCTTTACTTCCCCGATGGTAGTCGGCTCCACTGAAATCATGGCTAGGCATGCCAAACTTCCCACTGACTTCCTACTCAATGCGTCGGCTACCGAGTTCGCCTTACCTGGGTGATACTGAATCTGCATGTCGTAGTCTTTCAATAATTCAAGTCATCTTCTCTGCCTCGGATTTAGTTCCTTTTGGGTGAACAAGTACTTCAAACTCTTGTGATCCGTAAAAACTTGGCAAGAGGCTCCATACAAGTAGTGGCGCCAAATCTTCAAACCAAACACCACGGCTTCTAGCTCTAGATCATGGGTTGGATAGTTCTTTTCATGAAGTTTCAACTGACAGGATGCATATGCTATGGCTCTGCCCCCTTGCATTAATACACAACCCAAACCCTTATGCGAAGCATCGCTGAAAATCTAAAATTCCTCATTACCCGATGGAAGTACAAGAACTGGTGCCATCACTAACCTCGTCTTCAACTCTTGGAAGGCCGATTCTCTATCATCGGTCCATTCATATGATGTTCCCTTCTTAGTTAGTTATGTCAATAGTACGGCTATCCTTGAGAAGTCCTTCACAAACTTTCTGTAATAACCTGCCAAGCCCAGAAAACTACGAACCTTGGACACGTTGGTCTGCGTCGGCCAATTCACAATGGCTTCGATCTTACTCGGATCAACTGATATACCTTCTTCATTAATCACATGCCCTAAAAATGAGATGCTAGAAAGCCAAAACTCGCACTTACTCAACTTGGCGTACAGCTTCTTGTCTCTCAAGATTTGCAGGGCAAGCCTCAGATGATTCTCGTGCTCAATTGTACTCTTAGAATAGATCAATATGTCGTCAATAAAAACAACTACGAACTCATCTAAATGCGGCTTAAAGACTCTGTTCATCAAGTCCATGAACGCTGCAGGAGCATTAGTCACTCCGAAAGGCATTACCAAAAATTCGTAGTGGCCATACCTTGTCCGAAAAGCAGTCTTCTCAATGTCATCGGCTTTAGCCTTCAGTTGGTGGTAGCCCGACCTAAGGTCAATCTTGGAAAAGACTCGTGCCCCTTGTAATTGATCAAGCAAATCGTCAATCCTAGGTAATGGGTACTTGTTCTTGATGGTTACCTTATTAAGTTCTCTGTAATCAATGCAAAGGCGAAGGGTGCCATCCTTTTTCTTAACAAATAAAACGGGTGCTCCCCACGGTGAAGTGCTCGGCCTAATGAATCCCTTATCCAACAATTCTTGTAACTGTAGTTTCAGTTCTCTAAGTTCAGTAGGGGCCATCCTATATAGGGTGTTTTGGAGATAGGTTGCGTTCCTGACACGAGGTCCACAGTAAACTCTATTTCTCTATCGACTAAGTGGCCAGGCAGCTCATTTGGAAAAACGTCTGGAAATTCCTTAACAACTGGTATGCCGGCTAATTCAACACTTCCATTCAAATCACTTAGTATACTGCACAAATAACCTTAACACCCCTTTTGGATCAACTTATAGGCTTTCATGGATGAGATTAAGTAGGGTGGGGCTACTACTCCCTTACCCTGGAAAAAGACCTCGGCTTTGTTTGGGGTGTTCAATGTAATGCTCTTAGTAACACAGTTAATGGATGCATGATGTGCTACTAACCAATCCATTCCCAATATGACATCAAAGTGAGTCATACTTAATGGCATCGAATCAGCTAATAATTCTACATCCTCAATCACCACAACACACGCCCTATAGATGGATGTAATAATTATAGTTCCCCAGATGGAGTAGATACAGATAGCACATAATCAAGGGGTTCTAACGGTCTGTTCAACTTCTCGGCAAATTTAACAGATACAAAAGAATGTGTAGAGCCCGAATCAATCAAGACGTATGCAACTTGAGAGCAAATTGAGAGTGTACCTAACACTACCGTTTCAGCATTCTGGGTGTCTCCTGGCACTAGAGCAAAAACTCTGCCCTGCCTCATCTGTGTCCTTCCGACGTTGCTTCCTTGTGCAAAGCCCAAGGTGCTCCCATTTTTCTTACCATCACCAGCTCTTGCCTTTGGACAGTCCTTCACACGATGGCCTATCTCGCCACATTCAAAGCAGGATCCTGTCGCCCAGCGACAAACCCCTAGATGCGGCTTCCCACAACTCGCACACGTCGGCTTAGCATTACCATCCCGATCTGAGTTGCTGGAACTGCCCACATTCGCCTTCTTCTTGGCATTAAACGGCATCCGACGACCTTCATAGTTCTGTCTCTTCCTCTGACTCTCTCCTGAACTTTGATATCGGTTTAAGTTAGCTTCTGCCAAGATGGCCTTGTCTAACACCTCGGCGTAAGTCGGCATATTGAGCATGTTGACCCGATCTTGGATTGGTCCACGTAGTCCACTTTCAAACTTCCTGGCTTTCCTATACTCATCACTAACCATATGAGGCACATATCTTGCCAATTCGGTGAAGGCACGGTCGTACTCTGCCACCATTCTGCTGCCTTGTGTCAGAGTCTGGAACTCTGTGGTCTTGCGATCTCGAACACTAAGCGGAAAATGCTTGTTGTAAAACAGTTCCAAAAATCTGGCCCAAGTTAAACCAGGATTAGCCTCCCGGATCATCATCCACCACCTTCGAGCGTCATCGTCTAATGTGAATGCTGCTAATGTCACCTTCTGAATGTCGGTGCTGGGAAAGATTTCGAACAGTTTTTCCATTTCCAAAACCCACGCCTCGGCCTTCATCGGCTCTATGCCCCCTGCGAATCTCGGTGGGTTCATCTTCTTGAACTCTTTAATCAAAGTCATCGTCCCTTCCCCATACAAGGCTGGCTGTGGAGGCACTTGGGGCATTGGAAGAGGTGGAGCTGCATGTCGGCCATCCGTCTGTTCGGCCGGGGTAGATGTAGCGCTTGCATTCTGTTGCCTCATCTGCCTCAACTCACGGGTTAAACCTTTAACTAGTCTTTCTAGTCTGTCCAATCTATCCTCTGATTGATCTCGGCCAACTGATGGTCTACCTCTCCTCATGATGCTATGAGTAGGCAAAATGCAACATTAAAACTAACTGAGCCAAGAACCATGTATGCAAATAACAAATGGTTATGCCGAGATGATGCACACCTTGTCAAGTAACAAGCAATATGATGCAATCCTAATATCATTCTAAGGGACATCCTATGCTCTTTAGGACTCAAAGTGTGTGAATAATGTAATATAAGGAATGCGTGCTCTGATACCAATCTGTCACGACCCCAAACCGCCCCTAGTAGTTTGGTGCCGTGATGGCCAGTAATCCGAGATTACCGAAGGCCAACTTTCAAAATCCACACACAAACAGAGTATAAATATATATGGGGCTTACAAGTGCGGAAGCAATAATTTAAAAATACAAGTGGTCCATAAGAGCAGTGCGTAAGTTACATGGAATGGCATACAACTTTACATAATATTACAACTAGAATACAAATATAATGAAGTACAAAATACATATTACATCTTGATCAAAAGGCTTCTCCAGCCGACATGTGTAAATTACAAGTATTATAAGCCGAGAGGCATAATTTTCAAGACTGCCGACGTGAACACAAGTTAGGCCGACATGACAAAAACCCAAAACGAGCTCGCAAATCACACCTAGGCGTCACCGCCTTCCTGCTCATCACCTACATATATATAGAGAGGGTGAGCTTGGATACTCAGTGAATGGTATAAGAAATAAAGGGGTTTGCATGACTGGTATTCAAGATCTTTATCAAACAATATATAACATAATTAGTGCAAGTCAAGGGATGAACCAAGTCCATCTTCCAAATCTGTCAAGTTTCAAAGGATGCTTACTAACATTGTTATAATACAAGTGATGACATCTCGGCAAACAAAACCCACGCGGTAAACCATCAGTGGCAAGCAAGACAAGACAAGACAAGGCAAGACAAGGGAGATATCTCAGTTTAATGGTGCCGTAGCATTATAGTCCCCTGGCACTAAAGACTTGTGCTACTAATGCTTAGAGTCCCCTAGCACGTACGGACTTCCAAACTTTGTGCTACAAGTGCTTATAGTCCCTTAGCACGTACGGACTTCCAAACTTTGTGCTACAAGTGCTTATAGTCCCTTAGCACGTACGGACTTCCAAGAATGTCATCAAAACAAGATAATATAAATATATTTTCCAATTAGGAATAACCATTCATGCTTACAATTACTTTCCAAAACGAAGCAAAACAAGACTTTTATCAAAGCATTATAACATAGCTTTATTAAAAATACCACTCACTTTAGTTCTTCAAACGTCGTAGTCAAGGCAAGTCCAAACCCTACAAACACATGGCAAGGCATACTGAACATACTTCTCAAAACAAGTCTAACATGCATGCAAATGATCTCGGGAAAACATGCTGGAAGTCCAAACACTGTTTTACATGTCAGGAAGACATGCTGGGTACCAACCAGGTCTTTCCTGAGGTCCCACACCTCCTGGCCGAGGTGTGGCTACATAGGCTTCGGCGTGCGGCTGCATGCCGAGGTGTACACAAAACAAACCAAAGGTGTAAGTGATCATGCAAGGTAGGCCAAGGTGAGATACGATGCTTGGCCTAAGTGTAAGGTCTAGGTGAGAGTGATCTCGGCGACTACACTTCGGGAACTGAGGTCTGGAGATCTGGGTTTCCACCCGTGAAGAACAGGAAGAACGTGAACATGGGGATCATGATGAACATGAATGCTAAAATCATAACTTCTTTATTACAAAAATCTGGGATTTCATGCTATGAGTTCGAAAACACGAACCTGGGTACCCATACTTGAAAATCATGCGAAAACAAACACAAAAATATGGATCTAGGCATGAGCCTTCGGATCAAAACATGACTTTTCTTGAAGAACACATGAATGCCATTTTCTCTTTCTAAAACCGAACTTCAAAGCAATGCATGGCTTACAAATCATATTCAATCATGCAATGCAATAACATAACATAAAGAACAACATGAGTAGCTCAAGAATCTAACCATAGAACACGGATCTAACGGTTCGATCTCTAGGGATCAAGCTTGGAAGTCTACCTCCTCTCAAGAACTCCTCTCCCTCTTTTAGAGCTTCTCTCTCCTCTTCAAAACAAAGATACAGCAAATGGTAGGTCTCTCTCTCTATCGGCTGACTTAACTCTCAGCTCGGACACGTGGCGACGGCTGGTTGGTTCTCCTCAAAAAGGTGATAGATTGACAAGACAAGACTATGACAAAGTGTATCTAACAAGCTACTGGGTATGGCACTCCGGCAAGTGATGACATCGGCTAAGGACAAAGCCTGGGCAACTAAGGTGACAATGACCTCGGCTAGGAAGGACGACACTTGACTAAGTTGTGCCACACCTTGGCCTAGATGTGTCACACCTCGGTCTAGGTCATACCACTCCGGGACAAGATCACTTGGGTGCAAAGGTAACATCTCGGCCTAGATGATTCACACCTCGGCCTTGGTGATGAACACCTCGGCCTAGATAATGACATCTCGGCCAATATGTCAGGGCAAAGGTGGAGGTCAAACAAAGTGGTTCCAAGATAATTCTAGACATGAAGACGACCTTGGCTAAACTCATACCAAGCAAGGTACAAAACATACTGTAACACTTGAACGAATAAGGACAAGACTTGAAACGCAACTTACAAGACAAAATCACATGAATGCATATGAGCATGGCTAGGATAGCGTGAGGGTTATTACATAGTTGGAATTTTTAAAACCATATGGTATGTTTAATTAAAATTTGATTTGGATCAACATAATTAGAATAAAAGAATCATAATTGATTAGATTTATGCCCAATTGTTTAGTCTTAATGACATGTGATTAGTGAGGCCTTAATGAACCTATATAAATGTACTAATTGAGCTTAAGACTTCATTTTCATAAACTAATGTGCTAAAAATTTAGGGTTAGAGAGAGAGAGAGAGAGAGAGAGTTCAACATTGTAAAGAGAGAAAAGAAGAATTTAAGAGAATTAATGGGAGACTGAAGAGATTAAGCTTAACTAAGGCCAAATTCAAGCTCTAGGTATGCTCTTTACTCGTAATTCATGAAGATAATCCATGTAGGAAGATGAATTCACCAAGTTGTAGGATTATTTGCATGTATTTGAAAGAAATGGGCATGAATCATCAAGAATTTAGTGAGTTTGAGCGAATTGTGTACATTCATGCATAATTCTTCAGTTATGAACTTGGTTTTCTACAAATTCACACATGTATGGGACTTACATGAGTCATTTCTTAAGGTTCTTCTTGGTTTTGCACTCAACACCTCATATAAACGTGTTTTGTAAAGAAAAGAGTTGGATTTCCTACATGCATGTCAAGAACATGGTATTTTGAGCTTTGTTTTGAAGAATTGTAAGAAAATTTGAGATCATGGTTTCATATTTTCCAACAATCCATGTTTTATAAAGTGTTTCTAAGCTTTTGAGATCAACCATGCAAGCTTTGAAATTGAAAAGAGTGTTTTTGAACACAAATCTGAAAAACCTAGAATTCATCCAGTTTGCTTGAGCGAAGAATCTATCACTCAAGCCAAAATTGAAGGCATCTAGTACTTTTACAAACATTTGGCCGTTAGCTCGAGTGACCAAGTGTGCGCTTGAGTGAACCCACTTTTGTTTAGCACTTGGGTCCAGCAACCATCGAGCGACCATTGAGCATAAAATTCGAGCATCCAATATTTTTGCCGTCAAGCAACATCGCTCGAGAGGTCAAGTGTCCGCTCGAGCAAAGACCCTATTTTTGACAAGTTTTGGCTAACTCTTATAAGTGCACATTTGCATCTCGATGCCCATTTAGGCATTTTTTTTCACCATTTGAACATCCTTAATCATGGAATAAGCTAGAAACACATGTAAGAGAATAAAATGAAGATATAATACTTGTTTCGAATGTGTATTCAATGTATATTTGTGTTATGTGATTTGTGTAGATGGTCAACCAAGGTCTATCATTAGTACCAGCCCACTGTGAGTAATATCTTTGTAAATATGTTGAAATGTATTTTTGAATTACTACAAGAATGTGTGGACATCCCATTTTGACTGCCCCTAAGACTTGGGCGCTTCTCTCTAAACACTCGATGATGAAATGTTACGCTGTGCAATCGTTCGAATCTTCAGCAAAAGAATTTGGTTTCAAGCTTTAAAACCTAAACCTTGCACCCCATTTTAACCAAAACCTTATTTTTTCTAGCTTGACCACTCAAAGAATAGTTGGCCAACACATGGCCAGTAGACCATTTTCATTGAACCGGCCGTACATCCTCATCGCCGGCCGGCGATGTTTAGCAAAAATAGATACTTTGCAGCAGCCAGCTGCTCCCGTGCACGAGATTTGGACCAGCTGTCTCTTTTGGAGATATTTCTGATGTGAGAAGCAAAATTCTATAAATACAGCACCCCCCTTATGGTTTCGGGTTAGAAAAAATTGCCAAAAGCCTAAGGCTTGTCCAACACACTTCTCTACCCTCTTGCAATATAGATACAAAATAGATACACCATATAAGCTTAAACTTGAAGCCTTTTGCTGAGATTTTGAACACAGTTTCAGATACTTGAGAGTGTTTACAGTGAGGTTTGTTAACTAAGAAGATCTTCCTCTCTTCAAGAGGTGAACTTTGAACCTTTTTCACCATCTTTTCTTCTCTTTTTCTTGTCTTTATATACTGATTTCAGAGTTATTTTAAGCTTAAAATGTGATTAAAACTTTATTAAAAGTAAGTGAGCTAGCCACCCTTTCATTACTTAGCTCACTAGTTGTGCACCCTTTGTTTTCTGTCATTTTTTTTCACTTTCTTTTCACTTCATTCAATTAAATTTCTTAGCACTGTTTCAGATTATTTTTGTGTGATATGAATTGAATATGGGCTTATAAAAGGGTCCTCGTCCTCCCCGCTACATGTACCCTTCCTTACTACACTTTGAATATCATATTTGTGTTGTTGTAAGTCCTCTCGGATTTGGCGTGTTTAGGATATAACGGCCAATCCATTTGAGTTGATTGTTTTTTACTTTGTTATAGTTTTCCTTATGTATCTTGGAACCTTGTGATCATGGAAGGATTAGAGGTTAGGCTTAGGCACCCCACCACAAGTTTGCTTAACTAGTGATAAATTTCTTGCTTTCATATTATTGTTGTCCACCTTGAAGCTAGGTAGTTGTCACGATCCAAACCTGCCCCTAAAAGTTTAGGCCATGACCGGCTTGTAAGTAGACCTCAAAACAAAAATTCAATAATGGGGCCTGAACGGAAGCAAATAAAATAACCAAACACGCCCATTGAGCAGTGCTTAAATGCCAGGATCTTAGAACATCATACCATATATAGAGAATTCACATACACAATTCATAATTCATAGATAAACAAGTTCAAGACGTACGAGTCTATATGAGAGGTAACAACCCAAACCTTACATATGAACGGAGTGTTCCATAACAGCCACCAAGGAGTAAACAAAAATATATGTCCAAACAAAGTCACCAAAGACTTAACAAAAGGTGACATAAAAAGGAAGTCCTCAAAAACACAAAAGACTCCAAAGTTAGGAGCTTAACAAAACAGGTCCACCAAAAGTTTTCTCAAGCTGACCTAAGGCTGGCCTCCGAGCTAATCACCTACATAAATATATATAAATACGGAGTGAGCAAGGCTCAATGAGTAATAATAATGTAAGGAGGTACATGTGAATAACCATATGTCTTGAAGAATATAGATATAAATCATATTCATGTCTTGTTCATAATCACATTCCAAAACGGCCTTGGGCCCACATAAGACGAAACGGCCTTGGCCCAAAATAATACACAACGGCCTTGGGCCCAACGTAATACGGAACGGCCTTAGGCTCAACATGATACGTAACGGCCTTAGGCCTAACATAATACACCATGGCCTCAAGCCCAACATAATACACAACGGCCTCGGGCTCATATATGACAAAACAACCTTGGGTCCATTATATATGTCATTGTAATCGAATGCTCAATCATTCCAATCAAAACACAATTATATAGAGTATGCCATTCTCGATCCAAAATCCATAAATCATAATTAAAAATACATAAATCATAACATATCGTTACACTACTATTACTTACAGTGATTTGGTCGCACAATGGTCCCTTCCGGTGAGCGACCTACACATAGCACAAACACACAAATGGATAAGCAATGCATTCTTTCCTTAGTTTCTACTCTTTAGTCATTCTTCCATTTCGTTCACTTCCTATTCATTTTAAGCATTTCTGAGAGGATTCAACATACACATTAACAGATTCAAAGGGTTGAACAGGGTAACAGAATTTGACATAATTTTTCCCCAATTCCCACACATGCCATATGCGGAGAGATGTGCCACATGTGTGGCCCCAAACGTGCTTTTATTTCAGAAAGCTAGACTTGCCTCCCCTGTTTTCCGCATGTGCGGCTGTGAGCCCACACGTGCAGCTGTGCATCCCGTAAGGTGTGGCCGTGAGCTCCGCACGTGTGGTCCTGCACTTTGTTTGTGCAGTCCGAAAATCCAACAAATCCAAGCTTTCCAAACTCATTTCTAAGCTTCAAAAACATGACATATGATCATAATAAGAGTGAAATTCAAGCTTAAGTAGATCAAAACTTCCTTTAATTTGACATATAGAACTTTAATCTCGATGATCCCTTCATATCTTCCATCTTTTTATGTTATATACAAGATATATACTTACATGAGTTCAAACATGCAAAATCTCAAGATTCAATCACAATTTCTCACAATCTAACCCAAATCAAACTAACAATAAAGGAATCAACTCTTAAATCAAAGAAATGTAAGAAATCTATGGTAATTTCATGAGAGGTGCTCAATCAAAATCATAAGCCATAAACCCTAACTTGTATAAGGGTAAAAACTTCATCATAGGGCTTGATTTTAACCAAGTGAAAGAAGATTGAGAGTATTCTAGTTGATTTACACATACCTTGAACTATAATCTTGATTTTTCCCATTCAATTCCTAAATCTTCAAGCTCTAAGATTGAGTTCTCTCATTCCTCTCTCTTTTCTCTTCTTTTCTTTCTCTAGAAGTTCTCCAGGAGATATTTTTGTTGAGTCAAGCCTCTTATAAGACTCACCTATACATCTCAGTAAACCAAGAGTTAACCTTATTTGAGCCTAAGCTAAGCCTCACTAAGAGTTTAGACTAATTAAATCAAATTAGTTCATTATGATTCAAATTTTTACAAAACTTCATATTATGTCATAAAAATCATGCTAATCATAACTATGAAGTCAATTTTGGTTTATCGCACCTCTAACACTTTCAATTTGCAGTCCAATGGTCATAATTGCAACAGATTTTCTTAGAACTAACAGATACAATCTCATAGGCACATAATTCACACATTTAAACATGGAATTTCACATCAAGCATATAATCACACAAATAATGAGGGAATTAGAGCATGGGCAATATATGAGAGAGTTGGGTTATTACACTCTTCCCTCCTTTAGGAAGTTTGGTCCCTCAAACTTGTTTTACCTTGTAACAAGATCATAAATCTTGGTCTCCTAGCATTTCTAGTTCCATTACTGATGTTCAATTTCAATCGTGCATAATTCGAAACCCACTCCATATATTTATCCCATAGAATCATGTGTAAAATAAGACAAAACTATAGCAGTCAAAATCATATATTCCCCAGTAGGCAAAGTTTATAATCACAATAGTTTCTTGTCAACAAGTTTCACAATTACGTGTGTTATACAGTTTTCCGTTCGGGACATCTCAAGCTAGTCCTATAGGTAATAGTCATGAGCTTCGTAATCTAAGTAATAGAAATGAACATGGTAACTGTCATTCCGAGCAAAAGTCTATCCATCCAAAGAGAAAGTCAGAAATTAGATTATAAAATTCAGTTCCTTGGTTCACAAAACCATGTATGCTATTATCCCATTTCAACGTCATATTTCATAGTACTAAACCGGATCAGTTCACAAGGATATTAAACAAATTCCCAAACAGATCTTAATAGTCTATCAAATCCCATAAACCAGTGTGTATACCATTCTTTTACTCCGTATAACAATTGATAGGAAACAAAATCGCAATCAATGTCATTAGCCCCTTACAAGATTTCCAAGAGCAATCAACATGCATAACTTCTTGTCACAGCCATCCATAATATGTTCCAATGTCCAGTTATTGCCAACATAAGCCAAGGTGTCATGCATAACAGTTCATGTCAAAATGTTGATACACAGTGTAAAGAAGTAACCCAATCAAGTAGCAAAATTACAAGTCCAAGCCATTCCATAGCAAGGGTGATCTATCAATAAATCTCATTTGAAGCATCGCATAGATAATTTCATTCAGGTAATAATTCTCAAGGGTATGCTACAATTAAAGCTCAATTAGTCTATGTAACAGCTGATAGTGAACACATTCATGTTGTCACAGTTTTCCATAGGCAATCATTAAGCCAAAAGTAACAACACTCACCATATGATAACGAAGCCATTTCACTCCCATCTATTCAATAGATTGAATTCGATAATTTCTCAAGGTTCAAAAGTTCATCCATAGTTCTCGAGAATATTTTAAAAACCAACGTCAATTCTTTCATGTTCAATACATTCACAAGTCTATTATTAGCCCTCTAGTAATGCTCAACAACAAATGTTCATTCGTAATCCCATTTCCAAAAGTTCTACATAGCGAGTAGTCCACAGTACACAGTGCAGGCTCATAGTTCTAATAAGCCTCTTAATTTAGTCAGTGTGTTCCCAAGTTTTATCAAATCAAGGAATGTTCAATTTCCATACTCATTGCTACATAACCATTTTGCACATAATCTGCGTCAATTGTTTCATTATTCCAGTTAAGACTCTCATCGTTCATTCTTTAGGAATAACTCTTACAGTTCTCACGTACATGTCCATGTCATATCATAATCATATCAATAGATATCATAGTAAATCACCAAATACAGTGTGAGGACTAATCAACAAATTCTTCATATCCACAAGGTCAAACATTTCCATAATATAGATAAGTTGTCAATCAATAGAGGTTCAAAAGTGTACAAGGGTTCTATTTCAGCAACTCTAATACCATTTATCATTAGTACTATCAGAGTGTCAGACATATATTCATCACTCAGTCAACATATTAACAATGCGTTTCATGCCAAAGGTTATATAAATTTTTCCCAAATCGATTTTTCACACATAGATTTCACATATAAATAAGATATTGATCATGTGGCTAACCAATCTAAACACACATGCAGTAGATATGAAAGAATGAGCCAAACCGAATCAAATAATATCCAAAGCAAAGATGTACACATGCACTAGTCTAGATCAATCAACATACAGGAATTCATTTATAATCAGTATATATACCTGGGTTAACGATCGCAGTATTCTAAGTGTTTTTTGGGACGAGTGTACTTACTTTATCCTGATTAGCAATCCAAGGACAATTCCTTACCATATAATCCATTTCACCACATCTATAACAACCCACAAATTTGGTAATAAACTCCTTGATGTTTGTTGCCACATTCGTTACATGTTGGTGTTGTATTCCTTGTAGAGTTTGAAGTGCGCTATGGTCCCACATTTTTCTTTTGAAATGATCTTCTCCTTGAGAAAAAGCCATGCCTCTCGCTTTCCCATCGGTTCATGTTAGCTTTGGTTGTCAATGGTCGATCTTGCACCTCAACATATTTTGTGATTTTCAACATATTCACTTGGTGTTCTTGCATTGGTGGCGGCAAGGAGTCTTGTCGTAGCGGTGATCGATGTTCTTGTCTTCGGATCTCTGCCATTTCTTGTGCTATACCTTCCAGTCTATCAAGTCGAGCTGTAAAAGAGTGTTCTAACTCATTTTCCCTTGTTTCCTCCATGCTCTAGACAAACTCGTATCACGTTGTGCCAAGTACAGAAATAAACACAGCTACACATAGGCATACTTGCACACAGGCACACTATTACGTATCGTCAAAACACAAACAATCATATGCATAGCAGACGACTGTGTACTTATCAAATATCACATGCTGAATACGTACTAGATAATTTCACATTAAACCATATTCATAGTCCACATATACATCTATTTGCATAATCGAAATGCACATGAGCAACAATTCATGATTAACATGTTCATATACTTGTATTATAACAAAAACAAGACTTGCTTGTATACATTCACACACAGTTTCCGTTCTCATTTCATTTCAAACATATTTGCACAGTCCATATCATTTTGTCTTTCCATTGTCCATTCTTAACGGAACATTAATAAACATAGGCAAAAACTCTTACAGTTATCACATTGTTCACTTCATGTCAGATTTGTTCCTTATTCTTTCTAGCACTCATAACCATAGGCCAATAATTCTTTACTATTTTCACAAGGTTTAGCTCAGTTCAAATATATTCTTTTCAATTTACAAGCGTTCATTTCATGTCAATTTCAGATGTATTCACATAATTCATCATGTTCATAACAGTTCACACACTCACACAGGTCAATGCAATGTCCCTAAGTCTTTTCTGGGACACATTAGAGCTCATATGGACATATGTGTGAGGAAGTAACTCATGCTCTGATACCAACTGTCATGACCCAAACCTGCCCCTAAAAGTTTAGGCCATGACTGGCCTTTAAGTAGACCCAAAAACAAAAATTCAATAATGGGGCCTGAACGGAAACAAATAAAATAACAAAAAATCTATTGAGCGGTGCTTAAATGCCAGGATCGTAGAACATCATACCATATATAGAGAATTCACACACAATTCATAGTTCATATATAAACAAGCTCAAGACGTGCGGGTCTATACAACCCAAACTTTACATATGAACTGAGTGTTCCATAACGGCCACCAAGGAGTTAACAAAAATGTATGTCCAAACAAAGTCACCAAAAGACTTAACAAAAGGTGACATAAAAAGGGAGTCCTCAAAAACACAAAAGACTCCAAAGTTGGGGGCTTAACAAAACAAGTCCACCAAAAGTTTCCTCAAGCTAACCTAGGGTTGGCCTTTGAGTTGATCACCTATATATAAATACTGAGTGAGCAAGGCTCAATGAGTAAAAATAATGTAAGGAGGTACATGTGAATAACCATATGTCTTGAAGAATATAGATATAAATCATATTCATGTATTGTTCATAATCACATTCCAAAACGGCCTCGGGCCTACATAAGATGGAACAGCCTTGGCCCAACATAATACACAATGGTCTTGGGCCCACATAATACACAGCGGCCTTAGGCCCAACATGATACACAATGGCCTTAGGCCCAACATAATACACAATGGCCTCAAGCCCAACATAATACGCAACGGCCTCAGGCCCACATATGACAAAACGACCTCGAGTCCATTATATATGTCATTGTAATCCAATGCTCAATCATTCCAATCAAAACACAATTATATAGAGTATGCCATTCTCGATCCAAAATCCATAAATCATAATTAAAAAGACATAAATCATAACATATCGGTACACTACTATTACTTAAAGTGATTCGGTCGCACAATGGTCCCTTTCGGAGAGTGACCTACACATAGCACACACACACAAATGGATGAGCAATGCATTCTTTCCTTAGTTTCTACTCTTTAGTCATTCTTCCATTTCGTTCACTTTCTATTCATTTTAAGCATTTCCGAGTGATTCAATATACATATTAACAGATTCAGAGGGTTGAACAGGGTAACAGAATTTGACATAATTTTTCCCCTAATTCCCACACATGCAGAAGACCCCCACCATACGTGCGGAGAGATGTACCGCACGTGCGGCCTCGAACGTGCTTTTATTTCAAAAAGCTAGATTTGCCTCCCCTGTTTTCCGCACGTGCGACTGTGAGCCCCACACGTGCAACTGTGCATCTTGCAAGGTGCGACCGTGAGCCCCGCACGTGCGGTCCTAAGCTCTGTTTGTGTAGTCCAAAAATCCAACAAATCCAAGCTTTCCAAACTCATTTCTAAGCTTCAAAAGCATGACATATGATGATAATAAGAGTGAAATTCAAGCTTAAGTAGATCAAAACTTCCTTTAATTTGACATATAGAACTTTAATCTCCATGATTCCTTCATATCTTCCATCTTTTCATGTTATATACAATATATATACTTACATGAGTTCAAACATGCAAAGACTCAAGATTAAATCACAATTTCTCACAATCTAACCCAAATCAAACTAACAATAATAGAAATCAACTCTTAAATCAAAGAAATGTAAGAAATCTATAGTAATTTCATGAGAGGTGCTCAATCAAAATCATAAGCCATAAACCCTAACTTGTATAAGGGTAAAAACTACATCATAGGGCTTCATTTTAACCAAGTGAAAGAAGTTTGAGAGTATTCTAGTTGATTTACACATACCTTGAACTATAATCTTAATTTTTCCCATTCAATTCCTAAATCTTCAAGCTCTAAGATTGAGTTCTCTTCTTCCTCTCTCTTTTCTCTTCTTTTCTTTCTCTTGAAGTTCTCCAGGGGATATTTTTTTTGAGTCAAGCCTCTTATAAGACTCACCTATGTATCTTACTAAACCAAGAGTTAACCTTATCTGAGCCTAAGCTAAGTTTCACTAAGAGTTTAGGCTAATTAAACCTAATTAATTCATTACGAATCAACTTTTTACAAAACTTCATATTATGTCCTAAGAATCATGCTACTCATAACCGTAAAGTCAATTTTGGTTTATCGTGCCTCTAAGGCTTTCAATTTGCAGTCCAAAGGTCGTAATTGCAACAGATTTTCTTATAATCGACAGATACAATCTCAAAAGCACATAATTCACACATTTAAACAAGGAATTTCATATCAGGCATATAATCACATAGATAATGAGGGAATTAGAGCATAGGCAGTATGTGAGAGAGCCCGGTTATTACAGTAGTAGTTTCCTTGTTCAAAGTGTTGAAAAACTCTCTTATCGATCATTTTCGAAACATGGAAATGGATGTCCCATCCTTGTTCCATGAATAAAGAGGAGTTGTCAAAAACTTTGGCGAGTTGTGTGTCTAAGCTTTGATAGATAGCTTGCTTCTTGTTTTTTCCTTATTTGCTTTGTTGCTCTTAGAGAGCCCTTTTTTGAGAAGTGTTGAAAACTCTCTCCTAGTTCCACTTTGAAGCAAGGAAATAGATGTTTCATCCTTATTCCATGAGTAGGGAGAGAAGTTGACAACAATTCTTGAGTTGTTATTATTTGTCATTTGAGTCACTCTATAATCATCACATACTATCTTGTGATGTTTAATGATTTGTGAAGCATGTCTACCTCTTCCTTGAATAAATTCATGATAGGGAGGAGGTAAGGAGCATAGCACTTTTTTGTGTTTAGCTAAGTCTTCTCCTATTTCTTTTAAGATCATCACGCAACAAACTTGCGATGGTTGATGATTTGGGAAGCAAACCTATTCCCTCTTTGAAAATCTTCATGACAGGAAGGAGAAAGAAGGATGAACATCTTTTGGAAACACTCTGTCTTGCTCCATTCCAGTTTTATTGCAGCAAGGTTTTCCTTAGAAACAATGGCTGGCCGGCCATTATTCTGTATGGCTAACCATCTGATCAGGCCGACCGGGCAAGCATGTCGTACGACAGTGGTAATTTCCCAGCAAAACAGAGTAGATCTTGAGGCCAAAACAAAATTGTTTTCTGACTGTGAACATGGCAACTTCTGGCAGCAAACAGAGAGGTTTCCAAAGGATGCTTTGGCTTGCACACATGCAATTCCCCGCCTCTCATTCAAGTCCTTTAGATTAGTAGTTATGAGATTCATATTTTGTAATAATTAGTTAATTAGTTCATTCATTTGGTGTTTGTAATAATTAATTAATTAGGACAATCGGACCCTCTTGTACGAGGGCAAATTTGTAATATTTCTATGTCTTCCAACCCCCATTTCTTTCTCCTTTTTACTTGCATGCAATAGAGACTCAAGATCGTCCTGAGCCGACAGAAAAGTTATGTTGATTAGAGAATGAGAGATTTGAAATATGAAGTGGGCAAACCAGGTTTGGTAGGAAAGAGAAATTGACTCCATGTTACGTAGGGCCGTTTTAGATTCTAGAGAGACTTTACCCTATTGCATATTGCATTGCTTTACCACCGAGAATGGAAAAAAAACACAATTGCTTTACCACAGATAATTGATCAGCGAGTCAAACAATTGATGAATAAATCCATTTCTATGGTGAAAATTGAATAGAATGAACAATATGGAAAAGAAGCAACGTGGGAGAAGGATGATGAAATGAGACAACACTACCCGAAGTTGTTTCTGAATGGAGGTAACCTAAGTTTGGAGGATCAAACTTCCTAAGGGGGGAAGACTGTAATGATCCCAACCTCCATACCATTTTTACATATTATTTTATTGGGCATGATTTGCATGATTATGTGTTTATTTAATATTTATCTGAATGTTTGTGAATTATCTGTTTAATTGTCAATTTAGAATTCAAAATTGAAGGCCCAAACGGATTCAAAAACCAAAACTGATTAATTCAATAGGCTAGTATGGTAAGTTTAAATAAAATTTTATTCGGATCAACATAATTAGAGTAAAATAACCATAATTGATTAGATTTAAGCCCAATTGTTTAGTCTTAATCACATGTGATTATTAGTGAGGCCTTAATCAACCTATATATATGCACTAATTGAGCTAAAGACTTCATTTTTCATAAACTAATGTGCTGAAAATTTAGAGTTGGAGAGAGAGTTCAACATTGTAAAGAAAGAGAAAAAGAATTTAAGAGAATTAAGGGGAGATTGAAGAGATTAAGCTTAAGCTCTGGTTTGGCTATCATTTTGGGGCTAAAAAGCACAGAATGACAAAATAGGATAAATAAGCTAATTAGACAAAATATCACATCCAACCCATAATCATTACACATTTTCTCTTACAAAAGTCAAAAAAGCCAAAAAATCCAATCCAAACCAAACGAGGCTAAAAAAATCCCAACATAAAAAAGTTGTCTATATTAGCCAATGCCAAACGAAGCTTAACTAAAGGTCCCCATGACATCACAGCTGGTATTATTGTAAGCTCGAACGGGTTACCTCGTAGGCGTGAAGTCAGCTGGCGTCAAGCCTATGGCATAAGCGGTCCTTGCCAAACATATGTTGATTGCAGAGCCGGTGTCTACCAACACTATCGAGATCCTATTCTTCTGGCTTTCTAAGGTTACATACAGAGATTGTTGTGGTTGGCCCCCTCGGGTGGCAGTTCTTTGTCTGTAAAAGACAAGAATGAAGTAACATCCCCAGATGTGACCAAAGACACCAGTTGGTCGGTCGTGGTGTCTATAGGCAGCTTCGTCTTGTTTAACGCCAGCTATGCTTGCCTGTGTTCCCGAGAAGCCATCAGCAACCCCCAAATCGAAATATCTTCCTGGATCTTCTTAGGTTGCCTTAATACCAGGTATTCTTCTATATCCTTCTCCTTCAATTTCTCAACCTCTTTCCCGGAGGTTTCTACTTGAACTAGGGATGGGGGTTTGAAATAACGACCACTTTTAGTCATATGGTTAATCTTATATATGTACATATGTTGTCAGGGGTACTGATTTTCCACCCCTCATCAATGTATGCAAGGCTCAGATCACTGTCCTCCCACCATTCTCCTACCATCAATGATGGGCCATTATCGGGCTCCACTCGGATCATGTTCACGTCGCGCCTTTTGTCGGCACGCCGCTCTTCCTCCTTTATTGATTCAATCTCTACCTCCCGACACCGTATGAGTTTCCTTGGTATCTTTTCCTTGTCACCGGATTCCCATCCAGGCTTTTCTATAGTTTGGACATCGTCCGCCTTTGACTCGACATCTTCGTTTCTTTTTTCTTTCTCCTGCTCCCGGGCTATTTTCCTTTATATTTCCTCTATTCTCTCTCTTTGAAATTGTTCCAACGTTGCTCCTTCACAGTGATAGGCATGCCCTTAACCTGACTATTCTCGCCAATTTCCTCTCCTTTCAAATTCTTCTTCATCTACTCTTCTGTATCGGATTCCTCTTCGCTACTCAACCACCCGTGGCTAGATTCGAGCTGGCTCGAATCCCACCACCCGATCTAAACACTGCCTACGTCCTCTTCTTCGAAGAAATAAAGGTTCTCTAAGTCTTCCTCTATTTCTACCAAGTCATCAAGACGTTGTTCAGGCCATTCATCCAGATTTTACTCAGGCCCATTTTCTCTGATGGCATTGATGCTAAGTGAACCTGGTAGTATGATAGCAGGCTTTGGTTGGTTAGAAGCCACAATATAACGGCTGGGGTCATACTCTTCCACGGGTGAGGGCCCCTTCTCCACAACTTGGGCATCAGACAACCCTTCTTTTGGCGAATTTCTCTTTTCTTCGACTACCACCACCACAGGCTTTGATTAGGTTTTGGGTGTTATATCCATCATGCACAAATATGTGCATTTCGAAATAACCTCCTCAGGTTTAGGCAAATATGATGGGATGATATATATGTTGGGGTTGAAGGTGGGTGGTAGTGTATGGATAAGGTTGATATTTTTGGGTGGGGGAACTTGGTTGTGAACAGGGAATGGGTTGGTGGTCATATTTGGCTTTGAGGGTGGAGCTATGATTTTATTGTCAATGAGATTCTGGATCTCAAGATGAAGGTGATAGCAACGATCAGTGGGGTGACGTTGGTGGAAAACATAGTATTGGATGGGGTCGTGTTTAGCTGCCCTTTTTCTATTAGAAGTTTGAGAGCACAAGTTGGACTCATGTGAAGGGGGTGAAATTTCTATATTGGTTTTGGGCTGGACCGGCAAGTTGTGAGGTTGCACCGGCGAAGAGATCAGCTATTTTGGACGTTGTGGCGATGATATTAATCTCGACAGGCCTAGGAATAGTGTTATTGCTAGCATTGGTACTCCTAGTAAATGGCCTCTTTGCTGGTTCACTTTTTCTCTGGTCCCTTGTCCTCTGGATAATGCCTTTCTTGAAAGCACTCTCAATTTGCACCGCCAACTCATGCAAAGCAGTGAAAGTAGATAGTGGTGCAACTATCATCCTCTGTAACATGTCAGGTTCGAGATTCTGAACTACCAACCAGACTTGTTCCCTTTCTGAGGGCCTGTTTATCATTCTAGCTACCTTTGCCCACCATCTTGCAACAAGTCAATGAAGGGTTCCTTGGGATTTTGAGTTGTTGCCTCCAATTTGCTGATCATTATCTCTATCTTAGTATTGTAGGAATATTGATTAATGAATCCCTCAAATAGCTCTTTCCAATTTCGTTTGGTCGAGTTCTCTAGTTTGGCATACCAGATAGCTGCCACGTCTAATAAGATTCTTCCGAATAATGACAATTTTTGAGCCTGAGTCCAGCCCATTGGTTCCAGAACATCCGAGAAGAGACGAACGTGAACAATAGGATCTCTGCTTCCATCAAACCTGTCTATGTGAGGCATTTTGAACTTTTTTGGCAATCTTACAGAAGCCTCGATATAACTATCTTCAATGTCCATGATGGAATTGAAGCCTTGAGATTTCTCGAGTGCCTTCTCCAACTTGGCAATTTTTATCATAGCAGGATCGATGTCATTAATGTCGAAAGGAAGAAGTCCCCTGTGGGGTTGTTCCAGAGACCTAAAAGCTTGAGCAGGTGCTAACATTTCTTGGGGATCCGGGAGTTATGGGTTTTCAACAAGTGGAGGTGGATCAAGGTTTGGTTGGGCAGCCAGGACTGGATGTACAGTAGATGCTGATGCCCTAGATGGATGTCACATTTTAGCAATAGTCTCATCCTAAGCAACAATTCTTTGATTCAGTGTATCCATGGTTCTTTGAAAAGCTGTCATCGTAGCAACAACCTCTTTTAGACTATTGTGTGCGTTTGCAGGTTTAGGAGAGTTAGTTATTGGTGAACTGAGTGGGTGAGAACGGACAGGCAACTGCTAAGTGCTCTGTGCTGGTGAAAACTGACTGGTTCTTCTCCTTCGAACAACTGGTGGGAGAGAGACTAACGCTTGCTAACTGTCAACTAGATCTTAGATTTTCTAAAGCCTACCGGAGTGAGTCCACAAAACGTAGGGGTTATCAGGTCTTTCTGAAGCTATGATTGCAAGACTACATAACAAAAGAAATAATTAAAAAAATTTATTAAAAAAAAAAAGAGGAAAACAATGATCAAAAATCAAACAACACTTCAGCCCAATTTGCAACAGATATGATCACAGCTGAATGAATATTATTTCCCACTGAATTCTACCCCCACAAACTGATATCAACTGTACCACTAATATGAAGCATTCCTGTACAGTTTCACTGTAAAGCACATACCAGGTAGAGAGAGCCAAAACACCCCTATGAGAGGGAAGGGTTACCGTGTCCTAGATTTTGGCATGATCTAGGGTTTTACTACTTCAAGCAAGTAGTTTCACAAAATTCTGCATATGGGTGAGCATCATGTCCTATGTTGGAACAATCACTATGGTTTTACTATATGCAGCTAAGTCGATTGGTCAAAAAGGGTACATCGGCAAGATTACCTAATATACCTCTCACACCTAACACCAAGAAGTGAAAGGAGGATCAAGCGGTATGATGGTAATCCAGATCCAAGGGTTGTGTTTCTAACATGGCAGAGCCCACGATTGGCTAGCCTTTTGGCAAGCTTTTTAGGCAAGCCTCCGGCAAGCTATCCAGAAATAACAAATGGAAAACACAGTGACTTAAAAGCACCAATACAAATGTAATGCAAGGAACATATATGTGTAAATAACATTTCATATCATGAAATTCAAGTCAAGTTCTCTAATCTCCCCAGCAGAGTCACCAAAAACTGTAGCTTGCTTTTCGTGCTCCTCAGAGGGGTTTAGTCTCCTCGGATATAATCGCCCTACAATTCAGACTCTCGTGGTTCTGAATCTGGTTTCACAAGTGCAATGTGAAGTAGATTTAAAAAATGAAAGTCTAAATCCAACAAATCTAAGAAAATCCATTTATCACCAAAGATGCCAAAAATGGATTGCATTTCCAAATTACAGAGTCGCCATCTAAATATTTTTGAAAAAATTAGGAAACCCGTGACTCATGCCAAAGGCCACTTGTCCGTCATAATCAAAGTGTCTCAGCTCAGGAACTTAGATATGAGAAGAGAAGGTCATGAATTAAGCACCCTACTCACCCGATCAAAGATCGGCCTCTACTAATCATGATGTGATTTTTATGTACATTATATGCTCTTGTTCCAATTATTATGCTAACTTACTATGTGAGGCACACAAGTATAGACTAAGTCCCCACTTTGGAATGCTTTGTTTTGATGTTTGTTTGAAAAAGTTTTGCATATGTGCCATTTGAAAAAGCGAGCCCATATATACATTAATCAAAGTATCCCAACTTAAGCGAAATAGCCTTCATCCATCGGCACTCAAAGAGGTATATCAAATGAGCACTTAGCTTCATGGTTACATGCTTGATATGGCAACACAAACACTCATGTGATATGCTAAAGCGAAAAATGCTCACCTAGTACTCCAAGGCAAGCCAAAGAAAATAAAATAATTTGAAAAATGCATGCTCTACTATGCAAGTGACTAATGCAACACATACAAAATGCAACTATTGGATTCGGCTTTTTTAACATGACATACGGATCAATTCAAGGCATATGGCAACGCACATATTCAAGTAAGACATAATCGATGTTTATTATGTATGATGAGCCAAATCCTAATGGATGCAAAAATGGATGCAAGTCATGGTAATGATATGAAAGCAAAAAATATGATATAACATGCAATCATCGTAAACAAGTAAATAAAAGGGAGAAAGAAGTGGGGGTTAGAAGACATACACAATATTACAAGTGTGCTCTCATACAAGAGGGTCTGAATGAATGTCCTAATTTAACTAAATATTACAACACCAAAATTAACTAAACTAACTAATTATTACAAATTTGAATGGAGCCAATTAGTTAATTACAACACATTAATATCAAAGCACTAATTTAATCAAATGGGAGGCAAGAAGCCACATATGCACATGGAGAACATCCTCCCGGAAACCTCTTTGTTTGTTGCCAGAATTTGTTTTGTTTGCAATCAGAAAATTATTTTATTTTGGCCTCAAGTTCTGCTCTATTCTGCCACAAAAATACCACTGCCTGTACAAAAAAAGGTGGTCGGCCGGATAGAAAGGTGGCCGACCACTGCTTTTCAGGGACCACCCTGCTGCTATAGAACTAAAACAAAGCAAAAACAAAGTGTTTCCATGAGATGTTTATCCTCTCTGCCCTTCCTTATCATGAAGATGATCAAGGGAGGAGTAGATTCGGCTCACAAATCATCAATATTCGCACGTTTGTTGCATGATGATCTTAGAACCGACATGATAAAAGCTCAATAAAATGAAATGAAAGACCAACAATACCTTCTCCCTATCATGGAGTTACCTCAAGGGAAGGGGTAGACATTGCTTCTTGAATCATTGAACATCACTAAACAGTATGTAATAAGTCAAGACGCAATATGTTCAATATAACATCCAATTGAACCCAACTCAATTTTATTACCTTTTTCACATTACCTTTCCATTTCTTATCTTTTATTCCTTTTTGTCCAAAAGTGATAATTACGTCCACCAAGTCCAAAAGCAATAAAGAGTATCATGCATTGACTTAAGCCGAGAAATGAGCCTTTCAAGCCCTTTTCTATGGGGGGAAATTACAAAGGAAGAGTCAAACTCATTTACAAGCGATAATGAATTCTAAGTCAAACCCAAAATGAGCGATAATGATTCGTCAAACTCAAACAAAGCGATAATGACTAACCAAACCCATAATGAGCGATAATGACTCGAAATCCAAACTTGATAATAAGCTAAAATGGCACTTTCCTTGGTGATTTCCAAAGATCTAACTAGAAAGTTAATCCTTTAGAAGTAAATGCACCGGTGATAAAGAGAAGTGTCAAACGAGAGATTGTGTTTAGCATAAGAGATATCTAATGCCTTGGTAATGAACCCCCGAAGAGATTAAACCATTAAGCATGGAAAGTCTCTTTCTTATGCTTGAACAACAACCTTTTGTTAAACATAACTCTTTAATCAAAATAAACAAAGAATGAAGGGAGGTTGCAGAGATGATTATGCAAAGGTGATTACAATAGTATGAACATGTATGCAAGCTATATATATATATATATATATGCAAGAAAAGGTTATCAACTCAAATAGATTGGTGTCTAAGGCCTAAACACTCAAATCTATGAGGACTTACAACACCACAAGCATAGCATTCAAAGCATAAATTAAATAAGCGATTAAAAAAGCCCCAAAACTAAAAAAAAACAGTGCTGAAGTCATTTTGAAAAACTAGAAAAATTAAATAAAAATGGAAGAGAACAAACTAGTAAGCAAGCCTAAGGAAGGGTGGCCAACCCCTCCACTTTTTGGACCTTGAAATCACATATTTTAGCCTCTGAAAAATTGTAGATAAAAGAAAAGGAACAAGTTGGAAGAACAAGGATATAAGCTATGGGATAAGGTTCAAGAAGGGGATGGGTAACCCGTCCACCTTTGATAGCTTTTAAATCAAATGTTTTAGCCCTCAAAACCAGTCCAAAATAGTGTATAAACAACAAGAAAAAGAGAAGAGAAGAGTAATGTAAACAAGGCAAAAGATGGCAAAGGTTATCCTTCTTGAAGATATAATGCTCTTTAGCTCACAACCCACAATGTGAATACTATTAAGAGCTGAAATTTGTGTTCAATAATCTCAGCAAGAGGCCTCTAATTTTTGGCTAAGGAGGTGTATGTATATCTCAAGAGAGAGACGTAGTGTGTTGAACAAGTTTTGGCTCTTGGGAAAATTTTTCTAACCCCAAACCATGAGAGGTGGTCATGTATTTATAGAAAAGCAATACCTCACATCAGAAATATCTATAATAAGCCATCTGGTGCAAGGCATGCACATGGGGACAGCTGGTAGGAGAAAATATCTACTTATCGCTAAACATGGCCGGCCAGCCATAAAGGTAGACGACTGGCCAACCAAAAATGGCCAGCAAGTCTCTTAGTGGTCAGGCTAGAAAAAAATAGGTTTTGTCCAATGGAGGTGTAAGGTTTAGGCTCTGAAACTCAAAAATTGAAGCCTTTTGTTGAAGAAATTGAACGATTGCATAGCGTAACAAGTCATCATCGAGTGTTCAACATAAGGCGCCCAAGGCTTAAGGGCGGTCAAAATGGGGTGTCTACACATGGCCCTTTGTTATAAGACCCTCGCCCGGGGGAAACAATACCGTGGCCCTTGCCTGGGGGTAACAATATCACGGCCCTTTGCTATGTGGCCCTCGCCCGGGGGTAACAATACCATCGCCCTTTGTTATATGTGCATAGAGATCTCTGATGTTGACCCAAGTGGTCCCTTCGCTTGACTTATATGGTCCCTTCAATAGACCCATGTGGTCCCTTCGTTATGCCTCCGGGCCCTTTGTCGCACTATTGGATGTACAACATATGGATATGAATTGTGAACTTTGATATAACAAGTATTCAGTTATGATTTGCTTTTAACTCTTGTGATATGATTTTGTACTATGATAGACATCGTTCATTTTAACCTCTTTATACTGATATTACTCACTAAGCTGTAGCTCACCCCTTTCCTTATATATATGTAGATGAGCAAATGGAGCATCAAGCGTACAACAACCTCGGGAGTCCACCCTTTAGTCAAGCCATTTTGGAAGTGCCTCTCTGATGGGGCGATCTTGCACTCATACGGAGCCAAGTTGTGTCAACCTTGTGGATCAAGATGTTTTGTTCATTTATTTTGTTTAGATCTTTTGTTTTGGAACGTGCTTGTATGAATATTTTATATATGTGTATAAGATGCTATGATGTATTTTGTATTCGCATCTACAAGAAGGATAAAGTTTAAATTTCATACAGACATTCATGTATGCACTGCTCGATGGACATGCTTTTATTTTAATATTGCAACCATAGGGCCCCATTATTATTATTAATTATCAGTCTTGTCTTTGAGGCTGGAGGTAATCCGGGATTATTGGCTGGTCACGGCCTAAGCCTCTAGGGGCCGGTTTGGGTTGTGACACATATATGTATAAATGCAATGCCATGCCATATTATGCACTAAAAACCACAAGTTTTGTTCTGTTGAGAAAATCATATGCAATGATCCTTCAAAGAAATTGAATCATCTCAGTAAATTCCAAATATTTAAATACATGGTGGTGAGGTCCCTAGGCTAGTATCTGTAAGTAGCACAACAAGCACTATCTAAATCGCCACTTCACCGGCTCATAATCTGAAGGCATGTGGTATCTCCTCCACGCGTGTTTTCGATCTTTCACCCAAGACACTCAGGCCAACTTAAAAATTTCCATTACACCCATGTCCGAACTTACCAAACATATTTACTGCAAAATATTTCAAGAGTAACAATTGTCTTGTCAAAACAATAGACAAATTTTCAAACATAGCCATAATAACAATATTCTAAATTATGCAAATGTATGAAATGAGATTCAACTCTATATGTATATCTTCATTATACCACTGCAATAATTATCAACATCAAGACTAAATCCATATCCATGTGACATATGACACCATTTCATATTCACAATCAAAATTCATTTTCATTTCATAGTCCAAGCATATATATTCATGATATCCAAGATTTTCAAATAACAACATTCATCCATCTCATGGATATCTTAAACAACATAACCACGTGTGATAATGTCATCATGTTCTTAAAGAAATCTCCATAATTTCATTATTGCCACACAAAAATCCATTTTTTTCCAAAAATCCAGGGTTTAATTAAAATAAGATTTTTCTTCATTTTCAAGACATTACCATTCCATATAATTCCAAGAGGTTCATAAGTTCATAAAACAATTTAATCTGAACCAAGATACATAAATATATATATATATATATATATCATCTTTAAACACTTTCCAAAACCCATCACTCCATGCCTCAAACCCTCAATTAAAAATCATAACAAACAAGGTAGACATGCCAAAAACATATATATATATATATATATATATGTAACTCAAAGAAACTCCCTACCTCAAGATTTGGAGAATAAGAGCGAAGAAACCGAAAATCGACGGTGCTAAAACCCGATCTCCACCACACAAAATGTAGCCCTTGATGAGCTCTCCAAAATTAAAGATGATACTTGGGTCAAAATCTCAAAGGATATGGAGAGATCAAGGAAATAAATGAGTTGGGTGAAGGGTTTCTAGAGAAAGATAAGAGAAAAGAGAGAAAATAAAATGTAGAGAGAGAGAGAGAGAGTGAAATAAAAAGTGGAAGAGAAGTATGTAAGGGCTCAACTTTTAAGTGATTGGACACATTTTTCAAAGCAAACTGCAGATAGACTGCTCAAGCAAACAATCCTGCAATTGAGCGGCGAATTCAAATTTCAAAATGCTCAAGCGAACAATGTTGCGCTTGAGTGAAGAATACCAACTCCCAAAATCTTACTCCTCTCTGCAAAAGACCACTCGAGCCATGAAACCTTCACTCGAGCGAAGAACACACATTCTTAGTAATTCAAACTGCAAAACACGATACTGGGAGGACGACGTTACAGCTTGAGCGACAAAAGTACCTTTCGAGCGGTCCCATCTTAGAACAGAGACATTAGCTACCTTAATACACTTCCATTAATCCTGGATTTACTCCAACACCCATAAATGCAAAACAACACCCTAGAACACACTAGGATGTATTCGAATAACTCCAAAGAAAGAACATACAACAATAAGAGACTCATAAAGTTCCAAAGTAGCAAGGATGATCAAAAGAAGTGGAAATTCTATATTGAAATACTTAATTTGTTTTAAAGAGAACTTAGGACATCACAACCTCCTCACCTTATGAAATTTCGTCCCCGAAAATTTGATTAATCATTGAAATTTAAATAATAGACTTGGAATTTAAATAATAATCTTCATGTTCAAAATCTTAACATTTTCATTTACAATTAGTTAGCAATACAATGCCTAACACTTACAACCACATTAAGATATACCCCAATTCTTAAGTCAACTAAACATTACTAAACAAATCTAGGTATTTGGAGCGGACTTTTGCCTCCCGTTCCTTAGTTACTTCATCAACACCATGGTCCCTCTACAACACCTTCACTAATGGTGTCATCTTACCCCTTAACACTTGTTCTCGAGTATCTAGAATTTGAACCGGTCACTCTTCATATGAGACGTCCTCATCTACCTTGTAATTGACCCAATCAAGCACATGTGAAGGTTCGGGTTCGTACTTTCTAAGCATGGACATGTGGAACACATCATAACCCCAAAAAGTTACGGCAGTAAGGTTAAACAGTATGCCACTTCCCCAATCCACTCTAAAATCTCGAAAGGTTCAATAAACCTCAGAGACAATTTTTCACTCTTTCCAATCTCATTAAGCCCCCATCTTGGTGAAATTTTAAGAAACACATGGTCACCAACGTCAAAGGATAGAGATCGTATTCTCTTATCGGCATAACTGTTTTGCCGGCTTTGAGTCGTAGCCAACCTCTTTTGAATGAGAGAAACCTTATCGGTTGTCTTGTGAACTAATTCTGGGCCCAACATCAGTGCATCTCCCACCTTGGGCCAACAAACTGGTGATCTACAAGGTCGGCCATACAAGGTCTCCAACGATGTCATCCCGATACTCGCCTGATAACTATTATTATTGGCAAACGCAATCAACGGTAGGTATTTCTCCCAAGACCCTTTGAAATCAAGGACATAAGCTCTAAGCATGTCCTTCTAGGCCTGTATTGTGTGCTCAGATTGCCCATCGGTCAAAGGGTGATATGCGGTGCTAAGGGTCAATTTGGTTCCCAATGCCTCTTGAAGGCTCTGCCACAACTAGGCAGTAAAATGAGTATCTCTATCTGAAACACCCATCTAATCAAACTATGTCTCTAATGTACAACTCTGCCAAATAATCAACCGAGTCGCTGGTGCTCATAGGAATGAAGTGCGCAAACTTAGTCAATCTATCAACAACCACCCAAATGGAATCATTACCTTGTTGTGTTTTCGGGAGTCCAACTACAAAGTCCATGGTGATATGCTCTCATTTCTATTCAGCTATAGGCAAAGGTTGTAACAAACCCACTGGTTTTTTGTGCTCGGCCTTCACTTGTTGCCAAGTAAGACATTTCGAAACAAAAGAAGCGACATCCCACTTCATACCCCTCCACCAAAATTGGCAACTAAGACCATGGTCCATTTTGGTGTCTCCCGGATATACCGTAAGGTGTGAGTGATGAAATTCTTGAAGTACATCCTCTCTACAAGGTTCTGGAACAAACAAATGATTAAATACCGCACATTCAGATCCGAGTGGATGTTCAAACCTTTCTCTTATTTCCCGTCAGAGATCCTCTCACGAATGATCTCTACCTCACGGTCGCCCTGTTGTGACTTTGCTAATTAATGTAGATTGTGCAATTAAGGTAAACAAGGTAGCATCCTTGCTAGACTCACCAAGATGCAAGTCAAATTCACCGATATTCCCCAACATATCCCATTCCCAGATGGCCACAGTTGCCACATTACTCATAGGTTTTTGACTCAAGGCATCGGTTATGTTTGATACATGTGTATTGTGTATTATGTATAATTCTACAGTCACCTTTCACAACACCTCTTTCATTAGGCCAACCTAATGAGTTAATTTCTCATTCAAATCTTAATGTTTTTTTTTCATTCTTTTTGTGGTGTAAAGATTTCATTACAAAGAATCTAAACACACTTTAATCCACCTCCAATAAGGATCGGCACCCACTTTAAATTGCATTAAAGTCACCAAAAAACCATTATTTTTCCAATAATCCCCCACATGATTAAAAATTGACTGAATAACAACAAACGGACAACGCTTAACAACAAAGACTCGGAGAGAGTGCAACGGAATAACCCCGGCATTGGAAAGGGTAGCTTTTGGCTTTGAACCCCTCCTAGTGAAATCTATCGAATTTGCTGGCTGCCTAATGAACATGAAGTCTTGAACTGTGCTGCTGTTTATGTAAACCAAGATAACAAACCTCACACAGGAATTACTCCAACCATCGTTCTATTCTCACTGTTGTGTTCGGTTTGGCCCTAGAACACTAACCTGGTTCAGTGAGTGGTTTAAAGAATTACACCTTGTTAATTCTTATAGAAGCGGCCCCACTTCACACTAACATAGGTGACTCTTCTTGAGTGTCCGGCTATACTCAGCTCAACAGCTCAACACACTAGAGTCATTAAAAGCTCAACTTAACCTCTACACTTGCAGGTATCACTGATAAAAGGAATGGCTGGAGGTTTAACCTCCTCAGTGACATTCCACCGTTACACGCCATTAGGTTGTCCCATTGAACCTAGATCTTGGAATCTCAAATTAACTAGGTTGGGTTTCCATTCCGGTAACACCTTACACTACAGGCATTAAACCCTTTCCTTCTGATGACTTCTCTACCAATAATCAATTTAGCCCTTTGGTTAGCGAATCCGCAATGTTGTCCTTAAACTTCACATAGTCTAATGTGAAAACTCCGTTAGAGAGTAGTTGTCATATAGAATTATGTTTACGACGAATATATCCAGACTTTCCATTATATATATTACTTTGTGCCTGTCCAATAGCCGATTGGCTATCACAATGAATACAAATGAATGGCACAGGTTTTGACCAATGTGGAATATCCTCAACGAACTGGCAAAGCCATTTAGCTTCTTCAGTTGTTTTATCCAAAGCAATAAACTCATATTTCATCATTGATCTCAATATACGCATTTGCATGGAAGATTTTCAAGACACGGCGGCCCCTCCGAGGGTAAACACATAACCCCTAGTGGATTTGGAGTCCTTTATATCAGATATCCAATTAGCATCATTATACCCTTCTAGTACCGCTAGGTATCTGGTATAATGCATCCCATAACCCCAGTTGTAGCGTAGATAACCTAACACCCGCATAATGCCCCTCCAATAAGTAGCATTTGGATTACTCGTGTATCTACCAAGCCTGCCAATTAAGTAGGCTATATTCAGCCTCATACAACTCATCAGATACATCAAACTTCCAATGACCCTAGAATATTCTAGATGACACCATTATTCTTGGTCAAGTGTAGACTCAAGTCTACCAATGTCCTAGACACACTTGTATTTGATTTACTAAATTGCTCAAGTATTTTCTCAAGATAGTGAGATTGAGAAAGTACAATACCAACAGATGTTCTAGTAATCTATGACCTATGTCTTTCATGTCAAACTTAGAGTTTAACAATTTCTTGGTAATTCTAATCATCTCATCATTACTACCAACAATGAGTATGTCGTCAACGTATAGACACAAAATGACATAACCTCTATAAGTGTCTTTGACATATATGCATTTTGATTTTGAACCTATTTGACGACATAGCGTTGTCAAACTTCTCATGCCATTGCTTGGGAGCTTGCTTTAAACCATACAATGATTTCACAAGCTTACGGACTTTCTTATTTTGTCTTGGAGCTAAAAACCCCTTGGGTTGTTCCATGTAGATTTCATCATCTAAATCTCCATTTAAGAAAGCTGTATTTACATCCATCTGACGTATCTCCAAACCACATAAAGCTGCTATTGCAATCACCATGCCAATTGATGTAATCCTTGTCATAGGTGAATACATATCAAAGTAATCCAGCTCTTCTCGTTGCCTGTATCCTTTGATAACTAGCCTAGTTTTATACTTATCAATTGATCTATCCACTTTCATCTCTCTTCTAAAGATCTACTTATTCCCTAAGGCCTTACTGCCTGGGGGTAGATCAACCAACTCCCAAGTATGGTTCTGTAAGATGAAATCAATCTCACTCTTAATTGCTTCTTTCCATAAAGGACTTTCAGGTGAAGTCACAGCTTCATGGAAAGTTTGAGGTTCTCCCTCTAACATATAAGTCAAGAAGTCCGGGCCAAAGGACTTTGCGGTCCTGTTTTACTCCTTTTTGGCTTATCTACTTCCTCAACTTGATCATTGACTCAGTCATCTACTTGATCATCTATGTGATCATTGTCACCTTCAATCTCTTTCATGGAACTCGAAATCCCTTTTTGGAGACGATGAGGAAATACATCTTCAAAGAAAGATGCATTTATTGATTCCATGATAGTATTCTTGTGTATATGCACTGCTATTATATGCATAGCCAATGAATATACAATCCACCGACTTTAGTCCTATCCGAACCCACTTGGGTGTAGGCATTGCTACTTTTGCAGGACACCCCCACATTCGTAGGTATATATAAGAAGGCTTGTGGCCTTTCCACAACTCATATGAAGTCTTGTCTACATTCTTTCGAGGTATTCTATTAAGAATGTAATTTGCGAAGAGAATTGCTTCCCCCCACAAGTTATGTGGCAGCCGAGAACTTATTAACATAACATTCATCATTTCTTTTAACGTCCCATTTTTCCACTCAGCAACACCATTTGACTGAGGGGAGTAAGGCGTTTTAGTTTGGTGAATAATCCCAAATTAAGCACATAACTCAGCAAACAGGGATTCATAGTTACCACCACGATCAATTCTTAAAGCCTTAATCTTTCGGCTTAGTTGATTCTCAACTTCATTCTTGAAAAGAATAAATTTATCAATTGCATCATCTTTGCTTTTAAGCAAATACACATAACAGTATTTAGTGCAATCATCAACAAAAGTGAAGAAGTACTTGTTGCCACCATGTGATTGTACAACTTTCAAGTCACACATATCACTATGCACTAAATCTAAAGGCTCGGTACTTCTTTCAATATAATGAAGCGATGTCCTTGTCAATTTTGCTCCTACACAAGTTTCACACTTATGATTTGGATTAATCTTGAAAGATGGTATGTGATCTAATTTTATTAATCTACGCGAAAAGTCAAAATTTACATGACCCAGTCTCATGCCATAAATTAGGGGACTCAAGCATATAAACAGAAGAAGAAGCTTTCTCATTAATTTTCAGGACAAGAGTTATTACATTGAGCTTAAACATATTGCTCGACATATACCCTTTCCCCACATAGACCCCGCTCTTGGTCAACACGACCTTATCAACCTCAAACACTATGTAGAAGCCATGCTTACTCAAGAGCGACCTTGAGACAAGGTTCTTACGAATGTCCAGCACAAATAGGACATCGTTCAGAGTCAGCTCCTTTCCTGAAGTCATCTTTAGGACCACTTTGCACTTTCCCTCAACAGTTAAGGTAGCAAAATTCCCCATGAACAACTTCTCACCATTGGAAACCGGTTCGAAGGTTATGAACATCGTTTTCTCAGTACAAATGTGGCGAGTGGCCCCAGTGTCCACCCACCATGTTCACTTCTGAGACGACAACTACTAGATGCATGTCATCCACATCTTGTAATAGATCCTCTATCTCAGCCATGTGAGCCCGGCTTTTGTTTTGTGGAGGGTACTTCTTGTAAGGCTTCTTCTTCTTATGGCAATCAACTGCCCAATGCCCATCATTTCCACAGTTAAAGCACTCTCCATTGAATCTAAAAGCAGGTTCCTTTGGCTTGTAGACTAGCCTCTTGGAGACTCCGCCTCTAGCCCCTAACTTTGAGCTTTTGCCTATCGATGGTTTTTTTCTTCAGCCCCAAGGACTCACCATGCTCAACCACGTTTGCTTTCACAGTGGAGGTACTCCCACCTTTCTTTTTGTTGTCTTCCTCAATACAGAGCTTGACAACGAGCTCTTTGACTGTCATTTCCTTTCACTTGTTCTTCAAGTATTTCTTGAAGTCTTTCTAGCCATTCGGTAACTTTTCAATTAGCGTAGCAGCCTGGAATGATTCACTCAAGAACATTCCCTCAACATGAATCTTGTGCAAAATTACTTAAAACTCTTGAACTTGACTAATGATGATCTTTGAGACCACCATTTTGAAGTCCAGAAACTGGCCAACGACAAATTTCTTTGCCATAGCATCCTCGGTCTTGTACTTCTTGTCCACAGCATCCCACAACTCCTTTGTTGACTTCTTGGCATAAAACATGTTGAAAAGTGAATATGCCAAGCCATTTAGAACATAGTTCCAGCAAAGGAAGTCTGACTGCTTCCAAGCATCTAGAGCCATGAGCTTCTGCTTGTCTTGATCACTCTCTTCTATGCTTGGTGGATCTTCACTCAAAAACCTACCAAGGCTTAGAGTAGTCAGGTAGAACAGCATCTTCTGCTATCACCTCTTGAAATTCACTCCCGTGAGCTTCTCTGGGCGCTCATGATGGTTGAACGAGCCTCTCGGAACAGCAGAAGCAACAACAGGGTTGACCATATGTGGACATCCCCGAACGTCCCGGGAGGGAAATCCCGTTTTGTTCATATGGGCTCACTACAGATCAAGACTCAAATGTCACGGTCTTGTATCTAATCTCGCAGAGTGCAATGCAAGGCCGATGAATCATCAAAGAGTCCAAATCCGGCAAATCGTTTTTGAAAACATATTTTTTTGAAAGAAGTGCCAAACATGTCGCCACCTAAATATTTTATTTTGGAGAATTTAGGAAACTCTGACTCGTTTGCCTAAGGCCACGTGTCTGTCATCACCAAAGTTGCCTCGGCTCGGGAACTTGGGTACTATTGGGGAAGGTCACTTCGTGAGCACCCCTGCTCGCCCGATCAAAATCGGCCTCTACTAACCATGATATTGAGTTTTGAAAACATTATGTGCTCTTATTCTGGTTATTAACCTAGATTTACTATGTGATGCGCATAGCATACAAGTATAGACTGGATTGCCTAAGTTGGAACAAAGCATCGCACATCTGTTTGTTTTGAAAATGGATTGAAGTTTGCTACTCGCAAGTAGGCTAAAACACGGGTTTCGACGAATTATCCCAACTCAAGCAATCCAACCTTCACCCACAGGCATTCAAGCAGTTATATCACATAAGCAGTTAGCCTCATGGTAAGCATGCGATCATGGCAGTCACTCACACACATGTAAGGATGCTAAAGCATAAAAATTTACCGAGTACTCCGAGCCAAAGAAAGAAGCTAATTAGAAATCATGCATGAATCCTAACTATGCTGAAATGCCTAATGCAATACATGCAAAAATGCAACTAAGATAGGCTCGGCTATTCTAAGATGGCATATGAAATGCAACAATTGATACACGTATTCAACTTGGAATTGAAATACGATGCAGTTAGTATGATGCGCCGAGCCTGGTGCATGCAAAACAGATGAATGAATGCAAACATGCCATCATAAGTATGCTAATTGAAACATGCCCTAAACTAACCATCATAAGCTAGTAAATAAAAGGGAGAAAGACGTGGAGTTGGAAGGCAAAGATCACACACACGCACACTTATTAAAATTGTGCCCTCGCTCGGAGGGTCCAAATAAATAATACAGTCCGAATAAATAATTAATTACTCTAGCTAATTAAATATTACAAAACCCTAATTAATCAACAAATTAACTAGAAAAGCAAATAAATTAGCATGCAAGCTAAATGGACCGCCTCAACTCTGTTCTGAATGATGAAAGGTGTATGTATGCTCGAGTCGCCTTCTCGGTAAATTCCATCGCGATGCCTCGCCTCACCCTTGTTTGCGATTGATCTCAGAAACTTGCACAAAGCTCCAGAAGGCAAAAACTCCACCTTGGGAAGGCCACCGACCAGTTATTAGCATGGGAGACCACCTGCCGACCACCCTTTGTGGTGGAGACCAAAGAGGGTGGTCGGCCTACCAGAAAATCTGGTCGGCCGACCAGTTTCCACCTCTGGTTTTTGGTTTTTCTGCAACAAAGGCAAGAGATAGAAAAGGCAATGTATTTTCAACAAATGTGTGCATGACCACTCTCCCTATCATTGCACAAGCTCTAGGGAGTGTAGTCCTCGATCCTCGTGCCATCGATCACGCATCTTGATACATAATGGCCAAGGAGTCGAATTTCACGACTCAATGGGACATGAATGCACACATAAGCAACTAAAGCCAACGACTCTATCATGGATAGTCAAGAGTGTCAGCGATTGAGAATCGAGGCACGATTCGTCACTTGGAGTACGAAACGTCCCTCGTTTCCCGTGTTTGGACTAAACCCTAGTCCAAACACAATGCAATATGCATGACATGCATGAATGCAACACTAACAAACAACCTAGATGCAAATGCCACTGAATGACGCAAACATGCAAGGGATGACATGCAAACATGCTACTAGCATACACAATGCTATGAAATAATCAATGGCATACTCAATGCAAGATGATTCTTTATGGCATATGCAATGCACACATACGAAGATGGACATACACAAAGGCATAATCAAAGCATACACAATGCGATGGTCAAACATGCAACAACATGAACCAAATGGCATACACAATGCAAGATGGACTTAAACCAACATGAGTGGACCTCAGCCACACCCAAATCAGTGGCCATATGATGAAAATAGCACAACCGAAATACATGCAAATGTGCACGAATGCAAAGGACCGATCCTAAGACATAACATGCAACTCTAACAAAGCATGGCAAAGGATGAAATATGGCATAGAATGGCACATGATCTAGCTTTGAAATATGATACACAATGGTCCCGAATCATGCAAATATGTCACACAATGCATGCAAGATGGCTCGAATACCGAATCTAGTGAAGCGGGTTACACTAGAGGTACACAAAGCAATGTATAAATGGAAAAACCAGCCCCAAACAGACCCTAGGCAGGTCTGAAACAGTGGGAAAATGGCCCAAAATGATGACTCAACATGCAAAGAAATGAAGCTCATGCAATGGTCCGAAAACGAGGCATTTATGCACAACTCTCAAACACGTTTAAAGAGTGGAAATCATGGGAATACGGCATTCATATAAGCCCTAAAATATGATATATCATGACTCCAAAGCATGAAAACACCTCAGTATATGCATGCAATAGACCTCAAATCTCAAAGCTAGGCATGGATATTGAACTACAAGCATGCAAAACAAGTATCATTCGACCATGAGACCCAAAAATAGAGTTAAGGTAGTCCAAAATATGCACAAAATCAGTTTAAGGCATGGCCAAAAAGTGCTAACATGAAAGGCCAAAACAACATGCAACATAGGCTAGTAAGCATGGTTTACACTACATGTATATGAAGCACATGAGGGGCCACCAAACCAGCCAAAAAAAGAAACATGGCATGCCAAAATATGATCAAAAACCCATTGAAACTCAGTTAACAAATGTTAGAATGAAGTGTTCCTTTGAAAGGCCAATGAGAGGGTTGTTCAACACATGTATGATGGACACGTAAAATGGAAAAACTACCTCTGGACAGAGGTTATGAGGGCCCTAAAACTCACTGGAAAGGGCTTGAAATGAGTCTAGGAAGCATGCAAGTAAAGGCCCCGTTGGAAGGCCTTGAAGAGGATTACTCTACACATGCATAATAGACATTCAACATGGCAAAAAGGGCTCTGGACAGAGCCTATGCAGGTCACAAAACTCACAAAAAGTGGCCTGAAACCTAGCTTTGAAACATGCAAATAGGGGCTCCTTTGTAAGGCCAACAAAGTTAGTAAACAAAACAAGGGGTGAGAGGGTCACCCCTCTCTGATTTTGAGGCTCAAAAACACATGGCTAAAAGTCCAAACCAAGGCCAACAAAAATGCTCTAATGCATAGCTCAAAACAAGAGGAAATGAAGCATGCAATGGGGTAGATGACCCCCAACAGAAAAATGGCCTTAAAAACCATGTTTAGAAGCTCAAAACAAGACTTTTTTCAGTTTATGACAAAACCTAAATATGCTTTCAAATAGAGCTAAACTATGAAGCAAAATAAGGCTACAAAGAGGGAAATAGAGACTTACCCTTGTAGAGAAGAAGGCCAGCAGCTTCTAGACCAAAATAGGAACTCTTCAACCTCTAAAAATGAGCTCCTAGGTGCTTAGGTTGACCATGGAGGTGTTGTTCTTGGAGGTGTAGTGCAATGGGGCCAAGAACTAGGAGTTTTGGACACCAAAAGAGAATGATATAGAGAGAGAGAGAGAGAGAGAGAGGTGTATGCCTTTGCCAAAATTTCTCAACCTTGGCTCATGAGGGAGAGGCTCCCTCTTATAGAGGAGGAGGTCCACGGCTTCTCTAAGAAGCATGGAGCAAAGAGGCCAAGCTTCTAAAGGAAGCTAAACCAAAAGGGTCAAGCTTCTTGAGGAAGCTAGACCAAAGGGGTTAAGCTTCCTCAAGAAGCTCAACAAAAGGTCAGGCTTCTCGTAGAAGCTAAGCAAAAGGGACTAAGCTTCTTTAAGAAGCCAAAACAAGAGGGCCAATCCTCGGAGGATGGGGCAAATGCCTCCCAGCTGGCACAGCTGGATAGCACTCAAAGAGACAAACAAGCAGAAGGCTGGCCGACCAGTTCAAATGGTCGGCCGACCACTTGCCCTGGTCAGCCACCCAGGTGTCAAAAGGTTCAAGTTGAAAAGGTGGTCGGCCTATCCATATTGGTGGTCTCCCAGGTGAATGCAACTCAGTGGTGGTATGGGAGACCAGATATTGTGGCTCAAAAGTGAGGGAGACCACTTTCCTGTCAAGAAAAATCGGCCGACCGGGGAAAGGTGGTCTCCAAGAAGAAAAGGTGGTCTCCCACCTTACTACCACCTTCCTAACAATGAAACTAGGGTCCATGCCAAAAATGAACCCACACCGATGCAAAACGAGGGTTCGGGGGTCAAAACGCGCAGCCGGGTACCCCGAAAACCGACTATCAAGCACCGGAAGTGGGGTGCGACCATGAAGGTGGTCTCCCGGGCCACAGTGTCCCTCTAGGGAGAGGAAACAGGTTGTGTGCCAAAAACCGGAGAAACGGAGAAAGTTAAGCGGTCCCAAACCGAGGCGCACGACCGACGGCTCCGAAAATCGAAAACTGGTCTCCAAATGGGAACAATGGCTGACAACCACGAAACGTAGCCTACGGCCATTGAGAGATGGTCTACGAGACCTCTCCCTCCCTTTGGAAAGAGAAAACAGAACCTGGTTCACAAATCGAGGTGAAGCACAAAAGAGTCTCGAAGTCCGGAGGCAAGGCTCTCAGTCGAGATTCTGTAATCTCAGAATGAACACAATATGCACCATCACCGAGCGCTCAGTTGATGACGTTCGAGTCTTAAGGTCGGTCAAAAATGGGGTGTCTACAGTTGCCCCTCTTTGACAGAACTCGGAAGTCATAAGTGATGGGACTGAATGTCAAAGCCCAGAGACGACCCATTTTTGACATGGCCGAAGACTTAGACAAACAGGCAAGATAAACCAAGATATGCCCGCAGGCATGCCCGTAGGCAGGGGGCAAAATTCAAAATGATATGCAAGAAGATTTTGACAATTGGACTTATACGCTACGCGAAGCCGATTTGAAAATTGGACTTATACGCTACGCGAAGCCGGTTTGATAATTGGACTTATACACTTTTGCGAAGCCGGTTTGGAAATTGGACTTATATGCTACGCGAAGCCAGTTTGAAAATTGGACTTATACGCTACGCGAAGCTGATTTGAAAATTGGACTTATACGCTACGCGAAGCCGATTTGATAATTCAGAATTTATGCAATGTAATGTAATGAAACAATGCAAATGACATGCAATGCATTTGAGATGATCAAACCACAAGCAATATAACCCACACAAATATCATAAAGATGATGGAGATGCAAAATTTGTCTACCATAGAAAAGATGCCGACACCCTCAAACCACAATCCCATCAGTGGAATAGGCTCGTACACATGCAGAACTATATGTGTGTAGATGGAACACAAGATACAAGTAATTGGGTGGCAAGATATAAGTGAGGAATGATCTGTTGAGGAAAGATCATGATCCTAAATGCTGGATGCAACACACTACACTACAATGCAATGAATGCAATGGATAAGGCGCGCGGCCAAACCGTATCTTGCCTAAGAAAGGCATGGACACAAACAAACCACATTTAACACAAAAAATGGTGCCATCACCCTCAAACCACAATCCCATTAGTGGAATAGGTGCGTACACAAAATCTCATGACCATGCTTCGACGTGAAAAGTATGGGCACATACCAGACCGAGCTCAACATGGAAAGGCGCAAGCCATAGATGGATAATGCAGTAAATGCATGCAAACTATAATGCAATGTATTCTATATGCAATGCAATGGACATACTAGACGATGTAGTTGTTAGGAAGCGAAGGTACCTTACAGGGGCATTTGGCAATGACCTACCTTAGCAATGTCCTACCTCATGCTGATGTAGGAATCTTCCCCTTCTTTTCGGTTGAACCACAGGTACTACTTTTCTCCCTGACTATGGTCGCAGCTTTCCCTATTCTCCAACAGGGTGACAAACTAGGTTGATTCGGTATCCAGAATTGAGGCGCATACCTATCTCAATCTATGGGGCTGCCATACAGATTTCAAGCCAAGGATAGACCCCTGGGTATTTAAACCAGACTTTAGTCTCGGAAATCCCGAACCTTTGCATTCTAGGTATGAGCCATTCGAACTCTAGTTTCCACCGTCTCTGTTGGTCTCCTAGGAACTCACCGCAAACACAGACAGGTGGCTATACCAGACCATCGGAAGTCGTTCGGGCACGACAAACACCAAAGGAATTGCACCTTTAGAGGATTTAAGGTCTCCTAGACCAGAGGGTACACAAGACAGTGCGACGTAGAGTGAATGCAGAAAACAGTGCTAAACAGATGCACAAAATAGTGCGATGCTAAAGGTGTACAAAACAGTACGAGCAGGGTGAAAGCACAAAACAGTGCGATACAGATAAGGTGCGCAAGATAGCACGATGCAATGCACTAACAAGTGCAGGTAAGGTGCGCAAGATAGCGCGATGCAATGCACTAACAAGTGTGGAGAGGTGCGCAAAATAGCGCGATGTGATATGCAAAACAGAAGATAGTGCGATTGAGGTGCGCAAATAGCGCGAATGAATGTAATGCATAGGACAGTGTGATGCGCAAAATAGCGCAAATGTAAACTGTACAAAACAGTGCAATTGAGGTGCGCAAAATAGCGCGAATGATAAACTGCACAAAACAGTGCGATGCGCAAAATAGCTCGAATGTAAACTGCATAAAATAGTGCAATGCGCAAAATTGCATGAATGTAAACTGCACAAAACAGTGCGATATGTTAAACAACGCGATTGATTTGAAATGCACTAAACAGTGCGATACGCTAAACAGCGCGAGTGATTTGAAATGCACTAAACAGTGCGATACGCTAAACAACGCGAGTGATTTGAAATACACTAAACAGTGTGATATGCTAAACAGCGCGAGTGATTTGAAATGCACAAGATAGTGTGAGCGAGATACAACCACAAGATCCACAAGACAGTGCTAGTGAGATACAAAGTGTAAGTGCACAAGACAGTGCGATAAAATGCATCTTCTAGGCAAGTGTGGGGGTATTTTCTACGCAACAGATACGAGCATTTTCTATGCAAGTATGGAAGCACATTCTATGCAATATTGAAAGCATATTCTATGCATGAGACAAGCAAAGCATATTCTATGTGGAATCGAAAGCAAGCATATTCTATGCATGAATCATAACGATGCGCGGTACGCATGCAACAATAGTGTATATGAAAGTGCACATTCTATGCAATAGAGGGGCATCAAACATGTACTCTGGTGCCTCCGATTTATCTCTCAGAGGGCTTTGCAACACTCTCAACTCGAAAAGGGTACACCCCGTTTATGTTGGCAAGAGATAACATCTGTATGTGAAAACCACATGTGCTGCTTAGACCGCCAGTGAAAACCACTTGAGGTAGAGGCGCACTCATACTTCGATAGCATTAACAAGGTCTGACGAGGTGCATATGGAATGCAATCTCGGAATTTTCTGAAGGTGAAGCATGCTAAGATGCTCCAAATTTTCCCTCTTTTCTTTTGCTTTGCAGTCCGGACCCTAAATAGCTTCAGATAGGTCCTTGTTTTACTATTCTGACATGACTTGGGTTGGACCCTGCGGCTTTATGAAAGAACCAATCCTGTTTTTCACAAATGTGGAGAACGACAGGGCACTCTGAGCACAAAACGATTTTTGAAATCGAAATGAGAAAATGGTTCTCAATCGGGTATTGAGCCTACAACTGACCACAGCCAAAACGACTCAACAATGGAAAATAAAGGTAGAACAACCTAAACATAACTCAACAAAGGAAAAACAAGGTAAAATAACCTAAACATCTGTTGACACTCAAACGACTCAAAACAAGAATCGAGACAAACAAAAAACGCACAAACACAACACTCAGCTGTATTACAAAGGCAAGAGACCTCTCGGTGCACAAGGAGCCAGTTTCTCCGGGTATTGTTTCCCACCATTTCTTATTTGTGATTCTCACATCACTCGGCCCTCAGGCTCGACTTTTCTAAAAAACCCTTTTCCTTACTTTTTCTCTCAGCGCACATCTCTCTATTCTTTAATCTCTCATTTTTTATCCCTCCCCTGAGTGGTTGATGGATAAACAAAAAATTGCGAGCTCTTGCCCCTAGCACTCAGCTAGATTCTTCTTTTCCTGCGCGCAACTAGTGAGTTCCTCCCACAGAGGGGTTGTGCTGCAACTGAGCGTGTAGCGAATCTGCAGTTGACATCGGCTGTCGATGCTTTGCCGGGAAGTTTGAACGTGGTTAGATCTGTCCAGATGAGGGAGTGGAAAATCTTGATCCATTCCAATTCATGCTTTATACATGGCCTGATACCTCGTTGCTTGGAGGATGAGAGAGCTTTCAGCCCTTTGTTGTTAGCTTCAGTTGTGCCCTTTTCTAGCAGGTAGAGTGCCCTTTCTGGCAAGTAGAGTGCCTTTTTCTAGCAAGTATGTTGACAACGGGGGAAAGACAGGAAGCCTGGCTCAACTATGCCCCTAATTCATCATTTTGACCATTTTTTGTTTTGGTTTTCTACTAAAACAATTTTGACCAACATGAGAGTTAGATTAACATGCTTGTTCGATTTTCTGATTTGAAATCATGCAAGTCAGGTTATGAGCACTGAAAATTTTCCTTTTTCGGGTCCAAGAAATGGTCTAGCTTTTAGAAAAATGGAATAATTTTCGAGAGAATTAGTCAACCTCAGTAAAAATTTTCAAAAACTGTTTTTGCAAACGGCCACTGCTCAACGAGCATGGAATCTACTCTTGAGATGCACGACCTCAGACCCATAAACAATGAAAAATTGCTCTTTGTTTGAACAGCACTACATGGCAATTGAAAGTTGCCCCTAGTCTGAATAGCACCGCAGCACATTGTATGGCAACGAAAAGTTGCCCCTTGTTTGAATGGCACCGCAGCGCATCGTAATCAGTCTTCAGAGTGACGATCACAACTGAACTCTCGGATATAGAGAAGACAAAGATGACCAAAACCATCATATGGACACAATCAAATTTGAAGTGTTTTACTGCTGGACTTCAGAATGAAGTTGCCTACGTATCCCAAAGATGGGAATCAAGCCTTGTGTATGTAGACACCCCATTTTTGACCGTCCTCAAGACTTGGACGTCACCATTGGAACACTTGGTGATTATCCATGTTTGTGTTCGTTTGGAGTTCCCGGAGGTCTCGTCTACGCGCCTTGCCTCAGGATCTCCGAACTTGACTGTTTAGTGTCTGGTTTTGCACCAAACACTTGTGTTTTGCCTTCCCCACACACCACCAACAGTGGCTAGAGGTCACCGGCTGGTTTTTGTTGCCATCGGCACATTTTGTTGCCGGTCGGCACTCAATTTTGTCAAAATGACATTTTTGGCCGGCCGACTACTGTGCATCTGCTTTTGTAGATATTTTATCACAGCTGTCTTGCTTTTGGCTCCCCGTGTATGGAGGGATCTCCCTCTTTGGAAGCTTGTCTTGTAAGCTTTACAAGACAATAAGCTCTATAAGAGAGAGCCTTGTCTCTTGGCTTTAGGGTTAGACACTTGAGAGACTTAGGATATTTTTAGACAGCCATTTTTAGGGTTTTGAGTTCTAGGGTTAGAAACCATACACTTTCTATCTCTATTTCTCCCTCTTGTGTGTGTTAAATTGCATTTGTGTCTTACTATTGCACACAAACACATAGTGTTTCACCTTCACTTAGCTACTGAGGTTCTAAGAGGTTGGTTTTGAAGTTTTGGAGCTGTTTTCAAGCCAAGGAGGGCTGTTGGAGCACCATTGTTGAAGGGGTCTTCAAGGGTAAGAAACTAGCCCCTTTATTCCCCAATCTTGCATTGTATTTTTACCTGTCTTAAATTCGTTTTTGAGCTTGGTGTATAATACAAAAAAGTTCTATTTTTAGGCCCTCTTGATTGTTTATTAAGAGTGTTTTTTGGTTTAGAGGTGTTTGACCCCTCTTAGGCCTTGAAAGGCCCCATTTTGTGCTATTTTGAGTAAATTTCGAGACTTTGGTGTTTGGGCCTCTTCACCACTGAAATCTTGAGGGATTTCAATGGTGGAGATGGTGCCTTGAAGTCTCCAAAATGGGAGGGCCACCCCCTCTCCTTGTTGTCCTTGAAAGGGACCCTTTTTGGCCTCTTGAGAGAGCATCATGTTAGAGTGTGTATTGAACATGTCTTGGATGTTTTCCATGCTTATTATGCCATGATATAAACTTGTTGTGTGTTGGTTTTGGTACACCATGCATGCTTAGCATACCTACCATGTAATGCCATGTTATTGCCTTAACATGCCTTAGGTTGTTAGCCTTTGTTCTAGCATATTTTAGGCTTAGTCTTGTGAAGGTTTTGTGCTCATTTTTCCATGTTTAAGGTCTGTCCTAGGTTGTTTGGGTCGGCCATGGCATGCATCATAGACCCCCTTTGCATTTTGGCTTGTTGGCCTTAAGTGTATGAATGTGTAGCATGGCATTCTTGCATTGATTTAGTGGTTTGGACCCATCCACCATGTTATTTCAGACCTTATAGCATGCTTGTATGTTTGCCTTGGATGTTTCCTTAATGCTTTGAAAGCTTGTGTAGCATGCTCCATGTTTTGGCACTTGTGCATGCTTTTGAATTCGAGCCACTTACATGCCATCTAAGAGTCCCTTTCGCGTGGTCTAGGACTGTCTTGAACCTATTTTAAGTCCTCTTAGCCTCATGAGGCTTGGTTGACTTAGCCATGGTTCAAGTCTCTTTGACTTGCTTCAAGTACTTGAGCCATCTATTGCATGCTTGGTCTATTTTGTTTGCTTGGTTTGACACCATTCTAACATGTTTTCAAGGCTTATAATGCATGTCATATGTCCATGATTACCTCCTTTCAAATGGGTTTGAGAGTTGTCCCATTTGTGCCTAAGTGTTGACCCTTAACATGTGCATGTGTGTATGTGTTTAGTCCCTTATTTTGGTCACTTTGACCATAGTTTTAGGCCTATTTAGAGTTGCCTAAGTTATGTGTAAGTCCACCTTTCCATCAATTTGCATTGCCTCATGTTTGCTTGTATGCTTACATAAGTGCCTTGCCATGCCATGTTGCATCCTTAGCTTGTATGCCTAGGTTGCATTGCATCTTGCATGCATGCCTTATTCCTTGACTTGGTGATAGGAATTGGGCCTTGGTTTGTTTGTTTGGTTTGCATTTCATTTGACATGAAAGTTGCACACTTGATTCTTTGGGCCGTCATGCATGGAAATGCGTGATTGGCGGTCCGATAATCGAGACACATGCCCCTTTGAGTCACAAACATGATAGGGGGCATATTAGTGCATACATTGCTTGAATTGTATTGCCATGCAAGTTCTGTCCTCTGCTGCTGTGAGTTGCAGGTTCTGCAGGCTTTCTTTGCCGACCATCAGTTTACATTGCCGACCAGCAATTATTCTTCTGCCGATAGCTTCATTTTGTGCCGATGACCACAATTTGCTGCCGGTGGTGACACTACCCAGCCGGTGGTGATTCCCAATATCCAGAGGAGTAAAAGAAGGAAAACAGAGGCAGACTAGGCATGGCGGTGCACTTCCGAGCAAGACCCGAGCACGCACTACATCTGGCCCTTCCCCCCCCCCCCGAGGCGGTTTACTGCTTTTCCTAGCTTAATTAGTTTGTTAGCTAATTAGGCAATTTGTAATATTTAATTAGCTTGCGTAGTTAATTAATTTGTATTATTTATTTGGTCCCTTCGAGCAAGGGCAAATCTGTAATAAGTGTGCGTGAGTGTGTGTATGTCTTCCAACCTCACGTCTTTCTTCCCTTTTATTTACCTGCTTATGATGGTAGATTAGGGCACGTTTAAATTAGCATACCTCATGTAATGCATGCGTGCATTCATTGATTTTTTTTACATGCACCGGGCTCGGTACATCACGCTAACTGCATTTGTATTTCAAATTCCAAATTGAGTACGTGCATCAATTGACTGCATTTTACATGCCATGCTTAGGTCAGCCAAGCCTACTCTACTTGCATTTTGCATGCGTTGCATTAGCCATTCTAACATGAACTAGGATCATGCATGTTTGCTAACTAGTTTATTGTTTTGGCACGGAGTACGATGTAAGTATTTATGCTTTAGCATCTCGCATGCATGTGAATGTTGCCATGACAATATGTTTGCCATGTGGCTAGATGCTTATATGTTATAAACTGTTCAAATGCCTGTGGGTGAAGGTTGGATTGTTTGAGTTGGAGAAACTCATTGAAATCCGTGTTTTAGCCTACTTGCGAGTAGCAAATTCCAAAGCGTTTTCCAAAACAAACGGATGTGCAATACTTGTTTCCAAATTAGGCAATCTAGTCTATACTTGTTTGCTGTGCGCATAACATAGTAATTCTAGGCTAATAAATGGAATAAGAACACATAAAGTTTTCAAAAACGGATATCACGGTTAGTAGAGGCCGATCTTCGGGTCGGGCGAAAGGGGGTGCTCATAGCTGACCTTCCCCGATCGTACCCAAGCTCCCGAGCCGAGACAACTCCGGTGATGACGGACATGTGGCCTTCGGCACCGAGTCAGGGTTTCCTAAATTCTCCCATAAAAAATATTTAGGTGGCGACTCTGTATCTGGCAAAGCAGTCCATGTTTGGCACTTCTTTCTTAAAATCTGTTTTCTCAAAACGATTTACCAAATTTGGACTCTTTGGTTCAAGATTAAGAACCGCGACACAAATCGAGTCCGAACTGTAGCGGGGCCCCTCGCGGGACGTGTTACAGTGTAGTTCGGGCTAAGGTACACTCGGGTATTAACCTCTCCTTTTGCGCTCTAACTTTTGCCAAGGCCGCCCTTTCTAGGTTTTCAACCTTGCGAGCTTTGTTCTTCTTTTCTTTTCAATTCTTTTCATTTATTTTCTTCTTTTTTTTTCTTCTTTTCTTTTTTTCATTCTTTGCATTTTTTCTCTTTTTTTTTTTTCTTCTCTTTTTTTTTTGCATTCTTTTCTTTGCTCTAACTTTTGTCTGGGTCACCCTTTCGGGTTTTCGACCCAACGAGCCTCTCAAGGGTAAAGGTGAAGCTTTGTCCATGTCAAATGGTTTTGAGATTCTGAAGTCATCTAAATCCAGGAGAATAGCTACTATTCGCTGATGATGTAAGAGTCCATCCAATTAGGGCTGAAATTGCCCCTAGTGTTATGGATAGGAACTCAGTTGTCCTTCAGCACAAACTTTCTTCTTTCCTCCCTTCTGGGATTTGGCATTCTTGCCAGTCTTCATTGATTTGCAAGATGATCCATCTTCGGCTCTTCGAGCACATCTGATATTTTTCTGCCCCTAAGTCGAGGGCTGCTTTGAATCTGGCCACACAGACCTTACATTGCGGTTGACCGTTGAACATTCTGAGTTAAGGTTCAAGGTTTGAAAGCAAAGGGGGGTCGAGTCTCGAGGCTGAGAGCGATCCTAAGCTGCACAATCTCAAGAGCGATTCCACACAGGTCTTTGCAGAACTGCGCAAAACATTTTTTGAAATCTTTTGAGAAAGCGACTAATCGCTCGCACAGAAGACAATGTAGAACCAATCTGGATCAAGCCAGGATCCTTCTCGGTACTCTCATTAACAAACATGATTTCATTCATTAAGGGCTTAGCATGCCTCTCTTTCTCTCAATTGATCAAATTTTTGCAAATCCCGAGGAATTCTTTCCTCTTCGTTTTCATCACAGTGTTCAAAAGGTTTTGAAAAACTTAGGTCAATGCAATGAGTTCGAGGCACAGAAAAGTAGGCAAAAAGCACTGCCATTTCATTCAGAAATTCTGGCACAACTGACACAAGGCAGAAGCGAACACAAGAATGTGAAAATCACAGTTGTTCATTCAAATCTGTTGGCATTACTGGCTCCAAGGCAGAAACAAACTCAAAAGAAAACGAAAAGACAAACACAAAACAAGCAAGTGATGTCCGAGGTAACACCCCCGAAATCACCCGACTCCAACAAAATAGGAATGACTCGGTACAACAAGACAGACCCAACTGACTCAGTAAGAAAAGATTGACTCTGTACAAAACAACAAGACTGACCCAATACCAAAGTCAGAAAGTAAAAATTAACAACATTCGCAAATGTGCTCAAAACAGTGCATGCCATCCACCACATCTGGAGTAAACTGAGCGCCATCCGCAGGCGGTTCATCCCCCGATCACATGGTCACATTATCCCCCAAGTTCACCGATCCAGTACCGATAGACTTTGTAGGACCTGACGTGAAGATGACCTTTTTAACAATTAGATCTTGTATTTCATGGTGAAGATGAAGACACATGTCAGTGTCATGGTCAGCTTGTTGATGAAAGACACAGTACTTCGCCGAGTTGTGGGAGAGAGGAAGTTTATTTAGTAATGGTCGCAGCTCCAGGGACTTCAGATGTCCCTTTTCGATCAGGACCCCCAGGGCCATTGACAAAGACATGTCCAGTGGGGTGAACACCCTCTGGCCTCGAGGTGGGTATTTGGCAGGTTGTGAGCTGGTTATGTTGGATGTACCAGCGAAAGGGTCAGTAGGTGCTGACTTTTGATGATCTCTTCCGAGTGTAGGATTGGAGCTGAAAGGGGTGTTTTTGGTACAACATCTCTTGTCTCAGCTTGCCCCTTGATTCAGACTACCCCTAACTTGAGTGCCAAAAGTATCATCCACAGTTTTTGCAACCACTGCAAGCACTTGCTGTTTGTTTAGTCCTTCGGCCTTCAAAGCCTCAACATCCCATTGAAGGTGTTCATGGGGACCAATTCCTATCCCTACCCTGTTCTTACCGCTCGCCCCCACTTTGCCAAGGGATCGACCTTCTTCAAATGCAGCCCGTCCCAAGATTGGGGAGCCTTTTGTCATGAAATTCCCGGTATGTGATGTGGTCGATGAGGGAGCCAATGTCTCGGAGGCCAGATTTGTCACAGTTCTCTGAAGATCTTCGATCATTCTCTTCAGCTCAGAAGTAGTGGGCTCACGGGTTTGAGATGATTGGGGTCCAGGTGCATCCATCATGCATAAGTCCATGCTTTCTGGAATGAACACCTCAAGCTTGGGTAGATGGGCCGAGGTGATGTATATGCTGGGGTCGAAGGTGGATGGTAGTATATGGATGAGATTGAGGTGGGTAGCAGATGTTTAATCATTGGGGTCTGAAGGTGGAGCTATCGTCCGGTTGTTGATGAGATTTTGGACCTCATGACGTAGGCGGTAGCAACGGTCGGTGCCATGACCGCACTGTTGATGGTACACAGAGTACTTGGAGGGGTTATGTCTGGCTGGGAGTGGGTCAGGCAGAGGTTGAGGATCGAGGGGTTTGAGATACCCTCTTTCCATCAAGATTTTTAGTGCGCTAGTCAGACTCATATAGAGAGGGGTGAAAGTTCTGCCCTGAGCTTGGGCTGGGCCAGCGGTTTGTAGGCTTGGTTTGGAAAAAGGGTTGGCTGTGGCAACTGTATTGATTTCGGTGGGTTTGGGAATAGCGCTACTACCAGCATTGGTACTCCCTGAAATCACCCTCCTTGTCGGTTCACTTGTTCTGGGAATGATCCCACTGTTGAACGCATTCTCGATCTGAACCCCCAGTTCATGCAAACTTTTGAAAGTGAATAGCGGAGCGACTATCAACTTTTGCAACATATCATGCTCGAGGTTTCGCACCATCATCTGCACTTGATCCCTCTCAGAAAGGCGGCGATCTATCATCTGTGCTGCCTTTACTCTCCACCTAGCAACAAATTCCACAAAAGGCTCTGTCGGGTTCTGGCGGGTTGCTTCAAGCTCTTGGATGGTCATTTCAACTTGGGTATTGTAAGAATACTGATCAACAAAGGCCTCAGCCAATTCTTCCGAGTTTTGCTTCACTGTATTCTCCAACTTGGCGTACTAAGCGGCTGCTAAACCCGATAGGGTTCTTCCATGCAGAGAGCGTTTCTATGGCTTAGTCAGACCCATCGGCTTCAGGATATCCAAGAAAAGCCAGATATGTACCATAGGATCTCCAGACCCGTCGAAACGGTCAATATGTGGCATTTTGAATCTGTCCGGGAGCCGTACAGCAGCCTCGGTGTACCTATCCTCAATGTCGGGAATGGAGTTAAAGCCCTGTGCCTTTTTGAATTGCTTCTCAAAGTTTGTGATTTTCACCGCGGTCGGATCGAGGTCACTAGCATCAAGGGGATAAAGCCTCTCATTAGGCTGCACCAGGGGTCTAAAAACTCGGGCTTGAGCCAACCCTTCTCGAGGATCTGGACCCTGCAAATCTTCAGCTGGTGGAAGTGGGTCAAAGTTCGGCTGGGGTCCCAAAGCTGGATGTGAGGCAGATGCCCCAGATGGGTGCTGCGTTTCAATACTAGTCTCAGCCTGCATGGTAGTTCCCTGATTTAACGCTACTATCATGGCCACAAATTCTTCCGAACCCTGTGCCATCACGGTCTGCTGATGATGTGACTGGTGACTGACGGATCAAATGAACCAGTGAGCCTTGACTGGCCCTTCTCTGCCTTACCTTAGCGAAGGAAAACATTGGCTGCTCTAAACTGAGTCTCTGACTGGGCAAAGTCTATCAGCACTAGTCCAATGTATTCGGGGGATATTGGAACCTTCTGAAGCTATGATTCCAGGACTACCTAGCAAAAGAGAAAACAGGCAGCATCTCAGCCCATTTTTGGCAAAACAGATATGAGCGTAGCTGAATGACCATGCTCTCTACCAAATTCTGCCCAAAAGTCTGCCTGTAAACTGATACCCTCAGGTAAAACTGATTCCCAAATACTGATGCCCGCAGGCCTGATACCCAGACTTGCAAACTGTCACATGCATTCCTGTAAAGACACACCCTAAAAGCACATAGCAAGCAAGTGAGAGCCAAAACACCCCTATGTTGGGGTAGGGTTTCCCAGTCCTATTTTTTCAGGAGCTAGGGTTTCACTACGCACGCAGAGGTTTCAAACAACCTATAATCGGGTAAGCAACCTGTCCTAGCTTTGGAATGGCCACTATGAATTCCGAATATGCACTAGGTCGAATGGTCAAAAAAGGTGCCCCGGTAAAATCGGGGTTTGTGTTTCCGTTGTGGCAGAGCCCGCAACCAGTCAGCCTTATGGCACGCTTCTCGAAGCGAGCCTCCGGCAAACCATTCAGAAATAGCATACGGCAAACACGGTGTCCTAGGCACACCGATGCACATGCAATGTAAAGAAACACATAAGTGTAGTCAAATCACGATATCATGAGTTCGAGTCATGTTCTCTAACTCCCCAGCAGAGTCCCCAGAAGCTATAGACGTCCCCGAACATCCCGGGAGGGAAATCCCGTTTTGTTCATATGGGCTCACTACAGTTCAGGACTCAAATGTCACGGTCTTGTATCTAATCTCGCAGAGTGCAATGCAAGACCGATGAATCATCAAAGAGTCCAAATCCGACAAATCGTTTTTGAAAACAGATTTTTTTGAAAGAAGTGTCAAACATGGACTGCTTTGCCAGATACAGAGTAGCCACCTAAATATTTTATTTTGGGGAATTTAGGAAACCCTAACTCGTTTTCCTAAGGCCACGTGTCCATCATCACCAAAGTTGCCTCGGCTCGAGAACTTGGGTATGATTGGGGAAGGTCACTTCATGAGCACCCCCGCTCGCCCGATCAAAGATCGGCCTCTACTAACCATGATATCGAGTTTTGAAAACATTATGTGCTCTTATTCAGGTTATTAGCCTAGATTTACTATGTGATGCGCACAGCATACAAGTATAGACTGGATTGCCTAAGTTGGAACAAAGCATCGCACATCCTTTTGTTTTGAAAATGGGTTGAAGTTTGCTACTCGCAAGTAGGCTAAAACACGGGTTTCGACGAATTATCCCAACTCAAGCAAACCAACCTTCACCCACAGGCATTCAGGCAGTTATATCACACAAGCAGTTAGCCTCATAGTAAGCATGTTAACACTTACCGAGTACTCCGAGCCAAAGAAAGAAGCTAATTAGAAATCATGCATGAATCCTAACTATGCTGAAATGCCTAATGCAACACATGCAAAAATGCAACTAAGATAGGCTCGCCTATTCTAAGATGGCATATGAAATGCAAAAATTGATACACGTATTCAACTTGGAATTGAAATACGATGCAGTTAGTACGATGTGCCGAGCCTAGTGCATGCAAAACAGATGAATGAATGCAAACATGCTATCATGCTAATTGAAACATGCCCTAAACTAACCATCATAAGCTGGTAAATGAAAGGGAGAAAGACGTGGAGTTGGAAGGCATACATCACACACACGCACACTTATTACAATTGTGCCCTCACTCGGAGGGTCCGAATAAATAATAAAGTCCGAATAAATAATTAATTACTCTAGCTAATTAAATATTACAAAACCCTAATTAATCAACAAATTAACTAGAAAAACAAATAAATTAGCATGCAAGCTAAATGGACCGCCTCAGCTCTGTTCCAAATGATGAAAGGTGTATGCATGCTCGAGTCACCTTGTCGGTAAATTCCATCGTGATGCCTCGCCTCACCCTTGTTTGCGATTGATCTCAGAAACTTGCACAAAGCTCTAGAAGACTGAAACTCCACCTTGGGAAGGCCACCGACCAGTTATTAGCATAGGAGACCACCTGCCGACCTCCCTTTGTGGTGGAGACCAAAGAGGGTGGTCGGCCTGCCAGAAAATCTGGTCAGCCGACCAGTTTCCACCTCTGGTTTCTGGTTTTTCTGCAACAAAGGCAAGAGAGAGAAAAGGCAATGTATTTTCAACAAATGTGTGCATGACCACTTTCCCTATCATTGCACAAGCTCTAGGGAGTGTAGTCCTCGATCCTCGTGCCATCAATCACGCATCTTGATTCATAATGGCCGAGGAGTCAAATTTCATGACTCAATGGGACATGAATGCACACATAAGCAACTAAAGCCAACGACTCTATCATGGATAGTCAAGAGTGTTGGCGATCGAGAATCGAGGCACGATTCGTCACTTGGAGTACGAAACGTCCCTCGTTTCCCGTGTTTGGACTAAACCCTACTCTAAACACAATGCAATATGCATGACATGCATGAATACAACACTAACATACAACCTAGATGCAAATGCCACTGAATGACGCAAACATGCAAGGGATGACATGCAAACATGCTACTAGCATACACAATGCTATGAAATAATCAATGGCATACTCAATGCAAGATGATTCTTTATGGCATATGCAATGCACACATACGAAGATGGACATACACAAAGGCATAATCAAAGCATACACAATGCGATGGTCAAACATGCAACAACATGAACCAAATGGCATACACAATGCAAGATGGACTTAAACCAACGTGAGTGGACCTCAGCCACACCCAAATCAGTGGCCATATGATGAAAATAACACAACCGAAATACATGCAAACGTGCACGAATGCAAAGAACCGATCCTAAGGCATAACATGCAACTCTAACAAAGCATGGCAAAGGATGAAACATGGCATAGAATGGCACATGATCCAGCTTTGAAATATGATACACAATAGTCCCAAATCATGCAAATATGTCACACAATGCATGCAAGATGGCTCGAATATTGAAACTAGTGACGCGGGTGTAGACACCCCATTTTTGACCGTCCTCGGAACTTGGTTGTGCTTGCAGGTACACCCAACAACTAGTTTGACTACTCGCCGAGTACTTGACTGTCGCGGCGGAACGTCACCGGTTCGAGCTTCCCGAACCTTGTATCCTTTCTGTCCCATTTTTGGACCATGGCTAGGTCTTTTCAGAGTGACCCTTTTGGTGCACTGCCGGCCATGGCATGGAACAATCGGCCATTGCTTTGATCCTGCCGGCCACTGGTGAAGCCTTGCCGGCCATCAGTGAGCCACTGCCAGCCATTGATGATGGCCGGCACCCCCCCTGTCTGAGCTGGTTTTCCTCCAGATCTTTTGAGCCAGCTGGTTTTTTGTTTACTCCCCTCCATACACGTGTATGGAGGGATGAAGCCCTTGTAAAGCTTCTTGAAGAAGCTTTGGCTTTACATTCCTCTATATAAGCAAGAGGGCTCCCTCTTTGCCAGAGGTTCTGAGTTTTGGAGAGCAAAAACTCCCTTTCTCTCTATATTGTTTGTATTTTGTGCTTAGAAATTGGATTTCCTTGCACTTTTACACTACAACACCTAGATATACACCACCACCATTGAACCAAGCTTCTTGGGAGGTCTTCTTGAGGTCTGAAAGTAAGCTTCCACCCCCTGAAATTATTGGTTTCGAAGAGGGTCTTCAAGGGTGAGCATTTCCCCAATTTTTGCACTTTTTTGCACCTTTCTTTAGCCCTCTTTGCATATTGATTTAGGCTTTGCTTATAACTGAAAAAAGTCTTGTATTTAAGTCCTTTTTAAGTTTGGTTGAGGTCATTTTTCTATTTGGGGTGTGTAGCCCCCTTGCATGCTTTGTTTGGCTTTGTTTTAAGCCATATCTTGAGGCCTCTGAGCTAGCCTTGGTTTGGCCTTCCTACCACTGAAATCCAGTGGGATTTTGGTGGTAGAGGTGTGGTTTTGAGGTCCTAAATCAGAGGGGATAGTCCCCTCTCTTTGTGTTCCTCTTTGCTTGCATTTTTGGCCTTCCAAAGGACCATCCCTCCATGCATCTTTGAGGCTTGGTTTAGGCCTATTTTTGTGACTTTTAGGACTTGCCTTGGCCTTGTCCATGGCTGGTTTGGTCATATTTTGCATGCATATAGTATGTGTAGTGTAACTCCATCCATAGCTCATCAAAGTAGCATGTGTGCATAGTCTTTGTTGAGTCCATTTCAGTCCATTTTTGGTGATGTTTTACCATGCCATGAACCTTTTTTGGGTTGGTTTTGTCACTCCATGCTTGCATGATGCACTTGTAATGTAAATCCCCTAAACTAGCTTCATATGCTCCATGCCATGCCATGTCATTTTAGCTTGTTTGGTTTACATTCCAGCATGTATTTGGTCATCATTTGGCATGTTATGACCCTATCCATAGTTGGTTTAATCATCCTTTGCATGCTCCATATAGGGGTAGAACAAATCATGTTTACTAGCCCTTTGTGCATGATATTTTGACTCATCATACTAGCGTATTTTGGCTTCGCTCAAACTTATTTTATGCTTATTTTGAAGTGTTCTAGGACTTTTTTGTGCTGCCATGGCCATATATCACTCATGCTTTGTATAGCTATAGTGTAAATGCTTAGGCTAGTCTTGGGTTTTGAGGCCTCTATCATGCCATACATGTGATGTTCGCATGCCTTGCCCTCATTCCACATGCTATTTCAGTCCATGAAATATTGTTGTTCACTCGCATTTGACATGCCTTGAATGCTTTGTATAGCTTGTGCTTTATGCCTCAAGAATGAGCTTTTGTGCATGCCATTAAGCCTAAGCCTTTGACTCATCATTTCAGTACATTTTGGGTCCTAATATACCATGATGTAACTCTGTTTTTGGTTGCCCAAGTCATGCCATGATTGGTTCTCATAGGTGTAGTGCATTGCCTCTTTTGTAGCCTTTCATGTCCTATGTTTTAGCATTGTATGCTAGCTTGCTTTGGCTTACTTCCATGCATGTTTTAGTCTCATATTTGGGTTGCGCTTGCCATATCCTTCATGCTTCGTATAGCTGTAGTGTAATTGTCCTTGCAAGCTTCGTGTTTCGGTGATTCGCGCATGCTATCCTTGAGCTATTTAAATGATTTGGCATCATATATCATCTCATTTCAGTGCATATAGTGTTGTTACGCTTGCACATTTGTCACTTCTTAGGCACTTTTGAGAGTTGCCCTTTTAGGTCCCTTTGATGAACCTTTCGCATTTCGCATGCTTGAGTGTGTTGTTTGGCTTAATTCATCGCTTTGGCTACTGATTTGGACCTAGTTGAGAGCCATCCATCTTTGGTGTAAGCCCATCTTACCATGTTGTCGCATACTTGTTTAGCTTTGCATGCCTTGCATGCTCACATGTTCATGTTGCATTTTGTCATATTGTCCAAGGTCATCACCTCACATCATGCTTATATGCTTGTTGCATGCTTGGTTTAGTTGCATGTTTGCACATTTAGGTCATGTTGCATGTTTTCCATGCTTATGTGTTGCATTGCTTGGATTACGTGTTAATCCGAGCACGAGGAACGAGGGGCGTTTCATACTTCAAGTGATGGAATGTGTCTCAATTCTCGGTCGCCGAAGCTCTTGATGGTTCATGATAGAGTTCTAGGCTTTACTTGCTTTATTTGTGCATTCATTTTCATATTGATTGGCATAAGTTGGATCTTTGGCCACATGCATCGGGATGCGTGATTGATGGTCGTGGATCCGACTAGGCCACTCCCTTGATGTCTTGAGGTGATTTGGAGTGCCATGGTGCGTACATGTCCTTGGGAAACCCTCCATTTTCTCTATTTGTGCTTCGTTGCAGTTTGGTGTCACAGCACACCAGTGGCCGGCAGCCTGTCACTGATGGCCGGCAGTGTGCCACTCTTGGCCGGCAATGGACCACCTTTGGCCGGCAGTGATCCTTACATGGCCGGCAGGCCACTGGTAACTTCCCCTGCAGTATTTTGGTACGGTCCAGCAACAAGCGCTGGAAGACACCCTGCAAACAGAGCCTCTAAAGAGCAACCGGAAGGCGTTTCGACGCGAAGAACTGAAGCGAGCGTGCATGCCTCCCTTCTTCAAACAGAGCTAGAATAGCACCGTTTACTGCTTTCCCTACCTGCTTGTTGTCATTCATTAATTAGTTAATTGATTCGTTAATTAATTAAGTTGTGTAATAATTAGTTGTAGCTAGTTATTCAATTTGGTTTTGTAATAATTAATTAGCTTGTGAGTTAGTTAATTAGGTGGCTTGTATTATTTATTCGGTCCCTTCGAGTGAGGGCAAATTTGTAATAAGTGTGAGTGCGTGTGTGCATGTTTTTCAACCCCATTTCTTTCTCCCTTTTATTTACCCGCTTATGATGGTTAGATTTAGGGCATACTTCAATTAGCATACCTTATGCTATGCATGCGTGCATTCATTCATCTGTATTACATGCACCGGGCTCGGCGCATCATACTAACTGCATAGTATTTCAAATCTAACTTGAATACGTGTTATCTGTTGCATTTCACATGCCGTCCTAGGATTAGCCGAGCCTATGCTAGACTGCATTTCGTATGCGATACATTAGGCACTTAACATGGACTTGGATCATTCATGATTGCTAACGAGTTCTCTGTTTTGGCGCGGAGTACGATGTAAGTATTTATGCTTTAACATCTCGCATGAGTATGATTGTTAACATGACAGCATGCTTACCATGTGGCTATATGCTTATGTGATAAACTGCCTGAATGCCTGTGGGTGAAGGTTGGATTACTTGAATTGGGATAATTCATTGAAATCCGCATTTTAGCCTACTTGCGATAGCAAACTTCAAACATTTCCAAACAAACGGATATGCAATGCTTTGTTCCAAATTAGGCGATCTAGTCTATACTTGTGTGTTGTGCGCATCACATAGTAATTCTAGCTAATTAATCGGAATAAGAACGCATGTGTTTTCAAAAATGAGATATCATGGTTAGTAGAGGCCGATCTTCGGATCGGGCGAGAGGGGGTGCTCATAGCTGACCTTCCCCAATCGTACCCAAGTTCCCGAGCTGAGGCAACTTTGGTGATGACGGACACGTGGCCTTAGGCAACGAGTCAGAGTTTCCTAAATTTCCCAAAATAAAATATTTAGATGGCGACTCTATATCTGGCAAAGCAGTCCATGTTTGGCACTTCTTTCGAAAAAATCTATTTTCAAAAACGATTTGCCAGATTTGGACTCTTTGATGATTCATCGGTCTTGCATTGCACTCTGCGAGATTAGATATAGGACCGTGACTTTGAGTCCTGAACTGTAGTGAGCCCAATGAACAGAACAGGGGATTCCCTCCCGGGACGTTCGGGGACGTCTACAGCGGGTTACACTAGAGGTACACAAAGCAATGTATAAATGGAAAAATCAACCCCAAACAGACCCTAGGCAGGTCTGAAACAGTGGAAAAATGGCCCAAAATAATGACTCAACATGCAAAGAAACGAAGCTCATGCAATGGTCCGAAAACGAGGCATTTATGCACAACTCAAACACGTATAAAGAGTGGAAATCATGGGAATATGACATTCATATAAGCTCTGAAATATGATGTGTAATGACCTCAAATCTCAAAGCTAGGCATGGATATTGAACTACAAGCATGCAAAACAAGTATCATTCGGCCATGAGACCCAAAGGTAGAGTTAAGGCAGTCCAAAACATGCACAAAATCAGTTTAAGGCATGGCCAAAAAGTGCTAACATGAAGGGCCAAAACAACATGCAACATAGGCTAGTAAGCATGGTTTACACTACATGTATATGAAGCACATGAGGGGCCACTGAACCAGCCAAAAACAGAAACATGGCATGCCAAAATATGACCAAAAACCCACTGAAACTCAGTCAACACATGTTAGAATGAAGTGTTCCTTTGAAAGGCCAATGAGAGGGTTGTTCTACACATGTATGATGGACACACAAAATGGCAAAACTACCTCTGGACAGAGGTTATGAGGGCCCTAAAACTCACTGAAAAGAGCCTGAAATGAGTGTAGGAAGCATGCAAGTAAAGGCCCCTTTGGAAGGCCTTGAAGAGGATTACTCTACACATGCATAATAGACATTCAACATGGAAAAAAGGGCTCTGGATAGAGCCTATGCAGGTCACAAAACTCACAAAAAGTGACCTGAAACCTGGCTTTGAAACATGCAAATGGGGGTTCCTTTGTAAGGCCAACAAAGCTAGTAAACAAAACAAGGGGTGAGAAGGTCACCCCTCTCTGATTTTGAGGCTCAAAAACACATGTTAACCACTGAAAATCCGCTGGATTTCAGTGGCTAAAAGGCCAAACCAAGGCCAAACCAAGGCCAACACAAATGCTCTAATGCATAGCTCAAAACAAGAGGAAATGAAGCATGCAATGGGGTAGATGACCCCCAAAAGAAAAATGGCCTTAAACAAACATGTTTAGAAGCTCAAAACAAGACTTTTTTCAGTTTATGACAAAGCCGAAATATGCTTTCAAATAGAGCTAAACTATGAAGCAAAATAAGGCTACAAAGAGGGAAATAGAGACTTACCCTTGTAGAGAAGAAGGCCAGCAGCTTCTGGACCAAAATAGGAACTTTTCAACCTCTGAAAATGAGCTCCTAGGTGCTTAGGTTGACCATGGAGGTGTTATGCTTGGAGGTGTAGTGCAATGGGGCCAAGAACTAGGAGTTTTGGACACCAAAAGAGAATGATATAGAGAGAGAGAGGTATATGCCTTAGCCAAAATTTCTCAACCTTGGCTCATGAGGGAGAGGCTCCCTCTTATAGAGGAGGAGGTCCATAGCTTCTCTAAGAAGCTTGGAGCAAAGAGGCCAAACTTCTAAAGGAAGCTAAACCAAAAGGGTCAAGCTTCTTGAGGAAGCTAGACCAAAGGGGTCAAGCTTCCTCAAGAAGCTCAATAAAAGGTCAAGCTTCTCTTAGAAGCTAAGAAAAATGGACCAAGCTTCTTTATGAAGCCAAAACAAGAGGGTCAATCCTCGGAGGATGGGGCAAATGCCTCCCAGCTGGCACAGCTGGATAGCACTCAAAGAGACAAAAAAACAGAAGACTGGCCGACCAGGTCAAGTGGTCGGCCGACCACTTGCCCTGGTCGGCCAACCAGGGGTCAAAAGGTTCAAGTTGAAAAGGTGGTCGGCCTACCCATATTGGTGGTCTCCCAGGTGAATGCAACTCAATGGTGATATGGGAGGCCAGAAATTGTGGCTCAAAAGTGAAGGAGACCACTTACCTGTTAAGAAAAACCAGCCAACCGGGGAAAGGTGGTTTCCAAGAAGAAAAGGTGGTCTCCCACCCTACTACCACCTTCCTAACAATGAAACTAGGGTCCATGCCAAAAATGAACCCACACCGATGCAAAACGAGGGTTCTGGGGTCAAAACGCGCAGCCGGGTACCCCGAAAACTGACTACCAGGCACCGAAAGTGGCGTGCGACCACGAAGGTGGTCTCCCGGGCCACAGTGTCCCTCTAGAGAGAGGAAACAGGGTGTGTGCCAAAAACCGGAGCAAACGGAGAAAGTTAAGCAGTCCCGAACCGAGGCGCACGGCCGACGGCTCCGAAAACCGGAAACTGGTCTCCGAACGGGAACAATGGCTTATGACCACGAAACGTAGCCTACGGCCATTGAGAGATGGTCTACGAGACCTCTCCCTCCCTTCGAGAAGACAAAACAGAACCTGGTACGCAAACTGAGGCGAAGCACAAAAGAGTCCCAAAGTCCGGAGGCAAGGCTCTCAGTCGAGACTCTGTAACCTCAGAACGAGCACATTATGCACCATCGCCGAGCGCCCAGTCGATGACGTCCGATTCTTAAGGTCGGTCAAAAATGGGGTGTCTACACCATAGAGGTCACAGCAACCGGGTTGACCACAGGGGTTACAGTAGTAGGGGTTGGCAAGCTAGTTGCCCCGGGGTTCTGATCCCCACCAACATTAGCAGTAGTAGCAACATCGGTGATAGTTGTCATTTCTGAAAAATATAACAGAATTTCACTATTCTGCTTTCCAAAAATTAAACTTAACACTAGAAAATCCCATAGTTTGCAATTTAATTCAAAACTAGTCTCACCACTTCCCTAGAATTGAACATGGTCATGAATGTTTCCAAGAAAGCTGGAGGGGTCACACTGATCCCACTTAAAACCCAGTTAACCTTAGACAAAGCTTTCAAGAGCATGCTGACTCCTAGTCTAAGAGAAACAATTTTGAGAATTAAGTTTTCCAAGGGATAAATTAGGTCAAAACAAACCAAGTTCCAAACTTGCATACAATTTAAAAATTGCTAACCAAATTATAAGCAATTTAAAAATAATTGCCACATCCATTACAAGCAAATAAAACTTGCTTTTACATATTGGTAAAATATCATAACTAAAGTCCAAGCAAAAAATTGCTTCTATTATATATGAAAGAAAATAGCCAATCCAAAAGAATTCTATTTAGCCCAAAAGAATTGTATTTAGTCCAAAAATTCTTGTCCATGCTTAGGTATTCCTGATCAACAAAAGGTTAGTAGTCCATTTTTTTTTTTTTTTCCATTGTCTCTCGCATAGGTATTCCTGTAAAGAGAGTTAGTAAGAAACACAAAAAAATACAAACCAAATAATCTAAAGAAATTGTACATACAATCAAATATTATTAAACTTTCTAGCAAAATTATTTAATAGCAAACATAAATAATAAATTAACATACCGCACAAGTTATAAACCCTTATAACTCCTAGATAAATAAATTGAATTACTAGGCAAGAGTTACACAAATAAAACTAAAAACTCCAAAATTAAATTTATAATTTAATTTATACATTAACCATGTACATAAATATAGACAAGTTACACAATTACAATTTATAGCTCCACAATTAAATTAAAATTTGAATAGGCAAGAGTTACAAAATAAGCCTATAACTCTAAATATCGAATTAAAATTTAATAGTCATGAGTTATGTATGAAATTATCACACAATAAATTTGTAAATAATGCTAACAATTCACACGTAAATAATTCTAGAAATTTCAAAATAATTCGCATGCAAATTACACTAAAAAGCAATGGGATTTAGATAATTCACATGTATATCATATTCGAAAAGTAGAGCCTCATTAGCATGTCTATTTTAACTAAAAAATTAAACACTTATCAACATGCAAAGTATATTATAAATGTATAAAATAAAAAGACATACAAAGCATGATAGGAAATCATGAACCATGCTCATAGAATAAAATTATACTAAAACAATAATTATGCCAATTTTACTTACAGATCTAGAAATAAAAGTATTCTAATTAAATTTGAACAATTAGAACATAGCATTGCAAATACTAATTTACAATCATGTATTTTCAGGAAAACCAGTGGTCTATTTTCCCAGAAATAATCAAAGCACATGTGTTAATATTTTATAAGAGATATCTACAATGCAAACAAGGCGAAGGAAGCAATAAGCAAATAAATATATTTTATATATATTCCCCTAATCATGCTGGTGAATGTAACATAGGTTCTCAAAGATATATATATATATATATATATATTATAATAAAACTATTAGCACAGAACCAAGTCAGGAAATCTAGTGTGTAAGCCACGAACAGAAGCTAAACAATGGGAGTGAAACAGTGTTCCTATGCAAACAGTGCTAGGCGCATGCAAATCCAAATTTTTATTTTGCATAACAGGTAAAGCAGTGTACTTAAAGATGAATCGATTTGGTAATACTATGAAAAACATATAATCTGTTTTAAGTTTGTTATATAAATTGTGTCATTAACTAAAACAAATAGATTCATATGTTACACACAAATAGATTCATGATGGATAATTTAAATTTCAAAATTAAGAACTTGTCGGAAATTGCAAATTACACAAGAAAAGAACGCAAACCGAAACCTACACTAGACAGTCTCCTTAAAACAAATTCGTCGCCTCACCGGTTGGGTGTTGGAGGTTATTCGACGTCTATTTCACAGAATATGACAATTGAACCAGCTACAGCAAAGCACCTACTGCGCAGTTTCGACAAACAAAACAAAGGCAGCACTCTCTCACTAGAAAGAGTAAAATTTTAGAGTAAACTTTAAACACAATGGGACAGCAAACTTTCTAGTGTAGAAGAATGAATGAGAGGGTCTCATTTTATACACATGGAGGGAGAGGAAAGGCTCCTGCAACAAATGCACGATTTATTTTTGCAAAACTCCCAAGACATAAATTGCAAAATTGATGACTTTAATCCATCATGAATACAAAGGAGTTACCAGGTTTTATACATATGTGTATTGTGTATAATCTTGCAGCCACTTTTCCCAACACATCTTTCACGAGGCCAACTTAATAAGTCAATTTCTCATTCAAATCTTAATAGTTTTTTGTCATTTTTTTGTGGTGTAAAGATTTCGTTACAAAGAATCTAAACTCACTTTAATCCACCTCCAATAAGGATTGGCACCCACTTTAATATTGCATTAAAGTCACCAAAAAATTATTATTTTCCAACAAATGTAAGATTTATTATATGCTAAAAATAAAAATTATAAAAATAAAACTGTTATATCATATAAAAAACTGTATAAAAGGTCAAGAAATCCAATAAATAAACTCCCTAACACATTCATGGAAAAAAAAAAAAAAACAACTAAAGCTAGGCCGAGATCAGGATAAAAGCGATTTTTGTCAAAAAAAAGGTTATAAATGTATGTAAAATAATCAAATTATATCTTTTTTTGCTTAAGTTGATATAAAATAATCAAATTAGTGGAAATTTGATTTTTCCCTCCAAATTATACCTCGATGATTAATTTAATTTATGTAATTCTTATAATTTTAATTTTACTCCTAAATTATTCAATTTTGAATTAGTTTCATCCTTGCTATTAGTTGCCATCTATAGTGAGACGGCACTTGCTGCTGTCTTCATTTGAAATTTTATTTTATGCTTCAAGCTATCCCCAAAATATCAATTAAACCCCTAAACAACATAAAATTTGAGGGTCTAATTGATATTTTTGATATAGTTTGGGGGGGCAAAATAAAATTTCATTAACATATCAGCAACTTTAGCTTGATTATAAATGACAGCTAACGCCAGAAGTGAAATTGATCCAAAATCAATAGTTTGTGTAAAATTAAAATTATAAGTAGGAGGATTAAATTGATCATTGAGATATACTTTGGAAGGTAAAATAAAATTTCCTCATCAAATTATATGTTTCTTTGCATAAGTTGATATTATCTTAATTGGACACGAGATGTTCTATCTCAAATTATATTTTGAGATTTTAGTAAAATCTAATGATTATTAACAAAAGAAAGTATAGATTAGGAATCAGGTCTTTGGCCCCTTTGACAAAAAGGAAAGTAAAAGTAAAAGTAAAAGTAAAAGAGGGAAAAAACTGCTTTTAATTCAAAGATGGGCGTAGATTAGAAGCAATTAATTTGTTAAATATAACCATTAACTATCTGCAAATTTACCAAAAAAAAAAAAAAAATCTGCCAACAAAAACTTCAAAATTCTACGATCACTAAAATCGATTTCAAAATAAGTCTAAATCCAAATACTTTCTTAAATTAAGATGACAACTTAAGATAAATCAAACCCTATATATATATTTAATCATCCAGCAGTGTAATGTAAAATGATTTGAGTGAAAAGTGACTACACGCCTTTATTTGGTACCCGCGACCCTATCAGTTAGGACTGGGCATAGGATTATTTGACTTGTGAAAACTGCCCAACTCGAACCGTCCGTATCTATTTGGGCTGTTTCGCATAGTCATTATGGTCGGATACGGGTTAGGATTTTTCTTGCTTTGCGAGTTGCGAAAGGATCGCTGGTTTTACCCGCACTTGCAGTCATCCGTCCGCATCTGTATACAATTTTTTTTTTTTTAATATAAATTTGGACCGTCAGATTTTCTTGTAAATTTTGTAAGTGTGACCCTAATCTTCTCTTCTCTCACTCACTTACAAGTAAACAAATGTCTTGCAACTTCTTTTGCATTGCAAGTGTGTAAATTTAACAAATACGAGTAACTTGTAATAAATGAGTAAAAAGACTTACTCATAGTTATGCTTATTGTTTTTCACTAGTTAATAAATTCAACAAATCCTAAAATCAATTTTTTAAAAGAGATATTTGTTTTATTTTTATTAAAACTACGAATTTTATTTAGTTTATACCTTTTTTGCAAAGTGAATAAGAGTATATTGACTAATCCTGATATGTGCTTATGGTGTTTCCTCCTGCAAATAAATTAGATAGATAGGCTGTAATTTGTTAAGATAAATCATTTAAAAAATAATTTCATGATAATAATATTAAAAAATATATGTGATTTTATTGCCCAAAATAATATTTTAAAAAAATGGAGGGAAATGACCCCAAAAAAATATTTAAAAAATAGAAAAAAAAAACAAATCCAAAAATAAATTTTAAAATGAAAAATCCAATCCACAAACCGTTCCCACATCCGTGAATCTTATCAACACAAACTGCAATTCACATTGCGAGTTCAATTTTTCTCAAACCGTAGTACGCAAGGGATTTGAGGTGGCTGATGTGCTGAGGGCACAACAGTCACTGCTGTGCAACGAAATGGGCCATTTTGAAACTCATTTCGATAATCCGAACCGTTCACGTTTTAAAAAACATCAAGTAGAGCATGTAAGCAAAAAATCAAGTTAATCGGATATCATTTACCTATTTATCCACTCACATTTGTATCTACAAAAATAAATAATGATTGTGATTTAAAATATTAAAATAAATACAAATGAGTGAATGAAAAAATAAACGATGTCCGATTAACTTAATTTTTTACAGACATTCTATTTGATGTATTCTAAAATGTGAACGATTTAGATTATCAAAATGAGCCCCGAAATAGGTCCATTTCACCGCAAAGCAGCCACCCCAAACCCGTATGTGTGCAAGTGAATCCAAACCACAAATTGAACCGTCAAAATTTGATCCATGAACATCCCTACTATCAGTCTCTTTTGGAATCAAAAACGTTTTTCTTTCAGATCAAGAATGTTTAGAACTCCCACCCATCATTAGCGATCTAGCTTTTACCAATCTAGTCCATTGTGGCTCTCAACAAACCAGTAATAATAATCATTCTTTAAAATAAAATAAAAGTAATAATAAAGTAAAAATAAAATAAAATCAGAGGAAGCAATTGATCAATACACACAAAGAGCAACTAATCAACATTAATGCCCCCATAGGCAGCAAGACTGCTTTGTCCAAGGGGATTATGCTAACAAGATTCATTACAGCAATAAAGCTTATAAAGTTGCAGCATAACCTTCAACAAGCCATTACAAATACAAACTTTCAAATCCCCATCTCAGCAAACTTTCAAAGTTGCAGCATCAATGCACTAATCACCTCCCACTTGCCTCTTCCACGAATCCTCCACAATCAATTCATCAACTCCCCAATCTTCGTAACTGGAAAAGGACCACATAATTGATAGATTATTGTTTAGGAGGAAAAAAAAAAAAAAAAGAGGAATTCAAAATGTTTGAAACACTAATTCTAGAGATCATATTATTGTCAATTGAAGAAGACTGCAGGAACGCTAAATATGCAGAGAACTCTACCTTCCATCTGGCAGGTAGCGGCGGATGGTGAAAGGTATCTTCCGCTGACGGAGCTCCTTCATTGCAATCTAAGACAAATATAAGAATGCACAAATAAAATAAAATAAACAAGCTAGAAGAGAAAATAGATGAAACTAGAGCACAATTTACTTGAGTGGATTACTTTGCGACGGTTGACTGATGAATATCTAACCAGTAAACAGCTTTTTTCTTTTTTTTATTCTTTTTTTTTTTTTTTTTTTAAAAAAGTAAGGAAGAGGGGGTACATACAACATTATGAGAAAGAACAAAGCTGACACAAGGATTTCCAGTCTTTCGAGTCCTTAAACAATTAAACATTTTGAATTAGAAGTAATTATGCACCAACTGATTTTTTTGGTGCCATCAAAGAGCTGAACAATGAAAATAGAAGGCAAGTTCTTGATTAAATTGCTCGTAATTCGGAAGACCTTCAGGACTTGATGTGTTTGAAAGACGCAGGATTTGCAGTTGAATAGTTTAGGGGTAGTACAATTGGGAAAAGAGGATTCAGAATAAAAAGTTTGTCATAACAAGAATTGTTTTAACGACTTACGAGTGCCTTTTTTTTCCCCAGAAAGAAAAATCATATTTAATTGCATACAAATAAAAGAAAGGATGACCATGAATATGGATCAGAAGTACACAAATAGAATCCTAATACACTTGGAACACAAGACAAATAAAAAATAAAAATAAAAAAAGAAAAAAGAAAGGAGAAAAGGCAAGAGATTAAAGAAGAAAAAGAGAGAAACAACACAATAAAAAAAGTTAAAAAGTAAAACCCCTCTTCTAAATTGAATAGTCACATAATTCAAAATATATATTATTACAATCTTCTGATGGTGAAGAAACAACATTGATAAATCCAGGTATTTGGATCAAACTAAATTCACTCCAATCAAAGAAACCTAAAAAGGCAAACATGAAAAAAAAAAAAAAAAAAATGATATTGGATACAAAGAATGATATAAACTTGGTTTGTGGTTGAAAAAACTAAATAAAAAAATAAATAAAGTCCCATAAGAATATGACTATGACTCATATATAAACAACTGACCCCATCATTATATTGTTCGACACCATCTCTTGGAACAAAAAATAAAGTCCTTCAGTTCTTAATCCTCGTGAGGTCCAAAGCCTTGGTTTTCAGCTTACAACATGGGTATCTTCTCTATGAAAGCCACACAAACATCAGTATGTAGATGGAACACACTATGAAATATTTGGAAAAAATACTCAAACAATATCATAGATAATAGTGGCTTTACTTCTTTAAGTGAGTTAGTTGATCGAGAAACTATTGCCCAAAGGTGCTTTTACGAAAGCCGGTCATCGATGGCTAAGATCCTTTCCAAACTCTGAAGGAAGCTCATTTCTACCTTTCCTTGTGTATTTAGGGATAAATACAAACCGTAAATGTAAGGTCATGTTTGTTTAGACAGGCTGGATAAGGGGGGATTACAATGCACCAGATTGTTAATCCTGAGATAAATAGTCCATGGACTATTTTGCTGAAAATGATGTGTATTCCATATTTGTTTTGTCATGATATTGGTTTTGTCATGGTATTGGATGTTTGGAAATGACTATTTTAGTGAATCTCATGTTCGATTAAAAAATTATGAAAAAGGGATAACTTCTCAAAAGACCATTTTGTCCTTTTGAGTTTACAATGACAACGCTAAATTTGAAGCATATTTTATTTTATTTTATTTTACTAAGACCACTTTTAATTTTATTTAAATATAACATTAAATTTATATTTCCATTTATAATTTTACTAATACAAAAAAGAAAAGAAAAGAAAAAAAATAATAAGAAAAGGCTGTTATATACTCTGTTATCAGAATCTTACGATTTACGATTCGATTCACAATTTTTGCAAAGTCAATACGAATCTATGGGTGATCTATTTTGAAAGTGAATCTCTAGTGAATCGCACGATTCACAATCGATTCACTTTTTACGATTCATGCAATTCTTGGAACTATCAAGTCTAACAAGTTTGACATATTTTTTACTTTTTCTTTCTTTATCTTTTTTATTAAAAATGACATAATACAACTTTTAATAGCGCTTAGTATCAAAATAACCAATATATGAACATGATTTATTACTATTTTAGTGATCATGGAGTTTTTAATAGGATCCAATCAGATTCAGTCAGACCCAACATGTTCTTAACCTATATTCTTATTTTTTTTCCTTTAAATAATCAAAATACATCTTCTAAAGATGTTTAAAATTAAAGTAACTTACACCATGAATGCTATTTTATTAAATTAAATATAGTTGCCTATTATATGGGTGAGGTCAGTTATACAATTTAAAATATTTTAGACTTTAAAATAAAAAGATCCTAAATAATACTTTCTTATTATTTTGTCATTGTTACTTGAAAAAAGTAAGCATGCTTATTGTCCAAATATTAATATCATTGTCAAATTATTGTTTACTTTGGAAATTGAAAATTTGTCTTTGTTTATTGTCTTTATCAAGAATCGTTGTTAAGAAATATCCACACCAAAAAAAAGAAAAAGAAGGTAATATGATGATCTTACATAGGAACTTTTATTAACTTCTTACCTATTAAATTGCATAATCATCATTCAAAATAATATTTTCATTAATGTAAGTATAATATTTCATTTTCATAAGATACATTTAACATACACATTTCCAAATCTGTAGATATATTTTTCCAAATAATTTAGAAAAAAGTGACTAAATCTGTATGATTCACGATTAGATACGAGGCCAATTCGATTCACGATTCAAATCCCGATTTGACAACTATGGTTATACATCTTGAGATTAATTTACACATTTAAAAAATAAAATCCAACATATTTAAAAAAAAATTAAAAATTAAAATGAAGAAAAGAGATGCCATATAATGTTTTTCTTTTGAGCATTAGAAGTATATTCCATTTTATTATTTTGCTAATACAAGAAAAAAATAAAAGACTATTATATATCACAAGATTAATTTATACATGTTTACAACAATCCAACATGTTTAAAAAAATGAAAGAAAGATATGTCATATATTTGAAGGTCAATTTCGTCATTTAGCTAGCTAATCTAAAGGTTGGCTCAATCTGTCCATTTCTATCCCACACACCCCATGGGATTAAGTTATCTCACATAGGGCAACTATTAGTTCCCACTAAACTATTAGTCCGACCTTTATTTTTCTAACCAAATATTGGACTAATTATTCCGTTGGACACGGAGTCCAACCCCATGGATCTATCCCAAATGCATAGAAGACTCTCCATGGATTGGTTGTAATGTTCACGAGATTGTATATAGTCAAACGTTCAGTGAGATGACTTTCCTACTAATTGAATCACTTGAATTAGTTGCAGTAAACGAGGCATTTGGCATCAAGTTGGGTATTCCTAGAAAAAAAAAAGTTGGCCAATAGCCACTAAATACGATGCTTGCTTTTTTATTCGTGGGGACGCCCTCTTTGGGAATTTTCTTTAATCTTAAATTGTGAACAAGTACAAAACTAAATTTTCCGAAGTACACCCTATACAAAAATCATGAAAGCCATCGATAATTATCTCTCTTTGTTCCTAGAACTCTTTCTGCATTTGTTTTACTCCAATTCACTTATCTCAGGAAATATCAAGTCAAGGATTGGAACAGTTATGCTGCTTATCAATGTCTCTATTCGACTCCTCCATCCGCCTTGAGCATTGAGAAAGGTTTGGAGTCAAGGTTCTGAAAAGCGGTTGCGGTTGCGAGGTGTAAAGGCCGTAGCGTAACGGTTGTGGTAATCGGAACCGTGAATTTTTTTATTTTTTGCACAATTTAAAAAAAACTTACCAATACGCATATTTTTTCCCCATAATCATATTTATTGGGTTTTAAAATAAATATTGATCAATTTTTGTAAATTTTTAAATATGATCTAATATATTTTATATTTTTAAATCACTATAAACTGAGTTTTTTACATTTTATTTTAATAATTAATGACTTTATATGTCCTAAATCCATATTATGCTTGTGGCAACAAATTTTTTTTTTATTGGACTTGGATGTATAAAATTATTTTTTTAATTATTATACTTGTGGAAGCATATGCAACTTTTAATTTGAATAGTTTTAAAAAATAAATTATACATGCTAATGTAATCATATAAAAATTAAAAAATAAATTATAAAGAAATTTTTTTTGTTTGGGTTTGGATCACTTGAATATTCATTCTCTTTTTGAATAACTAGTAAATAAAAATAAAATAAACTAATCAAAAAAAATTGACATGTACAAAAAATATATTAATATATAATTATAGGTGTTATGTTTTCTAGATATTTTACAAAAAAAATCAATCACTAAACAATGACAAAAGTACAAGAATAAATAATAGCCTATATATATATATATATAAATAGATAATGACCACACTTATTATTATTATTATTATTTTCAAACAATATATATAGATAGACGCATACAAACAAAATGGTTGAGTGATAACAGCTGAATAGAATAGTATAGGTCTTACAGCTTTAATAAATCAATAACATGTTTAGCATCTTCTCTCTTTTCTCTCTCTATTTCTTACTCCTCCATCTTCCCTTTTCATCTTTCCTCTTCTCTCTCTCCCTCTTCCCCCATTTTCAGTTTTTTTTTTTTTTTTTCGAAAGAAGCAGTTCAGAACCGTTACGTAACGGTGCGTAACAGGCCGTTACGACCTTTACAGCACCGTTACGACTGCTACGACAGCCACTACGGCCGACACACCTGTGAATCTCAATCACACTGCAAAAACGGCGGTAACAGATGGTGGTAACTACCAAAACCGTTACGTAACGGCATTACGTAACGGTTGCGGCCGCTTTTTAAAACCTTGTTTGGAGCCCTTGACTAACCCTGATGAGGACAAGGACCCCTCAACTTTAAGCCAAGGGCTTACACCAACGTTTTGTGGCCATGTCTCCTGAGCGTAGTCCTCACCCCCTTTCCCTATAAAGTTCATATGGCCTGGCGATTTTCTAGTTATTATACTTCTTAGAGTTATAGGGTGAGGAGCTGACCTACAAATCACATTTCTATTATGGAGTTTTAGAAGCCATAGTGGGTATGCTTAACCAATTCTGGCAACAACAGCATAACAATGAAATTGAAATGTTGGTCGCTTACCTAAGTTGATGGTGTATCTCAACTATATTTATTTGTAAAAAAAAAAAAAAACACAGAACACTCGTTTGACAATAAAAAATAAATAAAAACATTGATATACAATTAAGTCCTAACTTTGGCATATTCAAACCAAAGATTTGTTAATGTTGTTATTTTTAACCTCCCCTGACATGAGCATCAAGAAAGAAAATGAACAAGATGCAGGGAAGTCGAGACTCAATGACTAAGCAAGTTTTAATAAAAAATCATAGGAAGATAGGTGGGTAATTTTTTTTCTCTTATGCAAGGGTCAAGCCACTGTCCTTAAAGCACTAACATCTTTCCTTGTTTGTGGTGCCCGCTATCCGAGTGAAAATGACAACCATGTGAGATCAAAGTCACTTGTTGTCCATTTTCTCTCTATTCAACAAATGCCATCAATATTCACTCATTTCTTTATCCAAATCTCGTACAATATAGCTTTGGGTAGGGCATTTGTTCTTATCGCTCTGGGTTCCAATCTACATGACCTCCAGGCAGTACAAAATACACCTCTTCCACAAAGGTAGGTAGCAACCTAAAGGTGTCAAACGGGTGGGTATGTGCAGATTTGGGTGGGTAATAAAGGGTTAGGCTAGTAAACAATTCAACCCAAACCCGCCCATTTAATAAATGGGTTTAGTTGGGTTGGGTTTAATTGGATAAAGGTTGGACTAATCAACCCGGACAGCCCGTTTAGTTTTTTGAACTTTGATTTTGCTGGATATATTTTTTTTTCTTAACAAAATATTTTTAAAAATTATATATATATATATGAATAGCTATAAAGCATGGGTACTTCGAAAAACAAGTCGTACCACTACTTGGTACTTACCGGCATATGGTACCTTGTATGGTTACTTCTGTATACATACCGGGTATACGAAACACGTACCCAAGTTTTTTCTTCTTAATTTTTGGCCTACTCAGACGTACCTAATACATATCCAAGCCAAGCCGTACCGTATTTCAATTGAAACAATATTTTCTTCTACTACAAAGATAAAACTCTTTCACTGGACTTCTTTTTTATTTTTTATTTTATGCTTAGCATGATTTTAAAATTAAACTATGGTTTGTAAATTATTTAATATATTGATATTTAATTTTGATTCATACCTTTACTTTTGGCATTAAATATTAATTATAAGTTGGACCTTAACAAATTAAACCATTTAATTAATTTTTGCATTACTCTAAATTAAAAATAAATATTTTTTTACAAGCATACCAAGCCGTATCCATGTCCTATTTTTTTTGAATTTTACCATATCAAAATATCCGTATCGTACCAATGCCAGTATTCATACCCATACCCGTACTTCATAGATGAATAGTCATATATTTGGAGGAAAAAAAAAAGGGGAAGAAAAAGACATTGTTATGATTTGGGTTAATGTAATATGGAATTATATATGTAAAACAAGTTATAACGTACGTATATGTACATTCCTGTTTTTGCATAATGTTACATCATTACATGTATATAAGTGAATACATATGCATTATATTTTTTAAGTAAAATAACTAAAATGAGGAAAAAAAATGAAAAAAATATCTTATATCTAAGATCAAAATAATTTCACAATTCAAACACAAAAAGATTTATCTTTTAGCTTTTTAATATCAAGGAGGGGGGAAAAAACAGTGAATGTCATATAATAATAAATAAATAAATCAGATAAAGAAATCTCCAGGTGTTGTGTTAAAGGGGGAAAAATTAAAATGAATAGAGAGAGAGTGATTGATTCAGCTCTAAAACAAGGGTTGCCAAGAAGCGCTCTGTTTTGGTTATAGAACACATGAGAAAAAATACATAGCCGACAAAGTCTGAGTTTCTAAACCAGTTCCATGGATTCATGTAAATTTTTTGTTCTAACCATGACCAACACAACAAACACCCATATACAACCATTTCTAAACTGCATATTATGCGGGTTTATTTGAGCTACCCAATCACAACCCAATTAACAAATTGGATGAGTTTGGACGGGTTCGCAGGTACAGGTTAGCATTGCCACCTTTGTAGTAACCTGAGCTTTAAGGTAGTGTTTGGTTCACTAGAATGAAACAGAATAGAATGATAATTCCATCAAAATATTTATTTCTATGTTTGGTTGACTAAACAAATAAATACAAAATGTATTACAAATGGAATCATGATTTAAATTTCAAGATAATAGTCATTTTCTAACTCATTCCAGTGAACCAAATAGAGCATAAGAGTCTAATCAAGAAGGAATCAATAAAAAGTAAAAATTAAACAGATTGATAAGGTAGGCCATCAAGGAATGCAGGAGTGAGAATAAACAATGTAATTTAAGTTGAAGGAGAAAGAACAAAGCCGGAACAATGGAGTTAGTGACAAGATATCATTGTCAACATGTAGGCATAACTGTAAAAAGTAAAATAATTGATAATCAACCATGAAGTCCAGATAAGGCTTACATAAATTGAGTCAAGTTCAGTAGCATGGCATTGGCATTTAATAACAAAAAGAAGTTGTGAACTAAATACAAGTATAACAAAGGTGAAAGGGCAAGTGGAAAACAAAGAAAAGCAGTTATAGTCTTTTAACAAAGATCTTAAAGAAGCTCACCTCAAGTGGATCAGTTTCACCTTCTAACTCAACCATCACAGGTGCATTCATGCTGCTCACTCAAAGTCGAAAGTTAATATGTCATCCACTCAACTTGTTTTGATCTAACAATATTCTAAACCCACAATTTTCAAAGATATACCTGATTTGCAGGGCACGAGTGCCCAAAATTCTTGCACGCTCATATTTCGTCATATATTTTGATGTCTTCCGAGGTCGTTCTCCTGGTTCCTCTTCTTGTTTTTCATTAGTTTCAGCTAAAAGGGGGTCAGTCATGTCATCGTGGTTGTTATTATCTGCTTCCTCTTCTAGTTCTACCCCTTCCTGTCAATAAGACCACAAATATTCAGTCACATACCAGTAATAATGCCCACTAATACATTAAAGGCATATCAAAGTAAAGACTTCTCACATCGGGCTCAGGCTCCAATGGTTCATCTTCATACCTGCACAAACAAAAAAATTCATCAACATAGAATAATAAGAAACCCAAAAGATTGATACACAAAGCTCAATCATTAAGATAAGATATTTCAAAACTATTGATGCACATTCCAACACAGATGCAGATAACATCAATTAATAGGGCTGCTTTAGGGAATGCTCTGTGGCAACTATATGAGTATTAGTACTTAACACATGTATAATGGCATAGGCTACAAACTCACAACTAATTTAACATGGGATACATATTATTCCATGTCATTCCATGACCTAATAAAAACATGTAGATGGTTTAGACCTGAAAACGATTCATTAATTGACACAAACACACGTCCCTATGAAATATGTACACAATAATATCTTTTGAAGAAAAAGACAAGCATAGAACACCTGTTTCTTTAGGATGACATCATAGAAAAACACATAAGAAGCTACTTCCTTCATCATTGGAAAATAAAATATAAAAATATCGATCTAATTGTGGTGGATTTGGTGTTTTGGGGCAACATCCTTTTAATGTCAATAAGCACTAGAAAGTAAACATAACATCAAAGTCCAGCCCATCATTTACAGATTTTTTACTTCCAGGCCAGGGCCAGCCCTGAATTTTTGAGACCTAAGAGAACTCTTAAAAATGAGGTTCTCTATTTATATTCACATGCAAAAAAAAGTTTATCAGTAATATGGTAATTATACACCACCCACACAAAGTTTGCTTCGCATATATAATTACTAAAATAATATACTAAAATTTGTTTACATATTTAAGTATAAAAGAAATCATTACATTACAAGAATTCAAATAGATCAAATACCGTTTTATTTAGTTTACAATTTAAAAATGAGTTAATTGCCTAAAAGTCCTATTTACAAATGCTATGGTAGCTCAGGTCCTATTTAAGATTTTTTTTGAACCAGTAAGTCTTGTTTAGTAAAACTGAGAATATTATCAGTTTTTCCTAATTTTTAAAACTAAGAATATTATCAATTTTACATAATATTTCAGATAATTATTTCACTAACTAATAAAAAAAGAGAATAAAATTAAACATTTTTGCCTTTTTACTTATTTGTTTGATTCAACTATCCAATAAAATCAAGAACATTATCAAGTTTTTTCAGTTTTAAAATTGAGAACATTATCAATTTTTTCCTTTTTAAAGGTTTTTTTTTTTTTTTCTAATTTTGCACATTAATGTTCCATCATCATTTTGCTTTATAGACACAAAATTTTCAGTTTTGTACCCAAAAAAAAAAAAATCAGTTTTTTCATTGTTTTCAAAAATATATATACATATTTAGTTTTTTTTTTTTTTTTTGTACATAATTTTTTTTTTATTTTTTCAATTTGATAATTGATGTTTTAAAATTTTGAAAATCAAAATAAATGTCAAATCATCATGTTCCTTTATAGATAACTATAAATGCTGAACAATCATTGTTTGAAGGGTAATTCTGACTATGACAAATTTAATGGGACTTGAAGGTCCAAACAACTCCTGATGGAGTATAAGTTAATAAATTAGGACTTGTGTGTAAATGTCCCTTTAAAAAAAAAGATTTCTGGTGAAAGATCCCTCAATCTCAACTTTTCCTACAAAAAGGACAAGCTAAAATGTTTTCATTCATTATAGACAAATATCATAATATAATTAAAATATAAAAATACCCAAAGTTTTACTAGTCTCATTCCCTACAATCTCAAAATACCACCACCGCTGCCGCTACCCATTGGCCACAAGCCACCGGTGGTCGGCGATTGTCTCTAGCTGTCGGCCATTATCTCTGGTAGTCGCCGACGATTCCTTTCCAACTGTTGATGACCGGCCACCATTTTTCTAGTGAACATTTTCTAAAGTGAATCTCCGACGGCTATTTTTCAACAACCACCACCACCACCACCACCACTACTGCCACACTATCACCACCACTTAGTAACTAACAAAAAAAAAATTATTCAAAATTTACTATTTCCTAGATAGTAAAATTTTACAGTATCAATGTCAATGAAACTAAAATTTTACTTTATGAATTTAACATTTAAACAATCAATTTTCACCATTATTATCACCATCACCAATCACCAAACTATGAATTTACCATTGCTAGTAGAAATATTAAACAAAACATTTATCAAAATATTGAATAAACAATATTAACCAAACCAAACCAAACCAAACCAAACCAAGGTAAGCCTTAAGTCCCATTAAATGGGGTTAACTGCATGAATCCTTCTTCTCCACTCAACTCTATCCAAGGCCATTTCGTTAGTCAAATTAAAGAAATTCATATCTCTATTTACTATACTAATCTACGTCAATTTAGGTCTACCCCTTCCCCTAACACTACCATCCACCGTCATTGTATCGCATCTCTTCGCTACTGTCTCTGTTGGTTTCAATTGTATATGACCAAACCATCTCAATTTATTCTCTCTCAACTGATCTTCTATTGGTACTACTCCTACCCATTCTCAAATAAACTCATTCATAACTCTATCTTTTCTAATCTTACCACATTCACCTTAGCATCTTCATCTCAGCAATACTCATCTTATCTACATATTGTTTCTTAGTTATCCAACATTTCATCCCATACAACATCGCTAGTCTAATAGCCGTTCTATAGAAAGACTAAATAGACAACTCCAACAGCCTTTTTCTAACAAATTTGAGAATGTTATCTCATACATGAAGTTGTTAGTCTCAAATCTGAGTTCGTCGATAACAGATCCGAGATGGCAGAGGTTGAAGACAGTGGTCACCGGTGATAGATTTGAGACCGCGACTAATTGTGGAGATGATGAACGACGCCAGTGGACGATGAATCTGAGACAGCAACGGATGGGGATGACGATGAGCAACGCAAACCGATGACGGAAATGGTGAAAGTGAGAAACGATGGCAGAGATGATGAAGATTTGAGACACAGAGAGAGAGAGAGAGAAAGAGAGAGAGATACAGGGCTCGTTTGGTTTGATTTTCTGAAAAAATTTTGGGAAATTTTCTCTACAAATAAGTTTTCAAAAATAATCAAACCAAACAAATTTTCCCAAAACTTGTAAACCAAACAAGTTTTCCAAACAAATCTCTCTCACACACATATCAAATCAATCACTTTTTCCAAAACTCTATCTCAAAATAATTTTCCAAAACATCTTTTAAAAAAAACCAAACCAAACATGTTTTCGTACTTTTTATCTCTAAAACACATCTCTCAAACACAAACCAAACATACCCACAATAGTGAAATTGGTTCTTAAATAAAGAACAAAGTTGTCCTTTAATTTAATGCATTATAGTTTTTTGTCCTTTACATCTACAAAAAATTAAACCAATGACTTTTCCCAACAAATTAATTATTGTGTCCTTTTCCCAATATAAGTAAGTAATGAGGGCATTTTGACGACATATCCCTTAAAAAAACACCAAATAAAATCTAAGACTATAATACCAACAAAAAAATAAAATAAAATAAAATAAAAATTGAACCAAGTGTAATAAAGTATCACTTAAACATTACTCTCGTCATTTTAGTGATTTTAGTAGCAAAATTACTAAAAGAAAATTACTGATGATAAGTACTACTTTTCTCTCAAGATTACCACTATCTCTCTATTGCAATCGGCACCATAGCTAATGCCGCCACTTCCTCCATCACTACAAACTCACCATATCACAATATAAAAATTGAAAGACACAATTTGAAAATAATATATTTCAAATTTGATCTTATACATATCAAACAACTTTTTTTAATTTAGCACTTAAATTTTTATCAAACAACTTTTCAACTTACAAAATTCAACATTCAGTTCTTAGTATTTAATTTTCAATTTTCAGATTTATCAAATACCACCACAGTGATAAATTTGATATTTATTTATTTTTTAAAAAATTTTTTTTACATCCACTCCAAAACTACATTCTTTCGGTCTTAGAGAATTGTATTTTTAAATCAAGGCACTACGTTGTTTTAACTAAACCATAAAAGTAAAATAAATAAAAGACCACACAGTAGCTTTGTAATGGACAGTAATGTGCATCATTGTGGCTTTGTAATGGATAATGATGCTGCATCATTTTCAAGTACAACAAATCGCAGAGCAGGCACCCCATGCCCCATGAATCATGACTCATCCAAAGGGTACTTCTTTCAAGTAAAACAACCTAAATATGAACTTATTTAAATTTTCATGAATTCACATGTTTTGCCTAAAATCCAAAATTTTGACTGGAATCGCTCAAGAATTAAGGTCTGCAGTAGTGTTGTTCCACTCAAAGTAAACCCTAGTATAACAGGCCCAATATTATGTTTTGTTAGGAAAACACAGTAGTCAGAATTTCATGGACCAACCTCGCTGTATAACCTATAGCAGTTCTCTCCCTACTGTTAAACATTTTTTATTTCATAAATAAATGCACAGGAAATCAACAGTACAAGATGAAGCCGATGAGGCGCAGTTAAATTATGATCAAATTGCTTTCAATTGAACTCAAAGGACAAAAAAAAAAAAAAAAAAAACTAAACCCTAACTTCCAAACCCACAATAATCATGACATATTACCAATTGAAGAAGCAATTGGTTGCCAGAACAGAAGGAAAGATAAATAATAAATTCAAAATACATAAAGAATGAAAGCTGAAGTGGAGGAAGATATGAATTCATACAAACATCAAAGCTAGAGCGAGATAAGAGGGGATGATTAATGCAAGAGAGAAAGTTAAGGAAGTACGAACCCTCCGTCCATGTCGTAGTCTTCGTCTGCCATTTCCGCAAAACCAGAGTACACTCCCTTTCCTCTCCCTGTCGACCAAACACGCCCGCCCTCCTGCAACACTACGCCTATTTATATAGGGTAGATGACCCCAAATGTGGTTCAAATTTGCGGTCCGGTGTGCAACTCGAGTCCAGATCCCTCGTTGAGTCCCCTCCTTCATTTCCTTCTTGCAGGACCTTCGGGTCCACTTTGAGGCCCAGTTTTGATAATCTAAACTGTTCATATTTTTAGATTTATTCAGTATATTATACCTGTAAAAAATCAAGTTAATCGGATATCAAAAAGTATGCGTTCAGAAAATTGAGACTACAAACTATTTTTTAATAAACAGTTTACCGAACACATACTTTATGATATTCGATCAACTTGATTTTTTACAGGTATGATATACTGAATAAATCTAAAAATATGAACGGTTCGAATTATCAAAATTGGGCCTCAAAGTGGGCCTGAAAGCCCTGCAAGGAGGGAATGAAGGACCGAAATGAAGGGGAGGATCCCAATTCATGTAACTCGGCCTTCGTTTCGTAAGTGATTTTTTTAATCAAAAGAAATTAAAAAATTATTAACTTGCACGAAAAAGTCAAAAATATATATATATATATATATATTTTTGTACATCTTTTCGTAAAAAATTAAAAAAGTATTCTAAACATATTAATTTTCTTTTACATTATATTTTAGCCAAAAAGTTAAAAAGTTGCTAAAAAGTATGTTCCCAAACGAGGCCTCATTTTCATTTGGAACACAAGGAAAAAAAACCCTAGGGTAAATTACATCGACGAATTTAGATGTAGAGATACAATTTGAACCCGACCCGATAGAGACCCGACCTCCCGTCCCCGATAAGAGCAGTTTTTTCTCGGAAAATATCCCTAACGGGCAGGGAATGGTATTTGAAATTGAATCCCCGATCAGTTTCGAGCCGGGGATGATGATAGCTTTCACAGCCCCGGACCTAGCTCGTCTCCGGTCCAGTCCCCAGCCCCGTTTCTTCTCAAAATAAAATTACCAGAATACCCCTCTATCCATTCATATATATAACCCCCCCTCTTTAGACCCCTCTGATCTGTCTCTGTCTCTATCTCTCTCATTTTCTCTTCTCTGCAATCAGTGACGGCGTCGCCTCCTCCTCCACAGCAGTATGCAGTCACCCCCGCCACCTCCTCCTTCGTCACCTCTCGTTGCCTCCTCCTCCGTCGCCACCTCATTCTCCTCCTCCTCCTCCAGGCTACCGCGAACCTTCTGTAACAACCCTCGTACTGTTTACTGATTTATGACCGATTGATTACCGTTAATCACCGATTACTGTTAAACGAAGCTGATAATGACTGATAACTAACTGATAATCGAACTGAATGAAATACTGAACCGACTGACTGAAGTTGAAACTGAATTGACTGAGTATATGTTAGTTAATTGCATTCTATCTGTTTGATTGTCTGATTATCTGTTCATGTTTATATGTTTAAACTGCTATTTGAAGGCCTTATCGGCGGCCGAACTAGAAACCGATTGATGTTACGTGACCCTCATATTTAATGTGATTTTATGGTATAAGTATCTGAAAATTGATTAGGTATGATTAAATTAGATTAAAATAAGCCAATTGAAGAGTTGGACTTAATTACCGTTTTGCCATTGAGTGGGCCACTATCTCACACACATACTTGAGCCAAGAACAACATTTCCTCAGCCATTTTCCTTCTCATTGCCGACCAAGAGGGAAGAGAGGAGAGAGAGTGAGAGGAATTGAATTCTACCTTGGGTTTTGCTTGGAGAATTGAAGGAATTGAAGTATAGATTGCATATTTGAGCTCCTAGTCTTCTAATTCAAGCTCTAGGTAAGGATCTTATCTTCTTATTGATGCTATTGAACTAGTTCTTGCATGGTTCATGCTTCATTGTAGAACTAAGTCATGATTTGGGTCATTAATGGTGAATTGAAGCTCATTTCTTGCATGCATGGTTGAATTAATGAGTTTTGAGTTGAATTCATGGTAAATGGTTACATGCATGTCCATGTTGTAAGAGTAGACCATGTTTTCATCTTGTTTTGAAAAGAATGAGCTCATTTGAACAAGCTTTGAAGCTTTGATTTGGTTTAAATCCTTGCATGTTTGCATGTTCTTCATATTCTTGAAAATGGGTTTGAATATGGTTCTAATTGACTCACCTTTGGGGCTTGAATTCATAAATTGAGCTTTGAAACTTGTTATACATTGAATTTAATGATGTTTTCCAGAATTTGGGCCCAAGAGGTCGAGTTTGGAGTGGTTGAATGCTTGGTTTGAGCTTGGGAGGCAAATCTGGAAATTCCAGATTTGGCTTCCTCGCTCGAGCGAAGGATTCCCCGCTCGAGCGAGCACCTTTGTCCAGGGCTCCGCTCGAGCGACCATCGAGCGACCATCGCGCGTAAAATTTCAGCATCCAGTACTTTTACTGTTTTGCAGACCGCTCGAGCGAAGGATTCCTCGCTCGAGCGAAGCCTTTGATTTTGGACTTACGCTCGAGCATAGAAAGTCTCGCTCGAGCGAGGCTCCTATTTTCAGCAAACTTTGCGAAATGTTTTCTAAGTGTATTTTTGCATCCTCATCCCATCCTAGGCATTCTTAGGCCTAGTTTAAGGCACCTTGATGAGGATATCATTGTAGAACACACCAAGGCAAATTAGGGATTAAGTTATGAGATTTCCCAACTGTGTAGCTTAGTGTGTTCAACCTGTGAACTGTGTAGGGTTGGCAACTGGGGAGACACGCTCTAGCATACTGTAGCCCAGAACTCTGTGAGTAACAATTGTGTAAAGATATGTTCAACTGATTATCTTCTGAATACTGAACTGAACTGTTTACTGAACTGGTATTATTTACTGAATGAATGTATGTCCTTTATTTCTGAACTGTACTGTGGCATCCTTAGTATCTACGGTTTACTGTTACCGTTACTGTCACAGAGATCTCTGTCGGTTTCCTTGTGGAACCACTACTGTTTACTGACTGATGGCCATCATTACTGTTCGGTCTTTTAAGACCTACTGTTACTGTTATGCTAATGGATGTACCACATATGACTGTTTACTGTACTGAGCAACTGAATTACTGATTGAAATGAACTGTTTTCATTACTGTAAGGACATTCATTCTAAACCCCTTTACGCTTTATGTTATTCACTGGGCTTTAGCTCACTGCTCATATATATATGTAGGTGTACAGGCACCAGACCGCAGCTAGAGGCGTCAGGGTTACTCCAGTTTTGTCAAGCCAGCCTTTGTGCCTCACTGCGAGGTTCCGAGCCTACTGTTAAGGCTTAGGGGTGTTTTAGAATTTCCCCCTTTTTGTACTGTTTCACTGTTTTGTATAGACTGACTGTTTACTGTACTGTTATACAGGGATTAGGTCCCTGTACTGTGTGACTGTTAATTTTGTATACTGTGTTGTACAGACGGAATGTTTTCTGTACTGTTATGTGGGGTTGAGTCCCTAGTTAAGTGGATGTGAATATTGTGTATACTGTTCTGTACTGTTTTTGTATAATGTATGAAAAGCCTTTTTGCATACAGACTGTCACAGCTCAATGGACACTATTTATTTACTGTATTGGCTTCCGCCAGGCCCTGTACTCTGTTTCACTGTATTACTGTTCAGCAGGCCTTCGGTAATCTCGGATTACTGGCCGGTTACGGTGCTAAACCCATAGGGCCGGGTTTGGGTCGTGACAGAGTGGTATCAGAGCGATACTTACCACGAGTTATACCGCACACACGTGTCCAAATGAGCTATAGGGGGTCCTAGAAAAAGTAATTAGGACATCTCATGAACTTGAAAAGTGTGTGGCTATGTTATGACTGAATATCTGTTAATGCGTTAAACTATGAAACAAATGATTGCTTATGTTTAAAACTGTTATAACTGCTTATAGTGAAATGGACAATGCAAATGAACCTGAGTCCTCATCTACTGAGGCAAGAATGGAAAGAATGATAGAACTGATAACTGCTAGACTGGAACAACAACAGAACCAACAGCCCCCTCCTCCTCCTCCTCCTCCGGTACAGCCGAAACCTAATGCGAATGCGGATGATGGGGATATTATTGCTCTCACCCATAAATTCAGTAAGATGAAACCGCCATCCTTCCAGGGAGGCCTTGAACCGTTAAAAGCTGAAGCGTGGGTGCTTGAGACAGAGAAATTATTTGAGGTGTTCCCGTGCTCTGAAGCGAATAAAGTACTGTTAGCTACCTTCACCTTACAAGAAGAAGCTAGAAGGTGGTGGATGTTAATCCGTGAAACAAACACTGTTATGACTTGGGCTCAGTTCAAGGAGTCCTTCTTTGAAAAGTACTTCCCTCAGTGTGTCAGGGATAGAAAAGTGACCGAATTTGAACAGCTGAAGCAGGGCACAATGTCCGTTGCAGAATATGAAACCAAATTTACTGAACTTGCCCGTTATGCACCGCACATGGTGGATACTGAATATAAGAAGGCCAGAAAATTTGAAGGTGGCCTTAATGTGGCAATACTTGACCGGATAAATGTTTTGAAATTACCGACTTTTGTGGGTGTTCTCGACCGGGCATTGATGGCCGAGTCGAACATTGCAGCAGTGAAACAATCTGAAACACCAACGACTGAATGGCATGGAAAAAGGCAGAGTTTCAAATTTAAGAAAGGCAAGCACAACCCAGCCAACAAGAAACAGAATACGGGGTCGACAACTAGCCCCAGCCAAGGGAGTGGTTTCATACCACCCTGTTCTGAATGTGGCAAGAAGCACAAAGGGGTTTGCTACAGAATATCTGGAGCCTGTTACAGGTGTGGCAAGGTGGGCCACATGGTTAAAGACTGCCCCTCTGCTCCACAAGCCAGTGGTAAAGCTGCACCAAGCGCAGCAGTATCAAATGCTCCACCAAAGCCTAACCCTAAAGCTACCGGGAAAGAGCCTATGAGGCAAGGCCGAGTGTTCGCACTAGTACCGGGAGATGTGCAGAATACCGAGACCGTTGTGTCAGGTATTCTCTCTATCTGTACTCAAAATGCATATGTACTGATTGATTCGGGGTCTACGCATTCTTATGTATCATATGCTTTTTCACGGAAATTGGATAGACCCTTAGAACCCATGAACTATCTGCTAGCCGTATCATCACCCGTAGGGGGATCCATGACATGTGCTTATATGTACCCCGCATGTGAAATTATTGTTGGGGATATGCATCTGTTTATTGATTTACTGCCATTGAACATTGATCATTTTGACGTAATATTGGGGATGGATTGGTTACAAAAATATCATGCCACTATTGACTGTGTGACCAAGCAAGTTGTTTTCCGTCCACCTGGTTTGCCTGAATTTGTGTTTAATGGGAGTGGAGTAGTACCTCCTCCGTATTTGATTTCGTCAGTGAAAGCTGTTAAATTAATTAGAAAGGGGTGTAAAGGATATCTGTGTTCTGTACTGACTGTGTCTACTGATGATAGTGTTAAAACTGATGTGAATTGTATTCCTATAGTCAGGGAATTTCCAGATGTTTTTCCAGATAATCTTCCAGGAGATTTGACTGATAGGGAGATTGAATTTACCGTTGATGTGATTCCCGGAACACAACCAGTTTCTAAAGCTCCTTACAGAATGGCTCCAACTGAACTGAAGGAACTGAAAGTGCAATTGCAAGAACTGTTAGATAAAAAGTTCATCAGACCTAGCACTTCGCCATGGGGTGCTCCTGTTTTGTTTGTCAAGAAGAAAGATGGCTCACTGAGACTGTGCATTGACTACCGTGAACTGAATAAGGTAACTGGAAAGAACAAATACCCTTTGCCACGCATTGATGATTTATTTGATCAGTTACAGGGTGCACAAGTGTTTTCTAAGATTGATCTCAGATCGGGGTATCGTCAACTGAAGGTTAAACCGGAAGACATTGATAAAACTGCTTTTAGAACAAGGTATGGACATTATGAATTTCTAGTTATGCCTTTTGGAGTCACGAACGCACCAGCTGCTTTTATGGACCTCATGAACAGAGTTTTTAAACCGTACCTTGATGACTTTATTGTTGTATTTATCGATGACATATTGATTTACTCCAAAAGTATAGAACAGCATGAACATCATCTGAGACTTGCCCTACAAACCTTAAGGGAACAGAAACTGTATGCTAAACTGTCTAAATGTGAATTTTGGCTTGACCATGTTATGTTTTTGGGGCATGTTGTTAGCAAAGATGGAATTTCTGTTGATCCGCAGAAAATTGAAGCTGTGGTGAACTGGCCTAGACCAACAAATGTGACTGAAGTCCGAAGCTTTTTGGGATTGGCTGGATATTACAGAAGATTTGTCAAAGATTTCTCCAAAATTGCCCTACCATTGACTCAGTTAACTCAAAAGGGGACATCATTTGACTGGACCGACCAAAGAGAATCTGCTTTCCAGGAGTTGAAAACTCGACTTGTGACTGCACCAGTTTTGACTTTACCCTCAGGTACGGATGGTTATACTGTATTTAGTGATGCTTCTCATAAGGGTTTGGGATGTGTTTTAATGCAGAATGGGAAGGTTATAGCTTATGCTTCCCGACAACTGAGACCACATGAAAAGAATTACCCGACCCATGATCTGGAACTTGCTGCAGTAGTATTTGCACTGAAAATTTGGCGTCACTACCTGTACGGGGTAACATGTGAAGTATATACCGACCACAAGAGCTTGAAGTATTTCTTCACACAGAAAGAACTGAATATGAGACAGCGGAGATGGCTAGAACTGATAAAGGATTACGACCTACAGATCTTGTACCACCCAGGAAAAGCCAATACCGTTGCCGATGCATTGAGCCGGAAATCGATTGGAAACTTAGCATGTTTGCTTACAGGACAGAAAGAGTTGCTTTGTGACCTTGAAAAATCTGAAATTGAAATTGTTTTACGGGAACAAGGTGGAACCTTAGCTGCTATTTCTGCTCAACCGGCACTGATTGAGGAAATTAAAGAGAAACAGCAACTGGACGATTTCTTGAAGAAGATCATCGAGGAAAGAGAATCTAAACCGAGACCGGGATTCAAATTTGAGAATAATGTACTGAAATTTCAAGAAAGACTGTGTGTACCGAATGATACTGAACTGAAAAGAAGAGTTCTGCAAGAAGGCCACAATTCGAAATTGTCTATCCATCCGGGGAATACGAAAATGTACCAAGATCTGAAACAGAATTTCTGGTGGCCGGGAATGAAGAAAGAAATTGCTGATTTTGTATCCAAATGTCTTCATTGCCAACAGGTCAAAGCTGAACATCAACGACCTGTCGGATTACTGCAACCCTTACCCATACCGGAATGGAAATGGGAGCACATCACGATGGATTTTATCGTTGGGTTACCTCGCTCCAGAAAAGGTATGGATTCAATTTGGGTTATTGTTGATAGACTAACCAAATCTGCTCACTTCTTACCTGTCAAGACGATTTATAATGCGGACAAATTGGCTGTTATCTATATTGATGAAATCGTTAGACTGCATGGAGTGCCTGTGTCTATTGTTTCTGACAGGGATTCGAAGTTTACATCGAGGTTTTGGCAAAGCCTACAGACTGCATTGGGTACTGAATTGAGGCTGAGTAGTGCCTATCATCCTCAGACAGATGGCCAATCTGAAAGGACCATCCAAACTCTGGAGGATCTACTGAGAATGTGTGTCCTTGATTTTCAGGGAGACTGGGAAAGCCATTTGCCCTTAGCTGAATTCGCCTACAACAACAGCTACCATTCGAGTATTGGTATGGCGCCTTTTGAGGCATTGTATGGCAGAAAATGTAGATCTCCAATTTGCTGGGCAGAAGTTGGAGATGGGCCTTTGCTTGGGCCCGAGATTGTATATGAAACAACTGAAAAAGTGAAACTGATACAGCAAAGATTGAAAACTGTACAGAGTAGACAGAAAAGTTATGCAGATGTCAGAAGACGGGACAGAGAGTATGAAGTGGGTGATCACGTTTTTGTGAAAGTGACACCAATGAAAGGCCAGACTCGTTTTGGAGTCAAAGGCAAGTTAGCACCGAGATACGTCGGACCTTATGAGATTATTGAGAAAATTAATCCGGTGGCGTATCAAGTTGCGCTCCCTCCTGAAATGGAACACATGCATAACGTCTTCCACATTTCTATGTTGAGAGACTATCTCCGGGATCCCTTCCATGTAATAGAGCCTACCCACGTAGTGTTGAGTGATGACTACACTTACGAGGAACGGCCTATACAGATTGTAAACCGACGGATCAAGAAACTGAGGAACAAAGAGATCCCGTTAGTGAAAGTTGACTGGCAGAACCATGGTGGCGTGTATGCCACTTGGGAAAGGGAAGATGACATGGCTAAACGATATCCTGAACTGTTTCCACTGAATCCTGTTTTCTTCCAGAATGAAGGTAACTCGAGTTTAGAGGACTAAACTCTTTATAAGGAGGGGAGACTGTAACAACCCTCGTACTGTTTACTGATTTATGACCGATTGATTACCGTTAATCACCGATTACTGTTAAACGAAGCTGATAATGACTGATAACTAACTGATAATCGAACTGAATGAAATACTGAACCGACTGACTGAAGTTGAAACTGAATTGACTGAGTATATGTTAGTTAATTGCATTCTATCTGTTTGATTGTCTGATTATCTGTTCATGTTTATATGTTTAAACTGCTATTTGAAGGCCTTATCGGCGGCCGAACTAGAAACCGATTGATGTTACGTGACCCTCATATTTAATGTGATTTTATGGTATAAGTATCTGAAAATTGATTAGGTATGATTAAATTAGATTAAAATAAGCCAATTGAAGAGTTGGACTTAATTACCGTTTTGCCATTGAGTGGGCCACTATCTCACACACATACTTGAGCCAAGAACAACATTTCCTCAGCCATTTTCCTTCTCATTGCCGACCAAGAGGGAAGAGAGGAGAGAGAGTGAGAGGAATTGAATTCTACCTTGGGTTTTGCTTGGAGAATTGAAGGAATTGAAGTATAGATTGCATATTTGAGCTCCTAGTCTTCTAATTCAAGCTCTAGGTAAGGATCTTATCTTCTTATTGATGCTATTGAACTAGTTCTTGCATGGTTCATGCTTCATTGTAGAACTAAGTCATGATTTGGGTCATTAATGGTGAATTGAAGCTCATTTCTTGCATGCATGGTTGAATTAATGAGTTTTGAGTTGAATTCATGGTAAATGGTTACATGCATGTCCATGTTGTAAGAGTAGACCATGTTTTCATCTTGTTTTGAAAAGAATGAGCTCATTTGAACAAGCTTTGAAGCTTTGATTTGGTTTAAATCCTTGCATGTTTGCATGTTCTTCATATTCTTGAAAATGGGTTTGAATATGGTTCTAATTGACTCACCTTTGGGGCTTGAATTCATAAATTGAGCTTTGAAACTTGTTATACATTGAATTTAATGATGTTTTCCAGAATTTGGGCCCAAGAGGTCGAGTTTGGAGTGGTTGAATGCTTGGTTTGAGCTTGGGAGGCAAATCTGGAAATTCCAGATTTGGCTTCCTCGCTCGAGCGAAGGATTCCCCGCTCGAGCGAGCACCTTTGTCCAGGGCTCCGCTCGAGCGACCATCGAGCGACCATCGCGCGTAAAATTTCAGCATCCAGTACTTTTACTGTTTTGCAGACCGCTCGAGCGAAGGATTCCTCGCTCGAGCGAAGCCTTTGATTTTGGACTTACGCTCGAGCGTAGAAAGTCTCGCTCGAGCGAGGCTCCTATTTTCAGCAAACTTTGCGAAATGTTTTCTAAGTGTATTTTTGCATCCTCATCCCATCCTAGGCATTCTTAGGCCTAGTTTAAGGCACCTTGATGAGGATATCATTGTAGAACACACCAAGGCAAATTAGGGATTAAGTTATGAGATTTCCCAACTGTGTAGCTTAGTGTGTTCAACCTGTGAACTGTGTAGGGTTGGCAACTGGGGAGACACGCTCTAGCATACTGTAGCCCAGAACTCTGTGAGTAACAATTGTGTAAAGATATGTTCAACTGATTATCTTCTGAATACTGAACTGAACTGTTTACTGAACTGGTATTATTTACTGAATGAATGTATGTCCTTTATTTCTGAACTGTACTGTGGCATCCTTAGTATCTACGGTTTACTGTTACTGTTACTGTCACAGAGATCTCTGTCGGTTTCCTTGTGGAACCACTACTGTTTACTGACTGATGGCCATCATTACTGTTCGGTCTTTTAAGACCTACTGTTACTGTTATGCTAATGGATGTACCACATATGACTGTTTACTGTACTGAGCAACTGAATTACTGATTGAAATGAACTGTTTTCATTACTGTAAGGACATTCATTCTAAACCCCTTTACGCTTTATGTTATTCACTGGGCTTTAGCTCACTGCTCATATATATATGTAGGTGTACAGGCACCAGACCGCAGCTAGAGGCGTCAGGGTTACTCCAGTTTTGTCAAGCCAGCCTTTGTGCCTCACTGCGAGGTTCCGAGCCTACTGTTAAGGCTTAGGGGTGTTTTAGAATTTCCCCCTTTTTGTACTGTTTCACTGTTTTGTATAGACTGACTGTTTACTGTACTGTTATACAGGGATTAGGTTCCTGTACTGTGTGACTGTTAATTTTGTATACTGTGTTGTACAGACGGAATGCTTTCTGTACTGTTATGTGGGGTTGAGTCCCTAGTTAAGTGGATGTGAATATTGTGTATACTGTTCTGTACTGTTTTTGTATAATGTATGAAAAGCCTTTTTGCATACAGACTGTCACAGCTCAATGGACACTATTTATTTACTGTATTGGCTTCCGCCAGGCCCTGTACTCTGTTTCACTGTATTACTGTTCAGCAGGCCTTCGGTAATCTCGGATTACTGGCCGGTTACGGTGCTAAACCCATAGGGCCGGGTTTGGGTCGTGACACCTTCATACTCCATCGCCTCTCACATCCTCCTCTCTTCGCCACGACAGATCTGAGCAGATCATACCACCGCCACCGTCGATTCCTTTTTTCACACTCATCTCAAATCTGAGAAGATCCCAACACTCAGATCTCATGTATATGTATGTGTGTGTGTGTGTGTGTGTGTCTCTATTTGTCTCTATTTCTTTCTTTTTTTTCTTTTCTTTTTGGTTGATGATGTTGTCGTTGATGATGTTATTGTTGATAATGTTGTGGCTAATGATTTATTATTAAGAGAGAAGGCTAAACACACACACACACACACACACACACACAGAGTTACGAGGATTTTCTGAGGTTGGGGAAACCCGATCCCCGTTAGAAGGTGGGGGCGGGGACAGGTGCAGGGGCAGGGGCAAGGGCAGGGGCGGGTGATTGGTTTCCCGCCGGAGATTGGGGGCGAGGACAGGGAATTTTGTAGCTTCGGGGATTAGAGACGGGGAGTGTGATCCCCAACCCCCCTGACCCATTGTGATTCCTATTTGGATGATGGTGCACTTCGATTGTACTTTGATTTGAATCGTTTAATATTTAAGGATTTTTTTAATAAAATATTTGTGTAAAAAATTACATTTATTACACAATGGTAGTGTTGTGACCAAATTAATTTTGTATTCAATTTTATACTTAAAATTGTATTTATTGTTTATTTTTACTGATACAAAATTGATTTAATCATAGTATTATCGATATCCGATAAACTTGATTTTTTACAAGAGTGTCCTACTCGAAAAATTCTAAACATTTCAATCATCGAAGTGAGATCCGAAGTGAGCCCATCACTCGAACAATAGTGATGGCTATATAAATGGCACAACAACAACCTTTCATCCAAATTACACTTACCACTTTGAGGTTTGAAAAAAAAAAAATTACAAGAGGTCCTGAAATTTTAACATAATTATATTGACTTTTTATTTTTAATAAGGCTAAAGGAATTGAAACAAATGTAAATGATATAAAAACATAAAAAATATATATATATATATATATATACATTTCAATGTGAACAATATGTTAATATCATTTGTGTCTTTCATATAACTAATAAATTCTTGATGAAAACAAACTTAAGGCTCAATTTGTTTAGAATGAAATAGGTAGAAAGTGAAAAAAAGAGGGGAAAAAAAAAAATTAACTTCTGTGAATTTGTTTAGCTTGAAAGTGGTGGAAAATGTAAGAAAACTAATTTTCTTAGATACCCATATTAGTATTGTGACTAATTTTTTATTTCTTGCAAAAAATATAAGAAAATACAAGGAAAATTGAATGTGTGAGTTATCCATAACTAAACTTTTGAATTTTTCTATCTTTTTCTTACAAAATTTTCATCTTACTTAAATGCTTGCAAGAAAATATATTTTATTTTCTATTTCTTTTCTTTTACTTTCAGTTTCTATCAAATTTTTTTCTAATCAAACAGAGCCTGAGTGTTATATAAATTAAAATTTTAAGGGAATTTAATGTAATTATATCAAAATTATGGAATTTGTATTTTTTTTTTAATTTTAAGTGGGATTTTGGTAGTATAATTTAGGGGGAATTACTTGACAGTGGAGTTTGGATAAAATTATTATTGTGGGAGCCGGATATCGTTGGTATACGTGTAATAAAGCCGAATGACCGTATAAGGATAGTCAATGACGAAATTTGTATTCCGCTCCATCCTGGACAATTGCAAGACCGAATAGACTAATCGGGCGAAGAACCAGTTGAATAAAAACCGAATAAATAAACGTGCAATGGATTGAGGGTGGCCCGACCCTGAGGCCCAAAAGAAAAATATAAATAGAGGATCATCAACCAAAGAAAGGTATGTGAGAACAAGTAAGATTAACTTAAGATACAAGCAAGCAAGAGAGTATACACTGGCTTATCCGTCGGAGTACTAATTTTGGCACCCCCGACCGGAATGTTTAGTCCTTTTCAGGTGACTAGCTGAGGATCAATAGCGTCCTACAGGATCCAAAGAGTATTTCCAAACCACTTCTCCACAATTGGCACCGTCTGTGAGAATACTCCAGCACATCCATGGCGGGCATGACGAAAGATCCTCCGGTAGTTGCTGACGACCTTACACCACGAGATGATACCACTCCAAGCAACAAGCTTGGGCCAGAGAACATTATCGCACGGAGGGCCTTGAACTTTGACACAGTTATCCAGACCTCACCCTCGACATCAGCACATGAGACAATGCAAGCGATTATGGATCAGGCGAAGCAAAATGAACAGAGGTTGGAAACATATGATGGCTAAGAACGAGCGCCTTCGATAGGATTTAGCCTTTAAGGTGGCAAAATCCCAACTGGCTGCGCACCAAGATTCGGGACGACCTCTGAGAAAGGATGGTCAGCTACCTCGAATTCGGAGACATGATAGTGCCAGTGATTCTGACTCATCATCCTCAGAATCCAAAAAGAATGGACGAGTCGAAGTCTCCAGTTCTTCTAAAGGAAGTCTGCGTGCACGGAATAAGCGAAAAAGAAATGAGTCAGACGAAAAGGATCAACATGACCCCTTTGTGCGACGGATCGCAAGGGCAGTGCTACCCAAAAAGTTCAAAGCTCTATTGTTCACATTATATGATGGAAAATCGGACCCCATTGATCACATTCGTCATTATAAGCAAGCCATGACACTTCATGCAGACGACGAGGCCCTCATGTGTCGAATATTTTCGAGCAGTTTAGGATCATTGGCCGTCAGATGGTATTATAAGTTGGAACTGGCATCGATTAAGAGCTTCCATTAACTCCAAAAATCCTTTAGGGCAAGGTTCATCACCAATGAGGTCCAGCCGAAGCAGGCCGATTCTCTCTGGGCGATGCAAATCTAACCAAGGGAAACCCTACCTGCGTATTCGATGCACTATTGGGAATGCTTTAATCTAGTAGATGATGCCTGCAATGACTCCATGGCCATTACCGCCCTTAAAATGGGATTGTATCTTGATAGTGTCCTCCGCAGCTCCTTGACTAGAGGGCCCCCCAAAACAGTCTGGTCATTAATGAAGAAAGTCGAGGAATACTGCAAAGTGGAAGATGACGCCCTGCGGGTCAAAGCCAGGCACAAGGCCACCAGGACGACCCCATCTAAAAACATTCAGTCGATAAACTTTGTACCATCACAGAGCGCTGAACCACAGAATCGGACTAAACGAGACAAAAGACGATATTCGCGCTGATCAAATGACCGATGTTCACACCGAGCTAATGAACAATTTCAAGTGGATAGCAGGCACATAAGGCACGCGGACAAGAAATATACGGAGTTGTCGAAGCCGATCAACATGATCATGTCTAAAGTTCAACACCTTTCGTTCTTCAAATTGCTACCCAAGATGATGGGACCTCCCGACATGAGGAGACGGGATAGGCGGTGTGAATATCACAAAGACCACAGTCATGATACCGACAGTTGTTATGCGTTGAAGGATCACCTTGAAGAGTTGGTACAAGACGGTCGGCTTAAGCAACACGTCCGAAAGAACGACTTAACCAAAACAGTTGCTTTACGGCAGGATTCACCTCCACTTGGCGTAATCCATATGATATACAGCTTGCTGATGGCATCCGCGGTACATACAATTCAGTCGCATCTTAACTCCCAAAAGCAAATCACACCAGCGAAACGGCCCCATGAAGCTGCGAATATTACTTTCGATGATTCTGATTTGGTCGGCGTAACACTACCCCACATTGATCCCTTGGTCATCGAACTACGCATAAACTGATCCACCGTTGAACGTGTTCTTATTGACCAAGGGAGTACCTCGGAAGTTATGTACTGCAAGACCTTCATCAAACTCGGCTTCACTGAGTCAGACATGTCTCCAGCTTATTATTCGTTATTCGGCTTTAACGCTAATCTAGAATATCCGCTCGGCAAAATCACACTACCAGTTCGGGGGGGCTCCTGATCAGTGGATGTAAAATTTTTGGTTGTCAAGCTTCCTTCGCCGTATAATCTCATCATGGGACGAACTTGGCTACAAACCATGAAGGCCGTGCCAAGCACTTATCATCAACTACTTCGCTTTCTGATTGAATGTGGCATTGAGCAAATTCGAGGTTCCTAGAAATCGGCACGTGCATGTTATTTGCTTGCCGCAAAGACACCAAGAGAGCTGGAAGTGAATTCAATTGAGGTGTCGGATCGAGAGAGCCTCAACAACGTTGGGTGGCTCTCAAGTGAAAAGGCAACCAAAGCCTTGGATCGAGTTGCAATTGACGGGAATCCTGACAAGTTCTTCATGGTCAGCACTTCCCTGAATAAAGTCGATAAGTCGGAGCTAATTTCCTTCTTACTCGGCAACCTTGACGTATTTGCATGGTCAGCATATGAGATGCTGGGGGTGGATCCATCTGTGTCTCAGCACTGCTTAAACGTTGATCCCAAATGTAAGCTGATTATTCAGAAAAGCCGGTGGTCAGCCGCAGAACACACTGCTGCTGTTGTTAAAGAAATTGACCGGTTGCTTTGATGCCGGGGCAATCTGCGAAGTGACCTATCCTACATGGCTATCGAATACTGTGGTTGTAAAGAAGAAAAATGAAAGTTAGCGTGTTTGCGTGGATTTCACGGACTAAAACAAAGCTTGTCCCAATGATTGTTTTCCCCTCCCCGTAATAGACTAGCTCGTAGATGCAAAGGCACATCATCAACGTATGAGCTTCCTGGATGCATACTGAGGTTACCATCAAATTGCCATGCATCCGGAGGACCAGGACAAAATCGCATTCCTCACCCCAAAAGGAATCTATTGCTATAAGGTTATGCCTTTCGGGCTGAAGAATGCGGGGGCAACCTACCAAAGTCTAGTCACTGCCATGTTCAAGGAGCAACTCAGCCGTACTATGGAAGTGTGCATCGATGATATGGTAGTCATGTCCAAAGAAGAGCAAACTCATCTAGCCGATCTGGAAGAGATATTCAGTATTCTTCACAAATATAAAATGAAGCTGAACGCTTCCAAATGTGTCTTTGGCATCGGATCTGGCGAATTCCTTAGCTACATTGTTAATCATTGCAGAATTGAAGCCAACTCGAGACAAATCACAGCAATTCTAGAACTCGGCTCTCCTCGGTTGGTCAAAGAGGCACAGAAGCTGATGGGAATGGTCGCTGCTCTCAACAAGTTCATCAGTCATTCCACAGATCGCTGCCGACAATTTTTTCACACCCTTCGGCAAGGTAAAGCTTTTGAATAGACTCCCGAGTGCAAAGCCACTTTGGACAGTTTGAAGACTTATCTCCGATCAGTTCCACTCTTGACAACACCTTCGGCAAGTGATCCGTTCATTTTATATCTGGCAGTTTCCGACCGGGCCGTTGGCGCCGTACTGTTAAAGAAAGAACTAGGGGAGCAACGGCCAGTTTATTATGTGAGCAAAGCAATGGTTGACACCGAAACACGTTACCTTCCGTTGAAAAAACTCGTCCTTGCTCTCGTCATGGCAGCAAGAAAACTAATGCATTACTTTCAGGGGCATACCATTGGGGTACTGATGGACTACCCCCTCCGGTCAGTACTCTGTAGTGCAGAAGCATCAGGGCGCGTTTCAAAATGGGCTCACGAACTCGGCCAGTATGATATTCAATTTCTGTCCAAAACCTCAATTAAGGGGCAAGTGCTCGCTAACTTTGTGGCCGAATTCACTGGATGTCTCGCCGACTTTAAGTCTGATCAAATTCAACCTAAGCCGAACTGGAGAATTTACGTTGGGGACATTTGGCAGTTGTATTATGACGAATCATCCAACCAACGTGGCAGTGGGGCAGGCGTAGTGATCATGGCTCCCAACGGGGAAATAATCGAGCAGGTTGTCAAACCGGGTTTCAAAGCATTGAACAATGAAGCCGAATACAAAGCATTGTTGACCGACTTACGAAATGCACTTCTTCTCGGTGCTCGATATCTGCTTATCTTCTATGACTCAAAACTAGTCATCAACTAATTGAAGGGGGAATACACACCCAAAAATGACTGTATGGCAGCTTACATGAAAACGATGAATTCTTTGCTGGCGAAATTCGACCATCATGAATTTAATCAAATAACCCGGGATCAGAACACACATGCAGACGCCCTGGCTTGCCTAGCCTCCGCCATCAACTAAGAAACTAAACGGACAATTGAAGTAGGATTCATCCTAGAGCCGAGCATTGCCCCCTCAGAGTCAATTCAAATCAATATCATAGAATCAGGTCCAAGTTGAATGGACCCCATCACTGCATTTCTATCTTCTGAACAGCTCTCGATGGACAAGAAAGAAGCGCACAAATTGTGAAACAAAGCCTTGCGATATTACTTAGATCCGTAAGGAAAGCTCTACAAAAAATACCTTTCTGGGCATACCTAGAATGCATTCATCCGAATAAAGTCGAAGAACTCTTGACTGAAATACACGAAGGTAGTTGCGGTGCCCATTCTGGCGGGCTTTCTTTGGCTCATCGAGCTGTAACACAGGGGTACTACTGGCCAACCATGAGAGCTGATGCCGGGTGTTACGTCAAGAAATGTGAACAGTGTAAGAAGTTTTCCCCTCTAACCCATTTGCCTGCTGAGGAGTTGAGCTCAATCACTAGTCCCTGGTCATTCGCTCAATGGGGGCTTGATATCATCGAGCCATTGCCACAGGCCCCAGGGAACAAGCGATTCTTGATTATCGCGACAGATTACTTCACAAAATGGCTTGAAGCGGAGGCACTAACACACATTCGAGATACTGATGTTAAGTGTTTTGTATGGAAAAATATCATAACAGGATTCGGTATTCTAAGAGCGCTCATTTTAGACAACGGCACCCAGTTTGATTGTGGCGTCTATCGAGAACTATGCAGCACGTATGGTATTCGGCCCTATTTCTCCACCCCAGCTTATCTATAGAGTAATGGCCAAGCTAAAGCCTCCAACAAAGCCATTTTGGACGGCATCAAGAAGAGGCTGGAGAAAGCAAAAGGCAGATGGGTCGAAGAATTGCCCAGTGTGTTGTGGGCTCATCGCACTACTCCGAAGCGATCCATTGGGGAAATGCCGTTTGCTTTATGCTTTGGAACCCAGGCAATCATCTCCCTGGAGATCGGTCTCCCAACCTTGAAATCAAAAGTTTTTGCTATGGGCCGAAATGACATGTTGTTGGCCTTGGATTTGACTTTGATTGAAGAACGACGAGACCGTGCCCTTGTAACCATGGCACGGTACCAGCAACAACTCGCTAATACGCATAATTAACGTGTTCAGCTACACCATTATTCACTAAGAGAATTGGTCCTCAAGAAAGTGCTCCTCACTGCCAGGAATTCGGCTGACGAAAAATTGGGTCCTACCTGGGACGGCCCCTATCAAATCAATTCAATCGCAGGAACAAAGGCATATCGGTTTAATGACATGTCTGGGAGAAGTCTGCCACGTCCTTGGAATTCCACGCATTTGCGTAAATTTTATCATTAACCCGACTTGTCCGGCGTGATAACTTGTTTTGAATGTTCTCCGTGTACAAATTTCACTTTTATAATGCAAAGACTTCTCAGTATGAAATTTTAGTTCGGCAAATCAAAAGCCTTCGGATTCGGAGCGCCCTTCGTGGATTTCACGATTAGCCAAGATAAAAGCCTCCGAATTCAGAGCCCCATCCGTGAATTACACGTTTGGGCCGAGTAAGCCTCCGGATTCGGAGCGCCCTTCGTGGATTTCACGATTGGCCAAGTTAAAAGCCTCCGAATTCGGAGCCCCATCCGTAAATGACACGTTTAGGCCGAGTAAGCCTCTGGATTCGGAGCGCCCTTCGTGGATTTTATGATTGGCCAAGATAAAAGCCTCCGAATTCGGAGCCCCATCCGTGAATGACACACGTTTGGGCCGAGTAAGCCTCCGAATTCGGAGTGCCCTTTGTGGATTTCACGATTGGCCAAGATAAAAGCCTCCAAATTTGGAGCGTCCTTCGTGGATTTCACGATTGGCCAAGATAAAATCCTCCAAAATCGGAGCACCACTGGTGAATGACACGTTTGGGCCGAGTAAGCCTTTGGATTCGGAGCGCCCTTCGTGGATTTCACGATTGGCCAAGTTAAAAGCCTCCGAATTCGGAGCCCCATCCATGAATGACACGTTTGGACAGAGTAAGCTTCCAGATTCGGAGCGCCCTTCGTGGATTTCACAATTGGCCAAGATAAAAGCCTCCAGATTCGGAGTCCCATCCGTGCAATACACTTTGGGCCGAATAAGCCTCCGGATTCGGAGCGCCCTTCATGGATTTCACGATTGGCCATGATAAAATCCTCCAAATTCGGAGCCAAATTCGTGAATGACAAGTTTAGGCCGAGTAAGCCTTCGGATTCGGAGCGCCCTTCGTGGAATTCACAATTGGCTAAGATAAAAGCCTCCGAATTTGGAGTCTCATCCATGCAAGACACGTTTGGGCCGAACGAGCCTTCGAATTCAGAGCGCCCTTCGTGGACCGATTGGCCAAGGGAATAAGCCTCCAAATTTGGAGCGCCCTTCGGGGAAACCACGTTTGGCCAAGGCAAAACGCCTCCGAATTTGACGCTCTTTTCATGAATATTATGATTGACAAGCATAAACGCAGTTGACGAAAACTGGAAGATGATCATAGCTGAATTTATAAACATAAATTGAAACAACATGCAAACATTTAAAATAATATGTTTCATTGAATTAATCGATAATACATAATTCGCTTCCAATCTACGTTAGAGCGGTACAATATGTTCAGTTTTATTCGGCATCCCTCGTTATCGCTCTTCTCGACTTTGAAAGCCGCAAAAGGAAAATGATGACCTTGATATAACGGTGACGCCGAATCAACGCCTGCTGCCCGAAGAGCCTCTGCGGCCTGGAGAGCCTTGACCCACCCGTGCTTAAATCCATGATTCTCGCATCGGCAGACCTTCTCGGCAAGCTTTTCCTTAGTCTTTTGTATCCAACTTTTCGCCTATCATGGAAGCCTTGCTCATAAGCCCTGGTCTTTGCAGCCTCTATTTCGAACATGCTTGTTGTATCTCGATCGGCAGTCGCATGACTTATAAGCCGTTGGGTCACACTTTCTTCCACAATCGGGTTAGCTTGGCCGGCTGACTGCGTCTCGGCAATTTTGGCCTTTCTTAATTCACACTCAGCCTCCTCCGTGCGAGTTTCTAAGTTTCAAATGTATTCATCCTTCTACTCTATCTCCCGCCATGCGGCAGGAAGATGCATGCCGATTTCATAGGCGGTATACAGCCCTTTCATCACTCCATGGATGCCCTCTCAAAACACTTCGAAATCAGGTCGACTAACCATCGACTATTGGACTTCTGGTGGAAAAATCTGTCGAGCAAACTTGACTGCCACATTTGGGCTGTGAACAATTGAATCCGCTTCCATTATCGGTTTATTCCCCACAAAAATTGCAAAACTTAACGGCCGCGACATCACACTGGTTTCTCTTCTCGAGCGTGGTAGAGGGGAGCTACCCCGTTGCTGTTTTTCTCTTTTGGGTGACCTACTTCGACGACACGGGGACTGGATTTTTTCACGTTCCCTCGACGTCCTACTCCCCATGCGCGTAGGCTCGCCACCTCGATTCATCTCTGCGTCCAACTTCGTGAGTGTTCTCCCTTCTCCTCTGCTGTTGAAGAATAACCTTCTTGCGATCCACAATCGTCCACACTACTCTTTTCCCCTCTCAATTTATTGGCTATGAACGCAACAATGGACCCTCCGCGCACCCAACATCCACCCCATTTATTCCTCACGGGTGCAGCATCCCCGAGGCGATCTCATCAATGCTAAATTTTAAAACCTTTCGCCAGATTCGCTCAGGCTCTACTTGGCCAAATGTTGAGGCCTTGTGCCGATCAGGTTGTGAGTTCCTACGTTCGCTGGGGCAAGGTAGATTCATTAATATATTCGGCCAGACGTACAGGCCTGGCGCCGATCATCTCATGTGCCCCAGCCACCCCATGAACTAATAGAATTCGGCGTTCTAGTTCATACATTAGCTGGGGCAAGGGCAGATTCATTAATCTAATCGGGCAGACGTATAGGCCTGACGCCGATCATCTCATATGCCCCAGCCACTCCATGAACTAATAGAATTCAGCGTTCCAGTTCATGCATTAGCTGGGGCAAGGTCAAATTCATTAATCTAATCGGCCAGACGTACAGGCCTGGCGCCGATCATCTCATGTGCCCTAGCCACTCCATGAACTAATAGAATTTGACGTTCCAGTTCATGTATTAGCTGGGGCAAGGGCAGATTCATTAATCTAATCGGCCAGACATACAGGCCTGGTGCCGATCATCTCATGTGCCCCAGCCACTCCATGAATTCAGCATTCCAGTTCATGCATTAGCTGGGGCAAGGGCAGATTCATTAATCTAATCAGCCAGACGTACAGGTCTGGCGCCGATCATCTCATGTGCCCCAGCCACTCCATGAACTAATAGAATTTGGCGTTCCAGTTCATGCATTAGTTGGGGCAAGGGCAGATTCATTAAGCTAATCAGCCAGACGTCGAGGCCTTGAGCCGATTTACTCATTATTTTATCGAATATTCATGTACCTTTCCCAATTGTTACTTGTCGATTCGTTTATTTATTCGGCTAAATAGCACAGACAAGCATAAGATGTTTACTTGATTCGGTTAATTTATCGAATGTTTAATTTACTCATATGCCGCAGACAGAAAAACATAAGGAATTTTTATTAATAAATTGGAGACAAATAGTATATTCAGTAAATTGAAAAGCATAGGAAATTTTCATTAATAAATTGAATACAGAGAGTAGTCATTTTACACATGAAAATTACCTTACATTTAAATTTGCAGTCGAAGTAAAGAAATGAAAATCTACTAACAAAACCTTAAAAAACTACGCATCTAAGATGTCTAACAAAAAACAAAGTTTCATCCTAATCAATCTTCAGGGTCAGACTCCAGCGGCTCAACGTCCACCTGCTCGTATGGAATCGGCTGCACCAATGTCACATTCACAGCAGTGAGGGCTTTGAGCCAGCAGTGTTTGAAGCCCTGATTCTTGAACTTGGGCACTTCCTCTACGTAGTTTTCCAAGGCGACGTCCTTCCCAGCTTGGAACGCTTTGAAAATCTTGGAGTCCGCTATTTCCTTTGCCTTCCTCGATTCTTCCAAGTCAGCTTCCAACTTGGCGACCACCTCCTTGGCTAAGTTGAGCATGTCTTCGCTCACTTTGGCCCTCTCTTTGGTGGCCAGCCTTAGTTGGTCAGAATTCTTCGCGCTCTCAGCTTCGGAGTCGGCTCTCGCACGTTCCTCTATCACTTTTGATGGCTTGGAATCAACTCTTTGAGAGGCTTCCACAGCTTTGCTCTTTTCATTTTCAATTTCAGCTTTCAACAAGCCGATCTATTTTATAGCGTCATGTTGATGGCGGCCGGTAGACATCCCATTTTTGACCGACCTTAACACTCAGACGTCATCGATTGAGCGCTCGGTGATGACGCATGTTGTGCTCGTTCTAAGGTTACAGAGTCTCGGCTGAGAGCCTTGCCTCCGGACTTGGGGACTCTTTTGTGCTTTGCCTCGGTTTACGAACCAGGTTCTGTTTTCTCTTCCTGAAAGGAACGAGAGGTCTCATAGATCATCTCTCAGTGGCCGTAGGCTACTTTTCGTGGTCGTAGATCACTGTTCCCGTTTGGAGACCAGTTTTCAATTTTCGAAGTCGTCGGCCGCGCACCTCGGTTCGGGACTGCTTAACTTTCTCCGTTTGCTCCGGTTTTTGGCACACACCTTGTTTCCTCTCGCTAGAATGATATGCTACTTCATGAAGCATACAAAGCTAGTGTGTGTGATTTACACTACAAGTGTATAAACCATGTATGGAATGACCAAGACAAGTAAAAATAGTGCTGATCCTCAGCAAAATAGCCACAAATACATGCTAAAATATGGCCAACATGAACTTAACAAATATGCTCACACATGAGGCATATTAAGGTAAATATTGAAAACACAAGGAGAGGGGATGACCCTCTCCTTTTTAGGACCTTAAAACACTATCCCCAGCACTGAAATCCCTCTGGATTTTAGTGGTGGGAAGGCCAAAACAAGGTGATCCCAAGGCTTAAAAAGAAAGCACAGGAATAAGGCCAAACAAGGCCTAAGAGGGGGTAAACAACCCCAAACCAAGAAGTGACCTTAAAAAAAGGTCTAAAGCATCAAAAATTAGAACTTATTGTAGTTTAGAGTTAAGCTTAAAACAATAAGCAAGAAGGTCTAAAATCTTAAGCAAGAATGGGGGTTTAAAAGCAAGAATGCTTACCCTTGAAGAACACTTTCAAGAACAAGGCTCCAACAAATTTTCCAAGCTTAAACCACTCCAAGAACTCTGAAATCAACCTCAAGGGACCTCAGCTCCAAGAGGATGGTGTTCTAGTGTGTGTTTGTGTACAATAGTAAGACAATACTACACTTTTGAACACAAAATAAGAACAAACAAGAGAATATAGATACAAAACTATATGTATCACTCAACACTCAATTTTCTGAACCCTTGAGGAGGGAGGAGATGGTTCTCTCTTATAGAGAACCAAAAGCAAAGCTTCTTGAGGAAGCTAAGCAAAGGGGCAAATCCCTCCATACACGTGTTTGGAGGGGGTGAATTGTGCATGCCAGCTGTGACAGCTGGCATAAAATATCTGCATAAAGCAGATGAATAGGGTTTGGTTGAAAACATGGCCAATCGACCAACATAAGGGCCGAACGACCAAAAAGAGTGCCGATCGGCCATGACTTTTGGCCGATAGCAAGAAAACCGGGCCGATGGCTTCATGCCTTGGCCGATGGGTTGAGGGAATGGCCAACAAGCCACCCTCTTCCCTCAAAAGAAAAAACACAAGTGCTTGGTCCACAACCAAGCACAAAACAGACAAGTTCAGAGATCTTGAGGCAAGGTGCACGGCCGAGACCTCCAGGAACTCAAAACGAACACAAAAATGGATGATCATCGAGTGTTCAAACGATGACGTCCAAGTCTTGAGGACGGTCAAAAATGGGGTGTCTACAGCTGTATGAGCAGTGTGCCAAATAAATCGAGTACTGTGTTATGAGCTGTGTGTTCAGAGTGAGCAGTATGCTGAGTGAGCAGTATGCTGCGTGAGCTGTGTGCCGAATAAACCGAGTACTGTGTTATGAGCTGTGTGTTCAGAGTGAGCAGTATGCTGTATGAGCTGTGTGCTAAATAAATCGAGTACTGTGTTATGAGCTGTGTGCTGAATAAACCGAGTACTATGTTATGAGCTGTGTGTTCAAAATGAGCAGTATGTTGTATGAACTGTGCGCTGAATAAACTGAGTACTGTGTTATGAGCTGTGTGTTCAGAGTGAGCAGTGTGCTGTATGAGCTGTGTGCCGAATAAACCGAGTACTGCGTTATGAGCTGTGTTTTCAGAGTAAGCCGTGTGCTCAAAGTGAATAGAATACTGTGTTATGAGCTGTACGTTCAGAATGAGCAGTGCGCGGTACGAGCTGTGTTCGAAGTAAACAGAATATTATGTCAACTGTTTCAATGCCAGAACGGCGATCAGAAGTGCTCTCCTGAGCATCGTCCCTATCAAAGGTACCTTGGCTGTGTTTGCAATGAGTTCCTAGGGGATCAACTGAGGCGGTGGAAACTAGAGTTTGAATGGCTGATGCCTAGAACATGAAGGTTTGGAATTTTCAAGACTGAAGTCTGGTTTAAATACCCAGGGGTGTATCCCCGGCTTGAAATCTGTATGGAAGCCCCATAGGTTGAGGTTGCGGGCATGCATCTCGATTCTAGATACTGAACCAACCTAGTCTGTCACCCCGTTGAAGAATAGGGAAAGTTGTGAATATGATCAGGAAGAAAAGCGGCATCCGTGGCTTCCCCAGCAGATGTTGCTCCTTGTCAGCATTTTAGCACCTTTGTACTGTGAGTTGAAGGTAAGTGTTCGAGGAACACGAGGGGGGGATCCCCGTCAGAGTAGAGCGGTGTATCGCCACTCACCCCGTGAGGTGCTTTCTAAAGCGCTACTGTGTTTGTTTATTGCTTTCCATTAGCATCTTGCATTATATTGCATTCTACCTATCTAGTCTCTTTCTCATTTATGCACTGTATTGTATGTACTGTTCATTCAGAAATTCCGGTTCAGTTTGACTGATACCGTTCTCCTCTCGCGTTTGGCGCGCGTTTGGATATTCTTTCCTCTCTTGCGTGTGATACGCTGAGAGATGCTTTCTTTCCTCTCTTGTGTGTGATATGCTGAGAGAGACTTTCTTTTTCTCTCTTGCATGTGATACGCTGAGAGATTTTCTTTTCCTCTCTCGCATGTGATACGTTGAGAGATTTTCTCTTTCCTCTCTCGCGTGTGATGCGCTGAGAGATTTTCTCTTTCCTTTCTCGCGTGTGATACGCTGAGAGATTTACGCTTTCCTCTCTCGCGTGTGATACGCTGAGAGGTTTTCCCTTTCCTCTCTCGCGTGTGATACGTTGAGAGATTTTCTTTTCTTCTCTTGCGTGTGATACACTAAGAGATTTTCTCTTTCCTCTCTCGCGTGTGATATGCTGAGAGATTTTCTCTTTCCTCTTTAGCGTGTGGTACGCTGAGAGACTTTACCCTTCCCTCTCTCGCGTATGTTACACTTAGAGGTTTTCCCTTTCCTCTCTCACGTGTGATACGCTAAGAGGTTTTCCCTTTCCTCTCTCGCGTGTGATACGCTGAGAGATTTTGTTTTCTTCTCTTGCGTGTGATACGCTGAGAGGTTTTCCCCTTCCTCTCTTGCGTGTGATACGCTGAGAGACTTTATTTTCCTCTCTTGCGTGTGATACGCTGAGAGATTTTCTTTTCCTCTCTTGCGTGTGATACACTGAGAGATTTTCCCCTTCCTCTCTTGCGTGTGCTACGCTAAGAGGTTTTCTCTTTCCTCTCTCGCGCGTGATACGCTGAGAGATTTTCTCTTTCCTGTCTCGCGTGTGATACGCTGAGAGATTTTATTTTCCTCTCTTGCGTGTGATCCACTGAGAGATTTTCCACTTCCTCTCTTGTGTGTGCTACGCTAAGAGGCTTTCTCTTTCCTCTCTTGCATGTGCTATGCTAAGAGGTTTTCTCTTTCCTCTCTCGCGTGTGATACGCTGAGAGATTTTCTCTTTCCTCTATCGCGTGTGATACGTTGAGAGATTTTCCCCTTCCTCTCTCGCGTGTTGTACGCTGAGAGGTTTCTCCTTCTTTCCGAAACACGGGAATATGTCCCTATGTTTCTCCCTCTTTGGTTTAGAGCATTTGGAATACGTTCCAATGCTCGTACCATTCTCAAACACGGGGATATGTCCCTACATTTCTCCTTCTTTTCGAAACACGGGGATATGTCCCTATGTTTCTCTTCTTTTCGAAACACGGGGATACGTCCCTATGTTTCTTCCTTTTCGGTTAAGAGCATTTGGAATACGTTCCAATGCTTGTACTATTTCAAAACACGGGGATACGTCCCTATGTTTCTCCCTCTTTGGTTTAGAGCATTTGGAATACTTTCCAATGCTCGTACCATTCTGAAACACGGGGATATGTCCCTATGTTTCTCCTTCTTTTTGAAACACGGGGATATGTCCCTATGTTTCTCTTTCTTTCTGAAACACGGGGATATGTCCCTATGTTTCTCTTGTTTTTGAAACACGGGGATACGTCTATATGTTTCTCTCTTTTCGGTTAAGAGCATTTGGAATACGTTCCAATGCTCGTACCATTTCGAACACGGGGATACGTCCCTATGTTTCTCCTTTTTCGATTAAGAGCATTTGGAATACGTTCCAGTGCTTGAACCATTCCAGAACACGGGGATATGTCCTTTTGTTCCTCCCTCTTCCCCCATTCCTCACACAATTTCAGCGTGTTTGGAATTTGTCTCAGGTTGCTTCGTGTACGTGCTTGGGCGGGTTGTTTTGGACCTCCTCTCATGATTTCAGCGTGGTTTGAGTGTCCCCATTCCTCATATGATTTCAGCGTGTTTGGAATTTATCTCAGGTTGCGTCGTGTACGCGCTTGGGCGGGCTGTTTTGGACCTCCTCTTACAATTTCAACGTGGTTTGAGTGTCCCTTTTCCTCACACGATTTCAGCGTGTTTTGAATTTGCCTCAGGTTATGGATGCGCCCGAACATTCAGGGAAAATCCCGTTTTGTTCATTGGGCTCACTACAGTTCAGACTCAAATGTCACGGTTCTTAATCTGATCTTGCAAAGTGCAATGCGAGATTGATAAATCACCAAAGAGTCCAAATCCGACAAATCGTTTTGAAAAACTGATATTTAGAAAGAAGTGTCAAACATGGACTGCTTTGCCAGATATAGAGTCGCCACCTAAATATTTTATTTTTAGAAAATTTTGGAAACCCTGACTCGTGCCTAAGGCCATGTGTCCGTCTTCACCAAAGTTGTCTCAGCTCGGGAACTTGGGTACGAGAAGGGAAGGTCATGCAATGAGCACCCCGCTTGCTTGATCAAAGATCGGCCTTTACTAACATGATATCTTGTTTTTGAAAACACATGTGCTCTTATTCCGGTTATTAACCTAGAATTACTATGTGATGCGCACAGCATACAAGTATAGACTGGATTGCCTAAGTTGGAACAAAACATCTCATGTTTGTTTTTGAAAGCGGTTTGCTACTCACAAGTAGGCTAAAATGCGGATTTTGCCACCCTCAAGTGGGCTTAAAACTCGCAATCAATGAATTGTTCCAATTCAAGTAATCCAACCTTCACCTATAGGCATTCAGGCAGTTATATCAGATAAGAAGTTAGCCTCATGGAAAGCCTGCTATCATGGCAGTCACTCACACATATGCAAGGATGCTAAAGCATAAACACTTACCAAGTACTCCGAGCCAAGATAAAAGCTATGTTAGAAATCAATGCATGATCCTAGCTATGTTAAGAATGCCTAATGCAACACATACGAAATGCAACAAAGATAGGCTTGGCTATTCTAAAAATGTCATGTGAAATGCAATTTGATACATGTATTCAACCAGGAATTGAAATACAATGCAGTTAGTATGATGCGTCGAGCCCGATGCATGCAAGACAGATGAATGGATGCAAACATGTGAGCATAAGGATGCTAATTGAAACATGCCCTAAAACTAACCATCGTAAGCGGGTAAATAAAAGGAAGAAAGACGTGGGGGTTGGAAGACATGCATTACACACACGCACATTTATTTACAACAGTTTTGCCCTCTCGATGGAGGCTCCGAATGAATAAAACAGAACCAACTAGCTAATCTAAGCTAATCTAATTAAACTAGTTATTACACAACAGAATGAATAACAAGCTACATCTAATTATTACACAACTCTAACCAATTAACAAATTAACTAAGTTAGGAATTAAATAAGCATGCAAACTATGTGAAATGGGTTGCCTCAGCTCTGCCTTGGATGATGAAGGATGCATGCATGCCCGAATTGCCTTGCTCGAAAATCCATCGCGATGCCCTGACTTGCCTCTATTTGCAATTGATCTCAGAACACTTCACAAAGCTCCAGAAGGCTGAAACTCCACCAAGGGAACCTGTGGAAAGGCTGCCAACCAGTTGTTGGCTTTGGAGACCACCTGCCGACCACTTTTTATGGTGAAAACAAGAAAAAGTGGTCGACCTGCCACTTTATCTGGTCAGCCGACCAGTTTCTACTGCTGGTTTCTGGTTTGCTGCAGCAGAGAGCAAGAAAGGGGCGTGGCAAAGTATTTCCAAAACATGTATGCACAACCATCCTCCCTAGCATTACATAAGCTCAAGGGAGTATAGTTCTTGACCCTTGGGCCACCAATCACGCATCTCAATGCATGATGGCCGAGGAGCCAAATTGCACGACTCAATGTGATATGAATGCACGTACGAACACATAAAGCCTAAAACTCCATCATGTATAGTCAAGAGTGTCGATGACTGGGAATCGAGGCACGTTTCATCACTTCGAGTATGAAACGTCCCTCGTTTCCGGTGTTTGGACTAACGCCTATTCCAAACACAATGCAAAAAACATGGCATGCACAATGCGACTCAATCATGAAACTTAATGCAATACAACTTAGACATGCAAACGCGCAAAGGGGTAAACATGTGAACATGCAACTAGCATACACAATGCTATGAATTCCATGGCATACTCAATGCACAATGGACTTATACCAAAATGGATAGGCCTCGGCCATGCCCATATAGAGGCCATTGTACCAAAACTAAGGCACCAAAAGGCAAGAAATGCACATTCAACTCATGGCTCGCAAGCAAAGCATAAAGGCACAACTCTTAAGTGCAATTAAAGAGTGACATGCATGAGAATATGGCAATGCTACATGCTCTGAAATGAAGTGTCAAATGATCCCAAGTCATCCAAACAACACAAATGAGGCATGTTAGGAGGCCTAGAGCATGAGGCTAGTTAAGAGCAATACACAAGGAGCATGCAATATCAAGCTTAAACCACTAAACCAGCTCTGGACAGAACTTAACCATGCCAAATTAAGGGTCAAGAACATGCTGAAATGGAGCTCAAGAGCTTAGGCAAACATGCATACACAATGGCTCACTTTTAAGGCATAGAGCACAACTCACCAAAAGCATTGAAATAGTGAAACATGAGAGAGTATGGCCACATTACACAAACTAAAATCATGTTAGAGATGAGGGCAAAGCATGCAAACAACTCAAGTAAGCCATGTTAGGGACCATGAAACTCAAAGCTAGTGAACAAAAATGCACTAAGGCTATACAAAGCAAGGCATGCATGACCTAAGTCACTTAAAACATAGCTTAAGCATGGAAAAACATGGACAAAATCATGTTGGAGTGTGGTCAAAATAGGTCAAAATGATGGTCCAAAGTGTACAGCATGTTAGGCTAGCAATGTGGAATTACACTACAAGTGTATGAACCACTCAAGAGACAATCAAACCAGCCAAAAACAAAGTCATATCTGGTCCCAAAAGTCACCAAAACAAGCTAAAACAAAGCCACAAAGAAGTGTAAAAACATGCTCATTTGATAGACCCTCTATGCATACAAACAAGACAAGAGGAGGGGGGACCACCCCCTCTCATTTCAGGCCTTAAAACCACATTTCCCCCACTGAAAATCCACTGGATTTCAGTGGTTAAAAGGCCAAGAGAAGGTGATCTCAAAGGCTTAAAGAGATGGCTCAAAACAAGGCCTAACAAGGCCTAAGAGGAGGTGGACCACCGCCAATGCAAAAATGACCTTAAACAAACATCACAAGGACTGAAAAATAGAACTTTTTCTAGTAGAAAGTTAAGCTCAAATCAGCATGAAAATATGGCTAGGAAAGTAACCAAAAAAATAAAGCTTAAAGAGGAGGAAAGGGGTTACCCTTGAAGCACTGCAACAACAGCAATTCCTCCTGCCCAAAACTAACTCTTATGACCCAAAAACCACCTCCAAGGATCTCAGCTCAAATATGGTGGTGTGTGGCTAGGAGTTGTACTGCTAAAGTGAAGGAATAACACTCTTTAAGGTACAAAATATAGAAGGAGAGAAGAATATAGAGAGGGAGATGTATCTATCACTCTTAGCAAATTTTAGAACTTGTGGACTGGAGAGGGAGGCTCTCTCTTATAGAAAAACCAAAGCCAAAGCTTCTTGGAGAAGCTAGAAGCTTGGATAAATCCCTCCATATACGTGTATGGAGGATACAGTCTGTGCCCTCCAGCTGGCACAACTGGCATCCACAACAACTGTAGAATATGCAGGAAGGCCGCCGACCAGTTAAAGTGGTCGGCCGACAACTTTTACTAGTCGGCCGACCACCTTTTCTGGTCGGCCAGCTACCCTTTCTAGTTTTTTAGGACAAAAAGTGGTCTCCTGGAAAGAAAAAGTGGTCGGCCAATGGCTGGAAAGGCCACAAAGTGGTCATCTAGTGTCCAAATTGAAGCCCCATAAGTTATCTTTCCAATGGCACCAGCGTTGCATCAAAATTCCAACTGTGCAAAAAGTTATGCCTGTTTTGGTGAAGCCGCGCAGTTTCGGTCCAACCGGATTGATGCCCTACTTCAACCAACCGTATCTCCCCCATCCGGACATGGCTTTAGGAGATTCTTGAGTGAAAAATGAAGCCCCAGAAGTAAGATTTCCAACGGTGGTGGACTCATAGCTGAAATCCAAGTATGCAAATGAATAGGCCCGATTCAGCGAGGGCTGCTCGACTCTCTCTTAACGGTTCATGCCCATTTTCTCCCCCAACTGGGTTTCTTCCCTCTTCTCTTCTTTTCTTCAACTCCGAACCCCTAAACAAGGTGTTTTGAAGGATTTTTCAAAGATTTCATCTCTCTTTCATTCATTTCCACATTGTCCTTGCTCGGTTTACCAAAAAGCGCGACATTTAACAAAATGCGAGCGTCAGAACATCGTAGAAACTTCCTTTTCAAAAATGTTTTGAAAGAGAGGGTTTCAAGGTCTAAAATCCATCCAAAATAGCTTTGGCCCAAAATGGGGTCTGAGGTTAGGATTTGACTCTCCTCATGCCGAAGAAATCGAACCTTTGCCCTGCACATCTCTCATCACCAAGTAAACCATCAGTAACGCCCAAGTCTTAAAGGCGGTCAAAAATGGGGTGTCTACAGTTGTGTACGTGCCTGATTGTTTGTTTTCCCTCCTTGCATGATTCCAGCATGGTTGGAATATCTCATCCTTTACATCGCACTGTTTTGTGCACCTTACTTGTATCGTGCATGCATTTTATCGCGCTATTTTGCGCTTGTCCATTACTTGCATCGTGCATGCATTTTATCGCGCTATTTTGCACATCGCGTTATTTTACGCTGTGTCCATTACTTGCATCGTGCATGCATTTTATCGCGCTATTTTGCGCATCGTTCTATTTTGCGCTATGTCCATTACTTGCATTGTGCATGCATTTTATCGCGTTGTTTAGCGCATCGCACTATTTTGTGCATTACATAGTATCATTCGCGCTATCTTGCGCACCGTACCTGCACTTGTTAGTGCATTGGATTATGCGTTACACTTAGGTTCCATTGTTTTGCATCCCTTTCGTATTGTTATGCGTTATACCTAGGTTGCATTGTTTTGCATCCCTTCCACATTGTTATGCATCACACTTAGGTTGAATTGTCTTGCATGCCTTCCACATTGTTATGCGTTATACCTAGGTTGCATTGTTTTGCATCCTTTCTGCATTGTTATGCGTCACACTTAGATTGCATTGTCTTGCATCCCTTCCGCATTGTTATGCGTTATACCTAGGTTGCATTGTTTTGCATCCCTTCCACATTGTTATGCGTCACACTTAGGTTGCATTGTCTTGCATCCCTTCCGCATTGTTATGCGTCACACTTAGGTTGCATTGTTTTGCATCCCTTCCGCATTGTTATGCATCACACTTAGGTTGCATTGTTTTGCATTCCTTCCCGTTGTTATGCGTCACACTCAGGTTGCATTGTCATGCAACCCTCCACTTGCGTTGTTACGCACTTTTCACTTGAATTGCTATGCATGTTTCCAACAATATTGTACCTGTTAAGTTTCTTTCTTTTGCAGGCACGATATTGTATGTACGGTTCACTCGAAGCTGGCACGACCAGACGAATCCGACGGTATTGTATTCTCCGCGTGAGACGTAGCGAGAATTGTATAATTCTCTTACATCCTTTCTGTATGTAATGTAGTTTGGTTCGTATTCGTTTACTTAAACTGTTGCATTTATTGTGTATATTTGCTTCGTTACAGTTTTCTCTGCATGATCATAAATTATGTTCGCCCTTGTGCATGTCATTTGCACCTTGCCCCAGCCTGCGGGCACATCTCTTTATTATCTTGCATGTTTGTCTAAGTCTTCGGCCTTATCAAAAATGGGTCGTCTTTGGACTTTAACATTCACTCCCGTCACTTACGACTTTTGAGTTCTGTCAAAGAGTGGCAACTGTAGACACCCCATTTTTGACCTACTTTAAGACTTAGACGTCATCGATTGAGCGCTTCGTCATGGTGCATGTTGTGCTCATTTAGAGGTTTTGGAGTTTTGGCTGAGCGCCTTGCCTCCGAGCCTTTGAATTCTTTTGTGCTTCGGCTAGGTTTGTGAACCGAACTTTGTTTCTCTTCCCCGGAGGGAGGGAGAGGTCTTTTAGACCATCTCTTTATGGTCGTAGACCACTTTTTTGTGGTTGTAGACCACTTTTCCCGTTTGGAGATTAGTTTTCAATTTTCAGAGCCTTCGGTCGCATGCCTTGTCTCGGGACTGCTTAACGTTCTCCGTTTGGCGTGGTTTTTGAACCACACCTTGTTGCCTCTGCCTAGAGGAACACTGTGGTCCGGGAGACCACTTTTGTGGTGGCATACCATTTTTGATGCCCGTAGACTAGTTTTCGAGGCTTTCAGCCACGTGCTTTGCCTCCCGATCTCTCATCTCGCATTCGTTTTGGTTTGTTTTCGGTACAAACCTTGTTTTGCTTGTTTAGAAGGTGGTACAAGGGTGTGAGACCACTTTTTCCTCCTTGAAGACCACTTTTCCTTCTGCCAGCCAGTTTTCTGGTCGGATAACTGGCTTTCTTGGTCTTTGGGCCACATTTTCTGGTCAGCCACCACACCACTAGCTTTCTTTCATGCCCTGGACTCTCTCCCACCATGGCCGACCAGTTTGTGTCTTGGTAGACCACTTGAAGTGGTTGGTCGACCAGTTTAAGTAGCAGGCCGACCACTTCAAGTGGTCGGCAGCTTTTTGGCACTTTTTTGGAGATATTTTCCTCCAGATGGCACAACTGGAGGGCATTTGGGCTATCCTCAGATTTGTTTGAGGCTTAGCTTCTCCAAGAAGCTTTGCCTTTTAGTTTCTATAAGAGGGAGGCTCCTCCTCCCTCATCTAGGTTCAGAAAAACTTCCTTGAGCCATACATATAATCTATATCTATACACCTTGATTTCTCTCTTGTTTTGTGCCTTAAAGTGTTGTTTGTCTTAGTTTAACACACAAACACACACTCAAACACCTTCCTTTGGTTGCTAAGGTGCTAAGGGGTTATTTTTGGTGTTCTTGGATTGGTTTAAGCTCAATGAACTTGCTGGAGTTGCAGTTGCAAAGGAGGTCTTCAAGGGTGAGCATTTGACCTTTAAATCCCCCTTTCTTGCTTAAGCTTTTAACCCTTCTTTCATACGTTTTTAAGCTTAACTCTTAACTAGAAAAAGTTCTATTTTTTCATTCTTAAAATAGTTGTTTAAGGTCACTTTTTCGTTTGTGGTGATTTACCCTCTCTTAGGCCTTGTTAGGTTTTATTTTGAGCCATCCCTTTAGGCTCTTGTTGAAGCCTTTGCACTTTCTACCCCTGAAATCCAGAGGATTTTCAATGGTGGAAAGGTGGTTTTGGTGTCTTAAATAGGAGAGGGTCATCCCCTCTCCTTGTATTGTGTTTACTTGCTTCATATGCCTTATGTTTGAGCATCTTTGTTAAGCTTTTGTTGGCCATATCTTAGCTTGTATTTGTGGTTATTTTGCTAAGGCATACCACTGTTTTTGCTTGGTTTGGTCACTCCATGCATGCTTTATACACTTGTAGTGTAAATTAAACAAACTAGCTTTATGTGCTTCATGAAATAGCATGACCTTCTAGCTTACGCTGAGTCCATTTCAGCATGTATTTGGTGTTGATATACCATGTCATACCTCTATTAGGGTTTGGTTTGGTCACTTCTTGCATGCTCCTTGCACTTGTATTGCAATTCCATGAAATAGCCTAACATGCATCATGTTGTAACATGTCATTTTAGCATGTTTTTGGCTTAGCTCTGAGAAGACTTTGTTCATGTTTTAGCATGTTTAAGGTCTGATTTGTGCTATTTTGGTCATTAATGACTTGCTTTGTATAGCCTTCGTTCAATCTAGCTTGTTAGCTTTGTGTATTGAGTCTACTAGCATGCATTACTTGGACTATTTTAATGATTTGACATAATTTATTATGTGATTTCAGTCCATGTTTCATGGCCATGCATCCACATTTATCACTCATTCAATGCGTTGGAGGGTTGGCCCCTTTATGCCTTAACATGAACCATTGCGTATGCCTTCATGCCATAGCTTGCGAGCCATCATTTTAGTGCTTATTTGGGATTATTATAATATGATATAACTCTGAATTTTTTTTCTTAAGTCATCCCATGCTTGGTCTTAATAGATGTAGTGTAATCCACCTTATTTGCCTTGTATGCATCATGCCTTATGCCCTTCATGATAGCTTGTTTTGGCTTATTGCCATGCACGTTTTAGACTCATTTTAACATGTTCTAGGACTATTTTGGGTTGCCTTGGCCACATGTTTCATGTTTTGGATACTTGTAGTACAAATGCTCTTGCTTGCCTCAAGCTTTGTGCACCATTGCATGCTTCATTTGTGTTGTGTACATGATTTGGCATTACTTAACATAACATTTCAGAGCATATAGACTTGCCATGTTCTCACTTCATTCACCGTTTGAGTGCCTCTAAGGGTTGTGCATTTATTGCCTAGTTTATGGCTTAGCTTGTATGCTTGCATGCCTAGGTATTTGAGCCCTTATCTCAGCATGATTAGGTCCTTGTTTTGACCTAATTAAGCTCTGTCCATGGTTGGTTCATGCATTTGTGCCAGGTATTGCATGTCCCTAGAGTAATCCTCATTGTCACCTTTCATGCTTTAGGACCATTGCATGCTTTACTTGCTTTGTTTGAATGATTTGGCATCATTTCTTACCTCATTTCAGTACATTTAGTGTTGTCACACTTGCACATTTGTCACTCTTTGAGCACTCTTGAGAGTTGTGCTCTTAGGCCTCTTTGATAGGCCATTGCATTGTATATGCATACCTGGCCTTTTGTGCCTTAATTTCATCACCAATGATCACTAATTTGGGCATGGCTGAGGCTTATCCATTTTGGTTTAAGTCCATTATCCATTGATTATGCCATGTATATTGCATTGAGTATGCCATATTGTTTCATTGCATTAGGTATGCCGTCTTGCATTGCATTGTGCATGCCATGTGGTTATTTGCATTGCATATGCCAAGTTGTTCCTTGCATTGAGTATGCATGTCCCTAACATTGCTAAGTTGCCCTTGTTGCATTGCATTGTGTATGCATGTGTTAGCATTGTTAGCATGCCATTTGCATTGGTAGTTTGATCATGTTGTATTGCATGTTCTTGCATGCCTGTCCCTTGCATTGTGTATGCCATGTAGTAGCATTGTGTATGCCATGTTATGTGTTGCATTGTGTTTGGAATAGGTGTTAGTCCAAACACGGGAAAAGAGGGACGTTTCATACTTAAAGTGATGAATCGTGCCTTAATTCAAGGTCGCCGACGCTCTTGATCATACATGATAGAGTTCTAGGCCTTATGTGTTTACTTGTGCATTCATTTTCATATTGAATTGTGAAACTTCGCCTCTCGGCCATCATGCATTGAAATGCATGATTGGTGGCCTGAGGGTCGAGAACCACACCCCCTCGAGTTCATGACATGATAGGGAGGGTGGTTGTGCACACATATCTTGCAAACACATTGCCATGCCCTTTCTTGCTCTCTGTTGCAGCAAATTGCAGTTCAGCAGCAACAACTAGCCAGCTAGCCAGAAAAACTAGCTGGCCGACCACTTTTCTGGTTTTTCAACAACCAAAAGTGGTCGGCAGGTGTCTGGAGAGACCAAAAGTGGTCGACCACCCTCTCACAGGTTTCCCTAGGTGGAGTTTCATCTTTCTGGAGCTTGGTGCAAGTTTCTGAGGACAGATGAAAACAGAGGCAAATCGGGGCGTCACATTGGATTTCCGAACGAGGCGACCGGGCTTGCATGCATTCCTCTCCCTCTGAGGCTCCTAATTTACTTCTTTCCTTAGCTGCCATGCTTAGATAGCTAGCTTTTGCTTTGGTTTGTACTCTTTAATTAGTTAATGCGTTAGCTATTCAATTCGTTCTGTAATAATTAGTTAACTAGGATTAGTTAATTAATTATGTTGTAATAATTAGTTTAGTTAGCTTAGATTAGCTAGTTAGCTTCTTATTTGGTCCCTCCCTCGAGAGGGCACATTGCTGTAATAAGCGTGCGTGTGTGTGATGCATGTCTCCCAACCCCCATTTCTTTCTCCCTTTTACTTAACCGCTTACGATAGTTAGTTTTAGGGCATATTTCATTTAGCATACCTTATGCTCGCATGCGTGCATCCATTCATCTGTATTGCATGCACCGGGCTCGGCGCATCATACTAACTGCATTGTACTTTCAATACATTACTTGAATAAGTGTTTAATAACATGTTATCAAGTTGCATTTCACATGACATTCTAGGTAGCCGAGCCTATCTTAGATATATTTTCGCATGCGTTGCATTAGACATCTTAATATGAACTAGGATCATGTATGATTTCTAACTAGTTCTTTGTTTTGGCACAGAGTACACTGTGAGTGTTTACGTTTTAGCATACTGCATGTGTGTTAATGTTGCCATGTTAGCATGCTTACCATGAGGCTAACTGCTTATGTGATTAACTACCTGAATGTTTGTGGGTGAAGGTTGGATTACTTGAATTGGAACAATTCATTGAAATCTGCATTTTAGCCTACTTGCGAGTAGCAAACTTCAAACCATTTTCCAAACAAACGGATATGCGATGCTTCGTTCCAAATTAGGCGATCTAGTCTATACTTGTTTGTTGTGTGCATCACGTAGTAAGACTAGCTAATTAATCGGAATAAGAGCACATGTGTTTTCAAAAACAGGATATCATGCTTAGTACAGGCCGATCTTTGATCGAGCGAGCGGGAGTGCTCATTGCATGACCTTCCCCTCTCGTACCCAAGTTCCTGAACTGAGGCAACTTTGGTGATGACGGATAAATGGCCTTAGGCACGAGTCAGGGTTTCCTAAATTCCCCCAAAACAAAATATTTAGGTGGCGACTCTGTATCTGGCAAAGCAGTCCGTGTTTGGCACTTCTTTATTAAAAATCAGTTTTTCAAAACGATTTGCCGGATTTGGACTCTTTGGTGATTTATCGATCTTACATCGCACATTGTGAGATTAGATTCAGAACTGTGACATTTGAGTCCAAACTGTGGTAAGCCCAAATGAACAAAATTGGATTTTCCCGGGACGTTCGGGCGCATCCACAGGCTCTTGTATATATCTTGAGTCAAAATTGGATTTAATTTGGAAATTAGCCAAATAAAGTCAATTAAATCATTACAAATCAAATTTTTACAAAACTTCATATTATGTCCTAAAAGTCATGATAATCACAACTGTAAAGTCAATTTTCGGTTATCGCACCTCTAAGGCCTTCAATTTTCTGTCCAAATGTTGTAATTTCAACAGATTTTCTCATAACCAACAGATACAAAATGAGAAACATAGAATTCACACATCAAAACATGGAATTTTCTATCAAAACACATATACACACATATAATGCGGGAATTAAAACATATGAGAGGGTCGGCTTATTACACTCTTCCCTCCATTAAGAAGTTTGGTCCCTCAAACTTGTCTTACCTCAAGTTGAGAATAATTCTGGATACCGTTGTTTCATTTCCTCTTCTCTTTCTCAAGTGGCTTTCTTCCTATAGTGTTCTTGCCATTCAACTTTCACCATCGGAATTGCCTTATTTTGTAGTTGCTTCACTTGTCGATCCAAAATTTGAATTGGTTTCTCTTCGTAGATCAAGTTATTGTCCAAAGCAATCTGCTGATAATCGACAATATGGGACGGATCTTGGAGGTAACCCCATAGCATGGATATATGAAAAACATTATGTACTTACTCCATACTTGGAGGAAAAGCAACACGATATGCCACTGGACCCACTCGTTCTAGAATCTGAAATTGACCTATATATCGGGGTGCTAATTTTCCCTTCTTTCCAAATCTTGTTTTTCCTTTCATCGGGGTGACTTTAACAAAGACATAATGACCAAATGCAAATTCCAAATTCCAAATTCCTTTGTCGGTAATCCGTATAACTCTTTTGCCTGTTTTGGGCATTTTCAATCTTTGTTGAATGGTTTGAATTTTCTTTGTCGTCAATTGCACAAGTTCCGGCCCAAGAAATGATCTATCGCCGACGTCAGTCCAATACACTAGTGAGCAACATTTCCTTTTGTACAAAGCTTCATATGGTGCCATTCCTATGCTAGAGTGGAAACTATTGTTGTATGCGAACTCTGCCAACGGTAGGTATGTTTCCCACCTCCCTTGGAAATCCAAGACACACATCCGAAGCATATCCTCCAATGTTTGTATTGTTCTCTCTGATTGACCATTAGTTTGCGAGTGGAATGCCGTACTGAATTTCAACTCTGTTACTATAGCATCTTGCAAACTCTGCCAGAATCTAGATACAAATTTCGGATCTCTATCGGATACAATTGAAACTGGAACACCATGTAGCCGCACAATTTCATTCATGTACACAGTAGCAAGTTTATCCACATTATATTGAGTTTTCACAGGCAAGAAATGAGCAAACTTAGTTAATCTATCAATAATAACCCATGTGGAATTCATACCTCAGGGTGTTCGGGGTAAGCCAACTATAAAATCCATCGTCAAATGTTCCCATTTCCACTCCGAGATTGGGAGAGGTTGAAGTAGACCCGCCAGTCTTTTGATGCTCCACTTTTACTTGCTGGCATTGCAAACATTTTGAAACAAACTCTGCAATTTCCTTCTTCATATTTGGCCACCTAAAGGTTTGCCTCAAATCTTGGTACATTTTATTATTACTGGGATGTATAGAAAATTTAGACGTATCTGCTTCCTCCACAATTCTTCTCTTTATTTCTAGGACATTGGGAAACACAATTTGTCTTTAAATTTCACCATCGAATCTTCAAAGATAAAGCCAAGCCTTGGCCTTGTTTCCATCTCATCAAAAATGCGCTTCAGAAAATCATCTTTCGTTTGTCTTTGCTTGATTTCTTCAATAATTGCCGGTTGAGTTGACATTGCTGCTAGCACTGCGCCTTGTTCACATAGCACAACTTCCATGTCCATTCTTTCCAACTCAAGGAGTAACTCTTTTTGCCTTGTGAGCAAACTTGGTAAATTCCCATAACTTTTCTTCTAAGAGCATCTGCAACTGTATTAGCCTTGTCGGGGTGGTAATGGATTTGCAAGTCATAGTCCTTAATAAGCTCTAACCACAACCTTTGTCTCATATTTAACTCCTTTTGGGTAAAGAAGTAGTTTAAGCTCTTATGGTCAGTATAAACCTAGCATGTGGTACCATACAAATAATGCTACCATATCTTCAAAGCAAGCACCACAGTAGCGAGCTTCAAGTCATGTGTGGGATAATTCTTTCATAAGTCTTGAGTTGGTGATAAGCATATGAGATAACCCTTTCGTTCTGCATAAGTACGCAACCCAATCCCTTGTAAGAGGCATCACTGTAAATAATAAACCCCTCGGTACTGGACGGTAGAGCAAGAACTGGTGCTGTAGTTAACTTTGTTTTCAACTCCTGAAAGGCAGAGTCTCTGTGTTCTGGCCACTCAAATGGTACCCCTTTTTGGGTCAATTGGGTAAGCGGCATTGCAAGTTTGGAAAAATCTTTAACAAATCTCTAGTAGTATCCCGCTAAACCTAGAAAGCTATGCACCTCCGTTCCATTTGTCAGAGTTGACCAATTGACAATGGCTTCTATCTTGTGTGGGTTAATAGAAACACCTTCCCCATTAATTACAGGCCCCAAGAACACCACTTCATGTAACCAAAACTCACATTTCTTTAATTTCGCCTATAATCGCTTATCCCTAAGTGTTTGAAGAATTAGGCGCAAATGATTCTCATGAGCTTCCGTACTTTTTGAATAAGTGAGGATATCATCAACGACCACAACTACAAATTCATCCAAGTACGGTTTAAAAACATGGTTCATCAAATCCATGAAGGCTGCCAATGCATTAGTAACCCCGAATGGCACAACCAAAAATTCATAATGCCCGTATTTGGTTCAGAAGGTAGTCTTCTCAATGTCTTCGACTTTTACCTTTAATTGGTGATACCCGAATCTCAATTCTATTTTTGAAAAGACTTGTGCACCTTGTAGTTGGTCAAATAAATCATCAATTCTAGGGAAGGGATACTTATTCTTTATAGTTACTTTATTGAGCTCCTGCTAGTCAACACATAATTGAAGTGTCCCTCCTTATTCTTCACAAAAAGGACCAGTGCGCTCCAAGGAGAAGTACTTGGATGAATGAATCCTTTATCAAGAAAGTCTTGCAACTGTATCTTTAATTCTTTCATTTCCACCGATGACATTCGATAAGGAGCTTTTGAAATTGGTTGAGTTCCCGCATAGTATGTCAATTGCAAATTTAATTTCACGGTCCACTAACTCTCCTGGCAACTCCTCTGGGAAAACATCTGGAAATTCACGGACAATTGGAATAGTATCAACACTTTCATCTGTTGGTTGTCCGAAAATACTACATAAATACCACTAACAACCCTTTTGTAATAACTTACAAGCTTTCATAGTTGAAATCAAGTAAGGGAGAGGAATGATCCTGTGTCCCGTAAAAATAAACTCAGATTGTCTCGGGAGTTAAAAAAAAAAAAAACTTGCTTGGATGTACAATGAATAGTCACATGGTAGTTACTTAGCCAATTCATCCCCAATATTAAATCAAAATAATCCATATCAAGAGGCAACAAATTAGCATACATTTGAACTTCCCCAATCAAGATCTCACATGTTGGATAAACAGACGTACATAACATTGAACCCCTTAATGGTGAAGACACACATAACACATAAGACAATGATTCCATAGGTCTATCCAAATTACGAGCAAATGTTTTCGACACAAAAAAATGGATGGAACCCGAATCAATTAACACATGAGCAGGATGACCATAAATTGAGATTGTACCTGATACCACAACCTCTGTATTTTGCACATCATGAGGAATAAGGGCAAACACTCATCCCTGTCTCACATCATTTCTAGTCCCAGTAGCTTTAGCAACACTCTTTGTTATTGTCGGAGCTGGAGTTGAACCGGCTGAACTTGTAGTAGTTCTATTCCCATTCTGTCAGTTTCTCTGAGGGCAATCTCATACTAAATGTCTTGTCTTTCCACGTTTGAAACAAGCCCCAGTTACCTGGTAACAAGTCCTGCGGTGTCTCCTTCCATAGTCCGGACAAACTGGCACTGATTCACGAGTAGAGGTAGAAGTACTAGAAGTGCCCAAGTTCGGTTTCCTGTTCTGCAATGCCACCAGTCTCCTTGGTGCTTGTGTATTCTATCTTTTCCCATTCCATTCAAAAATCTGATTTTGAGCAGCTATATTACCTTCAGCTACTATCGCCCTTTCTAACACATCGACATAGGTAGGCAATTTCAACACATTAATTCGATCCAAGATAGCATTTCGAAGTCCTTCTTCAAATTTTCTTGCTTTCTTGTAGTCTGTATCCACCATGTGTGGTGCGAAACGGGCTAACTCTGAAAATTGTGCTTCATACTCTGCCACCGTTTTGTTCCCTTGCCTCATAGTCTTACATTCTGTCACTTTCTTATCTCGCATACACTGTGGAAAATAATTACCATAGAAATGCTCCAAAAATCGAGCCCGTGTCAATCCTTGATGGTCATTTCTAGTGAGCATCCACCATCTTCGTGCTTCATCTTCAAGAGTAAAAGCGGCAAGTTGTACTTTCTGTGCCTCGATGCAGGGAAAGACCTCAAATAATTTTTCTATGCCTAGTACCCATGCCTCGACCTTCATCCGATCAATGCCCCCTTTGAACGATGGTAGTTTCATCTTCTTAAACTCTTTTGTAAGTGCAATTGTCCAGTCTTCGGCTTGATGGTCTTGCATCACTGCTGGTGGTATCAGCACTAGTGGCGGAGGTGGTTGCTGTTGTTGCTCTTCCTATTATTGTCTCATAGTTTCTGCCATATTTGCAATCATTATTTCCAAACAATCAAACCGTGCTGAGGTAGAGTCTTCCATATCATCCATTCTTGTGCTCACCATGACCTACATATCAAGGGATTATAACACATACAAAAAGAGGCACAAGTATACATTGCTAATGAGCATTAATCATCTTTCATATGAGATTCACAATGTAGAGAACATCATGCATGTAGCTTAAGTCTTTTCTAGACTCCTTATAGCTCAAATAGACACATGTGTGAGATATTTACTCGTGCTCTGATGCCAACTGTCACGATCCGGACTTGCCCCTAAAAGTTTAGGTCATGACTAGCCCGAACATAAGCCTCAAAAAGACATTAAGTAATAATCTATTTAATGATAGGGCCAAAAGCAGAAGCAATGAAATAATAAATGTCCATTGAGCAGTGTTTAAATGCCAGGTTACTAACACATCAAGTCAAGTCAAATATAAAAAGACCACATACATTGGCCATATACACAAGTCCAAGTCAAGTAGCCATATACAAAGAGTTAAACAATCCAAACTTATCATATCAACAAAGTGTGGCCACCAAAGGTTAAACAAAAAGGTGGCATTAAAGGAACTTCTCAAAAGACAAAAAGACTCCAATGTTAATGGCTTAACAAAGTGGGTTCGTCAAAAGCTTCCTGAAACTGACCTAGGATTGGTCTCCAGGCTGACCACTTACAAAACATATATAAATACAGAGTGAGCAAGACTCAGTGAGTAATAATAATAATACGAAGAGGCATATAATGAACATGTGTCTTAAAGAATATTGATATAACAAATGTATAACTTATCCACAATCATATTACAGAACGACCTCAAGCCCAACATATAAACAGAACGGTCTCGGGACCAATATAATAATAGAACGACCTCAGACCCAATATAATAACAAACCAGCCTCAGACCCAATATAATAACAGAACGGCCTCGGGCCCAATATAGTAATAGAACGGCCTCAGGCCCAATTCATATGCCATTGCTGTCAAATGTTTAATCACTTTAACTAACACACAAGTTATATCAAACATGTCGTCCATTATGAAACATATCATTCATGGTCAAAACATATAAGTTACAAAAATCAACATAGCATTACATTACTACTACTCACAGTGATCCGATCGTGTGATGGTTCCTTCTGGCGAGTGACCTACACATCACACACATAAATTGATAAGCAATGCATTTGTTTCTTAGCTTCTTGGCTTTCATCATTCTTTTGTTCCATTCACTTCTTGCTCAGTTTTAAGCATTTCAGAGGAATTACATATACACATTAACAAGTTCAAAGGGTCGAAAAGAGCAATAGAAAATAACATAATTTTTTCCCAAGTCCTACATGTGCGGAGATCCCTCAACGCACGTGCGACCCCGCACATGCTTTTATTTCAGAAAGACAACCTTGTCTCCCCTGTTTTCCAGATGTGCTGCTGAGCATTTCGCACGTGCAGTTCTGGCACTATTTGTGCAGTCCGTAAATTCAACAAATTCAAGATTACAAAAGGCATTTCTAAGGCACAAATCAAGCAACACTACTTCAAAATCATAACATATGAGCACAATAAATAAGAAACTCAAGCTTACATAGATCCCAACTTCTTTTTATTTGACATATAAAACCCTAATCTCGTTTTTTCTTCATCTTTTCATATATATACACATATACATGAGCTTAAGCATGCAAGAGACAAGATTAGATAGCAATTTCTTATAACCCATCTCAAGTGCAACTCAAAATGAAAGAATCAAATCATAAATCAAACAAAATATGAAGATTACATGTTCACTTTCATGACATTTGTTCAATCAAGCTTATAACTCATAAACCCTAATTTCCATGAGTGCCAAAACTTCATTTTAAGTCTTGTTTCAATCCATTGAAGGAAGATTGAGAGGTATTCTAGGTGATTTCCACTTACCTTGAGCTAATTCTTTGAATCTTCTTTCAATTTCCTCAACCTCTAAGCTCCTATGTTGAATCCTTTTTCTTCTCTATCTTTCTTCTCTATATTTCCTCTAGGAGATATTTTTATATGTTTTGTCTAAGTCTCCTAAGGCTCTTGTATATATCTTGAGTCAAAATGGGATTTAATTAGGAAATTACCCAAATAAAGTCATTTAAATCATTACGAATCAAATTTTTACAAAACTTCATATCATGTCCTAAAAATCATAATAATCACAACTATAAAGTCAATTTTCGGTTATCGCGCCTTTAAGGCCTTCAATTTTCAGTCCAAATGTTGTAATTTCAACAGCTTTTTTCATAACCAACAGATACAAAGTGAGAAACATATAATTCACATATCAAAACATGGAATTTCCTATCAAAACACATGTCACACATATAATGTGGGAATTAAACATATGAGAGGGTCGGGGTATTACAATTTTAGTTTGAATCCATGAAATTTGCCCATGAGGGTTGAGAATTAGTCTTGTATCCATGTTTATAGAAGAGTTTTAAGTCTTTGAGAAGTGGTTTACAAGCCATGCAAGAGTTTGTGTTTGAATTACAAGCATTGAAGCTCAACTCTATTCCGAAAATTCCAGAATTCTACCTCACCGCTCGAGCGAACAATTCATCGCTCGAGCACATATTGCATGCATTCAATATTTTTGCAAACAATTGCAGTTGGCTCGAGCGACCAAGTCACCGCTCGAGCGGTTGCTTTTTATTTTGTACCTTGGCTTGAGCGAACATCGAGCCTAGATTTGGACCATCCAGTACTTTTGCAAACTAAGTGGTCCGCTCTAGTGACCAATGTTGCGCTAGAGCGAGGTGCTTTGTTTTAGCAAAGTTTGAAAGGACATATTCTGGTCAAATATGCCTTCTCATTCCATTCTAAACATTCTTAGGCATGAATTGAACATCCTAAATGAATTATAGGGATAGAATGAAGCCTAAGAGAAACTTAAAGAACAATCCAATTTAGACAATGTGATTCAACGTGTGTGTGTTATGATTGTGTATGATCATTCACAAGGACGAATCAACAACCAAACCACTGTGAGTAATATCCTAATAAAGATATTTTCTTAATTACTCTATTTTCTGTATATCTTACTGTGGTAAACTTTCTAAAACTGTGAATTTGCAAAAGTAAATGAGTTTCTATCTGTCTAATCATTGTGATATCTCTAAATGTGATTGATGTGACATGAATGTGTATAATGGACCCAAGGTTGTTTTGTATATTTGAATTGGACCCAAGATTGTTCTGTACATTTCATAAGATGGACCCAAAGTTGTTCTGAACATTTGATAAGTTTGACTATCTGTTATGAGTTGACTGAATGGTCATTATACAACTGTAAATGATTGGACCCAAGGTCATTCTGTTATGATATGATCAATTTCATTCTATACATCTAATGGACCCAAGGTCGTTCTGTTGTCTGTTGGACCCGAGATCGTTCCCGTTATAATTATTATGATGTAGAAATATTTATATCATTTACTAAATTTCATTCACGTAATCCCTTTACTCTGATATTATTCATTGGGCATTTTCAAAACCAAGAAAAAGACTTCTCACCAAACTATTTCATAAAGAGTGGACCTCTCATTAATAAAAAGTATCTGTTAGACCTAATACCTTATACCATCATTAGATTATATTTTAAAATAATTTTCTCAATTTTAATTAACATAAAAATTACAATTTCAAAAACTATTAAGAAACACTAACTTAATTTTTCACTTGAATTTTTTTAAAGAGAAATAACAATTCAGTGCATATTTTAAAAATTAATTATAAATTAGTAATAAAATTTATAAATATTAATAATTAAAATTTTAAATTTTTTCATGAATTTATAATAGTTGTGTGATAATTTTCCCATTATTTAATAGAATTGACCCGCCTCCACAGATCACTTTAAAAGTCCAACTATAATAAACAAGGCCTTTACTTTTTTATTTTATTTTTTATTTTATTATATATATATATATATATTCCAAACTCCTAGTAAGCCCGAAAAATTTATTGTATCCAGATATCTTTTAATCAATTTTTAGATTAATTATATAATGAATTCTTCAATTATTAGTTAATATTACGTTACCTCATCTATGAATTTGTACATATTGGTCCTTTAATTATGAAATCGTACAAATATATCGTTTATGGAGGTGGTCTGAAGGAGATCCAGAGAGATGAAAGTAATACAATTTTATAGTTGAGAGGGTTAAAATGTATAAGTTCATAAATGAATAGAGTAAAGTAATATTTGCTAATAGTTGGTGAATCTTGGTGTAATTAATCCTTAATTTTAAGGGTAAATTATAAATACACCAGTGAAATTTATTAAAAGTACAAATTCCTCTATCACATTTGAGAAATTACATCCCAACCCCTGAAGTTTCTAATCACATGACAAATAGCACATTTCATTAATAAACCTTTAAATCAAACTACCTTAACAAATAATAATATACATATATATATATATATATATATATTTTAACAAACGCTTACTTGAATCTTTATGAAGTTAAACAATTTATTTAATTATTTATTTTCTTATCTCACATTTCTTGTTCCCTTTTTTTCTCTCAATTAGTAATACCACTTTACCCAACCATATTACCACCCTCTCCCATTCTCTATTAGCACTGCCATTATTATTGTCTATAAACATTTGGTGTGTCGCAAAGGAGGATTAGAGAATATTGTGGTAGTGTAAAGTAAGACAGAAATTTGGTGGTGAGTGAATCAAAACAAAATATTTCAAAAAAATATTCACCTAAATGAACATATTTATAAGAATGATATTGATACATCATTCTTATGTGATTTTTTATATAAATTTTATATACAAGTAGAATTTCTCTTATTTGATTCGGTTCTACTAACTTAACACATCTATTTTCTACTTATAAATGCAGTTAGAAAATCGATGACAGATCTGTAATTATTTAATTCATATTTTTGTATTGCAACTAGTGAGTGATTTCGCATCAGAAAAGCCAGGTAATGCGAGGTAAGATCTCAGAAATAATATTGAAATATTATCATGGGTATTGGACCCTGTAGGATAGAAACTAATTAAGTAATCGATCACCATTTTCAGGAAGTATTCCAACCTTCCAAGAATGATGGCTCATTGTGAGAAGAACTTGTATTTCCTCCTTTTTCTTTGTGAATAAATGTTATGCATTATTCCACGATCAGATAAGAAGGATCCTTTTTCTTTGTGAATAAATGTTGAGTAGTGTGATACTGTGTTTAAAAATTTTCGTCTCATCCTATGAATATGAATCTTGACATAAATAAGAAGATAAGAGTTGTGATGTTCCTAATTTAATTAAATACACAGCCCTTTGATAAAAAGACATATACTGAAAATTAATTAATGTAGGACTTAGTTTAATTTGATTTGATTCATTATTAATATATATTGTAATCATGTGATTGATATTTTTAGTTGGTTGAATTAAACGAGGAAGTTGTATTCATGGACGACTTCATTAATGATGTTTAGCGTCAAGATTCCATACTTCCATCAGAGAGAAACAGAGATGGGCCTTTAAATGTTGCATGTAAAAAAATAAAATGAAATAAAATAAAAATTGTGAAGTCAATGAAAGAAGAAAAAGAAAAGTGCAAATAAATAAATAGTTCTATTTTAATTACATATATTTTAGGATTTTATTTTGATAATTCGAATTGTTCATTTTGTAACGATTCATTCCACGTATATCTCACACATGCACGCGCGCGCGCGCGCACACAGAGTGAAAAAAATGGTTCTATTTTAATTACATATTTTTTAAGATTTTATTTTAATAATTCGAATTATTTATTTTGTAACATCTCATTCCATGTATTGTTGAACAATCTTCTGTGTAAAATAAATAACTTGAAACTAAATCAAACAAATAAAATAAATTACTTACAGAATTTATTTACCGAAACAACTTAACAATGTGACACTCTATCCTAAAGACAGATTCGTCCATCTTCGGTGCTTACGGATAAATGACGTCTATCTCCCAAGATATAATGATCTTTATACATATTGTAGTAACACTCCAAACAATCTGTATAGTGAACTAAACTTGTGTTCTATACTCTCAAAAATTTCCCTAAAATAATATATAGAATATGTATGCAAGAGAGCACAAAGGAAGGGAAAAAAAAAAGAATTTCGAAATCCACAAACTGCTGGAAATGGTCTGCTTTTATAGGGCTAAAAAGGTATGAGATTTAAACCGAACAGATACAATTTAGAATTGAACAGGTGCTGTTCAAATTTTTGAACAAATAACTACTCGCAGTTTGAATCTGTTTGAACAGATAATTGCTGGGCAATTTAAATATATTAAAACCAGTTTAATCTATTGGGAATTTCGGACTAGAAGAGGTACAATGTTTGACAAAAAAATTGAATTCAAATTTGATACAAAATTTGAATTAATTTCATTTAGAAAAAATAATTTTCCTGCAAGAATTTCTAGAAAAAATTCAAATAAATTTTGCCAAAAAATTAATATTATAATCGACCCGACCCACACCAGCGCCCGGCATGGCTGGCCGGTCGGACAGATGGCGACGGCGGCGCGCACGTGTGGTGGTTTGAGCCAAATGCCACTTTGTCCATAACTCCTCCCTTCTACAAACTTGGGTTGTCCCTTGGGGCCCAACCTAAGTGTTGCCACCTAGAACTTATATACACACATAAGTTCTCTTAAGTTTCCAATGTGGGATAACCATTTCAAGGAAACCCACATTTTACTTCTTGAATTGTCCATTCCACGAACCTAAAAACGACGTCAACTTCCTATTCTCTCATAAATAGTTTTGACAGACTGTCGTCACTGTGTGACTTGCCATGTGACAAGGAACACGTCACCTCTTTGGACCTGCCTCAAAAGACGTATGGGATCCACTTAAATTTAGGCTTAAAGTTGGCCCCAAATGAGCCTTATAAAACCATAATTCCAATAATCCCCCACATGAATGGAATTTGACGAAGAAAAAATGTGATAACATGATCTAATTACAGAGAGTATAGAAATTGAAAATATTCTACAAAGGATAGGTAACTTTTGGCTTTGAACCTTCCCTTGTAAGACACTATTGGATTTACTAGCTAACCAGTGAACATGATATCATGAACTATTTAGCCATTTGTGTAAACCATGACAATAGAACTGACACAGTATATTACCAGACACGGTTTAGTTCTCACTATTGTGTTCATTTTGGCCCTGAACAACCTGGTCTTTCATGAGTGCTCTAGAAAATTATAGCCCTTCAAAAATCTCATAGAACTAGCCCAATTCACACTCATATAGGTGAATCTTATGAAGAGTATACTGCCATACTCCACTAGGTATTTCTAGATATAAGAATCATTAAAAGTATTACTTAACCTAAAACGTTGTAGACATCACTATTTCATCACAGAAATGGGTAGGAGTTTTCTAAGTCATACACAACTTGGTTGTCCCTTTGAACCTAGATCTTAGGATCTCTAATCAACTAAGTTGGGTTGCCATTGTGGTAACTCTTATTTAATAGGCTTAAGTCCCATTCCCCTCGATAAATTCTCAACTAACTCTCTTGGTAACCCTTTGGTTAGGGGATCTGCTCTGTTGTCATTAGACTTCACATATTCAATGGAAATAATTTCATTAGAGAGTAGTTGTCTCACGGTGTTATGTCGACGACGAATGTGTCGTGACTTACCGTTATACATATGACCCTGTGCTCTACTTATTACTGATTGACTATCGCATTGTATGCATTCAAGGAGGTGGTGAAGCCATTCTGCTTCTTTCCTAGCTTTATCTAAAGCTATGAATTCTGATTCCATAGTAGAACTAGCAATGCAAGTCTGTTTGGAAAATTTCCAAGATACAACCGCCCCACCAAGAGTAAAGACATACCCACTGGTGGATTTTGAGTCTCCAGTATCCGATATCTAGTTTGCATCACAATATCCTTCAAGTACTACTCGATATCTAGTATGACTTAGCCCAATGTTACGAGTAAATCAGAGATATCTTAGAATCCTTATAATATCTTTCCAGTGTTCTACTCCTAGATTACTCGTATATCTACTTAATTTACTTACTGCATAAGCTTTATCCGGGTGAGTGCAGTTCATCAAGTTGTAGACCGCCCGAACTCGCTCCGCGCGGGAGGGCACGAATTGGGTTCTAGCTACTACAGTTTGGACTCCTGTCACGGTTCTGAATCTAATCTCACAAAGTGCAATGTAAGACTAATAAATCACCAATGACTCCAAATCCAGAAATCGTTTTGGAAAATCGATTTTAATTAAAAAGCGCAAAACATGGACTGCTTTGCCAGATTTCAGAGTCGCCACCTAAATATTTTGTTTTCAAAAATTTAGGAAACCTTGACTCGTGCCAAACTCCACGACGTCATCACCAAAGTTGCCTCGGCTTGGGAACTTGGGTACGAGGAGGGAAGGTCATGAAATGAGCACCTCCCACTCGCCCGATCAAAGGATCAGCCTCTATTAACATGATATGTTGTTTTGAAAACACATGTGTTATAATTTCGATTTATTAGCTAACCTTACTATGTGATGTGCACAACACACAAGTACAGACTAAATCACTCGATTTGGAACAAAACGTCTCATGTTTATTTTTTCAAAAATGGTTTGAAGATGCTACTCGCAAGTAGGCTAAAATGCGGATTTGCCACCCTCAAGTGGGCTTAAAACTCACATTTTGATGAATTGTTCCAATTCAAGTAATGAAGCCTCCATCCACAGGTATTCATGCAGTTATACGCTTAAGCAAATAGCCTCATGGCAAGCATGCTGACAGGGAAACACTCACACTCATGCAAGGATGCTGAAGCGTAAACACTTACAGTGTACTCCGAGCCAAAACAGGAGCTAGTTAGAAATCATGTATGATCCTAGCTATGTTAAGATGCCTAATGCAACACATGCAAAAATGCAACTAAAATAGGCTCGGCTATCTAGAATGGCATATGAATGCAACACTTGATAACATGTTTTGAAACATGCATTCAAGAAAGTATATTGAAATACAATGCAGTTTGAATGATGTGCCGAGCCCGGTGCATCCAAGACAAATGAATGATGCATGCATGCAAGCATAAGGTATGCTAATTGAAATATGCCCTAAGCTAACCATCAAAAGATGATAAGTAAAAGGGAGAAAGAAATGGGGTTGGAAGACATGCACACACACACGCACACTTATTACAACATTTGCCCTCTCGGTAGAGGGTCCGTATAAATAGGCTAAGCTACGCTAAGCTAAACTACTTATTACAAAACAAAACTAATAAACTATTCTAGTTAACTAATTAGTTGTTACAACACAAATTGATCAGCTAAGCACGCTAACTAATTAAGTACAGAACCAACGAATTAACCGTCTAAGCAAAACAGTTAAAAGGCCTTGAGGATGCATGCATGCTCGGTCGGCTTCCTTCCAAAAATCCGTCGCTTTGCCACTAGTTGCCTTTGTTTGCATTCAACTTGATTTTCGAACACTGAACCAATTTCCAGGCTGCTTTTACTCCGGAACCAGAACAACTTTGGACCACCTCTGAGCCTGAGGATCGTCGTCCACCTGAGGAAGCTGTCGGCCACTTGCTTCTGCACACTCCAATTTTGTTGCAAACAGAGTACAAAAGGGGCAAGGCAAGGCATTTGCAGGGTAAATGTGTACAACCACCCTCCTTATCATTTCTCAAGCTCAAAGAAGTGCGGTACTCAACTCTCGGGCCACCAACCGAGCATCGCAATGCACGATGGTCGAGAAACCAAGTTTGTTCAAGTCAATGAATGCATAAATAACACACAAGACTCAAGAGGCCTCCACCCTATCATGCACAATCAAGGGGGACGACAACTAAGAAATGAGGCATGTTTCATCACTTCAAGTATGAAACGTCTCTCATTTCTTATGTTTGGATTAACGTCCGATCCAAACACATGCAATGGAACACAAACATGTTATCTTGGCATGTTTTACTTTGATTCATTTTGTTTACTCGTTTTAGCTTACCGATAAGCCCTTTAACCGGTTAAGTCCAAAAGTGAGAAGTCCTCTAATTTCAAAGACGGACCAAGCCACAATCTTCTTGAGTATGAAAGAAGCATCATGCCATTGGGCATGAACGCCTCAATTTCGTGCTTAAACCAACAAAGGGCTTAAGACCTCTTTCAAAGTGATACAACAAATGAAAGATGCATGCAATGGTATACATTTCAGCACTGAAATGGCACGACAAATGATGCTAAAACATGCTAACAACTCATGCAATGCATGCTAAGGGGCCAAGAGCACTAAAGCAAGTTAAGGACATTACACATGAGGCATGCATTATCAATCTCAAATGGTCAAACCAACTATGGACAGATCTACACCATGCCAAAACAGTAGCAAAATCATGCTGGAAATGAAGCACCAAAAGCTACAACAACATGCTCATGCATCGGCTCGCAAGCTAGGCATTAAACACAACTCTCAAACACAATGAAAGAGTGATAAATAGGAGAGTATAGCAGAGATATAGGCACTGAAATTACTGACCAAATGATGCCATATCAAGCACACATCACAAATATAGCATGTTAAGGGCCTCCAAACTCAAGACCAGTGAAGCCATTTACACTATAGCTATACAAAGCAAGCCCCAAAAGGCCAAGAACACTCGAAACAGTCCTAAAACATGTCAAAATAATGCCAAAAACATGCACAGAGTATAGCCAAGACAAGCTAGAATGAAAGGCCAAAACACCAAGTACACTAGGCTAATGGGCAAGATTGCACTACAAGTGTAAAAACCAAGTAAGAGGTGACCCCATCAACCAAAATCAGAGTTAAAGCATGTTAAATAATGGCCAAAAACATGCTGGAGTGGAGCCAATACATGCTAGAATTATAGGCTAAGACATGAAGCATGTTAGGCTAGCAAGTAGGATTACACTACAAGTGTATGAAGCATGCTATAGACACCCCATTTTTGACCGACCTTAAGATTCAGACATCATCGATTGAGCGCTCGGTGATTTTGCATGTTTGTGCTCGTTTTGAGTTTCTGGAGACTTCGGCTGAGTGCCTTGTCTCGGGATCTCTTAACTTTCTTCTCTTGGCCTGGTTTTCGGAGCATACCTTGTTGCCTTTCCCTAGAGGGAAACAGAGGCCTGTAGGCCACTTTTTGTAGTCATAGACTAAATTTCCCTCTCGTAGGCCACTTTTTGTTCCCGTAGACTAGTTTTCGAGGCTTCCGGCTGAGTGGCTCGCCTAGCGGACTCTTGTCTTGCTTCCTTTTTGGTTTGTTTTTTAACCAAACCTTGTTATCCTTTGCTTGGAGAGTGGAACAGGGGTGTAGACCAGTTTCTCCCCCTGTAGACCACTTTTCATCCCTGCCAGCCAGTTTTTCTGGTCAGCTAGCTGGGGTTGGTGGTCGGCAGCCTGCCACCACCCTCTACTCTCTGTGCAGAGCACCTTTCCCCCCTCTGCCGGCCAATTGTTCTCCCTGTAGACCACTTTTTGTGGTTGGTCGACTAGTGGGAGTGGTCGGTCGACCACTTCAACTAGTCGGCAGCCTTTCTACTTTTTCTACAGATATTTTTCTTGCTAGCTGTGCCAGTTGTTGGGCACATAAAGCATCCTCCATAGAGGGATTGCACCAAGCTTCTAGCCTGTTGAACAAGCTTGAAGCTTGGATTTCTATGTAAGAGAGCCTCCTCCCTCTTGCTTTAGGTTCAGAAAATTGCATTAGGGCTATACATATCATATCTCTCCTGATTTCTCCATTTCTCTTTATATTTGTGCTTAAAATTGTTGTTTCTTCACACTTTTGCACACAAACACCTAGTGAAACACCACAATCTTGTTGCTGAGGTAGCTGAGGGTCTTGCTTGGACTCAAGAACTGGTTTTAGCTCAGAAAAGTTGCTGGAGTTGCTGCCTTGTTCTTGTTCTTCAAAGGTAAGAGACTAGTCCCTTTAAAGTTTTGTTTTGATGAAGTCTTTGGCCAACTTTGCATGCTTGTTTTGGCTTAGCTTTCAACTGTAAAAAGCTTCATTTTCAAGTGCTTAAAGTTTTTGTTTGAGTCCTCTTTCGTGTTGGGGGTGGTCTACCCCATTTTGTGCCTTGTTTGGCTTTGTTTTGTGCCATCTCTTTAGGCCTTTGAGATCACCTTCTCTTGGCCTTTTAACCATTGAATTCCAGAGGAATTTTAGTGGTGGAAAGTGTGTTTTGAGGCCCCAAATAGGAGAGGGACATCCCCTCTCCATGTGTCTTGGTTGCTTGTGTTGATGGCCTCTTGTTTGAGCTTATTTTTCTAGTAAGGGTTGGCTTGTTCTCAGCCTATTTTTGGCCTTATTTCACCATGGCATAGCTCTGTTGTGGCTTGGTTGAGTCACCCTTTCCATGCTTTTTACACTTGTAGTGTAATCTTGCCATTTAGCCTTGTGTGCTTAATGCCTTGATCCATCATGCTAGCCTATTTTGGTTCTATCTCAGCATGTTTTTGGTGTTGTTTTTCCATAAGATAGCTCTGTCTAAGGGTGGTTTGATTGCCTCTTGTATGCTTCATACCCTTGTAGTGCAATCCTCCTTATAGCCTTAACATGCATCATGCTTTGGGCCACCATTTTAGCATGTTTTTGGCTCCACTCCAGCAAGTTTTTACTCATGTTTTTCCATTCTTAAGCTCTATTTCAAGTCTTTTTGGTCATGCATGCCTTGCTTTGTATAGCTATAGTGCAATCTTGCTCACTGGCCTTGAGTTTCCAAGTCTCTAGCATGCCTTATTTGAGTTGTTTGCATGCTTTGGCCTCATTTCTAACATGATTTCAGTGTGTGTAGTATAGTCATACTCTCTCATGTTTCACACATTCAATGCTTTTGGAGGGTTATGCTTTATGCTTCAGTTATGGGCCAATGTGTATGCGTGCTTGCCTAAGCCTTTGGGCTGCCATCTCAGCATGTTTTTGGTGTTATTTTACGATGTTACAACTCTGATTTTTGTTGGTGAAGTCACCTCTTGCTTGGTTTTGGTAGGTGTAGTGTAATCCTCTTCATTGGCCTTACATGCTCCATGCTTCATGCCTTCAATTTTAGCATGTGTTAGCTCTGGTCCATGCATGTTTTGGCATTATTTTGACCTGCCTTGGGACTGTTTTGAGCCACCTTGGCCCTTAGGGGCTTGCTTGATATGGCTGTGGTGCAAGTGCCTTTGCTAGCCTGATGCCTTGAGCCCCCTAGCATGCTTCCTTTGTGATGTGTGCATGATTTGGCATCATATAACATGTTATTTCAGAGCATATAGCATTGCCATGTTCTCACTTCTTTCACTCTTTGAGTGCTTTTAAGAGTTATGCATTTGCGCCTCGTTTATGGGCCAATGCGTATGCATGCTTGTCTAGGATTTTGAGCTCCCATCCCAGCATGTTTTGGTCTTTGTTTTGACCTAATTGAGCTCTGTCCGTGGCTGGTTCAATCATTTGAGCCGTGTATTGCATGCTTCTTGTGTAGTCCCCTTTAGTAGCCTTGTGCCTTAGGCCTTCTAGCATGCCTTATTTGTGGTGTTTATGTGATTTGGAATTATTTAACACTTGATTTTAGAGCATATAACATTGCCAAATTCTCATGCATATCACTATTTGATTGTGTTTGAAAGTTGTGTTTTATGCCTTATTCATGGGCCAATGCATGAGCATGCATTTTATTGCTTTTAATGCTAGCATTTCGGACCATTTTGGCCACTGTTTTGGCATGGTTTAGGTATGTCCATATGTGGTTTAAGTCGACTAAACATTGTATTGCATGCCTCTTGTATAATGCTCTTTACTTGTTTTGATGCCTTAAGTTTCCAAACATGCCATGCATGCATTGCTTATATGATGGAACCTTATGCATGCCACATTAACATTGATAGATACGCATGTTGTTTGTATGTTGTTGCATTGCATGTTGTTTGCATGTTGTTGCATTGCATTGTGTTGGGAATGTTGTCACATTGCATTGTGTTTGGATTGGATGTTAATCCAAACACGAGAAACTAGGGGTGTTTCATACTTGAAGTGATGAAACGCACCTCATTTCTTGGTCGCTAACCCTCTTGATCAAGCGTGATAGAGGCAGACGCTCTTATGTGTTATTTGTGCGTTCGTTGACATTAACTCGTGCAATCTTGGCTTCTCGGCCATCATGCATTGCGATGCTTGGTTGGTGGCCCGAGAGTTGAGAACCGCACTCTCTTGAGCTTGAGAAATGATAGGGAGTGTGGTTGTGCACACATACTTTGCAAATACACTGTTGTGCCCCTTTTTGTTCTCTATTGCAGCAAAACTGGAGTTTGGCAGAATTTCTGGCCGGCAGACTAGTAAAAGTAGCTGGCCAACCACTTTTTCTGGTCTACCACAATTTTTTTTGGTCTATAAGTGGTCTACAGCCTTCTTTTCTGGTCGGCAATGCACCAGAGGGTCCCCATGTTGGAGTAGAAGCATTTTGGAAGTTTGTACAACTTTCAGAGAACAAATCAAATGCAAACAGAGACAAGTCTGGGCATAGCAATGGATTTTGGAGCGAGAAACCAAGTGCATGCATTGTTCAACTTTCCAAAGCAGAGCTGAGTATTGTGGTTTAATGCTTACTTGATTAATTAGCATGTTTATGTAATTTAATTAATTTGTTAATTAGCTAAAGTGATGTAATAATTAGTTGTAGCTAGTTATTCAATTTGTTGTGTAATAACTAGTCTAATTAGCTTAATTAGATTAGTTGCTTAGCTTAGCTTAGACTAGCTTAGCTCATTTATTCGGACCCTCCGTCGAGAGGGCAAATGTTGTAATAAGTGTGTGTGTGTGTGTGTGTGTGTGTGTGTGTGTGATGCATGTCTTCCAACCCCATTTCTTTCTTCCTTTTACTTATCCGCTTTCGGTAGTTAGTTTTAGGGCATGTTTCAATTAGCATACTTATGCTTTGCATGCATGCATCATTCATTCGTCTTGCATGCACCGGGCTCGGCGCATCATTCAAACTGCATTGTATTTCAATACACTTTCTTGAATACTTGTCTCAAAGCATTTTATCAAGTGTTGCATTCATATGCCATCTTAGAATAGCCGAGCCTACTTAGTTGCATTTTCCATGTGTTGCATTAAGTGTTGTTGACATAGCTAGGATCATGCATTGATTACTAACTAGCTTTTGTTTGGCTCGAAGTACACTGTAAGTGTTTATGCTTTAGCATCCTTGCATGTGTGTAAATGATTGCCATGACAGCATGCTTGCCATGAGGCTATTTGCTTATCTGCTATAACTGAATGAATGCCTGTGGATGAAGGCTTCATTGCTTGAATTGGAACAATTCATCAAAATATGCGTTTTGAGCCCACTTTGCGGAGTGGCAAATGTTGTGTTCAAAGCCCACTTGAGGGTGGCAAATCCGCGCTTTAGCCTACTTGTGAGTAGCACTTTCAAACCATTTTTCCAAAAAACAAACATGAGATGTTTTATTCCAATTTGAGTGATTCAGTCTATACTTGTATGTTGTGCGCATCACATAGTAATTCTAGATTAATAACCGGAATAAGAACACATGTGTTTGTGAAAACAACATATTATGTTTAGTAGAGGCCGATCCTTTGATCGAGCGAGCAAGGGTGTTCATTTCAGGACCTTCCCCTCTCGTACCCAAGTTCCTGAGCTGAGGCAACTTTGGTGATGATGGACACGTGGCCTTAGGCATGAGTCAAGGTTTCCAAAATTTCTCAAAACAAAACATTTAGGTGGCGACTCTAAAATCTGGCAAAGCAGTCCATGTTTGGCGCTTTTTGATTAAAATTGATTTTCCAAAACGATTTGCCAGATTTGAACTCTTTGGTGATTTATCAGTCTTACATTACACTTTGTGAGATTAGATTCAGAACCGTGATAGGAGTCCGAATTGTTGTAGCTAAGAACTACAATTCGCGCCCTCGAGGGCGGAGCGGAGTTTAAGCGGTCTACAGTTTCTGGCGACTCTGCTGGGGATTTAGAGACCTTGACTCGAACATCATGATATGTTGTTTTGTTTACACTTATGTGTTTCTTTGCACTGCATTTGCATTGGTGCACCTAGGACACCGTATTTGCCATCTGTTATTCCTAAACGGTTTACCGGAGGCTTGCTTGGAGAAGCGTGCCATAAGGCTGACCGGTTACGGGCTCTGCCACAATGGGAACACAAACCTTGGTTGTTACCGAGGCACCCTTTTTTGACCATTCGACCTAGCTGCATATCGAAAACTATAGTGACCATTCCAAACTAGGACATGTTGCTTAACCGCTGCGTGCGTAGTGAAACCCTAGCTCCTGACAAGATAGGACAGGGGAATCCTACCCCACCATAGGGGTGTTTTGGCTCTTACTTGCTTGATATGTACAGTCAGAGTGTGTCTCTACAGGTTGTATGTATCAGTTTATAAGTCTGGGTATCAGGCCTGTGGGCATCAGTATTTGGGGAATCAGTTTTACCTGAGGGTATCAGATTTGGGAACAGTGATCAGTATTGAGAACAGTGTGTTCAGCTTACCAATGTCAACTGTGTGTTGTCTTAATTTAAGCCGAAGCGTTGTCCGTTTTTCTGCTTATTGTTTCCTTATTATGCTTTATTCATCTTTTTCGAAAGTAGTTTACCATCATTGCTTCCGACCAGGCAGATATTCCCCAAGCACTCTGGATCAGAGGTTGAAGGCTTCATCGATCTGAGGATCTAGTTGACGGACAAGCAGTGTTCCTTTCATTACCCCCGGTTACTAGACGGAGGTCAATTAGGCACAGTTCATCAGTACAGCGGTTACTAGATCAGCGGTCCGTATCCACCCCACCAGTGAGTAGTCGGGCTGAGGTTTCCGTTTCTACCGCAGAGAGAGATACACCTGTTGTTCAGTTAGATCAGCACCTTATGACAAATATGGAGGACATGATGCATCAGCTCCAAGAGACCATGCAAGCCATACAGCGGGATGCTGCCCGCCAGGCAGAGTTTGCCGCGCGTCAGGCAAAAGTTGTGGCGCAACAAATGGAGCTGATTGCCAGACTTCAGCAACAACAGCAACCACAACAAGCTGAAGCATTAGCTTTGCATCCACCCCCACCCCCACCTAGAGTTCCAACACTCAGGGAAACTACAAACGTCCAGGAAAATACGGACGTCCCAGCGGGGCCAGTTCCACCCCCAATCCTACCTTAGCTGTCCAAAGGACCGACTAATCTAGTGGGTACACCGTTTGAATTTGAGGTGGATCCAACTGCGCTGAAAGTGAGCAAGCTAGAAAAGCTGTTCAAAAAAGCTCAAGGCGTTAATTCCATTCTGGACATAGAGGATGGATACACCGATTCGGCGGTGACTTTGCCGGACCGGTTCAAGATACCGTATATAGACCGTTTTGATGGTTCGGGGGATCTCATGGTACACGTACGGTTGTTCTCAGATATCCTAAAGCCAATGGGCCTCTCCAGACTGCAAAAGCTTTCCCTCTTTGGCCGGACCCTGTCGGGTGTCGCGGCCATCTGGTATGCGAAGTTGGAAGATTCCATCAAGAGAAGTTGGGAAGAAATGGGCGAGGCCTTCATCGCCCAATACTCATACAACACACAGATCGAGATCACAACTCGTGATCTCGAGACAACCAGACAGGAGCCGAAAGAGGGCTTCTCTGACTTTGTAACCTGTTGGAGGGCCAAAGCTTCTATGATGACCATCAGGCCGGTTGACAAGGATCAGATACAGATGGTTGTGCGCAACCTCCAACCCAAGCTGATGCCAAAAATGATCGTCTTACCCCTTCCCACCTTTGAGGATTTACACGAGATTGGGGTACAGATTAAGGACGCTATGAAGCAGGGTCTGATTGACCACGAGAGAGAGCAGCCCAAGAGGGCATTTACCCGCAGTTCAAATGCAGGCACGAGTAGTGCTGCAGCTGCCAGAACTTTCGATGTGCGCATGGTCACCACCACCACTCCAAAAACACTTACAGCTACACCCTTCACCGGTGCGTCCGAAACCAGCTCAGAAACAGCCAGATATCCACCCCGAGGCCAAAGAACCTTTACTGCACTGTACATGTCTCTGTCAACGGCCCTTAGGGTCCTGATCAAAAAGGGGCATCTGAAGCCCCTAGATCCGCGACCATTACCAGGTAAACTTCATTTTTCCCATAACCTGGCCAAATACTGTGCCTTTCATCAGCAGCACGGTCATGACACCGACCAGTGCTACAGACTGCGTCATGAGATCCAGGATCTGATTGATAATAAAGTGATTGCGCCTCCAGAGAAGCCGAATGTCACCACCAACCCACTCCCACAACATAACCAAGCTCCACCACCCAAACACCTCAACCTGATCCAACCCGCGACCATTCCATATGACCCGAGCATATACATCACACCTTCCCACTTACCCAAGCCTGAGGTGTTCATTCCAAACAGCATAGACTTGTGCATGTTGAGCATCTCCCAAACCCAACCTGAACTGGGGTGACTTTGGAGGCAGAGGGGAATGTTGATTCAGAGCCCGAGGGGTCTGGGAGCTTTGTGTACAACCCGAGTGGTTATATCACATCAACAGACCAGGTTAAGCCGAGGGTAGAGTTGCCAGTTGGGGTAAAGATCAGTGTGGTTCGGGAAGATAGACCGAGTCAGGGGCTAGATGACCTAACAAAGTTGGAGGAGGATATTGCAAATTTGCAGTTCTTTGAAGAACAGGATCGGGGGGACGGGACTGTCAACTGGTTTGATCTGGATGGATCGACATAAAATACTGGGTGGCTTAGCGACCAGCCAGATGTTGTTAAAGAATCTCAGCCAGAACAGGGACTGTCAGGAATGAGAACATCAGCAGTGGCCAGAATGGCCGAAAATCATAAAGAATTGCCAGAGAGCACCGGTGCAAAGAATTTTGTTCGGGATCCGGGCAATTTGAGTATAGTAGACACGGAACAGGAGGCTATACTGAAGCGGCTTGAACAGGAAAAGATCAAGGATCCTGAGAGGGCTAGGAAGGCCAAAGCCCCTGCGGGGACGGAATGTGCTGTGAGCACAGAAACAGTTACAACGGAGCCGAACAGCTGTCTGTCAATTGCCAACGGGATGTGGTTGGAAGACGACGACTTACGTCTTGCCCACACTGACGAAGATTGGGGGCAGAACCAACCGGATGACACCTGGTATGTCGAGGAGGTTGACCATATGACCAGGAGTGGGCAGTATTTCAAGCCCCCACACTTGGACCAATTGGAAACGTCCGGGAAGGACTAAGAAGCAAAGAGGCAAAAAGAAAAACTGCTCGAGGAGGAGGCTGTACTGAAACAGCTCAAGAAAATTCAAGCAGACATCTCCATCTGGGGACTACTTATGGCCTCAAGAGTACATAGACAATCTGTCATTTCTGCCATGGATAGGGCCAAGCTTTCAATCGATACAACTCCAGAGCAGTTGGTAGGGTTGGTTTTCCTGGGAGGAGCTTTCCCGACCTTGACCGTCACTAACAAGAAACTGCCGCCTGAGGGCTCAGATCATAACAAACCGCTCTAAATCTCTGTCGAGTGTAGAGAGAAATGGATACCGGTGGTCCTTGTTGACAGAGGATCTGGTATCAATGTATGTCCGTTGAGAACAGCATATGCTATCGGGTTGAAGCCTGCGGATTTCGTGCCTATTGCCCAGGTGATACAGGCCTATGATAACACCAGCCGAGAGGTGATGGAGACTGTACAGATTCAGACTCAGGTGGGTTCGGGGCAACAGGACATTGATTTTCATGTCTTGGATGTTCCCGCCACATTCAATCTACTCTTGGGGTGGCCGTGGTTGCACCAGGTGAAGGCTGTCTGTTCCACCCTGCACCAAATGTTGAAATACCCCCACGGAAAGGGGTTGGCGATTGTTTTTGGGAATTCTACAATACATCCACCGCCAAAGGTTTCTACACCAATTCTAGAGATTGAGCATGGTGCGGAGGATGTGTTTTTTTCAGGATTCACCCTAGCCGAGGCTCGAGTTGTACATAATATTCTAGCTGTTGATGAGGGGCTATACGTCAGCGCACAACCTGTCTACCTTATGAACAAGCTTTAGCACATGCCCGGGATGGGATTAGGGCGAAGTGGCAGGAAGGACATTGTAGTATCGATCGAAGTGCCGCACAACCCATATACCTTTGGATTAAGTTATCTGCCTACCAAAGAGGATTAGGCGAGGAGAGGAAGAGAGATGGCGGGAAGAGCCAAGGCAAAGCAAGCTGGGAAACTTTACGAGTTGATGCACCAACCTATCTGTAGCACGCGTCCCGCGAGGGGCCCTCGCTACAGTTCGGACTCGATTTTTTTGTTTGCGGTTCTTAGTCTGAACCAAAGAGTCCAGATCCAGCAAATCGTTTTGAGAAACAGATTTTTAAAAAGAAGTGCCAAACATGGACTGCTTTGCCAGATACAAAGTCGCCACCTAAATATTTTTTAATGGGGAAATTTAGGAAACCCTGACTCGGTGCCGAAGGCCACATGTCCGTCATCACCGGAGTTGTCTCGGCTCGGGAGCTTGGGTACGATCGGGGAAGGTCAGCTGTGAGCACCCCCTTTCGCCCGGTCCGAAGACCGGCCTCTACTAACCATGATATCCGATTTTGAAAACATTACGTGTTCTTATTCCATTTATTAGCCTAGAATTACTATGTTATGCGCGCAGCAAACAAGTATAGACTAGATTGCCTAATTTGGAAATAAGCATTGCATATCCGTTCGGTTTTGAAAAGCGCTTTGGAATTTGCTACTCGCAAGTAGGCTAAAATACGGATTTCAATGAGTTTTTCCAACTCAAACAATCCAACCTCCACCCACAGACATTAAAACAATTTAACACATAAGCACTTAGCCGCATGACAGGCATACTGTCATGGCAACACTCACACACATGCGGGATGCTAAAGCATAAATACTTACATCGTACTTCGTGCCAAAACAATAAACTAGTTAGCAAACATGCATGTCCTAGTTCATGTTAAAAATGGCTAATGCATCACATGCAAAAATGCAATCTAGGCAGGCTCGGCTAACCCCAAACATGGCATGTGAAATACGATTAATCGACGCACATATTCAAATTGGAATTGAAGTACAAATGCAGTTAGCATGATGTACCGAGCCTAATGTATGCAATACAAATGCATGAATGCACGCATGCATAGCATAAGGTATGCTAATTTTAAAGATGCCCTAATCTACCATCATAAGCAGGTAAATAAAAGGGAAGAAAGAAGTGGGGATTGGAAGACATACACACACTCACCCACTCTTATTACAAATTTGCCCTCACTCAGAGGGACCAAATAAATATTACAAATTAATTAACTACGCAAGCTAATTAAATATTACAAATTGCCTAATTAACTAAGCAAATTAACTTAAGCTAAGAAAACAGTAAATCGCCTCGGGAAATGCGCCGCCATGCATGAGCTGCCTCTGTTTTCCTTCCTTCACTCCTCTGGAGGTTGCCAAAACCTCAGGACTGCTTCTCTGGACATTGAGGAGTGCCACCGGCTGAATAGAATTACCACCGGCAGTGTGGTGTAGTCACCGGCACAAGATGAATCCATCGGCTGCTCGTTTACTGCCGGTCGGCAATATATACTGCCGGTCGGCAAGGAATGCCTGCAGAACCTGCAATTGACAGCAAGAGAGGGCAAGGCAAAGCATGGCAGCACAATTCAAGGCATATATGCACCAATCATGTCCTTTATCATGGTAATGACTCAAAGGGGCATGTGTCTCGATTCTCGGACCACCAATCACGCATTTCCATGCATGATGGCCCAAGGAATCAAGTATGCAACTTTGATTTCAAATGCGTGCAAACCAAATCAAACCAAAGTCCCAATCCCTATCACCAAATCAAGGGGCAAGGAATGCATGTTGATGCAATGCAACCTAAGCATGTTATCATTCATGCAACATGAACAATGCAATGTACTTATGCAAAGCATACAAGCAAACATGCAAGGTAAGCATGCAAACCAAATGGAGGATGGACTTAAGCATGAATTAGGCAGCCCTAAATAGTCCTAAAACAGTGGCCAAAATGCCCAAAAATGGAGGCTAAACACACGTGCACACATACCCATGTTATGGTCCAAGCCTCAAGCATTAAACAAGCAACATTCAAGCACACTCTAAAAGAGATTTCATGGACAATTAGCATGCAACATGAGCTCTAAAATCATGCTATAAAATGATGCCCAAATCATGTTAAACAAGATGGGCAAATGCATGCAAGCATGGTCCAAATACTTGAGGCAAGTCATGAAGCTTTGAAGCACATTTAGCATAACAATCACGGCATGCATTAAACAACTAAAAACAGATTTTTAGCATGTTAAAACAAGGCTAAAGGACTACTTAGATGGCATCTAAGTGGCTCAAATTTAGAGACATGCACGATGGTCAAAACATGGAGCATGCAACACATGCTTCCGAAGCATTAAAGAGGCATGCAAGGCAATCAGGCAAGCATGTTTAAGGTACTGGAATAGCATGGAAAATGGTTCCAAACCATTGAAAATTATACAAGCGATGCATGCTACACACTTATGCACTTAAGACCAACAAGCCAAACATGCAAAGGGGCTATACTAAGCATGCCAAGATCAACCCAAACACTTATGGACAGACCTAAAACATGTCAAGATAAGCACAAAATCTTCACAAATGTAAGCCTAAAGCATGCTAGAAACAAAGGCACACAACCTAAGACATGTTAAGGGATCACAAGGCATTACATGGCAACTATGCTAAGCATGCATGGAGTACCAAAACCAATTTAAAAGCATGTTATATTATGGAAATATAAACATGAAAAAAACAGTCTATACATACTCAACACACACTCAAACATAGGCTCCCTCAAGAGGCCAAAAAAAAGGTCCATTTCAAGGACAACAAGGAGAGGGGGTGGCCCTCCCTTTTTGGAGACTTCAAGGCACCATCTTCACCACTGAAATCCCTCAAGATTTCAGTGGTGGAGAGGCCCAAACACCAAAGTCTCGAAACTAGCACAAAATAGCACAAAATGAGGCCTTTCAAGGCCTAAGAGAGGTCAAACACCTCCAAACCACAAAACACTCTTAATAAACAATCAAGAGGGCCTAAAAACAAAATTTTTTTGTATTATACACTAAGCTCAAAAACGATTTTAAGATAGGTAAAAACAAGATGCAAAAATGGGAAATAATGGGACTAGATTCTCACCCTTGAAGACCCCTTTACAAATGATGCTCCAATGGCCCTCCTTGGCTTGAATCCAACACCAAAACACCAAAATCAGTCCCTTAGAACCTCAGTAGCTAAGTGAAGGTGAAACACTAGGTGTTTGTGTGCAATAGTATGGACTAAACACACTAAAACACACACAAGAGGGAGATATAGAGATAGAAGGTGTATGGATTCTAACCCTAGAACTCAAAACCCTAAAAATGGCTGTCTAAATATCTCTCAAGTGTTTCAAGTCTCTAACTCTTGCAACAAGAGAGAGCCCCTCCCTTTATGGAACTTCTTGTCTTGTAAAGCTTACAAGACAAGCTTCATAAGAGGGAGATCCCTCCATACACGTGTATGGAGGGGAGCAAAAGGCAAGACAGCTGTCTTAAAATATCTGCAAAAGCAGATGCACAGTAGTCGGCCGGCCAAAAATGCCATTTTGGCAAAAAAAAGTGCCGGCCGGCAATAAATAGTGCCGACCTGCAACAAAGAGTGCCGACCGGCAACAAAATGTGCCGATGGCAGCAAAAACCAGCCGGTGACCTCTAGCCACTGCCGGTGGTGTGTGGGGATGCCTCACAAGGCATTCCTTGCCCCTCCAAGGCAAAACACAAGTGTTTGATGTAAAACCAGACACTAAACAGTCAAGTTCGGAGATCCTGAGGCAAGGTGCCCGAGCCGAGACCACCAGGAACTCCAAACGAACACAAACATGGATAATCACCGAGTGTTCAAACGGTGACGTCCAAGTCTTGAGGACGGTCAAAAATGGGGTGTCTACACTATCCAGGGGACCCTGAACGGATTCTTTGTCCGGGAGGGAGAAGACTTCCCGTTCTGCGGCTTTCCGGAGCCATGGCTAAATGTAGAGAGGCGGCGCTTGCCAGGATTTCAGATTTTCTTTGACTTGCAATTGTCCGGGGATGAAGTTGCCGAAGAACAGACAGACCCACCAGCTGAGGCTGAGCAGTACAAGGAAGAGGATTCCGAGAGCACAAAAATTGAGATGGGGGTAGCAATGGCTTGTCCACTCTCAGATCCTTAGATCGTATTGGAATGCTTGGGGGATAACTTCTCGGTTTCCATGATCGGGAATGAAGCGGATGTGGGCCCGTCTTCAGGCATTCTCGATGCATCCATCGCACCCTCCCTCATCTGGCAATATGAGGAGGGCTTTTTATCGAGCAGTTCCGGGTCAGGTAGTGAGCCGGAATCTAATTCCACTGAGTTTGTGGAGTCGGAATCAGGTTCCAGCTCGTCTGAGTCTGAGTCCGGTATTCTTGGGGGGGATAACCCGGATGCCACTGTCCTGTCCAGGTCATCTTTTCCTTTTTCCTTTGAGTCTGTTATAACAGAGGAATCAGGCGGACTGGATGTTATTAATGAGAATGGTACGGTTGTGGCTTCTGAGTACTTTTTTGTGCCTTTAATTTATTGCATTAATCAGGATTTTCAAAATTTTGATGAAAACGTCGAGGAAGAAATTCCTCCGATTTTACAACGTTTGATTGATCAAGAGTATAAGAGGTTTGTAAAACCTTTGGTGGATGAAATCACCACAATTAACGTTGGTACTGAGAAGGACTTTCAGCTCGTCCAGATCGTGGCTACGTTGTCTTCGAAGGAGCACGAGCGCTTAGTCGCTTTATTAAAACATTTCAAAGATGTTTTCGCGTGGTCCTACGAGGGCATGCCTGGAATCGATCCTGAGATTGTACAGCACCGGATCCCTCTTGACCCAAAGGCCTGACCTGTTAAGCAGAAGCTCCGAAGAATCTTCCCAGACTAGGTTCTGAAGATCAAAGAAGTGGTCACCAAGCAGATTGACGCAGGGTTCCTGTTGGTATCTGAATACCCTACTTGGTTGGCCAGTCCGAAGGACAACTTTCCTCTGCCACATATCGACGAATTAGTGGATTTCACTGCTGGGCATGCGTTGCTCTTGTTCATGGATGGTTTTTCAGGCTACAATCAGATTTTGATGGCACCTGAAGATAGGGAGAAGACTGCTTTCACCACCCCGTGGGGAACCTATTGTTATAGGGTGATGCTGTTCAGCTTGAAAAACGCTGGGGCTACATATCAACGGGTTGCGACCACAATTTTGCACGATATGATCCATAAAGAGGTTGAGGTGTATGTGGACGACATGATTGTCAAGTCCAAGGAAAGAGAGGGCCACTACACCGCCTTGCAGAAATTCTTCCAACGGATCAGAGAGTATCATTTGCGGCCAAATCCTCAGAAATGTACATTTGGTGTTACAGCAGGGAAAATGCTGGGGTTCTTGATCACACAAAGGGGTATCGAGGTCGATCCTTCTAAAATCAGGGCCATCTTAGAAATGCCACCACCGAGGACTGAAAAGGAGGTGCGAGGCTTTCTGTGTAAAGTGCAATTCATAAGACGGTTTATTGCAAAATTAACCTTGACTTGTGAACCACTGTTTGGTCTCCTGAAGAAAGGAAAGAAGTTCCAATGGGACGACCGATGCCAACTTGCTTTCGAGCAGATGAAGCAATATCTACAAAACCCACCTGTGTTGTCACTGCCTGAGCTGGGGAAACCGTTGATTCTATACCTATCAGTGACGAAAACGATGATGGGCTGCATGCTTGCACAAGAGTCTGAGGACAAAGTAGAGAAGGCTATCTACTACTTGAGCAAGAAAATGCTAGATTACGAGACCCGCTACACTCCGCTGGAGAGGGCTTGTCTGGCCTTGGTATGGTCTACCAGAAAGCTGAGGCACTACCTGTTACCTCACTCTGTAATACTGGTTTTGAGATTAGATCCCATCAAATATCTCTTCGAGAAACCAGCACTTACGGGTAGGCTAGCCCATTGGTTGCTTCTGCTTCCCAAATTCGATCTAAAGTACATGACAAGCAAGTCAGTGAAAGGGAGAGCAGTAGTGGAGTTCCTAGCCGACCACCCAGTTGAAGGGGATGAAGCAGTTGAATATTTGTTCCCAGAAGAGGCCATTTTGCATGTCGAAAAAGAGACTTGGACGATGTTCTATGACGGAGCATCAAACCAATATGGGTATGGGATAGGGGTGTTGCTGATAGCACCTAACAATTCTTGTATACCTTTAGCATTCAAACTCCGGTTCAAAGTGTCGAAGAATGAGGCAGAGTATGAGGCATGTATTGTTGGACTAGAAGCCACCCTAGAACTAGGGGCAAAACGGTTGGATGTCATCAGGGACTCAAACCTTGTTGTATCTCAAGCTAAAGGAGATTGGAAAGTTAAAAAAGAAAAGATGAGAATTTACCACCAGACCTTGGACGTTCTAATTCCTCGGTTTGAGAAACTGAATTCCGCCCATCTGTTAAGGGAGAACAATAGGTTCATTGATTCTTTAGCAACTCTATCTTCTATGATAGACATCCCTTTCGGAGTCTGGATACGTCCGATCATCATTGAACCGAAATTCATGCCGGCCTACGAGCTGATTGCTGCCATAGATGAGGTACAAGATCAAAACCGCCAGTATTACGACATTTGGAACTTCTTGGAAAAGGAAGCGTATCCACCAGGGGCAAATGCCAAAGATAAGAAGGCAATTTGAAGAATGGCTACTTAGTTCATTGTCTGCAGGGGTAAACTGTACAAGAGGGGTCATCTCGGGATGCATAAGCTATGTGTTGATGTTGAAAAATCCAAGCGCCTGATGGAGGCCATCCATGAAGGGGAGTGCGGAGCGCACACGAGTGGGGTGATGCTAGCCCAGAAGATCCTTAGACAGGGTTATTACTAGTCAACCATGGAGGAGGATTGTATTGGCTTTGTCCAGTAATGCCACAAATGTCAGATCCATGCAAACCGCATGAAGATTCTGCCGTCGAAGTTGTACAACATGACTTCGCCATGGCCGTTTTCAGTCTGGGGGATTGATGTGATTGGGGTTGTCACTTCGAAGGGGTCCAACGGCCATGAGTACATTCTGGTAGGGATAGACTACTTTACGAAGTGGGTTGAGGCCCAATCTTACACGGTGTTGAAGGCATCGCATGTCACTAAGTTCATCAGGAACAACATCATCTGTCGCTACGGGGTCCCGAATGAGATTATTTCAGATAATGGTTCCCACTTCAAGAAGGAGGTGATCGACCTGTTGGAGAAGTACAACGTGGCTTTTCATAAGTCATCTACATATCGGCCGCAAACCAACGGAGCTGTTGAGGCCACCAACAAGAATATCAAGCATATCTTGCTGAAGACGGTGGAAACCTACCGGGACTGGCCAGATAAGCTGGCATTTGCTCTGTGGGTCTACCGGACTTCAATTCGAACTTCTGCTAGGGCAACTCCGTATTCCTTGGTCTATGGGATGGAGGCTGTTTTGCCTATCGAAGTTGAGGTCGCATCATTACGGATATTGGCTGAGTGTCAGATAGCTGAGGCGGATTAGCAGCAAAGTAGGTTCGAAGAACTCATGCTCTTTGATGAAAGAAGGCTGAAAGCACTGTATCACGTCCAGGGTTATCAACGAAGAATTGGCAGGGCTTTCAACAAGAAGGTTAAGTCCAGGAATTTGAAAGAGGGCAATCTAGTGCTCAAAGACAACTGAGCTCCCATCCACGACCTTAGGGGCAAGTTCAGACCTAATTGGACTGGTCCTTACATCATCAAGTCTATCTGGTCGGGTGGAGCTGTCATTCTGATGGATTTAGATTGCCTAGAGTTCTCCCAGTTGATCAACATGGACAAGTTGAAGAAATACTATACCTGAGTGGCTCGCTAAGCCGAAAACCCGAAAGGGCGACCTAGGCAAAAGTTAGAGCACAGAAAATTTGAAATAATAAAAACTAAGCTCGCAAGGTTGAAAACCCAGAAAGGGCGGCCTTGGCAAAAGTTAGAGCGCAAAAGGAGAGTGTTAATACACGAGTGAACCAGAACTGAACTGTGTAAGGCTTGATTCCCATCTTTGGGATACGTAGGCAACTTCATTCCGAAGTCCAGCCATAAACAATTCCAAATCAACTCTGTCCATGTGATCATGTTGGTCATCTTTGTCTTTTCTACATTGAAGAGCTCGGTTGTGATCTCTAGTGCAGTGCTATTCAAACTAGGGGCAACTTTCCAGTTGCTAGATCCGGGGTTGTACATCTCAGTGATAGATCTCGAGCGTGTCCAGTTTTGATTCATATCGAAAATGGTTTTGAAAAGTTCTAATAAAAGTTGATTTTTCTCAAATTAATCTTTTTACGACTTAGACCATTTTTAGACCAAACAAAAAATTTTCAATACCCACAACCTTCAATTACATTGATTTCAGTACAGAGTTCTCCTACTCTTGAATACAAATTGAAGTTGCTTTTTATTACATTCATAAAGAAAACTTGAAAGTACTGATAAAGCAATAAACTCAGGGCATAGTCAGGTGTTCCTGCGCCCCCTCCCAGAGCTGGTCGAAGCCTTTGATGCCAAAGTAGGCCCAACCTGGGCCTCTTCATTAAGCCAAGCTATGCACTCGTCAAAGAGGGTGCAACTGAAAGTGGGAGCGGGGGCCAAAAGCTCTCTCATCCTCCATGTTGTGGCATACCGAGCTAGCTGTGCGCCTCGGACTGGAAATGCGGAAGGGTACTCTATCCCTTCTTCTGGGCGGGTCTAATCATGTCCAAATTGGCGCCGGATTCGAAATGGAAAGTAAAGTACGCAGTGTGTCAAGATGATCAACTGAATCCCTGGCTAGCGAGACATGTTGTAGCTCATTGCTGATAAATTGAGCCAAGGGCAGTGCCAAACAATGTTGATAGCAGACAAACTGCACATCCATTCGCACCACCATCCCTCATCAGGGGCATCGACTAGACGTCACCGGAACAAATAGCCGTGAGCTGAATATGCTGGGCATGAGTCCACAACCTTCAATTTATCCATCAACCATATCTAGGGAGGGATGAAAAATGAGAGATTAAAGAATAGAGAGATGTACGTGGAGAGAAAAGTGAGAAAAGGGTTTTGAGAGAAAAACCAAGCTTGAGGGCCAAGTGATGTAAGGAATACACATGTGAGATAGGGTGGTAAACATTACCTGCAGCAGTAGTAGACTCCCCACGAATCTAGTCATCTCCTGGCGATGGAAAGCATCTAAACCCATTAGTGCCTCAGCTAGCATCGTGGCAATACAACTCTTGCCCTCTTTTAAACCTTGGGCAACCACAATCAAATGGGCGCTAGACCCTCCGGAGCCTTGGGCAAGCAAGAAATGAGACAACATGTACAAGCAAAGTGCATGTCACCGAAAACCCTACCAGTGATGATCGCCGCGGTCACCGGCATCAGAAAACCGACGAAGCAGGCTCGGAATGTCCAGTTCTCCGTCGCGAATCAAAGACCGAGCATCATGCAAAGTGAGCCCGTACATCCATCCTAAGGCTTGGATATGGCCAAAGCGGAATTGGGGCAAGATCTCTTCATCGCGTTGAGACTCCATCAAAGCTTGGAAGTCTTCGAAAGTAGGTGTGGACGCACCCTCGGGCTTATGCTACCACAGTTCGGACTCATTTGTCACGGTTCTTAATCTGATCTCGCAAAGTGCAATGCAAGACTGATAAATCACTAGAGAGTCCAAATCCGGCAAATCATTTTTTGGAAAACAGATTTTTAAGAAAGAAGTGCCAAACATGGACTGCTTTGCCAGATACAGAGTCGCCACCTAAATATTTTATTTTGGGGGGATTTAGGAAACCCTGACTCGTACCTAAGGCCACGTGTCTGTCATCACCAAAGTTGTCTCGGCTCGGGAACTTGGGTACGATTGGGGAAGGCCATCTAGGAGCACCCCCGCTCGCCCGATCAAAGATCGGCCACTACTAAACATGATATCTAGTTTTTGAAAACACATGTGTTCTTATTCCGGTTAATTAGCTAGAATTTACTAAGTGATGTGCACAACACACAAGTATAGACTAGATCGCCTAATTTGGAACAAAGCATCGCATATTCATTTGTTTGGAAATGGTTTGAAGTTTGCTACTCACAAGTAGGCTAAAATGAGGATTTCAATAAATTGTCCCAATTCAAACAATCCAACCTTCACCCACAGGCATTCAGGTAGTTATATCACATAAGCAAATAGCCTCATGGCAAGCATGTTTTCATGTTAACACTCACATACATGCAAGATACTAAAGCATAAACACTCACAGTGTACTCCAAGCCAAAATAAAGAACTAGTTAGCAATCAATGCATGATCCTAATTTATGTTAAGATGACTAATGCAACACATACGAAATGCAACTAGAAATAGGCTCGGCTATTCTAAGATGGCATATGAGATGTAATTTAGTACATGTATTCAAGTCGGAATTGAAATACGATGCAGTTAGCATGATGCGCCGAGCCCGGTGCATGGAATACAGATGAATGGATGCAAATATGCATAGCATAAGGATGTTAAAATGAAATATGTCCTAAAACTAACCATCATAAGCAGGTACGTAAAAGGGAGAAAGACGTGAGGTTGGAAGACATGCATCACACACACACACGCTTATTACAAAATTCGCCCTCTCGATGGAGGGTCCGAATAAATAATAAAAACCACATAATTAACTAACTAACAAGCTAATTAATTATTACACAACTTTAACAAATTAAATAAATTAATTAAATTACAAAAGCAGTAAAGAGGCCTCGAGAAGAGGGATGCATGCATGCTTGGACGGCTTCGCTCGGAAATCCATCGCCATGCTTCATGTTGCCTTTGTTTGCACTGCTCTGAACCTCTAAAAACTATACCGACTTCTATGATACTTCTGAACCACCTTGGGGACCTGCTGAGAGTCCATCGGCCAAGAGATAGGGCCATCGGCCAAGAGATAGGGCCATCGGCCAATGGAATGGTGCCATCGACCAATGATAAGGCTCTCGGCCAAATGTTTGTTGCCGATCGACACTGAACATGGTCGGTCAACCATACCTTCCTGCAAAATGCTGTTTTGCAGCAACAGAGGACAAACAGAGCATGGCAATGCATTTTCAAGGCAATGTGTGCACAACCACCCTCCCTATCATGTCATGAGCTCAAGGGAGTATGGTTTTCGACCCTCGGACCACCAATCACGTATTTCAATGCATGATGGTCGAAGAGGCCAAGTGTGCAATTCAATATGGAATGAAATGCACAAAACACATAAGGGGCCCCAACCTCTATCATGATTGATCAAGAGGCAAGGGAATGCACACTCAATACAATGCAACCTAAGCATGAAAGCAAGCATGCAAAGAACCCAAGCATGCAACAACATGCAACAATATCATGCAACGCGCCTATTATGCAATAGGCATACAACCTAAGCATGTAAAGATGCATGGCATAGGTATGTGACAACAATACCAACAATAAGCATGAGACAACATGTAATCCAACAAGTGTGCAAGATGGATGAATATGCAACAACATATCAATTAGCGAGCATGTAACAACATGTAATGTGCCAAGTATGCAACAAGCATGCAACAACATGCGAAGATGGACTTAAACTAAAATGGACAGCTCTCAAACACGCCCAAATCAGTGGCCAAAAATGCTAAGGGGTAAAGGACAAAATCACATGCAAACATGCATGGAAAATGGCCTAACATTCAAGCATCAAGGGGGAACTTTTGAGAACACTTAAAAGGAATGAAAAGTATGCAAATGTAGCAACATTACATGCTCTGAAATGAGGCTAGGAGTGATGCCAAATCAACTAAACTAAACAAGTGTAGCATGCAAGGAGGCCTAAAGCTTAAGGCTAGTGAACGGGCTTAAACCAAAGCTACACAAAACAAAGGGGATATGGCAAGCATGACTCAAAACAGTCCTAGAGCATGGCAAAATAAGCCTAAAGCATGCAATGACCAAAGCCAAAACAAGCTAAGACAAAGGGGGAAAATCACGAGGCATGCAAGGCCACCAAAGAGGTGTTACACTACACCTAAGACAACCAAATATGGCATGATTTAAGCAACCAAAAACAGAGTCATGACATGTCAAAATGAGCCCAAAAACCCGCTTAGATGGCACCCCAAAGGCCTAAACATGGTGGCATACGCAATGACACATTTATGAGGCACAAAACACAATCCCTTTAAAGCATCAAAGGAGCGATAAGTTCAAGTATTCAAACATACTATATGGACTAAAATAACATTATAAGTGATGCCAAACCACTGAAATGATCCAAGTAGAGCATGCTAGAGGATTCAACACTCGAAGCCTACAATCTAGATTGTATGGTAGCTATACAAAGCAAGTCATGGATGGCCAAGACAACCAAAATTAGACCTCAAGCATACCAAAACATAGATAAAAGCTTCTGGAAGTTGAGCCAAAATCATGCTAGAAAGACATGTTACAACATGATGCATGTTAAGGCAAACCAAGGGATTACAGGACAAGTATATGGTGCATGAAAGAGACCACTAAACCAACTTTGGATAGAGGTAAATCATGGAAAAATAGCACCAAATACCAGCAAAGACATGGCCAACATGAACTTAACATAGGTGCTCACATATGAGGCAAATATGACAAGTATTGAAGACAACAAGGAGAGGGGATGACCCTCTCCTTATTAGGACCTCAAAACACCATTCCCACCATTGAAATCTCTCTGGATTTCAGTGGTGAGAAGGCCAATACAAGGTGGTCCCAGAGCCCACAAAAAGGGCGCAAAAATGAGGCCAAACAAGGCCTAAGAGGGGGTAAACAACCCCAAACACCAAAGTGATCTGAAACAACTATTTTAAGCACTTAAAAATAGAACTTTTATCAGTTATAAGTTAAGCTTAGAAACAGATGCAAGATGGGCTAAAAGCTTAAGCAAGAAACGGGTATCTAAAGGTAAGAAGCTCACACTTGTAGAACCTCTTCAAGAACAAAGCTCTAGCAGGTTTTCTGAGTTTAAACCAACCCAAGAACACTGAAATCAACCTCCTAGTACCTCCACAACCAAGGTTGCTGTTCTAGTGTGTGTTTGTGTACAATAGTAAGACAATATTACACTTTTGGGACACAAAACAAAGCTAAAACAAGAAGAATAGATACAACACTATATCTATCCTCTCAAGAACAAATTTTTTCGAACCCTTGAGGATAGAGGAGGAGCTCCCTCTTTATAGAGGCTCAAATTCTAAAGCTTCTACGAGAAGCTAAACAAGAGGCAAATCCCTCCATACACGTGTACGGAGGGGGTTAATTGTGGGTGCTAGCTGGCACAAAATATCTGTATAAAGTAGATGAACAGGGTTCGGCCAACAAGAAAGGCCGATCGACCAACACAATGGCCGACCGACTAAATATAGTGCCGATCGGCCAACACTATTGGCTGATGGAAAGAAAAGGGGGCCGATGGCTTCAAGCCTCGGCCGGTGGGGTGTAGGGATGGCCAAAAAGCCACCCTCTTCCCTCAGAAGCAAAAACACAAGTGTTTGGTTCACAACCAAGCACAAAACAGGCAAGTTGAGAGATCCTGAGGCAAGGCACGCGATCAAAGCCTCCGGGAACTCAAAACGAACACGAACATGGATGATCATCGAGTGTTCAAACGATGACGTCCAAGTCTTGAGGACGGTCAAAAATGGGGTGTCTACAGTAGGACACATCTCTTGTCTGCCAAAGCTAAACACATGAGTTACCGGATTCCAACACCTTGCCGCGGCATGGAGGAACGGAAAACATAGCGAGGTGCGCCTCAGCGTGAATAGTGCATTTATTCCAAAGCCCCAGAAATTCAGCTTTTCCGAGCAATCCAAGTTAGCAATCCAATTTGTGAGATTTTGGACAAGAAGTGCCTCCATTTGGTGCAAAAACTGAGTTAAAATGAGGGAACCACGAAGCTGGAACCTTTATGGAGGATAAGGTACTGTTTAGAGGGCATGTGGCAAAAATCTGGAGGTCCCCAGCCTCACTGGCCGACCGACCACATTTTCTGGTCGACCAGCCACTTTTTCTAGTCTGCAGACCACAAAAGTGGTCGACAGTGTAATTTTTCTGGTCAGCAGTGGGCAAAAAGTGGTCTACAGCTCCTTCTTGTATCCAGAAGAGAGTCCCTAGCCTTCCTACGTGTTGAGAATGCTGAAGGTCTGAGTTTACTTCTGATTCGGATGCGTCCTGTTGTTTTGTTTGTCCAATATGCATATGCTTATCGAGTTATTGCTCTTTGATTATTGAGTTGTTGCTCTCTGATTATTGAGTTATTGCAATTTGTTTATCGAGTTGTTGCTCTTTGCTTATCGAGTTGTTATAATTCGTTTATCGAATTGTTTTTTAAGTTTTTATGTTTATTACGCTGGTTCACTTTCTGACTTGGCAATACACAAATGTTCAATTTCCATCAATCTCATTTTCATGCTATGCTATGCGATGCGATGCAATGCTTAGAATGTAAAATGTAACACTTTTAACAAAAAGCTATTTTCATTCCATCATGGTTTCTTTTTACTACAAGGTAGAAGTTTTAAGGAAAATAAAATTGCCTAACGCTGTACAATGTGCTATAACTACTAGCAAAAAGAAAACAAAGCAAAACATCTGAGTCGGTGATATCTGGCTTAAGATCGAGAGGCCCTCTTCACTCTCTTCGGCTGAGCAGCCGCTACACCACCACCGTCGGCACCCCCTTCTGAACCAGAGCCACCATCCTCGGAATCCTCCTCGACATCGTCTCCGCCCTCAGAACCTGAATTGGTGTCACCACCTCTGTCCTCTGATGTTTCTGACTGAGGATGTGCTGGCTCCTCCTTCTCACTAGTCTCGTCATCACGTCTGGCAGGTGCTCGACGTCTCCCTCAGCTTTATGTCAGGATCCCTCTCCCTGCTACTCAAGAAGGCCCGGGTGGCCTGGGCTGTAGAGGTGTGACCTGAAAAAGGCAGTTTGAATACATCAGCCAGAGTATGTATATCAGATACAAGTATGGTGCATAGAGTGAGTGCATGAAGATATAGTATGTGAATGTGATGTGTCGGGTGTGCTCTATACATACAGTGAATCAGTGTAGTGATGTGTTCAGCTTTAGTATGTCATCAGAAGTATGATAAATACATGAAAATTGAAAAGTACCGGAATGCCGTGGGCATACAACATCGTCTCCCTTCGCAAGACCATACCCTCGACTGCGGCCATCGCCTCGAGCAACCCCTCAACATATCCTTTGGAAGGCTGCAGATGCAAGTTCAAGTCATCAGTGAATGAATGAATGTCTAAATATCTGAATGATAGATGAAAGCTGTGGAGCATACCGATGCTGAGTTAGGGGCACTGACATATCGATGATCTGGCAGTGGAGGCCCCAGCGGAATCTGATAAGGTGTCCTATACCACCAGCCTGTCAGCTCGGTCGGCAGATCTGGCCACCCAGCACACTGCCAAGTGGGGAGCATCCCCCTAATCCTACCTCTTGATGTACTGGCCCTACTAGTCGAAGGGATGTCTGTAGCTCGGGCGCGGCTCGATGAGGGATATCAACAGCTCTCCTCATGGGGGTACGAATACATGTCAACGAGGGCATCAGGTATGTGTGGAGGTATGTCGTGTACTCCCCTACTCACGGAAAAGGACTACATCAGCACCCTACATATGGTCGCTAACCTCTCAGGAAGAGAGACTCTCTGTGGTCCGTATGTCTAATAGAGGCGGTGAAGGGATCTCTTGACCGGGATGGCCCAGCGTCTGGCGCATGAAGCGCTCTCCGAGAAACCAGGGTTTGCCAACTGGTCCCTCAAACAAAATCCGGTATCGGGAGGCACCCCATGCCCCAGCAAACTGGAACCCAGAAAACCCTGGCATTGATATCCAAGGTTGCTAGGTGATCTGTAGATAGCAAGTGCATAAATTGATTAGTTGTCATAAATATGCAAGATGAACTGAAGCTGAAAGCATGAAGAACTGAGAGTTCTAGATTACCTCGGTCGCCCGTACTGTGTCAAAATAATGCCTGAGATATGACAAGGTCTCTCGGGCTCTGGGCCGGCATCGACCCTCAAATCTACGCAAGTACGACACCTCAAGTGGTGCCTTAACCTCCGGATCAGGAGCGAGCGTCGAGAAGTAGGCGCATGCGCACAGCTGTGGAAGGTAAGACAGTGGCAATCAGAATACAGAATATATAGAAAAATATAGAATGCATAATGCAGAATGCAGAGTACAGAATGTAATGTGTGCAATGTGTGGAGTGTGCAGTGTACAGGTAATGAAAAGCAGAAATGTAAATCAAAAAGGCAGAATGTACCTCCCAGGCTCTCCAATAGCCGCCTACTATGTTCCCCCGCCTGCAGGAGGCCGTGCTCATATAGCAATAAAGGGTAGCAAGGCCAGCGCTACCCCAATCGAAGTGCCGAACTTGGGATAGGTCCACTAGGGCACTCAGAAGATGTAGCCCGACCGTGTTCCCCCTGTCGGAGAACAATGTGCTCCCAAAAAGGAACATCAGGAATCCCCAGTCATACTGCTCAGTGGCCTTAACAGTCTCGGGCACCGTCCCTCTGTACTGCTCTGTGAACCAGGTGTATTTGATCATGCCTGATGATCGGTAGATCGGCGGATGGGCTCTGAGTAAATAAGTCCAGGCTACCTCCCACTCATCCATATCGGAGTCATATGGGATTGGCCGACCTCCCATGTCGAGGCCCGTCAACATCACAAAGTCGTACGAGCTCATCGTCATGTCCCCGATAGCTAAGAAATGGAAGGAGTTGGTGGTGTCCCACCATCTCTCTACTAGTGCGCCCAGGAGGGTCCTACTCGCCGCAAGACGCGATAGCCCCATGGAAAATGGGCCAAACCCTACCTCATCAACAATCTATCGAACACCGTCTGGGAGCTCTATGTACCACTCCCTCGCTATAATCGACCCATATCCCCGGGTAAAACGGGAAGCTACCTGTGTTCAGAATGAGTAGAAATACAGTGTGAGTTGTGTTCAGAATGAGCAGAGATGCAGTGTGTGAGCTGTGTTCAGAATGAGCAGAGATGCAGTGTGTGAGCTGTGTTCAGAATGAGCAGAAATGCAGTGTGTAAGCTTTGTTCAGAATGAGCAGAATGTTGTGTGCTAATTGTGTGCATCATGAACAGAATGTTGTGTGTGAGCTGTGTGCAGAATGAACAGAATGTTGTGCATGAGTTTTGTTCAGGATGAGCAGAAGTGTTGTGTATGTAAATGCATTCAGAACGAGCAGATAAAATACATAGCGAAAGCATGAAGTGTGCAAGAAATGCAAAATACATTGCAAAAAATGTAAAGTACGGTACGCACCTCGTGCGCGTAGTGAGACAGGTGAGACTCCGGCTCCCGTAGTAGTAAGTCTGTGGGTGCTCGTCGCGCAAAGTCTGTAAAATGATGAAAAGTGATGGGTGGTAGGATGTGCTCCTTGGGACGGTACGTCGTAGGGTCGAAGGGCCGAATCCTATGTGGCAGTGGAATGATGTCGAGCTCCCTCTCCATCTCCGGAGGACCATCGTCGTATGGAACATCGTCAGCCATCTGAAAAAAAGATGTAAAATGAGCAAAAATGAGCGAAATGAGCTAAAATTGCCAAAAGTCAACAAAAGTCAACTCTCGGGAAGAGAAAAGTTAAAGAAAGTCAAAGCCTGAGAAAAGGTGCTAAACTTTGAGAGAAACATACCTCAAATGGTGAAAATGGAGAAAGAAACTCCGAAAACAAATTCTGATCGGTTCAAAGTGAAGGAAATCGGAAGATTTTAGTGAATCAACTTTGCGTGGAGCATTCAAAAACACGTGCAAAGCCCAGATCTAAGAGGGAAAAGGGTCTAGGGAGAGAGAGCAAGAGTTTTCGACCTTGAGGTGTGAATGAAATGAAGCTTGGAGTTGTTCATTTAAAGAGCTGAACTTCAAATCCAATTTCAGTAAACTGGTCGACCGACCACCTAAGTGGTCTACAGGTGGTCTAGGTGGTCGGCAGCCCTCCAGGGTGGTCTTCAAGATCCCATTGTCCTTCCTGTGTGTTTTTATGCTGATTAGAGTCCTTGGCTCTCGGGAAAGTGCAAGAAAAGTTCATTATTTTTGACTCAAAATGTCCCCGTGGGAACTTCGATTCACGTATTCGATGCACGACTCATCAGCACTCGTCAAGAGAAAGGTGTATCCTTTTTAAGTACGTTGTAACCCCCCCAAGAGGTAAATCGGAGGCTGCGTTTGAATTGGCCTCGTTAAGGCGTGTATTTCCTTATTCGACATTTTACTTCAAACATGCTATTAATATTGCATCGAATATGCATTGTTATGCACACTTCAGTTGCATTGTTATGCACCTCTTCCCTTGCATTGTCGCGCACGTTCCGCTTGCATTGTTATGCAGCATTGATTATCTTGCATTGTTATGCACATTCTAGTTGCATTGTTATGCACGGTTCTAGTTGCATTGTTATGCACATTCTAGTTGCATTGTTATGCATCTTTTCACCTGCGTTGTCACGCACATTCCACTTGCATTGTTATGCACGCTTCACTTGCATTGTTATGCACCTTTTCACTTGCGTTGTCACGCACATTCTACTTGCATTGTTATGCACGTTTTCACTTGCGTTATCACGTACGTTCTACTTGCATTGTTATGCATCTTTTCACTTGCGTTGTCACGCACATTCTACTTACATTGTTATGCACGTTTTCACTTGTGTTATCACGTACGTTCTACTTGCATTGTTATGCATCTTTTCACTTGCGTTGTCACGCACATTCTACTTGCTTTGTTATGCATGTTTCACTTGCATTGTTATGCACCTTTTCACTTGCGTTGTCATGCACATTCTACTTGCATTGTTATGCACGTTTCACTTGCATTGTTATGCACCTTTTCATTTGATTTGTCACGCACGTTCCAGTTGCATTGTTATGCACCTTTTCACTTGCATTGTTATGCACTTTTTCACTTGCATTGTCACTCACATTCCAGCTGCATTGTTATGCACCTTTTCACTTGCATTGCTATGCACTATTCTACTTGCATTGTTATGCACCTTTTCACTTGCATTGCTATGCACTGTTCTACTTGCATTGTTATGCAGCTTTTCACTTGCATTGCTATGCATTGTTCTACTTGCATTGTTATGCACCGTTTCACTCGCATTGTTATGCATATCTCTCATGCATTGTTATGCACCTTTCCATTGGCATCATATGTGCACGCGTTTATCTTGTATTGAAATTGTATCTTGATATAGCGTTGATCATGTGTTCCTATTACATTGTACTTGTCAAAATCTCTCTTTTGTGCAGGCATGATATTGTATGTACGGTTCATTCAAGAGTAGTTCTGGTTCAGTTTGACTGCCACCCTTCTCCACTTGCGTTTGACATGCATTTGGACGTACTATTCTCCACTCGCGTTTGACACACGTTTGGACGTACCTTTCTTCTTTTGCGTTTGATACGCTAGAAGGTGTTTTGTTTGAGACTTTGGGTGTTCTCAATAGTCGCTTTCAGTCCTTTTCCGCGTGAGACGCACTGAGAATTGTATAATTTTCTTACATTCTTTCTGCATGAGATGTAGTTTGGTTCGTGTTTTCTTGCTTATGTACAAGTTTACTATAGCATTTCTTTGCATAAAATTCGCTTAAAATGTTGTATTTATTTTGCATAAATGCTTCATTACAGTCCTTTTTGCATAATCATAAGTTATGTTCTGCATTGTGCATGTCATTTGCATCTTGCCCCTGCCTGCGGGCGCATCTCTTTATTATCTTGCCTGTTTGTCTAAGTCTTCGGCCTTGTCAAAAATGGGTCGTCTCTGGGCGTTGACATTCACTCTCGTCATTTCATGACTTCCAAGTTCTGTCAAAGAGGGGCAACTGTAGACACCTCATTTTTGACCGACCTTAAGACTCAGACGTCATCCATTGAGCGCTCGGTGATTTTGCATGTTTGTGCCCGTTTTGAGTTTCTGGAGCCTTCGGCTGAGCGCCATGTCTCGAGACCTCTTAACTTTCTTCTCTTAGCCTGTTTTTCGGACCATGCCTTGTTGCCTTTGCCTAGAGGGAAACAGAGGCCTGTAGGCCACTTTTTGTAGTCGTAGACTACTTTTCCCTCTCGTAGGCCACTTTTTGTACCCGTAAACTAGTTTTCGAGGCTTCTGGCTGAGTGCCTCGCCTTGCGGACTCTTGTCTTGCTTCCTTTTTGGTTTGTTTTTTAACCAAACCTTGTTATCCTTTGCTTGGAGAGTGGAACAGGGGTGTCGACCAGTTTCTCCCCCTGTAGACCACTTTTCTTCCCTGCCAGCCAATTTTTCTGGTCAGCCAGCTAGGGTTGGTGGTCTGTGGACCACCTAAGGTGGTTAGCAGCATGCCACCATCCTTTACTCTCTGTGCAGACCACCTTTACCCCCCTGATGACCAGTGGTTCTCCCTGTTGACCACTTTTTGTAGTCGGTCGACCACTTCAACTGGTCGGTAGCCTTTCTTCTTTTTCTGTAGATAATTTTCTTGCCAGCTGTGCCAGCTGTTGGGCACAAAAAACATCCTCCATACGCGTGTATGGCGGGATTGCACCAAGCTTCTAACTTGTTAAACAAGCTTGAAGCTTGGATTTCTATATAAGGGAGCCTTCTCCCTCTTGCTTTAGGTTCAGAAAATTGCATTAGGGCTATACATATCATATCTCTCTTAATTTCTCCCTCTCTCTCTATATTTGTGCTTAAAAGTGTTGTTTCTTCACAGTTTTGCACACAAACACCTAGTGAAACACCACAATCTTGTTGCTAAGGTACCTGAGGGCCTTGCTTGGACTCAAGAGCTGGTTTTAGCTCAGAAAAGTTGCTGGAGTTGCTGGCTTGTTCTTGTTCTTCAAGGGTAAGAGACTAGTCCCTTTAAAGCTTTGTTTTGATTAAGTCTTTGGCCAACTTTGCATGCTTGTTTTGGCTTAGCTTTCAACTATAAAAAGAATCATTTTCAAGTGCTTAAAGTGTTTGTTTGAGGCATCTTTGGTGTTGGGGGTGGTCTACCCCCTTTTGTGCCTTGTTTGGCTTTGATTTGTGCCATCTCTTTAGGCCTTTGAGATCACCTTCTCTTGGCCTTTTAACCACTGAATTCCAGAGGAATTTCAGTAGTGAAAAGTGTGTTTTGAGGCCCCAAATAGGAGAGGGTCATCCCCTCTCCTTGTGTATTGGTTGCTTGTGTTGATGGCCTCTTGTTTGAGTTTGTTTTTCTAGTAAGTGTTGGCTTGTTCTCTGTCATGCCCCAAACCCGATCCTAAAAGTTTGAGCATGACCCCTTCAGAAACGGACAGATAATATGACATATATATACAACATATGGGGCCAGAACGGAAGCATTTAATAACATAAAATAATATAAATTAACATCCATCGAGCTCACACCTACATGCTAGGATCTCAATATACTATTCAACTGCTCCTGATGTGATAGACATGTATACAAGAAGCAGATATATGCATTCAGACAATAACATATATAGACATATATATATATATATATATAGAACCAGCCCCACACGTGGGCATAAAACAAAAATATTGATAAAGGAAATTATACCGGACTAATTACATTAGACAAAAGATTAAGGACCAAATCAGGGGTCATTGAGGAAACCCCACAAAATGCATAAGTTTCTCTACGTGGCTTGACTAAGAAGGGGTGACCAAAGCTGAAGTAAGATCGACCTCCAGGTTGATTGCTTACAGAAACAGACATAACACAAAGTGAGCAAGGCTCAGTGAATAATAGCACTCAAACGATTTACTGATTAAACTTGAACTGCAATATTTATAACATGTATAAGTGCAGAGGCCATATAATTAATCTTATCTTGTAACCATTCTAGAATGGCCTTGGGCCTAGATATCAACAGATTGTGCAGAGCGGCCTCAGGCCCAACAGATGACACAGAACGGCCATAGGCCTAATAGATTATACAGAATGTTCGTAGGCCTAACAGAGTATGCAGAATGGCCACAGGCCTAACAGATTATGTAGAACGACCATAGGCCTAACAGATTATACAGAACGGCCATAGGCCTAACAGAGTATGCAGAACGGCCACTGGCCCAGATATCAACGGAACAGATTGGTCTCAGAGTTATACAGAGGCACACAGATTTTTTCAACCATTCACATGAGTTAACATAGTCAATTTGCATTTAATAGAGTGCTAATGATAATTATTAACAGATGGAACAAGTCCAGAGATACATAGATACCGTAGTTCCATAATGCGCATACATTCCATTTGTTCGTCATGAATCAATACCGCTAACTTGCAGATAACAAAATGTTAATATTAATTATCAACAGTAACAAAACGTACTACTACAATACTACTACCCAATGATACGCTTAGATTTTCCCATGGGTTATTGTAAGTCGACATAATCGTCTTGCGAACAGTAGAACATTAATATTAAAGATAATCAGAAGGCAAATGTACCATTACATTAATAGGGACAGAGCAATTCACACCATAACGGCCCTGGGGGCCACTTTTATACAGAATGACCATAGGTCCACATCAATGCCACCGTTTCCTCGTATTCGTTAATTCAATCAGAGTGCAATATCCGTAGTATATGTCGTTCTCGACAACCATATGCAAATCATAAGCACGAGAAGTAAACATAACATATCATTACACTACTATCACTCACTGTTGTAGACACCCCATTTTTGACCGTCCTCAAGACTTGGATGTCATCGTTTGAATACTCGATGATCATCCATGCTCGTGTTCATTTTGAGTTCCTGGAGGTCTCGGTCGCGCGCCTTGCCTTAGGATCTCTCAACTTGCCTGTTTTGTGCTTGGTTGTGAGCCAAACACTTGTGTTTTTGCTTCTGAGGGAAGAGGGTGGCTTTTCGGCCATCCCTACACCCCACCGGCTGAGGCTTGAAACCATCGGCCCCCTTTTCTTCCCATCGGCCAAGAGTGTTGGCCGATCGGCACTATATTTAGTCGGTCGGCCATTGTGTTGGTCGATCGGCCTTTTTTTGTTGGCCAAACCCTGTTCATCTGCTTTAGGCAACTATTTTGTGCCAGCTGGCATAGCTGGCGCCCACAATTACCCCCCTCCATACACGTGTATGGAGGGATTTGCCTCTTGTTTGGCTTCTCTTAGAAGATTTAGAATTTGAGCCTCTATAAAGAGGGAGCTCCTCCTCCCTCCTCAAGGGTTTAGAAAATTTGTTCTTGAGAGGAGAAATATAGTGTTGTATCTATTCTTCTTGTTTTAGCTTTGTTTTGTGTCCAAAAGTGTGATATTGTCTCACTATTGTACACAAACACACACTAGAACACCATCCTTGGTTGCTGAAGTACTAGGAGGTTGATTTCAGTGTTCTTGGGTTGGTTTAAACTCGAAAAACCAACTGGAGCTTTGTTCTTGAAGAGGTTCTACAAGGGTGAGCTTCTTACCTTTAGATTCCCCTTTCTTGCTTAAGCTTTTAGCCCATCTTGCATCTATTTTTAAGATTAACTTATAAGTGATAAAATTTTTGTTTTTAAGTGCTTAAAATAGTTGTTTAAGACCACTTTGGTGTTTGGGGTTGTTTACCCCCTCTCAGGCCTTGTTTGGCCTCATTTTTGTGCCCTTTTTGTGAGCACGGGGACCACCTTGTATTGGCCTTTTCACCACTGAAATCCAGAGGGATTTCAGTGGTGGGGATGGTGTTTTGAGGTCCTAAGAAGGAGAGGGCCATCCCCTCTCCTCGTTGTCTTCAATACTTGTCATATTTGCCTCATGTGTAAGCACCTATGTTAAGTCCATGTTGGCCATGTCTTAGCTAGTATCTGGTGCTATTTTTCCATGATTTAACTTTGTCCAAAGTTGGTTTAGTGGTCTCTTGCATGCACCATATACTTGTCTTGTAATCCCTTGGTTTGCCTTAACATGCATCACGTTGTAACATGTCTTTCTAGCATGATTTTGGCTCGACTTCCAAAAGCTTTTATCCGTGTTTTGGTATGCTTGAGGTCTGATTTTAGTTGTCTTGGCCATCCATGACTTGCTTTCTATAGCTACCATACAATCTAGCTTGTAGGCTTCGAGTGTTGAATCCTCTAGCATGCTCTACTTGGATCATTTCAGTGGTTTGGCATCAATTGTAATGTTATTTCAGTCCATATATTATGTTTGAATACTTATACTTATCGCTCCTTTGATGCGATAAAGGGTTTGTGTTTTGTGCCTCATAAACATGTCATTGCGTATGCCACCATGTTTAGGCCTTTGGGGTGCCATCTAAGCGGGTTTTTGGGCTCATTTTGACATGCCATGACTCTATTTTTGGTTGCTTAAATCATGCCATGTTTGGTTATATTAGGTGTAGTGTAACACCTCTTTGGTGGCCTTGCATGCCTCATGGTTTTCCCCCTTTGTCTTACCTTGTTTTAGCTTTAGTCATTGCATGTTTTAGGCTTACTTTGCCATGCTTTAGGACAATTTTGAGTCATGCTTGTCATGTCCCCTTTGTTTTGTGTAGCTTTGGTTTAAGCCCCTTCACTAGCCTTAAGCTTTAGGCCTCCTTGCATGCTACACTTGTTTGGTTTAGTTGATTTGGCATCACTCCTAGCCTCATTTCAGAACATGTAATGTTGCTACATTTGCATGCTTTTCATTCCTTTAAAGTATTCTCAAAAGTTGCCTCTTGATGCTTGAGTGTTGGGCCAATTGCCTTGCATGTTTGCATGTGATTTTGTTCCTTATCCCTTAGCATTTTTGGCCACTGATTTGGACCTATTTGAAGGCTGTCCATCTTGGTTTATGACCATCCCCACATGTTGTTGCATGCTTGCCTTGCATATTGTCACATGCTTGTTGCATATTTGGTAAATTGCATGTTGTAGCATGCTAGTTCAATTGTGCCTTGTTGTATACTTGGTCCATGACATGTTGTTTGCATGCTTGTCTTTGCATATTGTTATAAGCTAATTGCCGTGTATAGCATAGTTTCTTGCATGCTCATGTCGCATTAGTTTGCTTGCATGCTTAGGTTGCATAGCACTGTGTATGCATCCCTTGCCTCTTGATCAACCATGATAGAGGTTCGGGGCCCCTTTATGTGTTTTGTATGCCTTTTGTTTGATATTGAAGTTGCACACTTGGCTCCTTTGGTAATCATGCATCGAAATGCGTGATTGGTGGCCCGAGGGTTAAGAACTATACTCCCTTGAGTTCATAACATGATAGGGAGGGTGGTTGTGCACACATTGCCTTGAAAATGCATTGCCATGCTCTGTTTGTCCTCTGCTGCAACAAAACAGCATTCTGCAGGAAGATATGGCCGGCTGACCATCCATAGTGCCGATCGACTACAAATTTATGGCCAAGAGCCTTACAAGTGATTGATGACCAATTCCACATGGCCGGTGTTCCTATACCTTGGCCGGCGACATCCCACAGCACCTAGAAAGTGATTCAGAAGCATCCTTGGGACTTGTGCAGTCTTTAGAGGAGGAAAACAGTGCAAACAGAGGCAACATGTGGCATGGCAACGGATTTCCGAGCGAAACCGACCGAGCATGCTTTTGTCCCTCTTCTTGAGGCCTCTTTACTGTAGTTTTAGCTAATTATTCATTTGGCAGTGTAATTAATTAATTAGCTTGATTAGTTAGTTAATTAATTAATTTGTATTATTCTTTTGGCCTCTCCTTCGAGAGAGCCAATTGTTGTAATAAGCGTGCGTGCGTGTAATGCATGTCTTCCAAACCTCCATTTCTTTCTCCATTTTATTTAACCGCTTACAATGGTTAGATGTAGGGCATATTTCAGTTAGCATCCTTATGCTATGCATGTTTGTATCATTCATATGCATTGCATGCACCGGGCTTGGCGCATCATACTAACTGCATCGTATTTCAATTCCAACATGAATACATGTATCAATTGTCGTATCTCATACGCCATCTTAGAATAGCCGAGCTTATTTCTAGTTGCATTTTGCATATGTTGCATTAGCCATCTTAACATAGCTAGGATCATGCATTGATTTCTAACTAGCTATTGTTTTGGCTTGGAGTACTAGGTAAGCTTTTATGCTCTAGCATCTTATATGAGTGTAAGTGTTGTCATGACAGCATGCTTGCCATGCGGCTAATTGCTTATGTGACTTAAACTGCCTGAATGCCTGTGGGTGAAGGTTGGATTACTTGAATTGGAACGGTTCATTGAAATCCGTGTTTTAGCCTACTTGCAAGTGCCAAACATCAAACTATTTCCAAACAAACGGATATGCGATGCTTTGTTCCAAATTAGGCGATCTAGTCTATACTTGTGTGTTTGGAAGAACGGATATGCGATGCTTTCCAAACACATATGTTTTCAAAACAAAATATCATGCTTAGTACAGGCCGATCTTCAAATCGGGCGAACGGGGGTGCTCATAGATGACCTTCCCCAATCGTACCCAAGTTCCCAAGCTGAGACAACTTTGGTGATGGCGGACACGTGGCCTTAGGCAACGAGTCAGGATTTCCTAAATTTCTCCAAAATAAATATTTAGATGGCGACTCTGTATCTGGCAAAGCAGTCCATGTTTGGCACTTCTTCCTTAAAAATATGTTTTCCAAAAACGATTTGCCATATTTGGACTCTTTGGTGATTTATCAGTCTCGCATTGCACTTTGCGAGATCAAATTAAGAACCGCGATAAATGAGTCTAAATGGTGGTAGCATAAGCCCGAGGGCGCGTCCACAACTGTGTTGTAATGGTGTGTTAGTTCCTCCCGGGTCGTGACCTACAAGCACACACAACTTGCCAATTGGTTCATTTCCCTAGTTAAGTCATTTTCTGACTTGGTTGGCTTCGAATGAATTTACAACATTAAAAAGGCATCAAATACGGATTTCAAAAATATCCGAGGGTCAAGCACGTAAAACGAGGCAGACCATTTTTTCCAGCTTGGGCCGCACATGCAGCAGTTGGTCCCGCACATGCAGCAGTGAAGCCCCGCACGTGCCTTTTTAGCAGTAGCCAAAGGCCCAAAATTCTTGGTTTCCCGCATGTGCGGTCATGACTCCCACACGTGCGGTAGTGCGCCCGCACGTGCGGCCATGACTCCCACACGTGCGGTAGTGCGCCCGCACATGTGGCCATGACTCCTGCACGTGCGACGATTTGCCAAGTTTTAGTCTGAAATTTCAAGGAAAAACCCAATTTTTGGTAAGTGTTTACAAAGCTGAAAATGGATCCTTTAATTGCTAGAATATGGTTCAAAATCATGTACATAGGTCATTACCAACATATATCAATCTCAATATGAGTTGGATCTTTAATTCTTGAACTCATAAATATAACTCAATTACATAATATTCCAACTTCCTCACACACACACACACACACACACACATATAACCACTTGGTCATAAAGATGAATTCAAGCTTGATAATTGAAGAAATAGAATGTAATTTCTCATTAGATGATTCAAGTTAAGTCTAAACAATCAGGGGTAAGGCTACCTTGCCAATTAACCACATGCACACTCACAAGATCACAATTACAAAGCCTAAGTGACATGAATCAAAAGGGAATTCTTACCCAACTCCAAGACAAAGGTTACACAAGATGAATTAAATTTACCTTGAGCTTGTGTCCCTTCAATTCCTCTCAATTCCAACTTTCTTGATTAGTGAAGCTCTCCTCTTGACCCTTTCTCTCAAACCCTCTTCTTTCCTCTCTCTCAGGAAATATTTGAGGAATGGGTTCTAAGTCAAACATGTGAAGAACATAGACATACATATATCTAAAGGTGAATAAGGACGAAAATCAATCAGTTTAATCATTCGAAATTGAAATTTCACAGAAAATCATAGTATGACCTAAAAATCATGCTAATCTCAAATGTTAAATCAATTTCAGACTATTAAGCTACTAAGGTCTTCAATTTCTGTTCTAATCCTCTCAATTGTAACAGATTTTCCTCCCATTAAGCAGATATGAATCTACATTCATAAGATTCACTTAATTAACCTTCGCTTCACACGAAATTTCACAATAAACATATAAATGCACAGAATAGGGGGCTGAAAGTATACCAGAGAACATATACGAGGGTCAGGTCATTACATTCTCAGCCTATTTTTGGCTTATTTCACCACGGCATAGCTCTGTTTTGGCTTGGTTGAGTCACCCTTTGCATGCTTTTTACACTTGTAGTGTAATCTTGCCATTTAGCCTTGTGTGCTCAATGCCTTGATCCATCATGATAACCTACTTTGGTTCTATCTCAGCATGTTTTTGGTGTTGTTTTTCCATAATATAGCTCTATCTAAGGTTGGTTTGATTGCCTCTTGCATGCTTCATACCCTTGTAGTGCAATCCTCTTTGTAGCCTTAACATGCATCATGCTTTGGGCCACCATTTTAGCATGTTCGTGGCTCCACTCCAGCAAGCTTTTACTCATGTTTTGCCATGCTTAAGCTCTGTTTCAAGTGTTTTTGGTCATGCATGCCGTGCTTTGTATAGCTATAGTGCATGCGTTATTTGAGTTGTTTGCATGCTTTGGCCTTATTTCTAACATGATTTCAGTGTGTGTAGTATAGTCATACTCTCTCATGTTTCACACATTCAATGCTTTTGGAGGGTTATGCTTTATGCTTCACTTATGGGCCAATGTGTATGCATGCTTTCCTAAGCCTTTGGGCTACCATCTCGGCATGTTTTTGGTGTTATTTTACCATGTTACAACTCTGATTTTTGTTGGTGAAGTCACCTCATGCTTGGTTTTGATAGGTGTAGTGTAATCCTCCTCGTTGGCCTTGCATGCTCCATGCTTCATGCCTTTAATTCTAGCATGTGTTAGCTCTGGCCCATGCATGTTTTGGCATTGTTTTGACCTGCCTTGGACTGTTTGAGCCACCTTAGCCCTTAAGGGATTGCTTGATATGGCTATGGTGCATGTGCCTTTGCTAGCCTTAGGCCTTGAGCCCCCTAGCATGCTTCATTTGTGATGTGTGCATGATTTGGCATCATTTAACATGTTATTTTAGAGCATATAGCGTTGCCATGTTCTCATTTCTTTCACTCTTTGAGTGCTTTTAAGAGTTATGCATTTGTGCCTCGTTTATGGGCCAATGCGTATGCATGCTTGTCTAGGCTTTTGAGCTCCCATCCCAGGATGTCTTGGTCTTTGTTTTGACCTAATTGAGCTCTGCCCATGGCTGGTTCAATCATTTGTGCCATGTATTGCATGCCTCTTGTGTAGTCCCCTTTAGTAGCCTTGTGCCTTAGGCCTTCTAGCATGCCTTATTTGTGGTGTTTATGTGATTTGGCATCATTTAACACTTGATTTCAGAGCATATAGCATTGCAATATTCTCATGCATATCACTTTTTGATTGTGTTTGAAAGTTGTGTTTTATGCCTTATTCATGGGCCAATGCATGAGCATGCATTTTCTTGCTTTTAATGCTAGCATTTCGGAGCATTTTGGCCACTGTTTGGGCATGGTTTAGGTTTGTCCATATGTGGTTTAAGTCCATTGAACATTGTATTGCATGCCTCTTGTATAATGCTCTTTACTTGTTTTGATGCCTTAAGCTTCCAAACATGCCATGCATGCATTGCTTATATGATGGAACCTTATGCATGCCACATTAACATTGATAGATACACATGTTGTTGCATCGCATGTTGTTTGCATGTTGTTGCATTGCATTGTGTTTGCATGTTGTTGCATTGCATTGTGTTTGGAATGCTGTTGCATTGCATTGTGTTTGGATTGGATGTTAATCCAAACACGAGAAGCGAGGGGTGTTTCATACTTGAAGTGATGAAATGCGCCTCATTTCTTGGTTGCCGACCCTCTTGATCAAGGATGATAGAGGCAGAGGCTCTTATGTGTTATTTGTGCATTCGTTGACATTGACTCATGCAATCTTGGCTTCTCGGCCATCGTGCATTGCGATGCTCGATTGGTGGCCCGAGAGTCGGGAACCGCACTCCCTTGAGCTTGAGAAATGATAGGGAGGGTGGTTGTGTACACATACTTTGCAAATACACTATTGTGCCCCTTTTTGTTCTCTGTTGCAGCAAAACTGGAGTTTGGCAAAATTTTTGGTCGGCAGACTAGTAAAAGTAGTTGGCCGACCACTTTTTCTAGTCTACAGCAAATTTTTCTGGTCTACAAATGGTCTACAGCCTCGTTTGCTCGTTGGCAATGCACCAGAGGGTCCCCATGTTGGAGCAGAAGCATTTTGAAAGTTTGTGCAACTTTCAAAGAACAAATCAAATGCAAACAGAGACAAGTCTGGGCATAGCAATGGATTTCCGAGTGAGAAACCAAGTGCTTGCATTATTCAACTTTCCAAAGCAGAGCTAAGTAGTGTGGTTTAATGCTTACTTGATTAATTAGCAGGTTTATGTAATTTAATTAATTTGTTAATTAGCTAAAGTGATGTAATAATTAGTTGTAGCTAGTTATTCAATTTGTTGTGTAACAATTAGTCTAATTAGCTTAATTAGATTAGTTTCTTAGCTTAGCTTAGACTAGCTTAGCTCATTTATTCGAACCCTCCATCGAGAGGGTAAATGTTGTAATAAGTGTGCGTGTGTGTGATGCATGTCTTCCAACCCTATTTCTTTCTCCCTTTTACTTATCTATTTTCGGTGGTTAGTTTTAGGGCATGTTTCAATTAGCATACTTATGCTTTGCATGCGTGCATCATTCATTCATCTTGCATGCACCGGGCTCGGCGCATCATTTAAACTACATTGTATTTCAATACACTTTCTTGAATACGTGTTTCAAAGAATGTTATCAAGTGTTGCATTCATATGCCATCTTAGAATAGCCGAGCCTACTTAGTTGCATTTTGCATGTGTTGCATTAAGCATTGCTGACATAGCTAGGATCATGCATTGATTACTAATTAGCTTTTGTTTTGGCTCAGAGTACACTGTAAGTGTTTATGCTTTAGCATCCTTGCATGTGTGTAAATGATTGCCATGACAGTATGCTTGGCATGAGGCTATTTGCTTAACTACTATAACTGCATGAATGCCTGTGGACGAAGGCTTCATTGCTTGAATTGGAACAATTAATCAAAATGTGTGTTTTAAGCCCACTTTGCGGAGTGACAAATGTTGTGTTCTAAGCCTACTTGAGGGTGGTCAATCCGCGCTTTAGCCTACTTGTGAATAGCACTTTCAAACCATTTTTTCAAAAAACAAACATGAGATGTTTTGTTCCAATTTGAGTGATTCAGTCTATATTTGTATGCTGTGCGCATCACATAGTAATTCTAGATTAATAACCGGAATAAGAACACATGTTTTTATGAAAACAACATATCATGTTTAATAGAGGCCGATCCTTTGATCGGGTGAGCGAGGGTGCTCATTTCAAGACCTTCCCCTCTTGTACCCAAGTTGCCGACCTGAGGCAACTTTGGTGATGACGGACACGTGGCCTTAGGCACGAGTCAGGGTTTTCTAAATTTCCTAAAACAAAACATTTATGTGACAACTCTGAAATCTAGCAAAGCAGTCCATGTTTGGCGCTTTTTGATTAAAATCGATTTTCGAAAACGATTTGTTGGATTTGGACTCTTTGGTGATTTATCAGCCATACATTGCACTTTGTGAAATTAGATTCAGAACCGTGACAGGAGTTCGAACTGTAGTAGCTAAGAACTACAATTCGTGCCCTCGCACACGGAGCGGAGCTCGGGCGGTCTACACATGCTAGAGCTAACCAAACCAGCCAAAAACAAAGTTATATCATGGCAAATCAATGGCAAAAACATGCTTAAACCAAGCTTCAAAAGGGTAGAAAAGCATGCTCATTTGATAGGCCATCAACACATGCAAACAAGATAACAGGAGGGGGAACTACCGCCACCTATTTGGGATCTCAAAACCACCTTTCCGCCATTGAAATTCCTCTAGAATTCAGTGGTTAAAAGGCCAAAACAAGATGGTTTGAAAGGCTTTAAAAGCTAGCACAAAGCAAAGCAAAATAAGCCACAAAAGGGGGTAGACCACCCCTAACTCAAATAAGGCCGTAAACAACCATTTTTAACACTTAAAAATATAAGTTTTTACATTTGAAAGCTAAGCCAAAAGAAGTATGCAAAGATGGCTAAGTAAGCAACTAAAACAAAGCTTTAAAGAGGGTAAAGACTTACCCTTGAAGCACAGCAAAAACAACAGCACTACTGAGCCAAAAACCAGCTTTTAGGCTCCAAACAAGACCTCCAAGCACCTCAGCTCAATGATGGTGGTGTTTCTCTAAGAGTCTCTTTGCAAAAATGTGAAGAAAGTTCATTTTCAAGCACTAAAAGGGAAGAGAGAGAGGATTCTAGAGAGAGAGGGGGGAAAATTTGCTTCTCCAAATTCTGAACCCTCTCTAAGGGTGAAGCACCTCCCCTTATATAACCAAAGCAAGGAGAAGCTTGCTTGACAAGCTTAGAGCTTCCTTGAATCCCTCCATACACGTGTATGGAGGATGCATTCTGTGCCAAACAGCTGGCACCAAAAATATCTGCAAAAGCAGAAAAATGGCCGTAGGCCACTTCAAGTGGCCTACAAGAGGGAAAAGTAGCCTACAGCTACAAAAGTGGCTGACAGGCCCTCCCCTTCTTCCAGGCAAGGGGTAGCAAGGTATGGTCCAAAAACAAACCAAAAAGAAGGGATCCAAGAGGCCCCGAGACAAGGCGCTCAGCTGAAAGCTTCGGAAACTAGCCTACAGGCCGTTACTAGTGGCCTACAAGAGGGAAAAGTAGCCTACAGCTACAAAACGTGGCCTACAGGCCTCTCTCTCTCTCCAGGCAAAGGCACCAAGGTCCGGTCCAAAAACCAGGCCAAAACAAAGGGAGTTAAGAGACCCCGAGACAAGGCGCTCAGCCGAAAGCCCCGGAAACTCTAAACGAGCACAAACATGCACAATTATCGCGGGCACAAACGATGACATTTGAGTCTTAAGGTCGGTTAAAAATGGAGTGTCTACACAAGTATATTAATCTTCCAATAATTTGGACATACTATAATTGAGAAATACTTTCCTGTACATTTTTAGAAAGAAACTAATTAACATCCACAGGTGTTCTAGCAAGATGATCATCATCTTTGCTGAATTTGTCAAGTATTTTTCGAATGTAATGTGATTGTGACAAAGCATATCCTTCTGACGTTTTGGTAATTTTCATACCAGGAATTACATCAGCAATCCCCATTTCTTTCATGTCAAAATGTTTATTCAACGTTTTTTTGGTAGTTTTAATCATGTCATTATTACTACCTATGATGAACATATCATCCACATAAAGACATACTATAGCATAATCGTTGTTTGTGTTTTTAATATAAACACATTGTCACATTCATTAATTTTAAATCTATTTGACATCATTGCCTTATCAAATTTCTTATGCCATTGCTTTGTCGCTTGTTTTAAACCATATAATGATTTAACCAATTTACACACTTTCTTTTCTTTTCACGGAACAAAAAATCCTTCTGGTTGTTCCATGTAAATTTCTTCATCTAACTCACCATTTAAGAAAGTTGTTTTAACATCCATTTGATGAATTTTTAGGTCGTACAAAGATGCAATGGCAATTAGCATTCTAATGGATGTTATTCTAGTAACTGGTGAGTATGTGTCAAAGTAGTCAAGACCTTCTTTTTGTCTCTATCCTTTGACCACAAGCCTTGCCTTGTATTTGTCAATTGATCCATCTGCTATCATTTTTCTTTTGAAAATCCACTTATATCCAAGAGGTTTAGAACCTGGTGGCAAATCCACCAATTCCTAACTGTAATTTTGCAGGATGGATTCAACTTCGCTATTTACAGCTTCTTTCTATAAAGGAGCCTCAAGACTGGACACAGCTTCTTTGAAAGTTAAAGGCTCATTTTCTGACAAAAAAATTAGAAAATCTGGACCAAAAGATTTTGAGGTTCTAGCATGTTTACTACACTTAGGTTCCTTTACCTTATTTTGATCTATCTCTTGCTCTTGTTCTTGATCTTATTCTTGATCATGACTAGTAATAGCATCATAAGATCTTTTATTAGTACTAGTCTCTTGTCCAATTTTATTAGGAAACACATGTTCAAAGAAAGATGCATTCCAAGATTCAATAACAGTATTTACATGCATTTCGGAATGTTCTGACTTATGAATCAAGAACAGATACGCACTATTATTCTTGGCATAAACAAGGAATATGCAATCAATAGTTTAAGGACCTATCTTAGTCTTTTTAGTACTAGGAATAGCCACTTTAGTCAAACACCCCCATACTTTTAGGTATTTGTAGGACGGTACTCTCCCATGCCACATTTCATAAGGTGTTTGATTCACTTTCTTCCGAGGTACTTTATTAAGAATATAATTAGCAGAAAGTATTGCTTTTCCCCGCAAGTTCTGAGGTAATCCAGAACTTATTAACATGGCATTCATCAATTCTTTTAAAGTCCTATTTTTCCTTTCAGCAATTCTATTTTCTCAAGGTGAGTAAGGAGCGATAGTTTGATGAATTATTTCATGTTCTTTACAAAACTCACCAAAAGGTGATTCATATTCACCACCTCTATCACTTCTAAGTTTCTTAATTTTCTTGCCAAGTTGATTTTCAACTTCATTCTTATATTAAATGAAAGTTTCCAAAGCTTCATCTTTGATTCGAATTAAATAAACATAACTATATAGCCATCTATGAAAGTGATAAAATATTTTTTCCCACATCTAGTTTGAATTGATTTAAAATCACAAATGTCACTATGAATTAATTCAAATGGCTCTGTACTTCGTTCAATTAAATGAAAATGAGTTTTAGTTAATTTTACCTCAACACAAATTTCACATTTATAATTTAAATCAGTGTCAAATTTAGGTAAACATTCCATATTAATTAATCTACGCAAAGATCCATAATTAACATGTCCTAGTCTAGTATGCCACAAATTTAAAGACTCAAGCAAGTAAGAAGAAGATGTATTATTATTAATAACAGAGGGTACAACAGTCATTACATTTATTTTGAAAATGACATCAAACATGTAACATTTTCCTACATACATCCCATTTTTTGTAAGTACAAATTTGCCGCTTTCAAAAACTAGCCTAAACCCATTTTTACTCAACAGAGATCCAAAGACTAGATTCTTGCGAATGTCTGGTACATGCAACACATTGTTGAGAGTGAGTCCCTTTCCAGATGTCATCTTCAGAATAATCTTTCCTTGTCGTTCAACTTTAGAAGTCGAGAAGTTGCCCATAAAAAGTTATTCACCGTTGTCCATTATAGAATAAGATGTGAACATCTTTTTGTTTGCACAGATGTGGTGAATAACACTAGTGTCCACCCAACCATTCTTTAGGATTTCCGACAAGGTTTGCCTCAGAAACAACTACAGAAAGATTTATGTCATCTACACCATTGGAAATTTTGTCCACTTTGGTCATATTGGCTTAAGCAGCCTACTTGCTTGATCTTCCTTTGCCTTTACACTTGCTACGACAATCTTTGGCTCGATGTCCCTCTTTGTCACAGATGTAACATTTGCCATTGGACTTGTACTTCTTAGTTTCCCTTCCTTTAGAGCCTTGTGCAAAACTCTCTTCAGAATACTTCCATTTCTTTGCTTTTGGAGCATGTTCCACCACATTTGCCATAGACTCCATTGGATGCTTACCAGCCCGCTTCTTAGAATTGTGGTTATCCTCCTCAATCCTCAAACGCACAATCAATTCTTCCAAAGTCATTTCCTTACGCTTGTGTTTGAGGTAGTTCTTGAATTCCTTCGAGCCTTGTGGTAATTTTTCAACTAAGGCAGCAACTTAGAAGGATTCACTGAGAGACATGTCTTCTGGATGAATGTCATGCAGAATGAGTTGGAGATCATGAACTTGGCTGATCACAGTCTTAGAATCATCCATCACAAAATCCAGGAATTTGCCAACCGCAAATTTCTTTGAACCAACATCTTCTGTCTTGTATTTTTTCTCAAAAGACTAAAAGTTCCTTTGTCGTCTTGATGGGACTGTAGACGTTGTACAATGTGTTATCAAGTCCGTTCAAGATGTAGTTCCGTCAAAAGAAATCAGCATGTTTCCAAGCATCGACCGCAGCAACCACTTGCCGGCCAGTTTCATTCTCATTCAGAGTATGAGCATTCTCACAGGGGAAACGCGCCAAGTTTAGAGTAGTAAGATAGAACAACATTTTCTACTGCCATATTTTAAAATCAGTTCCTAAGAACTTCTCTGGCTTTTCACCATGATTGATTGGTACAGTCACAACATGAGAAGGGGTTGAAGCAATGACAGCCACCATACCAGTGCTTGTTTGAGCATTAGTTTCAATAGCCATGAATTCTAAATTATAAAACAAAATTATAATTAGAATTTTATACTACACAGAAAATTAAACCATAAATACAAAATTTAATTCTGTAAAAATAAAACAAACAAGAATTGTAACTTTTATTTCCAATTAATTTGAAAATCAAATATTTATTAAACAAATTAATTCCACACAGAAAATTAAATTTCTGTAACACTTCAAAAATTAAAATACTGAAACAAAATTTTAATTAATGAAAATTCAGAAATTGTTTCTAAAAACTAAAATTAATTTATGACCAACTTCACAAATAAATATTCTGAATTATTAATAATTAGCAGTATATTATTACTAGTTGTCAAAGAAAATAAACAACATATTACTACTATTTTTCAAATAGCATATTACTACTATTTGTATTTTCCAACTAGAATATTATTTTGTAAATGCACAGAAAATTAATTTCTATAAGAAGAATAAAAGAAGAAAATGAAACAAACGAAAAATTCTGTTTAAACAGAATAATTAGAATATGTCTTTAGATTGTTGGAACAATCTTCTTTGTAAAATAAATAACTTAAAACTAAATCAAACAAATAAAATAAACTACTCACAGAATTTATTTACCGAAACAACTTAACAATAAAACGATCAAATCAAGTGTATGACACTTTGTCCTTAGGACAAATTTGCCCCGCTTCGGTGCTTACAGAGAAATGGCATCTATTTCCCAAGATACAATGATCTTTACACAGATTGTAGTAGCACTCCAAACAATTTGTATGGCGAACTAAGCCTCTCAAAAATTTTCCTAAAATAATATGTAGAATATGTATGCAAGAGAGCACAAAGGAATGCAAGAAAAATGAATTTCGGAATCCACAAACTACTAGAAATGGTCTGCTTTTATAAGGCCAAAAAGGTATGAGATTCAAACAAAACAGATACAATTTCAAATTGAACAGGTGCAGTTCAAATTTTGAGCAGATAACTACTAGCAGTTTGAATATGTTTGAACAGATAATTGCTAGGCAATTTAAATTTGTTAAAACTAGTTTAATCTATTGGAAATTTCGGACTTGAATTTTTTCGAAAAATTAATATTAGAACCGAACCGACCCACACCCGAGCCCGGTCAGATGGACGGCAGTAGCAACGCGCACGCGTGTGTAGTGGTGTGAGCCAAATGTCACTTTGTCCATAACTTCTTCCTTCTACAAACTGGGGTTGCCCCTTGGGGCCTAACCTAAGTGTTGCCACGTAGAACTTATACACACACATAAGTTCTCTTAAGTTTCCAATGTGGGATAACCATTTCAAGTAAACCCGTATTTTACTTCTTGAATTGTCCATTCCACAAACCTGAACACGACATCAACTTTCCATTCACTCATAAATGGTTTTGACGAACCGTCTTTACCGTGTGACTTGCCATACGGGAAGGAATATGTCACCTCTTTTGACCCACCTCAAAAGACATATGGGGCCCACTCAAATTTGGGCTTAAAGTTGGCCCAAAATAAGCCTTATAAAAACATAATTCCAACATGTATATCATAAACACACACACAAAAAAAAAAAAAGATCAATTAAATATTGGTAACTAAAGAAGGTCAAACAAGCCAAGCTACTTTGTTGGACCTAGCCCGACGAGCAACTCCGAAATGAATCGAGCCAGTAGTTTGGTCGAGCAGAGAATCAGTCCAAGACCATTCGCCCACTCTAAAATGGGCAAAGAGAATTGGTCCAAGATCAATCAATCACTCTGCAGTGAGTTGATCAGAGGACCAGCGTAGCTGGGCATGTTCATGGAAAAGCCCTATACTTGATCTAGGTTTGGAAGTAAGAGACACATCATCCTATTTCTCCATCACTACTAGTACAAATTAGGGGGGTCTGGACGTGCAGTGGGACATGGCACACACATGGCAGGTGTGTGTCCCTCAACATCACACGAACTCGTCGTCCTCTTTTACTAAGGAACGATCACAAATAAGGCAACAGGGACAGGGGGGCATACATTCAATATTCCCATAGCATTACACATTCTCTTTGCTTTCTCTCTGGTTCTTGACTTTGGGTTTTCTAACCAAACTTTGGTCGAGTAGCCCTTATCGTTTGTTCCTTGTGTAGAGTTTAGTTCCTAAGTTGTCTAACTTGGCCACAGAGCTTCACTTGTTACTATAGTGTGAAATTAACCTGCCACAATAACCTATATAATTTACCACATTTGTCACTAAAAAATGAATGATTTATTTTTATAAATACACTTGTCTATTTTTTTTAAGAGGCACTTATGGATCAGTCTTATTACCCAGACTTATTTACCTGCAATAAATTTATCACTGTAAATTTATTCATTAAAATCCACTATCCTTATTCATTCAACATTCCCATAGCTTTACACATTCTCTTTGCTTTCTCCCTGGTTCTTGACTTTGGGTTTTCTGACCAGACTCTGGTCGAGCAGCCCTCATCATTTGTTCCTCGTGTAGAGTAGTTCCTAAATTGTCTAGCTTGGCCACAGAGCTTCACTTGTTACTATAGTGCAAAATTAACCTGCCACAATAACGTATAAAATTTGCCGCATTTGTCACTAAAAAATGAATGATTTATTTTTATAAATACACTTGCCATCTATTTTTTTTAAGGGGCACTTATGGATCAGTCTTATTAATCAGACTTATTTACCTACAATAAATTTATCACTGTAAATTTATTCATTAATATCCACCATCCTTATTCATTCAACATTTCCATAGCATTACTGTTGGCTATATATTTTGTATAAGCTAATCACAACTTAACACGTCGTTCGTAAACAGTGATTTGGAGAGTTAATACAAGTCTCTAATCAATGACAGGCATGTGGCATTTCATATTGGTAATAATGGATCTGCGTAGCATTGAAACAGCTAGAAAACGCAAGATGACGTGGCTCAACGATTACTCATAATTCAAATTCAAAATTCAAGAGGGTAGCCTAACTGCCAGAGTGGCATAGTGGAAGCTAACTGTGTGAGGCCATGACCAGAGATCGTGGAAGGGAATTTCGACAATTAGAAGACCACTTCGACGGTTACCATTAGAAGGAATAAATAGAAAAAAAAGGATAAACAGAAGGGACCCAGACTCAGATTCAGAAACTAGTTATATATTTCATATTTTTTCTTTCCAGTTTTTACATTTCTAGTTCTTCAATTCCCGTACCTTCAATTCATGTACCGCACTTCATTTCTTTGGAGTAGTTTCAAGTAATTTGTTGCTGTGAACTTCTTCGAGGCTAGGTCATTGTAAATTCTCATTTACTTAATGAAATTCAATTTTGAACTGTTTTGTATTTATTATTATTTATAAGTATGTCCTAAGCAAAGTCATCAATAAAAGTCCTCTTCATTGAGGGTAAAAGAATTTCAACACAATCGTCTGATAATTAGCTGGCAATTAAACTTTCTGTAAGGACTTATTAATCCTTACTAGCACGCTTAAAATTACATAATTAACCTTTGAAAGCCAAAAAAGCCAACATATATTTTTGGCACACCTAGTGGGACCATAAATAATGGCTAGACATAGGAGACAAAGAGAAAATGAACGCTTGAAAAGGTGTTGAAGAAGAGATAGAAGCACCTAACCTAGAGAATAATGTAATATCACATCCTATGGATGCACCTATCCTATCAGATCTTCCACAAATGGTCGAATAGACTAGCACTTCAGAATATGCAACACATGTCCAAAATACTAGATAAGGCCATGAAATTGGACCATCAATTACTCCTACTACCCGACAAACGAATCCATGGGGAGGTTTAGTAGATGCTATGGGACAATAACTAATGTATACAATGGAAAGATGGGCGGCATCCTTTATGGATCGAATGAACTCTCATCAACCAGCTGTTGTAAGATATACTGAAGAAAACATGAATTATCGTCAGCATAGATTGGCTCGAGATAAATAGCCTATGCAAAATAATGGACAAACTAATGGTCAGACTAGTAATCAAAATCATGAGAGGTCATCACCTGTGCCTCAGTCATGGTATGAAGTTCCTTTGAGACCACTGGCAAATCAAAATGTACCATTACCTACTAGCGAAACCATACAAATTGGTGGGTCTGGGCCAACACAAGGGAATGGTATGAGGATGTTTTCAAATCCCATGTTTGAAACCATGCCTTGCACATGGGTGTTCACTAATCCTATGTTTTAATATACACCCGGGGGGTTAGAAGGGGTTCCTACAGTTGGAAGAGAAACAACACTTGTTCCTACTCCTGTAGGACTGTGATAACCTTGTCCCGGGTTATGCTAATTGATCTTAATAATGATCGTGATTATATGCTTGATATGGTTTTGAGTGACAATTATATGATTATATGTGTTTTTGTATTTCTATCTATTCACCGTAGGATAATCTGTTTGATTTTCTACTTTAGAATTCAAATTGAAGGTTGTAGAGGCATCAAAAACTGAAATTGATTACGCCGTTGTGATTAGCGTAATTTTTAGAGCCTACGGTGAAATTTAATTGAAAATTGATTCGGATTGAATTAATTAGATTAAATTAATTTAATTGTGCACAATTGACAAGTGTTAAGGAAACTTGATTAAGGGTGTGTATATAAAGGGGGCCAAACACACTTAACTTCTTTTTTGAGCTCAAAATCTGATCATATACTCTAGAGAGAGAGAGAGTACACGGATCAGAGAGAGAAAGGGAGAGAGGCCAAAATTGAAGATTTTGCTAAGAGATTGGAAGACTAAGGGAATTGGTACAAAATTTGACTACATTTGTGAGAATTAGAGCCTCTAGGTGAGTATTTGAGCTCAACTTCATGAAATTAAACTCATAAATAAGTGAATTCAAGCAAGATGTGTAAATGAGGGCAAGAATTGAGTTGATTATGATGAAATTGAAGTCTATATGCACATGCATGTTTAGAATTGCCATGAATTTGCATAATCAAGCATGAGGCATGATGAACATGAGGAATTGAGCACCAAATTTAACATGCATGCATAATTTTCACAAGTTTCATGATTATAAGTATCATTTGTACCATTTGAAATAGAATTGGCATCAAAAATTAACATGCATGCATGATTGATGAAGATATGGAGTTTGAATAAGGTTGAATGCATGAGTTTTGAAATTTATTAAGAGAATTCAAGATAATTTATGAGGTGGATCATGATTTTAGTCAATTGGTCCCAATTACTTATGTTCTTGTGTTATATGATGTCCTTCTATGCTTTTGTATCGAAAACATGAGTTTTGGAGCCTTTTTGGGTTGAGTTTGAGCTTCAAGAACAATTCTGGAAATTCTAGAATTTGTCGGGTCCGCTCGAGCGTAAAATGTTAGCTCCCAGAAGTTTTGCAGACATTGATGTCCGCTCGAGCGGGGGAGAGTTATGCTCGAGCGTCCAGTCACATGTTTGACTCTCAGCTTGAGCGTCTGAAGTCACGCTCGAGTGCAAAAATGAAGTAACCAGTACTTTTGCAGACCAAAGGGTTCCGCTCGAGCGGAGAGCCCTGTTTCAGAAATTTTGAAAAGGTTGTTTTGTTTTTCATTTTCTGTTCTCTTCCATTTCTAAGCACTCTTAGGCATGCATTGAGCTTTGTATATGACCTACAAGGATAAGAAATTAAGAGCGGATTGAATCGTTGTGACCCAATACGTGTTATGTATTATGTAGGGTCGAGCACAAGGACGAATCCACCGGCAGAACACTGTGAGTAATATCTTAGTAAAGATATTTTGAAGTATGCTATTTGTCCAATTGCTTACTCCTATTTGAGTTTCATAAGTTTGTTAATTTGAATTGTGGACAAATATTTGTTATGCCATATGATTGGATAAGGTCGTTTGACATGAATGGTGGGCCAAAGACCGTTTAACACGAATGATGGGCCAAAGGCCATTTGACATGAATGATTGGGCCAAAGGCCGTTTGACATGAATGATGGGCCCAAGGCCGTTTGACATAAATGATTGGGCCAAAGGTCGTTTGACATGAATGAAGCGCCAAAGGCTCTTTGACATGAATGATTTGGCTAAAGGTCGTTTGATGGGAATGATTGGGCCAAAGGCTGTTCGATAAGAGTGAATTGGGCCCGAGGCCATCTGTTAGGAGCAAAGTAGGCCAGAGGCCGTTTGATGTGTTTGGGCTTGAAGTTGTTAATGTACCAGATAGAAACATGGATAGGCCCAATGCCGTTTGATACATCTGTTTCAAATTTCATTCATGTACTTTCTTTATTTGATATTATTCACTGGCTTTCTCTCACTCTCATTCATGTGTATGTAGGTGAGTGAAGAGATGTCCAAACCCAGCCTCGGTGAAGTATGCGAAGAAAGTCAAGTTTTGTGGATTCAACCCAAATGTCTCACACACGAGACACCGTTTTGTTTCTTTTGGTTTACTCTTTTGTTATCTTGGAGAACATGTCGCATCACCTTTGTATATAAGCTTTTGGTTTGGTTGACTATGACTTGAATGATTCTGTATATGAAAAATTCTATGTTACGTTCCCTGGTGTGGGTTATTAATGAGTATATGTGAGATATTCTGATGTGCCATGTAAGCACAGCTCTATGGACAAAATTTTTTAGTTTGCTTCCTTTTTGGCCCCTTGACTCTGTTGAAATGTGTTTTATTGGGTTTGAGGCCATAAGTAATCTCTTGATTACTGGCCGATTATGACCTTAATCCATAGGGGCGGGTTCAGATCATGACAAGAACCTTTCACAGGGCAAACCCCAAGAGGTCAGCTATACCTTTAACAGCAACCAGCACAACAAGAACAACCAGTCTTGAATGTAGCTATATATGGACCAAGAGGCCTTCAAGCACATGGAGTTCCTCCAAACCCTGTGCTTGCTCCTCCAGTAGTGGTCTAACTAGCACAAAACATAGTTTCTAGGGACTAAATTGCTAATATTGTTAGAGTAATGTGTGGACCCATGGCTCAGGGGGTCTAGACTCCTGTGTATAGAAAACCTTACCCAAAGTGGGTGGATAGGGTACATGAATACCCAAGGGGGATTTAGAATACCAGATTTTGCCTTTTTTTTTTTATGGAAATGGGAACCAGTCAATGGTGGAACACATTGCCATGTCTATAGGCTAGTGTGGTGAATTCGCTAATAATGATTACATGAAACTAAGTTTTTTTCCTAACTCTCTAACTGGAGCAGCCTTTGTATTACACCTGGCTCTATCCAAACTTGGCAACAAATAAAGGAAGTGTTTCATGCGCTGTTTTTTCAAACAGAACTTGAGGTTTTTATGGCGGACTCGGCAAGATTGAGCCAATGGCCTGATGAGAAGGCTACTCAATTCATTACCAGATTCAAGAGGGCACGAAACAAATGTAGGGTCACATTACCTAAGCCTGAATTTGTAAGATTGGCTCAAAATGGGTTGGAATTTAGGCTTCGAAAGAAGTTTGATTCAACTGAGTTTCGAGACTTAGTAGAATTAACCTATAAAGTTTCTAGATATGAAACCTTACTTCAAGAAGAACAAGACCGAAACAATGCATCCTATAAGACTTGATATAGGGACCCTAACTTCGAAATTGATGCAATAGAGATCATAGGAAATGTAATAAACCGACCCTCGTACATGATTCTGGTATATTTTCAGTCCCTAATTTTGCGCTTTTAAATGCTTATTGTGAAATGTTATCTGAAACTGAGCTTAGTTAAGTGAATCCTATGTGTAGGGATACATATCTGTCACAATTGGAATGTTTGAATCAGAAATTGAGGGCCTTAGAGACTTGATAATCCGAAATTGATTTTACATTTCAAATTAGCATGATTTTTAAGTCATAATAAGCATTTTTGTAGAAATTTGATTTGGGATGATTAAACTGGTTGAGTTTTGTCCTTATTCACTTTTTATATAAATATCCATACCTTTTGGACTCTTGATTGGGAATCATTGCAAGGAAATTTCTTGAGAGCGGGAACTTAGAAGAGAAGAGAGTTGAGAGGAAGTTCTTCAGGAAGGAGATTGGGGAAGCTTTGTGGGAATTGCAGAATTTGAACTCAAGGTATGTATTCTTTATTTTGCTAAGCCCCTTGGGAATTGATTGAGGGATTCTCTACAATATTCAAGTTGAGATTATAATAGAAATCAAGAGTGTGTATGTATGTTCTTGTCTAATTGTGTTTGTGGTTGTGGTTGTATTAGTAGTCCCAAGTTTGTGATATTGTTCTTCCCCTCTTAATTTTACTTGTGGTGTGGGGTTATTCACACACCTAGATGATGATCTATATGTCTAAGTGGGTAGTTGAGATCAAGTATGATTTAATTATGGAAAGAATGGGATGTGCATGTGTAATTAGAAAAGGTGATCGTAATTACATTTTTGATGCATGTTGTGGTGTTATTGAACCATTATAGTACAAAAATTTGCTTAGTTTGAGCCTTACCCTAAGTATATGAAGGGAGGGCTTTTACTGAATTTCGGACAGGAATTATGCAGAATCACCGCACGTGCGGGAGTCATGGCCTCACGTGTGGAAAATGGTGAAATTTGGGACTTCAGCTACTGCATAAAAGGCACGTGTGGGCTTCCCAGCCGCACGTGCGGGACCAACCGCCGCACGTGCGGGGCTCACAGCCGCACGGGCGGCCTAAGCTGAAAAATGTTGTCTGCTCTGTTTGATCTGTTTGACCCTCTGGGATGGTTAAAAATAGTATTTGAAAGCTTTAAAATGCTTCTTACTTTACTGGAAGTTATCGAATGAAATGTGAAATTAGGAAGGAATTGGACTAACTTGTGAGATATGTATGTGTGCAGGACACACTCCGGGAGGGACTATGACTCCGTCACAACACTGTGAGTAGTAGTACTGTGATCACACATTTCTTTACCATTAATAATTCTTGTTATTAATGCTCTGTTCTTCACAAGTAGTTACGTTAACAATATGGTGATTGGAAATCGGTGTGAAGTTATGTGAATGTTAAAAGATAGACTCTGAACCTACTCTGTATTTCGGTTACGGTTAATGGTTATCATTAATGTGCTATAACCGGTAAATTACCTATGAACTCCGCACAAGAATTACATATGAATTATTAATACTATGCATTAGTTGACGGGAAGGAATTATGAATGTAGATCTCGCTTAACGGGAACATGATGTTTTGAATGTCCTATCATGAACTTCCACAGTCTTATTTGGTTCGACACATGTTTCAGGACATAGATATTTTCTTAGAATTGAATATCAATAACATTTTTATATGATTCACATTATGGTGTGAATTATCCTGTCTTTGTTAAGAGTACAGTAATGACACGATATGACAAGAAATGCTCTATTTTTCTGATATGTTATGTTTTAAACCATTGAGTGACTGTCCATATATATAAAAGTATTCATGGCATCCTTAGCACAAGGCCCTTACCCGGGGGTAATAATACCGTGGTTCATGTATGTTATGCTATACTATGACACTATATGGATGGTTCGATCTTAAAGACCTAAGGATTTTTGGTGTGGAACAAAGTGCTGTACGGAACTAAGTGCTGCTATGTGAGTCACCTCTAGAATCCATACGAGCCCCCTCTTGAGTCCATACATATGTGAAAGTTATGAGGCTTATGGCCGTTTTGTGAACGTTATGAGGCTTATGGCCGTTTTGTGAACGTTATGAGGCTTATGGCCGTTTTGTGACATATGTAAGGCCTATGGCCAATCTGTGACATCTGGGCCTATGGCCATTCTGTATGATCCGCTAGTATGAAACAAAGTGCTGCATGAAACTAAGTGCTGCCATGCGAGTCACCTCTAGAATCCGTGCGAGCCACCTCTTGAGTTCATACATGCATGATAAGGGCTTCATGCCATTCTGTTAAGGGCTTCATGCCACTCTGTTTAAGGGCTTCATGCCATTCTATTAAGGGCTATATGCCACTCTGTTTAAGGTTGGGCCCAAGGCCGTTCTGAAATTGGTACATAAACAAATTAACCATATGATCTCTTTATTTATAAATGCATGAATTATAATCCAAGTTGAGCATTGAATTGTTTATGTGCTATTATTCACTAAGCTTGGCTCACTTTATGTTATGTCTGCTTCTGTAGGCACTCAACCTGGAGATCAATCTTAACCCATGGCATCTATTCCTCTTGTGTCAACCTCAGAGTGTCCAGGCACCTAAATGAAGGCAGCTCATTTTATGGAGTATGCTAAGCTTTTGGTTTTGTACCCTGATTGTCTATCTAAGGTTGAAGTGTATATGATCCTTATTCCTTTCAATGTTTTTATTATACGCCCAATCTCGAGGACTAGGTCTATATATGTATACGTACATAGCTAGATTCTCAGATGCATGTCACTATATGTTTATTTGCCTTATGTTTTGTTTGTGATCCTGGCATAGTAGTGATAGCTCAATGGATGCTTTGTATGTTATTATATGATCTTTTATATATATAATGCTTCCGTTCAGGCCCCACATCTTATGTACATCGAGTTAAGTGTCCGTTTCTGAAGTAGTCATGCCCAAACTTTTAGGGGCGGGTTTGGGGTGTGACAGGAAAGGAACCTATGACCTGTGAAGCATTGATTCAGAAGGACACTACAATTGACTAACAGTTTAAAAAGAAAGACATCCATAGGAAATATTCTCTCGACATAACCAAAGTAGATGACACATTTGATCATTTGCTTGCAGCACATTTCTTAAAGTCACCCAAGAGAGTTAAGATCCAACTTCTGAAGAGCTTAAAGGAAAATTGTAGTGCAAATGGCATAATTCTTGGTCCCACCCAACTAAAAAATGTATTATTTTTCAAGACAGGATCCAAGAACAAATTCGAAAAGGAAGAGTGAAATTTCCAACCAAGACTGAAAAGGCCATGGGAATTGACACCAATCCATTTCCAGAGATTGGAAAGGCAACAGCTAATGTTGACATACTACACTTCCAGAATCTGTCTCCGAAGGAATTGGAAGAAGTCAATGTGCAGATGCATGTTGCTAGCTAGGTTGCCTTCAAGAAGGACACAAGAAGTTCACTAGCCAGTGGACAAAGCTTTGTAGGTCAAAGGGATGGCTCAAGTGAAGAAACATTGGATGATGACTCCCTCGAAGCAGTTGTAGTGCAAAGAATGTGTCCCAGATGCAGGCTAAGTTATAAATGGCTGAGGGGGCCCCTAAGTGATGGGAAACAGTACTACAAAGATGTGTAGAGAGGCTATAAGCCAGCCAATACTTACTACAGAAAGCCATACCCAACTGGTCCTAGACAATAGTCATCCTTAGTTGGGCCACCAGATACCAGAATGCAATCAAAGGGTAAGAGACCTTGGCATGAGATCAGACCACCCAACTATTATAGGATGGAAGGCAATTACCCCGAAAGAAAGCCTAAATTTGACTTAAGACAGGGAGTCAGGGCTAATGATTGGTCTCCAAAGACCACTTTGAAGATAGCTTTGAAGACAGGGGCAACAAGCCTAGCAACTAGAGCAGCGGGTTCATGGGTACCTGGGGTTCCAGATTGGTTTGTCATGCAGAACAAACCTGAAGTAATGCCTACCCAAAGGAAGACTTTTGGAGACGAGGGAAGAATGATCAAACCCCCATTGGTAGCTCTAAATAATTAGGTGCTACTCAAAAACCCAAAGACAAGGGAACCAAATATGATTCCTGTGATCTCCAGGTCCCAAAAGAGGAAGATCCAGTGAAGATACACCCAGTATTAGAGGGACCTAAAAGAGAATGGAGAAAGTACTTGATGGCACAGTCAAAAGGCCACATAGAAGAAAGAAAAAGTTCAAAGCCTAGTCCTCAGATCAAAAGGAGTGCCAGCAGAGAACAATTGGCTAAAGTTCATGTTGAACTAAGAGCCAAAGTGAGATCCAACCTAGCAGGCCTTGAAAAGGCCTTAATGGAGAGTGATGACGAAACAGATGAAGAAATTGAACTAGGCCAAGAAAAGGTATTAGCTGAAGATGAAATGTTTGAAGCTTTCATGGTTGAAAAGCCAACGGAGGTAGACCATCAACAAACTGCTTCGAAGGAACCTACTAGCATTGAGGTACGAGAATGTAGTATGAAAGATATTTCCCAAGCATCAGAGCAAGTCAATATGGAAGGAGATCAATCACAACCAGTGGTACAATTTGGCTCATTCCCTCCAGTGCTAGTTAATATGTTTTATGTGCTGCTTTGGGAGCTTCAAGTTGAGGAGGAGGACCAAGAAGGCCAGGAGGATGACCCCATTCTAGTTTCCATTGAGGATTCACAAACTAGCATGGTCCAAGATGAATTTTAGGTGGCCAGGCCCGTGGAAATTGATGAGGAGAGTGAAGAGGTGAGCATTAACCTCTTATACCCCTTCGAATATCCTACAGTATCCATGACCCAACATGTTAAGCCCTTATAAATTAAGGCTTATTTCAATAGAATAGAAATGAGTAGAGTACTGGTAGACAATGGGGCAGTAGTGAACCTATTTCCAAGATCCTCTTTGAAGAAGTTGGGGAAAAAAAATCCCAGGATGATCCCAACAAGCATAACCATTGTTGGCTTTTCTGGGGACAAACAGATGGCTTAGGGCATTTTGCCTATCAACCTAAGTGTGGGAACCAGAGACTATATGACAGCATTTTTTGTTATAGACAACAATACCAAGTATAATGCTTTGCTTGGCAAGGATTGGATCCACACAAACAAATGTGTGCCTTCTTCTTTACATTAGAAGATAATGATAGCACTATGCAATGGGAAAACAGAGGAGATCAATGCAGATCCATAACTCTTTATTGCTTCTGCAGATTTTGCAGAGGCCAAGCTATACACTGAAGGGGTAGTACCACTTAGTGTGCTGAGGACGTCTGATGTAATAACCGACGTGACGGCTGATGAGGAAGTAGCACACCTAAAGCATCTAGTACAGGAAAGTGCTGATGAGGAGTTCATCATCAAAGATGCCAATGATGTTTGGTTGTAGGCAAAAGGATCAAGATCAGGAAGCCAGACCATTGGCTTTGATCAAATTTTCATCATTGGACATAAAGTCGATAGTCCAGAAGGTGCAGGAAAAAGAGAAAGAAGCCATGATAATTGGCTATAGTCAAGGGCAACAAAAGGCCAGACCTTTGACTCTTGATAAGTACTGTGCATTGGACATTGAAACTAAAGTCCAGGAAATATAGGAAAAAGAAGCCCTATGGACAGATTTTGTCTATGAAGAAGAGAGTAGGGATGTTGAACCAGAAAGACTAGGAGTAGAACAAGATGAAAGGGTTGCTTCGAAGGTAGAAGAAGTCAAAAGGGGAGCATTAGTGAGTACTCAAGTGCAAGATCCCTTGGAAGAAGTCAACCTAGGAGAAGGTTCAGTACAACAACCCACCTACATCAATGCTTGGTTGGATCCTATTGACAAGAACTAGTTGTTGGTTGTCCTGAAACAATATAAAGACTATTTTTCTTGGTCTTACAATTAGTTGCCTGGGTTGGACAGGTCACTAGTGGAACATAGGCTCCCAATGAAGCCTAATTTCAAGTCACACAAGCAAAAACCAAGACAGATGAGCCTTGATGTGGTTCAAAGGTGAAAAAGGAAATTGTTAGGCTCCTTAAAGCAGGCTTCATCAGAACAGCTAGGCATGTTAAATGGTTGTCCAATATTGTGCCTGTTGTAAAAAAGAATAGCAAGATGAGGGTATGCATTGATTTTAGAAACTTAAATTTAGCAACTCCAAAAGATGAGTACCCCATGCCTGCAGTTGATTTATTGGTAGATAGTTCAGCAGGACACATGATTTTGTCTATGATGGATATGCATTCTGGTTATAACCAGATCTGCATAGTAGAGGAGGATGTCCACAAGACAACTTTCAGGTGTCCTGGAAACATTAGCACCTTTGAATGGGTTAAGATGCCATTTGGATTAAAAAATGCTGGAGCAACATATCAAAGGGTAATGAAAACTATCTTCTATGATCTCATTGAAGGATACTTAGAATGTTACATTGATGATATTGTCGTGAAATCTCAGTCTATGGAGGAGTATCTAGTTCACTTGACAGCAGCCTTCGAAAGAATGAGGGAGTTCAAACTGAAACTCAATCCTCTCAAGTGTGTGTTTGGTGTATTAGTTGGAAACTTCTTGGGATATGTAGTACACAAGAAGGGAATGCAGATTGATCAGAACAAAGCCAAGGCCATCATTGAGGCCAAACCTCCATCAAGAAAGAATTGCAAAAATTCATTGGTCAGGTAAATTTCCTTCGAAGGTTTATTTCTAACACTACTGGGAAAACTAAAGTATTTTCTTCTTTGTTAAAGCTAAGAATTGAAGAAGAATTTGTGTGGACAACTGAGCATCCAGTTGCTTTCGAAGGAATCGAAACCTACTTGGCCAAGCCTCCAATGTTGATGCCACCAAGGAGAGACAAACCCTTGAAACTATATATTACCGCAGCTGAAGAATCAGTAGGAGGTTTTCTAGCTCAGGACAATGAAGAAGATAGGGAGCAAGCAATCTATTACCTTAGTAGGTTTTTAAATTCTTGTGAACATAAATACTCAGCTGTATAAAAGCTGTGTTTAGCATTGTACTTTGCAATAATGAAGTTAAGATATTATCTTTTCTCTACTATTGTCTTAGTAATTGTAACCACAGATTTGGTTAAGTACAGGTTATCTAGACCTATGCTAAGAGGAAGAATTGGCAAATGGATTTTAGCCTTATCAGAGTTTCATCTCGAATATGTTCCCTAAAAGGTAGTAAAAGGACAGGTTATGGCTAATTTTTTGGCAGACCATCTATGTCAAACAGAAAGCCAAGAGATAATGGATCTTGGTATGTTTAATATTGAGCCATGGCAGATGTGGTTCGATGGATCAAAAGTTGATGGTTTAGTCGGAGTTGGTGTTGTGGTAAAGTCACCACAGGAAGTAGAAACCACTCACAGTTTCAGGATTGATGAAGCTACTTGTTCCAACAACCAAGCTGAGTATGAAGCTTTGGCAATGGAACTTGAGATACTTATTGGATTACAGGCTGACGCAGTTGACATATTTGGAGATTCCCAATTGGTAATCAACCAAGTAAAAGGAATTTTTAAATGTCAAAGTGCAAGCATGTTACCATATTATGTTGCTACATTACATTTTCTTTCTCAATTTCAAATAGAAAAATGTAACTTACATCCCAAGATTCATGAATCACAAAGCCAATGATGTAGCTTAGAGGGCTTCGAATTTCAGAAGAAGTGGTGACACTCAAATAGACATAAGTCAAGCAACATATCAAAAGCTAATACCACATTTGGCTAAAAAGGGTATCATGGTAGAAGTTAACTAGAATAATTTGGAAGAACATGGTTAGAGACATCCAATCATCCAATATTTGATTGGTCCTTCTTCGAAGGCCAGTAGAAGGCTTAAATTGCAAGCAATGCAAGTCATAATGTATGGGAATGCTCTTTATAAAAGGGGAGCAGATGGGCTATTGTTGGAATGTCTAGGGCCAAAAGAGGCATTGATTACGATGGTTAAGGTGCATGAAAGCATTTGTGGTGCCCATCAACCTGGTGTGAAGATGAGATGGTTGTTTCGAAGGCATTCCTGTTATTGGCCAACCATTCTTAAAGATTATATAGAGTATGCAAAGGGATATCAGGCATGCCAGAAGCATGGCATGATAAGGCATGTGCCAATAACTGATTTGCATGTAGTTGTGAAGCCTTGGCCATTTAGAGGATGGGCAATGGATATGATAGGAAAAATATATCCACCCTCTTCCAAGTAACAGTGTTTCATTCTAGTGGCCACATATTACTTCACTAAATGGGTCGAAGCTAAGCCTTATAAGGCTATGGATTAGACTAAAGTTATTGGGTTTATCAAAGAATTGATCCATAGGTTTGACATCCCACAGACCATAATTGTAGATAATAGAACTGTGCTTGATGCAAAGATGGTTTTTTGTAATAGAATTTGGAATTAGTCTTATTAATTCCGCCCCTTATTATGCACAAGTAAATGGTCAAGCTGAATCATCTAGCAAATCCTTGAAAAAAGGAATACAAAGAGTTGTGGAAAACAATCCTAGGGATTGGCATAATTTGTTGTTAGATGTGTTATGGGCTTATAGGACTTCTCGAAGGTCAAGTACAGGAATCACTCCTTATGCCTTATTATATGGACATGATGCAGTGTTGTCGGTGGAAATTAATATCAAGTCCTTGAGAGTAAAATGCCAAAACTAGTTAACTACTAAGCAATATCATTAGAGCATGTTCTTGGAGTTAGAGAATGTGGATGAAGCTAGAATTTTGGCATTAAACAGTATTCTTTTCCAAAAGAAAAAAGTAACGAAAAGCTACAATAAGAAAGTCAAGAACATTAGCTTTGATAAAGGTGATTTAGTGTGGAAGACAATACTTCCAACAGGAATTAAGAGCCATAAATTTGGCAAATGGTCACCTAATTGGGAGGGACCATACCAAATTCATAGAGTCCTACTTGGAGGAGCCTACCATCTGAGAAATCTAAATGGTTATGTGCATCCCAAGAAAATCAATGGCAGATATTTGAAGCCTTATTATCCAACTGTGTGGAAAACCCAAGGGGTGTAAGAAGTGCTAAGTAAGAATAACGAAAGAGCATGGAACACTTCGATAGATAATAAGAATTTTCATTTCATAAAAATTTCAGTATATCATGCCACGGTTTGGCCCAAAAATCTGTACAATGCTTCAATTGTTCTGTTACAATCAGTTTTCTACTTTTCGGAGTTGGAAAAAATTAAATAGTTGAGGTCATTTCTTGTCTATGATTGGATAGTCTTTGGTTAGTGGAATGTAGCTTCTCAACATTTTGCTCCAGTGCTAGATTCACTGCTACCAATTCCTTCTCCAATTTTGCTTTCCTTTGCAGTAGTTGAGTTTGAAGATGGAAAGCATAAGAGTGTAGTCCCTTTAAGTTGAATACCTTAGAATGAATCTAAGAGATAAACTCTTTATCTTTTAATAGTACCCCTTCTGCAGCCTTAGCCATCTGGCAGATGTTGATGTAAAAATCAATGGTAGCTGCTACCTGAGATAAGTGGCTCTTGAAAGCCATATTGGATTGCCAAAAACACTTTGCATCACTTCAAGAAGCCATTCTTGATGGAGGGTTTTTGCAGAGTCTCAAATGGAATCCTTGAGAAGGACTTCACCAGATCCAAGCAAATGTCCAAATCCACTTGAGGCAAAAGAAGTTTAGCATTAGTGGAAAAGTTCTCAATGATCTCCAACAAAGAATCAGCTAGGCTCAATGGCTCGGTTTCACTGTTGGTAGATGAAGCTAGTGCAGAGATGTCAAACAGACTGGCTAGCCGAGCTTCGAAGTCGTCCATCTCCTCCTCAGAAAATAGAATTGTCGAGGAATCATTAGTTGAGAGAAGTGTTAGAAGCATTGGCATTGCAGAAGGAATGGAAGCTTTTTTAGTTACATCTATAGTCCTGTCTACCAACAAGTCGAGGGACGAGGGACTGGAGCTGGATGGTAGGGAAGAAGTTGGTGAGCTGCCAGTATCATCCTTGGAAAAGTCAATCGCCACTAGAGGGGAAGTGACAATTGGAGTGTTTTCAGTAGTTGGGGGGACACCCAAGACTCTAGAAGGAGTAGGCTGGGATGAGGCGATGGACATCAGGGGCAAATAGGAAGATAAGCCAGTGGATAAGGATGATGGAATGCTTTGCCTCAAGGAGAAAAGGGAAGAAGGTATGGGAAGTATAGAAGAGGGAAGGGGAGTTTGTAGATACCCCATTTTTGACCGCCCTTACGACTTGGACGTCACCGCTTGCACACCCAATTACGAATGTGTATATGCTTGTCAAGTGCTAGGAGTCCTCAGCAGAATGCCATAGCTTTGAGCCTTCAAACCCTATACACCTCTTGCCTTGTTTTGGACCAAAACCCTAGCTTTTCATGCCTAAAAACCTTAGGAACTGTCAGCCCCCTTTCGTGGGCTGCTAGCCACTATTATTGGCTACCGGCCACTTGTGTTTTGACAGCTACTTACGCCAATTGTGCCAGCTGTTTCCATTGATGCTTGCATCTACCTACACCTGTATGTATGAATATTTCTGAGGGAGTTTCATGTTTTTCTATATATAGGAGATCATTTTTGAGGGTTGAACATTTTGGAGCAAATATCACTCTCTCTCTCTCTCTCTTGAAAATTTCTAAACTTGTGCCTATACACTCTAAACCAAACCTTGTGGTATTGGAGCTGAGGCACTTTTGAGCTTACTTTGAGCTCTTGAGGGTGTGTGAGTGTTGATTTGTTGCTTGGAAAGTGTTCTCCTCTTCATAAGGTATAAGTCTTGGTTTATTGTTTTGCGTTAATTGCTATTTTGCCTACTATTTTTGGGCTGTTTATACTCTGAAATTTTGGGTTGAAACTTATGGTTTAAGGCCAATAAGGGTGGAAGGGTAGCTCACCATTCCTTCCACCTAGCTTCCAAGACTTTTACCCTTCTGTTTCCCACCTTGTTGTCAACCATTTTTGAGATTTTTAATACTGAATTTTAGAGTTATTTCAGAGGCTAAAACAATGTTTTAAAGCCCCAAAAATGGAGGGGGTACCCTCCCTTCCTTGTGCTTGTTTACTAACTTAACATGCTCCATGTTTTAGCTTATTGTTCTAGCTATTTTTGTCTTAATTGCAGCATGTTTTACGACTGATTTAGCACTATTTTTGGATGTTCATTACATTTGAGCTTTGTATTGCATGCTTGTAGTGTAATCGTCCTCATTGGTGGTTTATGCCTTAGCCACCAACCTATTTGAGTCGATAGTGTTTATTTCTTGTTTTCCGTGCTTATGATCACCCTTAATCACCTCTGCTACCTCCCTTAGTTCTTGGCTTTTTATTTGATTTGAAAGTTGTTCCAAGCCAATTGTTTGTTTAAGCTTGAAATTGAGGTCTTATGCTTAATGGTTTAATTTCTTTGGGGGTTCATTACCAACGGCATGACACTTCTCTCATGCCTAAAACAACTCTTGGTTTGATGTTTCTTTTCATTAGAGGACTTAAAGCTCACCTTTGGACTTAATTTACTAAGGAATGGTTGGTAATTAAAAGGAGTAATAAAACGAGGACTAAAAATGTTGCAAGATAATAAATTGGTTAGGGTTCAATCAGACGTTAATTGAACTCTTGAGTCTTGAATCGTTTCATACTTGTTCGTGACAAAAACGGTTCAAGAGTCATTGTCAACCACTTCACTTGATCAATCCATGATAGGGAGGAGGTTTGAGAGTCTTTTATGTTGCATTTATTGAAATTGTACTCTTTGGTTCATAGGCCATCATGCAATGAAATTGCATCAATTGATGGTTTGTGAATCAAATTTACCACTCCTTTGGGCTATTTGATGATAAGGAGGGGTAAGTTGTACAAACAACCCTTAAGAATACCTTGGTTGTGCTCTGTTTGCTCTCTGTTGCAGCAGGAAGAACCAGGATTTTGTGGCTGGCAGGCCACCATTTCTGGATGGTAGGCTACGATTTGTGGCAGGCAGGCCACTACTTCTGGCCTGCCGGCCACTTTTTTCAAATTAAGCAGTGCCCTTTTGAAATATAACATAGCTGATTTTGAGGTGAAAAACAGTGCAAGTGTTCTAACTGTGTAACAGAGGCTTCCTGGCAGCAAAATAGTGGCTTTTTCAAGTGGAAAATCCTCGCGCATGCATGAGCATCCCTTGCTTCTCGAGGCTAATTGTAGACACCCCATTTTTGACGGCCTTACGACTTGGACACCATTGCATACACACCTGATGATGATTTTTTTGCTCGCCAAGTGCTCGGAGTCCTCAACAGAATGCCACAGCTTTGAGCCTTTCAAACCTTACACCCTTGTTGCCTCATTTCTGGACCAGCCTTGGTCCTTCAAGCCTACAGCTTCTAGTGGCTTGCCGGCCATCACTTTTGGATTGTCGGCCACTAATGTGGCTTGCTTGCCACCAGTGATGGCCCGCCGGCCCTCAGTGTATTTTGCTGATATTTTATGCCAGTTGTGCCAGCTGTTTGCACAGATGCATGCATATGCACCCACGTGTAAGGCTGGATATCCTTGTGGAGAATTCATGTTTTGTATATGTAGGAGACCTCCCTCTCTTGTTTTAGGGTTAGAAAATTTTGAGATAAAAAATTCTCCTCTCTCTCTACCAAATCTCTACACTTTTTCCTACAATTCCTTAACCTTTGCCTATACACCCATAATCAAATCTTCTCATCTTTGAGCTGAGGTGTCTTTGAGTTTGGTTTGAGCTCTAGAGGGTGTTGTTTGCCTGGTTCTGTTGCTTGAATTGCTTCTTCTCTTCAAGAGGTATAAGGCTTTGCCTATTTGCTTACTTTCTTTGCTATTATTCTTGTTGTTTTTCAACTGATTTTGGGCAGTAAAATTTCTATATTTTTGGGCTGAAACTTGGGTCCTAAGGCCATTAAAGGTTGAGCGGTGGTTCACCCTTCTTTGTGCCTTGTTATGAAGGCCTTAGCCCTTGTGTTTCCCACCCTTTTAGTATCCTTTTCCAATCTTTTAAACACTGATTTTTGGAGCTATTTTAGTGGCCAAAATCATGTTTTGAAGTCCAAATTTGGAGGGGTTAGCCTCCCCTCCTTATGTCTTGCTTCCTAGCCTAGTTTGTGCCATGTTTTAGCATATTAATCTAGCTACGTTTAGCACAATTCCAACAAGTTTTAAGGTATATTTTAGAGTGTTTTGGCACTATTTTAGGTTGTTAGTTACATTTGAGCTTTGTTTTGCATGCTTGTAGTGTTATAGTCCTCATGAGTTTGGTGCTCTAGACCTTAGACACCATCTCCTTTGAGTTGATAGCATTTATTTTTTCTTTTCTCACTCATTTTCAGCACTAATAATCTCTGCAACCTCCCTCCTTTCTTGGCTTTTTGTTTTGCTTTGAAAGTGGTTTTAAATCCTTTATTTGTTTAAGCATGAGATTGAGATATCATGCTTAATGGTTTAATCCCTTAGGGGGTTTATTACCAATGGTATGATGTCTCTTTCATGCCTAAAACAACTTTTGGTTTGAGCCCTTTTTCCATTAGAGGACTTAATCTCACCCTTTGGCCTTAATTGATTAAAGGATGGAAAGGTAACTAAAATGGAGTAACTAAAACTTGGAAATAAAAGTGAGAAAGATAATAATTTGGCTATGTTAAATCGGACATTAATTGAACACATGGGAACTTGGGCCATTTCATACTTACTCGTGATGAAATGATTCAAGATTCCAAGGTCACTACTTCCCTTGGTCATTCATGATAGGGAGGTGGTTTGTGTGTGTGTGTGTGTGCGTGTGTGTGTGTGTGTCTTGTTTCATTGCATTTATTGAACTTGAACACTTGGTTTCATAAGCCATCATGCAATGAAATTGCATCCATTGATGGTTTGTGAACTGAACTTGCTACTCCTTTGACTTGCTCATGAAAAGGAGGGATGAGTTGTGCAAACAAACCCTTGAAATACCTTGTATATGCCCTGTTTGTCCTCTGTTGCAACAAGGAGAACTGGAAAGCAGTGGTTAGCAGACCCCTTTCCATAACCGGCAGGTGGCCGGCAGGCCACCATTGATGGCCAGCCGGCCATCACTGGTGGCCGACAATCTTCATCACTGGCCGGCCGGCCACTGATGAAAAATTTAGCAGTGTGTTCCTTTGGTAGAGCAGAATTATTCTGGAAGTTGGTAGCAGTGTATGTGTTCTCTATGCAACAGAGGCTCTCTGGAAGTAAAACAGTGGCATTTTCAAATGGAAACCGTGCATGCACATGAACATCTCCCGTTTCCCAAGGCAGAGTAGTTAGCTTAGCACTATTGTTTAGCTTACTTACTTCTTTTACTGTGCACTTATGTTATAATTATTTAATTAGTTAAAGTAGTTAACTAGTTGTGATGTTATAATAATTAGTTAGCTAGAATAGTTAGTTAATTCATATATTGTTGTAATAATTAGTAGTTTAGCTAATTATTCATTTCGTTTTGTAATAGCTAGCTTAATTAGCTTAGCTTTAATTAATTAGTTAATTAGCTTAGTTCATTTAGACTCTCCTTCGTGAGAGCGCAATGTTGTAATAATGTGTATGTCTTCCAACCCCACGTCTTTCTCCCTTTTATTTAACAACTTACGATGGTTAGTTTAAAAGCATCATGTTTCAATTAGCATTCTCCATGTTTGCATCCATTTGTGTTGCATGCACTGAGGCTCGGCGCATCATTCTAACTTGCATTGTTAGACAAATACTTCTTTCAATATGTGCTTAGACTGCATGTTATCAAAATTGCTTCAATATGCCACATTGCTAGCCAAGCCTATTAATTACATATCGCATGTGTTGCATTAGTCGTATTTCAGAAGTTAGGATCATGCATTTTTCTAACTCATTTCTCTTTTGGCTTAGAGTACTAGGTAAGATTTTACTTGCTTTAGCATATTGCATGAGTGTCATTGTTGCCATGTCTAGCACGCTTGCCATGAGGCTAAGTGCTTAAATGATAAATTGCTTGAATGCCTGTGGATGAATGCTTATTGGTTGAATTGGAATAATATGAGCAATGAACAAATGCGATCACTTTTTCAAGTAGTACATAATTTGAAAAAATTTTCAAAAACAAACATGACTCGAAATATTCCAATTCTTGCAAAGTTAGTCTATACTTGTGTGTGTGCGCATCACATAGTAATGCTAGCCTAATAACCGGAACAAGAGCATATAATATACATAAGATTCATATCATGATTAGTAGAGGTCGATCTTTAATCGGGCGAACAAGGGTGCTCAAATGTATTCATGACCTTCCCCTCTCGTACCTAAGTTCCCAAGCCGAGACAATCTTGGCGATGACAGACACGTGGCCTTTGGCACGAGTCGTAGTTTTCCTAAATTTTTCAAAAATATTTAGGTGACGACTCTGTATCTAGCAAATCAGTCCATTTTTGGCAGTTTGATTCAAAATCGATTTCCCAAAAGATTTGGCGGATTTGGACTCTTTGGTGTTTATCAATTTCACATTGCGCTTGTGATATTCGATTCAGAATCGCGGAAGCCTGAACTATAGGGCTTATTTTTGAACTTCTGAAAGAGGGCGGGAAAAAGTCGAGCTACACTAATTATTTAATTTAGTTACTTTATTTCATGTTGTATTTATGTTGTAATTAATTAGTTGAATTTGTAATTAATTAATTAGTGTAATTAATTAGTTAGTTCCATAGAATAGTTAATTAATTGGTTTTGTAATAACTAGCTAACATAGTTAGTTAATTCATTTTGTAATAGCTAGTTAATTAGCTTAGCTAGTTAGTTTACTTGGACCCTCCTAAGCGAGGGCACAGTTGTAGTAATGTGCATGTCTTCCAACCCCACGTCTCTCTCCTTTTTATTTACCTGCTTATGATGGTCAGATTAGGGCGTCATGTTTTGTTTAGCATCTCTCATACCTCACATCCACTTGTCTTGCATAAATTGAGATCGGCGCATCATTCTAACTTGCTTGGTTAGTTAATACTTCTTTGAATACATGCATAGACCGCATGCTATCAAATTGATTCACATGTCATAAATAGTAGCCGAGCCTATTAATTTCATATCGCATGTGTTGCATTAGTTATATTGCATAGTTAGCATCATGCATTTTTCTAACTCTTTCATCTTTTTGGCTTGGAGTACTAGGTGAGCTTTTATTTGCTTTAGCATATTGCATTGTATGTTAGTGTTGCCATGTCAAAGCATGTTCACCATGAGGCTAATGCTAAAGTGATAAACTGTTTGAATGCCTGCGGATGAAGGCTAGTTGCTTGAATTGGAATAACTTGAATAATGTACATTTGAGCCCAATTTTTCAAGTGGTACATATTTGAAACAATTTTCAAAACAAAACATGAATCAAGTGTTCCAATTTTTGCAAGTTAGTCTATACTTGTTTGTGTGCGCATCACATAGTGATGCTAGCCTAATAATTGGAACAAGAGCATATAATGTAAATAAGATTCACATCATGATTAGTAGAGGCCAACCTTTGATCGGGCGAGCGAGGGTGCTCAATTCATGACCTTCCCCTCCCGTACCCAAGTTCCCGAGCCGAGACAATCTTGGTGATGACGGACACGTGACCTTTGGCACGAGTCATGGGTTTCCTAATTTTTTCAAAAATAATTAGGTGGCGACTCTGTATCTGGCAAAGCATTCCATTTTTGGCATTTTGTTTTAAAATCGATTTTCCGAAAGATTTGCCGGATTTGAACTCTTTAGTGTTTATCTGTTTCACATTGCACTTCTGATATCAGATTCAGAACCTCAAGAGTCTGATACTGTAGGGCTTATTCATCTTCCAAAAGGAGTACGAAAAGTCTAGCTATAGTTTCTGGCGACTCTACTGGGGAAATTAGAGAACTTAACTTGAACTTCATAATGTGAAATTTTATCTACACTTATATGTTTCTTTGCATTGCATTTGCATTGGTGTGCTTAAGTCACTGTATTTGCCATCTGTTATGCCTGGACAGTTTGCCGGAGGCTTGCCTAAAAGCTTGCCAAAAGGCTGACTGGTCGTGGGCTCTGCCATGATGGAAACACAACACATGGATCTGGACTACCGCTGTACCGTTTTATCCTCCTTTCACTTGTCAGTGTTAGGTGTGAGAGGTATATTAGGAAGTTTTGTTGAGGTATCCTTTTTGACCATTGGGCCTAGTTGTGTATCAAAAAGCCATAGAGACTGCTCCAAACTAGGACAGAATGCTCACCCGAAATGCAGTATTGCACGAAAACCGCTTTGTTTGAATAGTGAACCCTAGTTCCTGATGAAACTAGGACAGGATAACCCTACCCCCTCATAGGGGTGTTTTGGCTCTCGCTTAACTGGTATGTGCATTACAGTGAAACAATACAGAAATCTGCATAGCAGTTGCAAATTTTGTCTTGACCCGAACCTGCCCCAATGGGTTAAGGACATAACCGGCTAGTAATCATGAGATTACCTATGGCCTCAACCAAACTGAACGTATTTAAACAGAGTTAATGGGGGCCAAACAGAAGGAATTTAAAACTTTGTCCATAGAGCTGTGCTTACATGGCACATCTTAACAAACCATACGTATGCACATTAATAACTCACAACAAAATATGTACTTCATAAGGTTCAGTACAAACAGGATCACATAAGTCTAAGTCAACCCATCAAAGCTATGTACAACATATACAAAGTCTTTGCCAACAGGACAAAATATAATTACATAACAAAGGGGCGAAGACGGGTCTCGTGCGTGAGACACAAGGGCTGACTCTCCCAAAAACTTTTGTTGTCCCACATAGAGTTCACTGGGGCTACGTTTGGAGTTCTCTAGGCTCACCTACAAAACACATGAATGAGCGTGAGCGATAGCCTGGTGAATAATAGCAAATACAGAAGTTGTACAAATGATATGTTGAACAATATGTTTCAAATGTTTTGGGCCCAATTCATATTTCTATTTAACATGTATACACAATTTAGGTCAAGTGACTGCGGTTCCGAACAAACTGGCCATTGGTCCATTTAAAGATTCAACTCGAAACGACCTCTGGCTCATTCATTCATGTCAAAACGGCCTCCGGCCCATTCATTCATGTCAAAACGGTTTCATGTCAAAACGGCCTCTGGCCCATTCATTCATGTCAAAATGGCCTTTGGCCCATCCGTTCATGTCAAAACGTCCTCTGGCCCATCCATTCATGTCAAAACGGCCTTTGGCCCATCCATTCATGTCAAAACAGCCTTCGGCCCATCCATTCATATCATATCAAACATTTGTCCATAATTCAAACCGACAACTTATAAGGCTTATAAGAAATAAGCAATTGGACAAATGACGAGTTTCAAATATTGATATTACTCACAGTTATCTATTGGTTGGTTTGCCCTGGAGCTCGACCCTACACAGTCCATGAACACAAAAGGCTCACCAACAATTCAATCCGTTCTTAAATTCACATTTTCCTCTTTAGGCTTTATTCTTATCTCTTTAACTCAATTACAATGCTCAATGTATGCCTAAGAGTACTTAGAAGTGAAGGTGAACGGAAAACGAAACACACAATACACTTTCAAAATTTCAGAAAGCAGGGTCCCCGCTCGAGCATGGACTTCTCCGCTCGAGCGGACCCATGAGGTCTGCAAAAGTACTGGTTATGTCATTTTTATGCTCGAGCGTGGAACTTGGATGCTCAAGCGGAAGTTCATCCTACATAGCTCCCTGCCCGAGCGTGGACTTCCCTACTCGAGTGGACATCATGGTCTGCAAAAAATACTGGGAGCACGAAATTCACGCTCGAGCGGCGATTTCCCCGCTCGAGCGGACATCAAATTTCTGGGTTTTCCAGAATGTGTTCTTGAGCTCAAATTCGACATTTCAACCACATTTATTGCATATGATGGCTCAAATCTCACATATGCTTGTACTAACATGGTACCAACACCAAATTACAACACAATGGAGTTCAATTTCACGAATTGATCACATGCATGCCCTAAATTAACTCAAACTCATGCATTCAAGGTTCCAATTTTTAATAAACAACATGCATGCCCATTTTGACTTTCATTTTCACTTCTAATGATGCAATTAGTGCTCATTCCCATGAAACTCAACAAAAACATGGTTGCATGTGGGATTACACTTCCAATCTTTCATAATTTACAATTTACGTGCTAGATTTTGTGATTCTATAGGTATTCTTTACATGCATGCACATATCAAGCTTCCATTCCAACAAAACCAACTCAACTCATGCTCTTGGTTACAAAACAAACCTTGAACACACAAGATTACACATTAAACCCATGAATTCAAGAATCAATTGCTTACCTAGAAGCCCAATCTATGGTTAATTCTTGAACTAGACTTTAAATATCCAAGCCTGAGTCAAAATTGCACAAGTCTCTCCCTTCTATCTCTATGGCCGGCTCCCCCTCTCTCTCAAGGGACCAAAATCAGATTTTTGAGTTCAAAAGAGACAATGAGAGTGTATATGGCCTCACACATAAGGCCCCACTAACTATTATTTAATAACATTAAATAATTGGGCACTAAATCATCAATTTAATCAATTTAATCCGACTCGAATAAATTTTCAATTAAATTTCACCGTAGGCTCTAAGGATTACGCTAATCATAATAGAGTAATCAATTTCGGGTTCTGTGGCTGATAAGGCCCTCAATTTAATTTTCAAAGCAGATAATCAAACATTTTTTCGACGGTGAACAGATAGAAATTCAAAACCACATATTTTCACACAATGGCACATGAAATCATATTAAACACACAATCATACTCAAATTAAGGTCCAATTAGCATACTACGGAACAGGGGCATCACAGTCTTCCCCCCTTTAGGAAGTTTGGTCCTCCAAACTTAATTTACCTTCATCGGGAAACAAATGTGGATAACGTAGTCGCATTTCCTCCTCTTTTTCCCATGTAGCATCTGTCCCATAGTGTTCTTTCCATCCCACTTTTACCATTGGGATGGACTTGCTTCTCAATTGTTTCACTTGACGATCAACAATTCATTCCGGCCATTCGGCATATTCCATATTTTCATCAATAGCTACCCAGTGATAATCAATCACATGAAACGGGTCTCGGAGGTAACCCCTCAACATCGACACATGAAATACATTGTGGATTTGCTCAAATCCCGGTGGCAAAGGAACTCTATAGGCAACTGGACCAAGCCTTTCCAAAATCTAAAACGGCCCAATGTAACGGGACGACAACTTGCCCTTCTTTCCAAACCTGACTTGGCCTTTCAACGGAGAAACACGGATGAACACATGGTCACCAACCTCATGCTCAAGAGGTCTTCTCCGAATATCTTCATAATTCTTTTGTCGGTCCTGAGCTGTTTTGAGCCTTTGTCGAATAGTTTTGATTTTCTCAGAAGTGTCCTGCACAATTTCAGGCCCAAGTAAGGCCCTATCCCCGACTTCTGTCCAACAATTTGGTGATCTACACCTTCTACCATACAAAGCCTCGTATGGTGCCATACCGATGCTGGAGTGGAAGTTGTTATTATAAGCAAATTCTACAAGTGGCAAATAGTCTTCCCAACTCCCCTGAAAATCCAAAGCACACATCCGAAGCATATCTTCCAAAGTCTGTATTGTTCGTTCTGATTGCCCATCTGTCTGTGAGTGGAATGCAGTACTGAACCTTAGTTCTGTTCCCATAACTTCCTGCAAACTCTTCCACAATCTAGATACAAATTTTGGATCTCTATCCGACACAATAGATACCGGAACTCTGTGTAAACGGACAATCTCATCAACATAAATAGTAGCCAATCTATAAGCATTAAACGTAGTTCTAACTGGCAGAAAATGTGTAGATTTAGTCAGTCTATCAACTACAACCCAAATAGAATTCGTACCTTGAGAAGTTCGAGGTAGGCCCACAACGAAATCCATAGTCACAAGTTCCCACTTCCATTCAAGAATAGGGAGAGGTTAAAGTAGACCGCCTGGTTTCTGATGTTCAGCATTAACTTGCTGACACTGAAGACACTTGGACACATATTCTGCAATCTCTTTCATCATTTTAGGCCACCAATGGGTTTATTTCAAATCCCAATACATTTTATTGTCACCCGGATGCATAGCAAACACGGATCTGTGGGCTTCATCTAAAACACTCTTCGTTAGTTCCGGAATGTCTGGGACACATTCGGTTTCAAAATCTGAACACTTCATTTACAATACTGAACTATGCTTTCGGACTTGTCTCGAATTCATCAATCACTTTCTTGAGGAATTCACCCTCTTTCTATTTCTGCTTAATTTCATCAATGATTGCTGGCTCGGCTGTAATAGTGGCTATCAATCCGCCCTGTTCACATATTACCACTTCAATTTCAGATTTCTCAAAATCTTGCAAGATCTCTCTCTGTTCAGTAAGCAAACAAGCCATACTCCCCGTTGATTTTCTACTCAAGGCATCAGCAACTGTGTTAGCTTTCCCAGGGTGATACTGAATCTCTAGATCATAATCTTTTATCAGTTCAAGCCATCTCCTCTGTCGCATATTTAACTCCTTCTGTGTAAAGAAGTATTTCAGACTTTTGTGATCCGTGTAGACTTCACACTTTGCCCCATATAGATAATGCCACAAGATTTTCAAAGCAAAAACGACTGCGGCCAATTCTAAGTCATGTGTTGGGTAGTTTTTCGTGCAGTCTCAACTGTCGGGAGGCATAAGCAATAACATTTCCATTCTGCATTAGCACACAACCCAAACCATTATAAGATGCATCACTGAAAATTACAAAAAATTTCGTACCTGACGGTAGTGTCAACACTGGTACAGTGGTCAATCTCATTTTCAATTCATGAAAGGCAGCTTCTCTTTCGTCATTCTATTCAAATATTTGCCCCTTGCGAGTCAGTTGGGTAAGAGGCACAACTATCTTGGAAAAGTTTTTAACAAACCTCCTGTAGTACCCGGCTAAGCCCATGAAACTGCGGACCTCTATTACACTTGTCGGTGTAGGCCAATTCACAATCGCCTCTATTTTCTGCGGGTCTATTGAAATTCCCTCCTTGTTGATCACATGCCCTAAGAAAACAACTTCATCCAACCAAAACTCACATTTCTTTAGTTTAGCAAATAATTTCCTTTCCCGAAGTATTTGTAAGACCGTTCTCAAATGATGTTCATGTTCAAGTCTATGTTTAGAATATATCAAAATATCATCAATAAAAACCACAACAAATTCGTCAAGGTAGGTTTTAAAAATTCGGCTCATCAGGTCCATAAATGCTGCCGGAGCATTTGTCACTCCAAATGGCATAAGAAGAAACTCAAAATGTCCATACCTCATTCTGAATGCGGTTTTCTCAACATCCTCTACCTTAACTTTCAGCTGATGATACCCGTATCTCAAATCGATCTTAGAAAACACCTGTGATCCCTGCAACTGGTCAAATAAGTCATCAATACGGGGTAGGGGATATTTGTTCTTTATTGTTACCTTGTTCAATTCCCGATAATCGATGCACAGGCGTAGGGTTCCATCTTTCTTTTTCACAAACAGTACCTGTGCACCCCAAAGTGAAGTGTTAGGTCGGATAAACCCCTTGTCAAGTAGGTCTTGCAACTGTTCTTTCAGTTCTTTTATTTCAGCAGTAGCTATTCTATAGGGAGTTTTAGAAATGGGCTGGATGCCTGGCACAGTCTCAATAGTGAACTCTATCTCCCTGTCTACCAATTCCCCTGGTAATTCATTTGGAAACACATCTGGAAATTCTCTAACAATAGGGATATCATTCAATTCAACATTCACAGATGGTTCAGACAACACATAGCCCAAATAACCCTGGCATCCCTTCCTGATCGGTTTACATGCTTTCATTGCAGATATCAAATAAGGTGGAGGCACTACCCCATTACCCACAAACACAATCTGTTTATGTTCTGGTGGTTTAAATACAACTCGTTTTGTCACACAATCAATGGTGGCCCAATACTTGGTCAACCAATCCATGCCCAAAATTACATCAAAATGCCTAAAGGTCAAGGGCAGCAAATCTACATATAGGATAGCTTCCTCAACACGCATATCACAAAAACGGTATATAGATTCACACAATACAAATTCTCCAGATGGAGTCGACACACATAGCAGATATGGCAGTAATTCTAAAGGTCTATTCAGTCTAGATGCAAATGCATATGTCACAAAAGATTGTGTGTATCCGGAATCAATTAATACAAAAGCATCCGGATTACATATAGAAATAGTACCTGAGGCAACTGCGTTGGCATTCCATGTATCGCCCGAAACAAGCGCAAAAATTCTCCCCTATCTCACGGTATCCCCGGTGGTAGTGGGTCTCAAAGTATTTCCCAGTTTCAGGACTGATGCAGTTGAGCTAGCAGCTAGTTTCCCACTGTTCTGATTACAATCTTGGGCCATGTGCCCTTGTTTACCACACTTGAAATAGGCTCCCGACACACGGTAACAAACTCCATGGTGCTTTCTGCTACAAATATTGCACATGAAAGCTGTGTCTCGGGAAGAATTTGAAGTATTTGAAGAGCCCGTATTTTTTTTTTTTTTAAATTTCTTCTTCGAAAAGAAGCCATGCCTTTTGTTACTTTTCCAGTCAGTTGTTGACTTGGTTTGTCTAGCTATGTTAGCCTCTAATATGATAGCCCTGTCTAGCACCCCAATGTAGGTCTCCAGCTTCAAGACATTCATCCTCTCTAAAATGTCACTTCGAAGCCCACCTTCAAAATGCCTCACTTTCTTGTAATCGGTATCAATCACATGAGGTGCAAACCTGGCCAATTCAGTGAATTTGGCCTCATACTCGGCTGCAGTCATACTGTCTTGCCTTACTTCCATGAACTCTGCTACTTTCCGATCCAGTCTGGGAGTAGAAGATTCCTCTATCTCATCACCTCTTGTTCTCACCATCTGATTAAACTTGCATTATACTCTATACAAAAGATACAAAGGTATGCATATACTAAAGAGCATACATCATCGAATAATTTGAAATGCAAGCAGTTCACAAACTTATAACACATAATCATTCATAAGAAAACAGTTAAGCATATTCTCTATGCTTCCGAGTTCATATTTATCAATGCATCCTAGATCCTTTCTAGACACTCAGTGCTCTTGGACAAGTGTGTGAGTTATTAACTCGTGCTCTGATACCACTCTGTCATGACCCGAACCCGCCCCTGTCCCCGTGGGTTAAGGACATAACCAGCCAGTAATCATGAGATTACCTACGGCCTCAACCAAACCAAACGTATTTTAACAGAGTTAAGGGGGGCCAAACGGAAGCAATTTAAAACTTTGTCCATAGAGTTGTGCTTACATGGCACATCATAACAAACCATACGTATGCACATTAATAACTCACAACAAAATATGTACTTCATAGGGTTCAGTACAAACAGGATCACATAAGTCTAAGTCAACCCATCAAAGCTATGTACAACATATACAAAGTCTTCGCCAACAGGACAAAATATAATTACATAACAAAGGGGTGAAAATGGGTTTTGTGCGTGAAACACAAGGGCTGACTCTCCCAAAAACTTTTGTTGTCCCACATAGAGTTCACTAGGGCTGGGTTTGAACTTCTCTGGGCTCACCTACAAAACACATGAATGAGCGTGAGCGATAGCCCAGTAAATAATATCAAATACAGAAGTTGTACAAATGATATGTAGAACAATATGTTTCAAACGGCCTTGGGCCCAATTCATATGTCTATTTAACATGTATACACAATTTAGGTCAAGTGATTGCGGTTCCGAACAAACTGGCCTTTGGCCCATTTGAACTTTCAACTCGAAACGGCCTCTGGCTCATTCATTCTTGTCAAAACGGCCTCCAGCCCATTCATTCATGTCAAAACGGTTTCATGTCAAAACGGCCTCTGGCCCATTCATTCATGTCAAAACGGCCTTTGGCCCATCCGTTCATGTCAAAACGTCCTCTGGCCCATCCATTCATGTCAAAACGGCCTTTGGCCCATCCATTCATGTCAAAACAGCCTTCGGCCCATCCATTCATGTCATATCAAACATTTGTCCATAATTCAAACCGACAACTTATAAGGCTTATAAGAAATAAGCAATTGGACAAATGACGAGTTTCAAATATCGATATTACTCACAGTGATCTGTTGGTTGGTTTGCTCTGGAGCTCGACCCTACACAATCCATGAACACAAAAGGGTCACCAACAATTCAATCCGTTCTTAAATTCACATTTTCCTCTTTAGGCTTTATTCTTATCTCTTTAACTCAATTACAATGCTCAATGCATGCCTAAGAGTACTTAGAAGTAAAGGTGAACGGAAAACGAAACACAGAATACACTTTCAAAATTTCAGAAAGCAGGGTCCCCGCTGGAGCGTGGACTTCCCCGCTGGAGCGGGCCCATGAGCTCTGTAAAAGTACTGGTTATGTCATTTTTATGCTCGAGCGTGGAACTTGGACGCTCGAGCGGAAGTCCATCCTACATAGCTCCCCGCTCGAGTGTGGACTTCCCCGCTTGAGCGGACATCATGGTGTGCAGAAAATACTGGGAGCACGAAATTCACGCTCGAGCGGCAGTTTCCCCGCTCGAGCGGACATCAAATTTCTGGGTTTTCCAGAATGTGTTTTTGAGCTCAAATTCAACATTTCAACCACATTTATTGCATATGATGGCTCAAATCTCATATATGCTTGTACTAACATGGTACCAACACCAAATTACAACACAATGGGGTTTAATTTCACGAATTGATCACATGCATGCCCCAAATTAACTCAAACTCATGCATTCAAGGTTCCAATTTTTAATAAACAACATGCATGCCCATTTTGACTTTCATTTTCACTTCTAATGATGCAATTAGTGCTCATTCCCATGAAACTCAACAAAAACATGCTTGCATGTGGGATTACACTTCCAATCTTTCATAATTTTCAATTTACATGCTAGATTTTGTGATTCCATAGGTATTCTTTACATGCATGCACATATCAAGCTTCCATTCCAACAAAACCAACTCAACTCATGCTCTTGGTTACAAACAAACCTTGAACACACAAGATTACACATTAAACCCATGAATTCAAGAATCAATTGCTTACCTAGAAGCCCAATCTATGGTTAATTCTTGAACTAGACTTCAAATATCCAAGCCTGAGTCAAAATTGCACAAGTCTCTCCCTTCTATCTTCTATGGTCGGCTCCCTCTCTCTCTCTCTCAAGGCACCAAAATCAGATTTTTGAGTTCAAAAGAGACAATGAGAGTGTATATGGCCTCACACATAAGGCCCCACTAACTATTATTTAATAACATTAAATAATTGGGCACTAAATCATCAATTTAATCAATTTAATCCGACCCGAATAAATTTTCAATTAAATTTCACCGTAGGCTCTAAAGATTATGCTAATAACAATAGCGCAATCAATTTCGGGTTCTGTGGCCGATAAGGCCCTCAATTTAATTTCCAAAGCAGATAATCAAATAGATATTCCTACAGTGAACAAATAGAAATTCAAAACCACATATTTTCACATAATGGCACATGAAATCATATTAAACACATATTCATACTCAAATTAAAGACCAATTAGCATACTACGGAACACGGGCATCACAAATTTGGTATCTATTTTGGGGCAGAATTCAGTGTGGAGTACAATCCTACAGTTTGGATCATGTCTGTGTTGGTAACATCATTAGCTGAGGTGCTATGCGGTTTCTAATTACTGATAATTTTGCTTTATTTCTTTCGCTAGGTACTTTAACACCATAGCTTCAGAAAGTTCAAATATCCCCCAAGTACTCTGGACTCGAGTTAGAAGGCTTTGCAAAGCCAGGGATCTTGTTTCGGGACAGTCATGTTTACCTCACTCCTACCGGTTACAAGATGAAGGAGAACCAGGCAAAATTCACCGGTTCAGTTTTTACGGCAGTCACCCTCAATTCACCTGTATCTAGTCAGGTTCGGGAACAGTCGTCTACTTCTTGCCTAGCACAGGATCGATCTCCTATTCTAATGGCACAGTATCCCCCAGTTAGTATGGAAGAATTGATACATCATCTGAAGCAGACAGTTGAAACCCTATAGCAAGATGTTGTCCGCCAGGCCGAGGTCACGACCCGCCAGGCCGAGGTTAAAACTAGATTACAACAGCAGCAACCATAGCTAGCTGCAGCCTCTGCATCTCATGCACCTCCTATGGGTATCCCAACACCCGGAGCCACTGCTCATGCTGCCAATGTCAAACATAATCAAGGCAATTTACCAGAGCCATTCCCAGCACAAGCCTCCATAACTCTTATTTATTAGACTGAGGCTCCGTTTGAGTTTAAGGTTGACCCAACTGTACTCAAGGTCAATAAACTGGAAAATTTGTTCAAGAGAGCATAAGGGGTTAACTCTATCCCGAATATAGAGGATGGGTACACCGATTCTACGGTGACATTTCCAAATTGATTCAAAATGCCACACATCAATTGATTCGACAGCTCCGGAGATCCAATGGTTCACCTTCAGCTATATTCAGATATCTTGCGACCGTTGGGCCTGACTAGACTACAAAAGCTATCTCTCTTTGGCCAGACTGTGTCAGGTATAGCAGCCATATGGTATGCGAAGTTGGAAACAAAATTGGGAGGAGATGGCTAAGGCCTTCATTGCGTAGTATTCGTACAATACTCAAATCGAGGTCACAACTCGTGATCTCGAGCCAACACGCCAAGAGCCGAAGAAGGGCTTCTCTGAATTTGTGTTAAGGTAGAAAGCTAAAGCCTCAATAATGACTACGAGGCCTTCTGAGAAGGATCAGATTAGGATGGTTGTCCGAAATTTGCACGGCAACTTACTGCAAAAGATGATCTTCCTACCTCTGTTTACATTTATAGAACTCCATGAGATGAGAGTGCTAATCAAACACGCCATGAAGCAGGGGCTAATTACAGATGGGAAGAAGCTGGCAAAAAAGCCATTTATACGCAGTTCCAATGCTACCAGTGGTAGCACAGCTGCAAGGCCATTAGATGTAAGCGTTGTCACCACAACCAAAACTACCGACCCCTTTGCCAACACAAGCTCACAAACACCATCCAACCCTGTTCGATCCTAGAGGACTTTCAACCAACTGTGCATGACCGTGTCCCAAGCTATGAAGGTGCTAGTCAGGAAAGGGCACCTCAAACCCTTAGAACCCTGCCCATTGCCTGATCCTTTTCCACCCAAACGCAACCCGCAAAATATTGTGCGTTTCACCAACAGCATGGTCATGACATTGACTAGGGCTTTCGATTGCGTCATGAGATTTAAGATCTCAGTGGCAACAAGGTCATTGCTCCACCTCAAAAGCCAAATGTAACCACAAACCCACTCCCAGCCCATAATCAAGTTCCCCCACCTCAAAATCTCAACCTGATCCCTACATTGGCCACCCCCTATGACCCCAGCGTATATATTACTCCCTCCTACCTACCAAAACCGACATTGTTCAATCCAAAAAGCATAGATCTGTGCATGATGGACACGTCCAACCCTCAATCCAAGCCTATGGTGATGCTTACAGTGGAAGAAGAGTCAACTTTGAAGGAAGGTACTAGTCTATTGCTGAAGTGCCCTGAGGACTTACCTGATAAGGTGTATGACCCAAGCTGTTACATTGTGCCAACTGGTCAAATCAAGCCTGAATCAGTGTTGCCAACCTAGGTAGATGTCAATGTGGTCAGAGAAGATGGACCGAGCTAGGGGTTGGATGATCTAGTAGAACTCAAGGAGGATTTGGACAACCTGCAGTTCTTTGACAAGCAGGATCAGTGGGATGTACAGATCGGCTAGTTTGACTTGAACGGATCAACGAACAACACTGGATGGCTAATTGATGAGACATACAAGGAAGAAGGAACTGAAATAAAACCAGAACGAAAGAAAGTAGAGATCGCTGTAGTGGCCGGAAGGGCCGATGGGAAAGGAAAGCTGTCGGAGCATGCTAGCGTGGAAAATTTAGCTCAAGAACTGGGCACTGTGAGCAATGCGGATACGGAACATAAGGCTGCACTGAGGCAGTTTGAACGGGAAAGGGTCGAAGACAACTGGGAAGCGGTAATGGCTCGACACCCTATGGGGGATGCCTATGATGTAAAGGTGATATGAGCAGAGCTGGACAATTGTTTGTCGGCTACTGAGAGCAAATGGTCAGACGATGATGATTTGTATCCGAGCCACACCGACGAAGACTAGGGTGAGTGCCTTCTGGACAACACGTGATATGCTGAAGAAATAGACGATCTGATGAGAAGTGGGCAGTATTTTAAGCTGCCGCACCTGGATCAAGCAGAGGCTTCTGAAAAAGAAAGAGAGGCCAAGAAATAGAAAGAGAAACAACTGGAAAAAGAGGCAGTGTTGAAATAGCTTAAGAAAATCTAAGCTGACATCTTTATCTGAGGTCTTCTCATGGCCTCCCGGGTACACCGACAGGCAGTGTTGTCGGCAATGGACAAGGCTAAATTGTCCATTGACACCATGCCCGAGCAACTAACAGGTTTGGTTTTTCCAAGTGGTGCCAGGCCAACCCTTACCTTCTCTGACAAAGAGCTACTGTCGAAGGGCTCGACTCCTAACAAACCCTTGTACATATCTATGGAGTGCAAGAAGAAACGGGTGCCGATGGTGTTGGCAGATACCGGTTCAACCATCAATGTTTGTCCTTCTCGCACCACCTATGCAATTGGCCTTAAACTAGCGGACTTTGTTCCCATAGCCCAAGTAATTCGGGCATGTGATAACACAAGTAGAGAGGTCACAGGCACTATGCAAGTTAGAGTCCAGGTGGGCCCAGCTATGCAAGAGGTTGAGTTCCATGTCTTGGATATGCCGGTTACCTTCAATTTATTGTTAGGGAGGCTCTAGTTGCATCATGTGAAGATCGTCTCCTCTACTCTTCATCAGATGTTGTAGTACCCTCATAGGGTAGGAGCGGTGATTGTTTTTGGGAATTCATCCATGCATCCGCTGTAGACACCCCATTTTTGATCGACCTTAAGACTCGGATGTCATCGATTGAGTGCTCAATGATCGAGCATGTTTGTGCTCATTTCGAGTTTCCAGAGTTTTCGGCTGAGTGCCTCGCCTCCAGGCCTCTGAACTCTTTGTGTTTTGGCTTGGTTTGTGGACCATGCCTTGTTACCCTTACCTAGAGGGAGGGAGAGGTCTGCAGACCACTCTTTGTAGTCGTAGACTACTTTTCCCTCTTGTAGGTTAGTTTTCGGTTTCTGGAACCTTCGGCCGAGCGCCTTGTCTCGGAACCTCTTAACGTTCTCCTCTTGGCCTGGTTTTTGGACCACGCTTTGTTGCCTTTGCCTAGAGGGAAACAGAGGTTTGTAGACCACCTTTTGTGGCTGTAGACCACATTTCCCTCTCGTAGACCACTTTTTGTGCCCGTAGACTAGTTTTCGAGGCTTCTGGCTGAGTGCCTCGCCTTGCGGACTCTTGTCTTGCTTCCCTTTTGGTTTGGTTTTGAACCAAACCTTGTTTTCTCTTGCCTGGAGAGTGGAACAGGGCTGTAGACCAATTTCTCCCCCTACAGACCACTTTTCTTCCTTGCCAGCCAGTTTTTTGGCCGGCCAGCTAGGGTTGATGGTCTGTGGACCACCTAAAGTGGTCGGCAGCCATGCCACCACCTTCCTTTCTCTGTGCAGACCACCTCCCCCCCCCCCTTGCCGACCAGTTGTTCTCCCTGCAGACCACCTTTTATGGTTGGTCGACCAGTGGGAGTGGTCGACCGACCACCTCAACTGGTTGGCACCTTTTCTGCATTTTCTGCATATATTTTCCAGGCCAATTGTGCCAGCTGTTGGGCACAGAAAGCATCCTCCATACACGTGTATGGAGGGATTGCTTCAAGCTTTAAGCTTGTTCAACAAGCTTGATGCATGGTTTTCTATAAAAGGGAGGCTCCTCCCTCTTGTCTCAGGTTCAGAAAAATTGGCTGAGGGCTATACATATATCTCTATCTCTATATTACTCCCTCTCTCTATATTTGTGCTTGAAAGTGTAGTTTCTTCACACTTTTTCACACAAACACCTAGTGAAACACCACACTCTTGTTGCTGAGTCACCTTGAATCTGGTTTTGTGGCTTTTGGATTGCTTTTGGTCCAAAAAAGTTGTTGGAGTTGCTTCCTTGAAGTTGCTCTACAAGGGTGAGTCTCTAGCCTCTTTCAAGCTTTGTTTTGATTAAGTCTTTGGCCCTATTTGCATGATGTTTTAGGCCTAACTTTCAACTGTAAAAAGTTCTGATTTTAAGTGCTTAATATGTTTGTTTGAGGCTTCTTTGGTGTTGGGGGTGTTCTGCCCCCCTTTTGTGCCTTATTTGGCTTTGTTTTGTACCACCTCTTTTAGGCCTTTGAGATCACCTTCTCTTGGCCTTTTAACCACTGAAATCCAGTGGATTTTCAGTGGTAGAAATTGTGTTTTGAGGCCTCAACTAGGAGGGGGTTGTCTGCCCTCCCTCCCTCTTCTCTTGTTTGCTTGTGTTGATGGCTCATCAAAGTAGCATGTTTGTTAAGCTTGTTTTGGCTCCATCTCAGCCTACTTTTGGCCTTATTTCAGTATGGCATACCTCTATTTTAGCTTAGTTTAGGCCACCCTTGCATGCTTTATACACTTGTAGTGTAATCCTTGCAAACTAGCCTTGTATGCTTATGGTTTTAGCTCACCTTTCTAGCATGTATTGATTCTGTTTCAGCATGTTTTTGGTCATTATTTAACATGCCTTAACTCTTATTTTGGCTGGTAGAGTCATCTCTTGCTTGGTTTTTACACTTGTAGTGTAATCCCCTTTGTTGGCCTAGTATGCTCCATGCTTCATGCCTCTAATCCTAGCTCGTGTTAGCTCTATCTCAACATGTATTTGCTATCGTTTTGCCATGCTTAAGCTCTGTTTTAAGTGGTCTTGATCATTTGGACCTTGCTTTGTACAGCCATAATTCATTCTTGCCCACTAGCTTTGTGTTTTGAGTCCACTAGCGTGCATTGCTTAGGCTATTCACATGATTTAGAATCATTTGATACATGATTTCAGAGCATGTTTCATTGTCATACACTCACATCTTTCACTCTTTCAATGTTTTGGAGGGTTGGTGCTTTATGCCTTAAATATGAGCCAATGTTTATGCCTTCTTGCCTAAGCTTTTGGGCTACCATTTCAGTGTGTTTTTGGTGTTATTTTTCCATGATACAACTCTGTCTTTGGTTGGTTAGAGCATCCCTCATTTGCTTCTTACACTTGTAGTGTAATCATGCTCATTGGCTTAGCTTACTTGATGTTTTAGCTTACCATGCTAGCTTGTTTTGGCTATACTCCATACATGTTTTTGCATTGTTTTCATATGCTTTAGGACTGTTTTACGTGTTCTTCGCCTTTCGGGGCTTGCTTTGTATAGCTATAGTGCAAGTGCCTATGCTAGTTTTAAGCTTTGAGCCTCCTAGCATGCTTTCTTTGTGACATGTGCATGATTTGACATCATTCAACATGTTATTTCAGAGCATATTGCATTGCCATGTTCTCACTTCTTTCACTCTTTGAGTGCTTTTCACAGTTGTGCCTTTGTGCCTCGTTTATGGGCCAATGTGTATGCATGCATGCCTAGACTTTTGAGCTCCCATCTCAGCATGTTTTGGTCTTTGTTTTGACATATTTGATCTCTGTCTGTGGTTGGTTCAATCATTTGTGCCATGTATTGCATGCCCCTTGTGTAGTCTCCTTTAGTAGCCTTGTCCCTTAGGCCCTCTTGCATGCTAAACTTGTGTTGTTTGGATGATTTGGCATCATTTCACACCTGATTTCAGAGCATATAGTGTTGTCACACTTCCATGTTTATCACTTCTTGATCATCTTTGAGAGTTACGCTCTTATGCTTAGTTGATGGGCCAACGCATGAGCATGCATTATCTTACTTTTCATGCCACCATTTCAGAGTATTTTGGCCACTGTTTTGGCATGATTTAGGTCTGTCCATATTTGGTTTAAGTCCATTGAGCATTGTATTGCATGCCTCTTGTATGATGCCCTTTACTTGCTTTGATGCTTTAGCCTTCAAACATGCCATGCATGCATTGTTTGCATGATAGAATCTTGTGCATGCCATTCTAGCATCGATAGAATAGCATGTTGTTTGCATGTTGTTGCATTGCATTTTGTTTGCATGTTGTTTCATTGCGTTGGGTTTACATGTTGTTGCATTGCATTGTGTTTTCATGCCATTAGCATTGATAGGTTAATCATGTTACATTGCATTGTGTTTGGATTGAACATTAATCCAAACACGAGAAACGAGGGACGTTTCATACTTGAAGTGATGAAGCGTGCCTCATTTCTCGGTCGTCGACCCTCTTGATCATGCATGATAGAGGTTAAGGCCCTTATGTGTTATTTGTGGATTCATTGACATTGAATTGTGCAAACTTCGCTTCTCGACCATCGTGCATTATGACGCTCGGTTGGTTGCCCGAGAGTCGAGTACTACACTCCCTTGAGCTTAAGAAATGATAGGGAGGGTGGTTGTGCACACATACCTTACAAATACACTGATGTGCCCCTTTTTGTTCTCTATTGCAGCAAATTGGAGTTTGGCATAAATTTCCGGTTGGCAAACCAGAAAAAGTAGCTGGCCGACCACTTTTTCTGGTCTGCAGCATGTTTAGGTGGTCTACAGGTGGTCTACACCACCCTTTTCTGGTCAGCAGCCCTCCTGGAGGTCTCTATGTTGGAGTATAAGCTATTTGGAAGTTTGTACAGTGATGCATTTTGGGGCATAGTGATGGATTTCCGAGCGAGGCGACCGAGCATTCATGCACTTCTCACCCCAGGGCTCCTTTTAACTATTGTACTTAGTTACTTTACTTAGTTAACTAGTTTGACGGTTTTGTACTTAATTAGTTAATGCGCTTAACTAATCAATTTGTGTGGTAATAACTAATTAGTTAACTAAGATTAGTTAATTAGTTTTGGTTTCTAATAATTAGTTTAGTTAGCTTAGCCTAGCTAATTAGCTTATCATTCAAACCCTCCGTCGAGAGGGCACAATGCTGTAATAAGCGTGCGTGTTTGTGATGCATGTCTTCCAACCCCCATTTCTTTCTCCCTTTTACTTAACCGCTTTTAGGGGTTAGGTTATGGCATATTTTAATTAGCATCCTTATGCTTGCATGTGTGCATCATTTATCTGTTTTGCATGCACCGGGCTCGGTGCATCATATGAACTGCATTGTATTTCAATACCGATTTGAATACATGTTATCAAGTTGAATTCATATGACATCTTAGAATAGCCGAGCCTATCTTAGTTGCATTTTGCACGTGCTGCATTAGGCATTGTTAACATAGCTAGGATCATGTATTGATTTCTAACGTAGCCTCTTTTTTGGCCCGGAGTACACTGTGAATGTTTATGCTTTAGCATCCTTCCATGCGTGTAAGTGACTGCCATGATAGCATGCTTGCCATAAGGCTATTTGCTTAATTGCTATAACTGCATGAATGCCTGTGGATCAAGGTTTTATTGCTTGAATTGGAACAATTCATCGAAATGCGAGTTTTAAACCCACTTGAAGTGGAAAATAACCATGTTTTCTAAGCCCACTTGAGGGTGGCAAATCTGCGTTTTGGCCTATTTGCGAGTAACAATTCCAAACCATTTTCACAAACAAACATGAAATGTTTTGTTCCAATTTGAGTGATTCAGTCTATACTTGTGTAGACATCCCCGAACGCTCTCGGGAGGGTGAGTCCCGTTCTGTTCATTTGGGGTCACTACAGCTCGGACTCTCAAATTTGTCACGGTTCTTAATCTAAACCAAAGAGTCTAAATCCGGCAAATTGTTTTGGGAAAACAGATTTTGAAAGAAGTGCCAAACATGGACTGCTTTGCCAGATACAGAGTCGCCACCTAAATATTTTATTTTGGGAAATTTAGGAAACCCTGACTCGGTGCCAAAGGCCACGTGTCCGTCATCACCAAAGTTGCCTCAGCTCGGGAACTTGGGTACGATTGGGGAAGGTCACTTCGTGAGCACCCCCGCTCGCCCGATCAAAGATCGGCCTCTACTAACCATGATATCTATTTTTGAAAACATTGTGTGTTCTTATTCCGGTTATTAGCCTAGATTACTATGTGATGCTCACAGCATACAAGTATAGACCGGGTCGCCTGAATTGGAACAAAACATTTCATGTTTGTTTGTTTGAAAATGGTTTGATGGTGCTACTCGCAAGTAGGCTAAGACGTGGATTTGCCACCCTCGAGTGGGCTTAGAAAACATGATTTTGCCACTATCTAGTGGGCTTAAAACAAACATTTGATGAATTGTCCCAATTCAGATAACCCAACCTTCACCCACAGGCATTCAAGGCAGTTATATCACATAAGCAAATAGTCTCATGGTAAGCATGCTATTCATGGCAGTCACTCACACGCATGCAAGGATGCTAAAGCATAAAACTCACCGAGTACTCCAAGCCAAAACAGAAGCTCATTAGAAATCATGCATGATCCTAAATACACAGAAATGCCTAATGCAACACATGCAAAATGCAACTATAGCAGGCTCGGCTATTCTAAACATGGTATATGAAATGCTACAGCTAATCATGTATTCAACTTGGAATTGAAATACAAATGCAGTTAGTATGATGCGCCGAGCCCGGTGCATGCAAAACAGATGAATGAATGCAAACATGCTATCATACTGTATGCTAATTGAAATATGCCCTAATCTAACCATTATAAGCGGGTAAATAAAAGGGAAGAAAGACGTGGAGTTGGAAGACATACATCACACGCACGCACACTTATTACAGTTATGCCCCCGCGCAGAGGGTCCAAATAAATAATACAGTCCCGAATAAAAGAATAGTACAATCCAAATAATACAGTCCAAATAATGTACAAATTCCTAATTAATTTACAAATTAACTAAAAAAGCTGTAAAATTGGCATGCAAGCCAGGGACTGCCTTGACTCCGCTCCGGATGATGAATGACCCCGGGTGTCTTTGCGCGGAAATCCACGGCGATGCCCCGATTAGCCTCTGTTTGCACTTTTTCTTGAAATGCGCGCCAAACTCCAGAAAGTTGCTGATTCTTGATTTTTTTTGCTGCAACAGAGAGCAGGAAAGGGGCATAGCAATGTATTTCACAAATATATGCATGCCTCGATCCTCGTGCCACCAATCACGCATATCGATGCATGATGGCCGAGGAGCTGAATTGCACAATTCAATGTAGAATAAATGTACATGAAAACACAACAAAACCTAACTCCATCATGGATGATCCGGAGTGTCGGTGACTGGGGAATTGAGACGCGTTCCGTCACTCGGAGTACGAAACGCACCTCGTTTCCCGCGCCTGGGCTAACTCCTATTCCGAACACGATGCAATATGCATGACATGCATGAATGCAACTAAGATACAGCCTAGCATGCTCAATGCTATGAAAATGAGATGCCTTGAAATGCGTGCACATAGGCACGCAAACCGAGGAAATGCATGAATGCGATCTAAGATACAACCTAGTATGCACTATGCTGTGAAAATGAGATGCCTCAAAATGCATGCACACGGGCACGCAAACCAAGAAAATGACATATGCAATGCAAATGACATGGAAATATGATATGGGCTTACACTAACATGAGAGAGCCTCAGCCACACTCACATAAGAGGCCGATGGATGAAAATGAAGTGCCTCGAAACGCGTGCACACGGGCACGCAAACCGAGGCAATGGCATATGCAATGCAATATGGCTAAAATGGCATATAGAATGCAACATGGACTTATACTAACACGAGAGAGCCTCAGCCACACTCACATAAGAAGCCGATGGATGAAAATGAAGTGCCTCGAAATGCGTGCACACGGGCACACAAACCGAGGCAATGGCATACGCAATGCAATATGGCTAAAATGGCATATAGAATGCAGCATGGACTTATACTAACATGAGAGAGCCTCAGCCACACTCACATAAGAGGCCGATGGATGAAAATGAAGTGCCTCGAAATGCGTGCACACGGGCACGCAAACCGAGGCAATGGCATACGCAATGCAATGGCATAGAGAATGATATGCAAACATGCTAATGGAATTTCAGCACTGAAATGTGGGGGAAAACAGCCCCGAAATGAGGCGAAAGTACACCCGATGCATGGAATAGTCCCGAAACATGAATTTTGGCACCCGAAATGGCCTATAGCTATACCAAACATGCACAATATGGACATGAAATGAATAGACAGTAGAAAGGCAGCCCCAAAATTAGCATTTTTACAGTTCAAAGCATGGCCAAACAGTAAACAAAAACAGGGCAAAACAAGCATACAAAAATGGCCCTAAATGTGAGACAAAGAAGCAACTCACAGCTGCTGACCCCAAACAGGTTAGGGGCCTTCTACAATATTGAAGAGGGGCCAAAAATAGGATGTTTTATAGAACTATAAAAACCCCAAAAACAGACACAAGTATGCTCAAAATGCTATGCAAGATAAGGCCCAAAAGAGGTTACAACACTAAGTATACAAAATATGCCCCAAACAGAAAAATATTCTTAATGAAACATGACAAGGGGGTCAAAATAATACCACTTTCAGTTCGAATCAAGGTCCAAAAACAAAAAACACCATAGGCTAATAAATCATGCAAAAAAAAAGGGGGAAAGAGGGCTACAATGGCAAGTGGCATATGGAAATATCAAATGGTGATGAGTCCTTCAAAAATGTTGAAGAAGGGCTCAAAATAAGTACACTTACAGTTTATAACATGCCTCAAAACAGATCACACACAAGCCAAAAATATCATGCAAGAAAGATGGCATACAAGAGGGTAATGAAGCAAGTGCAACAAGGAGGTCCCAAATACGGTAAGACCCTTAATGAAAGATGAAAATAAGCTGAAAATATGGCCACTTTCAGTTTTGGTCGGAGCTCAAATGTATAAGCAAGAAGGGCTAAGATATAGACCAAGAAAAGAGCAAAAAAGGGAAAAACGAGACTCACCCTTGAAGACTAGTCTTTAGCAACCTTTTGGCTTGAGAAAAAGATGCTCCTTGCCTCTGGAAATGACATCCAAACTTCTGGTATGGAGTGGTGGTGGTGGTGCTAGGTGGTGGTGAAGGAATGGTGAAGAAATGGTGTAGGGAACTTGGAGTTTTGATGGTTGGAATATAGAGAGAGAGAGATATATAATGTAGGAGCTCTAAACAAAAATTTCTAACCCTTAAATCTGAAGGGGAGGGGCTGTATATATAGGCAAAAGGGGTGGAAAAAGAGGGGGAAAAAAGGGGGGGAAATTCGGATTCAAAATTCCCCCCAAAAAGGCCAAAAGGGTGAGACAAAGAGGGAAGTGGTAGCTGCGGGTCCCAAATGGCCAAGAGCCCTTCAACAAAGTTGAAAAGGGGCTCAAAACAAGGAACTTCGTAGTTTACATCAAGCCACGAAAATAAATACACGTAGGCCTAAACTATCGTACAAGAAAAGGGAAAAAAGGAGGGGTAAAGAAGCAAGTGATAGATGGAGATGTCAAACATCAAGAGGTCCTTAATCAAACATGAAAAGGAGCTCAAAATATGACTATCTCAAGTTCGGGTCAAAGCCCAAAAATGTAGAATGAAGGTTCGGGAGCCGAAACACGTAGTTCGGGGCCCCAAAAGTGGGCTATCAGGCACCGGGAGTAGTGTTCGACCACGAAGTGGGTCTCTCAGACCTCAGTGTCCCTCTAAAGGGAGTAAATAAGATGCATGCCAAAAACCGGAGCAATAGGAGATGGTTAAGCGGTCCCGAATCGAGACACACGGCCTGATGGCTCCGAAAATCGGGAACCGGGCTCCGAAATGGGAAAAATGGCCTACAGCCACAAAATGTAGCCCACGGCCACTGAGAGATGGTCTACGGGACCTCTCCCTCCCCTCAGGAAAAGAAACAGAGAAAATCGAGCCTGGTTCGCAAACCGAGGCAAAGCACAAAAGAGTTCGGAAGTCCGGAGGCAAGGCTTGCAGCCGAGACTCTAAAACTTCTGGACGAGCACGATATGCAGTATCACCAAGCGCTCAACTGGTGATGTCTGAGTCTCAAGGTCGGTCAAAAATGGGGTGTCTACAACTTATATGCTGTGCGCATCACATAGTAATTCTAGATTAATAAACCGGAACAAGAACATATGTATTTTCAAAAACAACATATCATGTTAGTAGAGGCCGATCTTTGATCGGGCAAGCGGGGGTGCTCATTTCAGGACCTTCCCCTCTCGTACCCAAGTTCCCGAGCCAAGGAAACTTTGGTGATGACGGATACGTGGCCTTAGGCACGAGTCAGGGTTTCCTAAATTTCTCAAAACAAAATGTTTAGGTGGCGACTCTGAAATCTGGCAAAGCAGTCCATGTTTGACGCTTTTTGATTCAAAATTGATTTTTAAAAACCAATTGTCAGATTTTGACTCTTTGGTGATTTATCAGTCTTACATTGCACTTTGTGAGATTAGATTCAGAACTGTGATAGGAGTCCGAACTGTAGTAGCTAGAACTACAATTCGCGTCCTCACGCGCGGAGCGGAGTTCGGGCGGTCTACAGTTTCTGGCAACTTTGCTAGGGATTTAGAGAACATGACTCGAACTCATGATACAATGTTTTCTTTACACTTATGTGTTTCTTTGCATTGCATTTACATTGGTGCGCCTCAGTCACAGTGTTTGTTGTCTGCTATTCCTGAACGGCTTGCCGGAGGCTTGCTTAGAAAAGCGTGCTATAGGGCTGACAGGTTATGGGCTCTACCACGATGGGAGCACAAACCTCTGTTGTTGCCGAGGCACCCTTGTTTGACCATTCGACCTAGTTGCATATCAAAAACTGTACTGACCATTCCAAAATAGGACAGGTTCCTTACCCGATTGTAGGTTGTTTGAAACCGCTGCGTGCATAGTGAAACCCTAGCTCCTGACAAGATAGGACAGGGAAACCCTACCCCTCCATAGGGGTGTTTTTGGCTCTTACTTGCTTGTTATGTGCTTTTAGAGTGTGTCTCTACAGGTTGTATGTATCAGTTTGCAAGTCTTGGTATCAGGCCTGTGGGCATCAGTATTTGGGGGAATCAGTTTTACCTGGGGGTATCAGATCTGGGGCAGTGATTTGGGAACAGTAATCAGTCTTGAGAACAGTGTATTCAGCTTACAAATGCCAACTGTGTGTTGTCTTAATTGAAGCCGAAATACTGTCCGTTTTTCTGCTTATTGTTTCCTTATTATGCTTTATTTATCTTTTTGCAAGGTAGTTTAGCATCATTGCTTCCGATCAGGCAGATATTCCCCAAGCACTTTGGATCAGAGGTCGACAACTTCATCGATCCGAGGATCTAGTGGACGAACAACCAGTGTTCCTTTCATTACCCCCGGTTACTAGACGAAGGTCGGTTACGCACAGTTCATCAGTACAGCAGTTATTAGATCAGTGGTCCTTATCCACCCTGCAAGTGAGTAGTCGGGCTGAGTTTTCCGTTTCTATCGCAGAGTGAGATATACCTGTTGTTCAGTTAGATCAACATCTTATCGCAAGTATGGAGGACATGATGCGTCAGCTCTAAGAGACAATACAAGCCATGCAGCGGGATGCTACCCGCAGGCAGAGTTTGTCGCGCGTCAGGCAGAGGTTGTGGCCCAACAGCCACAGCTGATTGCCAGACTTCAGCAACAGCAACAACCACAGCAAGCCGGAGCATCTGCTTCGCATCCACCTCCACCCCCACTTAGAGTTCCAACACTCGGGGAGACTGCAAACGTCCATGAAAATACAAACGTCCCAACAGGGCCAGTTCCACCCCCAATCCTACCTCAACTGTCCAAAGCGCCGACTAATCTAGTGGATACACTATTTGAGTTCGAGGTGGATCCAACAGCGCTGAAATTGAGTAAGTTAGAAAAGCTATTCAAAAAGGCTCAAGACATTAATTCCATTCTGGACATAGAGGATGGATACACCGACTCGGAGGTGACTTTGCTGGACCGGTTCAAGATGCCGCATATAGACCGTTTTGACGATTTTGGGGATCCCATGGTACACCTGCGGTTGTTCTCAGATATCCTAAGGCCAATGGGCCTCTCCAGACTGCAAAAGCTTTCCCTCTTCGGCCGGACCCTGTCGGGTGTTGCGGCTATTTGGTACACAAAGCTGAAGGATTCTATCAAGAGATGTTGGGAGGAGATGGCTGTGGCCTTTATACCTCAATACTCCTATAACACACAGATCGATATGACAACTCGCGATCTCGAGACAACCAGACAAGAGCCAAAAGAGGGCTTCACTGACTTTGTAACCTGTTGGAGGGCCAAAGCTTCTATGATGACCATCAGACCGGTCGACAAGGATCAGGTACGGATGGTTGTGCGCAACCTCCAACCCAAGCTGATGCAAAAAATGATCGTCTTACCCCTCCCCACCTTTGCGGACTTACACGAGATTGGGGTACAGATTGAGGACGCCATGATGTGGGGTCTGATTGACCACGAGAGAGAACAGCCCAAGAGGGCATTTACCCGCAGTTCAAATGTATGCGCGAGCTGTCAAGACCCAAACCCGCTCCCGTGGGTTAAGGACATAACCGGCCAGTAATCCTGAGATTACCTACGGCCTCAAACCAAACCTAACTCATCAGAGTAAAGGGACCAAACGGAAGCAAAATTTAATACTTTGTCCATAGAGTTGTGCTTACATGGCACGTTATAACAAACCATACATATACATATTAATAACTCACATCAGAAAATACAGTAACATAAAGTTCTGTACAGACAGGATCATTCAAGTCTAGGTCAGCTAATCAAAACTATATACAAATGTATCCAAAGTCCCCGCCAACATGACAAAATAAAACAGGATAGCAAAAGGGCGAAGACGAATCTCGTGCGTGAGATGTAAGGGCTGACTCTTCAAAACCTTGGTTGTTCCACACAAACTTCACTGAGGCTAGGTTTGGACCTCCCTTGGCTCACCTACAGACACATGAATGAGCGTGAGCGAAAGCCCAGTGAATAATATCAAATAAAGAAGTTATACAAACGGTATTTAGAACAACGTGCTTCAAACGGCCTTAGGCCCAATTTGTATTTCTATCTAGCTTATATATAAATATAGGTCAAGTGACTGTGGTTCCAAACACATCATACGGCCTCGGGCCCAACTGATTCGTATCATTTATGTCAGACGGCCTTTGGCCCATTCATTTGTATCATACGGCCTCTGGCCCATTTATTTTTGTCATACGGCCTCTGGCCCATTTATTCTTGTCATACGGCCTCTGGCCCATTCATTCGTGTCATACGGCCTCTGGCCCATTCATTTATGTCAGACTATCATCCATGTCATACGGCCTCCGGCCCATTCATTCATAGCAAACGGCCTTAGCCCCAACCATATGGCATAGCAAACATTTGTCCATAATTCAAATCAACACTCATAGAGCTTATAGAGGAATAAGTAATTGGACAAATAACATATTTCAAAATATATTTATTAAGATATTACTCACAGTGATCGGCTGGGTGATTTGCCCTGGAGCTTGACCCTACACATTACATAACACATATGGGTCACAAACGATTCAATCCGTTCTTAATTCATACATCCCTCTTAGGGTTCTTTCTTATTCTTTTAATTCATTCATAATGCTCAATGCATGCCTAAGAGTACATAGAAGCGAAAGAGAACGGAAAATGAAACACAGAACGTCCTTACAAAATTTCTGAAACATGGGTCCCCGCTCGAGCGTGGACTTCCCCGCTTGAGCGGACCCATGAGGTCTGCAAAAGTACTGGTTACATTATTTTTACGCTCGAGCGTGAATTCGGGCGCTCGAGCTAAAAGCCTCACTACATGGCTCCCCGCTCGAGCGGACATCATGTCTGCATAAAGTTCTGGGCGCTCGTATTTCCCGCTCGAGCGGCGCCTTGCCCGCTCGAGCGGAGATCCCAAATTCTAGAAAATCCAGAATTGTTCTTGAGCTTCAAACTTGTATTCAAATCAACATATCTTGCATATTGTGGCTCAAACTTCACATATACATGTATCAACATGATCCAACACCAAATTTATTACATTATGAAGCTCAATTTCACAAATTAATCACATGCATATCCCAATTTACACCAAACTCATTTCCAACATAACAAATTCATGCATTCAAAACTCATACTCTTATGAATTGTACATGCATGTGAGATATAACCCTCATTCTCAACTTAGATGATGAAGAGATGGTCAAAAGCATGAGCTTCAACTCAAATCTCACATGGATTATACATTTTGTTCTCAAACATGCAAATTCAAAGCAATTTCTCACATGCATGTGCATATTGACTTCCAGTTCAACAAAATCAACTCAATTTCATCACTTATAGCACAATTCTTGTTCTTGATCATCAATCAACTTTAAATTCACAAAATTACAAACTAGGATCCATGAATTTACTCACCTAGAGGCTCAAATCTTTCAAATTATGGTTAACTCTTGAGTGTAGCTTCAAGATTCTCAAGTTTCTTGATCAAACCTTCAATCTCCTACACTCACTCTCTCTCTAATTCGGTTCTCTCACTTTCTAGAGAGCCAAAATCATTCAAAATGAAATAAAAGAGAGGAATTGAGTGTATAAAGGTCCTTTTATAGTTCCACTAAATCAAATTTGATTATAGCTAATTAATGGCACTTAATTAATCGTTTTGAATCTAATTATTTTGATCCGAATCAATTTTCAATTAAATTTCACTGTAGGCTCTAAAAATTATGCTAATCACAATGGCGTAGTCAATTTCGGCTTTTGTGGCCGATAAGGCCTTCAATTTAAATTTCAAAGCAGATAATCAAACAGATATTCCTACGGTGAACAGATAGAAATTCAAAACCACATATTTTCACATAAATGGCACACAAAACCATATCAAACGCATAATCACATTCATAATAAGGACCAATTAGCATAATACGGAACAGGGTTATCACAATCTTCCCCCCTTTAGGAAGTTTGGTCCTCCAAACTTATTTTACCTTCGTCGGGAAATAAATGTGGATAGTGTAGTCGCATTTCCCCCTCTTTTTCCAATGTAACATCCGTTCCATAGTGTTCTTTCCATTCGACTTTCACCATTGGGATGGACTTGCTTCTCAATTGTTTCACTTGTCGGTCAATGATTTGTTCCGGCCATTCGGCGTACTCCATATTTTCATCAAGAGCTACCCGGTGATAATCAATCACATAAAATGGGTCTCGAAGATAACCCCTCAACATTGACGCATGGAACACATTATGGATTTGTTCGAATCCCAGTGGCAGGGCGACTCGATAAGCAACTGGACCAAGTCTCTCCAGAATTTGAAACAGCCCAATGTAACGGGGCGACAACTTGCCCTTCTTTCCAAACCTGACTTGGCCTTTCATCGGAGTGACACGAATGAACACATGGTCACCAACCTCATACTCGAGAGGTCTTCTTCGGACATTTGCATAATTCTTCTATCGGTCCTGAGCTGTTTTGAGCCTCTGTTGAATGATTTTGATCTTCTCAGAAGTGTCTTGCACAATTTCAGGCCCAATTAAAGCTCTATCCCCGACTTCTGTCCAACAAATTGGTGATCTACACCTTCTACCATACAAAGCCTCGTATGGTGCCATACCGATGCTGGAGTGGAAGCTGTTATTGTACGCAAACTCCACTAGTGGCAAATAGTCTTCCAAACTCCCCTAAAAATCCAAGGCACACATCCTTAGCATATCTTCTAACGTCTGTATGGTCCGTTCTGATTGCCCATCTGTCTGTGGATGGAATGCAGTACTAAATCTCAGTCATGTTCCCATGGCTTCCTGCAAACTCTTCCACAGTCGAGATACAAACTTCGGATCTCTATCCAACCCAATAGATACCGGAACTCCGTGTAAACGGACAATCTCATCAACATATATTGTAGTCAGTCTATAAGCATTAAATGTAGTTATAACTGGTAGAAAATGTGCAGACTTAGTCAATCTATCAAGTGCAACCCAAATAGAATCCATACCTTGAGGAGTCTGAGGTAGGCCAACAACAAAATCCATAGTCACATGCTCCCACTTCCATTCAGGAATAGGGAGAGGTTGAAGTAGACCGCCTGGTTTTTGATGTTCAGCTTTAACTTGCTGACATTGGAGACATTTGGACACATAATCTGCAATCTCTTTCTTCATTTTAGGCCACCAATAGCTTTGTTTCAGATCTCGATACATTTTATTGTTACCCGAATGCATAGCAAACATTGATTTGTGGGCTTCATCTAAAACCCTTTTCTTTAGTTCTGAAATATCTAGGATACACATTCGGTTTCGAAATTTCAACACTTTGCCTTCAATGCTGAACTCTGCTTTCGGACTTGTCGCAAATTCGTCAATCACTTTCTTGAGGAATTCATCCTCTTTTTGTTTCTATTTAATTTCATCAATGATTGCCGGTTCGGCTGAAATAGCGGCTATCAATCCGCCATGTTCACACATTACCACTTCAATTTTCAGACTTCTCAAAATCTTGCAAGATCTCTTTCTGTTCAGTAAGCAAACAAGCCATACTCCCCGTTGATTTTCTGCTCAAGGCATCAGCAACTGTGTTACTGAATCTCAAGATCATAGTCTTTTATCAGTTCGAGCCATCTTCTCTGTCGCATGTTCAACTCTTTCTGTGTAAAGAAGTATTTTCAGAGTTTTGTGATCCGTGTAGACTTCACACTTTGCCCCATACAAATAATGCCGCCTGATTTTCAAAGCAAAGACAACTGCGGCCAATTCTAAATCATGTGTCGGGTAGTTCATCTCATGTGGCCTCAACTGTCAAGAGGCATAGGCAATTACCCTCCCGTTCTGCATTAGCACCCAAGCCAACCCTTTATAAGATGCATCACTAAAAATTACAAAGTTTTCCGTACCTGTGGGCAATGTCAATACTAGTGCAGTGGTCAGTCTTGTCTTTAATTCGTGAAAGGCCGATTCTCTTTCATCATTCCATTCAAATGGTTGCCCTTTGCGAGTCAGTTGGGTAAGAGGTACAGCGATCCTAGAAAAGTCTTTCACAAACCTCCTGTAATACCTGGCTAGGGCCACGAAACTACGGACTTCTGTTACATTTGTCGGTATAGGCCAATTCACAATTGCCTCAATTTTCTGTGGGTCCACTGAAATCCCTTCCTTGTTGATCACATACCCTAAGAAAATAACTTCATCTAACCAGAATTCACATTTCTTTAGTTTAGCAAATAATTTCTTTTCCATAAGTATTTGCCGGACAGTTCTCAAATAATGTTCATGTTGAAGTCTATTCTTGGAGTATATCAAATTGTCATCAATAAAAACCACAACAAATTCGTCAAGGTAGGTTTTAAAAATTCGGTTCATTAAGTCCATAAATGTTGCCGAAGCATTAGTCACTCCAAATGGCATGACAAGAAAATCAAAATGACCATACCTCGTTCTAAACGCTGTTTTCTCAACATCCTCTGCCTTTACTTTTAACTGGTGGTACCCGAATCTCAAATCAATTTTGGAAAACAAGGGTACTTATTCTTTATTGTCACCTTGTTCAGTTCTCGGTAGTCAATACACAGGCACAAGGTTCCATCTTTCTTTTTCCCAAATAACACCGGTGCACCCCATGGTGAAGTACTAGGTCGGATAAACCCTTTGTCAAGTAGATCATGCAACTGTTCTTTCAGCTCTTTCATTTCAGCAGTAGCCATTCTGTAGGAAGTTTTGGAAATAGGCTGGGTGCCTGGCATAATCTCAATTGTAAACTCTATCTCCCTGCCTACCAATTCCCCTAGTAATTCATTTGGAAACACATCTGGAAATTCTCTAACAATAGGGATATTATTCAATTCAACATTTACAGATTGTTCAGACAACACATAACACAAATAACCCTGACACCCTTTCCTGATCAGTTTACATGCCTTTATTGCAGATATTAAATAAGGTGGAGGTACTACGCCATTACCCACAAACACAATTTCTTCCTGTTTTGGTGGTCTAAACACAACTCGTTTTGTCACACAATCAATGGTGGCACAATATTTAGTTAACCAATCCATGCCCAAAATTATGTCAAAGTGCCTAAAGTTCAAAGGAAACAAATCCACATATAGAATGGCATTCCCAACACACATGTCACAAAAACGATATACCGATTCACACAACATAGATTCCCCGGATGGAGCAAATACACATAGCATATATGGCAATAATTCTAGAGGTCTACTCAGTCTAGATGCAAATGCACATGTCACAAAAGAGTGTGTTGATCCAGAGTCAATTAACACAAAATCATCCTGATTACATATAGAAATAGTACCTGAGACAACTGTGTTGGCATTCCGTGTATCGCCCAGAACAAGCGCAAAAACTCTTCCTTGTCTCACGGTATCCTCGGTGGTAGTAGATCTCATAGTATTTCCCGGCTTCGGGATTGATGCAGTTGAGCTAGAAGCTAGCTTTCCACTATTTTGATTATAATCGCTGGCCATATGCCCTTGTTTACCACATTTAAAACAGGCACCTGACACACGGTAACAAACCCCATGATGCCTTTTACTACAAATATTACACATTGGGGATGTATCTCGGGAAGAATTAAAAGTACTCGAGGAGCCCATATTCTGTTTCTTCAAAAATTTCTTCTTTGTAAAGAAGCCTTGTCTTTTGTTGCCTTTCCAGTCGGTTGCTGGTTTAGTTTGTCTAGCTATATTAGCTTCTGATATTATGGCCCTGTCTAGCACCCCAACATAGGTTTCCAGCTTCAAGACATTCACCCTTTCTAAAATGTCGCTTCGAAGCCCACCTTCAAAATGCCTCGCTTTCTTATAATTAGTATCAATCACAGGTGGTGCAAACCTGGCCAATTCAGTGAATTTGGCCTTATACTCAGCTACAGTCATATTGTCTTGCCTATCCAAGCCTGAGGTGTTCATCCCAGGTAGCACGGACTTGTGCATGTTGAGCACCTCCCTAACCCAACCCGAACCGGTGGTGGTGACTATCGAAGACAAAATCGGGATGACTTTGGTGGCAGATGGGAATGATGATTCAGAGCCTGAGGGGTCTGCGAGCTTTGTGTACAACCCAAGTGGTTACATCACATCAACAGACCAGGCTAAGCCAAGGGTAGAGTTGCCAGTTGGGGTAGAGATCTGTGTGGTTCGGGAGGATGGACCTAGTCAAGGGCTAGATGACCTAGCAGAGCTGGAAGAAGACATCGCAAATCTGCAATTCTTCGAAGAGCAGGACTCAGGGGATGTGAACATCAACTGGTTCAACTTGGATGGATTGGCAGAGAATACGGGGTGGCTCAGTGACCAACTAGATCTTGTTGAAGAACTTCAGCCAGAACAGGGGCAATCAGGAGCTGGGATATCAGCAGTGGCCGGAGTGGCCGGGAATCAAGAAGCATCGCCGGAGAGCACCGGTGTTAAGAATTTTGCTCGGGATTCGGGCAGTTTGAGTACATCAGATACTGAATAGCAGGCTATAGTGAAGCAGTTTGAGCAGGAAAATATCAAGGATCTTGAGAGGGCTAGGAAGACCAAGGCCCCTACAGGGACGAAATGTGTTGTGCGCACAGAAACAGTTACAACGAAACCGGACAGCTGTATGTCGGTTGCCGACGGGATGTGGTGGGAAGACGGCGACTTACGTCTTGCCCACGCTGACCAAGATTGGGGGCAGAACCAAACGGATGACACCTGGTATGTTGAGAAGGCTAACCGTATGACCAGGAGTGGGCGATACTTCAAGCCCCCACACTTGGATCAACCATAGGCGTCCGGGAAGGACAAAGAAGCGGAGAGGCAGAAAGAAAAACTGCTCAAGGAGGAGGCTACTCTGAAACAACTTAAGAAAATCCAAGCAGATATCTCCATCTGGGGACTGCTTATGGCCTCAAGAGTTTACAGACAGGCTGTTCTTTCTGCTTTGGACAAGGCAAAACTTTCAATTGATACCACGCCCGAACAGTTGGTAGGGCTGGTTTTCCCGGGAGGATCTTCCCCGACCTTGTCCTTCACTGACAAGAAACTGCCACCTGAGGGCTCAGATCATAAAAAACCACTCTACATCTCTGTGGAGTGTAGAGAGAAATGGATACCGGTGGTCCTTGTTGACACAGGATCTGCTATCAATGTATGTCCGTCGAGAACGGCATATGCTATCGGGTTGAAGCCCGCAGATTTTGTGCCTACTGCCCAAGTGATACGGGCGTATGATAATACCAGCCGAGAGGTGATGGAGAACGTATAGATTCGGACTCAGGTTGGTCCGGGCAAACAGGATATTGATTTTCATGTCTTGGATGTTCCCACCACCTTCAATCTACTCCTGGGGCAACCGTGGCTACACCAAGTGAAAGCCGTCTCTTCCACCCTGCACCAAATGCTGAAGCACCCCCACGACAAGGGGGCGGCAATTGTTTTTGAGAATTCTTCAATCCATCCGCCGCCAGAGGTTTTTACACCAATTCTGGAGATTGAGAATGGAGCGGAGGATGTATTTCTGTCAGGATTTGTCACGCCTTAAACTCGCCCCTAGAAGTTTGGGCATGACCACTTGAGTAACGGACACTTAACCTGTTATATATATATCATATGGGGCCTGAATAGAGGCATTAAATATCAAAATTTGACAATAGAAACAAACTCCATTGAGCTACTATTATCATGCCAGGATCATAAACTTTTAAGAGACAAATAAAATCTAAAACATACACCTGAACATCGGTTATATACATACATATATACAGGCCCAGCCCTGTAATTGGGCATATATCAAAAACATTAGAGAACAAAGTGTTGCACACATGTCAACTTTAGGCCAACAACTAGAGTGCAAAACCAAAGTTCGTCAAAACTTCATGAAAATAAGAGCAGCTTCTCTTAGGCTTGGACATGGAAAGGTTGACCAAAGAGGACAAGCGTCATGGCTTAGGACTAACCACTTGGTTGGTTACCTACAGAAACAGACATAACATAGGGTGAGCCAAAATCAGTGAATAGTATGATACATAAATGCACAATTTAAACATAATACATAACAATGCATAAATAAATGCGAAGATCATGTAGTTAATCTGTTCCTGTTTTCATTTCAAATGGCCTTAAGCCCCAATCGTGAGTCATAATGGTTTTAAGCCCATGAACACATTAACATTAAGCTTTTAAACATCATGGCATATAGCCCTTGTATACATGGCATGAAGCCCTTGTTAAAATGGCATAAAGCCCATATCAGAATGGCATAAAGCCCTTGAAACATATTGGCATTAAAGCCCTTGAAACATTGGCATGAAGCCCTTGAAAAGTTGGCATGAAGCCTTTGGACATGCATATCTGAACCCAAGAGGTGTCTCATACGGACTCTAGAGGTAACTCACAATGTAGCACTTAGTTCCGTGTAGCACTTTGTTTCATTTCATAACAACTTATACGGATGGCTATAAGCCTCATAACTTTCACAGAATGGCTTTCAGCCTCATAACTTTCATATATGTATGGACTCAAGAGGTGTCTAACATGGACTCTAGCGGTGGCTCACAATGTAGCACTTAGTTCCAAGTAGCACTTTGCTCCATACCAATAATCATTAGGTCTTACAGACCAAACCATACATGTAATGTCATACCCCTGAAATAAATTCATACATATGCATTATGCTTGAATCATAAACAGAAATCAGAATTCATACTTGCTTATACTTGGCACTGTAATAGTGCTAGCAAATCAATAATAAGTATTTTTTTTTTTTGTTCGTTCCATAAAGGAATCCCCCAACATTGTGAACTTGTAGCATATTTGAACATGTACATACATAAACTGGTAACATACGTAAACTTGTATCATACTTAACCTTGTAACATACTTAAGCTTCTAACATACTTTAAACTTGTAACATACTTAAACTTGAACATACTTAAACTTGTAACATGTTTAAACTTGAACATACTTAAACTTGTAACATATTTAAACTTGTAACTTAATTATTTAAACCACGGTATTATTACCTCCGAGTAAGGGCCGTGTACTACGGATGTCATGAATACATTACATTTATGGACAACTGTTCATTAATTCAAAACGTAACATATCAGAACATAGAGCATTTCTTGTTATATCATGTCATCGTAATACACTTAGCAAAGACAGAACAGTTTACATTCTAACGTGGGTTACATAATGATATTAAACCTTTGTTTTCATGTCGTAGATTCTAACCGACCTCGGGTCCATACGTAACACAACAAGATAATCTTGGACTCATACAGATATCATTGTTCAAGAATGAACATAAGCTCCATTTATTCTTTAAGAAGAACGTAACATGCTGATAAATAACAGAGGGTTAATACTTGTTATTGACAGAACAAAAGGGTTCCAAAGTCATACCGACGTACGCAAATCTTTCCATATTCATAAAAATTCATATTAATTTTCACTTGTCATAAACGTTGATAACACTTACAAAGAACAGAGTGTTAGTGACAATAATTATCAACGATAATAAGATGTACATTTCTGTACTACTACTCACAGTGTTCAGGTGCTTGATTCGCCCCTGTAACTAACCCTACACAATTCACGTAATTCAAACATAATTCATCATAGTACAACACCATTCAATTCACTATGAGTCAACACAACATAATCCAACAAAGTCAATATCACTTAGTTCATCAACACCATTTGTAATTTAACATAATTCAAAATAAATCTTTGAATTCCATTTCAACATTCCAAAACCGAGTTCATATCATCCATATCACTAATAGATTATTTCCCCAATTTTCTCTTCACATTACAGCATGAATCACAATGTTCATAACATAGTTCATTCGCAAATTTTAAACATAATTTTCAAACATTTCCAAATTCCAATTAAACTTGAACACATATAATTCAATACCTCAATTTCATTACTCTACTTTCAATTTGGGCCAATTCATTAGTTATCATCATTAATCAACCTAGGGTTTCAAGAAAAACCTTGAAATTTCAAGAAAAAACCAAATTTCTTAACCCATTATTTTTTTTGTTCCAATTTCCTCATTGATTACAAGTCTAAAGTTCATAATCCATCACCTTAACCCAGGAACTACATCCCCAACATTATAAACCCGAAATCCCCCAATCTCAAGTTGGACATAATATGTTCAAAACTATAGATTTTGTATTTATATACTCAAAATACCATAAATCCATCCATGAATGCAAATATTGAAAGGGAATAAGGACTCCTACCTCAAGATTCAAGCAAGAAAAGCAAGCTTTGAGAAGAATCCTCCACAAATTCGAATTTCAATCGGTTGAAAATGTTGACCCTTTCTTGTTCTCCATCCTTGATGCAAGATCCATGATGGATTTGTTGAGAAAAGTGGAGGAAATCAAGGTTTTGGGAGCTAGGGTTTCGGACATGGAAGAGGGAAGAAGAAGAGAGGAAAAGAAAATGTAAGAAATGGGCCAAAAATCTCGTTTTTGAGCTGCTGTCCCGCACAGCCCGCACGTGCGGCGCTATTCCCCGCATGTGCGGCTCTGCTTCCAGCATAGATGTGAAAACTTCAAATGGGTATAACTCTCTCATTGGGACTCCGTTCTTGGTCATTCTTGTGTCCAAATTGAAGCCCCGTAAATAAGCTTTCCAATGGTTCTAACTTCACATTCAAATTCAAAGTGTAGAAAAAGAAAAGGGCAAATGAGTGACGGTTGATCGTAGAATAACTATCCGAATTATATTCTTTGGTCTAATCTTACTTTACCATCATACCACCACCTCAATCAATACCCCAAAATAGATAAAAACATTCTCAATTTCAATAGATATAGTTGAATTAAAACACATTAACCCCTAATTAAATAAGAATGACTTTTGGGGTCATTACATTCTCCCCTCCTTAAGAAGTTTGGTCCTCCAAACTTGATTCACCGTGCCACAAGTCTAACTTCGTCTTGAACATATAACATTTCTCAATGATTTGGCCATTCACAACCCTATACAGTCAACTCCGATGGAATTTGCTCCCAAAATCACAAGTAATTCATCTCTACTAACTACTTGGTAACCCAATTGATAATAATACTTACTAACATCAAAGCATCATCTCATTATTCATAACCTTGTACATTTTAATTTATTACTCCACAAATCATATATTTCACATAATATAACAACTTAAGGGTATTCAGAAATGAATTCATTTCAAGTATTCGTTTGCATGCAGCTCATAAACTATCAAACATAATTCAAACTCACAAATAACCCCCATTATCATAATTCAGTAAAGGTTAAGGAAACATTCACGACATAATCGCGTTTCAAAGGTATATACTTCATACAATAATTAGACCCATCGTAGCAATTAAGTTCTAAATCAACGACTTCATGGCTCTTTGTTCAATATCTGAATTAGACTTATCAGTTCAAATCAAATCTCTAACAGACTCCAAATGCCAACTTAAATCTCATATCAAGAAATTACATGTTCAGAGTAGAGGATTCGTAAAATCAAATACAGATCAAACCTTAATGGTCATACTTCCCACATTACAGTAAAGTAGTACTCATTTAAAATCCATGCTGGCTTAGAAGATCTCAAAGTCAACATATCAAGCACATATTACATTTACCATGAAATTCTTATATTCTTGTTCCATAGGTAGTAAAATGCTTCTAACATGGACAAAAACATTTTCCAAAAATATGTAATACATAAAGTTCTTCAAACCCTTCATACGTACATACAATACGTTGTTCAGAGATATTACTCAGAAACTTATCAGGCCTTTCAAAGATATCAGATGATGGAATAATTCTCAATAGCATTAAACTTATTTAAACTTTGACAGAACAATCTCCGATTCAACTTATAACAGATAGGGCAGAATAGCTTGAAGCTCAACATAGAGCTTTCATCAAGTATGCAATCATAAATTATCAAATGAAAAACTCATTCATGCATAGCAAAATATTTCTTTCAGAAATCTTGTCATATCTTGAACATTCGGAGCTTCGTAGTGTATCTAGTCATTTTGGAAAATTATCCAGAAAACTTATCATGTCATAAACATGTCGGAAGTTCATAACATTTTGATCACTTCGGAAAATACTTACTATTTAAAAACATGTGATCACAAATCATCCTTATAGTATCAAAACAAAGAACATACAGTTTCGTAACTTCTCGCAACATATTAGACACTTGGTTATGTCGTCATAAGTTCAAATTGACTAGTTAGTCATAAACTTTAATTAACCCCTTTTTAAATACAGAATAGGGATTAGTTTAACAATTTGCATTAAAATACAGAAACAAACTTCCAATTTTTGTCGTAACTTATCAGTTTTTTTTTACCGGTATCATATGGGCAGACTCATCATATAGGGGGGGTTCTTCATATTATTCGACCATTCCTTATAAGAAATCCTGATTACAGATCACAGATTACACATGAACAAAATAGAATCACTATATGTATAACTTATTATTCGACCATCAAATACTTCCGTGCACAATTCCAAAGAGAATCACTATATGTATAACTTTTTATCACAACCAGTCCTTTTCAACACATTACAAAGTATCAAGCGAAACTTATTTTAGTAACTATCAACTCACAATAACCTCTCGAACTCGCAGGTTTAAACATTGTTATAATAAGGAGGATGTGGCTATGTTACAGAAAGTACACATCGCACATATTATCTTATGTACGCACTAAATCATGTAAGTAAGTCATCTAAACAGATGCTTCACAGATATCTATCAATTCTACAGTCACAATTAATAACACACATTTTACTTAGTCATAGGCATATAACTTGTCTTACCGTTCAACGTGAATTCTTACCGTGCTTCCGCTGCGCAACTTTATTGATTTTATCCCATCTGCAGGTCTTACCATGTTCTGCATAGCAATCAATCACAATATATACAAGAAATGTATAACAGACATGAATAATAACCATTGCGATTAGCGTCATTACATATGCCATTATCGTTGCTATCAATTCCTTTCATATGCACTAAGGATGTCATGCATGATGCCTAAGTCTTTTCAAGACATCCTAAAGCTCAATGGATCCATGTGTGAGATAGCAACTCGTGCTCAGATACCACTTGTCACGCCTTAAACTCGCCCCTACAAGTTTGGGCATTACCACTTCAGTAACGGACACTTAACCTGTTATATATATATCATATGGGGCCTGAACAGAGGCATTAAATATCAAAATTTGACAATAGAAACAAACTCCATTGAGCTACTATTATCATGCCAGGATCATAAACTTTTAAGAGACAAATAAAATCTAAAACATACACCTGAACATCGGTTATATACATACATATATACAGGCCTAGCCCTGTAATTGGGCATATATCAAAAACATTGGAGAACAAAGTGTTGCACACATGTCAACTTTAGGCCAACAACTAGAGTGCAAAACCAAAGTTCGTCAAAACTTCATGAAAATAAGAGCAGCTTCTCTTAGGCTTGGACATGGAAAGGTTGACCAAAGAGGACAAGTGTCATGGCTTAGGACTAACCACTTGGTTGGTTACCTACAGAAACAGACATAACATAGGGTGAGCCAAGCTCAATGAATAGTATGATGCATAAATGCACAATTTAGACATAATACATAACAATGCATAAATAAATGCGAAGATCATGTAGTTAATCTGTTCCTGTTTTCATTTCAAATGGCCTTAAGCCCCAATCGTGAGTCATAATGGTTTTAAGCCCATGAACACATTAACATTAGGCTTTTAAACATAATGGCATATAGCCCTTGTATACATGGCATGAAGCCCTTGTCATAATGGCATAAAGCCCTTATCAGAATGGCATAAAGCCCTTGAAACATATTGGCATTTAGGCCCTTGAAACATATTGGCATTAAAGCCCTTGAAACATTGGCATGAAGCCCTTGAAAAGTTGGCATGAAGCCTTTGGACATGCATATATGCACCCAAGAGGTGTCTCACACGGACTCTAGAGGTAACTCACAATGTAGCACTTAGTTCCGTGTAACACTTTGTTTCATTTCATAACAACTTATACGGATGGCTATAAGCCTCATAACTTTCACAGAATGGCTTTCAGCCTCATAACTTTCACATATGTATGGACTCAAGAGGTGTCTAACATGGACTCTAGCGGTGGCTCACAATGTAGCACTTAGTTCCAAGTAGCACTTTGTTCCATACCAATAATCATTAGGTCTTACAGACCAAACCATACATGTAATGTCATACCCCTGAAATAAATTCATACATATGCATTATGCTTGAATCATAAATAGAAATCAGAATTCATACTTGCTTATACTTGGCGCTGTAATAGTGCTATCAAATCAATAATAAGTATTTTTTTTTTTTGTTCGTTCCATAAAGGAATCCCCCAACATTGTGAACTTGTAGCATATTTGAACATGTACATACATAAACTGGTAACATACGTAAACTTGTATCGTACTTAACCTTGTAACATACTTAAGCTTCTAGCATACATTAAACTTGTAATATACTTAAACTTGAACATACTTAAACTTGTAACATGTTTAAACTTGAACATACTTAAACTTGTAACATGTTTAAACTTGTAACTTAATTATTTGAACCACGGTATTATTACCCCGGGGTAAGGGCCGTGTGCTACGGATGTCATGAATGCTTTACATTTATGGACAACAGTTCATTAATTCAAAACGTAACATATCAGAACATAGAGCATTTCTTGTTATATCATGTCATCGTAATACACTTAGCAAAGACAGAACAGTTTACATTCTAACGTGGGTTACATAATGATATTAAGGGCTCGTTTGGTTTGATTTTCTGAAAAAATTTTGGGAAATTTTCTCTACAAATAAGTTTTCAAAAATAATCAAACCAAACAAATTTTCCCAAAAAAATTTCTCAAAACTTGTAAACCAAACAAGTTTTCCAAACAAATCTCTCTCTCACACATATCAAATCAATCACTTTTTCCAAAACTCTATCTCAAAATAATTTTTCAAAACATCTTTTAAAAAAAACCAAGCCAAACATGTTTTCGTACTTTTTATCTCTAAAACACATCTCTCAAACACAAACCAAACATACCCTAAACCTTTGTTTTCATGTCGTAGATTCTAACCGACCTCGGGTCCATACGTAACACAACAAGATAATCTTGGACTCATACAGATATCATTGTTCAAGAATGAACATAAGCTCCATTTATTCTTTAAGAAGAACGTAACATGCTGATAAATAACAGAGGGTTAATACTTGTTATTGACAGAACAAAAGAGTTCCAAAGTCATACCGACGTACGCAAATCTTTCCATATTCATAGAAATTCATATTGATTTTCACTTGTCATAAACGTTGATAACACTTACAAAGAACAGAGTGCTAGTGACAATAATTATCAACGATAATAAGATGTACATTTCTGTACTACTACTCACAGTGTTCAGGTGCTTGATCCGCCCCTGTAGCTGACCCTACACAATTCACGTAATTCAAACATAATTCATCATAGTACAACACCATTCAATTCACTATGAGTCAACACAACATAATCCAACAAAGTCAATATCACTTAGTTCATCAACACCATTTGTAATTTAACATAATTCAAAATAAATCTTTGAATTCCATTTCAACATTCCAAAATTGAGTTCATATCATCCATATCACTAATAGATTATTTCCCCAATTTTCTCTTCACATTACAGCATGAATCACAATGTTCATAACATAGTTCATTCGCAAATTTTAAACATAATTTTCAAACATTTCCAAATTCCAATTAAACTTGAACACATATAATTCAATACCTCAATTTCATTACTCTACTTTCAATTTTGGCCAATTCATTAGTTATCATCATTAATCAACCTAGGGTTTCAAGAAAAACCTTGAAATTTCAAGAAAAATCCAAATTTCTTAACCCATTATTTTTTTTGGTCCAATTTCCTCATTGATTACAAGTCTAAAGTTCATAATCCATCACCTTAACCCAGCAACTACATCCCCAACATTATAAACCCGAAATCCCCCAATCTGAAGTTGGACATAATATGTTCAAAACTATAGATTTTGTATTTATATACTCAAAATACCATAAATCCATCCATGAATGCAAATATTGAAAGGGAATAAGGACTCCTACCTCAAGATTCAAGCAAGAAAAGCAAGCTTTGAGAAGAATCCTCCACAAATTCGAATTTCAATCAGTTGAAAATGTTGACCCTTTCTTGTTCTCCATCCTTGATGCAAGATCCATGGTGGATTTGTTGAGAAACGTGGAGGAAATCAAGCTTTTGGGAGCTAGGGTTTCAGACATGGAAGAGGGGAGAAGAAGAGAGGAAAAGAAAATGTAAGAAATGGGCCAAAAATCTCATTTTTGAGCTGCTGTCCCGCACAGCCCGCACGTGCGGCGCTATTCCCCGCACGTGCGGCTCTGCTTCCAGCACAGATGTGAAAACTTCAAACGGGTATAACTCTCTCATCGGGACTCCGTTCTAGGTCATTCTTGTGTCCAAATTGAAGCCCCGGAAATAAGCTTTCCAATGGTTTTAACCTCACATTCAAATTCAAAGTGTAGAAAAATAAAAGGGCAAATGAGTGACAGCAGATCGTAGAATAGCTATCCGAATTATATTCTTTGGTCTAATCTTACTTTATCATCATACCACCACCTCAATCAATGCCCCAAAATAGATAAAAACATTCTCAATTTCAATAGATATAGTTGAATTAAAACACATTAACCCCTAATTAAATAAGGATGACTTTTGGGGTCATTACAGGATTCACCCTAGCCGAGGCCCGTGTTGTACAAAACATTCTAGCTGTTGATGATGGGCTATACGTCAGTGCACAGTCTGTCTACCTTATGAACAAGCTTCAGTACATCCTCGGGATGAGATTAGGGCGTTGCAGCATCGGCCGAAGTGTCGCATAACCCATATGCCTTTGGCTTAGGTTATCTGCCTACCAAAGAGGATTGGGCGAGGAAAGGAAAAGAGATGGTCGGAAGAGCGTGAGCCAAACAAGTCGGGAAGCATTATGAGTTGATGCACCGACCTGTCCAGGGGACCCTGAACGGACGCTTTGTCCAGGAAGGGAAAGACTTCCTGTTCTGCGGCTTTCTAGAGCCATGGCTAAATGCAAAGAGGCGGCGCTTGCCGGGATTTGAAATCTTCTTTGACTTGCAATTGTCTGGGGATGATGTTGCTGAAGAGTAAACAGACTCACTAGCTGAGGCTGAGCAATGCAAGGAGGAGGATTCCAAGAGCACAAAAATTGAGATGGGGGTAGCACTGGCTTGTCTACTCTCAGATCCTCAGATCATATCGGAGTGCTTGGGGGATAACTTCTCAGTTTCCATGATCGGGAATGAAGCGGCTGTGGGCCCATCTTCAAACATTCTGGATGCAGCCATCGTACCCTCCCTCGTCTGGCAATACGAGGAGGGCTTTTTATCTAGCAGCACCAGGTCCGGTAGTGAGCCAGAATCTGATTCCACTGAATTTGTGGAGTCAGAATCAAGTTCCAGCTTGTCTGAGTCTGAGTCTGGTACTCTTGGGGGTGATAACCTGGATGCCACTGTCCTGTCCAGGTGGTCTTTTTCTTTTTCCTTTGAGTCTGTCATAACAAAGGAATCAGGCAGACTGGATGTTATTAATGAGAATGGTACAGTTGTAGCTTCCGAGTACTTTTTTGTGCCTTTAATTTATTGCATTAATCAAGACTTTCAAAATTTTGATGAAAACGACGAGGAAGAAAATCCTCCGATTTTGCAATATTTGCTTGATCAAGAACAGGAGAGGTTTGTAAAACCGTTGGTTAATGAAATCACCACAATTAATGTTGGCACTAAGAAGGACCCGCGACTGGTCCAGATCGGGTCAACGTTGTCTTCGGAGAAGCGCGAGCCCCTAGTCACTTTCTTAAAAGATTTCAAAGATGTTTTCGCGTGGTCCTACTACAGCACCGGATCCCTCTTGACCCAGAGGCCCGACCTGTTAAGCAGAAGCTCCGAAGGATCCGCTCGGACTGGGCCCTAAAGATCAAAGAAGAGGTCACCAAGCAGATTGATGCAGGGTTCCTATTAGTATCTAAGTACCCAACTTGGTTGGCCAATATAGTTCCGGTGCCGAAGAAGGATGTCAGAATTTTGGTATGTGTGGACTTCAGGGATTTGAACAAAGCCAGTCCGAAGGACGACTTTCCTCTGCAGCATATCGACGAATTCGTGAACTTCACTGCTGGGCATGCGCTGCTCTCATTCATGGATGGGTTTTCAGGCTACAATCAGATCTTGGTGGCACCCAAAGACAGGGAGAAGACTGCTTTCACCACCCCATGGGGAACCTATTGTTATAGGGTGATGCCGTTTGGGTTGAAGAATGCTAGAGCTACGTATCAACGGGCTGCGACCACAATTTTGCACGACATGATCCATAAAGAGGTTGAGGTGTTTGTGGATGACATAGTTGTCAAGTTCAAGGAAAGAGAGGGCCACTACACCGCCTTGCAGAAATTCTTCCAATGGATAAGAGAGTATCGGTTGCTGCTGAATCCTCAGAAATGTACATTTGGTGTTACAACAGGGAAAATGCTGGGGTTCTTAATCACACAAAGGGATATTGAGGTCGATCCTTCTAAAATCAAGGCCATCTTAGAAATGCCACCACCGAGGACTAAAAATGAGGTGCGAGGCTTTCTGGGTAAAGTGCAATTCATAAGAGGGTTTATTGCAAAATTAACCTTAACTTGTGAACCACTGTTTGGTCTCCTGAAGAAAGGAAAGAAGTTTCAATGGGACGACCGATGCCAAGTTGCTTTTGAGCAGATTAAGCAATATCTACAGAACCCACCTGTGTTGTCATCGCTTGAGCCGGGGAAACCGTTGATTCTGTACCTTTCAGTGACTAAGACGACAATGGGCTGCATGCTTGCATAGGAGTCTGAGGACAAAGTGGAGAAGGCTATCTACTACCTGCGCAAGAAAATGCTGGATTACGAGACCCGCTACACTCCGTTGGAGAAGTCTTGTCTGGCCTTAGTATGGGCTACCAGGAAGCTGAGGCACTACCAGTTAGCTCACTCCGTACTATTGGTTTTGAGATTAAATCCCATCAAATATCTCTTCGAGAAACCAGCACTTATAGGTAGGCTAGCCTGTTGGTTGCTTCTGCTTTCCGAATTCGATCTGAAGTATATGACACTCAAGTCAGTGAAAGGGAAAGCGGTAGCGGAGTTCCTAGCCGACCACCCAGTTGAAGGGGATGAAGCAGTTGAATATCTATTCCCAGACGAGGCCATTCTTCATGTCGAAGAAGAGACTTCGACGATGTACTTTGACGGAGCGTCAAACCAATATAGGTATGGGATAGGGGTGTTGCTGATAGCACCCGACAATTCCCATATACCTTTAGAATTCAAACTCCGGTTCAAAGTGTCGAACAATGAGGCAGAGTATGAGGCATGTATTGCTGGACTGGAAGCCGCCCTGGAACTAAGGGCAAAACGGTTGGATGTCATCGGGGACTCGAACCTTATTGTATCTCAAGCTAAAGGAGATTGGAAAGTTAAAGAAGAAAAGATGAGAATCTATCACCAGACCTTGAACGTTCTGATTCCTCGGTTTGAGAAACTGAATTTCACTCATCTGTTAAGAGAGAACAACAGGTTCGCAGATTCATTAGTAACTCTATCTTCTATGATAGACATCCCTTTCGGAGTCTGAATGCGTCGATCATCATTGAATAGAAATTCGTGCCGGCCTACGAGCTGATTGCTGCCATAAATGAGGTACAAGATCAGAACCTTTGGTATTACGACATCTGGAACTTCTTGGAAAAGGAAGTATATCCACCAAGGGCAAACGCCAAAGATAAGAGGGCAATTCGAAGAATGGTTGCATAATTCATCGTCTGCGGGGGTAAGCTGTACAAGAGGGGTCATCTCGGGATGCATAAGCTATGCGTTGATGCTGAAGAATCCAAGCGCCTGATAGAGGCCATCCACGGAGGAGAGTGCGGAGCGCACATGAACGGGGTGATGCTAGCCCAGAAGATCCTTACACAGGGTTATTACTGGTCCACCATGGAGGAGGATTGTATTGGCTTTGTCCGACGATGCCACAAATGTCAAATCCATGCAAACTGCAAGAACATTCTGCCATCGAAGCTGTACAACATGACTTTGCCATGGCCGTTTTCAGTTTGAGGGATTGATGTAATTTGGGCTGTCACTCCGAAGGGGTCCAACGGGCATGAGCATATTCTGGTAGCGATAGACTACTTCACGAAGTGGGTTGAGGCCCAATCTTATGTGGTGTTGAAGCCATCGCATGTTGCTAAGTTCAACAGGAACAGCATCATCTGTTGCTACGAGGTCGCGGACGAGATTATTTCGGATAATGGTTCCCACTTCAAGAATGAGGTGATTGACTTGTAGGAGAAATACAACGTGGCTTTTCATAAGTCATCTACATATCGGCCGCAAACCAACGGAGCAGTTGCGGCCGCCAACAAGAACATCAAGCACATTCTACAGAAGATGGTAGAAACCTACAGGGACTGGCCGGATAAGCTGTCATTTGCTCTTTGGGGCTACCGGACTTCAATTCGAACTTCTACTAAGGTAACTCCGTATTCCTTTGTTTATGGGATGGAGGTTGTTCTACCTATCGAAGTTGAGGTTCCGTCATTACGGGTATTGGCTGAGTGTCATATAACTGAGGCAAATTAGCAGCAAAGCAGGTTTGAAGAACTCATGCTCTTTGATGAAAGAAGGCTGAAAGCACTATATCACGTCCAGGGTTATCAACGAAGAATTGCCAAGGCTTTTAACAAGAAAGCTAAGTCTAGGAACTTGAAAAAGGGGGATCTAGTGCCCAAAGACAACTGAGCTCCCATCCACGACCCTAGGGGCAAGTTCAGACCCAATTGGACTGGCCCTTACATCATCAAGTCTATCTGGTCCGGTGGAGCTATCGTTCTGATGGACCTAGATGGCCTAGAGTTCTCCCAGCCGATCAACATGGACAAGTTGAAGAAATACTATCCCTGAGTGGCTCGCTAGGCAAAAGTTAGAGCACATAAAATTTGAAATGATAAAAACTGAGCTCGAAAGGTTGAAAAACCATAAAGGGCGGCCTTCACAAAAGTTAGAGCGCAAAAGAAGAGGGTTAATACACGAGTGAACCTGAACCGAACTACGTCAAGCTTGATTCCCATCTTCGGGATACGCAGGCAACTTCATTCTGAAGTACAGCCATAAACACTTCCAAATCAACTTTGTCTATGTGATCATGTTGGTCATCTCTGAGCTCGGTTGTGATCTCCAGTGCAGTGCTGTTCAGACTAGGGGAAACTTTCCAGTTGCTGGATCCGAGGTTGTACATCTCAATGATAGATCTCGGGCGTGTCCAATTGTGATCCATATCGAAAATGCTTTTGGAAAGTTTTAATAAAAGTTGATTTTGCTCAAATTAATCTTTTTACGACTTAGACCATTTTTGGACCAAACGGAAAATTTTCAGTACCCACAACCTTCAATTACATTGATTTTAGTACAGAGTTCTCCTACTCTTGAATACAAATTGAAGTTGCTTTTTAGTACATTCATAAAGAAAACTTGAAAGTACTGATTAAAGCAAATAAACTCGGGGCGTAGTCAGGTGTTCCTGCGCTCCCTCCCAGAGCTGGTCAGAGCCTCTCACGCCAAAGTAGGCCCAACCTGCGCCTCTTCATCAAGCCAAGCTATACACTCATCAGAGAGGGTGTAACTAAAAGTGGGAGCGGGGCCTAGAAGCTCCCTCATCCTCCATGTTGTGGCATACCGAGCTAGTTGTGCGCCTCGGACCGAAAATGCAGCAGGGTACTCTATCCCCTCTTCCAGACAAGTTTGATCATGCCCAAATTGACACCAGATTCGAGATGGGAAGTAAAAGACACAGTGTGTCAGGTTGATCAACTGAATCCCGAGCTGGCGAGACATGCTGTAACTCATCGCCGGCAGATTAAGCCAAGGGCAGCGCCAAGCAATGTCGAGAGCAGACAAACTGCGCATCCATTCACACCACCATCCTTCATCAGGGCCATCGACTAGACGTCGCCAGAAGAAATAGCCACAAGCTGAATATGCTGGGCATGAGTCCACAACCTTCAACTTATCCATCAACCATATCTGGGGAGGGATGAAAAATGAGAGATTAATGAATATAGAGGTGTGCATGGAGAGAAAAGTGAGGAAAAGGATTTTAAGAGAAAAACTGAGCCTGAGGGCCGAGTGATGTGAGAAATATATGAGAGATAGGGTGGGAAACATTACCTACAGCAGTAGTGGACTCTCCGCGAATCTAGTTGTCTGTCGGCGATGGAAAGCTTCCAAACCCATCAATGTCTCAGCTAGCGTCATGGTAATACAGCTTTTGCCCTCTTTTAAGCCTTGGGCAACCTCAATCAAACGGACGCTAGATCCTCCAGAGCCTGGGGCAAGCATGAAATGAGACAACATGCATAAGCAAAGCGCATGTCACCGAAAACCCTGCCAATAATGATCGCCGCGGTCACCGGCATCAGAAAACTGGCGAATCAAGCTCGGAATGTCCAGCTCTCCATCGCGAATGAAAGACCGAGCGTCATGCAAAGTGAGCCCGTACATCCCTCCTAAGGCTTGGATGTGGCCAAAACGGAATTGAGGCAAGATCTCTTCCTCACGCTCGGATTCCATCAAAACTTGGAAGTCATCGAAAGTGGGACACATCCCTTGTCCGCCAAAGCTAAAAACGTGAGTTATCGAATTCAAACACCTTGCCGCGGCATGAAAGAACGAAAAACGCAGCGGGGTGCGGCTCAACGTGAATAGTGTATTTCTTTCGAAGCCCTGAATATTCAGCTTTTCCGAGCCATCTAAGTTAGGAATCCAATTTGTGAGGTTTTGGACAAGAAATCCTTCCATTTGGAGGAGAAACTGAGTTTGAATGAGGGAACCATGAAGCTGGAACCTTTATAGAAGATAAGGCACTGTTTGGAGGACAGGTGGCCAAAATCTGGAGGTCCCCAGCATAACTGGTCAGCCAACCACTTTTTCTAGTCAACCAGCCATATTTTCTAGTCTGCAGACCATAAAAGTGGTTGGCAGCCTACTTTAGGTGGTTAGCAGTGGGAAAAAAGTGGTCTGCAGCCATTTCTTGTCTCTAGCAGAGAGTTCCTAGCCTTCTTACGTGCTGAGAATACTGAAGGTCTGAGTTAACTTCTGATTCGGATGCGTCCTGTTTGTTTTGTTTGTCCAATATGCATTTGCTTATCGAGTTGGTACTCTTTCGTTATCGAGTTGTTGCTCTTTGATTATCGAGTTGTTGCGATTTGTTTGTCGAGTTATTGTTCATTGCTATCGAGTTGTTATAATCCGTTTATCGAATTGTTCTTTAAGTAGTTTTGTTTGTTACGTTGGTTCACTACCAGACTTGGCAATACACGAATGTTCAATGTTCATCAATCTCATTTTTTGTGCAAAATGATGTGATGCGATGCTTAGAATACAAATGCAACACTTTTTGAACAAAAAGCTGCTTTCATTCCATCATGTTTTCTTTTTACAACAAGGTACAAGTTTTAAGGAAAATAAAACTACCTAAAACTATACAATGTGCTATAACTACTAGTAAAAAGAAAACAAAGCAAATAATCTGTGTCGGTGCTATCTGGCTCAAGATCGAGAGGCCCTCTTTACCCTCTTTGGCTGAGCAGCCTTTGCACCACCACCGTCGGCACCCCCGTCTGGACCAGAGCTGCCATCCTCGAAATCCTCCTCGGCGTCGTCTCTGCCCTCAGAACCGAAACCAGTGTCATCACCTCTGCCCACGGATGTCTCTGACTGAGGGTGTGCTGACTCCTCCTCCTCACTGGGCTCGTCATCATGTCTGGCAGGCGCTCGACGCCTCCCTTAACTTCGTGTCAGGATCCCTCTCCCTGCTACTCGAGAAGGCCTGGATGGCCCGGGCTGTAGTGGGGTGACCTGAAAAGGGAGTATAAATACATCAGCCAGAGTACGTATATCAAATGCAAGAATGATGCATAGAATGCGTGCATGCAGATATAGTATGTGAATGTGATGTGTCAGATGTAATCTACACATGCAGTGAATCAGTGTAGTCAAATGTTCAGTTTCAATATGTCATCAGAAGTATGATAAATACAAGGAAATTGAAAAGTATCGGAATGCCGTAGGTGTACAGCATCGTCTCCCTCCGCAAGACCATACCCTCAAGTGAGGCCATGGTCTCGAGCAACTCCTCAACATATCCTCTGGGAGGCTGCAGATGCAAGTTCAAGTCATCAGTGAATGAATGAATGTCTAAATATCTAAATGATAGATGAAAGTTGTGGAGCATACCGATGTTGAGTCAGGGGCACAGACATATCAATGATCCGGCAATGGAGGCTCCAGCGGAATCTGGTAAGGTGTCCCATACCGCCAGCCTGTCAGCTCGGTTGGAGGATCTGGCCACCCAGCACACTGCCAAGTAGGGGGCATCCCCCTAGTCCTACCTCTCGATGTGCTGGCCCTGCTAGTCAAGGGGATGTCTGTAGCTCGGCCGCGGCTCGATGACGAAATGTCAGCACCTCTCCTCATGGGGGTATGAACACTTGTCAGTGGAGGCATCAGGTATGTGTGGAGGTATATCGCGTACTCCCCGCCCTCATGAAAAAGGACTGCGTCAGCACCCAACATAAGGTGGCTAACCTCCTTGGGAGAGAGACTCTCTGTGCTCCGCATGTCCAATGGAGGCAGTGAAGGGATCTCCTGAGCAGGGTAGCCCAGTGTTTGGCGCACGAAGCATTCCCTGAGAAACCAGGCTCTACCGACTGGTTCCTCAAACAAAATCCGGTACCGGGAGCCGCCTCATGTCCCAGCAAACTGGAATCGAAAAAACCCTAGCATCGCCACCCAAGGCTACCAGGTAATCTGCGAATAGCAAATGCATAAATTGATTAGTTGTCATAAATTTGCAAGATCAATTAAAGCTGAAAGCATGAAGAACTGAGAGTTCTGGATTACTTTGGTCATCCATACTGTGTCGAAGAAATGCCTGAGATATGGTAGAGTCTCTTGGGGCCTAGGCCGGCATCTACCCTCAAATCTACACGAGTATGGCACCTCGAGTGGTGCCTCAACCTCCGGATCAGGGGCAAGCGTCGGGAAGTAAGCGCAAACCCACTACTGTGAAAGCAAGACAGTGGCAATGAGAATACATAATACACAGAAAATGCAGAATGCGAAATGCAGAGTGCAGAATGCAGAGTACAGAGTGTAATGTGTGCAGTGTGTAGTGTACAGATAATGAAAAGCATAAATGTAAATCAAGAGGGCAGAATGTACCTCCCAGGCTCTCCAGTAGCCACCTACTATGTTCCCGTGCCTGCGGGAGGTTGCGCTCATATAGTAGTAAAGGGTAGAGAGGCTAGCGCCGCCCCAATCGAAGTGCCGAACTTGTGATAGGTCTACTAGAGCACTCAGAAGATATAGCCCGATCGTGTTCCCCTTGTCGGAGAATAGTGTGGTCCTGAGAAGAAACATCAAGAATGCCCAGGCATACTGCTCTGTGGCCTCGATAGTCTCGGGCATAGTCCCTTTGTACTGCTCGGTGAACCAGGTGTACATGACCATGCCTGATGATCGGTAGATCAGCGGATGGGCTCCGAGAAGATAAGTCCAGGCTGCCACCCACTCACCCATATCAAAGTCATATGGGATCGGCCGACCTCCCACATCGGGGCTTGTCAGCATCGCAAAGTCGTACGGGGTCATCGTCATGTCCCTGGTGGTTGAGAAATGGAAAGAATTGGTGGTGTCCCACCATCTCTCTACTAATGCACCCACGAGGGTCCTGCTCGCCGGAAGACGCGACAACCCTGTGCAAAATGGGCCAAACTGTCACGACCCGAACCCGCCCCCATGGGTTAAGGACATGACCGGCCAATATCCAGAAATTACCTACGGCCTCAAACCAAATCAGAAATAACTCATCAGAGTAAAGGGGCCAAACGGAAGCAAAATTTAAAATTTTGTCCATAGAGCTGTGCTTACATGGCACATCATAACAATCCATACATACGCATATTAATAACTCACTTCAGAAAATACAGTAGCATAAGTTTCTGTATAGACAGGATCATTCAAGTCTATGTCACCCTATGAAACTATATATAAACGTGTTCAAAGTCTTCGCCAACGTGACAAAACAAAACAGGATAGCATAAGTTTCGTGTTTTGCGTTTTCAAAAATTTCTTCTTTGAGAAGAAGCCTTGCCTTTTGTTGCCTTTCCAGTCAGTTGTTGACTTAGTTTGTCTAGCTATGTTGGCTTCTGATATTATGGCCCGGTCTAGCACTCCAATATAGGTTTCCAGCTTCAAGACATTCACCCTTTCTAAAATGTCGCTTCAAAGCCCACCTTCAAAATGCTTCGCCTTCTTATAATCAGTGTCAATCACATGTGGTGCAAACCTGGCCAATTCAGTGAATTTGGCCTCATACTCAGCTACAATCATACTATCTTGTTTAAGTTTCATGAACTCTGACACTTTCTTGTCCCGAACACATTGTGGGAAGTACTTGTCATAGAAAATCCGCAAAAATTTCACCCAGACAATATCTTTATGATTTTCTCGCATTAACATCCACCATCTCCTTGCTTCATCCTCTAGCATAAAAGTGGCTAGAAGCACTTTCTGTGTCTCCGAACACGGGAACACTTCAAACAATTTTTCGATGCCGAGAACCCATGCTTCGGCCTTCAATGGATCTAATCCACCATGGAACTGTGGTGGTTTCATTTTCTTGAAGGCCGAAGCATGGGTTCTCGGCATCGAAAAATTGTTTGAAGTGTTCCCGTGTTCGGAGACACAGAAAGTGCTTCTAGCCACTCCACCATGGAACTGTGGTGGTTTCATTTTCTTGAATTCTTTGGTGAGAGCTATTATCTGATCATCGTTTTGATTATCTGGCACGGGTGGTGCCGGAGGTGGAGGTGGAGGTGGAGGATGTGGCTGCTGCCACTGTTGTTGCCACTCTTGTCGTTGTCTCAATGTCTCTGCCATTTCCTGAATCAACCTTTCCATTCTATCTATTCTGGCAGTAGAAGACTCATCTATCTCATCACCTCTTGTTCTCAGCATCTAATTAAACTTACATTATACTTCATACTAAAGATTCACAAGTATGCATATACTAGAGAGCATACATATTCAAATAATTTGCAATGCAAGCAAATTACAACTTATGGCACATAATTGTTCATATCAAAACACTTAAGCATATTCTCGATGCTTCCAAATTCATACTTATCACATGAATGCATCCTAGATCTTTTCTAGACGCTTATTGCTCTTTTGGACAAGTGTGTGAGTTATTAACTCGTGCTCTGATATCACTCTGTCACAACCCAAACCCGCCACCATGGATTAAGGACATGACCGGCCAGTAATCCAGAAATTACCTACGGCCTCAAACCAAATCAGACATAACTCATCAGAGTAAAGGGGCCAAACAGAAGCAAAGTTTAAAACTTTGTCCATAGAGCTGTGCTTACATGGCACATCATAACAAACCATACATATGCATATTAATAACTCACTTCGGAAAATACAGTAGCATAAGGTTCTGTACAGACAGGATCATTCAAGTCTAAGTCACCCCGTGAAACTATACACAAACGTGTTCAAAGTCTTCGCCAACGTGACAAAACAAAACAGGATAACAAAAAGGCGGAGATGAGTCTCGTACGTGAGACGCTAGGGCTGACTCTTCAAAACTTGGTTGTTGCTCCCAAACTTCACTGAGGCTGGGTTGGGACCTCTCTTGGCTCACCTAGAAACACATGAATGAGCGTGAGCGAAAGCCCAGTGAATAATATCAAATAAAGAAGTTACACAAATGGTATTTACAACAACGTGCTTCAAACGGCCTCAGGCCCAATTCGTATTTCTATCTAACATATATATAAATAAGTCAAGTGATTACGGTTTCAAATACATCATACGGTCTCGGGCCCAATTCATTCGTATCATTCAAGCCAAACTGGCCTTTGGCCCATTCATTCAATCATGTCAAACTGGCCTCGAGCCCATGCATACTTTCATGTCAAACTGGCCTCTGGCCCATTCATACTTTTATTCATGTCAAACTGGCATTTGGCCCATTCATTCATGTCAAACTAGCCTTTGGCCCATTCATACTTTCATTCAAACCAGCCTTCGGCCCATTCGCTCTTTCGTGTCAAACTGGCCTTTGGCCCATTCATTCAATCATGTCAAACTGGCCTCGGGCCCATTCATACTTTCATGTCAAACTGGCCTCTGGCCTATTCATTTACCAACACAAACATTGTCCACCATCTAAACTAACGAACTTATAAAAACTTACATAGAAGTAAGCAATTGAACAAACAACGCATTTCAGATATCTTTGTTAAGATATTACTCACAGTGATCGGTTGGTTGATTTACCCTGGAGCTTGACCCTACACATCACATAACACATATGGGTGACAAACAATTCAATCCGTTCTTAATTCACATATTCCTCTTTAGGCTTCATTCTTATCCTTTTAACTCATTTACAATGCTCAATGCATGCCTAAGAGTGCTTAGAATTGAAAGGGAACGGAAAACAAAACACAGAACACATTCACAAAGTTTTAGAAACAGGGGTCCCCGCTCGAGCGTGGACTTCCCCACTTGAGCAGACCCATGAGATCTGCAAAAGTGCTGGTTACATCAAATTTACGCTCAAGCGCACACTCGGACGCTCGAGCGCGAACTCGGTCTACATAGCTCCCCACTCGAGCGTGAACTTCCCCGCTCGAGTGGACGTCATGTCTGCAGAAAATACTGGGAGCTCGTATTTCCCGCTTGAGCGACGGTTCCCCTGCTCGAGCGAACATCATAAATTCTGGGTTTTCCAGAATGGTTCTTGAGCTCAAATTCAACGTCCAAACCAACATTTCTTGCATATTATGGCTCAAACTTGACATATACATATACTAACATGGCACCAATACCAAATTACAACATTATGAGGCTCAATTCCATGAATTACTTACATGCATGACTCAAATTATCCCAAACTCATCACCAACATGCTAAATTCAACATTCAAGACTCACACCTCCATGATTTGCACATGCATGTGGGAGATACTCATTATTCTCAACTTAATTGGTGAAGAGATGGTCAAATACATGGACTTCAACCAAAATTCAACATGGATTACACACTTTATGCTCAAACATGGAAATTCATAGCAATTTCTTACATGCATGCACCTATTGACTTCAAATTCAACAAAACCAACTCAATTACATGACCTTTATCATCATTCAACCTTGAATTTACAAATTTACAACTAGAACTCATGGATTACTCACCAAGGAGCTTTAATCTTCACAATCTATGGTTAATCCTTGAGTTTAATCTTCAAGATTTCCTAGCCTTGAGCCAAAATTGCACACTTCCCCTCTTGCTCCCTCTCTAGAGCCGGCCCCTCACTCTCACAAATGTATAATTCAGATTTTGAGCTCAAAAAGAAACAAATGAGAGTGTATAGTGGCCTTTTATAAGCCCCCTCTCAAATACATTATTTAATATTAATTAATTGGGCACTCATTCATTAATTTAATCAAGTTAATTTGATCTGAATAAATTTTTAATTAAATTTCTCCGTATACTCTAAAAATTATGCTAATCACAATGGCGTAATCAATTTCGGGTTTCGTGGCTGATAAGGCCTTCAATTTAAATTCCGAAGCAAATAATCAAATAGATATTCCTACGGTAAACATATAGAAATTCAAAACCACATATTTTCACATAATGGCACACAGAATGATATCAAACACATAATCACATTTATAATAAGGACCAATTAGCATAGTAAGGAATAAGGTTATCACATAAACCCTGCCTCTTCAACGATATGTCGAACACCGTCTAAGAGCTCCATGTACCACTCCCTCGCTATGATCAACATGTATCCCCGGCTGAAACAGGAAGCCACCTGCGTTCAGAATGAGCGACAATATAGTATGAGTTGTGTTTAGAATGAGCAGAATACTATGTGTGAGCTGTGTACAGAATGAACAGATGTATTCAGTTTCAGAATGAGCTGAACGCTGTGTGTGAGCTGTGTTCAGAATGAGCAGAAATACTGTGTGCAAGCTGTGTTCAGAATGAGCAGAATTGCAGTATGTAAGTTGTGTTCAGGATGAGCAGAAGTGTTGTGTATGTAAATGTGTTCAGAACAAGCAGATAAAATACATAGCGAAACCATGAAGCGTGCAAGAAATGCAAAATACATCGCAGAAAATGTAAAAGTGCAGTATGCACCTCGCGCGCGTGAAGAGACAAGTGAGACTCCGGTTTCCATAGTAGTAAGTATGCGGGTGCTCGTCGCGCAAAATCTATGAAATGGTGAAAAGTGCTCGGTGGTAGTATGTGCTCCTGATGGTGGTACCTCTCCGGGTTGAAAGGCCGAATCCTGGGCGGCAATGGCATGATGTCAGGCTCGTCCTCTACTCTCAGAGAACCCCCATCGTGTGGGATGTGGTCAGCCATCTGAAAAAAGGTGCAAAATGAGTAAAAATGAGCGAAATGGGCTAAAATTGCCAAAAGTCAACTCTCGGGAAGAGAAAAAGTCAAATAAAGTCAAAGACCGGGAAAAGGTGCTAAACTTCGAGAGAAACATACCTCAAATGGTGAAAATGGAGAAAGAAGCTCCGAAAACAAATTCTGATTGGTTCAAAGTGAAGAGAATCGAAAGTTCTTCGCGAATCAACTTCGCGTGGGGCATTGGAAAACTTGTGAAAAGCCCAGATCTGAGAGGGAAAAGGGTCTAGGAATGAAGAGGAGTGGATTTCGGCCTTGTGTTTGTGAGCAAATGTGTTTTGAAGTTGTGTACTTAAAGAGCCGACCTTCAAAAGACCAAACTACCCCAATTTTGCTAAATTGGTCGGCCGACCAGTTTTTCTAGTCGACCGACCACCTAAGTGGTCTGCCGATGGTATACAACTGGTATAGGTGGTCGGTAACCCTCCAGGGTGGTCTTCAGGGTCCCATTGTCCTCTTTGAGTGTTTTCAGACTGGTTAGAGTCCTTGGCTCTCAAGAAAGTGCAAGAAAAGTTCACTATTTTCAGCTCAAAATATCCCCGCAGGAACTTCAATTCAAGTCTTCGATACATGGCTCATCGTTACTCGTCAAGAGCAAGGTGTATCCTTTTTAAGCATGTTGTGACCCCTCCGAGAGGTAAATCGGGGGTTGCGGTTGAATTGGTCTTGTCAAAGCTTGTATCTCCTTATTCGGCATTTTGCTTCAAACACGCTTTTGGAGTTGCACTGAAAATGCATTGTTATTGTACACAGAATGTGTATGCCTCCTCATATTGTTATGCACACTTTACTCACATTGTTATGCATGTTTTACTTGCATTGTTATGCATGTTCTAGTTACATTGTTATGCACGCTTTATTTGCTTTGACACGCACGTTTTACTTGCATTGTTATGCATGTTCTAGTTGCATTGTTATGCACACTTTGTTTGCGTTGTCACGCACGTTTTACTTGTATTGTTATGCACGTTCTAGTTGCATTGTTATGTACACTTTCTTTGCGTTGTCACTCACGTTTTACTTGCATTGTTATGCACGTTCTAGTTGCATTGTTATGCACACTTTGCTTGCGTTGTCACGCACGCTTTACTTGTATTGTTATGCACGTTCTAGTTGCATTGTTATGCACACTTTACTTGCGTTGTCACGCACGTTTTACTTGCATTGTTATGCATGTTCAGGTTGCATTGTTATGCACACTTTGCTTGTGTTGTCATCCACGTTTTACTTGCATTATTATGCATGTTCTGGTTGCATTCTTATGCACCTTTCCACCTGCATTGTTATGCACCGTTCTACTTACATTGTTATGCACCTTTTCACTTGCATTGTTATGTGCACTTCGGTTGCATTGTTATGTACCTCTTCACTTGCGTTGTCCCGCACGTTCCAGTTGCATTGTTATGCGTGCTTTCCTCGCATTGTTATGCACACTTTCCTTGCATTGTTATGCACCTCTTCACATGCGTTGTCACGCACGTTCCGGTTGCATTGTTATGCACCTCTTCACATGCGTTGTCACGCACATTCCAATTGCATTGTTATGCACCTTTTCACTTGCATTGTTATGTGTGCTTCCTTGCATTGTTATGCACCTCTTCACTTGCGTTGTCACGCACGTTCCAGTTGCATTGTTATGCACCTTTTCATTTGCATTGCTATGCACTGTTCCACCTGCATTGTTATGCATGTTCCACTTGCATTGTTATGCGCTTTTCACTTGCATTGTTGTGCACTTTTCACTTGCATTGCTATGCACCTTTCCATCAGCATCATATGTGCACGTGTTTATCTTGTATTGAAATTGTATCTTGATATAGCGTTGATCATGTGTTCCTATTATATTGTACTTGTCAAAATCTCTTTTTTGTGCAGGCACGATATTGTATGTATGGTTCATTTGAAGTTGGTGAAACCAGACGATATTGTATGTGCAGTTCATTCAAGAGAAGTTCCGGTTCAGTTTGACTGCTACCCTTCTCCACTCGCGCTTGACATGCGTTTGGACGTACCCTTCTCCTCTCACGGTTGACACGCGTTTGGATGCCCTTCTCCTTGTGCGTTTGATACGCTAGAAGGTGTTTCGTTGGAGACTTTGGGTGTTCCCGATAGTCGCTTTTAGCCTTCTCCGCGTGAGATGCAGTGAGAATTATATAATTTTCTTACATCCTTTCTGTTGGAATGTGTGAGACTGTTGTTTCTTATTCGCTTGCTTGAAATGTTGTATTTATTTTGCAAAGATGCTTCATTACAGTCCTCTTTGCATAATCATAAGTTATGTTCTGCATTGTGCATGTCATTTCCATCTTGCCCCTGCCTGTGGGCGCATCACTTTGTTATCTTGCTTGTTTGTCTAAGTCTTCAGCCTTGTCAAAAATGGGTCGTCTCTGGGCTTTGACATTCACTCCCCTCACTTCTTGACTTTCGAGTTCTGTCAAAGAGGGGCAACTGTAGACATCGCATTTTGGACCGACCTTAAGACTCGGACGTCACTGATTGAGCGCTCAATGATCGTGCATGTTTGTGCTCGTTTCGAGTTTCCGGAGTTTTCAACTGAGTGTCTTGCCTCCGGGCCTCCGAACTCTTTGTGTTTTGGCTTGGTTTGTGGACCATGCCTTGTTGCCCTTGCCTGGAGGGAGGGAGAGGTCTGTAGACCACTCTTTGTAGTCGTAGACAACTTTTCCCTCTTGTAGGCTAGTTTCCGATTTCTGGAGCCTTCGGCCGAGCACCTTGTCTCGAAACCTCTTAACGTTCTCCTCTTGGCCTGGCTTTTGGACCATGCCTTGTTGCCTTTGCCTAAAGGGAAACAGAGGTCTGTAGACCACCTTTTGTGGCCGTAGACCACCTTTTCCTCTCGTAGACCACTTTTTGTGCCCGTAGACTAGTTTTTGAGGCTTCCGGCTGAGTGTCTCGCCTTGCGGACTCTTGTCTTGCTTCCCTTTTGGTTTGGTTTTGAACCAAACCTTGTTTTCTCTTGCTTGGAGAGTGGAACAGGGGTGTAGACCAGTTTCTCCCCCTGTAGACCACTTTTCTTCCTGCTAGCCAGTTTTCTGGTCGGCCAGCTAGGGTTGATGGTCTGTGGACCACCTAAAGTGGTCGGCAGCAATGCCACCACCTTCCTTTCTCTATGCAGACCACCTCCCCCTCCCTTGCCGACCAGTTGTTCTCCCTGCAGACCACCTTTTATGGTCGGTCGACCAGTGGGACTGGTCGGCCGACCACCTCAACTGGTCGGCACCTTTTCTGCATTTTCTACAGATATTTTCCATGCTAATTGTGCCAGTTGTTGGGCACAGAAAGCATCCTCCATACGCGTGTATGGAAGGATTGCTTCAAGCTTCAAGCTTGTTCAACAAGCTTGATGCATGGTTTTCTATAAAAGGGAACCTCCTCCCTCTTGTCTCAGGTTCAGAAAAATTGGCTGAGGGCTATACATATATCTCTATCTCTATATTACTCCCTCTCTCTATATTTGTGCTTGAAAGTGTAGTTTCTTCACACTTTTGCACACAAATAACTAGTGAAACACAACACTCTTGTTGCTGAGTCACCTTGAAGCTGGTTTTGGGGTTTTTGGATTGCTCTTGGTCCAAAAAAGTTGTTGGAGTTGCTTCCTTGAAGTTGTTCTACAAGCGTGAGTCTCTAGCCTCTTTCGAGCTTTGTTTTGATTAAGTCTTTGGCCCTATTTGCATAATGTTTTAGGCTTAACTTTCAACTACAAAATGTTCTGATTTTTAGTGCTTAACATGTTTGTTTAAAGCTTCTTTGGTGTTGGGGGTGTTCTGCCCCCTTTTGTGCCTTATTTGGCTTTGTTTTGTGCCACCTCTTTTAGACCTTTGAGATCACCTTCTCTTGGCCTTTTAACCACTGAAGTCCAATGGATTTTCAGTGGTAGAAATTGTGTTTTGAAGCATAAAATAGGAGGGGGTTGTCGCCCCTCCCTCTTCTCTTGTTTGCTTGTGTTGATGGCTCATCAAAGTAGCATGTTTGTTAAGCTTGTTTTGGCTCTATCTCAACCTATTTTTGGCCTTATTTTAGTATGGCATACCTTTATTTTGGATTAGTTTAGGCCACCCTTGCATGCTTTATACACTTGTAGTGTAATCCTTGCAAACTAGCCTTGTGTGCTTAAGGTTTTAGCTCACCTTTCTAGCATGTATTGGTTCCATTTCAGCATGTTTTTTGTCATTATTTAACATGCCTTCACTCTGATTTTGGCTGGTAGAGTCATCTCTTGCTTGATTTTTACACTTGTAGTGTAATCCCCTTTGTTGCCCTAGTATGCTCCATGCTTCATGCCTCTAATCCAAGCTTCTGTTAGCTCTATCTCAGCATGCATTTACTATTGTTTTTCCATGCTTAAGCTCTATTTTAAGTGGTCTTGATCATTTGGACCTTGCTTTGTATAGCCATAGTTCATTCTTGCCCACTAGCTTTGTGTTTTGAGTCCACTAGCATGCATTGCTTAGGCTATTCACATTATTTAGCATCATCTGATACATGATTTCAGAGCATGTTTCATTGTCATACACTCACATCTTTCACTCTTTCAATGCTTTGGAGGGCTGGTGCTTTATGCCTTTAATATGAGCCAATCTGTATGCCTTCTTGCCTAAGCTTTTGGGCTACCATTTCAGTGTGTTTTTGGTGTTATTTTGCCATGATACAACTTTGTCTTTGGTTGGTTAGAGCATCCCTCATTTGCTTCTTACACTTGTAGTGTAATCATGCTCATTGGCCTAGCTTACTTGATGTTTTAGCTTACCATGCTAGCTTGTTTTGGCTATACTTTATCCACATTTTAGCATTGTTTTCACATGTTTTAGGGTTGTTTTAGGTGTTCTTGGCCTTTTCGGGCTTGCTTTGTATAGCTATAGTGCAAGTGCCTATGCTAGTTTTAAGCTTTGAGCCTCCTAGCATGCTTCATTTGTGACATGTGCATGATTTGACATCATTCAACATGTTATTTCAGAGCATATTGCATTGCCATGTTCTCACTTCTTTCACTCTTTGAGTGCTTTTAAGAGTTGTGCCTTTATGCCTCGTTTATGAGCCAATGTGTATGCATGCATGCCTAGACTTTTGAGCTCCCATCTCAGCATGTTTTGTTCTTTATTTTGACCTATTTGAGCTCTGTCTATGGTTGGTTCAATCATTTGTGCCATGTATTGCATGCCTCTTATGTTGTCTCCTTTAGTAGCCTTGTGCCTTAGGCCCTCTTGCATGCTATGCTTGTGTTATTTGGATGATTTGGCATCATTTCACACATGATTTCAGAGCATATAGTATTGTCACACTTCCATGTTTATCACTTCCTGATCATGTTTGAGAGTTGCGCTCTTATGCTTAGTTGATGGGCCAATGCATGAGCATGCATTATCTTGCTTTTCATGCCACCATTTCAGAGTATTTTGGCCACTGTTTTGGCATGATTTAGGTCTGTCCATATTTGGTTTAAGTCCATTGAGCATTGTATTGCATGCCTCTTGTATGATGCCCGTTACTTGCTTTGATGCTTTAGCCTTCAAACATGCCATGCATGCATTGTTTGCATGATAGAATCTTGTGCATGCCATTCTAGCATTGGTAGAATAGCATGTTGTTGCATTGCATTTTGTTTGCATGTTGTTGCATTGCGTTGTGTTTGCATGTTATTGCATGTTGTTGCATTGCATTGTGTTTGCATGCCATTAGCATTGATAGGTTGATCATGTTGCATTGCATTGTGTTTGGATTGAACGTTAATCCAAACACAAGAAATGATGGACGTTTCATACTTGAAGTGATGAAACGTGCCTCATTTCTCGGTCGCCGACCCTCTTGATCATGCATGATAGAGGTTATGGCCCTTATGTGTTATTTGTGCATTCATTGATGTTGAATTGTGCAAACTTGGCTTCTCGGGCATCGTGCATTGCGATGCTCGGTTGGTGGCCCGAAAGTCAAGTACCGCACTCCCTTGAGCTTAAGAAATGATGAGGAGGGTGGTTGTGCACACATACCTTGCAAATACACTGTTGTGCCCCTTTTTGTTCTCTGTTGCAGCAAATTGGAGTTTGGCAGAAATTTCTGGTCGGCAGACCATAAAAAGTAGTTGGCCGACCACTTTTTCTGGTCTGCAGCATGTTTAGGTGGTCTACAGGTGGTCTACACCACCCTTTTCTGGTCGGCAGCCCTCCTAGAGGTCTCCATGTTGGAGTTGAAGCTATTTGGAAGTTTGTACAGTGTTCTGAAATCAAATGCAAACAGAGGCATTTTGGGACATAGTGATGGATTTCCGAGCGAGGCGACCGAGCATGCATGCACTTCTCGCCCCGAGGCTCCTTTTAACTGTTTTACTTAGTTGCTTTACTTAGTTAACTAGTTTAACGGTTTTGTACGTAATTAGTTAATGCGCTTAACTAATCAATTTGTGTTGTAATAACTAATTAGTGAGCTAGGATTAGTTAATTAGTTTTGGTTTGTAATAATTAGTTTAGTTAGCTTAGCGTAGCTAATTAGCTTATTATTCGAACCCTCCGTCGAGAGGGCACAATGTTGTAATAAGCATGCGTGTGTGTGATGCATGTCTTCCAACCCTCATTTCTTTCTCCTTTTTACTTATCCGCTTTCAGTGATTAGATTAGGGCATATTTTAATTAGCATCCTTATGCTTGCATACGTGTATCATTCATCTATTTTGCATACACCGGGCTCGGCGCATTATACGTACTGCATTGTATTTCAAAACCAATTTGAATACATGTTATCAAGTTGAATTCACATGACATCTTAGAATAGCCAAGCCTATCTTAGCTGCATTTTGCATGTGTTGCATTAGGCATTGTTGACATAGCTAGGATCATGCATTGATTTCTAACGTAGCTTCTTTTTTGGCTCGGAGTACACTGTGAGTGTTTATGCTTTAGCATCCTTTCATGTGTGTAAGTGACTGCCATGATAGCATGCTTGCCATGAGACTATTTGCTTAATTGCTATAACTGCATAAATGCCTGTGGATGAAGGTTTTATTGCTTGAATTGGAACAATTCATCAAAATGCGAGTTTTAAGCCCACTTGAAGTGGCAAATTATAGACGTCCCCGAACGCCCTGGGAGGGTGAGTCCCATTCTGTTCGTTTTGGGCTCGCTACAGTTCGGACTCTCAAATTGTCACGGTTCTTAATCTGAACCAAAGAGTCCAAATCCGGCAAATCGTTTTGAGAAAAACAGATTTTTAGAAAAGAAATGCCAAACATGGACTGCTTTGCCAGATACAGAGTCGCCACCTAAATATTTTATTTTGGAAAATTTAGGAAACCCTGACTCGGTGCCAAAGGCCACGTGTCCGTCATCACCAAAGTTGCCTCGGCTCGGGAACTTGGGTACGATTGGGGAAGATCAGCTATGAGCACCCCTCTTGCCCGATCCGAAGATCGGCCTCTACTAACCGTGATATCCGTTTTTGAAAACGTTATGTGTTCTTATTCCGATTATTAGCCTATAATTACTATGTTATGCGCACAGCAAACAAGTATAGACCAAATCGCCTAAATTGGAACAAAACATTGCATGTTTGTTTTGAAAATGGTTTGCTACTCGCAAGTAGGCTAAAATGCAGGTTTTGCCACCCTCAAGTGGGCTTTAGAAAAGATGGTTTTGCCACTATCTAGTGGGCTTAAAACTCACAGTTTTAATGCATTATTCCAATTTAGGTAATTCAACCTTCACCCACAGGCATTCAAGCAGTTATATCACATAATCAAGTAGCCTCATGGTAAGCACGCTGTCATGGCAACACTCACACGCATGCAAGGATGCTAAAACATAAACGCTCACCGAGTACTCCAAGCCAAAACAGAAACTAGTTAGTAATCATATGCATGATCCTAATTCATGTTAAGATGGCTAATGCAACACATGCAAGATGCAGCTACAATAGGCTCGGCTAATCTATGGATGGCATATGATGATGCTATAACTAACACGTATTCAACTTGGAATAGAGACACAATGCAGTTAGTATGATGTGCCGAGCCTGGTGCATGCAAGACAAATGTATGGATGCACGCATGCATAGCATAAGGTATGCTAATTTAAATATGACCTAATACTAACCATCAAAAGCAGGTAAGTAAAAGGGAGAAAAAAAGTGGGGGTTGGAAGACATGCACACACGCACCCACACTTATTACAAATTCGCCCTCGCTCGGAGGGACCGAAAGAATAATACAAATTAATTAACCTATAAGTTAATTAAATATTATAAACCCTTAACTAATTAACAAATTAATTAAGCTATTTAAAGCAGTAAAATGGCCTCGGGAAGAGGGATGCATGCAAGCTTGGATTGGCTTCGCTCGAAAATCCATTGCCATGCGCAAGCTGCCTCTGTTTACCGTGCTCTGCTCCTCTGAAAATTGCACAAGTCTCAGGGAGCACTCTATGGACACTGTGGAACACCACCGGCTAAGACAGAACACCACCGGCCATGTCCGGATGGTCATCGACCATCTGTAAAGCCATCGGCCAACAATGGATGGCCGGTCAGTAGTATAGATGGCCGGCCGGCCAAAGCTTCCTGCAGAACCTGTTTTGACAGCAGCAGAGGGCAAAACATGGCATGGCAATGCATTTCAAGCAAATGTGTGCACCACCACATTCCTTATTATGTTTGTGACTCAAAGGGGTATGGTGCTCGATTCTCAGACCACCAATCGCGCATTTCAATGCGTGATGGCCCAAAGAGTCAAAGTGTGCAATTTCAATATGAAATGAAATGCACAAAACAAACAATGGGCCCCAACCTCCATCATAATCAATTCAAGAGGCAAAGCATGCATGCCAATGTAATGCAACCTAGGCATGTGAGCTAAGTGTGCAACATGATCATGCAAACAACAAAACCATGTGCAATAGGCACATGAACTAAACAAGTAAGCGTGCAAGGCATATAACATCAATGTTAATGACACACATTCAATAACATGAAAGGCATAACACATGTAAATATGAAAAGCAACCTAATACAAGAAGCATGCCAAATGCGATGACACTTAAACATGCAACATGTAAATAGGCTAAGTACCTAAACATACAAACATGTATAGCATGAAACAACATGCCAAAGGGATGGTCTTAAACTAATTTGGACAGCTCTCTACTAGGTCCAAAACAGCGGCCAAATGTCATGGAAATGAGGGCCAAAACACATACAAGCATGCATGCACACAAGGTCCAACACTTAGGCACCAAAGAGCAACTTCGAAGCGCACTTAAAAGAGGATAAACATGGATACATGGCATGCATAGAAAACTCTGAAATCATGTTATAGAAGGTGCAAAACCAAGTAAACATTTCAAGCTAAGCATGCAACAATGGTCTAAAACTCAAGGCAAGCCAAGGGGGTTACATGGTAGCTATACAAAGCAAAGCATGGATGACCCGAATAACCCAAAACAGACCTCAAGCACACTAAAACATGCATAAAAGCTTCACAAAGCTAAGCTAAAACAAGTAAGCATAGTGGTCTAAATGCTAGATACATGTTAAGGCAATTTCATGGCATTACAAGACAAGTATGCAAAGCAAGCATGGTGTGTCTAAAACAACTTAAAATAGTGTTATATCATGGAAAAATAAGCACAAATAATACTTAATACATGGCCAACATGAGTTCAAAAATGGTGCTCACACATGAGGTTTAAAATGACACTTTTTGAAGACAACAAGGAGAGGGGATGGCCCTCTCCTTCTTAGGACCTTAAACCACCATCCTCACCACTGAAATCTCTCAAGATTTCAGTGGTGAGGAGGTCCAAACAAGGCGGTCCCGGAGCTCACCAAAAATAGCACAAAATGGGGCCAAACAAGGCCTAAGAGGGGGTAAACAACCCCAAAAACAAAAGTGACCTTAATGAAGTATCTTAAACACAAAAAAACAGAACTTTTTTATGTTATACACAAAGCCCAAATCAGCAAGCAAGATAGGCTAAAAGGGTGTGCAAAAACAGGGAATAAAGAGGGAAAAGAGGTTACCTTTGAAGACCAGCAAGAACCAGCAGCCTTTAGACCCAAAAATGCAACCCTCAACCTCTGAAAACAAGCTCCAAGAACCTCCAAGTGATGATGGAAGTGTGTGGCTATGAAGTGGTGTGCAATAGGCCAAGAACAAGACCCTTTTGGACCCTCTAACCCACACAAATGTAGAGAGAGAGAGGAAGATCTAGAGAGGGAGTGATATATATATGATATATATCAGATTTTTCTAACCCTCTAAAGGGGAGGAGAGGCCCTCTTTTTATAGAGAAACCAAGGGGGGAAAGCTTCTCCTAGAAGCTTTGAGCAAAAAGGCCAAGCTTCTCTTAGAAGCTTGGAGCAAAAGGGCCAAGCTTCTTGGAGAAGCTAGGAAAAGGGGTCAAGACGTTCAAGCTTCTTCAAGAAGCTTAAAAAAAAGGGTCAAGCTTCTTGGAGAAGCTAAAAAGGGTCAAGCTTCTTGGAGAAGCTAAAAAGGGTCAAAAGGTTCAAGTTTCTTGGAGAAGCTAAAAAAGGTCAAGCTTCTTGGAGAAGCTAAAAAAGGGTCAAGCTTCTTGGAGAAGCTAAAAAGGTTCAAGCTTCCTCAAGAAGCTAAAAAAAGGTTCAAGCTTCTTGGAGAAGCTAAAAAAGGCCAAGCTTCTTGGAGAAGCTAGGAAAAGGGGTCAAGACGTTCAAGCTTCTTCAAGAAGCTTAAAAAAAAGGGTCAAGCTTCTTGGAGAAGCTAAAAAGGGTCAAAAGGTTCAAGTTTCTTGGAGAAGCTAAAAAAGGTCAAGCTTCTTGGAGAAGCTAAAAAAGGGTCAAGCTTCTTGGAGAGGCTAAAAAGGTTCAAGCTTCCTCAAGAAGCTAAAAAAAGGTTCAAGCTTCCTCAAGAAGCTAAAAAAAGGTTCAAGCTTCTTGGAGAAGCTAAAAAAGGTCAAGCTTCTTGGAGAAGCTAAAAAAGGGTCAAGCTTCTTGGAGAAGCTAAAAAGGTTCAAGTTTCCTCAAGAAGCTAAAAAAAGGTTCAAAAGGGTCAAGCTCCCTCAAGAAAAGGTCTCGGCCAGGACAAGTGGCCGATTGATCAAAAACAGTGGCCGGCCGACCAAACACAATGCTGACCGACCATCAATAGTGTCGACCGGCCATCACCAATGGCCGGTGGCCTCAAGCCATGGCCGGTGAGGTGTGGGGATGGCCTACAAGCTACTTCCCACCCTCAGAAGCAAAACAACAAGTGTTTGGTGTAAAACTAGACACAAAACAGTCGAGTCGAGAGATCCTGAGGTAGGGCGCGTAGCCGAGACCTCCGGGAACTCAAGACGAATACGAACAAGGATGATCACCGAGTGTTCAAACGATGACATCCAAGTCTTAAGGACAGTCAAAAAATGGGGTGTCTACAGTTGCCCCTCTTTGACAGAACTCGAAAGTCATAAAAATGACGGGACTGAATGTCAAAGCTTAGAGACGACCCATTTTTGACAAGGCCGAAGACTTAGACAAAGCATACAAGCTACAAATAAAGGTATGCGCCCGAGGGCAGGGGCAAAATGCAAGACAATGCACAAAGCCAAGCATAACTAATGATCAAGCAAAGAAACATAGGGACGTATCCCGGTGTTTCAGAAAGGTATAAGCATTGGAACGTATTCCAAATCCTCTTAACCAAAGAGGGAGGAACATAGGGACGCATCCCTGTGTTTCGGAAGAGCGGAAGAAACATAGGAATGTATCCCAGTGTTTCAAAAAAGTGGAAGAAACATAGGGACGTATCCCGGTGTTTCGAAAAGGTGGAAGAAACATAGGGACGTATCCCGGTGTTTCGAAAAGAGAGAGAAACGTAGGGACGTATCCCAGTGTTTTGATAAGGTATAAGTATTGGAACGTATTCCAAATGCTCGTAACCAAAGAAGGAGAAACATTAGGACATATCCCGATGTTTCGAAAAAAGAGAGAGAAACATAAGGACGTATCCCGGTGTTTCGAATTGAGTGAGAAACATAGGGACGTATCCCGATGTTTCGAATTGAGTGAGCAACATAGGACGTATCCCGGTGTTTCAAATTGAGTGAGCATTGGAACGTATTTCGAAGTTTTGGATGGAAGGAGAAACATAGGGATGTATCCCGATGTTTCAGAAAGGAATGAGAAACCTAGGGACGTATCCCAGAGTTTCGGAAGGAATGAGAAACATAGGGACGTATCCCGGAGTTTCGGAAAGAAAGAGAAACATAGGGACGTATCCCGGTGTTTCGAATTGAGTGAGCATTGGAACGTATTCCAAATGCTTTTAACCGAAGGGGGAGAAACATAGGGACGTATCCTAGTGTTTCGGAATGAGAAGAGAAAACATAGGGACGTATCCCGATGTTTCGGAAAAGTAGGAGGAACATAGGGACGTATCCCGGTGTTTCGAAATGAAGAAGAAACATTGGGACGCATCCTAGTGTTTCAGAGTGGTTCAAGCACTGGAACGTATTCTGAATGCTCTTAACCAAAGAGGGAGAAACATAGGGACGTATCCCAGTGTTTTGGAAACGGAGAAGAAACATAGGGACGTATCCCAGTGTTTCGGAAAGGAATGAGAAACATAGGGACGTATCCCAGTGTTTCAGAAAAGAAGAAGAAACATAGGAACGTATCCCAGTGTTCCACAAGCAATGAGAAACATAGGGACGTATCCCGGTGTTTCGGAGAGAGAGAGAAACGTAGGGACGTATCTCGATGTTCTGCAAGCAATGAGAAACATAGGAACGTATCCCGGTGTTTCGGAAGGAAGGAGAAACATAGGGACGTATCCCGGAGTTTCGGAAAGAAAGAGAAACATAGGGACGTATCCCAGTGTTTCGAAAAAGGATAAGAAAAATAGGGACGTATCCCGATGTTTCAGAAAGGAATGAGAAACATAGGAACGTATCCTGGTGTTTCGAATAAGGAGAAGGAACATAGGGACGTATCCCGGTGTTTCAAAACAAGGAGAAGAAATATAGGGACGTATCCCGGTGTTTCTGAACAAGGAGAAGAAACATAGGGACGTATCCCGGTGTTTCAAAATGAGGAGAAGAAACATAGGGACGTATCCCGGTGTTTCTGAACAAGGAGAAGAAACATAGGGACATATCCCGGTGTTTCAAAACGAGGAGAAGAAACATAGGGACGTATCCCGGTGTTTCTGAACAAGGAGAAGAAACATAGGGACATATCCCAGTGTTTCTGAATAAGAGAGCGTGCATAACAATGCAAGTGGAAAGTGCGTGACAACGCAAGTGCAAAGGTGCACGACTGTGCAAATATAATGTGCATAACAATATAGGTGTAACGGTGCATAACAATGCTAGATAGATGTGCATAACGATGCGACGAATGGAGTGCGTAACAATGCGAGAAATGGTGTGCATAACAATGCGACGAATGTGCAACTTCAAAAGCACGTTTGAAACAAAATGCCGAATGAGGGAATACAAGCCTTAACGAGGCCAAATCCAAACGTGACCTCCGATTTACCTCTCGAAGGGGTTTGTAACACACTCCGCCTGAAAAGGGGACACCCTGTTTATATTGCAAGAGATAACATCTGCTGCTGCTTTAATTGCCATTCTGACTTGAAGCAGGCTTAAGATTGGAGTAGAGGCACACTCATTCTTCGAAGCACTGACAAGGCCTGAAGAGGTGCATCCGTAGTACAATCACGGAATTTGCTGAAGGTGAAACACACTCAAATGCTTCAATTTTTCCTCTTTCCTTTTGCTTTACAGTCTGGAACTTATACAGCTTCAGATAGGTCCTGATTTTACTGTTTTCACATGACCTGGGTTGAACCCTGCGGCTTTATGAAAGAACAAATCTTGTTTTGTACAAATGTGAAGAATGGCACAGCACTCTGAGCACAAAACGATTCATTTTTGAAATTGAGAATGAGTTCTCGACCGGGTATTGATCCTACGACTGAACACAGCGCACTACGACTCAATCAACGGAAAACAAAAGGTAAAATAACCTAAACACAATGAGACACGCTCGGAACGACTCAAAACAAGATTTGAGACAAACAAAACAAAAGACACGACATACAGACGTGTACAGGGAGCCTGTTTCTTCGGGTATTGTTTCCCACCCTTTCTCATTTGTGATTCTCACATCACTCGGCCCTCAGGCTCTGTTTTTCTGAAAAAGCCCTTTTCTCACTTTTTCTCTCACCGCACATCTCTCTATTATTCAATCTCTCATTTTTAATCCCTCCGCTGGGTAGTTGATGAATAAACAGACAGTTGCGGGCTCATGCCCCTAGCATTCTGCTAGATTCTTCTTCTTGTTCACAACAGTGAGTTTCTTCCATAGAGGGGCTGCGCTACAATTGGGTGTGTAGCAAATCTGCAGCTGACATCAGTTGACGATGCTCTGCTGAGGAGTTTGGATGTGATCAGATCTGTCCAGATAAGGGAGTGGAATATCTTGTCCCATTCCAGTTCATGCTTCGCACTTGGCTTGATACCTCGTTGTGTGGAGGATGTGAGAGCTTTCTGCCCTTTTGTGGTCAGCTTCAGTGGTGCCCTTTCTGGTGAATATGGTGCCCTTTCTGGCAAGTATGTTGAAAATGAGGGAAAGACAGGAAGCCTGACTCAACTGTGCCCCTAGTTCATCATTTTGACCAAAATGAGAGTTAGATTAACATGTTTGTTCGATTTTTGATTTGAAATCATGCAAGTCAGGTTATGAGCACTGAAAATTTTCCTTTTTGGGTCCAAGAAAATGGTCCAGTTTTAGAAAAATGGAATAATTTTCGAGAGAATTAGTCAACCTCAGTAAAAATTCTCAAAAACTATTTTTGCAAACGGCCAATGCTTAATGAGCACGGAACCTACTCTTGAGATGCACGACCTTGGATCCAAAACAATGGAAAGTTGCCCCTTGCTCGAAGAGAGTTGCATGGCAACGGAAAGTTGCCCCTTATTTAAATGGCACCGCAGCGCATTGGCAACAGAAAGTTGCCCCTTGTTTGGATAGTACCACAGCGCGTTGTAATCAGTCTTCACAGTGAAGGTCACAACCAAACTCTCGGATACAGAGAAGGCAAAGATGACCAAACCATTACATGGACACAATTGATTTGGAAGTGTTTGTGGCTGGACTTCAGAACGAAGTTGCCTACGTATCCCAAAGATGGGAATCAAGCCTTACGTAGTTCGGGTTTAAGGTCCACTCGGGTATTAACCTTCACTTTTTAGGCTCTAACTTTTGCCAAGGCGCCCGTTGCTGGTTTTCGACTTTGCGAGCTTTATTCTTCTTTCACTTTTCAATTCTTTTCATCTTATTTTTTTTTCATTTTTCATTCTTTGCATTTTTTTTTTTATTGCTCTAACTTTTGCCTGGGTCGCCCTTCTGGGTTTTCGGCCCAGCAAGCCTCTCAAGGGTAAAAGTGTAGCTTTGTCCATGTCAAATGGTTTTGAGATCCCGAAGTCATCTGAATCTAGGAGAATGGCTGCTGTTCGTTAATGATGCAGGAGTCCATCCAATGGGGGGCTGAATTTGCCCCTAGTGTTATGGATCGGAACTCAGTTTTTCTTCAGCAATACTTTCTTCTTTCCTCCCTCTGGGATTTGGCATTCTTGCCAACCTTCTTTGATTTGTGGAATGATCCATCTTCGGCTCTTCGAGCATATTTGAAATTCTTTGCCCCTAGTTCCAAGGGTGCTTCTGATCTAGCTTTGCAAGCTTCTTTTGATGACATCTAGTCTTCTTGATTTGGCTTTCTTGCCTCTTGTTCGAGAGTTGCTTTGAATCTGGCCACACAGGCCTCACGTTGTAGTTGACCATTGAACATTTCTGAACTTAAGTCCAAGGTTTGATAATGAGGGGTCGAATCTTGAGGCTGAGAGCGATCCTAGGCTGCACAATCTCAAGAGTGATTCCACACAAGTCTTCGCAAGATCGCGCAAAACAGTTTTTGAAATCTATTAAGAAAGCGACAAATCGCTCGCGCTGAAGACAATGTAGAACCAATCTGGATCAAGTCAGGATCCTTCTCAGTACTCACATTAACAAGCATGATCTTGATCATTAAGGGCTTAGCATGCCTCTCTTTCTCTCAATTGATCAAATTTTGCAAAACCCAAGGAATTCCTTCCTCTTCGTTTTTATCACAATGTTTCGAAAAAAGTTTTGGAAAACTTAGGTCGATGCAATGAATTCAAGGCACAGAAAAGACACAGCTTCTAGTCAAATACTGCCATCTTATTTAGAATTTCTGGCACAACTGGCACAACTGGCACATGGCAGAAGCAAACACAAGAGTGTGAAAATCACTACTGTTCCATTCAGATCTGTTGGCGTAACTGGCTCCAAGGCAGAAACAGACTCAAAAGAAAGCAAAAAAGACAAACACAAAACAAGCAAGTGATGTCCGAGGTAACACCCCCGAAATCACCTGACTCTACCAAAACAGGACTGACTCGACACAACAAGACAGACCCGACTGACTCAGTATAAAAAGACTAACTCAATACAAAATAACAAGACTGACCCAATACCCAAGTCAGAAAGCACGAAAACTAGCATTCGCAAAATGCTCAAAACAGTGCGTGCCATATGCCACATCCAGAGTAAACTGAGCGCCGCCCGCAGGTGGTTCATCCCTCGATAACATCACATTATCCCCCACAACTTCACTGATCAAGTGCCGACAGACTTTGCAGGACCTGGTGCGGGGATGACCCTGTTGTCAATCAAATTTTGTATCTCGTGGCAGAGATGGACGCAACTGTCGGTGTCATGACCGGTTTGTTGATGAAAAGCACAGTACTTAGTCGGGTCATGCTTTAGAGGGAGAGGATCGGGTAGAGGCCGTTGTTCCAACGGTTTCAAATGTCCTTTCCTGAGTAGGACCCCTAGAGCTTTAGACGAAGGCATAAAGAGTGGGGTGAAAACCCTCTTGCCTTGGGGTAGATAGTCCGAAGTTCGGGGGTTTGAAGTGGATGCACCAACAAAAGGGGTGGCTGCTCTTGGTGTGGTGGTAGCGACCATGCCCACGTCTGAGGTCCTAGCAGCTGCGTCACCACCGGTGGTCGTATTTGAATTGCGGGAAAACGCCCTCCTAGGCTGCTCCTTCTCCTGGTCAATGAGGCCCTGCTTCATAGCGTCCTCGATCTGTACTCCCATCTCATGCAAATCTGAAAAGGTAGGGAAGGGGAGCACGATCATTTTCTGCATTAGTTTGGGCTGGAGGTTGCACACAACCATCTGTATTTGATCCTTATCCGTTGGCCTAATGGTCATCATTGAGGCCTTGGCCCTCCAGCGGGCCACGAATTCTGAGAAGCTCTCCTTTGGCTCTTGGCGGGTGACTTCAAGATCACGAGTTGTGACCTCAATCTGTGCGTTGTAGGAGTATTGATCACTGAAGGCCTCAGCCATCTCTTCCCAATTCTGTTTCACAGAGTTCTTCAATTTTGCATACCAGATTGCTGCTATCCCAAACAGGGTCCGGCCAAACAATGATAGCTTCTGTAATCTGGTGAGGCCCATCGGCCTTAGTATGTCCGAAAACAGCCGCAAATGTACCATGGGATCCCCAGATCCATCAAAGCGGTCGATGTGCGGCATCTTAAATCTGTCTGGCAGCGTCACAGCCGAGTCATCTTCAATGTCAGGAATGGAGTGGGACCCCTGAGACTTCTTGAACAATTTCTCAAGCTTGCTCACTTTCAATGCTATGGGGTCTATCTCGATATCAAATGGGGGGTCTGGTAGGTTGGTGGGTGTTTTAGATAGCTGGGGTAGAACTGGGGGCTGAGCTAGCCCTGTCGGAATGTCCGTATCATCCTGGACATTAGCTGTCTCCCCGAGTGTTGGAACTCTTGGTGGGGGAGGAGCCTGGTGTGAAGTAGATACTCCAGTTTGCTGCTCTAACCTGGCAATTGTCTCTGCCTGTTGGGCTATGACCACAGCCTGTTGCTTGGCGAATTCTGCTTGATGGACAGCGTCTTGCTGCATGGCTTTCATACTATCTTGGAGTTGGCGCACCATCTCTTCCATTCCCGCCATACTGCCCTGATCTAACTGATCTATCGGTATATCTGTCTCTGTCGTAAAAGCAGATATCTCAACCCAACCGCACACAGGTGAGATGGATAATGACTGCTGATCCGAAAACTGTTGAACTGATGATCTGTTCCTGACTAGCCTTTTTACCCTGCCTCTGGCAAAGGAACACTGATTGCCCTTGAACTAAATCTCTGACCCGACAAAGTCTATCAGCACAAGTCCAATGTACTTGGGGGATAGTGGAGCCTTCTGAAGCTATAGTTCTAGGACTACCTTGCAAAAGAGAAAACAGACAGCATCTCAGCTCAATTTCACTAGAACGGATAGCAGAACGACTGTACTCAATGCTGATAACTGTTCCCAAAATATCTGTCCCAAAATTGATACCCTCGGGTAAAACTGATTCCCCAAATACTGATGCTGATGCCGACAAGCCTGATACTCAAACTTGCAAACTGATACATGCATTCCCTGTAGAGGCACACTCTAAAGCACATAGCAGATAAGTGAGAGGCAAAACACCCCTATGTTGGGGTAGGGTTTCCCTGTCCTATTTTGTCAGGAGCTAGGGCTTCGCTATGCACGCAGCGGTTTCAAACAACCTATCGGGTAAGCAACCTGTCCTAGTTTGGAATGGTCACTATGGATTCCGAATATGCACTAGGTCGAATGGTCGAAAAGGGTGCCCCGGTAAAACCGGGGTTTGTGTTCCCATACTGTCAGAGCCCATAACCGGTCAGCCTTATGGCATGCTTTGACAAAGTCAAGCCACTGGCAAACCGTTCAGGAATGGCAGATGGCAAACACGGTGTCCTAGGCGCACCAATGCACATGCAATGCAAAGAGACACATAAATAAAATCAAAATAGGATATCATGAGTTCGAGTCAAGCCCTCTAAAATCCCCAGCGGAGTCGCCAGAAACTGTTGACGTCCCCGAACGCCCCGGGAGGGTGAGTCCCGTTCTGTTCGTTTTGGGCTCGCTGCAGTTCGGAGTCTCAAATTGTCACGGTTCTTAATCTAAACCAAAGAGTCCAAATCCGGCAAATCGTTTTGAGAAAAATAGATTTTTAGAAAAGAAGTGCCAAATATGGACTGCTTTGCCAGATACAGAGTCGCCACCTAAATATTTTATTTTGGAAAATTTAGGAAACCCTGACTCGGTGCCAAAGGCCACGTGTCCGTCATCACCAAAGTTGCCTCGGCTCGGGAACTTGGGTAAGTAAAAGGGAGAAAAAAAGTGGGGGTTGGAAGGCATGCACACACGCACCCACACTTATTACAAATTCGCCCTCGCTCGGAGGGACCGAAAGAATAATACAAATTAATTAACCTATAAGCTAATTAAATATTACAAACCCTTAACTAATTAACAAATTAATTAAGCTATTTAAAGCAGTAAAATTGCCTCGGGAAGGGGGATGCATGCAAGCTTGGATTGGCTTCGCTCGGAAATCCATTGCCATGTGCAAGCTGCCTCTGTTTACCGTGCTCTGCTCTTCTGAAAATTGCACAAGTCTCAGGGAGCACTCTATGGACACTGTGGAACACCACCGGCCATGTCCGGATGGTCATCGACCATCTGTAAAGCCATCGGCCAACAATGGATGGCCAGTCGGTAGTATAGATGGCCGGCCGGCCAAAGCTTCCTGCAGAACCTGTTTTGATAGCAACAGAGGGCAAAACATGGCATGGCAATACATTTCAAGCAAATGTGTGCACCACCACATCCCTTATCATGTTTGTGACTCAAAGGGGTATGGTGCTCGATTCTCGGACCACCAATCGCGCATTTCAATGCGTGATGGCCCAAAGAGTCAAAGTGTGCAATTTCAATATGAAATGAAATGCACAAATGTAGAGAGAGAGGGAGTGATACATATATGACATATATCATATTTTTCTAACCCTCTAAAGGGGAGGAGAGGCCCTCTTTTTATAGAGAAACCGAGCGGGCAAAGCTTCTCTTAGAAGCTTTGAGCAAAAAGGCCAAGCTTCTCTTAGAAGCTTGGAGCAAATGGGCCAAGCTTCTTGGAGAAGCTAGACAAAGGGGTCAAGAGGTTCAAGCTTCTTCAAGAAGCTAAAAAAAAAGATCAAGCTTCTTGGAGAAGCTAAAAAAAGGGTCAAGCTTCTTGGAGAAGCTAAAAAGGGTCAAAAGGTTCAAGCTTATTGGAGAAGCTAAAAAAAGGATCAAGCTTCTTGGAGAAGCTAAAAAAGGGTCAAGCTTCTTGGAGAAGCTAAAAAAGGGTCAAAAGGTTCAAAAAGGTCAAGCTCCCTCAAGAAAAGGTCTCGGCCAGGACAAGTGGCCGATTGATCAAAAACAGTGGCCGGCCGACCAAACACAATGCCGACCGACCATCAATAGTGCCGACCGGCCATCACCAATGGCCGGTGGCAAGGAAACAAGGCCGGTGGCCTCACGCCATGGCCGGTGAGGTGTGGGAATGGCCTACAAGCTACTTCCCACCCTCAGAAGCAAAGCAACAATTGTTTGGTGTAAAACCAGACACAAAACAGTCGAGTCGAGAGATCCTGAGGTAGGACGCGTAGCCGAGACCTCCGGGAACTCAAGACGAACACGAACAAGGATGATCACCGAGTGTTCAAACGATGACGTCCAAGTCTTAAGGACGGTCAAAAAATGGGGTGTCTACACAAATCACCATGTTTTCAAAACCCACTTGAGGGTGGCAAATCCGCGTTTTAGCCTACTTGCGAGTAGCAATTCCAAACCATTTTCACAAATAAACAATAGATGTTTTGTTCCAATTTGAGTGATTCAGTCTATACTTGTATGTTGCGCGCATCACATAGTAATTCTAGATTAATAAACCGAAACAAGAACACATGTGTTTTCAAAAACAACATATCATGTTAGTAGGGGCCAATCTTTGATCGGGCAAGCGGGGGTGCTCATTTCAGGACCTTCCCCTCTCGTACCCAAGTTCCCGAGCTGAGGCAACTTTGGTGATGACGGACACGTGGCTTTAGGCATGAGTCAGGGTTTCCTAAATTTTCCAAAACAAAATATTTAGGTGGCGACTCTAAAATCTGGCAAACTAGTCCATGTTTGGCGCTTTTTGATTCAAAATTGATTTTTCAAAACCAATTGTCGGATTTGAACTCTTCGGTGATTTATTAGTCTTACATTGGACTTTGTGAGATTAGATTCAGAACCGTAACAGGAGTCTGAACTGTAGTAGCAAGAACTAAAATTTGCGCCCTCGCGCGCGAGCAGAGTTCAAGCAGTCTACTTCCGCCGCTAGAGGTAACTACACTAGTGTTGGAGATCACCCATAGCGAGAAGGATGTATTCCTCTCAGGATTCACTCTGGCTGAAGCCCAGATAGTGTAGACCATCCTGGCCGCAGACGAAGGCATATATGTCAGCGCCCAATCCATCTATTTCATGAACAAACTACAGCATGTTCCAGGAATGGGGCTAGTGAGAAGTGGCCGGAAAGGCATTGCAGCATTGACAGATGTGCCACACAACCCACATGCCTTTGGTTTGGGCTATACGCCCACCAAAGAGAACTGGATCAAGAAGAGAGAAGAGATGAAAGGCAGAGCCAAGGCCAAGCAAGCCGGGAAACACTATGAGCTTACCCATAGGCCAATCCAGGGGACACTGAATAGCCGCTTTATTCGAGAGGGAGGGGATTTCTCTTTTTACGGCTTTCCCGAGCCTTGGGTGATTTTCATAAAGCAACGTGTCCCTAGGTTCGAGATCTTCTTTGATTTGCAGCTGCAGGATAGTGATGATGAGGAAAGTGCTGAACCAAGCATCGAAGCTAAATAGAGCATGGAAGGTGACTCAGATGGCAACGAACTTGGAGTAGGGGCAACACTCTAGTCTCCTGACAGATCCTGCGACTGACCTAAAGAACTTGGGGGATAACCTTACCGTCTCCATGGTCGGGGAAGAACGGGGTGTGAACCCAACCAGCGGCATTTTGGATGCATCAGGGGCACCATCTCTTGTCTGGCAGCTGGAGAAAGGCTATCTGTCCAGTTCTGCATGAGGTGATAAGCTAGAATCTGATTCCACTGAGTCTATGGGGTCAGGATCAGATTCAAGTTCTTTTGAGTCTACGTCTAATATTTCTAGGGGTGGTAATCTAGATACCAAAGTCCTTTCTAGGTCTTCATTCAACTTTTCTTTTGAGTCTATAACCGAAGATTTAGACCTTTTGAATGAGAACTCTACAGTTTCTGTGTACTTCTCTGTGCCGTTGGTTTATTGTATTAACCAAGATTTTTAGAATTTTAATGAAAATGAAGGGAAAGAAATTCCCCTGGCTTTGAAAAACTTGATTAATCGAGAGGATGAGAGGTTTACTAAACCCAGTGCTGATGAAATCATTGCCATTAAAGTGGGTACTGAGAAGGATCTGCGCCTAGTCCAAATTGGGTCCACGTTGTCTTTGGAGGAGCGCGAGCGTTTAATAGCTTTGCTAAAAGATTTCAAAAATGTTTTCGCGTGGTCCTATGAAGACATGCATGGAATCGATCCTGAAATTGTACAGCATCGAATCCCTCTTGACCCCGAGGCCTGACCAATCTAGCAGAAGTTTCGTAGAATTCATCCAGATTGGGCGCTGAAAATCAAGGAAGAGGTCACCAAGCAAATCGAGGTAGGTTTCTTGTTAGTATCTGAGTATCCGACTTTGTTGGCCAATATCGTCCCAGTGCCGAAAAAGGATGGTAGAATCCAGGTGTGTGTAGACTTCCGAGACTTGAATAGAGCCAGTCCGAAGGATGACTTTCCTCTGTCGCATATTGATGAATTAGTGGACTTCACTGCGGGCCATGCATTGCTATCATTTATGGATGGGTTCTCTGGGTACAACTAGATTTTGATGGCGCCTGAGGACAGAGAGAAGACTGCATTCACTATGCCGTGGGGTACCTACTGCTACCGAGTTATGTCGTTTGGTCTGAAAAATGCTGGAGCCACCTATCAGAGGGTTGCGACCATCATTCTACATAACATGATCCATAAGGAGGTTGAGGTGTATGTAGACGAAATGATTGTCAAGTCCAAAGAACGAGAGGGTCACTATACCACCTTGAAGAAGTTCTTTCAACGGATCAAGGAACACAGATTGAGGTTAAACCTGCAGAAATGCACATTCTGTGTAACGGTAGGAAAAATACTGGGCTTTTTGATCACACGAAGGGGCACTGAAGTAGATCCTTCCAAAATCAAGGCCATCATAGAAATGCCACCACTGAGGACTGAAAATGAGGTTTGAGGCTTTCTGGGTAAAGTGCAATTCATAAGGCGGCTTATTTCCAAATTAATCTTGACTTGTGAACCACTATTTGGTCTCCTAAAGAAAGGGAAGAAATTTCGATGGGATGATCGATGTCAATTTGCCTTTGAGCAGGTTAAGCAGTACCTCCAAAATCTGCCTGTGTTGTCACTGCCCGAGTTGGGGAAGCCTTTGATTCTGTACTTGTCAGTAACAGACACAACCATGGGATGCATGCTCGCTCAAGAATCTGAAGATAGGGTAGACAAAGACATCTACTACTTGAGTAAGAAAATGCTGGATTACGAGACCCGCTATACTCCGTTAGAGAAAGCTTGTCTAGTCTTGGTATGGGCTACCAAGAAGTTGAGGCACTACTTGTTAGCTCACTCTGTAATCCTAGTTTTGAGATTAGATCCCATCAAATATCTCTTTGAGAAACCAGCACTTACGGGTAAGCTGGCCCATTGGTTGCTTCTTCTCTTCGAATTTGATCTCAAATATGTCACCTGCAAGTTGGTTAGGGGAAGAGCTATAGCGGAGTTTCTGGTAGACCATCCGGTAAAAGGAGATGAGGCAATGGAATACTTGCTCCAAGATAAAGCCATCCTACAAGTTGAAGAGTAAACCTGGACGATGTACTTTGACGGAGCGTCCAATCAATACGGTTATGGGATAGGTGTGTTGCCGATAGCACCCGATGACTCCCATATACCTTTAGCCTTCAAAGTTCGGTTTAAGGTGTCCAACAACGAAGCAGAATATGAAATGTGTATTGCTAGTTTAGAAGATGCCCTGGAACTAGAGGCAATAAGATTGGATGTCATCGGGGACTCGAACTTAGTTGTTTCTCAAGTAAACGGAGACTGGAAAGTCAAAGAAGAGAAGATGGAGGTTTACCATCAGACCCTGGATATTCTGATTCTTAGATTTGAAAATTTGACTTTCACCCATCTATTGAGGGAGAACAACAAGTTCACTAGTGCTTTAGCAACTCTACCTTCTATGGTAGACATCCCACTTGGAGTCGGGATGCGTCCGATTATCATCGAATAGAAATACACGTCGGCTTACAAAACTATTGCCTTGATAGTTAAAGTGCAAGACAAAAACCCCTGGTATTATGCTATTTGGAACTTCCTGGAAGATTAGGTGTATCCACCAGTGGCAAATGCCAAGGACAAAAGGGGAATACTGCGAATGGCCGTCCAATTTATCATCTGTGGAGGTAAGCTGTATAAAAGAGTTCATCTAGGAATGCATAAACTATATGTGGAAGAAGAGGAATCAAAGCGCCTTATGGAGGCTATCCACGGCAGAGAATGCGGGGCGCATATGAATGGTGTGATACTAGCTCGGAAGATTCTCAAGTAAGGTTACTACTGGTCCACCATGGAGGAGGATTGTATTGGTTTTGTGCGGCGATGCCACAAATGTCAAATTCATGCCAATCGCATGAATATTCCACCGTCAAAACTTTACAACATGACTTCGCCATGGCCGTTGTCGGTCTGGGGAATCGACGTTATCGGTGCAATCACGCCAAAAGGGTCGAATAGGCATGAATATATCTTGGTGACGATTGATTACTTTACAAAGTGGATGGAAGCTTGGTCCTATGCAGTGTTGAAGGCATCGCATGTGACCAAATTCATCAAAAACAATATCATCTGCAGGTATGGATTTTCGAACGAGATCATATCAAATAATGGCTCACGCTTCAAAAAATAGGTGATAGACTTGCTGGAGAAATATAATATGGCTTTTCATAAGTCATTTACATATAGGCCGCCAACCAATGGAGCTGTTGAAGCCACCAATAAGAACATCAAGAACGTCCTGCAAAACATGGTTGAGACCTATAGGGACTAGCCAGATAAGTTGCCATTCGCACTCTGGGGCTACAAAACATCAATCCGGACATCTACAGGGGCAACCCCTTATTCCCTTGTCTACCAGATGGAGGCTGTTCTACCAATTGAAATTGAAGTCCTGTCGCTGCAGGTTATGGCTGAATGTCAGATAGCAAAGGCGGACTGGCAATAGAACAGATTTGTGGAGTTAATGCTATTCCATGAAAGGATGCTAAAAGCATTGTATCATGTTCAGGGCTACCAACGCAAAATTGTTAGGGCTTTTAACAAGAAAGTCAAGTCCCAAAATCTCAAGGAGGGATATGGTGCTGAAAGAGAACCAAGCTCCCATCCATGACCCTAGGGGCAAGTTCAGACCCAATTAGACTGGTCCTTACATCATCAAGACTATCTGGTCAGGAGGGGAAGTTATTCTCATGGACTTAGATGGCCTAGAATTTTTGCAGCCGATCAATATGGACAAGTTGAAGAAATACTGTCCCTGAGGGGCTCGCTAGGCCGAAAACCCAAAAGGGAGACCTAGGCAAAAGTTAGAGCATGAAAAATTAGAAACAAAGAAAAACTGAGCTCGCAAGATTGAAAACCCTAAAGGGCGACTTTGGCAAATGTTAAAGCTCAAAAGGAGAGAGTTAATACTCGAGTGAACCTGAATCGAACTATGTATGGCCTGATTTCCATCCTTGGGATACGTAGGCAACTCCATCCTGAAGTTCGGCCGTAGTCATCTCCAACTCAACTGTCCTGTCCGTTCTTTTGATCGGGTCATCTTTGTCTACTATCTGAGAGTTCGGTTGTGATCCTCATTCTGGGAAGAAGAGCTGGTTACAATACAGAGCAGTAATGGTATTCAATTAGGGGCAGTGATCTTTCAATTTCGAGTTGTACATCTTGAGGATTGATTCTGTGCGTGTCTAGTGGTGATCATTTTCGAAAATGGTTTTTGAAAGTTTTAATAAAAGTTGATATTGTTCAAAATTTTACCTTTTACAACTTAAACCATTTTTGGACCAAAAGGATAATTTTTAGTGCTTACAACTTTAATTCCATTGATTTCAACATAAAGTTCTCCAACTCTCTAATACAAATCAAAATTGCTTTTACATCATAAAACTTGAAAAAAAAGGTCAAAGCAATAAACTAGGGGCATAGGTAAGTCAAGTGCTCCTGCGTACTCTACCCGTGCTTGCGGAAGCTTCTAAAGCCAAAGTGGGCCCCATTTTGTGCCTCATCATCGAGCCAAGCCAAGCCAAGCAAAGCACTCGCCAGAGAGGGCATAATTGAAACTAGGGGCAGGGGCCAGAAGCTCTCTCATCCTCCAAGCAGTGAGGTACCTAGCCAAGTGTGAAGCACAAATCAAGAATGAAGCCAAGTATTCTACCTCCTCCTCTGGGTAGGTCTGATCATGTCCAAACTGACGTCTGAATCGAAAAAGAAAGTAGAACACGCAATGTTGTCGAGTGATATGTGAGGCATATATCAGAAAGGGTTGGAAACAATACCTGAAGAAGTAGTGGACTCCCCCCAAACCTGGTGGTCTCTCGTCGATCAAAAGCATCTAAACCCATCAAGGTCTCAGCTAGCGTCAAACCAATACAACTCTTACCTTCTTCTAGACATTGGGCCATTTCGATCAACCGAATGCTAGTTCCGCCGTAACTAAGGGCAAGAAGGAAATGCGCAAGCATACATAAACAGAGGGCATGTTGCCGAAAACCTCACCAAAGGAGGTCACCTCTGTCACTGATGTCAGAAAATTGATGAATCAAGCTGGGCATGTCTAGCTCTCCATTATAGGCCAAAGATCGAGCTTCGTGCAAAGTGAGCCCAAGCATTTGTCCCAAAGATTGGGAGTGGCCAAAGCAGGGCGGAGGTATGATTTCTTCATCGCGCCGAGTTTCTATCAATGCCTGAAATTCTTCAAGAGTCGGGCACATTTCCTGTGTTCCGAAGCAGAATACATTCGTAATTGGGTCCCAGCATCGCGTTGCGGCATGGAGGAACGAAAAGCAAAGCGGAGTATGGCTCAACAGAAAAAGTGCCTTTATGTCGAAACCCCTGAAATTTGCCTTTTCTGTGCCGTCTAAAGTGGCTATCAATCTGTGAGCTTCTCGGCAAGGAATATCTCCATTTGTGGGAGAAACAATAGCTAAACTGAGGTTCTAGAGAAGAAATCACGAAGGAGGACCTTCTGTAAAAGATAAGGCTATAGTGGAGGCCAATTGTCAGCTCTGTAGTCGACAACCTCCCTTTTTTGGGCTGCCATCCACTTGTGTGCTGGTTAGTGTTGGCAGCCTAGCTTTTGTCTTGATGTTTGTGTCTTGAGGTCTTGTTTTGAGTCTTTTGGTTTTAGCAAGTATGTTTATTTGTGTTTAAGTTGTTTTTGCTTTGTTTATCGAGTCGTATTTTGTATTTTGGTCGTTGGTTGTCTCATTACCCGATTAAGAACATCATGCCAATGCAAGTTTTCATTTTCAAATTCAACTCCATTTTCATTATGCAAATATGGTTCTCATAATGCAAAAACAATAACACTTTTCATACAAACTGCGAGCCTTTATTCCGATTATGGCTTTTACAAAAGGGAGTACAAGTTTCAAAAGCGAAAGTAAAACCTATCTGAAGTTATACATGCGCTAAGCTACCAAAAAAAAGAAACTAAGCAAAAACACAAAAATCGGTGCCAGTCATCTCAAGCTCGAGAGGCCCTCTTAGTCCTCTTCTTCAGAGGGAACTTAAGGGCACTGTCTCCATCAGCACCGCTGTTAGAATCAAACTCTAAACCAGAGGCGGTATCATCTCCACTCTCTGCCGCAGAGCCCGCCTCGACGTCATCTCTGCTCCCATACCCCAAGCCAGCATCATCATCTCCGCTCTTAGATGACTCAGAATGTCGACTCGCTGCCTCCTTGGAGTCACTGGTCTCGGCATCATCTCTGGGGATTGCTCCAGCCTTGGGTACCCCTATCCCTGCCTTGACCACGGCGCAAATCTCGGCCACATGCTGGGGCCTGCCTCTTTCTCCTCCCCACTGCTAGAGGAAGTGCTTCCAATACATGAGTGTGCCCCACTTGCCAATATCAAGGAGGTGTATCATTTTTTAGCATGTTGCAAAGCCTCCGAGGGGTAAATCGGAGGTTGGCACCGAATATCATTTTTATTTACATATTTGTTCTATTATGTTGCACAGAATATGCATTTTCACATATACACGTATGTTGCATGTATGTCCTGAATCATTCATGATTCGTGTATAGAATATGCCTTTAATTTTACATAGAACGTGCATTTCTTGCATAGAACATGCTTTCAATTAACATCATATATCGATTGTCTATCTTGCATGGAACGTGCGTTGTCACTGTATTGATTTGTAAACTTGTTCACTTTGTGCATCTAGCGCACTTTTTCACTTTAGGCATCTATCGCACTTGTTCACTTTGTGCATCTATCGTACCTGTTCACGTTGTGCCTCTATCGCACTTGTTCACTTTGTGCATCTATCACACCTGTTCACTTTGTGTATCTATCGTACTTGTTCACTTCGTGCATCTGTCACATCTGTTCACCTTGTGCATCTGTCACGCACTTTCATTTTACTGTGTATTTGTGGTATAGTCTTGTACGCTTTCCTTTTATCTCAGGACGCGTGAAGCGCGACCCTGGGTGGGTTTTATCTCGGGATGCATGAAGCACGACCCCGAGCGGTTTTGCTTCAATCTCAAGATGCGTGAAGCGCAGCCCTGGGTGGGTTTTATCTCGGGATGCATGAAGCGTGACCCTGAGCGGTTTTACTTCTATCTCAGGACGCGTGAAGCGCGGCCCTGGGCGGGTTTTATCTCGGGATGCATGAAGCGCGACCCGGAGTGATTTTTCTTTTATCTCAGGACACGTGAAACGCGACCTTGGGCGAATTTTATCTCAAGACACGTGAGGCGTGACCCTGAGCGGTTTCACTTTTATCTCAGGTTGCATGAAGCGCGGCCCTGGGCGGGTTTTATCTCGGGACGCATAAAACGCGACCCTAAGCCGTGTTTTCTTTCCTCTTCTCGTGTTTTGGCATGGTTAGATTTGTTGTAGATCTTTTTGTATGGAACCTATGTCAGTTTTAATCGTGAAGCTGCTAATTCATATGTTGTTATCTTATTATTGCTTATTGCATCATCTTGCATGATCATAAGTTTTCAAAATAGCCAGCTTCGCAAAGCGTATGAGTCCAAGTTTAAAGTATCTTTGTGCATATCATTTGCATCTTTCCCCTGAACTACGCAGGTTTGATAGCTTGAAAAGGGATACGTAGGCAGCTTGCGAGCTCAACCATTTAATTTATGTCTTGATTATTTGTCCAAGTCTTACGGCCATGTCAAAATGGGTCTTCCTCGGGCGTTGACATTCACTCACATCATTTCATGACTTCGAGTTCTGTTAATAAGGGAAAACTGTAGACACCCCATTTTTGACCGCCCTTACGACTTGGACATCACCACTTGCTCACCTAATGATAAATATGTATATGCTTGTCTAGTGCTCGAAGTTCTCAGCAGAATGCCGCAGCTTTGAGCCTTAAAACCCTATACACCTCTTGCCTTGTTTTGGAACAAAACCCTAGTTTTTCATGCCTTAAAACCTTGGGGCCTGCCCGCCCCCCTTTTGTGGGCTGTCGACCAGTTTTATGGGTTGCCAACCACTGTTATTGGCTACCTACCACTTGTGTGGCTTGCCGGCCAAAATTAGTGGCCTGCCGGCCAAAATTAGTGGCCTGCTGGCACAAGTGTGTTTTGGCAGATATTTATGCCAGCTGTCTCCACTGATGCTTGCATCTTCCTACACGTGTATGTATGGATATTTTTGACGGAGTTTCATGTTTTTCTATATATAGGAGACCTCACCTTCTATATTTTAGGGTTGAACATTTTGGAGCAAAATTCTCTCTCTCTCTCTCTCTCTCTCTCTCTCTCTCTCTCTCTCTCTCTCTCTCTCTCTCTCTCTCTCGGAAATTTCTAAAGTTTTGCCTATACACTCTAAACCAAACCTTGTGGTATTGGAGCTGAGGCACTTTTGTGCTTACTTTGAGCTCTTGAGGGTGCGTAAGTGTTGATTTGTTGCTTGGAAAGTGTTCTCCTCTTTAAGAGGTATAAGTCTTGGTTTATTGTTTTGCTTTAATTGCTATTTTGCCTACTATTTTTGGGCTATTTATACTCTGAAATTTTGGGCTGAAACTTGTGGTTTAAGGCCAATAAGGGTGAAGGGGTGGCTCACCATTCCTTCCACCAACTTCCAAGGCCTTTACCCTTGTGTTTCCTACCTTGTTGTCAACCTTTTTTGAGCTTGTTAATACTAAATTTTAGAGTTATTTCAAAGGCTAAAACAATGTTTTGAAGTCCTAACAAATAGAGGGGGTAACCTCCTCTCCTTGTGCTTGTTTACTAGCTTAACATGCTCTATGTTTTAGCTCATTGTTCTAGCTATTTTTCTCTTAATTCCTGTATGTTTTATGACTAATTTAGTACTATTTTAGGACTATTTTTGGTTGTTCATTACACTTGAGCTTTGTATTGCATGCTTGTAGTGTAATTGTCCTCATAGGTTTGGTGGTTTAAGCCTTAGCCACCAACCTATTTGAGTTGATAGTGTTTATTTCTTGTTTTTCATGCTTGTGATCACCCTTAATCACCTCTGCAACCTCCATCATTTCTTGGCTTTTTTTTTTGCTTTGAAAGTTGTTCCAAGCCACTTGTTTGTTTAAGCTTGAGATTAAGGGCTTATGCTTAGTGGTTTGATCCCTTTGGGGGTTCATTACCAACGGCATGACACTTCTCTCATGCCTAAAACAACTCTTGGTTTGATGCTTCTTTCCATTTGAGGACTTAAAGCTCACCTTTGGACTTAATTTACTAATGAATGGTTGGTAATTAAAAGAAGTAATAAAATGAGGATTAAAAATGATGCAAGATAATAACTTGGTTAGGGTTCAATAGGACGTTAATTGAACCCTTGAGTCTTGAATCGTTTCACACTTGTTCATGATGAAAACGGTTCAAGTCATTGTCAACCACTTCTCTAGATCAATCCATGATAGGGAGGAGGTTTGAGAGTCTTTTATGTTGCATTTATTGAAATTGTACCCTTTGGTTCATAGGCCATCATGCAATGAAATTGCATCGATTAATGGTTTGTGAATTAAATTTGCCACTCCTTTAAGCTGTTTGATGACAAGAAGGGGTAAATTATACAAACAACCCTTGAGAATACCTTGGTTGTGCTCTATTTGCTCTCTATTGCAACAGGAAGAACCAAGATTTTGTGGTCAGCAAACCACTTTTTGTGGCTGGCAGGCCACCATTTCTGGACGGCAGGCTATTATTTGTGGTCGGCAGGCCACCATTTATGGCCTGTCGGCCACTTTTGTCAAATTAAGTAGTGCCCTTTTAAAACAGAACAGAGCTGATTTTGAGATGAAAAACTGTGCAAGTGTTCTAACTGTGCAACAGAGGCTTCCTGGCAGCAGAACAGTGGCTTTTTTTGGGTAGAAGAACTGTAGGGCTTATTTTCGAACTTCCGAAAGGGGGCGCGAAAAAGTCAAGCTACCCTAATTTGTTAATTTAGTTACTTTATTTCATGTTGTGTTCATGTTGTAATTAATTAGTTGAATATGTAATTAATTAATTAGTGTAATTAATTAGTTAGTTCCATAGAATAGTTAATTAATTGGTTTTGTAATAACTAGCTAGCATAGTTAGTTAATTCATTTTGTAATAGCTAGTTAGTTTATTCGGACCCTCCTGAGCCAGGGCACAGTTGTAATAATGTGTATGTCTTCCAACACCACGTTTTTCTCCCTTTTGTTTGCCTGCCTATGATGGTTAGATTAGGGCATCATGTTTTGTTTAGCATCTCTCATGCCTCACATCCACTTGTCTTCCATAAATTGAGCTCAGCGCATCATTCTAACTTGCATGGTTAGTTAATACTTCTTTGAATACGTGCTTAGACCACATGCTATCAAATTGATTCATATGTCATAAATAGTAGCCGAGCCTATTAATTGCATATCACATGTGTTGCATTAGTCATATTGCATAGTTAGTATCATGCATTTTTCTAACTCTTTCATCTTTTTGGCTTGGAGTACTAGGTGAGCTTTTATTTGCTTTAGCATATTGCATTGTATGTTAGTGTTGCCATGTCAAAGCATGTTCACCATGAGGCTAAGTGCTTAAGTAATAAATTGTTTGAATGTCTGCGGATGAAGGTTTGTTGCTTGAATTGGAATAATTTGAGTAATGTACATTTGAGCCCACTTTTTCAACTGGCACATATTCAAAACAATTTTCAAAACAAGACATGAATCAAGTGTTCCAATTTTCGCAAGTTAGTCTCTACTTGTGTGTGTACGCAACACATAGTAATGCTAGCCTAATAATTGGAACAAAAGCATATAATGTAAATAAGATTCACATCATGATTAGTAGAGGTCGATCTTTAATCGGGCGAGCGGGGGTGCTCAATTCATGACCTTCCCCTCTTGTGCCCAAGTTTCCGAGCTGAGACAATCTTGGTGATGACGGACATGTGGCCTTTGGCACGACTCATGGGTTTCCTAAATTTTCCAAAAATATTTAGGTAGCGACTCTATATTTGGCAAAGCAGTCCATTTTTGGCATTTTAATTCAAAATCAGTTTTCTAAAAGATTTGCCAGATTTGGACTCTTTAGTGTTTATCTATTTCACATTGCACTTGTGAGATCAAATTCAGAACCACGGGGAGTCCGATACTGTAGGGCTTATTCGTCTTCTGAAAGGAGCACGAAAAGTCGAGCTACAGTGTTACACTCCATGGCAGTTCAGAACTGACCTTCCCTTTTCCCTTTAAAGCTGCCCTTAGTTCTGAAGAAGTCAAGAAGGGCCCCTCATTTATAGTCAAGGTAGAAGAAGCCAATGTCGAAGGAGGAGGGACTAGACTAACTGCTGCTGCATTTCAAAAAACAAAGAGAAAATGTTAAATTTATGCTAAGTCTTGGAAAAGGAAATTGTCAAAAGGGACTGAGGGAAATTACAAGCTTCAGAGGTTGTAATGGTAATGGTTAGAGAGTAGCGAATATTGCAGCAAAAACAGCAGCTTCTTCCCTTAATATTTGTTGCTGCCTCCTTTTTTTGGACCTCTGAAATACAATAATTTCTTTAGTCTGTTGCTTCTTCACTGCGTTGACAAATGCCTCATTAGTGAGGTCCATGACAAGCTCACTAGGGGAGAATGTCTTCTTTCTCCTCTTCAGTGGAGCTTCTTCTTCTTCCTCCTCAAGTATTGTCTCCACAAGATTAGGTTGCAATAGGAGTTTTCTTTTCTTTTGTTGCTGCCTGCCCTTGAGGATGTTCAAGGCTTGAGTCCTTTAAGGAGAGTCCTCTTGTGAAGCTCTTGCACCAAATATTGAGGCTATAAGTAAATAGACAAGGCATCATAAAAGGAAAGGGGTAAAAAAGGAGAAAAAGTTTGTACCTTTCTTCAAGGTAGCCTTGGTGATTCTAGGAGCAGGAATTGAGGCAGCAGGAGCAATGAAGGAGGTGATGATGATTCCATTCTCCTTGGGTTTGACTTGAGAGGGCATATCTAGCCCTTCCAGCAAATCTTTGGGGGAAATGGCCAAGTGCACCTCCATATTGGTTGTCCACCAATTTTGATATCTCTTCAGTGCATTGCCTTATGGGATTAAGGGAGAGAATTCAAATTCATCCAAGTCTGTTATCAGTTTGAGGGTTGCTTCATCCAACCTGGCTTTAGGCACCTTTAGCTCTCTAGTTGCAAGATCTGAATTAGAGAGGCTGCAGAGAGGGACAAGAATCCCCTAAGTAAGCCCAAATTGCCTAGCAAATTCGGAAGGGCAATATGCCTCAGAGATGCACTTATAAGCTTGAGGGTTCAAAGTGCCAATAAATAGCTCCCTTGGAAGTAGAATGGAGGCCCACATATCTTTGTATAAAGGCCTGGAGCATTTCTTATCAGCCGAGAAGGTCCTCAGCCAGGTTGGCCCTCTGTTAGCTTCGAAGGGGCAGAAGAAGGTGGAAAGAGGAGAAATTGGGAGTTGATAGAAGAAAGTGAAGTAATAAGCGAAGCTCGAGGGATAGAAGGAAACCCTATCACATTTTTCTCCATAGGTGGTGGGGTCTTGCACTAAGAATCTCAAACACCTAGAGTGTAAATTAGTGAAATATACAAAAAAAAAATGGAGTTGCAATACCCAGAGTGGGCCTACTTGATTAACGTCCAGAGGTTTCTCATAAAATTGGGAACATGCCCTATAAACATGGCCTAAACATAAGGAGCCAAGGCTATCTTCTTCTTTGAAGCAAGAGCCTTGGCAAGAGGGGCAAACTCAAGCATGATCCACCGAGATGAGGTACAAAAAAGGAATTTACATAGCCAATATAGAATAAATGAAAAGAACTCTTGGTCAGTCACAGGACCTTCCTTCTTATTCTCAGTATTTACAAATCACTGAAGGAAGAGTTCAAAGATGGAATGGTGAAACTAATCGAAGAGTTTAGGTAATTAGGGCTAAAGGGATCAACCAATTAGTGAGAGCCCTAAGAGATGGCAGATATCAAGGACAGTGGGAGCTATCACACCACATTGGAATTGGCAAAAATTAAAAACTGAGTTCCAAAAGCAAAAAGCAGCAGGAATCAAAAAGGGGCCTTCAGGGATAATAAACTCAGAGAGACGAAGAGAATTGAAGACATAGAGCTCTTGCAAGTCCCATTCTCTAGTAGGGACAACTCTGTCGTACCATTCCTCCCATTATGTCCTCAATGTTGGCCAACAGCAATGAGGTCGGTTCATCCTCTGGCTCCCCCAGTCAAGGCCCCTCTTGTAAAGAAGGCAGTGATCCTCTAAACGAGGATACAGAGCAGGAAACGGGGTAGGGGTTTCTCTGAAGATTGGTCCAAGTATGTATTCTCCTTCAGCATAGTGACGAGGGACGAAGATGTGCCCATCAATGGCGCTTGGTTCACCAGCTTTGTATTTTTCTGTCTCGTCATTGAGGCATCTTCTCAAAGCCACAGACGGGCTCATGTGCTCAATAATTGGTACTTTCAAAGAAGAAGAAACCATTAGTGAGAGGTTGAAAAGAAGGTAGAGAAAGTGAGTATGAGAAGGGTAGGAAGCTGAAGTTGAGAGCAATAGGAGTGAAAGGATAATTTTGGACAAGTGAATAGGTAAAAGCGCGAGAAGATGGGGTTTTTAACCTTTCTATCCAAAATTACCCATTTAACCTAATGGGTCAAATAGAACCAAGTTTTGACCCATGTCATTAAGGCTTTTATTTTAAAACTCCTGAAAACACAAGAAAGAGAGCTACAATATGCGGATATCATATGAAGGAGAGAAACACATTTCAAATACTCAACTTAGCTTCGAAAACATGTAGTTGGCTTTGAAGCCAGTTTTTCAAATACTTAGCTTGGCTTCGAAGGCACGTAGTTGGCTTCGAAGCCAGTTTTATACCCTAAACTCAAGTATAGCTAGGGTTTGTTTACTTCGAAGGTTTTGAGGGCATTCTCTTAAGCTGTCCATAAAAGGAAATTTCCTTCGAATGAGTCTTTGTAGTATTCTGTGATTAGAATATGGTTTTTGCCTGATTTTTTAGATTTCAAAATAAGTAAGCACTATGAAGCCAATACTTGGTCAAGCAATGTGGAAATTTCAAAGACTAGAGGACTTACCCATACATGAAAGTACTTTCTTGAACTTTCTGCTAAAACAAATCCCTTCGAAGACAAATATTGTCATTTTGCAAAAGAAACTCCATACTTTGAAAACACTTAAAACAAGCTTCGAAGCAAAATTGGTTAATTTGAAGCTATTATTTACATAGATTATGTGAACAAAGTAAGGAATAAGGTCATATTAACCATACAATTGGAATATGAAAACCCAATTTTATTGATAAAACATTTACAATGGGAGGGCCTATCTGGCTACAAATTTAATTTCATAATAGTAAGAAATAGAAAAAGTAACAAGTTTATTGAATTTAGCCCAGCAATGTTCTATGAACTTGTGTTTTTTCTTTATCCTGTCTTCAGTTCTATCTAGACTGGGTTGTTGCCGCTGATGTGCTCTTAGTTGGTGGAAAAGCTGTTCAACCTTCACTTCAAACTCAATTTCCTTCAAACCCTGCTTCATCTTGTCCGTATCCATATCATCCCAGTACGCTGAGTCCTTGTTCTTGAAGGCATCATATTCTTCAAGAAGGTTCTCTGCTCCGTACTGAGTATGAATTCGAATGGCAACGATTTCATCCAATGAATCACTAGTGGCCAAGGAGTTTTTATGCCAGTTGAGTAGGAAAAAGAGCTGGTCCAAGAAGGTATGTAGCTTTGTTTGGGCTATGGGGTTAAGAGCATGATCTCGAGACACAATGTCACAAGCCTATAAAAATTTCTTGTGAGGAACATCATCTCCAAGTACTTTGAAAGGCAGATGAGAGAAGGCGACAAGCAGAAGTTGAGCTTTAGACTGCTGAAATGCAATTGGAGGAACTGGAGGTTGGTAGGAAGAAAAATGATGGCCCTTGAAGAAAGTGCGTTTCAATTTCTCCATCTAGTTAGGATTCTGATATAGAGAGGGTGTAGAAGGGTCTATCACAAAAGAATGAGGAAATTGGGGGTCATTCGCGCACTCTAGCTAGTTAGAAGAGCAAAATTTTACCTTCTCAACCAATAATGAGGGACTGAATCCCAATGCTTCGATTGGGTTAGGAGTCTTTTTCCCTATCCTTGTTGGCAGGGAGGAGGTATACCATACTGAAAGTAAATTGTCCTCTAGACAACGAAAGCAATCGAAGGGCATGTAAGGGTATATCACTGAGCTGCGAGAACAAGGAGGAACAAAAAGGAGATCACTGAATTCAACAATATTTGAGGTTGAGCTGGTGTTGACCAAGCATCACAGCCAGTGTTTCCAAATGAAGAGGAGGTAGCTTTGTCCCATGCAGAAGGTTTCGGAGCAAAGGAAGAGCTTTCAAGATTAGTTTTGGCAAATTCTTGGTCCAAAGGTTCGTATTTGCAAAAGTTTCCATAACTTGTATAAATGGAGGCAGATAATTGTGGCCAATAAATGCGTGAAAAGTCTTTCAAGGTCAGTTATCGTTGTCCAAAACCTTCTCGTATGCTTGATCAATGTAAAAGAAGGCTTGATTGGCCATTGGAGATGTATCAGTCCCTTCGTATACACAGATGGTGGAGGAAAGGTTCAAGTGCAAGGGAGAATTTAACGAAGTTTAGTGCTTCATTTCTCGAAGACAGTTACACTTCCAAGATAAACAAAGTACATGCACGTCCTGGTACGTGGGCAAAGTGCACTAATCCACTAATATCACTAAGTATTGTGTATATTAGTGCGGGGGGTAATGTTGACTATATATTTTGTATAAGTCAATCACAACTTAACACATGGCTCGTAAAGGGTGATTTGGGGAGTTAATACCAGTCTTCAATCAACGATAGGCACATGGCAGTTCATATTGGTAATAATGAATCTGTGTAGCACTGGAACAATTAGAAAGCGCAAGATGACGGGGCTCAACGGTTACTCACAATTCAAATTCAAAATTCATGAGGGAAGCCTAACTACAAGAGTGGCGCAGTGGAAGCTAACTGTGTAAGGCCATGACCAGAGATCGTGGAAGGACATTTCGACGATTAGAAGACCACTTCAACAGTTACCAATAGAAGGTACACATAGAAAAGAAGGCTAAACAGAAGGGACCCAGACTTAGATCCATAAACCAGTTATTTACATCATTTTTTTCTTTTTAGTTTTTACATTTCTAGTTCTTCAATTCTTGTACCTTAAATTCCTGTACTACACTTCATTTCTTAAGAGTAGTTTCAAGTAGTTTGCTGCTGTGAACCTCTTCAAGGCTGGATCATTGTAAGTTCATTGTAAGTTCTCATTTACTTACTTAATGAAATTTAGTTTCTGAACTGTTTTGAACTTATTATTATTTATAAGTTTCTCCTAAGCAAAGCCACCAGTAAAAGTCCTCTTCATTGAGACTGAAAAAACTTCAACACAATCGTCTGATAATTGGTTGGCAATTAAACTTTCTGTAAAGACTTATTGATCCTTGCTGGCACGCTTAAAATTATATAATTAACCTTCAAAAGCAAAAAAAGGCAACAATTACACATTCCCTTTGCTTTCTCTCTGGTTCTTGACTTTGGGTTTTTCTAACCAAACTCTAGTCGAGCAGCCCTTATCATTTGTTCCTTGTGTAGAGTTTAGTTCCTAAATTGTCCAGCTTGGCCACAAAGCTTCACTTGTTACTATAGTGCGAAATTAACCTGCCACAATAACCAATATGATATGCCGCATTTGTCACTAAAAAATGAATGATTTATTTTTATAAATACACTTGTCGTCTATTTTTTCTTAAGGGGCACTTACAGATCAGTCTTATTAGCCAGACTTATTTACCTACAATAAATTTCTCACTGTAAATTTATTCATTAATACCCACCATCCTTATTCATATTCACTCACTCATGTACAAGAATCTACCATCCTCTTCCACATACACAAAGAATAAGAGAGACTGATAAATTGTTATTGAAAAATAAATCTAAATCTAAAACAAGAAACCCTTTTGTAGATTCTAAGAAAACAAAAGAAAAATACGTAAATTAGAACCATTCCATAGTAATTGTTCATTATTATTTTATAGGCAAATTACGGTAATAGTCCCTCTACTTTAATCCTTATGTTATGTTGGTCACCGTGATTTCAACCAACTCGATTTTGACCCTGAATTTATAATTTTCTTTCAATTTGGTCCAATTGATTACAATTCTTAACATTTTTTTTTAATGAAAAATATGTGTATAAGTGTGATACCCCTGTTCCTTAGTATGCTAATTGGTCCTTAATTTGAGTATGATTATGTGTTTAATATGATTTTGTGTGCCATTATGTGAATATATGCGGTTTTGAATTTCTATCTGTTTACCGTAGGAATATCTGTTTGATTATCTGCTTTGGAAATTAAATTGAAGGCCTTATCGGCCACCGAAACCAAAATTGATTACGCCATTGTGATTGGCATGATTTTTAGAGCCTACGGTGAAGTTTAATTGAAAAATTGATTCGGGTCGAATTAAACAGATTAAATTATGGAATTAGTGCCCAATTATTTATTATTATTAAATTGAATTAGTGGGGCTTGTTGTATGAAGGCACTACACTCTCCTTTAATTCTTTTGAACTCAAAAATCTAAGTTATACAATTGTGAGAGAGAGAGAGGGCCGGCCATAGAGAGAGAAAGGGAGAGAAATTGTGCAATTTTGGCTCAAAGCTTGGAAACCTTGAAGATTTCCCAAGAAATTGTTATAGATTGTGAGAATCAAGGCTCCTAGGTGAGTATCTCATGGGTTTTGTTTGGAATTTGTAAATTCAAGTTTGATTAATGGAGGAAATTGAGTTGATTTTATTGAATTTGAAGTCATAGAACACATGCATGTAGAGAGTTGCTATGGATTTCCATGTTTGAGCTTAATTTGTGTAATCTATGTTGAAGTTTGATTGAAATCCATGTGTATGACCATTTCTTCACCAAATAAGTTGTGAATAATGTGTATTTCTCACATGCAAGAATAGATCATGAAAGTGTACGCTTTGCGTGTTTGAATTTGATGTGTTGGTGATGAATTTGGATTAATTTGAGACATGCATGTAGGTAATACAAGAAATTGAGCTCCATGATGATGTGTTTTGGTGTTTATATCATGTTAGTACAAGTATATGTGAAATTGGAGCCATAATATGCAAGAAATGTGGTTGAAATGTCGAATTTGAGCTCAAGAACACAATTTGGGAAAACCTAGAAATTTGATGTCCACTCGAGCGGGGAAACCGCCACTCGAGCATGAATTTCGTGATGTCCGCTCGAGCGGGGAAGTTGACGCTCGAGCGGGGAGCTATGTGGAATGAACTTCTGCTCAAGCGTCCAAGTTCACGCTCGAGCGTAAAAGTGATACATCCAGTACTTTTTGCAGACATGGTGTCCGCTCGAGCGGGAAGTTCACGCTCAAGCGGGAAGCCATGTAGAGAGGCCTTCCACTCGAGCGCCAGAATGAACGCTCGAGCATAATTTTCACTTATCCAGTACTTTTGCAGGCCTCAAGGGTCCGCTCGAGTAGGGAAGTCCACGCTCAAGCGGGGACCCTGTTTTCTGAAATTTTGAAAATGCATTCTGTGTTTTGTTTTCTGTTCTCTTTCGCTTCTAGGTACTCTTAGGCATGCATTGAGCATTGTAATTGAGTTAAAGAGACAAGAATAAAGCCTAAAGAGGAAAATGTGAATTTAGGAATGGATTAAATGGTTGTTGACCCTTTTGTGTTCATGGACTGTGTAGAGTCGAGCTCCAAGGCAAACCAACCAACCGATCACTGTAAGTAATATCGATATTTGAAACTTATCAGTTGTCCAATTGCTTATTTCCTTATAAGCCTTGTGAGTTTGCCAGTTTGAATTATGGACAAATGTTTGATACGAATGAACGAATGGGCCGAAGGCCGTTTTGACAAGAATGAATGGGCCAAAGGCCATTTTGACATGAACAAATGGGCCGAAGGCCATTTTGACATGAATGAATGGGCCAAAGGCCGTTTTGACATGAACAAATGGGCCGAAGGCCGTTTTGACTTGAATGAGTGGGCCAAAGGCCGCTTTGACACGAATGAATGGGTCAAAAGCCGTTTTGACATGAATGACTGGGCTGAATGCCGTTTTGACATAAATAGATGGGTCGAAGGCCGTTTTGACATAAATGAGTGGGCCAGAGGCCGTTTTGATAGCAATGAAGAATAAATGTTAAATAAAAATGTGAATTGGGCCCAAGGCCGTTCGGAGTATGTTGTTCTACATATCGTTTGTGTCTTCTTATTTGATATTATTCACTGGGTTATCGCTCACGCTCATTCATGTGTTTGTAGGTGAGCCAAAAGAGGTCCAGACCCAGCCCCAGTGAAGTCTGTGTAGAACAACCGAGTTTTGGAGAGTCAGCCCATGTGTCTCACACATGAGACTCGCCTTCGCCTTTTGTCATTTTGTTTTATGTTGTTATATTGGCAAAGTCTTTGTATATGTTGTATATAGTTTTCATGGGTTGACTTAGTTTTTGAATGATCCTGTTTGTACAGAACTTATGCTACTACATTTCTGTTGTGAGTTATTAATGTATATATGTTTGGTTGCTTGGATGTGCTATGTAAGCACAGCTCTATGGACAAAGTTTTTGAACTGCTTCCGTTTGGCACCCATTAACTTTGTTAAAATACATTTGTCTTGGTTTGAGGCCGTAGGTAATCTCATGATTACTGGCCGGTTATGTCCTTAACCCACGGGGGCGGGTTCGGGTCATGACAGAGTGGTATCAGAGCACGAGTTAATAACTCACACACTTGTCCAAAAGAGCAATAAGCGTCTAGGTAAGACCTAGGATGCATTCATGTGATAAGTATGACTTAGATAGTATCGAGAATGCATCTAAATGTTTCAATATGAACAATTATGTATTATAAGTTATGATTTGCTTGCATTGCAATCTATTTGAATATGCATGCCCTTTAATATATGCATACTTGCAAATCTTTTGTGTAAATATAATGCAAGTTTAATCAGATGGTGAGAACAAGAGGTGATGAGATAGAGGAATCTTCTACTGCCAAACTGGATAGAATGGAAAGACTGATACAGGAAATGGCAGAAACTTTGAGACAGCAACAGGAGTGGCAACAACAGTGGCAGCAACCACATCCGCCTCCTCCACCTCCGGCACTACCCGTGCCAGATAATCAGAATGATGACCGAGTCATAGCTCTCACCAAAGAGTTCAAGAAAATGAAGCCACCACAGTTCCATGGTGGATTAGATCCTTTGAAAGCTGAAGCTTGGGTCCTCGGCATCGAAAAACTGTTTGAAGTGTTCCCGTGTTCGGATACACAGAAAGTGTTTCTCGCCACCTTTATGCTAGAAGACGAAGCAAGAAGATGGGGGATGTTAATGCGTGAGAATTACAAAGATGATGACTGGGCAAAATTTTTGGAAATTTTCTATGACAAGTACTTCCCGTAGTGTGTTCGGGATAGGAAAGTGGTTGAGTTCATGGAACTAAGGCAAGACAGTATGACTGTAGCCGAGTATGAGGCCAAATTCACCGAATTGGCCAGGTTTCCACCTCATGTAATTGATACTGACTATAAGAAGGCGAGACACTTTGAAGGTGGGCTTCGAAGTGACATTTTAGAGAGGGTGAATGTCTTGAAGCTGGAGACCTACATTGGGGTGCTAGACAAGGCTATCATATCAGAGGCTAACATAGCTAGACAGACCAAGTCAACAACAGAATAGAAGAGTAACAAAAGGCAAGGCTTTTTTTCGAAGAAGAAATTTTTGAAAAAGCAAAATACAGGCTCCTCAAATACTTCAAATTCTTCCCGAGACACAGCTCCCATGTGCAATATTTGTAGCAGAAAGCACCGTGGAGTTTGTTACCGTGTGTCAGGAGCCTGTTTCAAATGTGGGAAACAAGGGCATATGCTCGAGATTGTAATCAGAATGGGGGAAAGATAGCTACTAGTTCCACTGCATCGATCCCGAAACCGGGAAATACTTTGAGATCCGCTACCACTGGGGATACCGTGAGACAGGGAAGAGTTTTTGCGCTTGTTTCAGGCGATACACAGAATGCCAACGCAGTTGTCTCAGGTACTATTTCTATATGTAATCAGGATGCTTTTGTATTAATTGATTCTGGATCCACACACTCTTTTGTGACATATGCATTTGCATCTAGACTGAATATACCTTTAGAATTACTGCCATATCTGCTATGTGTGTCGGCTCCATCTGGGGAATCTATATTGTGTGAATCTATATACTAGTTTTTTGATATGCGTGTTGAAGATGCTATCCTATATGTAGATTTGTTGCCCTTGAACTTTAGGCATTTTGATGTAATTTTGGGCATGGATTGGTTGACCAAGTATTGTGCCACCATCGATTGTGTGACAAAACGAGTTGTATTTAAACCACCAGAACATAAAGAGATTGTGTTTGTGGGTAATGGGGTACTGCCTCCACCTTATTTGATATCTGCAATGAAAGCATGTAAACTGATCAGAAAGGGGTGTCAGGGTTATTTGTGCTATGTGTTGTCTGAACAATCTGTGAATGTTGAATTGAATGATATCCCTATTGTTAGAGAATTTCCAGATGTGTTTCCAAATGAATTACCAAGGGAATTGGTAGATAGGGAGATAGAGTTCACCATTGAGACTATGCCAGGCACCCAGCCTATTTCTAAAACTCCCTACAGAATGGCTACAGCTAAAATGAAAGAATTGAAAGAACAGTTGCAAGACCTGCTTAACAAAGGGTTTATCCGAGCTAGCACTTCGCCATGGGGTGCACCAATGTTGTTTGTGAAAAAGAAGGATGGAACCCTACGCCTGTACATCGATTATCAGGAATTGAACAAGGTAACAATAAAGAACAAATATCCCCTACCCCGTATTGATGATTTATTTGACCAGTTGCAAGGATCACAGGTGTTTTCTAAGATTGATTTGAGGTCCGGGTATCATCAACTGAAAATTAAGGCAGAAGATGTTGAGAAAACCGCATTCAGAACGAGGTATGGACATTTTGAGTTTCTTGTTATGCCATTTGGAGTGACTAATACCCGGTAGCATTTATGGACATAATGAACCAAATTTTTAAAACCTACCTTGACGAATTTGTTGTGGTTTTTATTGATGATATTTTGATATATTCCAAAGATGGACTTGAACATGAACATCATTTGAGAACTGTCCTACAAATACTTCGGGAAAGAAAATTATTTGCTAAACTAAAGAAATGTGAGTTTTGGTTGGATGAAGTTGTTTTCTTAGGGCATGTGATCAACAAGGAAGGGATTTCAGTGGACCCACAGAAACTTGAGGCAATTGTGAATTGGCCTACACCGGCAAATGTGACGGAAGTCCGTAGTTTCATGGGCTTAGCTGGGTACTACAGGAGGTTTGTGAAGGACTTTTCGAAATTAGTTGTGTCTCTTACCCAATTGACACGAAAAGGGCAACCGTTTGAATGGAACGACGAAAGAGAAGCTGCCTTTCATGAATTGAAGACAAGATTGACCACTGCGCCAATTTTGACACTACCTTCAGGTACGGAGAATTTTGTAATTTTCAGTGATGCGTCTTATAAAGGTTTGGGTTATGTGTTAATGCAGAACGGAAAGGTTATTACTTACGTCTCCCGACAGTTGAGGCCACACGAGAAGAATTATCCAACACATGACCTAGAATTGGCCGCAGTTGTTTTTGCTTTGAAAATCTGGCGGCATTATCTGTATGGAGCAAAGTGTGAAGTCTACACAGATCACAAGAGCCTGAAATACTTCTTTACACAGAAAGAGCTGAATATGCGACAAAGGAGATGGCTTGAACTGATAAAAGACTATGATCTTGAGATTCAGTACCACCTCGGGAAAGCTAATTCAGTTGTTGATACCTTGAGCAAAAAATCAACGGGGAGTATGGCTTGTATGCTTACTGAACAGAAAGAAATCTTGCAAGATTTTGAGAAATCTGAAATTGAAGTGGTAATGGGTGAACAGGGCGGATTAATAGCCGCTATTACAGCCAAGCCGGCAATCATTGATGAAATCAAGCAGAAACAGAAGGAGGATGAATTCCTCAAGAAAGTGATTGATGAGTTTGAGACAAGTCCGAAAGCAAAGTTTGTCATTGAGAATGAGGTGTTGAAATTTCGGGACAGAATGTGTGTCCCAGATATTCTGGAACTAAGAAGAGGGTTTTAGATGAAGCCCACGGATCCATATTTGCTATGCATCCGAGCAATAATGAAATCTATCAGGATTTGAAACAAACCTATTGGTGGCCTAAAATGAAGAAAGAGATTGCAGAGTATGTATCCAAATGTCTTCAGTGTCAGCAAGTTAAAGCTGAACATTAGAAATCAGGTGGTCTACTTCAACCTCTCCCTATTCCTGAATGGAAGTGAGAGCATGTGACTATGGATTTTGTTGTTGGCCTACCTCGGACTTCTCGAGGTATGGATTCTATTTGGGTTGTGGTTGATAGACTGACTAAATCTGTACATTTTCCACCTGTCAAAACTACATTTACTACTTACAAATTAGCTACCATTTTATGTTGATGAGATTGTTCGTTTACATGGAGTTCAGGTATCTATTGTGTTGGATAGAGATCCGAAATTTGTATCTAGATTGTGGAAAAGTTTGCAGGAAGCTATGGGAACATAATTGAGATTTAGTACTGCATTCCACCCACAGATAGATGGGCAATCAGAACGAACAATACAGACTTTGGAAGATATGCTTCGGATGTGTGCCTTGGATTTTCAAGGGAGTTGGGAAGATTATTTGCCACTTGCAGAATTTGCTTATAATAATAGTTTCCACTCCAACATCGGTATGGCACCATACGAGGCTTTGTATGGTAGGAGGTGTAGATCACCTATTTCTTGGACAGAAGTCGGGGATAGAGCTTTACTTGGGCCTGAAATTGTGCAAGACACTTCTGAGAAAATCAAGATCATTCGGCAAAGGCTCAAAACAGCTCTGGACCAACAAAAGAACTACGCAGATGTTCGAAGGAGACCTTTTGAGTATAAGGTCGGTGACCATGTGTTTATTCGTGTGTCACCAATGAATGGCCAAGTCAGGTTTGGAAAGAAGGGCAAGTTGTCGCCCCGTTACATTGGGTCGTTTCAGATTTTGGAAAGGCTCGGTCCAGTTGCTTATAGAGTTGCTTTGCCACCAGGATTTGAACAAATCCATAATGTGTTTCATGTGTCGATGTTGAGGGGTTACCTCCGAGACCCGCTTCATGTGATTGATTATCACCAAGTAGCTTTGGATGAAAATATGGAGTACGCTGAATGGCCGGAACGAGTTGTTGACCGAGAAGTGAAGCAACTGAGAAACAAGTCCATCCCAATGGTGAAAGTAGAATGAAAAGAACACTATGGGACGGATGCCACGTGGGAAAAAGAGGAGGAAATGCAACTACGCTATCCACATTTGTTTCCCGACGAAGGTAAATTAAGTTTAGAGGACCAAACTTCCTAAAAGGGAGAAGACTGTGATACCCCTGTTTCGTAGTATGCTAATTGGTCCTTAATTTGAGTATGATTATGTGTTTAATATGATTTTGTGTGCCATTATGTGAATATATGCGGTTTTGAATTTCTATCTGTTCACCGTAGGAATATCTGTTTGATTATCTGCTTTGGAAATTAAATTGAAGGCCTTATCGGCCACCAAAACCAAAATTGATTACGCCATTGTGATTGGCATGATTTTTAGAGCCTACGGTGAAGTTTAATTGAAAAATTGATTCAGGTCGGATTAAACAGATTAAATTATGGAATTAGTGCCCAATTATTTATTATTATTAAATTGAATTAGTGGGGCTTGTTGTATGAAGGCACTACACTCTCCTTTAATTCTTTTGAACTCAAAAATCTGAGTTATACAATTGTGAGAGAGAGAGAGAGAGAGGGCCGACCATAGAGAGAGAAAGGGAGAGAAATTGTGCAATTTTGGCTCAAAGCTTGGAAACCTTGAAGATTTCCCAAGAAATTGTTATAGATTGTGAGAATCAAGGCTCCTAGGTGAGTATCTCATGGGTTTTGTTTGGAATTTGTAAATTCAAGTTTGATTAATGGAGGAAATTGAGTTGATTTTATTGAATTTGAAGTCATAGAACACATGCATGTAGAGAGTTGCTATGGATTTCCATGTTTGAGCTTAATTTGTGTAATCTATGTTGAAGTTTGATTGAAATCCATGTGTATGACCATTTCTTCACCAAATAAGTTGTGAATAATGTGTATTTCTCACATGCAAGAATAGATCATGAAAGTGTACGCTTTGCGTGTTTGAATTTGATGTGTTGGTGATGAATTTGGATTAATTTGAGACATGCATGTAGGTAATACAAGAAATTGAGCTCCATGATGATGTGTTTTGGTGTTTATATCATGTTAGTACAAGTATATGTGAAATTGGAGCCATAATATGCAAGAAATGTGGTTGAAATGTCGAATTTGAGCTCAAGAACACAATTTGGGAAAACCCAGAAATTTGATGTCCGCTCGAGCGGGGAAACCGCCACTCGAGCGTGAATTTCATGCTCCTAGTATTTTCTGCAGACCATGATGTCCGCTCGAGCGGGGAAGTTCATGCTCGAGTGGGGAGCTATGTGGAATGAACTTCTGCTCGAGCGTAAAAGTGATACATCCAGTACTTTTTGCAGACATGGTGTCCGCTCGAGCGAGGAAGTTCACGCTCGAGCGGGAAGCCATGTAGAGAGGCCTTCCGCTCGAGCGCCAGAGTGAACGCGCGAGCGTAGTTTTCACCTATCCAGTACTTTTGCAAACCTCAAGGGTCCGCTCGAGCGGGGACCCTGTTTTCTGAAATTTTGAAAAAGCATTCTGTGTTTTTTTTTTTTTTTGTTCTTTGTCATTTCTAAGTACTCTTAGGCATGCATTGAGCATTGTAATTGAGTTAAAGAGATAAGAATAAAGCCTAAAGAGGAAAATGTGAATTTGAGAACGGATTGAATGGTTGTTGACCCTTTTGTGCTCACAGACTGTGTAGGGTCGAGCTCCAGGGCAAACCAGCCAACCAATCACTGTGAGTAATATCCATATTTGAAACTTATCAGTTGTCCAATTGCTTACTTCCTTATAAGCCTTGTGAGTTTGCCAGTTTGAATTATGGACAAATGTTTGATACGAATGAACGAATGGGCCGAAGGCCGTTTTGACAAGAATGAATGGGCCAAAGGCCGTTTTGACATGAATAAATGGGCCGAAGGCCGTTTTGACATGAATGAATGGGCCAAAGGCCGTTTTGACATGAACAAATGGGCCAAAGGCCGTTTTGACATGAATGACTGGGCTGAAGGCCGTTTTGACATAAATGGATGGGCCGAAGGCCGTTTTGACATGGATGGACGGGCCAGAGGCCGTTTTGACATAAATGAGTGGGCCAGAGGCCGTTTTGATAGGAATGAAGAATAAATGTTAAATAAAAATGTGAATTGGGCCCAAAGCCATTCGGAGTATGTTGTTCTACATATCGTTTGTGTCTTCTTATTTGATATTATTCACTGGATGTAGACGTCCCCGAACGCCCCGGGAGGAACGAGCTCCCGTTCTGTTCATTTGGGGTCACTACAGCTCAGGACTCTCAAATTGTCACGGTTCTAAGTCTGAACCAAAGAGTCCAAATCCGGCAAATCGTTTTGAGAAAACTGATTTTTGAAAGAAGTGCCAAACATGGACTGCTTTGCCAGATACAGAGTCGCCACCTAAATGTTTTTTAAATGGGAAATTTAGGAAACCCTGACTCGGTGCCAAAGGCCACGTGTCCGTCATCACCAAAGTTGCCTCGGCTCGGGAAATTGGGTACGATTGGGGAAGGTCACTTCGTGAGCACCCCCGCTGATCAAAAATCGGCCTCTACTAACCATGATATCTATTTTTGAAAACTTTGTGTGTTCTTATTCCGATTATTAGCCTAGGTTACTATGTGATGCACACAGCATATAAGTATAGACTGAGTCGCCCGAATTGGAACAAAACATTTCATGCTTGTTTATTTGAAAGATGGTTTGCTACTCGCAAGTAGGCTTAAAATGCAGATTTTGCCACCCGCAGGTGGGCTTAGAAAAGATGGTTTTGCCACTATCTAGTGGGCTTAAAACAAACAGTTGATGATTTATTCCAATCCGAGTAACCCAACCTTCACCCACAGGCATTCAGGCAGATATATCAAATAAGCATTTAGCCTCATGGTAAGCATGCTATTTATGGAAGTCACTCACACGCATGCAAGAATGCTAAAGCATAAAAACTCACCGAGTACTCCAAGCCAAAACAGAAACTACATTAGAAATCATGCATGATCCTAAGTATACAGAAATGCTTAATGCAACACATCCAAAAATGCAACTATAGCAGGCTCGGCTATTCTAAACATGGCATATGGAATGCTACAACTAACATGTATTCAATTTGGAATTGAAAGTACAATGCAGTTAGTATGATGCGCCGAGCCCGGTGCATGCAAAACAGATGAATGATGCAAACATGCTGTCATACTGTATACTAATTGAAATATGCCCTAATCTAACCATCATAAGCTGGTAAATAAAAGGGAAGAAAGACGTGGGGTTGGAAGACATACATCACACACACGCACACTTATTACAGTTATGCCCTCGCACAGAGGGTCCAAATAAATAGTACAGTCCCGAATAAAAGAATATTACAGTCCAAATAATACAGTCCAAATAATGTACAAATTCCTAATTAATTAACAAACTAACTAAGAAAATAAATGAACTGGCATGCAAGCCAGGGACTGCCTTGACTCCATTCCGGATGATGAACGATGCATGCCCGGGTTGCCTTTGCGCAGAAATCCATGACGATGCCCCAATTAGCCTCTGTTTACACTTTTTCTTGAAATACGTGCCAAGCTCCAAAAAGTTGCTGATTCTTCATTTTGCTGCAACAGAGAGCAGGAAAGGGGCATGGCAATGTATTTTCACAGATATATGCATGCCTCGATCCTCGTGCCACCAATCACGCATATCGATGCATGATGGCCGAGGGGTCGAATTGTGCAATTCAATGTAGAATGAATGCACATATAAACACAACAAGAACCTAACTCCATCATGGATAATCCGGAGTGTCGGTGACTGGGAATTGAGACACGTTCCGTCACTCGGAGTACGGAACGTACCTCGTTTCCCGTGCCCAGGCTAACTCCTATCCCGAACATGATGCAATATGCATGACATGCATGAAATGCAACTAAGATACAATCCTAACATACACAATGTCATGGAATGGCATACACGCTGCACGAGGTAATACACAACCGAGCACACACAATGCTATGGATGAAATGGAATACGCAATGCAATAATGGGCTTACACCAACATGAGAGAGCCTCAGCCACACTCACACAGGAGGCCATCAGATGAAAACAAGACAACTCGAAATGCGTACACGCGTGCACGTAAACCGAGGACCGACCCTCAGGCACCGAAATGCCACTCTACTGAGACATGGCAAAGACATGGAATATGGCACACTATAATGCAAAAATCAGAGGTAAAATGAGACGCAAAACAGCCCCGAAACCCGGTAAAATGAAACCCGATGCATGGAACGAGCCCGAAACATGGATTTTGGCGCATGAAATGGCTTATAGCTACGCAATGCATGCATAATTTGAACATGAGATGAAAAGACAGAAGCAAGGCAGCCCCTAGATAAGCATTTTTACAGTTCAAAGCATGGCCAAACAGCAAACACAAATAGGGCAAAAATAGCATGCAAAAATGGCCCTAAATGTGAGACAATGAAACAACTCACAGCTTCTGACCTCAAATAGATTAAGGCCCTTCAACAAAGTTGAAGAGGGGCCCAAAATATGATCTTTTACAGTTTATGGCAAACCACAAAAACCAGCACAGGTATGACCAAACTCTCATGCAAGAAATGGGCCAAAAGATGGCCAAAGAAGCAAGTAGTGGTTGCTGGCCTTAAACACAAAGGGGCCCTTCAACAATGTTGAAGAGGGGCCAAAAATAAAGTATTTTACAGTTGATGGCCGGACCCAAAACAGTATGTAAATATGTCCAAGATGCTATGGGTGTGTTTGGTAACGTTTACGTTTTCAGTTTATATTTACAAAAATTTTATAAACTGGTTTTTGTTTATTTTTTATTTATTTTTAGAAAAACATAAACTACAAACGCATTTCGTAATTGACAACATATTTAAAAAAATTTTAAAATATAAAAAAGAGTGAGAAATGGCAAGTGGTGGCAAGTGGCGGTGGAAGACGGTGGTGGAAAGTGGTGACGGTGGGTGGTGGGTAGCTAGTGGCGGGTGGGTGGTGGCGGTGGATGGGTAGGTGACGGTGGCGGGTAGTGGGTGGTAGTGAGTAGGAGGTGGTGGTGGCGGGTGGTGGGTGGTGGTGGGTGGTGGTGGCGGGTGGGTGGCGGATGGCGGGTAGCGGGTGGTGATGGGTGGCAAGTAGGTGGCGGGTGGTGGGTGGTGAGTGGCCGATGGCGGGTGGTGGTGGGTGGCGGGTAGGTGGCGGGTGGTGGTAGTGAGTGGGTGGGTGACAGTGGTGGGTGGTAGCGAGTGGGTGGTGGTGGTGGTGGTGGTAGTAGTGGCGGGTGGGTGGCAGATGGCGGATGGTAGTGGGTGGTGGCGGGTGGGTGGCTGGGTGGCTGGGTGACGGTGGCGGGTGATGGGTGGTAGCGAGTGGGTGGTGGTGGTGGTGGTGGCGGCGGCGGCGGTAGGTGGTGAGTGGTGGTAGCAAGTAGGTGATGGATGGCGGGTGGTGGTGGTGGTGGTGGATGGGTGGGTGACGGTGGCGGTGGCGGTGGCAGTGGTAGTGAGTGGGTGGCAGATGGTGGTGGTGGTGGTGGGTGGGTGGGTGATGGTGGCGGGTGGTAAGTGGTAGCGAGTGGGTGGTGGTGGTGGGTGGTGGGTATGGGTGGTGGTGGCAGGTGGGTGGTGGATTGTGGTGGTGGTGGGTGGATGGGCGACGGTGGCGGGTGGTAAGTGGTAGCGAATAGGTGGTGGTGGTGGTGGTTGTGGTAGTGGTGGTGATGGCAGGTGGGTAGCGGGTGGGTGGTGGTGGGTGGTGGTGGCGAGTGGGTGGCAGGTGGCTGGTGGTGGTGGGTGGCTGGTAGTGGCAGGTAGTGAATGGTGGTGGCAAGTAAGTGGCGAGTGGTGGTGGCGGGCGGTGAATGGTAGTGGCAGGTGGCGGGTGGTGGCGGGTGGATGACAGGTGGGTGGTGGTAGTGGTGGTGGTGGTGGCGAGTGGATTGCAGGTGGGTGGTGGCTGGTGGCTGGTGGTGGTGGCAGGTGGCTGGTGAGTGGTGGTGGCGGGTGGTGGTGGAGGGTGGGTGGTGGGTGGTGGTGGCGGAAGACGGTGGTGGAAAATGGTGGCGGGTGGTAGCTAATGTTGGGTGATAAAAAAAAAACTGAAAACTCAAAATGGAAACACATTTTTTGTGTTTTCATTTTTTGGCCAAATTTATAAACTGAGACCACTAATTTATAAATCAAAAATTTTACCAAACAAGTTTTTATTTGAGTTTTTTAAATTTTTGTAAATATAAATAGAAAACTGAAAACGTAAGTGTTACCAAACGGCACCTATGCAAAAATGAGGCCAAAAAGGGAGATATAACACAAAGTATATAAAAGATGCCTCAAATCATGAAAGGCCCTTAATGAAGCATGAATAATGGACCAAAATAAGACTGTTTTCAGTTCTGTAAAAAGACCAAAAATAGAAGCATAATGGGCTAATAAATCATGCAAAAATGGGGACCAAAGAGGGATATAATGACAAGTGGCACATGGAGATCCCAAACAGTGATGAGCCCTTCTTCAATGTTGAAGAAGGACTCAAAATAAGCTCACTTACAGTTTACAACATGCCCCAAAACAGATTACATATAGGCCAAAAATAACATGCAAGATTGTGGCATACAAGAGGAATAATGAAGCAAGTGCAAGATAGGGACCTCAAATGCCAAAATTCCCTTAATGAAACATGAAATAGAGCTCAAATAAAGGGTACTTTCAGTTTTGTTCGGAGCTCAAAACAAAAAGCAAAATAGCTAAAAAAAAGTTGCAAGATTAAGCTCAAAAAGAGGGAATTGGTACTTACCCTTGGAGACAAGTCTTTAGCAACTCTTGGCTTGAGTTTGCAGCACCCCTAAGCTCTGGAGAACACCCTCAAACTGCTGGAGTGGAGGATGGAAGGGTAGGGCTTGGTGGTGTAGTGTAAAATGGTGTAGGGTTTGAAGAATGGAAGCTTGGAGATGGAGAGGGAGAGAGATATAATGCAAAGGGCTTGAAGGGAAATTTTCTAACCCTAAACCAGCAGCTGGAGCTGCTGATATATAAGCCAAGGAGGGGGAAAAAAATAGGGGAAAAATGGAGTGAAAAATGAGTCAAGTTTCCCTCCAAAAGTGCCAAACCCTCGGACACAGGTGAAGTGTAAAAACAAATACATGGTTGGAATGCACTCACAGGGGCAAAAATGGCCGGCCAGTTTAAAAGGGAGAAAAAAGTCATCCACCAGGTAAGTGGCCGGCCGGCCAGAAAAAGTGGCCGGCCGGCTAGGTCAAAGGGAAAAAAGTGGCCGGCCACCCCCTAGGATGAAGCCCCAGAAGTTAGCTTTCCAATGGTGCAAACCTTGCATTAAAATTCCTCCTATAGAAAAAGTTATGCCCTTTTTCGTGAAGCCGCGCAGATTCGGTCCAACCAGACTTTAACCAACCACATCTCCCCCCCCCCCGGACTTGGACTTGGGAGATTATTGAGTGCAAAATGAAGCCCCGGAAGTAAGCTTTCCAATGGTGGTGGCCTCATATCTTAATTCCTCTTGTGCAAAGAGTTACGCCTATTTCGGTGAAGCCGCGCAGATTTTTCTCCTTCCCGGATTCATGCTGAACCACTTTTGACCAAAAAGTTGGCTTTTCAGCAAAATTGCTGGCCTATCACCCTCCTCCTACAAGCTTTCTAACAGTGAAAATAAGGTCTCCACCAAAAATGAGCCCAAACCGATGCAAAATGAAGGTTCGGGGGCCGAAACGCGCAGCCCGAGGCCCCGAAAACTGGCTGTTAGGCACCGGGAGTGGTGTTTGACCACGAAGTGGGTCTCTCAGACCTCAGTGTCCCTCAAAAGGGAGTAAATAAGATGCATGCCCAAAACCGGAGCAATAGGAGATGGTTAAGCAGTCCCGAACCGAGGCAAACGGCCTGACGACTCCGAAAACCGGGAACCGGGCTCCGAAATGGGAAAAATGGCCTACAGCCACAAAATGTAGCCCACGGCCACTGAGAGATGGTCTACGGGACCTCTCTCTCCACTCAGGAAAAGAAACAGAGAAAATTGAGCCTGGTTCGCAAACCGAGGCAAAGCACAAAAGAGTCCGGAAGTCCGGAGGCAAGGCTCGCAACCGAGACTCTAAAACTTCTGGACGAGCACGATATGCAGTATCACCAAGCGCTCAACTGGTGATGTCTGAGTCTCAAGGTCGGTCAAAAATGGGGTGTCTACACTGGGCTATCACTCACGCTCATTCATATGTTTGTAGGTGAGCCAAGAGAGGTCCAAACCCAGCCCCAGTGAATTCTGTGTGGAACAACCGAGTTTTGGAGAGTCAGCCCATATGTCTCACGCATGAGACTCGCCTTCGCCTTTTGTCATTTTGTTTTATGTTGTTATATTGGCGAAGTCTTTGTATATGTTGTATATAGTTTTCATGGGTTGACTTAGTTTTTGAATGATCCTGTTTGTACAGAACTTATGCTACTACATTTCTATTGTGAGTTATTAATGTATATATGTTTGGTTGCTTGGATGTGCCATGTAAGCCCAGCTCTATGGACAAAGTTTTTAAACTGCTTCTGTTTGGCCCCTATTAACTCTGTTAAAATACATTTGTCTTGGTTCGAGGCCGTAGGTAATCTCATGATTATTGGCCGGTTATGTCCTTAACCCACGGGGCGGGTTCAGGTCATGACAATAAGTGACATGTGTCGTATTCTTTAGAATAAAATTATAATTTTACTAAACATAATAAGTTAATCTCAACCAATTCGATAATTATTTGCTATCAAAAATACTAATGACATTATTAATTAGACCAAATTGATATAAAATTTAAAATTAATGATCAAAATTAAACCAATGGAAAGTGGAAGGACCAAAATGATATAAGAGAGAAAATTATAGGAACTAATGATGTAATTTACTCTTATTTTATTACATTAAATCTTTTTTTTTTCTTCTCCTTATTCTTGGTTCCTTCATCCTTGTTAGAATAGTAGAGAGAGAAAATAATATGTATTGTATATAAAATCAATGAATCAATACAATAGGAAAAGCCTGTATATATAGGCCAAGAAACATAAGTATACAAGAATACAAGAATCCTAAATACAATAGATAACAGCTAACACCCCCTCCTCTCCTCAAGCTCAACGTGGTAAGGCAGATATCATCTTGAGCTTGGCGAGGAGATCAAAGAAGCATCCTGGAAGATGAGCTTTGGTGAAGAGGTTGGCGATCTGATCAACAGAGGTAACAAAGAGGAGACGAATAGTGCCCCTAGTAACATGCTGGCGTATGAAGTGGCAATCTATCTCAATACACTCGGTACGATCATGGAAGGCATCGTTATGTGTAATCTAAATAGCACTCTGGTTGTCACAATAAATATTAGTGGCAGCAGAATAAGAAACACCCATATCAGTAAGAAGCCAACGAATCCACACAAGCTCTTGAGTAGTGTCAGCAAGAGCACGATACTCAGCCTCAATAGTAGAACGACCAACAAGAGTTTGTTTCTTGCTACGCCAGGAAATGAGAGAGTTGTCGAAGAGGAAGCAGAACCCAGTAGTGGAGCGACGGTCAGTAGGATCCCCTGCCTAATCTACATTAGAAAAGGCATGGAACTGTAGAGAAGATTGGGCGGAGTAGTGAAGACCATGAAACAGAGTGCCTTTGAGATAGCGCAAAATGAAGATTTGAGAGTCCCAAAATGAGTCTTCTCTGATAATAGTTCAGTAATGGCTTGCTCTAAAGTGGACAAGAGCAAACGATTGAGCAATGAAGCACACACGGGCTCAAAAGTGCTATGAAGAGCCATAAGAAACTATAATAGTTGCTGATGATTCTGATGAGTGTGCATTCTCAGAATATGCCCATGATGGCTCAGAAAGAGCTAGCTAGTCCCAAACAGACGACATCTGGGATAAGAATTCATTGATAAACTGACCGGGTGCCTGGCTCATGTGATTAAGAGTTCGCGAGAATTGATATTGATGAGCATGGCATGCGGTCTGGCAACAGTCCCTCAAAAAATCCCAAATTGCTTTGACAGGAGAAGCAATTTGAGCATCATCATGGAACTGGCCTAACTGGAGATGAATGGAGGGAACTGAAGTAGCCCGGAACCATGTGATAATTTGATAATTCTTACTTTCCCATATGTCCAGACGGTCATCGAATGTAGAGTCAGCCTCATCCGCCTTTTGGTTGGGTTTGAGAAGAGCACTAGTAATGATCTGCCAAAGGTGTTTCCCTTTGATGAAGCTATAGAGAGCTTGGGCCCAACTAACATAATTTGACCCATCAAGGATAATAGAAACAGAGTGGATGTGCTCAGTACGATTCATAATGCTCAAACAGGGCCAAAAAAAAGAACAATGTGCTTTGTAGAGGCTGAATTTGCCAAAACAGAAAACACTAGTGGATTCGGGAAGCCGAAAATAGGTGGGACTTGATCTTAACAAGCCAAAAACACGACCAGAAAGGTAGCAATCGGCTAGTCAAAGTTGTTTGACCAAGTAGGGAAACCAAAACTAGGGCTGACGTCACAGCAAGGAAGGCTGACATAAAAAATGCACGGTGCACATTAGCAGAGATGCGCGCGGTGTATGATAGCAAGAAGGTAGCAACGGTGCACAATCAACCAAGGCTGACATCAGCGATGATGTTAGAACACGCAACTTACGTTAGCAGATGAGGTTGCAGCGCAAGATAGCACGATACAGAATCATAGATGCGTAGGAAATGGCACAGCACGTGTCTGATCTTCTAGCAGCATGTGGAGGCGAGTGTGGTGGCAGATGGAGATGATTTCAGTGGCGTTGGCTTCGTCATGAAATGACGAAGAAGTTTGTCATGACCCGAACCCGCCCCCAAGGGTTAAGGGCATAACTGGCCAGTAATCATGAGATTACCTACGGCCTCAAACCAAACCAGACATAACTCGTCAAAGTAAAGGGGGCCAAATGGAAGCAAGATTTAAAGCTTTGTCCATAGAGTTGTGCTTACATGGCACGTCATAACAAATCATACACATACATGCTAATAACTCACTTCAGAAAATATAGTAGCATAAGGTTCCGTACAGACAGGATCATTTAAGTCTAAGTCAACCCATGAAAACTATATACAACAGATTCAAAGTCTTCGCCAACATGGCAAAATATAAATACATGACAAAAGGGCGAAGATGAGTCTCGTGCGTGAGACGCAAGGGCTGACTCTTCAAAACTTTGGTTGTTCCACACAGACTTCACTAAGGCTGGGTCTGGACCTCTCTTGGCTCACCTACAAACACATGAATAAGCGTGAGCGAAAACCCAGTTAATAATATCAATTAAAGAAGACGCATTGGAACAATATAGATCGGACGGCCTTAGGCCCAATTCATATTTTTATCTAGTATATAAATAGATATGGATCAAGTAACTTCGGTTCCAAACACTTCGGACGGCCTTGGGCCCAATCCATTCATCTCAAACTGGTCTTTCATTCATATCAGACTGGACTCTGGCCTATTCATACTTTCATTCAAATCATACTAGCCTCTGGCCCATTCATTCTATCATTCAGATCGTACTGGCCTCTGGCCCATTCATTCTATCGTTCAAATCATACTGGCCTCTGGCCCATTCATTCATTTATGTCAAACTGGCATTCGGCCCATTCATTCATTCATTCATTCATTCATTCATGTCAAACTGGCCTTTGGCCCATTCATACTTTCATGTCAAACTAGCCTTTTGCCCATTCATATTTTCATGTCAAACTGGCCTTTGGCCCATTTGTTTGGCATAGCAAACATTGTCCACCAATCAAATTAACAAACTTATAAACTTACATAGAAGTAAGCAATTGGACAACAACATATTTCAGATATCTTTGTCAAGATATTACTCACAGTGATCGGTTGGTTGGTTTGTCCTGGAGCTTGACCCCACACATCACATAACACATACGGGTAACAAATGATTCAATATGTTCTTTAATTCACATATTCCTCTTTAGGCTTTATTCTTACCCCTTTAATTCATTCACAATGCTTAATGCATGCCTAAGAGTACTTAGAAGTGAAAGAGAACGGAAAATGAAACACAGAATGCACTTTCAAAATTTTCAAAAATAGGGTCCCTGCTCGAGTGTGGACATCCCCGCTCAAGCGGACCCATGAGGTCTGCAAAAGTGCTGGCTACATCAAATTTACGCTCGAGCGCACACTCAGACACTCGAGCGCGAACTCGGTCTACATAGCTCCCCGCTCGAGCATGAACTTCCCTGCTCGAGCGGACGTCATGTCTGCAAAAAATACTAGGAGCTCAAATTTTACGCTCGAGCGTCGGTTCTCCCACTCGAGCGGACATCAAATTTTCTGAATTTTTCAGAACTTGTTCTTGAGCTTCAACTTGACATTCAAAGGCTCCAAACACATAATTTCAGCTCAAACTTCACATATACATGTACTAACATGGTACAAACACTAAATTACAACATTATGAAGTCCAATTTCACAAATTAATCGCATGCATGTCCCAATCTCACACCAAATTCATTTCCAACATAACAAATTCCTGCATTCAAACTCATATTCTTATAAATTGTACATGCATGTGAGATATACTCATTGTTCCCAACTTAATTGGTAAAGAGATGATCAAATACATGGACTTCATTCACATTCAACATGGATTACACACTTTATGCTCAAACATGGAAATTTATAGCAATTTCCTACATGCATGTGTCCATTGACTTCAAATTCAACAAAGCTAACTCAATTCATATTCTTTATCATCATTCAACTTTGAATTCATAAATTACAAACTAAAATCCATGAGTCAAGGGTTGATTACTCACCTAGGAGCCTTAATTCTCACAATTGTGGTTGAATCTTGCACCTAGCCTTCCCAATTCACAAATCTTGAGCCAAAATACACAAAGGTGTCTCCTCTCTCTCTCTCAAGGTCAGCTCTCTCTTTCTTTAGGGAGTTGATTTCAGCCAAAATCATATTAAAGAGAGGAATTAAATATAATAAGGCCTTTTATATGGCCCCACTCAAACACATTATTTTAATACCAATTAATTGAGCACTATGACATTAATTTAATTTGATTAATTTGATCCGAATCAATTTCCAATTAAATTTCACCGTAGGCTCTAAAAATTACGCTAATCACAAAGGCGTAATCAATTTCAGGTTCTGTGGTCGATAAGGCCTTCAATTTAAATTCCAAAGCAGATAATCAAACAGATATTCCTACGGCAAACAGATAGAAATTCAAAATCACATATTTTCACATAATGGCACACAAAATCATATCACACACATAATCACATTTATAATAAGGACCAATTAACATAATACGGAACAGGGTCATCACAAAGTTGGTATAGTCTAATTGTCAAAATAGGAAAGGACGAGATACACAGAAACTAGCGTGAGAAAGAATTAATCTACAAGACAAAAAAGAAAGGGAAAAAAAAACGTGATGAAGAAGAAGAGGAGGCTAGGAGAAAATCCTAGGCTCTGATACCATGTTAGAATAGTAGAGAGAAAATAATATGTATTGTATATGTAATCAATAAATCAATACAATAGGAGAACTCTGTATATATAGGCCAAGAAACCTAGGTGTACAAAAAACCTAGGTATGTAAGAATACAGGAATCCTAAGTATAATAGATAACAACTAACAATCCCTACTCTTTACAGATTCATCTTCATCTCTAGTTACAACCAATATATATATATATATATATATATATATATTTCAAATCTACCACAAGCACAAAGGTTCAATACAATTTCTCTTCCACTAAATCATCATTTTGTTCATGTAATGTCCTTTTTTTATTTTATTTTATTTATTTATTTATTTATTTTGGTGAAAGAGGGCCGGTTCATGTCATGTCATCATGTAAATCACCTATTTTTATAGATTGTGAAGATTTGGTATAAGAGGGGGAAAAAAAACAGAAAGCAATTTACGATGGTAATCTCTCTACTTTGGTCATTGTATCATTTTAATCTCTGTAATTTTAATTGACTCAATTTTAACCTAAATTTAAGATTTTGTGTCAATTTAATCCAATAGATTACAAATATTAGCATTTCTTTTTTATGAAAAATACACACATATGTATCATATGTTATTTTTTTAAGGAAAAAATTATAAACTTACTCAACTCTATGAGTTAATCTCAATCAATGTTATAAACACTAACAATATTATCAATTGAATCAAATTGACACAAAATCAAAATTTAAGAGTCAAAATTTAGTCAATTAGAGTTTAAGAACCAAAATGATATAAGAGGTCAACTGTAGGAACCACCAGTGTAATTTACCTAAAAAAAATGGTAAACACAGGAGAAATTTCAGACATCGAAGGACATTTCGACAACTCCGCTATTAAATATTTGTTTCAAATATTGCACAAATCATTGTATTAAAGACGGGGTGGAGGTGGTGGGTAGTGGGTGAACGACAATGATGGTAGTGGTGGTGGTAGTGGTGGTGGCAGGTGGACAGCAACGACGGCGGCAGTGATAGACAACGGTGGTGTGAAGCTTGGAAAAATGGTAGAGAGGAAGATAGAGAGATAAGAAAAAAGAAGAGAAAATGAAAGAACTTCACATGTAATTATTTAATGAAGGCCGGACTCATTGATATATTTAAAAAGTTAATAAAACTTAATGATATTTGAGTTTATAGAACTAAAGGGTAATTAACATTTTTTTAAAAAATAATTACAATAAATTAAATAGATTATGATTATTAAATCAATTTTTTTTTTTTAAATGATATATATAATGTTCGATAGGATGAACAAATCAATCGTTAAAATAGGATTGTCGTTAAACTCACAAAGTTGAACAATACCCTTTAAACCAGATGATGAACTAAGGCGAAGCCAAGTTTGCATAAATAACGTGTGTCAACTTGGTTGATAATTTAGAAATTAGAGGTCGGTGGGCTATTGTAGTTAGGAATGGCAACGGGGCAGGTCGGGGCCGGGGACTGCCCTCCCCGTCCCCGATCCCCGACAGTAAGAAATTCCCCGCCCCCGCCCCCGATCACCGACAAGGAGCCCATCGCCCTCCCCACCCCCGTCCCCGATCGGGGATCGGGTATCCCCGACCCCACAAATTCCCCGAAATATAGCAGCTGGTCTGATTTTTTTTTTTTTTGTTTTTTTTTTTTTGATCTGCCAAACAATTTTTAAATTAAAAAATCTGTACACAGGAACATGTTTTTGTTCAATTGTAGAGTCTGATTCATTGATATTAAATGAAGAAGAAGAAAAAAAAAACAATAATCTAAAAAAAATGGAAGACAAATCACAACTCAAGAATACAAATTTATCCACAGATCTGTGTATCAACAAATCATCATCAACAACAATAACAAAACCATCAGATCTCAGATCTCAGAGGGAGAGAGAGAGAGGACAACGGAGGCATGAACTGCGGCGAACGACGGAGAAGATCGACATGATGGACGACGGAGGAGGTGGAGCGGCGGTGCGAGGTAGATAGAGACGCGGCGGTTGATCTGGATGAGAGACACAGTGGTGAATCGGCAGTGGATCTGGATGAGAGACGCAGTGGCTGTGGTGGTGGTGGTGGTGGATCTGTAAGAGAGAGATGAGAGAACTGTCAGTGAGGGAGAGAGAGATGAGAGACGCGACTGTAAGTGAGACCCAGAGAGAGAAGTGAAAATGAGATAAGGGAGAAAAGTGAAAGTAAGAAACATTGATCCTTATATATATATATATATATATATAGGGGCAAAATAGTAATTTTATATCGGGGCCGGGGACGGGGACGGGGACGGGGACGGGCCGGGTATGGGGCTGGGACACTTATCCCCGTCCTCGGCCCGAAACTGATCGGGGATTAATTTTTGAATACCGTCCCCTCCCCGTCGGGGGTATTTTTCGGGAAAAACCCGCTCAATTTGGGGTCGGGAGGTCGGGTCCCCGTCGGGCCGGGGACAAATTGCCATCTCTAATTGCAGTATAGAAAAAAATAATTAAAATAAAAACAAATAAAATGAAAATAATGAATGGATAAACATCGATGCCTTGAATCATAATCCAGGTCACTGCTCTCCCTATTGAGCTATTTCTTGTACTGTGTTGGTTGAGAAATTAAAAAATTCATGTGTATCATGTTATACTATTAAAAAATTCTTGTGTATCATGTTATACTGTTTATATGATACTTTTGGCCTATAAAAAACTACGATTCATAATAACTGGGTTAGCTTCATCTGTCATCTGCCTGTCAAGTTGAGTTGACGTACTCCATTTTCAACTTTTTTTTTACTTTTATAATTGGTTTATGTTGTATTTCGGTCAAGTTTGGCATATCTTAAATAATTTATTTTTTTTATTTTTTTATGTTTTTTTATCATATCACCTCTCTATTTTTTTGTACATCTTTTTATAAAAAGACAAAAAGTACACTTATTTAAGTCATCTCAAACAACCCCTTAGTTAGAAAATTTTGAAATATATATATATATATATATAAAATTAAATGAAATATAAGTATATTTTATTCACATTTTATTTATTTTTTCTATTTTCTTTTCCTAATCTCTCCTCGAATTTCTCAACCAAACACAGCATTATTGTTTATTAGTAGGGAAATTATATGATATATATATCTTCTACTACGATTTTTGTGTCTTTGATTATGACTTATTGTGAGTTCGTTGGGGAAGAAAAAATCCTGAATTTTTTTGGCTAATAGGTTTTACAACTCAATAAGACAAAATCATCACTTCTAACCCATAATCATTATATTTTTTTCTCACAAAAATCAAAAAAATCAAAAAGTCTATCAGAAATGAGACTTTTCAGTCCCAGGCTAAAATAATCAAAAAGTCAAAAAACTAAAAGTCAACCCACATCCCAAACGAATCATATGTTATTAGTTATAATACATTGTGATATTACTTATGACATTATTTTGATTATGATTCAAGAATTATTTATTACGCCAATTTCTAGTGACGTTGCGTATTTTGTGATAAAATTATATATTTTTTTATAGGGTGCATATAGAGATATTTTGAGAAGATAGTCAAAAGTTTATTTTTTGACTTTTTTGACTTTTTCGTTGTTTCATGAGAGATAATGTGATCGAAAATAAATTAAAAGTTAACTTTTAACTTTTTTTTGATTTGTTGTCAAAACACTCCCATAATATACACTCTTAAAAATGTGCACACCATAACATTTCTCTTTGGGAGAAACACAAAAATATACACGTAACTATTTTTAAATTTATGTATTTATTTTTCTTTTTTTCTTTTTTTCTTTTTTTGGGGTGGTAATCGAGAGAATGGAAGAGATATAATATGAGGGTCCTGTTTGGTTGAATTTTTGAATTGTAATTCTAATCAAAAAATTTTAAAATTTATAACTAAACACATAATTCAATTCAAAAAAAATTAAATTTAATTCAAAAATTATTTTGGGAATGGTTGAATTTTTTTGGTGTTGATCGAGAGAAGGGTTGAATTTTTAAAATTTAATTCAAAAATTATTTTCAAAACTCATAACTAATACCTAATTTAAAATTCAATTCAAAACTCCTTTCAAAATTTTATTTTTTTTGCCTTATAAAATTATTTTGAGAATCATGATTTGAGTGTGGAGTTGTCTTTTGAGTTATGATTTTTAAGTTAAGTTTTGAAAAGAGAAAATTTGTTTGATTATGAGTTTTTAAAAGAAGTTTTGAGTTGTATTTTTTTAATTTTTAAAAAAATACTAAAAAAATATTTTTTTTTGTTTCTTATAATTATTTTTAGCATCATGATTTGAGTGTGAAGTTATGTTTTGAGTTATGAGTTGAGTTTTGAAAAGAAAAATTTTATTTGATTATAAGTTTTGAAAAGAATTTTGAATCGTATTTTTTTAATATGCACTGTATTTTATACAATTAGGCGCGGTATTTTTTTAAATATTTGAGTTGTACTTTTTTAAAATATTTTAAAATTTTATTTTTTGTTTTAAATATATAATTTTTATTTTAAATGTTTTTTATTATTTTTATTTTAAATATTTTATTTTATTTTTTTAAATTTTTAATATTTCAACATTTTTTTTTACTTTTTTTTAAAAATATTTATTGGATTGCCATGTATATCTAAATCATAACAAATTATTTGGCCAATACTTAAAAAAAAATCAAAATAAAAATAAATAAATAAAAATATTTTAAAAAAATGTAAAATTAAAATTAATTTTAAAAAACAAAATAAAAAATATTTTTATAATTTTTTTAATAAAATTTTGAAAAAAGTTTGGTTATGAGTTTTGAAAATAGTTTTTGAATTTAATTCAGTTATATGTTTGATTATGATTTGAGTGTAGAGTTGTGTTTTAAGTTTAAAATATTAAAAATATATATTTTTTAAAAATATTTAAAAAATAAAATAAAATATTTAAATTTAAAAATAAAAATTATTTAAAATAAAAATTATATATTTAAAATAAAAAATTCTTAAACATTTTTAAATATATAAAAATAAATAAATCTAAAAATTTTTAAAATACAACTCAAAACTCAAAATACAATTCAAAACTTTTTTCAAAACTCAAAACTCTTTTTAAAATTTAAAATTTACAAACTCAAAACTATTAACCAAACAAATTTTTTCTTTTCAAAATGTAATTCACAACTCTAAACTTAAATTATAACTCCATATTCAAATAATAATTTTAAAATTAAACCAAACAGAGCCAAGATGAGGCTATTTTTATACCCTAGAGATGCTATATTGCCTTCTTTTCTATTTGACAAATAAATAATGATATTATAGATATTCATAGTTTATAGTGCTAATACAATAATTGTAGCCCTTATATAGTTTGAGTAGTAGGCGAGCACTTGAGTTACTTATCCGCTGACCCACCACAAAAAATTGAAAATCTAAACTACGGGTAAAAAACAAAATTATTTTTTTGGATGAATAATAATAATAATAATAATAATCTATCTATATAAAAGGATTATATGTAGTTCCGTAATTGGTTTAGCGCTCATAGAAAAATTTCCATGGTTTCAGACTAGATCAATTTAGCAACTTGTGTGACATCCTTTCTAAATTTTTTGAGTAAGGATCCTCTAGAGTGATTTTTTCCTAAAGTTTCCTAAAGTGTTACAGTGTATGGTTGAGATTTACTGGCAAGTCACATCAATTTTTCTGATGTGACTTGCCAATAAATCTCAACCACACAATATAGCACTCTAGGAAACTTTAGGAAAATTCACTCTAGAGGATCCTTGGTAAAATTTTTTAAGATGGCTCTCAATCTAGTAAAAAAATTCCTTTAAAGCTATAGAAAAACATAATGGCAATCATCTAATATCTGAGATCAAGTTTCATTATACTTGGGTTAAAAAATGCCTTTTCTTATACTGGTAATAATTTCTTACTATTTTTTCCATGCAAAAATATTTATACAAAATAATAAAATTCTAAATGCACTTGATCTATTTAGAAAACGAAACACAATCATCATAAGCTTCGTTTGGGATGTAGATTGGCTTTTTGACTTTTTGGCTGAGGCTAAAAAACCTCATTTTAGATAATTTTTTTGACTTTTTTAACTTTTATGAAAGAAAAAATGAAATAAGTATGATTTGCATGTGACATTTTTCAGCCTGGGTTTAAAAAGTTTATTTTGTCTTTTTGTGACTATTTTAACCCCAACACACCCCAACCCTATATGTCAAACCAGTGCATAGCATCTCTCCCCATATAAAATTAAAATAGCAAATTACACTAATAGTACCTATAGTTTGGTCTCTATGTCATTTTGATTCCTAACTTTACAATTGTGACATATTTGATTATGAATTTTAAATCTTGTTCCAAATAAGAACAATTGAAGATATCATTGCTCAATTTCAAAGGCAAAGTTATCAATTTGATAAAATATAAACTAATTTGACGAAAATAAATATCAAAAAAATATTTTTGTATTTTAAAAATTATTTCTATCCACTAAAGATAAATTATATAAAATCGATAAATTTTTTAGACATTTATTTATTTATTTATTTTACTAAATTAATTTTTATTATGTGTTTGGATGATGATCATGTAATGTGCGATTGTTTTTATTTTCATTAAATTAGTTTCTATTTTTTCAAAAATCAAATATGATGACAACTTTGATATCATTATTAAACCAATTCATTAAATTAAAAAAATCTAAAATTAAAAATATTTCATATATTAAATATATCGATTACACATTAAAAACCTAACAACCACCCATTACATGATTATTATTCAAACACATAATAAAACTTAATTTTGTAAAAAAAAAAAAATGTCTAAAAGATTTATTAATTTTACATAATTTTATTTTTAGTAGGTATAAATTATTTTTAAAAATTCATAAATATTTTTTTGACATTTATTTTTATCAAATTAATTTATATTTTATCAAATTAACGACTTTGTCTTTCAAAATTGATCAATGGTATCTTAAATTATTCTTATTTGGATCAAGATTTAAAATTTAGAGTCAAATGTGTCGCAATTAAAAAATTAAAGACCAAAGTGACACAAGTTTTAAACTATAATGACTGCTAGTGTAATTCGTCCAAATTAAAATTGTAGGCTAATTAAAACATCAGCGTGAAATTAAATTTTTTTTCTCCAAATAATGGTTTAATTTATTATGCTTTCTTTAAATAGAAATTATCAAATCTATTTACGGTAGAGCCTTTACCTTCATTTAAAACCACAATATTTATTGGTTGGAAAGTAGCTATCATCACATAAAATTTCATATACCTAACATTTTCCAACCTTGTATTGGGAAAATCTTCAATAATAACTAAACTATTGAAACAAATCCATCCATTAAAATTATTGTATTGCTGGACACAACATAAACTAACACGAAATCCAAGGTCATGAAAAAGAAAAGGAAAAGTCTACAATGTGCACCTTCTAAAAGGACATATGATATGCACTTATTATGTGGTCCATATTGTGCCACGTCATAAAAAGTAATCTGTTAAACAAGTCATTTAACAGGTTGTATAAAAGAATCTTAACTTTTTTTAAACATCATAACAATTACTACAATAATTCATAACAATGTCATAATATACACTACGGCGTCATAACAGAGACACTATCAATCATAACAATATGGCAATGACTCATAACAAATGTAGTTATTTCTAACAAATTATCGTAACATTTGAATCGTAACATTTTTTTAATATGATTCACCATAACAAATCATAACTTTTGGTAGTATAAATCATAACTTTTGGTAGTATAAATCATAACTTTTGCTAATGAATTATAACCATAACACATTGATTGTAACTTTTTTTCCCACAATCATAATGACATTAACAAAATATTATAACTTTTACCAATGAATCATAACAATATTAACAAAACATCATAACTTTTAAAATTTCAAACACAATTAATTATGTAATTAATTGGTATAGCATATAAGAGTGAATGAAAAATTATAATTAATTGCAAAATCGATTGAATTCAAAGACCACAATTGATTATACAATTGATTAGTATCACAATTGATTGTACAATCCATTAGAATATAAGGCAGATTCAAATATCATAATTGATTGTAGGGATCCTTGTTATAAAAAACATAATTGATTCATTAATCAATTAGTTTTCATAAGCCACACTAAACCAATTAATTCCCAACTTATTCATAGTTCCCAATCAATTAGTAAAAGCCTAATCATTACTATCAATTTAGTCAAGATTCGAATAGTAATTAATCGGTTGATTGGTCGCCATTTTTATCTAATTATGTTGTTGTGTTGTCATTACCTCAAACATTATCACTGACAAAAATGCATGACACTCCAACTACGTTTCTCGCTCTACGATTCTCTCTCTCTCTCTCTCTCTCTCTCTCTCTCTCTCTGTCTCTCTCTCTCTCTCACACATTATATTCAATGTTAATGTTACCTGAAATGTTGTTGCTATGACGATCTCGTCAACGCTCACTCTTTCTTTCCTTGTCATTATTAGTGACTTAGACAACAATGTTAATGTTACCAACTTCAATTAATCACGCCATTTGATCCACTAAAACACAACCATCATCATCGACTTAGACCACTATAATAGCATTGTTGCCATGTCATGTTGTTGTTATGTCTAAATGATGACATCGGCTATAAATCACTTTGACACATTTATGACTCTAGCACATACTAGTATTAGTCCTTGCCCATTATTTCGTAGTTGGTCACTACTGTTTTACCATCACTCCCTTTTAAAAATAATAAATTGTATTTTCATTCTTAAATATATATTGCTTGTCATTGTACCCACCTTAGTCTCTATATTATTTGTCTTTTCTTATTTTGGTCCAATTGCTAATTTCTGAGTTTAGAATTTTAAAAATTATTTCCTACTTTGATCACTTAGAAAACTTTTTGTTTTCCCACTTCAAAATAGATAGGTCATGGCAAGCGGTAAATGGAAGTGTTCTACGATGGAGGATTGCATGTTGAGGTGGTCTATAGCAGAGGTTTTCGTACAAATGAATGTGGGCTTGACCCATGCCGCAATTTCTGTCACAAAAGCATAACATTTGTCACAATTTGGACTAAAGTGAAAAGAATATAATAGTTTCGAGACCAAAGTGGGAAAATATTCATAGGCAAGCGAGGTGAAAGTGTAATTTACAATTTTACAAAATGTAAACCATACCCTAATTTGTGAAGAAATTATTGATGTAAGTAATATCATAATAATTAATATTTATTATTAGAAAATATGCTCTCTCTTTTTTAAGATGAATAAGTCATAAATTAAAACTAGAAAATTTACAGATCTGCAAGGGGCATGCCCCAGGCCCTACCACAAGTATACAATGCTACCAGAGCTAAACCAAATCTACAAGAAAACTATGCCAAAAAAGCAAACCACTAACAAGACTACACCACCACATAATTATAGATCATAATATACCAAAAACTTAGTCACTGGCATCGATATATTAGTTTGAGAGCCATGTCCACAGAGGATAGGGGTCTTGAACAGTAAAATACCACCAGCAACTACACAAAACAGTGGCAGTAAGTATCTTGGTCAACAACACATTAGCAATAGCCAAAGACGTTTAAACACTTGAGCATCTTAGACTTCACAACAGTAGCAAACAGAGCACAATATAGCATATCGCAGCACAGTAGCACGCAGACAGGTAGTATAGTAGTATGTAGCCCGACAACTTAGCAAATAGCATAAAGGCCACAACAGTAAGGAATAAATATAGCAGCAGCTGGCAGCAAAGTTTATAGCAGCAGCTGGCAGCAAATACAACAAAGGATCAGAAAAATCCCCAGACATAGCCCGCCGGGGTAGGCTTCAAAATCAGACCAGATGTAATCAATAGAATTGTATTTCACCTACATTTCACACACATTTTCCTTTCCCTTCCCAAATTCCTACCCAAATTCATGAACCAAACACGACCTAAGTGATAAATTAACAAAATAAATTAAAAATTACTTCTTTGCCACACTTTTTTTATAATACTTTAATAATGTTTGGGTTCACTTCTATCTTCTGTGGGATAGATATGTATGTATTGTAGGGGTCAAAGAAGTTTTGCAAGGGCCAAACATCAACAAACAGCTGCACATCACTACATCACATACACATATACATAGAGTTCCTACAATTCTTGCAGATGACACAACCCCCTCCCTGTCTACTGTAATGAGAAAATAAACTTATACAATTAGTTCTCAACAAATAAGAAAGAAGCAAAAGATACAGTTTTATGCCCTAAACATTTTAATCCATATAATTAATCACAACAGAAATTGAATAAATTTTATTCAAGCTACATCTTCCCTCATTTTATTCTTCCAACCAATAGTAAAACAATCTATTTGGTAAGTAAAGAAATTATTCTTGATTTTTTTACCAAATTGACCCCAAAAAATTCATTCATAATTGAACAACAACATATAAGAACCTAAATTTCAAGGCAAGACAACTCACAAATTCTCAAAAGCGCCAAAAAAAAAAGTAATTAAACATATAGATATCAAACTATTGAAGGAACATATAAAATTCTCACTTGAAAATATTTAATCAACCAAAAAAAATCGATAAATACATACACCAAGATCAATCCAAGGGGTTCCATCAACAGAAACATAACAAACAGCCACAGTTGGGCCAAATGAAAGAAAAGAATTTGTTTAAAAGTTGTGGAGTTTTATTTTTGTTTTATAAAAGAAAAGGGTGCTTTTTTCCAAAGTAAAAGGGCCATGGCCTCTGTTAGTATCCAAGGGATCCATCAATGAATCCATTAGCAAGATTGATTAGCGGTACCAACCCTTTGAACCAGATGGAAAGAGGAAAATGCAAAATCTTATTGGAATTCAATAGCACCTTTGTCTTTCCGGTGATTGTCTGAGCTTCAAAAACGTAAGGGAGGGAAGCTTACCGAACTTCTATGTTTTGAATGATGGACCGCAGCTTCGGGTGGTGTCATAGGAGGGAGTGAAATACAAGAGGCAGGGAGAAGCTCGTCGGAGTGGTGTTGAACGAAAATGTGAGGGAGGGTTTTCCTAGAGGGATGGGGAGTAAAAACGAGAGGCTTTTTTTCTACTGAGGAAGTCTCCTGAATTGGTTAACCAGTTGAAAAGGTTCTAGGTTATGCTTCTTAAATTATTCAATGGCCTGGATTAGTTTGTAAAGATCTAACGGTCATCAAGTAAGGTGCACATGCTAATAGGACCCAAAAGAAAAATATCGATAAAATTTGATATATATATATATATATATATAATACTATTAGTTAAGGAATTGTTTACGATAATCTAAATAAATATATTTTTTAATTTTTTAATAAAAGATACACAAAAAAAATAAAGAGGTGATATGAACTTAAATTAGTGCACTTATTTTATGTCAAATAATGCATAAGTCATGCAAGAAGGTTGTCTTTGATAAAATAATCTTCAAAAGAAAAAAATAATTTGAGAAAACTATTGTGAGTTAATTTAAAATTAGCAAGTGGTGTGTGAATTAATTCATTCCCTATTACCAAAGGGGGTAAATTAGTATTTAATTATTAGGATAACTAATAAGTCCTCGTTTGGCATTGATTTTTTTAGTTAATTTTTTCGAATTGGGACTTTTTTATTTTGGGACAAAAAAGTTCGTCTGATTTCACTTTTTTGACTTTTGTAAAATAAAAAGTGAAATGATTATAATTTGAATGTGATATTTTGTCTTATTAATTTATTTAATCTATTTTATTTTTTGTGTTTTTTTAGCTCAACTAAGTTAACCAAACAAAGGCTAAGGCCTCGTTTGACATGTATTTGTTTTAGCTTAAAAATTAAAAAATTATTAAAAAAATTAAAAAGTCTATAACATATATTAAAAAGTTAAAAATTCTCTTTTTTTTTTTTTTACTTTTATACATATTTTCGTAAAAATTAAAAAATCATTCCAAACATATTAATATTTTTATCTCATATTTTAATTGAAAAATTAAAAAATTATTACAATAACCTATTATCGAACGAGATCTAAGCGGACGTTGAGTTGAAATTCATTTTCTTCTTCGATGTGGTCACTTTACCCATGCGACGCACGTACTTTCCCAGTACATAGAGTACGATATTGCAATTATGCCACTTAAGTCTCTATATTATCACGAAGATCCATTTATTTCACTGATTTATGACCCACTGCACATTGGGGGTGTTCACGGATCGGTTCCGTGCGGTTTAGATGACGGGTTGGACCCATCTGATAGGGTGCAGGTTAGGAAAAAATGGAACCACGTCCGTATGTAGTGCGGGTTGTGAATCGAACAGGTGGATCATGCAATTGTGCGGGCAGTTTGTGAACTATTATTTTTATTTTTTTTTTGAATTATTTTTTTTGTGCTTCAACTGAGTGCATATGAGAGAGATTTTTCTCTAAACAAATTTTTTCCGCAGATTTTTTTTCCTCCCGCAGATTATGGTTAACAATGTATGTTTGACAAAAAAAAATCTCTCTGAAGTCCAACCTAGTGCAAATGATTGACAAATCAAATTTGTTTTTTGGAGGTTCTGTATTTGACAAAAATTAGACTTTATTATTATTATTCAACCTATTCAAACACACCCTTATTGTTGTGATTTACAGACTTTATTACAAACCCTTTCGCAAACCCACAACACAACACAACACAACCCAACCAAAAGTATTTTCTTTTATTAAATAAAAGAAGCAAAAAGTAACAAACCCACAACAAAACAAGTCTGCAAATCATAAATAAATGAAGGAGGAGATGAGAGATCCGGGTACCTTCGTGCACGGTGATGGAGTAAAGTTGATCTGCGAGAGACGACGGTGTCAATAACAATAGAGGAGAAGAGAGAGATGGCGACGGGGAGAAGATGAAAGAGATGGAGAGCCAGGGGCGAGAGATGGTGGTAGTGACGGCGACAGAGATATGGGAAGAGAGAGGTAGGCGAGAGATAGAGAGAGAGAGAGAGAGAGAGAGAGAGAGAGAGAGAGCTAGGTAAAGAGAGAAAGGAGGATCAAAAAATTAATTTGAAAGAGATTTTTTTTTCTTTTAAACATAATCTGCGGATTATGCGATCCTAATGGTGGTTTGTGAGACCATTCGTGTCTCGTTTGTAATCGTTTGGAAACTTATTTAGTTGATAGTGGAATCGGATTTCGATCCCGTGGACGTACCTTACATTGAGGGAACCACGTAAAAATTCTTGTGTTGCTTTTGATTTAATTTTTTCGCATTAGTTTTTATTCCCATTGATTGATTTACTTGTGCGGAATCATCGATTTTCCCTAACAACTGGTATCAGAGCTTACGATTTATTTGGGTTTATTTATTTGTGTAAATCATGGAGGGGAATGTGGGTCGCATGTCTAGCTTCAATGGAAGTAATTGGGTAATTTGAAAAACTAAAATGGAGGACCTATTATTTTGTAAAAATTTGTATGGACCCATTGAGGGTGATAGTGGCAAACCCGAGGATATGAAAGATGATGAATGGAATAGGCTTAATCGAAAAGCCGTTGGTGTTATCCGTCAATTGATTGATGATAGTGTGTTTCATCATGTTGCTACTGAAACTTCGACACATGATTTATGGAAAAAATTAGAGAGTCTTTATGATAGAAAATCAGCCACAAATAAAGTCTTTCTGTTTCGTAAGTTGGTTAATTTAAAATATAAAGAGGGCAGCCCTATTCCGGAATATCTGAATGAAATAAAGAGTATTGTTAACCAACTTGCTTCTATGAAATTTTTTTTTGATGATGAGTTGCAGGCTTTGATGCTACTTAGTTCTTTGCCTGAAAGTTGGGAAACTTTGGTTGTGACAGTTAGTAATTCGGCACCTGATGGAGTTGTCACAATAGGCCAAGTCACTAGTAGCTTGTTGAATGAAGAAACTAGAAGAAAATCAATAGGTTCCTCTCATTAGGAAGCATTTGTTGTGAGAGGCCGAAGCAAAACAAGGGGGAGGAGTAAGACTCCTTATGGTCGTGATCAAAGCCGTGACAAATCAAAAGATGGTTCTTTTTCAAAAAAAGACATTGAGTGCTATTATTGCCATGAGAAAGGGCACATGAAGCGAGAATGCCGAAAGCTCAAGAATAAGGAGAAAAGGCGTGACAAAAGTGTGGATAAAAAGAAAGAAGACACAACGGCAGTTACTACCGATGATCTCATGGTTGTTTGTGAAGATGATTGTATCAATTTTGTGGGCCAAGAGAGCAATTGGGTGATTGATTCCGGTGCTTCTTTTCATGTAACTTCTCGAGTTGATTTCTTCAATACCTACACTGAAGGAGATTATGATTTTGTTCGAATGGGTAATGAAGGTTTGTCCAAGATTATTGGCATGAGTGATGTTTGCTTGGAAACAAATTTGGGCTGCAAGTTGTTGCTTAAAGATGTGAGGCATGTTCTCGACATTCGCCTCAATTTGATCTCTACTGGGAAGCTAGATGATGAAGGCTTCAACAAGAAATTTGGTGATGGAATATGGAAGCTCACAAAGGGTTCTTTGGTGGTGGCTAAGTGCAAGAAGACTCATACACTTTATTCGATGCAAGGAAAAATTTGTAAAGGTGTTGTCAATGCACTTGAAGATGATACTTCTACCGAATTGTAGCACAAGCGGCTTGGCCACATGAGTGAAAAAGGGCTGCAAGTATTATTCAAAAAAGAGCTTCTACTCTGTTTGAAAGGTACACATCTTAAAACTTGTGTTCATTGTTTGGCAGGTAAACAACATAGAGTTTCTTTTCATAAAAATGTTGCCTCTAGAAAAGAAAATGTTTTGGAACTGATTCATTCGGATGTTTGTGGTCCTTTAAAATTTAGAACACATAGTGGTGCACTTTATTTTTGTTACTTTCATTGATGATTATTCAAGGAAAGTTTGGGCTTTTTTACTAAAAACTAAAGATCAAGTTCTAGAAGTATTTAAGCATTTTCAGGCCATGGTTGAAAGAGAAACATGGCAGAAATTGAAGTGCATCCGATCAAACAATGGTGGTGAATACATTGGGCCATTTGATGAGTATTGTCGCAGCCAAGGTATTCAGCACCAAAAGACAATTAAGAAGACTCCTCAACAAAATGGCGTTGCCGAGGATGAACCGCACCATTGTGGAAAGAACAAGGTGTTTGTTTTCACAAGCTAAATTGCCAAGATCCTTTTGGGGTGAGGCAATGAAAATAGCGGTTGACGTGATCCATTTGTCTCCTTCATATCCTTTGAATGGTGATGTTCCTGAAAGAGTTTGGACAGGCAAAGATGTGTCTTATGAGCACTTGAGAGTGCTTGGTTGCCGAGCTTTTGTTCACATTCCAAAGGATGAGAGGTCCAAGCTTGATAGTAAGTCAAGACAATGTATTTTTCTTGGCTATGGGCGTGATGAATTTGGGTATAGATTGTGGGATCCGGTCGACAAGAAAATCATTCGAAGCCGTGAAGTTGTGTTTCTTGAAGACCAAATAATTAAAGACTTTGGAAAAGGTGATCAACCGAAGCCAAAAACTAGTGATATCATTGACATGGATCCATCTCCTTCATCTTCAATTGATGATGAAAATGGGGGAGATATGCAGCCACCTATTGAAGATGTAGAGGATGATGCTAATCCTAATGAAGTTGAGCTAGAAATTGAGGAAGAGCATCCAAGTCAAGAACCGCCACCCCAACTTGAGTTGAGGAAATCTACAAGGGACCGACAACCTTCAAGAAAGTATCCTCCCAATGAATTTGTGTTGATTTCCGATTAAGGGAAGCCTAAGAGCTACCAAGAAGCAATTGAGCTTGCAAAGAAAGGTGATTGGAAAAAGGCCATGGACGAGGAGATGAATTCCTTGCTTGAAAACTAGACTTATGATTTAGTGAAGTTGCCTAAAGGGAGGAAAATTCTGAAAAATAAGTGGGTTTTCAAATTGAAGAATGATGGCAAGAATCTGAGGTACAAGGCACGTCTTGTTGTGAAAGGCTTTGGGCAAAAGAAAGGTATTGACTTTGATGAGATTTTCTCACCGGTTGTGAAAATATCTTCTATTCGGGTTGTGCTTGGCATGGCTGCAAGTATGAACCTTGAAGTTGAGCAACTTGATGTGAAGACCGCATTTCCTCATGGTGACCTTGAAGAAGAAATTTACATGGAGCAACCAGAAGGTTTTGTAGAGAAAGGGAAAGAGAAATTTGTTTGCAAATTGAAGAAAAGTTTATATGGCCTCAAGCAAGCCCGCGGTAATGGTACAAAAAATTTGACTATTTCATGATGAATAATGGTTTTTCTAAAACCACTTCGGACCATTGTGTGTTTGTGAAAAATTTCCCAGATGGCAAATTTATTATTCTTTTGCTTTATGTTGATGACATGTTAATTGTGGGTCAAGATTCTACCATGATTAATAGGTTGAAATTGGAGTTGAGCAAGTCTTTTGCTATGAAAGATTTGGGACCGACAAAGCAAATACTTGGTATAAAAATTGTTCGTGATCGCAAAGAGGGGCTGATTTGGTTGTCTCAAGAAAGCTACATTGAGAAAGTTCTTGAGAGGTTCAACATGAATAAAGCAAAGCCGGTTGGTTGTCCACTTGCGGGTCACTTCAAGCTTAGTTCGAATCAGTGTCCTACAAGTGAGAAATACAAAGAAGAGATGTTGAAATTTCTTTATGCTTCAGCAGTTGGTTCTTTGATATACGTCATGGTTTGTACAAGGCCGGATATTGCTCACGCAGTTGGTGTGGTGAGTCGTTTTCTCTCTAATTCGGGTAAAGAACATTGGGCAGCGGTAAAATGGATTCTAAGGTATCTTCGAGGGACTTCGAAGGTGTGTTTATGTTTTGGAGATGGTAAGCCGATGCTTAATGGGTTCACAGATTCTGACATGGCCGGTGATGTTGATTCTAGGAAATCTACTTCGGGGTATTTGATGATATTTGCAAGGGGAGCTGTGGCATGGCAATCTAAATTACAAAAATGTGTTGCTCTCTCAACTACCGAAGCTGAATTTATTGCCATTACAAAAGCTTGCAAAGAAGAGTTATTGTTGAAGAAGTTTTCGCAATAGTTGGGTTTAAAGCAAGAAAAGTATGTACTTTATTGTGATAGTCAAAGTGTTATTCATTTGAGTAAAAATTTTACTTTTCATTTGAGATCGAAACACATTGATGTGAGATACCATTGGATTTGTGATGTGTTAGATTCGAAATTGTTACAACTCGAAAAGGTTCACACAGATGATAATATTTCAGATATGTTGACAAAGACTTTGTTGAGGGACAAACATGTAAAGTGTTGAACTTTGGCGGGTATGGTTGATGTCTCTACCTAAGTCGATAGGGGGAGAATTGTTGGGGTATATCTCCTTATTGGAGTTTGAGACCCAATTGGTTTTGGAAAAAGAATTTTAAGATTTATAGTGAGTTTTTCATTCAATTTGGATAACTTAAGAGATTCCTTATACATATTTTCATAAGCATGCTCATGCTCTTCATCATCACTTCCCGAGGATTCATCATCAGTGGCATTCTCAACCGGGCTCTTCGGATACTCTGTTCGTCCTTCAGTTTCGGAAGTCGCCATGAAAGCAAGGAATTGTTTATGTCCCTCTCCGCCTTGATCTTCATTGTCACTTTCATCTTCATCAGATTCTAATCGGTTCTAAAACCAAAAGTTACGGCTATTGAGGAGGCTCAAGATGTTGACAACCTCAAGCTGGATCAGTTGGTTGGAAATCTCCAATCTTATGAGGCACATAGGAATTTAAAAAAGAAACAAAAAGATATTGCATTTAGTAGTGCTCATAGCGTTGGAGAGGATTCTGATGAGGATTGTGAGATAAATCCCAAGATTACGGCTGCTTTTGTTAAACAATTTAAAAAATCTTTTTTGAAAAAGAATCCTAATCTTTTGGAATCTACTCATACTCATAAATCTAAAGGCAAAGATAAACTCAAAATTAATTCTATAGCCAAGAAGGAGAAAGGAAATGTACAAGGAAACTCTGAAAGAGTCCAATGCTATGAATGCCAAGGATTTGGCCACTTTGCTTCCGAATGTCCCACTCGTTAGATTCGAAATTGTTACAACTCGAAAAAGTTCACACAGATGATAATATTTCAGATATGTTGACAAAGACTTTGTCGAGGGACAAACATTTAAAGTGTCGAACTTTGGCGGGTATGGTTGATGTCTCCACCTAAGTCGATAGGGGGAGAATTGTTGGGGTATATCTCCTTATTGGAGTTTGAGACCCAATTGGTTTTGGAAAAAGAATTTTAATTTGGCTTGGTTTAGGTATAATATATTTTAATATATTATATCTAATTTGTGGAAACTCAATTTAATTTGGATACAACTAGGGTTTTGATAAAACAAAACCAAGATTTAACAATATATATATATATATATGTATATTGTTCCGAAGTGCTGGATAGAGATATACGGTTTTCATTCATCTTGGTGACCGTGCGTGTTCCCAGTTTGGTGCTTGGTCAGTGCTTTGGATTTGATTTTTTAATGCTTTGCTATCTTTGATTCAAAGTTGATTTGGTTTGTTATTTTGGATCTTCTACAACTCTGGTTCTGAAGATTTTGGTTCATCTATTTGGTGAGGTCTTTCATCTTGTTTATTTTGTGATTATTTAAAATTCACCTAAGGGTGGTTTGTGAGACCATTTGTGTCTCGTTTGTAATCGTTTGGAAACTTATTTGGTTGATAGTGGAATCGGATTTCGATCCCATGGACGTACCTTACATTGAGGGAACCACGTAAAAATTCTTGTGTTGCTTTTGATTTAATTTTTCCGCATTAGTTTTTATTCCCATTGATTGACTTACTTGTGGGGAATCATCGATTTTCCCTAATGTCATGACCCGAACCCGCCCCCGTGGGTTAAGGACGTAACCAGCCAGTAATCATAAGATTACCTACGGCCTCAAATCGAAACAACGTATTTTAACAGAGTTAATCGGGGCCAAACGGAAGCAACTTAAAACTTTGTCCTTAAAGCTGTGCTTACATGGCACATTAAAACAAACCATACACATATACATTAATAACTCACAATAGATACACAGTACCATAAAGTTCTGTACAGACAGGATCATCCAGAATTAAGTCAACCCATGTAAATTATATATAGACATATACAAATACTTCGCCAACACAACAACTTAGAACAAAATGGCAAAAGGCGAAGGTGAGTCTCATGCGTGAGACACATAGGCTGACTTTCCAAAACTCGGTTGTTCCATACGGACTTCACTGGGGCTGGGGCTGGACCTCTCTTGGCTCACCTACAAACACATGAATGAGCGTAAGCGAAAGCCTAGTGAATAATATCAAATAAAGTAAATACATTGGAACATTATGCATCAGACGGCCTCGGGCCCAATTCATTCATGTCAAACTGGCCTTTGGCCTTTTCAAACGTTCATATCAGACTGGCCTTTTGGCCTTATCAAACTTTCGTATCAGACTGGCCTTTCGGCCCTTCCAAACTTGTCATGTCAAACTGGCGTTTAAGCCTTTTGAACTTGTCATATCAAACTAGCATTTAAGCCTTTCAGACTTTCATATCAAACTGGCATTTAAGCCTTTCAGACTTTCATTTCAAACTGGCATTTAAGCCTTTCAAACTTGTCATATCAAACTTTGTCCACCATTCAGCATTAATGAACTTTACAAAACTTACATAGAAGTAAGCAATTGGACAATAACATATTTCAGATATTACTCACAGTGATCGGTTTGCAGATTTGCCCTGGAGCTCGACCCTACACATTCCATGAACACAAAAGGGTCACTAACAATCCAATCCATTCTAAATTCACATTTTCCGCTTTAGGCTTTATTCTTATCTCTTTAACTCATTTACAATGTTTAACACATGCCTAAGAGTGCTTGCAAGTGAAAGAGAACAGAAAACGAAACACAGAATGCGAAAACAAAATCTCAGAAGACAGGGTCCCCGCTCGAGTATGGACTACCCCGCTCGAGCGGACCTTTAAGGCCTACAAAAGTACTGGTTGCATGAAAAATAAGCTCGAGCGTGAAATAGGGCGCTCGAGCGGAAGGCCTGTCTACAAAGCTCCACGCTTGAGCGTGAAATATCCCGCTCGAGCGGACACCAAGTCTACAAAAAGTACTGGGAGCACGTATTTCCAGCTCGAGCGGCCATTACCCCGCTCGAGCGGACATCAAAATTCTGGGTTTCCCAGATTGTGTTCTTGAGTTTCATTTCGACTTTCAACTAACAATTCATGCATTTTATAGCTCCAATTCCACACATACTTGTACTAACATGGTATAAACACCAAAACACATCATCATGGAGCTCAATTTCAAAGATTTAACACATGCATGGCTCAAATTGACACCAAACTCAATTCTAACATACATGCTTATGCATTCAAAGCTCTTATCTTCATAGATTGTACATGCATGTGATGTCTAGCTCCCATTCTCAACTTAGATGATACCAATGGTGATTATACATGAGCTTCAACTACTAATTTACATGGATTTCACCCCTTTGAGCTCAAACATGCAATATTCAAAGCAATTACACACACATTGTGTTCAAATATGGAAATTCATAACAATTTCCTACATGCATGTGTTCTAAGACTTCAAATTTAACAAAACCAACTCGATTCATGTTCTTTAACATTTTTCAACTCTGAACTTACAAATTACAAACAAGAGTCCATGAATCCACTCACCTAAGAGCTTCAACACTCAAGCTCTAGCCAAATCTAGAGCTAGATCTTCAAGAGATTCAAGCCTTGAACCAAAATTACACAACTCTCCCCTTTTTCCTTCTATAGCCGACCCTCCCATCTCTTATCTTAGAGTTGAAATCAGCCCAAATGAATATAAAAAGGGAATTGAGTGTAGAATGCCCATTTAAAATAAGTCCCATTAGCCAAAAATATAAATATCAAATAATTGGGCACTAAACCATTAATTAAATCAATTTAATCTAACTCGAATCAATTTTCAATTAAATTTCACCGTAGGCTCTAAAAATTACGCTAATCATAATGACACAATCAATTTCGGGTTCTGTGGCCGATAAGGCCTTCAATTTAATTTCCAAGGCAGATAATCAAACAGATATTCCTACGGTGAACGGATAGAAATTCGAAACCGCATATTTTCACATAATGGTGCACACAATCATATTAATCACATAATCATACTCAAATTAATGACCAATTAGCATACCACGGAATAGGGGTATCACACCTAACATGCGGGCGGGTTACGGATTTGAACGGATAGGGTCGGGTCTAATCCGAACCCGATTTTGTATGGAAAAATAGATACACACCCGCCCTATTTATGCATATGAGTAGGGTCGGATTTGTGCGAGTAGAGTCGGTTTGGGTGAGTTGTGCAGGTTGGATAAACTGTTGCCCACCTTTGCTGCACATTTCTACGCGCTCCATGGTTTGTTGGCTTATAAGTGGGGTCCATTCCTTCTTTTTTTCCCTCCAAAATATGTCAGGACTAATTTTGGCAAAAAAAAATTTAAGACTAAACAAAAGAAAAAAAAAATTCTTATAATTTAATCTATAATGATATGGTATGATACTGATGGCATCATAAATCTACAATTTTATTATTTATTATTTATATAATTGCAAGACATGTGGCACCCTCCTACTCATTTGGAGGTTATGAGAAGTTATGAAATGTGGAAAGATGATGAGAACAAAGTAGAAAACATGGAGAATGAAGTAGAGGTTGAAGGAAGTAATGGAAGATCATATTGTACGAAATGGTGAAGGTGGAAGAGTGAGTAGTTTTATGTAGTTTTTTCCTACAAATGTTTACCTATAAATAGTCATTCATAGCTACATTGTAAAGAGTCCATCCAACTCAAATCAAAGACAATTGATTTATATTTTTCTTGTTATTTTCCTTATCTTAGGAGCAGTTTAACATAGATTTATATTTCATGCACTTTCTTTTCAGAGCATAGGAGTAGAAGTAATTAATGGTTATTTTAATTGTTCACTCAATCACCCCGATTGTCCACTCAATCATTTTTCTCCGCCTCTCTCCTTCTTCTTTTAATCTTTCTTTTCCCTAGACTTGGTAGTTTTAAAGTCCTCTTTGTTGAGGCAAAAGAACAGTCAACACAATCGCTTGATAATTGGCTTGAATTTAATCTGTAAGGATTTTTCAATTCTTACTAGCACGCTCGCATTTATGATATTTTCCTTCGTAGGAAAAATAAGCCAACAATTTTTGGCACGCCCAGTGGAATGTCAAGTGTAAGAAATGAAAAATGAATTGGATTCGTCCATTCTAAATAGCCTAGATGAAATCTTTTGGCATAAACAAACAATTTTGGATATTCAAGAAGAGATCCAGTTTCTTCATGAAATAAATTTTCATCCCTTACAATATTATTTGGTGGAAGAAAAAAGACACCATTTAATTAGAGAAATTCATCAACTTGATATGAAAATTTGCCAATGTACTCTCACTACCAAGTCTGTTAAGTTTTTATTCTTGGCAATCCCGTTTGGCAAAACTCCTTTCAATTGCACTTGTTTTCGCATTTTTATTTCAGTGAGGCTATGAGTTTTTAAATGCGAATCCAACCCGAATTGTGCCTTGCAGAGAAGTTTGTGGTGCAAATTCTTTCGTGTTTGCCACTTCGCTAACTATGACGGGGATCGAGCTGCCTGGTCAGCTCGCGGGGGTCCAGGGGCAACGCCCCTTGGCGGGTCTGGGGTAACGCCACAGCAGGGTTGAGGGGCAGCGCCCCTGAAGCAAAATGCAAAAATGCATAGTTGGTTGTCCGCTCAAGCGGACATTCCCCCGCTCGAGCGGAGAATCCTTGGTTCCAGAAGTTTGATCGCCTGCAAAAATACTGGGAGATGTTTTTTCCCGCTCGAGCGGAATTTCCTGCGCTCAAGCGTAGGTCTGCTCGAGCGGCCATTCCAGCGCTCAAACGTCGCTCAAGCGGACATCGCGGAACAGATTGCTATAAATACGTGTTTCAGTTAGATTTTAGGGTTATGCTTCCAGATCTTCTTCTTGGATCTTAGGGTTTATATCTGGGGCCAATTTGCCAGTTTTCTTTGATGTTGGATTAACTATTCAACTCATGGTTTAAGAAGTATACATCAAAGGATTGTTTGTTTATTCTATACAATAGAGAGAGTTGTTCTTCAGTGGATTATGGAGAATTTGAACCTGAACCTTTGGTGGATTCTGGAGGGGCTCATCGTCGTGATTCGACATCAGCGTTGTTGATTCAACGTTGGGCAAGATAATTCCGAGGTGAAGACAAGACTGGAAGACGCACATAGGGGTTGCTTCGATTTGGACGTAGATTTGCTAGGTAATTGAGAGTACATCTGTGTAATTCCTTTATATCTTTTTAGTGAATTTTTTTGTGGCTTTTGCCCGTGATTTTTTTTATCACAATTGGAGGTGCTCCAATTGTGATTTTTCCATGTAAAATCGTTGTGTTGATTTGTCTTTGATTGTTTGATTGGGATTGCTATTTATTAATTAAAATTGATACATAATCATAAATCAATATCTAGGGAATTTTTAGATTTTTCAAAGTCTTTAACTGAGGCTTTAATGGCCGGAATTGGTGAATTTTTTGTAGAATTTTTCCATGGTTGAAAATAGCAAAAGCAAAGAGTTGATTTCATCAATAGATAGGGAGGTCAAAAAACTCATTTTTAAATAACCAAATGATGAAATTTATTTGGCAAAAGAACATTTTCTCAAGCCAACCATGGCTAAGAATAATGAACAATTTAATGTTTATGAATCTGAATTTTTTGAAATTATTCAAAATGTCAAGTTGTTTGAATTTTTAAGGGCATCATGTACTATCATTCTTGGTGTTCAAAATCCTTTTTGGATTTGTGGTTCACATCAAAATTTAATTTTGAAGAAATGGCTAATAAAACAATCATCTTTAAACATTGTTTTGATAAGTTTGATGCACTAAAGAACAACTTAGCCATTTGAAATGTTGAACTTGGCTAGGAAAAGCCTATGCATTTAAATCAGTGGTTGAGAATGACTTATCTTTTCAAATTGATGGCCATTTTTTTTTTAAGTCACAAAAGGCACAAAATAACGACAGTATGCGTGCTTCAATTGCAGTCAAACAATGGCTCTTGCATTCAACTAACAAAATTGTGAGCATTTGGTGCTATTATATCATTCGAAGCATTATGTTGATATTATTCAAAGCACTTTGTTACTTAGATTAGTCTTGTACTTGTTCGGTCCTTCAAAAATTCAAGTAAACAGATACATGTTAACTTTTGATCTGTCATAAATTCAATTGTATAAGGCCTACTTCTTTTACCGCATCATTATAGATAAATTTAGAAATCTAAATTGTGCATCTCTAGCCAGTGAATTTAGAATTGAAAAATGTTATATATAATTTATTTTTTATATCATTTTCTCACTTCTAAATACAAGATAATGACATAAATTCATATGAAAGACACACTTGTATCTAAGTGTGTGAAAATAGGGTAAGAAATGTTATTATACGTAACATTTTTCTTTAGAATTATAATGTTAAGGGCATGTTTTGATGACAATTATTTTCATAGTTTTTTCTTATATATAAAAAAATTGAAAAGAAAAATTAGTAATATCTCTGCTATTATAAATTTCTATTAGTTATGGTCCATGTAAGAAAAAATCAAATTTGAGGTCCTTCTATTTTTAAAATTTGTTAAACTATTTACAAATTTTTTCCTTCAATTTTCACTACAACAAAAGTAATCTATGGTAACGAAAAGTAGTGAAGAAAATAAATTTTGTCACTAAATAAAAATAATTCGTGAGGAATTTACAAAATTTTCACATATAATAAAAAAAAAATGATAGGTGATGAAAATTATTTTCGTCAATAAATACTTCATTTTAAGTGAGGAAAAATTAAGTTTCGTCACCAAAAATTTTCCTGCTAATTTTTTTGGGTGGCGCCAAAATTTTGGGACTTTTGGTGAGAAAAAAATTTGTCACTAATTATAAAATTATTTATGAGGAATATATTTTCGTCACCAAAATGTTTTAATATTTTTGAGATCTTTTGGTGAGGAAATAATATTGTCACCAATTTTGGTGGGAAATTTTTGATATATTGAGCGGCAATAAAAAAAATAGGATATTAATTTTTGTTTACCCCTTTTCTGTTTAACATCTCTCTCTCTCTCTCTCTCTCTCTTAAAATAGGATATTAATTTGTCTTACCTCTTGCTCCACCACGCCCATCACCATCGTCGTCGCCTCTATTAGCCTTGCTGATTGCCACCGCCACTAGTAGCCTTGCCGGTAACCGCCGTGTCTTCTTTGCTCACCGATTTGGTACGTGATTTCTCTTTGCTCTTTTTCTGGTGTCTCTTTCTCTTATTCTCTGTTTTGGTATGGTGATAAAAATTAGTGAAGAAAACCAATTTCGTTACTAAATAAGAATAATCCATGATGAATTATAAATTTTGTCACGTATAATAAAAAAATAAAAATAATAGGTGATGAAATTTATTTTCGTCAATAAATACTTTTAGGTGAGAAAAAAATTAAGTTTCGTCACCAAAATTTTTCCCACAAATTTTTTTTGATAGAGCCAAAATTTTGAAACTTTTGGAGAGAAATTTTTTTTTCTCCAATTAAAAAATTATTAATGAGGAATATATTTGCGTCACCAATAATTTAAATTTTTTTTTTTTTTTTTGAAAAACTTGATTTTAATTTTAAGACCACTTGGTGAGAAATATATTTTCATCACTAATAATTTTTAATATTTTCAGGCCTTTTAGTGAGAAAATTATTTTGTCACTAATTTTGAAAGAAGAATTTTGACATATTAAGCGATAATGAAAAAAAATAGTCTATGTTTTTCCCTCTATTTTTTTTTTTTTTTTTTTTGGTGTATGTGTGTATTGATCAGTTTTCCTATCAATCTCAATCTCTATTTGTCTCTCCTTTTCAAAACAAAACACAAGTGCCATGTGTTTTGTTTGTTGATGAATTAGTTTTCCTATCAATCTCCCTCTCCCTCTCAAAACAAAACACAAGTGTTGTGTGTTCTTCTCCAGCACCCCTTCAGCGTGTTCTTCTCCAGTGCCACTGCCAACATCCCTGTTCTCCTCCCTCAGCGTCGCCACAGACGTCGTATCTCCTTTATTGCTGTGTGTTCTCTTCCATTAGGCATGGGTCCTCTCTCTCTCTCTCTCTCTCTCTTTCTCTCTCTCTCTCTCTCTCACTCAATTTTTCTATTTTTCTATCTATGTTTTCCCTAATTTTCAAAACTAATTTTTTAGAATTAATGTTGTATTTTATTCTTCCCAGCAAGGTTTCTCTTCAATAAATTGTGAATGTGTAAATTGTAAACTTGGCCATCCTCAATGTCTTGTGCTCGTTTCTGCTATAAACTTGAGAATGAATGTCTTATTGATTATAATTAACAGCTTGAATTTAGTAAAAGTCCTTGACTAAATATGAATATTTTATATAATTTGGATTGATTGTCAGTATTTTTAATAAAATTAGGGTTTAACTCCTCTCTATATTTGAATGTTTGTTTAATATCTGTTTATTTTATAGATTTTTTTACTTAGGTTATTCATAAAAAAATAAAATTGATTAGATATTAATAACCGAGACCTACACAATCAGAATAGTCCAAAACAAGTCATTACGAAATCAAATCATTGGCCTCATATTTTTCCAAATGAAGAAGAGGTTAGCTGATACAACTACAATATATCAGTGATAATTAAACCTTTATAGCTGTGTGCTCCAGGTTCCAATCATCTAAGAACCCATGAATGCATGTGGGCTGTACATGGATTTAGTTTGTTAATCTCTGCTTCTGTTATGCATGTTCATAGCCCATCTTCCATTAGGTAATCCATGTTCATGGCACTGCTAGTTCAAGCTACTTATTTGCTGGTGCCCATTTGCCTTGATTTCCTGGATGTGCTAACTGCTGGATGTAGGAAAATAGGTCTTCAGTTGGTCCTTCTACTTATTTTTGGATGTCCTATCTTTGGTGGGGTAGCTTGGCTGCTGCTATGGTTGGTTTGGCCTGCTGTTTGGCTGCTGTGGTGTTGCTTTTGGTTGCTGCTTTGGCATCCCTAAAGAGGTACCAACAGGACCTGCAAAGAAGCTCATTACAAGAAATAAGGAGCAACTGCAGCCAACAAGCACCCACAGCCTAAGGAGACCTGCAAGAGTCGTAAGTCCAAGCATACAAGATTCAGACAGCATTGCTTGTTGTTGGCCACCCACCTCCACGGGCGGTGAGGCCAATTGAGTTCACTAGAAGAATGAGTGGTAATGAAGTAGGAGGAGCTGATTTCTATCAAAACCCTTCTTTCCCATATCCTTATCCTCTTCCATGGGATGATAATAACCTTTATTTTGGAGACATCACTGGAGGAGAAGGAGGAGGAGGAAATATTAGAATTTTTAGAGCACTGTTAGTTAGTGTAACAAGTCACAGCCTATTTAGGGTTTGCATCTGTCAGCTCTGGAATGTAACTGTCCTATCATCCTATGGTATGGTATTGTGTTTGGTTAATGGTTTCTAGCTACTTAGCCTCACATGGACTCTTCTAGCTACACCATTGAGAGTCTTATTGCCTACTCAGAAAATTATTTGGTGGGTTTAGTACTTATGTAGCTAAAATCACTACCATAAGTATTTATTAATTATCTACCATGGAGGACCTGATTAGTAAGTCCTTACGGTATGTTAAGTTGGTTTGTTGTGTCATTAGCTACTCCATTTACTCATTAAGCTCAACTCCAAAGAATGTATATGTGGAAATTCTTATTCTCTGGGGTTGTTTATGTTTAAGAATAAAAGTAATAATGCTAAGTTAGTTGTAAAGAGGATTCTCTAGCCTAAGTCTATGGTTTAGTCTTCCATTACACTAGTATTTATTCTCACTTTTCATTTCTGTTTGTTCTCAAGGACCACTGCATGCTTTACTTTCTTAGCATGTAAATGTTGAGATGATTAGTTTACAATCTTTGATTCCTAAAATCCCATATGAAACATATAAGAGAGTCAGCTCTAAGTTGCCCTAAAATGACCCCATGTTAGTATCTTATTCTATATACTAATTCTCATTCATAGCAACGTTACAAAGCATGAAAAATTTATTCGAAAATTAAATGAATTGTGAATGTTAATCATATTAAGGGTTGTTTTGAAAAGTTGATTTTTGATTTTTGATTAAAAAACGTATAAAAAAGGAAAGAAAAGAGTTGGCTGGTTTGTCTATATGGTTGTGAAGATCATCATTGAGTGTATGAACTGGTTGTTTATCTTTGCTCTTTATCGCTGTTGTTGGTTGATTATTAAATCGGAGACTTGATTGAACAAAAAGGGCAAGACTTGGTGTATATTATATATATGTATAATATATATAATAAAATCAATTTAAATGCTTAGAAGCTTGGAAGCTATCTCCCATGATCAAGTAATCCTTATTCTCACATTCACTGTATATTTTTTCTATGCTTTGTGAGTCCTTGATATTGGTTTGGAATTTTGGTAAAATTATATGAGCATCAAATTTATTGTGTTCGAAGGGACTCAATAAACAGTTTATTCCTTTATTTATTGTGAATAGCATTTAGATAGACAAATAACAGAGGACAAAACATTTGGCGAAACGAGTTCACTGAGCCATTTCCATTTTCTCCATCTAGAAAATAAATATTTTAAAATAATACAAAACAGTCTCTAGATTTTGAATAAAACATAATTGATCATAGGAGGATTGCGGTTATGAAGATAATTCATTCCCTTTGCCCACAGAAAACAAATGCAAATAATTAAGCCCCAAAAAATATAATATATAGATGCCACTGTCAATTAGGACAATGAAAAGAACAAAAATTAAACAATGGTGAATGCCTCCTCCATCGTTTTGATGAGACAGTAAGATGTGCATAGGGGAGGAAAAACACCATACGGGTCATTCTCCATACTATTATTAATTTATGGGTCATTTAGTTTCCATTCTCTCTCAGCTTTTGTTGTTTTCTTCTTTATCCCATCAGAGCTCACTCTGGTAAGTTATTTATCTCAGATTTTGTTGTTTCACTCATCTCCTTTTTCCTCTCTCCGCTTTTGTTGTTTCAACTTTTAATGTTATGGTCTGGTGTGTTATTGTTATTGTTCTGTATTTTTTTTCTTCAGTTCTTCAGTTCTTTGTGGGTTCTGTACATACTATTTTTAGGCTTTGAGAGCATCCCCTCCCATGAAATTTATATTTTGAAGTTTCATTTTCCCTCCACTTTTTGCCTCTGTTACATTAATTTTGTTTCCTAGCACTTTGATTTACACATTACGATGAGAAGGTAGACCAATTGACTAAATGAAGAATTATGTTTGAAATCAAAATTTCATTAATTTTTTAGATAACTAAATGAAGAATTCTGTTCTTCCTTGCTGATAGAAAATTTATTGACTGGAATACAGGGAGAATTTCCCCTGCTGCAGTTCAAACGACGCTGCTTTCCTTCGGCTCCCTTCGAACTCGTACTCGCAAGGTAAGATTTCGAACTCGCTCCCTTTCTCTACTCTTCATCGCTGTGTTGAGTTGTTTGAATTTGTTGTTTGAATTCTGTGTGAAGTGAGTCCTTGATATTGGTTTGGAATTTAACAAAAATCTGATTGTAGTGGCGTTTATTAAATTTTTGATTATATAAACTGTTATTAAGTCCTCCTCTTCTGTTATTAAGTCCCTTTCTCCCTTTGAGTAACTGATGATTTTCTTTGTTCAATCTCATGATTTTGCTATTTGAAGTGTTGGTATAGGGTTCGCTAACTTCTTAGTTGAATTTTCTTTGTTTAATGCTCTATTTCTATAAATTTTCTTTGTTTAATCTCATGATTTTTCTTTGTTCAATGCTCTTTTTCTATAAATTTTCTGAATTTTCTATAAATTGGTGTATTCACTCCCTACTCTTTGAAAAGAAAAAAAACAAAAAACAAAAAACAAAAAATTCTTGGACCATAACGCATGTTTGTTCCATGTCTAAACCATTATGTTATCTGTCAGAACCCAAATATAAAAATTAAGTAAATAATTAAATAATAATATTACAATCTCAAATATTTGGTGGTGAATCCTAAAGTACAAATTAAATATTTGGAGGGTCTTTTAATTAATTTTAACCTTAAAATAAATTTATGGTGAAAGTATTTAATTTAGAGGCACGATTTATTATTTACAAAAAAAATAGAGGGTAAGTTAGTAAGTATATTTTGTTATATTAATAGTTATATTTTATTTAAATTAATGGGTTAGAAAATAAAATAATATAAAGAGATAATAATTTAGAGCCTTTTGTGTAGATACATAATGTAACCCTAGGTTGCCTAATACATTCTATAGCAGCAGCAGGAGGCAGCCACGGGAGAGTGAAAAGTTGAGAGAAAAGAAGAAAAAAAAAAGGGAGATTGCAAACAAGGAAGGATTTTTGGGCGTATGGTAGGTCTTTATCTTTCTTCTTCCTTTTGTTTTTGTTCTTTGTCCTTACTCTATTATTATTTAGTTCATTGATGGAGAGGTTGTAGGTTTATGTATTTTTTATATAGATATCCTGTTAAGAAATCTGAGGAGTTAAATTCATGTATAATGAATGGGTGTAATTCTTAGTCCAAAAATTCTGCACAGAATCACAAACTTTAAAAATCCAGAAACCATATCAAACAAATGAATTTTGAACTGAAATTTTTACAGTAGATCAATTACATATTGAATTGTATATCTGAATGTTTTCAAAATTTTTGGGAGTCAAAATCCATATAAACTGATGCGTTCAAATCTGTCCAGAAAACTGGTTTAAATAGTAAATTCGGGAGTGTTGTTCTCTTTGGGTATAAATCCAAAAATTATCAAATCAGAGCCATTAGAACCGGTTACGAGTCTAGTTTCGTACGTTTTTGGCCTTGCATTGATTGCTCGTGAACCATTAATTTCTTTAAAGTGCTGCAGAAAACAACCTGTTTGGGCATAATTAATTGTGGATAATTATTTTGATAAGCAAATCAAGTAAAACCATTTGGGTTTGAAACTTAGGATATATTAGTTGATATCTGGAGGGTTTTGGAATTTTTTGAACAGTGTGAAGTGGGTTTTGTAATTTTCAAAGTTACCGAATAGATTTGGAAAACTAGTTTAAAATTTTGTTTTATCTTAAAGTTACTTTTAATTAAGTTTCGACCAAAACTCATGTCTTGGGTGATTTTAGACCTTGAAGAACATGAATTTAGGCAATATTTAAGAGAACGGTGAGTTGGGTTGAGCTGTGTTAGTGTGCTTTAGTTGAGATTACTTAGTTCCTATTCTTTAGTATTTTAAAATTAATAGTGACGTGTAGTTTTCATACTTGGTTCTGGGCACTAGTTGGACTTTTATACTCTATTCGAGGATTGCATTATTTCGTTTTCAGGTGAGTAGTTTCATGCTACATATTTTTATAAATGTTCCCCTACCCTGAACTGTTGGAAAATTAAATTGTTGTGTCATGACTAAACTGTTTTGATAAATTATTATATTATCAATGGAATCAAATTATTTCTGAAACATGTGTGAACTTGGCATACTGTAAACTATTTGTTTTGGTCTTATGTTTATAATGATGAACTGTCATGTTTTGCGAAACTGATGTGTATTGATTATTGGGACCATCTGTGTATTTAGTCCAAGGAAATTATTCCACTATGTGTGGTGACTCCGGCCACTAGGGAACAGATCCGAGTTGGGCCCTGATGACTCTAGTGCTCAACGATTGTAAGGAAAAGACCTATGTTAAGCTAGGTGACCTTCAATCGGATCGTCTTTGAGAAAAGGCCCGGGTTGCCACCCTGAGGATGACTCTTAGTTCGGTATTGGATCCAACAGGGCTTATAGCCTTAAGAACTGTGTGGCATATTACTTGTTTTTCTTAGTACCCAGAAATTATTGGTGTTCATCTTGTAATCTGTTTTAAGTGAAAAATGCCATTTATCATGTTCTTGAGAGACATGAGTATTTTAACTGTTGAACTGTGGAACCTTCTTTTTAATGTCATTTATCATGTTCTTGAGAGACATGAGTATTTTAACTGTTGAACTATGGAACCCTCTTTTTAATGTCATTTATCATGTTCTTGAGAGACATGAGTATCTTAATTGTTGAACTATGGAACCTTCTTTTTGAAACGGATTGTCTTTACCAAACTGTATGCCAATCTAGTTTCTGGGATATATATCTTATTTTTTGAATTGAACCCTGTTTTCAAAACTGTATTTACTATCCATGTTGCTACTCACTGAGCTATCAGCTGACTTAGTTGTTTATCATTCCAGGTGTTAAAAGGACTTAGAATGGACTTGTGGCGTGGTGGGGACTTGGTTGCATGGACCTCTAGGACATTCATTTATTTTGTTTTAGCTTGTTATGTCGAGGTTTGTGCGTACATTGTGGTTGGGTTTGATTTGGAATTATTTTATTTTGTGGGCAGTTTGTGTCCCATTGAGTATATTCTTTTTGGAAGTTGGTTGTGGTTGGTTTTACCATTTAGTTTTGTGTCATGTCAGTGGATTGCGTTTTGATTTATTTATTTATGGGTTATCGTCACATTTATTCTTCGTGATTTTGGGTTCATGTTTAAGGCTTACGTGTGCCTTGGGCTTAGTCCCTGTGACATTATCTATGTCTTTTCACTGCCAATGCACCGCTGCAGCTTTGTCCGCCACAGCTTTTAGGTTGAATTTCCTTCAGATCCCCGCAATTCAAACCCCAAAATAGAGGAATTTTACATTGAGTATGCTTTGTTGAATAGTGGTTTGTTGGTGTTTAGCCATTTAAATTTGCTCTCTCTGTCTCTGGTCCACTCTCTCTCTCTATATATATATACATATACATATGTTTTACCTAACACAGGCCCTCCATCATTGTGATCCTTAATTAGAAATGAAAAGTAGATGGCAATGGGGGTGAAGAAAAGTGCTAATATGTTGGCTTATACTGCCATGGCCACAACATGTTTGACAGTTTGCCTATGAGAGACCTACCACAATGATTAAACACTATTCTAATCTGAGTTGTTGCTTCTCGATTGTCAAAATAGCACACACACTTGGTCTAAAATATATGGCCAGATTTTCATTCCAGAGATACACACATATATGTGCATATGTATGTATGTGTGCTTATATAATTAGGAAAGAGCTAGGGCATGGTCATTCCAAATTGCGTGGAACACCATTGAAAGATTGATCTCAAGTCACTGTGTGATTTGTAGGCCCGTATACAGTTCTTAGACATGCTTGCCCCAAAGGTTTTTTTAGCTATTTAGTGGGTATTTTGATTGTTGTGAAATAGAAGATTGGATTCTTTGATTCAGATTTTAAATATGAGTTCAATTTGGTACAATAAGCTCCAGAATCAAGGGCTTTGAAATTGAGTTAGTGTCGTTTGGTTTTATCAATTGATACTCCTAATACTAATACAATTTGTTATTGCTTTGTATCTTGATATAGTGACTTAATTAATGCTTCATATCACTGCTACTAATTAACAGTTTAATTGTGTACAACCTTTTCCACTCCATTGAGTGTTATTCTCTACTTCTTTTCTTTTGTGTAGAACGCCATTGCTTACCAAGATGAGTTCAATTTGTTGTCAAATTGGAGTTGGTTTTTTGATTTATTGTAACAAAAGTGCACCATTGAATGTTTATGTTGGTTGTTGATTCACATTTTGTTTTTTGCTTTTTGTTTTTCCCTATTAGTTAGTGTCGTTTGGTTTTGATCCTAACATTATTTATACCGTGGCTTTAGGCACGGGCATACGCTAGTATTATTTATTACATATTAATTAATTATTTTTCCTCTCACAACTATCGATTTAATGAAAATTAGAATATTACACCCTTAAATTAGCATATCTTTCTTTAACTTCTCTGGATTTCGTATATAGTTGAGTAAAGAGAAAATCAAACAGAGTACGAACTGCAGTAACAGGCCATAAGTGCTAAATTTAATCTTGGGGCATTCATTGGAATTGTCACATGTGGCTATCAATTCTATTGGCATCATTCATTTCTTATATGCATAGCTCCTTAAGTACATTATTAAGTTCCTCTGCAGAATTTAATCACATTTTGTTTATCAAGTGCAATGTGAGCCATAATAATTATTGTTTCCAAATGTATTATTTTTTCAAAATCCCAATTTAGTTGATAGATGTGTCAACTTTGGTATTCGGGGCATATATGTATTTTTCCAATTACGTGCGATTCAATCATAAGATTTTGCATTTGGATATTTGAGTATTTAAATTGACTGCTTTAGAAACTCAATGTGACATATTGTGGGTTTTCTTATCTACTTTTTACTCTCAGCTCACTGCTTTATTGGTTAAATTTTCTCTAAATTATGTTATTTGTCTTCTTATTGATGATTATTTTGTTGTGGTTTATGTTTTGGTTTTGAATACTTCTTCTGTTTATGCTAAATTGCTTTGACTATTTCCTCACGTGATTTATGTGTGGTTGTAATTTATATAACTCAGTATAATCATTGGACTTTAACTTTTTTTAATATACATATATATATATATATATATATATTTTTTTTTTTCTATATAAAATTTGTCCTATTCACCTAACTTTAATTAACTCGGCATAGTTAGACATGGACAAGTGTTGGATTGCACTAGGTAGCATAGTTGATGGAAGGATAAGTCGGGCATATAATGATGGGGTAATATCATTTCTTCATTTTGCAATGGCGGTTATCGATCGAGATGGTAAAATTTTGTGCCCTTGTCGAAAGTGTGTGAATGTTGTTCGTCAAAATTTTCAAATTGTTCGAATTTATTTGCTGCAACATGGGATTATTCCAATTTACACTATCTGCCACGTGCATGGGGAACCCCGTGAATAAAATGAGGCTTATCATCATGATATACTCATTGAGGGCAATGAGGTTTTGGGAGGTATTGATACCTTAGTGGAAGATCGAATAAGAGGGGAATCAACTAATACAACCCAGGAGGAGGAGGTTCGCACTTTTGATAAATTATTGAATGATGCCAAACATGAGGTGTACCCAGGTTGCACAAATTACACTTTGTTAAAATTTGTCATCGAGATACTTAATATGAAGGTAACAAACCATTGGAGTAATAAGTCAGTTGACATGATGCTAGAGTTTTTAACAAAACTTTTACCAAAGGATAATTTGGTTCCAAGTCAACTTATGAAGCTAAAAAAATACTACGTGAATTGGGTTTGTCATACGAGCTCATTGATGCCTGTGTAAACGATTGTGTGCTCTTTTGGAAGGTGAATGCAACATTGGATAAATGTCCAAATTGTAAGGCTTCTAGATACAAGACAAATCATGGTAGAGGTAAGAAGATCTCTTGTAAGGTTCTTCTATACTTCCCGTTAACACTGAGATTGAAAAGGTTGTACATGTCAAGGAAGAGAGCTGAGGATATGAAATGGTTCAAGGAAAAACATCTAGATGACAATGTATTGAGGCATCCAGCAAATAGTGATGAGTGGAAGGAATTCGATACACAATATCCTGAATTCTCCTTAGAGCCTCAGAATGTGAGGCTAGGGTTGGCTACTGATGGTTTCAACCCTTACAGAAATATGAATAACTCATATAGTTTGTGGCCTGTCGTACTCATTCCGTACAACTTACCACTGTTGTTGGCTATGAAGGACCCATTTTTCATGCTGTCATTACTTATTCCTGGTGAATCACAACCAGGAATTGATATTGATGTCTACATGAGACCTTTGGTGGAAGAATTGAATGAATTATGGAAAAATGGTACATTAACCTATGATGCCTCGACTAGTGAGACTTTTTGCATACGCGCAGCTTTGTTGTGGATGATACATGATTGGACCGCATTTGGTGACATTTATGGATGGAGAATAAAGGGTCATTACTCTTGTTACACTTGCAATGATGAACCATATTTTGAATCTTTAAGAAGTAAGACTGCGTACAGTAACCATCGATGCTACTTGCCTGATGACCACCCAGAAAGGCGAAAGAGTAGAGCATATAATGGCAAGCATGAAAAATGGAAGAGATCTTTGGTGATACTGATAGAAAAGATTGAAGAACAATTGGGCAGCGTGACGGGTGTCACATATGGAAAACATCCAAGCAATAGGAAAAGACCTCGTCAGAACCCAAATTGGACAAAGGTAAGCATCTTGTATGAGCTACCATATTGGAAGAAAAGGAGGCTTCGACACAACATTAATGTCATGCATGTGGAGAAGAACTTTAGTGAAAATGTTTTTGGAACGATGTTGGGAATTGATGGGAAGAACGAGGATACAGATAAGGCACAAATGGATTTAGAAGATATGAATATAAGGAAAGAATTGTGGCTAACAACAAATCCTGATGGATCATATGTGAAGCCTCGAGCCAGCTTCTCACTGACCCCTAAAGAGAGAGAGGGTTTCTTTGAATTCTTGAAATCAGTCAAGTATCTAGATTGGTACGCGGCAAACATTTCAAGATCAGTGAATGCAAAAAATGGTAGATTAAAAGGATTGAAAAGCCACGACTGCCATGTACTTATGCAACGGATTCTTCCTATTGAGATGTGTGGTTACATAGATAAAGAGATCAGTACATCACTTTTTGAGTTAGGTAGCTTTTTCCAAGATCTATGCTCAAGGACACTGAAATGAAGTGAAATGGAGAAATTAGAGGAACGTATAGTACTCATACTATGTAAGTTTGAAAAGATCTTTCCTCCAGCCTTCTTCAATGTGATGGTTCGTTTGGCCATTCACTTGCCACGTGAGACTATTCTCAGAAGACCTGCACAATATCGGTGATGTACCCCATTGAAAGGTAATTTCTAAAATTATACTTTCCAATGAAAGGTATAGATTGTGTTGTGTGCCTAACCATACTCCTAATTGGTTATCTCTTCAAGGTTTCTCGGAGCTTTGAAAAAGTTTGTCACCAATCGAGCTCGACCAGAAGGTTCTATTGCGGAGGCTTACATTGTCAAGGAGTGCATTACTTTTTGCTCAATGTATCTTGAAGGGATTGAAACCGTGCATAATCGAGATGCACGAAATGAAGATTATGGAGTCCATCGTGAAGGTTTGATAATATTCACTGAAACTGCTCGTTCTATTGGCCAAATCAGAAAGCATGTTGAGAAGTCACAGGAACTTCGTGATATTGCTCATTGGTTCTTATTATACAATAACCCTGAGATAGAGAAGTATCTTCAGTACGTGTTTCTTATAATTATATATATTTTAACATTTTTCATGTTATTAGTCATTAATAATAGTAGTATTTCACTCATTAACCAAAACTATTTGAGTAGGGAACACAAGAATTTGTTACAAATTCCCACTGGACAAGATATAACTCAGATACAACAGAAGGAATTGCCGAAGTGGTTCAAAGAATATGTAAGTCATTTTTAATATTCACAATTGCCCAAACACTATTAGGCTTGTATAAAATACAAACATTACTAACAGAATTCAAGTGTTGCACATTGCATGTGGATGTAGATAAATAGATTGAGAGTTGATGAGGCACCAGAAGCAACCGAAGAATTGTGGTCATTTGCGAATGGTCCTAATTTGCTAGTGAAAGAGTACTCGGGTTGTATAATCAATGGTGTAAGATTCCATACGAAGAAATTAGACAATCGTCGTAAGAGTCAAAACAGTGGTGTGCTTACCGAACGGGACTACAAGGGAGAGATGCATGAATTCTATGGTACTTGTGCAATATTTGGAAATTTGAGTACATGTGTCAAAATAAGTTGTTTTGTTTCAATGTGAATGGTACAACACCGGTAACACTGGTAGAAGTAGAATAGTATGAGCTGACACATATTGCACAAGCATCGATGTCACAAGCCGATGGTATCAATCTGATCCTTTTAGCTTGCCTAGTCAAGCTAAACTAGTGTTCTACCTGAATGACACCAAATAGGGGCAACCTTTGCAAGTCGTGCAACATGTCCAACATAGAGGTGTGCTTGATGTGCCAGAGGTTGGTGATGGAGAACCACCAGATCAACCGGAATTTAATGATGCATTCCAACAAGAAAACATTAACTTAGTTGTCCCGATCAACATTGAAGATATTATTCGATTTCATAGGGATGATATTGAAGCTAAGGTTATTCAAAATAAAACAAAGAGAGATGGTAGAGATGACGAAGAATATGAAGAACTTGGCATACTTGATGATGATATGGATCCTACTATGAAACCTGATATGGATTATGATATGTAGTTTTTGTTTTTTTTAGGTTTCTATATGGACATATGTTTTTAATGCATTACATGGTTATGCTATATTTTGTTGTGTCTCTTCAAGTAAAATTATGCTTTATATTTTATGTTTTATATCAATTTATGCTTTTTAGTTACCAAAATGGCCAAAGAGGAGAAACAATGGATCAAACCAGGAGAAACAATGGATCAAACAGAGTACGAAATGGAAAGATATAAGACAATCAAGAAGAATAATAAGAAAATGGATGCTCTACAATTGAAGTGTATAGCAGCTTCTCCGATGGGTTCTACTCAGCCGAATCATGTTAATCAGAAGGGAAAGAACATTAGGGTAGATGATGATGACTACATACCGTCAGATCATGAGGATGACACTGATGCTGAGTCCTTTGAAAGTGTTGACGATGAGGTACTATATGTATGGCCATTCATTTTTTTTATTATGTCACCGATAGCTATATATTTGTTAATGATGCTTTGTTAATTCTATCTTTATATTTCCGTATACTTTATTGGATGAATAAGTCATAAAATAAAACTAGAAAATATACATCCTACATACAACAATATGCATACCAAAACAAAGCTAAAAGAAAAAAAACCTCCTGCACAACCCGTAGGAGTAAGTTAGCTGGAACACAAATGTATAACAAATAAGACATAATTTGACCATGTTTGAAACACCAATACTAGGATTAGTGCATGTGTGCAGCCTGGCCCTCATAATATCAGTAAAACACATGACAAACGGATTGATCACCAACTTCACCACAGCAAGTCTAGGATTGTTACTGAAACTGACGCAAGATGCAGCCTGGTCCACTTGACAACCTCCATAACATCAACTTCAGTGTTCAAACTAGGACTATCCAATAGGGAATTCCATGGAGAATGGCCCCTAGTTGTAGCCAGATTCTCTAGGTTGCCTCTGCCTCAAACTATTTATATGCTCACAAATACTGAACCCACTTTCCATCAGAAGAGGCCAGATTGACAACTTGCAAAGCACACAATTAGGAAAAACCAATTAAAAGATTAGAACTACTAGTAGCTCACAACCACTCAACCCTCTTTAAGGACTCTTACCACACTCAACCCACAATTCTCCAAACAACATATTTCTCAATACTTGCACATTGCAGCAGCAACCAGGAGCACCTACAAGAGATATTAGTATACACAGATTTCATAAAGTGGGAACCTCTTTTAGGATGGAGGTTGGCAATCTTCAAGTAGACAAGAACCATGCATCATCTAAACTCCTCTTCAGGTTTTTGAGTGACAACACTCTAAACCTAACCATGTTAAAAATATTCGAAGCAACCACTTGTCAGGACCAGTCTTGGGAACAAAAGGAGTGGACTGGATCAGATTACAAATATCAACAGTGGCCTTGATGAGTTTCCATATACATATCTTTACTTATCCATTTTTATGTATTTATAGTTTATGCTTTTGTATTATGTTTTTTAGGGCTTACCAATGCCACCAAAACGATTGGCCCAGTCATCTCTTCAACCTTCGCACGAGGCAATTGTTGTTCCAAATGGGGATTTACATGACAATGTGGATACCCAACACTCACAGCCACTTGATGTCGATATGGAGGCACCGAGGGAGGCAACCCCCCAATCTAGTGTCGGTAAGATACTAAATTTTACTAACCTAAAGAAATTCTCTGTTTTAATATAATTCTATGGTGCAAAAAATTTCAAGCAATTTGTTTCATAGGGTTTGATTTTTTTTTTTTTTTTGGCTGTAAAATGTGTTGGGGTATACCCTAGTTTAACTCTTGTAAGTTTTGTTTTGTTCATACATGCATACATATTACCTTCTGTCAAAATGTCTACTTATTCACTTTTGTTACAGTTCACGATTAATAATTATTTAATTTTTTAAATTGTCAAGACTGTTCAATTTTAAACAAAAATATCATTTCTAGGTTCTTATATAGTTGCTTTTAAAGATGTTTTGACATTTTTTTGGATGGCTTCTCACATTTGTTTTGACAGCCTTTTAAATTTGAATTGTAAACATTTTTTCAAGATTGGCTGATTTAAAAATTTCAGAGACTTCTTGGTTGATGCTTTTCTTTTCTCACGTTGTTTTCTCTTTCTCACAGTTATATTTGTTCTTCCGTTTTCTTGTTTCTTTAATCTTTCCTACCCCTGCAGCTTATTTGTTCTTCTCTGTTACTACCACTTTCTTCGATACTTTTTATTTCTCTTCAACATAACGGCCAAAAAATTATGCAATTTCTAGGTAAAGGCCAGGGTATACCCTAAACATTACACAAACTCAAATACCAAATTTAAGAATCTGCTTAGCCCTAGAAATAGTGAAACTATTAACCAATGTATAGAACACTTTGGCATTTTCAAAGGCCACACTTCCTCAAGTAAGGAATGAATTTGAATGGCTTCTTTGTCTAAATCATGGTTTTAAATAATGGTCTCAAGATACATATCTGTATTGGTAATACGGTCTATATTGTCTGATATCAGGCAGTTTCGATTGATATATCATTGAATATTAGTGTTGGAAGTTCAAGATCCCAATACCAAAATTCGATACATATCAGTCAATATGCGGATAAGATACGCATTGGTTGAAATTTGAAACTGTGGTCTAAATTATGATACTCCAATGCCAAGTCATAAAATCTTTTCCTTCACAAGTTGGATGTCTTCCTTTCCATTTTTATTAATCTCACAAAAATTTCCAATCAAAGCAGCAATTATTATTTTACTTTAGTACATTGCCTCGTGCTACAAAGATAAAATATATTATGTAGTATTTGAACACAAAAGAAGTTGATCTTAGATATAGTAATAAAAACTTTGGGGCAATAACGTAAAAATGATGATTTGTTCTTGCATTTATTGTGTTTTCTTGAAGTAATGGTTTTTTTTTTTAAGGAGACTACCAATTTGGGACCATGGAAATAATGGTTTTTGCATAAAAAGGTAGTGGATTTAAAACCCGAATAGATTAATGGGATAAAAATAATTCAGAAGGAACATGTTTGGAATGATCCACTAATCCACTATGATTCTATGCTAAGATATTCATATTAGACATTATGTAAATGTTTTGTTGCAATACTGAAATACTTGTTTTCTTTTTTTCTCATTTGCTGAGTCATTTCTTCTTGATCGTTCACATTCCTAACTGATAGCCACAAATAGTAGGATTAATATTAGTGTGGAAAATTATTAAATCGTATAGCCAAGCTTGCGATATTGGCTTAACAACATAAAGGCCAGGGTATACCCCAGCATAAAGGTCCTCATTGGGGTAATCACAGCCAACCTTGAGCCCAAAAAATTATACAATTTGTGGGTAAAGAACACTTCATCACCACTGATGGAAGCACCCAAGGTACTGAAATTGTGGTGAGAGTAGCTGAACTACTTACCAAAACTGACAAAGTGACTAGTGCTATATAGGAGAAACAGAGAATGAGACTAGTGAATAGAAAGCAATAGTAGTACGGAAAAGAATCAGCAGCTGCAACAACGGCAGAACAAAGCAGCAACTGTATAGGAGAGACTGAGCAGAAACAAGGAGTAGGGAAGAAATTGGCAGTAACAGAGAAGAACGAAAAAGATGCAGAGGTAGGAAAGAGTGAAGAAACAAGAAAATGGAATAGCAAATATAACTGTGAAAAAGAGAAAATAACTTGAGAAATGAAAAGCATAAACTTGAGAGTAGGGAAGAAAGCTGCAGTTGTACCTGTGTGGCTGCTGCTAGTGCTGTTTGTGCAGGGCTTTTCTTGGGTTTATTTCTAGTTTTGCTTGCTTTTTCTCTCTTGAGGGTTGTGCAAGTGTATTTTGTATTGTTTTTGGCTAGTCTATTGAATGTT